>NC_091764.1:16250000-17500000 GCF_029378745.1 Bos indicus
GTTCATTTTATAGGCCAAATGCTCCTTCTCCCTACAAAGCAAATTTAACCCATAATGTGACTGAGTTCTAGTTGTACTGCCACACATAAGAATTTATAACAATGATCTATGGCAAGATGCATCTTGAATTTCAGTTGGTGAAATGGAAACTAGGCAAAGATATCTGTTCTTTATGTCCCCACCCTAGCAGCAGTGATGGATGAGTAATCTAGGTGAAAATTGTGGGGAGGAAAAGAAATGGATGAAAGCCACGGTGGCACTGGACCCCAATGAAATGTTTATGCTTCAAATCTAGCAAGAAAGAATTACTTCACTACATCAGAAAGTCTGATTTCTAGAAGAGGGCACAGTCGCCTTCAGGTGTTCTAATCGGGGCAGATTTGGAAAGGCCTCTTGAATGACATGGATATCAGACTTCTTTTCCTTAATTACCACTCATTCTACATTTATTAATCTCCATGGTACACTAAATATTATGATAATAACTACACATAAAAAGATAAGTACAACATGATGCCTGTGAGGAGAGGGGGTAAATGGGGAGAGGCGATAATAAGGTTGCAGGCATATAAATACATACACATGTAGCATATTTTAAGAAGTGAAGGAACATGAGTTTGGAGTGGTAGACAAGCTGCATAGTATTTAATATCTTGATAGCAATCTAAGTTTAGAGTTTGTTACCAGTAGACAATGATGAGTTCATAATAACCGAAGATTTTAGTAGCCAAGGAATGATATCTTAATATTTGAGTTCTAGAAAAATCATCCTGGCACAACTGTGAAAGGATTAATGAGTATACACACCTTTGAAGCAGGCAATCTGTTACATTAGTTAATAAAGAATAAGATGAAAGACAGAGGAAGAGATGATTGGATGGCATCACTGAATCAATAGACATGAGTTTGAGCAAATTCTGGGAAATGGTGAAGGACAGGGAAGGCTGGCGTGTTGCAGTCCATGGGGCCGCAAAGAGCTGGACGTGACTGAGCAAATAAACAACAACAACAAGGAAAGAAAATGAAACAGAATAGTAAAGTGGACAATTAGGATCCCATGAAAGATGAAGGTGTTATTTGCTTTTGTCTGACTCTTTGTGACCCCATGGACCATAGCCCATCAGATATCTCTATCCATGGAATTCTCCAGGCAAGAATAGTGGAATGGGTTGTCATTCTCTTCTCAAGGAGATCTTCTTAATCCAGGGATTGAACCTGGGTCTCTTGCATTGCTGGCAGATTCTTTACCAAGTGAGCCACTAGAGAAGCCCAGGCTCTCATAGGAAAGATTTTTTTTTTTTGGTATTGAGGAATATGTACACAAATATTTATGCTAAGGGAAAAAAAATCCAAAAGAGACAGAGATTGATAATGCACTAAGAAAGATAATATTAACTAAATCAAGATTGCTAATCAAAAGTGAAAGTGTTAGCTGGTCAGTCGTATCCAATTCTTTGCTACTCCATGGACTGTAGCCTGCCAGGCTCCTCTGTCTAGAGAATTTTCCAGGCAAGAATACTGGAGTGAGTTGCCATTGCCTTCTCTAGGGGATCTTCCCAACCTAGCAATTGAACCAGGGTCTCCTACAATGTAGGTGGACTCTTTACTGTTTGAACCACCAGAGAACAGATATAAAACCAGTGGGAAGCATATCTTATTAGAAGAGAAAAATAGATATTCTTCTAGGGTTGAAATAAATGTGTTATAGCTTTTCCGGATAAGTTGTCTTGTGGGGGGTGGGGGGGGTGGATGAATTTACCTTCTGAGGTTAAAATTTTCCTTTACAAACCAGTATTTTATTTAATCATGAATTAAGCTTATCTTGAAATGGTAGAGGACTTAGAGAAAATGCTGAAGGTTTTTAAATGACTAAGGAGAGACCAGAAGAGGGGCCAGCTATAATATCAAGAATTACTGACGAATGGCAGTGATTACTCAGTTGAAGACTGACACTACACTTGGGTAGTGGTAGCTGCCTTAAAAGTTTCAAAATTGCCTCCAGAACTCTATAGTCACATATGTGCAAAAGAAAAGAAGGCCTTTTGCCAGATTTGGGGGCAGGAAGGTGTTTTTTTTTTTTTTTTTTTGGATGGAGTATCAGTCTTTGCTACAGAAAACAAAAACCAGATTGGATATTTTAACAGAGGGAATTTAATAGATGGATTGGTAATGGTTTAAGGACTAAGAAGCCTAAACTGACAGTGAGCCAACCCAGAGATTAGTAATGGTAGGAAGGTGTTACTATTCCTAGAGCTGAAAGGATCCAGGGAGAAAATAGTGTTACCTGAGCCCAGAGAGTGGGGCTGCTCAGTGGGAGATAGAACTGTGATGAAGACTGCCAGTGAGAGCTGGAACTCTGGAAGGGAGGTGACTACTGCTAGAAATGCCATCTGAGGGCAACGCTAGGGATGGAGAAGCTCCCTGACTTTTCTACTGCTCCTGCCCAGTCTTTACCAAAGCCACTCACTGACAACTTGCCTGGAAGCCAATTGTCAGAGGAAGCTGGGAACTAGAAGTCCCCTGTGATGTAAAACAGAGATGGGGCTGGGCAGCAAGAATGGATCTGAAAGGCAATAAATCCTGACTTTAAATGTGGGTATTTGTGCATATTTTTTGATTAATAAATGCTTGACTCTGAAATAACTAATTATTTGTATAATTCTATAATTTGAATGACATATTTATAGACAGTATATGATATTGATAATTTTATTGTCACTTTAGAGTATGTATAGTCCAGAGAGGAATACAGACGGATTTCTTGATAACACTTATAAAGGCAATTGTGATGATCATTATTAGACCCAGGCTTTAAAGAGTGCTTACTATATCACAAAATTTACAAGAACTTTCTCATTTATTTCTGTAAAACAAACAAAACTTAGAAGTTGCTGCAAATATTATGTAGCCCATTCACATCCCAGAACTTTTATTATTAATCACTATACTATTTGAGAAAATTACATAATTATATAGTCAAAGCTCATACATTCACTGAACTAACTCCTTGCCTTTGTTAAAACAGAAGAAGCCATTTTAAAGGATTTTGATAAAATATTCTATGATCTTAATTTTCTCATTTCAAATCTACTTGTAACTAGAGACAGACTGATTGATCAGAACATATGACTCGTGAGCCATAAATATAAACAAACTTAAGTCCAGGAGAATAGTTGATGGATTGCCTCAGTATTTAACACAAAACAGACAATGAATAATTATTCATTTTTTTTTAGAAAAATGAGTTCACAAATGTTTAATATTTAGAGAATATTGCAAGGAACTGAGTACATCAGACACTGATTATAAAAAGAAGAGCTAGTAAAGAAAAACAAATTAAAAAAAAAAAGTAAAGCTTCAGGTAAGATAATGAAGAAAAGGGTATTAGAAAGATTGTAAATACAACTGGGAAAAGGAAGAAAATTGATTGGATTTTGCCAAGAAACTATTTATGACTCTGTAAAATAATGCTGATAGAAGGTTGAGGCCAAATCTTCTGCTGAAATGACTTTTCAGAAAATCCCATTTTTTGGTCCATCAGAACAATTGTCAGATCTCTCTAGTTTTAGGAGTTGTTAAGATTATTGCAAAAAGGTTTACATTAGAGAACAGTCTTTTTTTTTTTTTTTCAAAATATTGCACTTACTAGATACTGTATTTCAATCAAATGTATTTATAGAAATCATGAGGGAAACAAAAACTATTTTTTTCTTCATATTTCAAAGCTTCATGATCTATTACATAATTACTATCTAAATATGGGAAAAATGCAGAATTTTATTAAATTGTACAATTTCTTGTACCTAAATTAAGAGGATTTAGGTACAAATCCTCTTTGTTGTTCAGTTGCTAAGTCATGTCCGACTCTTTGTGACCCCATGGACTGTTGCCCTTCAGAGATTTTTCCAGGCAAGAATACTGCAGTGGGTTGCCATTTGCCTCTCTAGAGGATCTTCCTGACCTAAGGATCAAATCAGCGTCTCCTGTATTAGCAGAGATTCTTTATCACTGAGCCACCTGGAAAGGCTTTAACCTTACAGGTCTGTTAAAATTCCCTACTGAAAGTCTTCCACTTCAAACCCAAAGGCTTGGATCCAGTAATATTATAAAGGAGCAAAAGAAACCTATATATTTTTTTCAGCTTCTCTGTGTGTGTGTGTATACATATATAATGTAAATGTAGTCATATATAAACTATATAAAGTCACATGAACACTTTTGCAGCTAAGCCAGTTTTCCAGCTTCCTATACCAAGGAATGAAGTGAGAGCCTTATTCTGAATTTTTAAAGGAGAATAGAAGAGAATAAGGGTGACATTTTAGTCTTAGGAAATGAACCACAGGGAATAGGAAAGTCAGAATCCACACAGATCAATGATCGGTAATACTTATAAATTTAAGTGGAGATGAATGGATAAAGCCATTTTAGTTCATGTAGTTGTCTTGCAGTAGTTGATTAATTAAAAAAAAGAAAAGAAAATGAGCCCTGAATGCTCAAGGAATCAATGTGATTGTGCTAGTGTAATAGTGTGTGGTGGTATGGAAGGAATAAAGTTCATTCAGGTGGCTTCCCTGGTAGCTCAGCTGGTAAAGAATCTGCCTACAATTCAGGAGACCCCAGTTCAATTCCTGGGTCAGGAAGATCTGCTGGAGAATGGATAGGTTACCCACTCAAGTATTCTTGGACTTCCTGGTGGTTCAGATGGTAAAGAATCCACCTTCAATGTGGGAGACCTGGGTTCAGTCAATGGGTTGGGGAAGACCCCTGGAGAAGAGAATGGCTACCCATTCCCAGTCCAGTATTCCCAGTCCAGTATTCTGGCCTGGAGAATTTCATGGACAGTGGAGCCTGGTAGGCTACAGTCCATGAGGTTGCGAAGAGTTAGACACGACTGAGACACAACCAAGAAACTTTCATTTCACTTAAGGGAATTGTTGTAGGACATGGTAAACCAGGACTGGAGATTGCTTTGTATGTATGCCTTGAGTGGAGAGGCAAATATGAAGTCAAGTGTGATAGAAAAAGTTGCCCGTACTTCACACAAATATAAATATCTTCCCTTTAGTGAAGGAATTGCCAATAAAGCCACATTTTTTTTTTAAGTTAACTGTTTTGTTTGCTTGTGAAACTCTGGATTATTCATGTAGCCTTCATGAAAATATGCTTTGTAAGATTTTACTGTTTAACCTAATTCATAGGTGACTTCCCTATAGCTCAGAAGGTAAAGAATCTGCCTGCAACGCAACAGACCTGGGTTCAGTTCCTGAGTCTGGAAAATCCTCTGGAGTAGGAAATGGCAACCCACTCCACTATTCTTGGCTGGAGAACCCCGTGGACAGAGGACCCCGGCAGGCTACAGGGTCACAAAAAGCAACATATGCTGGATATATTTGACATGATGAGATGTTATATGGGACATATTGTATGGGATTTACATTTTTTTCTCCTTAGAACTGAAACTATGTTCTTTCTAAAAGTATCAGGCTTCTTGACAAATTGGGAAATATTATTTTGGAATAAAATTTTTTAAAAGGCTATTCAAAATAAAATTACTACTGCAGAAGATAGATTTTAGGAACCAAAATAATAAGCCTCAGTTGAATTCAAAAGATAAAACCTAATGATAGATCCAAAATCACTGCAGATGGTGACTGCAGCCATGAAATTAAAAGACGCTTACTCCTTGGAAGAAAAGTTATGACCAACCTAGATAGCATATTGAAAAGCAGAGACATTACCTTGCCAACAAAGGTCCGTCTAGTCAAGGCTATGGTTTTTCCAGTGGTCATGTATGGATGTGAGAGTTGGACTGTGAAGAAAGCTGAGTGCTGAAGAATTGATGCTTTTGAACTGTGGTGCTGGAGAAGACTCTTGGAGTCCCTTGGACTGCAAGGAGATCCAACCAGTCCATTCTGAAGATCAGCCCTGGACTTTCTTTGGAAGGAATGATGCTAAAGCTGAAACTCCAGTACTTGGGCCACCTCATGCGAAGAATTGACTCATTGGAAAAATACTGTGATGCTGGGAGGGATTGGGGGCAGGAGGAGAAGGGGATGACAGAGGATGAGATGGCTGGATGGCATCACTGACTCGATGGATGTGAGTCTGAGTGAACTCTGGGAGTTGGTGATGGACAGGGAGGCCTGGCATGTTGTGATTCATGGGGTCGCAAAGAGTCGGACATGACTGAGCGACTGAAATGAACTGAACTGAACTGATGGATAGATTTGATTAATGTAAATATAACAACAGTGGTTTTTCCAGTAGTCATCAATGAATGTGAGAGTTAGATCATAAAGAAGGATGAGCACTGAAGAATCTAAGCTTTCAAATTGCAGTGCTGGAGAAGACTTTTGAGAGTCACTTGGACTGCAAGAAGATCAAATCATTCAATCCTAAAGGAAATCAACCCTGAATATTCATAAGAAGGACTGATGCTGAAGCTGAAGCTTCAACCTGATGTGAAGAGGTGTCTCATTGAAAAAGTCAATCTTTCCCTGATGCTGAGAAAGACTGAAGGGGAAAGGGGAAGTGGAAGATGAGATGGTTAGATAGCATTACCAACTCAATGACATGAATTTGAACAAACTCTGGGAGATAACCAAGGACAGAGGAGCCTAAGGTCTACAGGGTTGCAAAGAGGTGGAAATGACTTAGCAACTGGACAACAATTTTGGGTAGCAAATCCTATTAATAAATTTTCTGCTGCTGCTGCTGCTAAGTTGCTTCAGTCGTGTCTGACTCTGTGCAACCCCATAGATGGCAGCCCACCAGGCTACCCCGTCCCTGGGATTCTCAAGGCAAGAACACTGGAGTGGGTTGCCATTTCCTTCTCCAATGCATGAAAGTGAAAAGTGAAAGTGAAGTTGCTCAGTCGTGTCTGACTCTTCATGACCCCATGGACTGCAGCCCACCAGGCTCCTCCATCCATTGGATTTTCCAGGCAAGAGTACTGGAGTGGGGTGCCGTTGCCTTCTCCCAATAAATTCTCTAAATTTGAGCAAAATTTATGGTCCCACAAAATAGGTTGGGCTAAGATTTAGCAGCTTGTAACATGAAATTGGAAAAAGCAATGGCAATCCACTCCAGTACTCTTGCCTGGAAAATCCCATGGACGGAGCAGCCTGGTAGGCTGCAGTCCATGGGGTCATGAAGAGTCAGACACGACTGAGCAACTTCACTTTCATTTTTCACTTTCATGCATTGGAGAAGGAAATGGCAACCCACTCCATTGTTCTTACCTGGAGAATCCCAGGGACGGGGGAGCCTGGTGGGCTGCCGTCTATGGGGTTGCACAGAGTCGGACGCGATTGAAGCGACTTAGCAGCAGCAATATGAAATCACTCTCTAGATGAATTCCAAACATTATGTCTCTCTCTTTCTGAGAAATAAACCATAAAAACATTCAAAATATCCTACAAGTCACATTGTAATTTGTGCCATATAACAATTTGCATTCAAAATCACTGATAGTTTATAACAACTCTAGGAATATAATGCAAGGCCACATGGCCTATAGCTTGAACAATTTAGCCTTGTGGATAATTCTTTACATAATAAATGTTTCTGGTAAAATCTGAATCACAGCCAACTCAATGTTAGGTTAAAGCTCTGAGTATACCGTCAACTTGGTAGACATTTCATTTTTTTTTTCCCCTTCGAGTGAACCAGACAAACTGTAATTTAGGTCAGAATCTGAACAGCTCTTTTGGATAAAACATATCTCAAACTTGAGTCTTCTTTGTCCTTGTTTTAAGTGTGTCTCCATGGCTGACATAGGAGAAAGCTTTTTATGAAGTATTGTTAATGATCAAATACTCAATTATACTAAAAAGTGTTTAGGACATGTCAGTGATTAGAGTATCACCTATACCCTTGCTGATGTAGTGACTATGACATTTAGATGACCTGATATTGGGCCCTTAGTTACATTTATCAAATCTATCATTAGTCTTTAAATTTTGAATTCGACTTAGTCTTATTACCTTGGTTCTCAAAATCTATCTTCTGCATGTAGTAACTTTATTCTGAATGACCTTTAGAGAGATTTTATTCCAAAAATCATATTTCAGAATTTATCAAGAAGCCTTTTCCAAACCTAAAATTAAGGAGAAAAAAATATAAACCCCATACAGCATATCCCATATAACATCCCATAATGTCAGATGTATCTGGCATAGATTTAAGGAAACATGTAAATACAGAGTATGCACAGAAATCATGTTTTAATCTGTAAATCATTCACAAGAATCACTCTTAAATAACAGTATATGGACAAGATTCGTGCAGAGAAAAACACTAAGGTTACTAAAGGTTAGGTACAAAATATGGTTTTTCTTGAATGGAGGCTTAGAATTGGAATTTCTTTCAGAGATAGAAGGATACGTAATGGCAGAATGATGACAATCAAGGACTCTCAGAACTATGATAAATGGAGACAGATTTTATAATAAATATTCTACCATTTAAACACTCTTCTCAAATCTGCTTTTCAACTATCCCTATCGCTCCTTTGTCCTACTCTCATGCTGGCTTAAACACAGTTAACTGAAGTACAAAATTCTATCAGCAGATAGATAGCTAATGTTCAAAACCTTGGAACTGTGAGAAGCGCTGGGTAGCTGCCTTAACCATTAAAAATGGAATTTAAGGGAAACCAATTTCTTTTCCAGACTTACTCACAGATCAGTTAAAAGAACATCAATATCTCTGAAAGAGTCATGCATTTGGAAAAGTATCATTTTTCAACTCTTGACAATCTTAAAAATTGCTGTAGCATATAAAAACACAAACATGTCAATAGCTTTGGTTGTAAGAGTGCAATAGAGCCTAAATATTCTGACCAATGAGCAACTTCTGTGTCCAAGAAGTAGTATTTTTAAATCAAATGTTATGCCCATGGTAACTCCCATTTAGAAATGATACATAAAATTTGTATTTTCTCTTTATAAAATGATATAGGTCAGTAGTTGGTTAATGTTACAAAGCTCTACCAGGATATTGCAAAACAATAATTTGACGTACAGGCAATTAGGTTCAGTTTCTTTATGGTATTCTGAAGAATGTTGCCTTTTTTTGGGAAAAAAGTAAAGGATCTTGGTTACATTGACAGACCAGCTTTTCTGCAGTAGATCCCTCTAGCAAAGGCTTAATATATCTGATTTGTCAAAGTCATCACTCCTGCTAATCTCTCCCACCAGTGTGAAATGCTGAGAGCTATCACCTATACATTTTCTTGTGCAGTGCAGAGAGAAAGATGGAAAATGGGCAGAGAGTAATCAGCACAAACATCAAAATAAATGGCCTTTTAGAGCACAGTTATGAGAAAAATTCAAGAAAAATTAGTTACCGTATTCTATGAGATTCTTTTTGCAGCTCTCTCTTTGCCACTGCTGTTTGCTTGAATGTAAATTACTCCTAATTTTACTATTTTAGTAAGTTAATGAACATTTTAAGACTACACAAATATTTCCCAGTTAGTGTCAAATGTTATGTGTTTTATTGCATTATGTAGTCAGAGTGGGGTAAATAAAGTAATATTTAAATGTCAAATACTTTTAAAGCTTTAAAGCATTATTATTATCATTGTCATTTAACCTGAAATAACATTATTTAAGCCATAGTTTTAACATCATATCATTCTAAAATATTCTATTTAAATTAAAAAAATACCTTTGGGAAGTTTCAGAAAACATCAGGCAGACAAATTTGTTTTTAATTCTATCAGCACACATCAGTTCAGTTCAGTTCAGTCATGTCTGACTCTTTGTGACCCCATGGACGGCAACACGCCAGGCTTCCGTGTCCATCACCAACTCCCTGAGCTTGCTCAAATTCATGTTCATCGATTCGGTGATGCCATCCAACCATCTCATTCTCTGTCGTCCCCTTCTCCTCCTGCCTTCAATCTTTCCCAGCATCAGGGTCTTTTCCAACGAGTCGGCTCTTCGCATCAGGTGGCCAAAGTACTGGGGCTACACAGTCATTCCAATGAATATTCAGGGTTTATTTCCTTTAGGATTGACTGGTTTGTTTGATAGTATTACATTTGAGGATCAGCTTTCAAGTTTTAGGGCTTCCCTGGTGGCTCAGAGGTTAAAGCGTCTGCCTGGGATGTGGGAGACTGGCTTCAATCCCTGGGTTGGGAAGATACCCTGGAGAAGGAAACGGCAACCCACTCCGGTACTCTTGCCTGGAGAATCCCATGGAGGGAGGAGCTGGTAGGCTACAGTCCATGGGGTCGCAAAGTGTCGGACACGACTGAGCGACTTCACTTTCACTTTCTTTTCAAGTTTTCCTTTATTATGATTGATTTACCAAATAATTAATATTTGATAGTCATAACTAAGAAATATCTGATTGTTCTAGGTTCCTAAATCATTGAAGTCAACTGATTCACGAGTGATACTGGCTAGGTATGAACATCATCATGATCATTACAAATACAGTATAATCTCTTATGCCAAGCACAAGATTCTAAAGATCATGTTTATTAAATCTTTTAATTCTTATAACTGTTGAACACATATCCATTGCACATATGATAAATCTGGGCACGTAGAGATAAAGTAACTTGTTCAAAGTGATGCAGCCACTAAGTGGTTAAAACCTGAACTCAAGCTCAGTCAACAAAGCAGTGGCTCCAAATGTCTTGGTTTGAACATTACACCAAGCACGCTTTCATCATACTTTAAGAAGAATAAGAAATGCACTAGCCCAGTACTTTCAAACCTGTTGCAAATATTAAACCTGTTTTTGATGATTTAGATCCTGACTGTGGCACACTTTAGGTAGTGCTGAGTCCATTCTTTCAGATCTGTAGTGTCTTGCACCAAATACCAAAGAAAATTATGTGATGATCCTATGCCAATGAGAATATTTAAGTACTGGATGCATATAACTTCATCAATACCTTGGAGTTTTGCAAGGTCAATTGAAGGGTATTAAATTTGCATTTGTTTAACTGAGTTTACTTCTGATTGTAGAGGGATTTAACAACTTATTTTCTGTCTCTGTATAATTTAAATGTGTTAATAAAGTTAATGATTGTAAAAGTAATAATCTATACCTATATCAATAACTATATACTCTATTTCTTAGTATGCTCACTAATGAGAGTAATAATCTACACATATATCAATATCTGGGGTTTCCCAGGTGGCGCTAGTGACAAGGAACCATCTGCTAATGTAGGAGACATAAGAGATGTGGGTTTGATCCTAGGGTTGGAAAATCCCCTGACGGAGGTCACAGCAACCCACTCCAGTATTCCTGCCTGGAGAATTCCACGGACAGAGGAGCCTGGAGGGCTACAGTCCAAAGGGTCTCAAAGAATCAGACATGACTGAAGCAACTTAGCACACACTCTCGTAATAATAACTATATACTCTATTTGATGGTAAAACCTTTTCTTCTTTCCATAATAGAAGCAAGCTATGTAAATGTAATACACATTTTTAAATTCTAATGAGGATCTTTCACTTTGAAACTACCATATATTCAATATTAGAGGGATACCACCTATTTAGTGCTCATCTAGATAGGTAATATAGTACCTGCCTCTTCACTACTCTGAATGTGGGCTCCATCGTTGCCAGTGATTCTCTGGATATTTTCTATTTCAGCAGTCTTCTTGGAGTATTAGTGTACATTTTCATCTGAAGAGAATGGAGAACCTTATGCTGCCACTCCTTCACCCCTTGACTCAAAGGCTGTTGCCTTATTACTAAACATTGAGAACAGTAGAAGAGGAAACATATCATCACAATAAAATTCTAATAATTATGATTTATTGATCATTTGTTAAGACACTAAGCACTATATTAAATATGCATATCATTTCAGACTATGTTCACATATAAAGTATAACGATCATATGTAGAATAAACAAGTATCAACTACCTTAACACAGATAAGGAAACAAAGGCTTAGGGATTTTAGGCAATCTGCCCAGGGTTAAACAGCTAACCTCGGCAGCAGAAACGGTTCTGGGATTAAGTCCCTGCTCCTAATAAGCACTTCTTTCAGTGCTGTATGGAAACATATCTATACCTGTAAGGTGTAAATAAAAATATCTTTTTCTGTAATTGTCCTATTTGAGTATCTGTGCCTTATTTATTTATTTATTAACAGCTTTATTGAGATGTAACCGACATGCAAAGAACTGCATGTATTTAATGGCTCTGTGCCTTGTTAATATCAGCTGACGGGGGCTGAAGGTATTGAGAAATAAAGGAAAACGGCAGCTTTGGGATCCTACTCTTAAAGCTTTGTTCTGTGTATTTCTAGGAAAGAAGAGGGTGTGTTTCCTAAGGAGGTGTCACCTTATCCCTTGGTGTGGAGATTGGATGCTCTCGTTCTAGATTTCTTTGTGGAATGGTATGCAGTATAAATGGAGAAGGCAATGGCACCCCACTCCAGCACTCTTGCCTGGAAAATCCCATGGATGGAAGAGCCTGGTGGGCTGCAGTCCATGGGGTCGCTAAGAGTTGGACATGACTGAGCGATTTCACTTTGACTTCTCACTTTCATGCATTGGAGAAGGAAATGGCAACCCCCTCCAGTGTTCTTGCCTGGAGAATCCCAGGGACGGGGGAGCCTGGTCAGCTGCCGTTTATGGGGTCGCACAGAGTTGGCATGACTGATGCGACTTAGCAGCAGCAGCAGCAGTATAAATTGACATGTACTCCACACTTATATTCAAGATTTGAATCATCCACTACTGGAAAGGTAAGAAGTACTATACACTGTATCATTATAATGCCATATCAATACACTGACAATGTTTCAACATATTAAAATAATTTTCTGCTTTTCACTTTCCATCCCTTCAAAATGAAGAGTTTCTAACACCTCAGAGACTGTGTTTGGCCAATTGAAGTATTTTTCTAATTAAATTATAGAAAAATTTGGTTCTCTCAGCCCCCTAACACACACACACACACACACACACACACATGCACACTTACACACTTGCCCCCATATCATTAGTAGTCATATTTTTAGATGTCAAATAATAGAAAAATTTGTTCCATTTATATTGGTGGAAGTGAAATACATGATCCTCACACATGTTTTAAAATGTCACAAAAGTGAAACTTTTTGCCCATATAGAATATTTAAATCTAATATATTATAAAATCACAATGTCAAATTACATTAGGTCATAGAAATGGGAAAAGTATGCATTATACATAATTCATGACTGAATTTTGATTATCTCACTAAATTCTATAAAAATCGATGCTATTATCTCCATGTTAGAGAAGAGGAAATGTAGTTGTCAAGGGTTTAGGTTACATGTTCGGTTTCTCACAACTGGTGGGTGTTGCAACTGGGATTTGAACTAAGGTTACCTGATCCTCACATACTTGTTTTTAACTGCGCATCTACAGAGAACAAGTTGGAGCATAACAAAAAAGAATTTCTGAAGATAGGTCTCAGTTTCATCATTGCTTGTTCAGAAAGTGTTGCAAAATCCTGTTTCTGTCATCTTGATGGTACAGTAAAGAACTAGGCATCAAGATCTTGGTACTAAAACATCCTGATTTTTTTTATTTAATGGTAAATGTAATTCAAGTAATGAGGGAAGTAATTCAAGTTTTTACAGTCATTTACTTTTCAGAGTATAAAATCAATAACATTTTATCAAAAGTATATCTAATATCTAACACATCTAATATAGGAGACTCCATTTACCCATCTAGCTCTCAGCAATCTGTTTATTATATATGTATTTGTACAATTAAATAACTGGGACATTTTTATTTTAAATCTTAAAAAGTAATTATCAGCTATAAAATAAAAGTTAAATACAGTATAAAGTTCTATATTTGGCATCAGACTTTTTCTGCTCCAAACAATGAACTACATAATTTAATTCATGACCAAGTTAAATTTAGGATTTTAAAAATATATTAATGAAGGATAAATAGGATGTGAGATTTTAAATCCTACATCAACTACTGATCTATTTTTTTCTTTTTTAGGAATAATTTATTTTAGACTAACTCTTTTTGGTCACCTCAAGTCATCATCCATACATTTATATGTGGTTTTTCAAGTTAAACTAGGTTAAAGAAGAGATGATTTGATGTACTTGGTATTCAACAAAATTTAAGTTTTAACCATTACTTGAAAGAAAAGTCATAATTTCCTTGCAACTGTAATATCTATAATTCCAAATATCTGCACATATGATTTCTCTGACTTTCCATACAGTTCCATTCAAAATCCTACTAACATTTTTAAATAACTGTTAAAACTTTTTACTCCATCTTTGCTGTAACCTATAAGAGAGTAATTGTTTTATATCTGTCTACTGAATAAACTGAGGTTCAATCAATTAAGGTAATTTTATCAAGATTTCTAAATCAGTAAGAGTGAAAAATAGAGTCTAGTATAAAAAGTACAGTCTTCTGTCTCTGCTTCCAAGACTTGCTGACTAAAGCATGAAACCCTTCTCAGTCTTTACCTCCGTGTCCACAAATGAACATCACCAGGATCAGCAGCTTCAGCCTTCACTGAGTGTTACCCTCAGCCTGACCTCCAGTTGTTATTCTGGATGCTTCTTTATGTTCTTGGTCCTTGAAATACATCCTCTGTCTTGCATACTAGAACTATAGGGATTTTCAGACAGTGTTCCATGAAGCTTTTGGGGCTATATTCAGATTGTACTACAGTTACATGTGAAAATAAAAGATGCTTTTAAAATCTCAATATCATTCCTAATTATTTACAAACTTCATCCTAATGAGTCAAATGCTTTGAAGTTTTTCTCATCCCGAAACAACAAACTAATGAATCCAAAATTATGTTATACCAGCATAATTTAGATATTTTAAGGAGAAAATATATTTTAAAAAATAGGCATGGCTCTTTCCTAATGTTACATTTGCTCTGGGGGACTTCAAACATAGTGTATTGTGAAAATGGTAAGTCCACATACAGTACTGATACCATTCCACGTCCCCTCTATAGATTTCAGAGTGTTACTCTCCGTTCAGTTTCTGATGAAGGATCTGCCACCACTGATTCTTGTTCTATTTCCGGTTATCTTTAGCTTGTAGTCTTCATTTTCCATTCTCTGATACAAAACTCCCTAAGGCAAACAGTCTTTTATAAATATACAAGCTTCCCTTGCTTCTTTTCAAAAACTTCTTTGAATATATTTTCCAAATCTATTTCTAATCAAAGGGATGTTATGGAAATGGAAAAAAATGAACCAGGTGTGAGAGACCTTGAGAAAGAGAAATTGCATAACTTAACAGTTGATTATAGGGCACTATGTCAGTCATACGGGCCTTTCCAGGTGGCTCCGTGGTAAAGAATCTGCCTGCCAATGCAGGAGACTCATGAGAGGCTAGTTTGATCCCTGGGCGGGGAAGATCTCCTGGAGAAGGAACTGGCAATGCACTCCAGTATTCTTGCCTGGCAAATTCCATGGACAGAGGAGCCTGATGGGCTGCAGTCCAGGAGGTAGCAAAGAGTTGGACATGACTGAGCAGCTGAGCACCAATGCATGTCTGTCATACAAGACAGAGGAAAAGAGTATGATAATATTTAGGGACAGACTGACAGTGGGAATGATGGCTATTAAAATCATGGTGGCAAAATGGTTAGTGCAATGGTAACCTAATAAAAATATTAGGAATGGAAGAAAATACGCTTGCCTTCTGAGAATTATCACATAAAGACAATTGTTAGTGGATATCTGAAATATAAAAAAATACTTCAAAAGAATAGTGACTAACCTGTTTGTAGTAATATGTGCCAGGCATTCTTGTAGCTATTATTTATTTTTCTTATTTAACCTTAAATCATTTTATTTTTATTTTTATTTTTTTTTAACCTTAAATCATTTTATAGAGATGGAAATGTTATGTTCATTACAATGATGAGGGAGTTTATCTTCCTTGCCTAAATTCACAAATAGAGGTGGAAGAACTAAAATAAAGTTTGTCAAACACAGGACCTTGCAACCATAGCAACCAGCCTTGCCTGAAGAATTGAAAGTAACAAATGAAAACAATTTCCAAGTTGCTTATAGAGATCAATTTTATTTTCTTGTCATGATATAGAGTATTTTCTCACAAAAGATACATGAATTAATGAGAATAAAAATTCCAGCCTTTTATAAAACTTTTCTATTAAATGTCATAGGTTTCTTTAATATACTGTGTGTATGAGTGTGTGTGTGTGTGTGTATCAGTTAGTGTTGGACATAAAGTGTCAATGTTAACTAAATAATGTTATGAGTGTTTTTTACATGTCACAATAATTACATAATGGACCATCCCGCAAAAGAATAGCCATGGTTATCAACGTAGAATAATCGCAGTGTTTTTTCTGTTAATACCCCTACACTTACTGCACTGTGTTAAACCTAGTGTCCCTTAGTCTAATAGACAATAAATACTCAAGTAAATAATAAAATATCAAGTAGAGAAAGTGTGGTGATGGTATATAGAGTGACCACAGGAGAGGGAAGCTACAGCAATCTTTCTGAGGAGGTGATATTTGAGGTATATAGATAAATGAGGGAGTTTTCAGTAAGGATATCTGCCTTAAAAAATTTTAAGCCAAACCTACTTATGCACACCTAAAGATCATTTGTCAGCTTATTAACTGTCCTAGAGAAAAAACACCCCATGTTCCAGAAACACTCCTAAAGATGTTAGAATCCCTCTCTTGGTCTCTATGATCCAGCTTAACTCATTTGAACAGAAATCAGTTGTTATATCTTCCTGAGTTGTGCTCATCTGATCCTATAAAAACTGCTAACAAACTTTTAAGTTTATCTATCAGTGGATCACACATAATAACAAATTTATCTGTCAAGAATCTGTTGTATGGGGTTAACCACATTTGAAAGAAATACAGAAGAAAAAAAAAAAGGAAAACTCTTTATAATTCCTAGAATATAGTCTGAATTTTAAAGACACAAGGAAAGTTAGAATTATCATATTTGTATTAACACCAGAAATTATGCACCTAGAAAAGTCAAGTCAAAGCAATATAAAGCATGTCTATGATGGATAGAGATCAATCTCAATATCAGAGTACATGTTATACACACACACACACACACGCACTCATGCTAACCTTTTTATTTTCACTGATACATCATATAATCCTTTTATTTTCTTCTAGAGACAGATTTAGCTCTGTGCTCAGTGTCTTTCTCTTCCTTTCTTCTAACCTGCAGTTGATTAAAGTTTCCTTGACCTCTTATTTCCCATGCTGAAATTTTCACTATTTCAGAGTAGGTTGTTTTCACTCATTAGTTGCAAGTCACTATCCCCCTTCCAGTAATTTCTCATCATATCTGCATTATCACTAGTCTTATTTCTCTGTAATGTTTTATTCTAGGTAAATGTCCAAATACTGTAATATCTGAAGGTATTTACTCTATAATTATTAATATTAAAAAGCAAGTTATATTTGCTTTTAAGTGAATTCTATTTTGAAATATATTCCTAGAATAATGGTTGAAGCAATTAATTTTTCTCCCTGTTTATTGTAACCCAAAAGAGCTTAATTGATATAACTTCCATATCTATATATTTCTTTTCAGATGTTGCTTCTCAATTTGGTTAAAAATTCTGCACCAGGAATCTTTGCTTGAATTTCACAGACCTCAAAACAAAGATAACCACATCAGCATTTGCACCATTTCTCATATGTTGACTCATTGTGTATTATTTATTTTGTCAAAAGTTAAGAATATCTTATTAATATGATAATAAAAAATCTGTTTATTCTACTTGCTTCATATGCTTTCTCTATTTTGATTAATTTGTTTATCTAAAGAAATAGTTAATATATGAAACAAGACAGTGATGTTCAGTAGTAAAATAAAAAATAGAAACATGGTACATTTTAATTAAATATTGTTTACAATAGAGGGTATTTTATTGGCTGACCCAAAATATAATATGCTTGTTGGGTATGTCTCCATTTCATCAAAGGGTGAACATAGCTCTTGGTACAATTCACTGTAAGATAGCTGATATTTCAAAACGTGTTTAAATGTGAGTGATGAAGGTCATAGAGAAAGGGAGGGAGGGAAAGAGAAAACAAGGAGAGGTGTATGAGGCCCATGACTGAGTTTTGTAGCCCTTTTAAACATATGGTCCAGTAAAAGAGAAAGAATAGAAAAAGAAACCACCAAAAAGTAGGAAAATCAAATGCATTTATAAAAATGTGGAATCATGGAATTAAAGGTTGATATGTTTCAAAAAGGACTGAATAGTCAACCTTTATATACTAGTGGGAAAGCAACATGAGAACTGAAAAGTGTCCAGTGGATTTATCAACAAGAAAGTCAAGTGGCTACCTGAGAAGGTTTGGAAGAGGCATGAAGGTAGAGTGATTGAAGAGAAGTGGAGGTAGAGCGGGTCATGAAAGTGGTATCTAAAAACAAAAACCCCTTTGAGAAGTTTGTGAATACAGGCAGAAATATGGGTGCAGTTAGAGGGGAATGTGCCATCCCAGCCATGAATTCGTAGCAATAGAGAGTTAACACAGACTTCCAGTGGGAAGGATTTTATGGAGAAAATAAAACTGATGATTAGAAGAGATTTGACTTGCCTGAGGTGACTACCCCAGACGTCAGCAGCAGAGGAGAGGATGAACACTGATAGAAGTTCAGGGCTTTCCAGGATTGGGAACACATGTACACCCGTGGTGGATTCATGTTGATGTATGGCAAAACCAATACAATATTGTAAAGTAATTAGCCTCTAATTAAAATAAATAAATTTAAATTAAAAAAAAAAAAAGAAAAGTGGAAAGAGAAGAATGGGTGTAGATTGAAGTAAGCTTTTTATATTTGGAGGTAAAAGAACATGAGGAGACCCTACCAGATGACATCTACTTTCCCAGTGAAACAGAAGGAAAGTCTGTCATCTGAAGGAAATGAAAAGAAGGGAAAGATATATCTAACAAGTAAAGAGTAGACTTTGAAAACAATGTCTGGAAGGAGAGAATGAGTAACACAGGTGTATATGAAGTAAGACATTTGCATGCTGTTCATAAACTTCAACCCTTTCCCTGCAATTTGGGAAACTCAGCAGTGGCCACAGGACTGAAAAAGGTCAGTTTTCATTCCAATCCCAAAGAAAGGCAATACCAAAGAATGCTCAAACTACCGCACAAATGCACTCATCTCACATGCTAGTACGGAGAAGGCAATGGCACCCCACTCCAGGACTCTTGCTTGGAAAATCCCGTGGACGGAGGAGCCTATTAGGCTGCAATCCATGGGGTAGCTAAGAGTCAGACCCGACTGAGTGACTTCACTTTCACTTTTCACTTTCATGCATTGGAGAAGGAAATGGCAACCCACTCCAGCATTCTTGCCTGGAGAATCCCAGGGACGGGGGAGCCTGGTGGGCTGCCATCTATGGGGTCGCACAGAATCGGACACGACTGAAGTGACTTAGCATAGCACATGCTAGTAAAGTAATGCTCAAATTCTCCAAGCCAGGCTTCGCAATATGTGAACTGTGAACTTCCAGATGTTCAAGATGGTTTTAGAAAAGGCAGAGGAACCAGAGATCAAATTGCCAACATCTGCTGGATCATTGAAAAAGCAAAAGAGTTCCAGAAAAAACATCTATTTCGGCTTTATTGACTATACCAAAGCCTTTGACTTTGTGGATCACAATAAACTGTAGAAAATTCTGAAAGAGACGGGGATACCAGATCATCTGACCTGCCTCTTGAGAAACCTATATGCAGATCAGGAAGCAACGGTTAGAACTAGACATGGAACAACAGACTGGTTCCAAATAGGAAAAGGAGTACGTCAAGGCTGTATATTCTCACCCTGCTTATTTAACTTCTATGCAGAATACATTATGAGAAATGCTGGGCTGGAAGAAGCACAAGCTGGAATCAAGATTGCCAGGAAAAATATCAATAACCTCAGATATGCAGATGACACCACCCTTATGGCAGAAAGTGAAGAGGAACTCAAAAGCCTCTTGATGAAAGTGAAAGTGGAGAGTGAAAAAGTTGGCTTAAAGCTCAACATTCAGAAAACGAAGATCATGGCATCTGGTCCCATCACTTCATGGGAAATAGATGGGGAAACAGTGGAAATAGTGTCAGACTTTATTTTGGGGGCTCCAAAATCACTGTAGATAGTGATTGTCTCCAAGAAATTAAAAGACGCTTACTCCTTGGAAGGAAAGTTTGACCAACCTAGATAGCATATTCAAAAGCAGACATTACTTTGCCAACAAAGGTCAGTCTAGTCAAGGCTATGGTTTTTTCAGTGGTCATGTGGATGTGAGAGTTGGACTATGAAGAAAGCTGAGCACCAAAGAATTGATACTTTTGAACTGTGGTGTTGGAGAAGACTCTTGAGAGTCCCTTGGACTGTAAGGAGATCCAACCAGTCCATTCTAAAGGAGACCAGTCCTGGGTGATCTTTGGAAGGAATGATGCTAAAGCTGAAACTCTAATAGTTTGGCCACCTCATGTGAAGAGTTGACTCATTGGAAAAGACTTTCATGCTGGGAGGGATTGAAGGCTGAGGAGAAGGAGACAACAGAGGATGAGGTGGCTGGATGGCATCACCGACTCGATGGTCATGAGTTAGAGTAAACCCCGGGAGTTGGTGATGGACAGGGAGGCCTGGCATGCTGCGATTCATGGGGTCACATAGAGTCGGACACAACTGAGTGACTGAACTGAATTGAACTTTCTCCACAATAATAAACTGATAAGAGCTGGTGCACTGGGATATCCCAGAGGGATGGTATGGGGAGGGAGGAGGGAGGAGGGTTCAGGATGGGGAACACATGTATACCTGTGGCAGATTCATTTTGATATATGGCAAAACCAATACAATTATTGTAAAGTTAAAAAATAAAATAAAATAAAAAGAATATTTCAAGAGGGAAGGGATAACTTTACCTGAAGTGAGCATGAGCTGTGCTGGGAAGACATCACTATACAAAGTAGCCTCTCCTCTGAGCTATAAAGAATGCATAAAACCTGGACACCAGACAATAGAAAAGCCATGTTCTTGGCATAAATAGCAAAAGTAAAGGGATAAAGGTGAAAAATTCTGGGACGTCCTGCTGTGCTATACTCATCAGGGAGTACACGTGTCATATATTTGCTTTCTTTTCTGACTTGTGAAATTGAGTGTGTGCGTGTGATAAATATAATTTCTAAAGGTAAAGGTAATAATGAAACTCTCTGTATATATATTTACATATATATATATATACTTTTTGCTGTTGTTGTTGCCTGCTGCAGGTGCCTAAGGGCAACACACACTTTTTAAGAGGGCAGAAACCACAGAATGTTAACTGAATTATTGATATTGTTATTCTTTTATTAACTATAAGGACCTATGGTGATATAATTTTTCTTTGGCCTAAGCTCCCCTTTAGACCAGACTCTCTTTCAGGGGCAGGACTGCTTTATATTTCTTTTACTATAATGTACACAGCACAAGTACTTAAAATGGGTTGTATTCAACGGATGCATAGTTTAAAAGAGGATAAAAGGGGGAAATTGCATTGCAACAGTAGTTTGGGATCATATATTAAAGGCTCACATTCTTTTTTAACCTGAAAAGTTCTCATTGCCTTTATTGTTGTCCCTGACTCTTCCTGATGCTGCATGTAAAATACTCTCACTTAGTTTTCCTATGATAAAACCTCAATACAAATTATTTTCAAGTACATCTGTTGAGTCATTCTTAATCTACATGTGTTATACATTACATTTCTTTAATAAGCTGCATATTTATTCTCCTTGATCTTAAGGAAGGTGGATATTCAATAAATACTTATTAAAATAATCAAATGAACATGAATATTTATTAGTGACTTATTAGAGCTACATGTGCAATAAGGGTGGTATCATTAGCATATCTGAGGTTATTGGCTATTATGATTCCAACTTGTGATTCACCCAATTCAGCATTTCACATGATGTACTTTGCATGTAAGTTAAATAAACAGGGTGACAAGATACAGCCTTGACACACTCCTTTGTCCAGTTCTAAATGTAGCTTCTTGACCTGCATACAGATTTCTCAGGAGGCAGATAAGGTGGTATGGTATTCTCATCTCTTTAAGAATTTTCCAGTTTGCTATGATCCACACAGTTAAAGGCTCTGGTGTAGTCAATAAAGCAGAAGTAGATTATTTTCCGGAACTCTCTTGTTTTTTCTATGATCTAACAGATGCTGACAATTTGATCTCTGGTTCCTCTGCCTCTTCTAAATCCAGCTTGAATATCTGGAAGTTCTTGATAGATGTACTATTGAAGCCTCACTTGGGAGTTTTGAGCATTACTTTGCTAGTGTGTGAGATGAGTGTAATTTTGCAGTAGTTTGAAAATTCTTTAACATTGTCTTTCTTTTGGATTGGAATGAAAACTGACCTTTTCCAGTCCTGTGGCCACTGCTGAGTTTTCTAAATTTGCTGGCATATTGAGTGCAACACTTTAATTGTATCTTCTTTTAGGATTTGAAATAGCTCAATTGGAATTCCATCACCTCCACCAGCTTTGTTCATAGCTATGTTTCCTAAAGCCCACTTGACTTTGCATTCCAGGATGTCTGCTCTAAGTGAGTGATCACACCATTGTGGTTACCTGTGCCATGAAGATCTTTTTTGTATAGTTCTGTGCATTCTTGCCACCTCTTCTCAATGTCTTCTGCTTCTCTTAGGTTGATACTCTTTCTGTCTTTTATTGTGCCTGTCCTTTCATGAAATGTTCTCTTGGTATCTCTAATTTTTTTGAAGAGATCTCTAGTCTTTCCCATTCTATTGTTTTCCTTTATTTCTTTGCATTGATCACTGAGGAATACTTTCTTATCTGTCCTCGTTATTCTTTGGAACTCTGCATTCAGATGGGTATATATTTCCTTTTCTCCTTTGTCTTTCATTTCTTTTCTCAGCTATTTTTAAGACCTCCTCAGAAAACCATTTTGTCTTTTTACATTTCTTTCTTGGGGATGGTCTTGATCACTGCCCCCTGTACAATGTCATGAGTCTCTGTTTATAGTTTTTCAGGCACCCTATCAGATCTAATCCCTTGAATCTATTGTCACTTCCACTGTATACCTGTAAGGGATTTGATTTAGGTCATACCTGAATGGTCTACTGGTTTTCCCTACTTTCTTCCATTTAAGTCTAAAGTTTTCAATAAGGAGTTCATGATCTGAGCCACAGTCAGCTCCTGGTCTTGTTTTTGCTGACTGTATAGAGCTTCTTCTTCTTCGGCTGCAAAGAAAATAATATATCTGATTTTTCAATTCTGATTTTTCATTTCTGCCTTATGGCAGAAAGTGAAGAGGAACTAAAAAGCCTCTTGATGAAGGTGAAAGAAGAGAGTGAAAAAGCTGGCTTAGAGCTCAACATTCAGAAAACTAAGATCATGGCATCTGTTCCCAATACTTCATGTCGAATAGATAGGGAAAGAATGGAATTTGTGACAGACAGAAAGCTAAGCACTGAAGAATTGGTGCTTTTGAACTGTGGTGTTGGAGAAGACTCTTCAGAGTCCCTTGGACTGCAAGGAGATGCAACCAGTCCATCCTAAGGAAATCAGTCCCGAATATTCATTGGAAGGACTGATGCTGAAGCTGAAACTCCAATCCTTTGGCCACCTGATGTGAAGAACTGACTCATTCGAAAAGACGCTGATGCTGGGAAAGATTGAACATGGGAGGAGAAGAGGATGACAGGGGATGAGATGATTGGATGGCACCACTGACTCGATGGACATGAGTTTGAGCAGTCTCCAGGAATCTGTGATAGACAGGGAAGCCTGGTGTGCTGCAGTCCATGGGGTTGAAAACAGTCCGACACACAACTGAGCACCTGAACTTTAACTGTATAGTGACATTACCAGTTGCTACATCTTTGAAGCTGGGAGCACAACTCTGGAATAAAGTCTTAAAAAATTTCATATTCATATTTCATGGGTACTTATATAGTCACAGATATATTCAAACTACTGGAAATTACAAAGTTCACCTTAAAACATAGATTTAGCATTCAATGCAGCTGACTGGTTTTAAAGTCTTTTTGATATTTAATGCATCTTTTTCTGAACAAATGCTTACCAAGAAAATGATGATTTACATGAATGCAAACTTAGAATTATTAGTTTCTGTGGGAATCATATTACTATAATGAATAAATCTGCCATTATCTTATCTTAAATTAAGAGTGCATATATCAAATATTTGTATATATTCATGTGTGTATATGCATATGCATATATTGATATACTCCACTGTTTCCTGTCATTTTAGACAGACATGAATTCAAGTAGAATTAATAACAGAGAGTTTTTTTTTTCTGGAAATACCAAAGCACATTACAGATAAAAAGAATTATTATTAAAAACAAAACCTTATATTCTGTACATATATGTGCATTTATATTATTTAGAGCTAAAGTGAATAATGCGATAAGTAGACAAACTCACCCAGCATTACTATCCCCAGTTTTTCCAATTTTTAAAATGAAAAAAAAGTTAGAGTGGGCTGGAAATGCTTGCAAGTAAACCCAGACATCAATTTGGTTGGGTTCTTGAAGCTTTATGGTGATGAGCTTCAGAGCATTAATAACAACACTGGTCAGGGGAAATTTTATATATGGATTCACTCTCAGCCACAGTGTCAGAGTGCTGACTTTTTTCCTTTTGTCCTGACCAGGAGATCTAGAGTATAAAACACAAAATAACACCACATTTCATTCTGCAAACGAGTACTTTAAGACTCCCCTACCTCCAGTACAAATTTAACATGTGCAGTATGACTTAGTGTTCCAGTTTTATTTCACTATAACATACAGGCAAAAAGCATCATGAAAAAACAGTTCAAAAGAAAAGGAAACATTTTATGACTTGTTACACAGAATAGCTTCTCCACTCCCTGACCACATTATGGTTTAAAAGGATTTCTTATCAAACTCTCACCACTGCAAAGAAAAAGAAATCTCCTTTTACCAGAGTGAAATAAAGCTTCAACCTTGCTATAACGTTTTCTGCAGCTCGTGTTTGAAAAGACAGACCCAAAGCCCCTTTGTGCATATGACTGATCTGGGTGATCTCCAGTCTCTGCACACACACACACACAACACACAACACAAAAAACCAGTGTAACTGTCTCTCAAAAAAGTGTTATAAATGTTTCTGATGATGGTACTTGCATGTTGAATCTAGTCACTGTTACCCTGGTAGACTTTTTTCTAAACAGGCCAATTGATGTTGCGTCTTTCAAATACTCGCTGTTTGATTTCCTCTATTCATTGCTGAGATTAGTGTCTTTATTTTTATTTATTTATTTATTTATTTATTTTGACGGCTGAACAGATTTTATTTTATTTTTATTCACATATTTATTTATTTTCAATTTTAATTTAAAAAAATTATACATGTGTTCCCCATCCTGAACCCTCCTCCTTCCTCCCTCCCCATACCATCCCTCTGGGTCGTCCCAGTGCACCAGCCCCAAGCATCCAGCATCGTGCATTGAACCTGGACTGGCATCTCGTTTCATACATGACATTTCACATGTTTCAATGCCATTCTCCCAAATCTTCCCACCCTCTCTCTCTCCCACAGAGTCCATAAGACTGTTCTATACATCAGTGTCTCTTTTGCTGTCTCGTATACAGGGTTATCGTTACCATCTTTCTAAATTCCATATATATGCGTTAGTATACTGTATTGGTGTTTGTCCTTCTGGCTTACTTCACTCTGTATAATTGGCTCCAGTTTCATCCACCTCATTAGAACTGATTCAAATGTATTCTTTTTAATGGCTGAGTAATACTCCATTGTGTATATGTACCACAGCTTTCTTATCCATTCATCTGCTGATGGACATCTAGGTTGTTTCCATGTCCTGGCTATTATAAACAGTGCTGCGATGAACATTGGGGTACATGTGTCTCTTTCCCTTCTGGTTTCCTCAGTGTGTATGCCCAGCAGTGGGATTGCTGGATCATAAGGCATTTCTATTTCCAGTTTTTTAAGGAATCTCCACACTGTTCTCCATAGTGGCTGTACTAGTTTGCATTCCCACCAACAGTGTAAGAGGGTTCCCTTTTCTCCACACCCTCTCCAGCATTTATTATTTGTAGACTTTTGGATCGCAGCCATTCTGACTGGTGTGAAATGGTATCTCATAGTGGTTTTGATTTGCATTTCTCTGATAATGAGTGATGTCGAGCATCTTTTCATGTGTTTGTTAGCCATCTGTATGTCTTCTTTGGAGAAATGTCTATTTAGATCCTTGGCCCACTTTTTGATTGGGTCATTTATTTTTCTAGAGTTGAGCTGTAGGAGTTGCTTGTATATTTTTGAGATTAGTTGTTTGTCGGTTGCTTCATTTGCTTATTTTCTCCCATTCTGAAGGCTGTCTTTTCACCTTGCTAATAGTTTCCTTGGATGTGCAGAAGCTTTTAAGTTTAATTAGGTCCCATTTGTTTATTTTTACTTTTATTTCCAATATTCTGGGAGGTGGGTCATAGAGGATCCTGCTGTGATGTATGTCAGAAAGTGTTTTGCCTATGTTCTCCTCTAGGAGTTTTATAGTTTCTGGTCTTACGTTGAGATCTTTAATCCATTTTGAGTTTATTTTTGTATATGGTGTTAGAAAGTGTTCTAGTTTCATTCTTTTACAAGTGGTTGACCAGATTTCCCAGCACCACTTGTTAAAGAGATTGTCTTTAATCCATTGTATATTCTTGCCTCCTTTGTCAAAGATAAGGTGTCCATATGTGCGTGGATTTATCTCTGGGCTTTCTATTTTGTTCCATTGATCTTTATTTCTGTCTTTGTGCCAGTACCATACTGTCTTGATAACTGTGGCTTTGTAGTAGAGCCTGAAGTCAGGTAGGTTGATTCCTCCAGTTCCGTTTTTCTTTCTCAAGATCGCTTTGGCTATTCGAGGTTTTTTGCATTTCCATACAAATTGTGAAATTATTTGTTCTAGCTCTGTGAAGAATACTGTTGGTAGCTTGATAGGGATTGCATTGAATCTATAAATTGCTTTGGGTAGTCTTTAAAGAAACCACAAAATTATGAGTGTCAGTTATACTATTAATACTATGTCAATATCTTTGGGTTCTGAAAATGTGGTTCAAGATTTTTTTAAAAAGCATTTTTAATCAATATGGCATCAACAAATAAATTTACTTGGTATTGGTATGTCTTCATTTTAAATTGGACAATATTCGGTCTATTATTTATATGTTAAGGGAAACCAATATTATTAGGTCTCTATGGATGTGAGAGTTGGACTGTGAAGAAGGCTGAGCACCGAAGAATGGATGCTTTTGAACTGTGGTGTTGGAGAAGACTCTTGAGAGTCCCTTGGACTGCAAGGAGATCCAACCAGTCCATTCTGAAGGAGATCAGCCCTGGCTGTTCTTTGGAAGGAATGATGCTAAAGCTGAAACTCCAGTACTTTGGCCACCTCATGCAAAGAGTTGGCTCATTGGAAAAGACTCTCTGATGCTGAGAGGGACTGGGGGCAAGAGGAGAAGGGGACGACAGATGATGAAATGGCTGGATGGCATCACTGACTCGATGGACGTGAGTCTGAGTGAACTCCAGGAGTTGGTGATGGACAGGGAGGCCTGGCATGCTGCGATTCATGGGGTCGCAAAGAGTCGGACATGACTGAGCGACTGATCTGATCTGATCTGATCTAATAATTCACAGTTTGATCAAAATCAAGTGACCTATCACATCTCTGCTCTGCACAGAAACCATACCGATAATGCATACAATTTACCTTAGAATCTGAGGCTAACTCTCTTGGATTTTTAAGTTTTGTTAAATGTCCCACTATTCCTCTGCTGAGACCTCCAAAGGGGTCCAAACACAATCATATCCTTCAATTTTTATGATAGCAATGAAGGGGTTAAACAGCCTGGACTTTTTTTCTTATTTTTAAAAATTTAAACATTTATAGGAGCATTAACTGATCGTAACTATGAGTGGCATATATCTGTTACCAAGAAAAAGTGAACACTAGATCAAAAAATAAGCCTCAATATAAAACAGTCTCAAACTGTATCATTTCTAACAATATGTGAGCCATACATCAATCTTACAACTACATGAGTATGTGATCTTTGCTTTTCTTCCCATGAGTATAAGGTCTGGTTAACAGTAATCAATCAGCAGTGCCACCTTTTGAAAAATATGAATTAACTGCATAGAAGGTTGCAGGGTTATTTTGCATTTTCATATTTGAAAGGTTATTTTTCATCATACAAATTAAACAAGTATACCAAAATAATTTACAACTATACCAATTATAATTGTATAAAGGTCTAAAAATTACAAATGATAATTTATAAGATATGTCTCCTAGAATTATGTAAAAATCTAGATATTCTACATGCGTAAAATTCTATGTATTTCTGAGTCTTTAAAAGTAAAATCTTTAACTAAATTTAAGGAACCTAAACCCTTGAAAGCAGAACATTCCTTATTTTTATCTGTAGATACCAGTGCCATTTAAAAATTTAATTATAATTCAGAATACTACAGATGGATATACATATACTACCCTTCCAAGAACACAGACGGCTTATCTTCTCATTATGTTACTTAGGGAGGCAGAGTGTGGAGGAAGAAGCCCTTCATACTTATTTTAAGGTTCGTATCTGTGAACAATTATCTCATTTGCCTTTACAAAATTTTCCACTAACATATTCTCATTTAATTCTTTCATCAGAATAATGAAGAGGGCGTTAAGTTTCTCCATTTCACACATGAGAAAAATAAGGTTCATAAAAAAGAAATGATTTGACAAATTAGTAAATTCTTAAAGATAGGATCTTCTGATGTTGTTCAACTAAGTCTTAAACCACTTTTTCTAAAACAGTATTTGCAAGATTTAAAAAAAAAAAAAGTTTTTGCTTTCAGTTTTTTCCCAGTGGAATTGCTGAATCATATGGTAGTTCTAATTTTAATTTTCTGAGGAGCATCCAGATTGTTTTCTATAGTGACTGTACCAATTTACATTCCCATTAATAGTATACTAGGATTCCCTTTTTACCAAATCCTTGCCAACACCTGCTGTTCCTTATCCTATTGACAATAACCATTCTGATAGGTGTGAGGTGACACTCTTCAAAAAGATATATGCATTACAATATTCATAGTATCATTATTTAAAATAACCAAGCTATGAAAGCAATCTAATAAACAGATGAAGGGATAAAGATATACATATATACGCAACAGAATATTAGCCACAAAAAGAATGGAATTTTCCAGTTTACAACAAAACAGATGAACCTGGATACTGTTGCACTTATTGAAATAAATCGGAGAAAGGCAACTATTGTTATGTTTTCACTTATGTCTGGAATTAAAAAAAAGTAGAAGAACAAAAGGAACAACACAGAAACAGACTCACAGAGAACAAACCAGGTGGTTACTGAAGGGGAGAAGTGTGGGAGGAGGCGGGGATAGGTGAAGGAGATCAAGAGGTGCAAACTATGAGGTATAAAATAAATGTTACAGAGATACAATATACAACACAGGGAAACAGCCAATATTGGAGTATAGTCTACAAAAATATCAAATCACTATGTTGTACACCTGAAACTAATATAATTCTGTAAGTCAACTACGTTTTGATCTTAAAAAAAAAAAAAAAAAAAAATTTTATGAGATAAAAAAGTTTATGTGATTTAGCCTGCTGATGTGAAATGTGAAACATTTGGAGAATTATAATGTCTCTGCAGCTGTAATACACTGAAGAAACAAAAGGTCTCTTCTGTACATAATGACTTTGGAAATGATTAGCAAATGAACATTGAAAAGATAATTTCTTGTGATTTAATTTAAGCATTTTTTAAAAAATTTAAGAATTACCTATTAAATATCTACTAGGTAACAGATTCCTTTTTAAGTTTTTAGGATAAAATAGTGAACAAGATAAGTATGTCCCCTTTCTTTATGTCACTTTCTATCTTCTTAATTACAATGGACAGAATTGACCTAAGTTGTCCTCACTGAGAAAATAGTAATCACTATATGCAGCTACTGCTGCTAAGCTGCTTCAGTCATGTCCAACTCTGTGCGACCACATAGACGGCAGCCCACCAGGCTCCCCCGTCAACGGGATTCTCCAGGCAAGAACACTGGAGTGGGTTGCCATTTCCTTCTCCAGTGCATGAAAGTGAACAGTGAAAGTGAAGTCGCTCAGTTATGTCCGACCCTTTTTGGGACCCCATGGCCTGCAGCCCACCAGGCTCCCCCGTCCATGGGATTTTCCAGGCAAGAGTACTGGAGTGGGGAGCCATTGCCTTCTCCAATTCACCTAATCCACTCTAACCATCTACCAAACTCCTCTGAACTATAACCATGAACTCTTCTAGATGCTCAGAGAACTTTTCGCTTGCTAATCTCTCATTCACATCATTTCTCCCTTCTAAACTGAATCATTCTCATCATTTAAAGCTGTTTTAACATTTTCCTGTATTTAGAGATAAAACCCTCCCACCAACAATGTATTTCTTCAATTTAATATACTCAAACTCTCCTGTGTCAATATAGTTCTTCATTTGAAAATATCTCAAAAGATATTTTTCACTTTTCAATTCCTTCTCAATTAACTCTTATAGAGCCCATACTCATGAGTCATTAAAATAAATCTCATTTTACCTGATCAATCAATAGTTTCTGAACTTGGTTTACTAACTCCTTACGGAAGCTCTGTTTCCTATTGGCTTTAGTGAGATGCCATATGCTTGAGATGTTTATCACAATTTCCAGACCTTCCATTTTAGGTTCATTTGCTGGCTTGTCCTCCTTTACCTGAATACTACTACTTTGTTGATACTGAAATACATTTTCTTCTCAGTCTATACTTGTCCTGTAGGTGTTCTCATTCAGGTCCATGGCTTTATTATCTATATCCTTTTGGTTATCAAACTTACATCTGACATCTCCACTGTAATCCAAAGGAGATTCTCCATCTGCTTACTGATGTCAATTCTTGCCTCTCTATCATGTATTTTTAAATTCAACATGACCAAAACAAAACAATCGATTCTACCATGGCTTCACAGTTGTTGCCTCTCTCCAGTTTGTTTGGTTGTTTTTTATTTGTAAAATTTACCAATTGTTTGAGCTAAAAACAAAAGGTAGTTTTAATTTTATTTTTATTATGTTAAAAATGCATAACATAAAATTTAGCATCTTAACCATTTTTAAGTTTGATAGTGTTAAGTATATTCACACTATTGTACAACCATCTCTAGAACTTTTTTCATCTTGCAAAACCAAAACTCTGTGTTCAGTAAACAACAGCTCCCCAGTAGCAATGGGCATGATACATACAATGATATAGAGCAATCTCTAAGTAATTATACTCAATGAAAGAAGTGAAATGAGTACATACTGCATGATTTAATTCATATAAATTCTAAAAATGTAAACTAATTCATAGTGACAGAAAGCAGATTAGTTGTTGTCTGGAGACTAGAAATGGGGTAATAGAGCTTAGGAATAGTCAAGGGTCATAAGGAACCTTTTGTGGGTAAAAGATGAGTTCATTATCTTGACTGTCTTGATGGTTTCATGAGTCTATCAGGAGATCTTCCCGACCCAGGGACTGAACCTGGGTCTCCCACATTGTAGGCAGACGCTTTACCATCTAAGCCACCAGGGAAGTCCTATAAATACATAAAAACTAATCAACTTGCACACTTTAAATATGGATAGAGCAATTCATGGCAATTATGCTGCAATAACCTTAATAGTCGGAGAAGGCAATGGCACCCCACTCCAGTACTTTTGCCTGGAAAATCCCACGGATGGAGGAGCCTGGTAGGCTGCAGTCCATGGGGTCGTTAAGAGTTGGACATGACTGAGCGACTTCGCTTTCACTTTTCACTTTCATGCACTGGAGAAGGAAATGGCAACCCACTCCAGTGTTCTTGCCTGGAGAATCCCGTTGAAGGGGGAGCCTGGTGGCTGCCATCTATGTGGTCGCACAGAGTCGGACACGACTGAAGTGACTTAGCATAGCATAGCATAACCTTTATAGTAAACATATTCATAAAATTCGTGAAGTTAACAAGAAAAATACATTCAATCTAATACTTTAAGGCAAAAATAATTGTACAGGCACTCCATGCAAAACAATGTCCAAACAGCAAATACCAAGTGAAAGTGTGATCAACAGTATTTCTTATCAGGGAAATGCATGATCACCTTATTGAAAAAAATATCTAAAACATTATTTCAGGATTTGGGAAGAATGTGAAACAAGTGGAACTCTTATATAAGATATTGTTTAGCAAACTGGCTCAAGTACTTTGAAAACCTGTCAGTATACACTGAAGCTGAAAATATATTTATCCTATAACCCAATAACCACAATTCTAATTGCATAATAAAAAAATATAAGAAAATGGGAACAGAAGGTATACATTATATTGTTTGCAGGAACTCTTTGCAATAGCAGAAAGTTGAAAACTATGCAAACTTTGTCCATCAGCAGTAAAGTAGATAAATGTGTTTCAGAATATTCATGTAATATAATAAAATCTGTCAATGAGAAGTAACTATTGCTATACATGACCACACAGGTGAGTCTCTTTAATATAATGTTGAGAAAAGATGTAACACACAAAGTGTGTTATCTTTTATAATTACATTTATATAGGCTTCAGAAATGGTCAAAAATAATTTATGGTAATAGAGGTCAGCTTACTTGTTATCTTGTGGCTAAACTAAAGATAACTAGGAAGATGTATGAAATGGTTTACTGAAATATTGGTAATATTTTCTTTTCTATTCAGTTCAGTTCAGTTAAGTCACTTAGTCGTGTCTGACTCTTTGCAACCCCATGAATTGCAGCATGCCAGGCCTCCCTGTCCATCACCAACTCCCAGAGTCCACTCAAACTCACGTCCATTGAGTCGGTGATGCCATCCAGCCATCTCATCCTCTGTCGTCCCCTTCTCCTGCCCCCAATTCCTCCCAGTATCAAGTCTTTTCCAATGAGTCAACTCTTCGCATGAGGTGGCCAAAGTACTGGAGTTTCAGCTTTAGCATCATTCCTTCCAAAGAACACCCAGGGCTGATCTCCTTCAGAATGGATTGGTTGGATATCCTTGCAGTCCAAGGGACTCTCAAGAGTCTTCTCCAACACCACAGTTCAAAAGCATCAATTCTTCGGTGCTCAGCTTTCTTCACAGTCCAACTCTCACGTCCATACATGACCACTGGAAAAACCATAGCCTTAACTAGATGGACCTTTGTTGGCAAAGTAATGTCTCTGCTTTTTTTTTTTTTTTTTTTTAATGTCTCTGCTTTTGAATATGCTATCTAGGTTGGTCATAACTTTCCTTCCAAGGAGTAAGCATCTTTTAATTTCATGGCTGCAGTCACCATCTGCAGTTTTTTTTGGAGCCCCCCAAAATAAAGTCTGACACTGTTTCCACTGTTTCCCCATTTATTTGCCATGAAGTGATGGGACCAGATGCCATAATCTTCGTTTTCTGAATGTTGAGCTTTAAGCCAACCTTTTCACTCTTCACTTTCACTTTCATCAAGAGGCTTTTTAGTTCCTCTTCACTTTCTGCCATAAGGGTGGTGGTGTCATCTGCATATCTGAGGTGATTGTTATTTCTCCCTGCAACCTTGATTCCAGCTTGTGCTTCTTCCAGTCCAGTGTTTCTCATGATGTACTCTGCATATAAATTAAATAAGCAGGGTGACAATATACAGCCTTGACGTACTCCTTTTCCTATTTGGAACCAGTCTGTTGTTCCATGTCCAGTTCTAACTGTTGCTTCCTGACCTGCTTATAGGTTTCTCAAGAGGCAGGTCAGGTGGTCTGGTATTCCCATCTCTTTCAGAACTTTCCATAGTTTATTATGGTCCACACAGTCAAAAGCTTTGGCATAGTCAATAAAGCAGAAATAGATGTTTTTTGGAACTCTCTTGCTTTTTCGATGATCCAATTTGATCTCTGGTTTCTCTGCCTTTTCTAAAACCATCTTTAACATCTGGAAGTTCACGGTTCACGTATTGCTGAAGCCTGGCTTGGAGAATTTTGAACATTACTTTACTAGCGTGTGAGATGAGTGCAATTGTTTATATTTATAGAGATATGGTGCCTGTGAAAATTTACTGAGTCATTAACTTAAGAGTTTGTACTTTTCTAGATATGTGTGTTTCAAAAATATTTATATATATATATATATATACACACATATATGTGTGTTTACAAATATGTATATATGTATATATATATATATATATATACATATACAGAAATATATAATAAAATCATATGATATATGTTCTTTAGAATTTTAGAGGTTGTGAAAACACACTGCTAAGATATAGGCCATTTTGTCCTGATAATGAAAACAATCATACAGATAAGGTTAAAATGTTCCAGTAGGAAAATAGCCATGTGAATAATCATATTTATCCCTGGAAGGATGTTACAGATGACATTGTCAAGGTAAATAATACATTTACTTTTTCAAAATAATATACTAGTATAGCACAGATATTACTCTGTATTCATTTTTCATTACCTTTTTATAAAACTTCTTGAGATTCCGACAGAGAAAAAACTTGCTTTTGTGGACAGATTTACAAAATCAATGTCTTAGAAGAAAGGAGAAACATAAAACAGTGCCTTATCGTTTGTATTATCTTGATGATTTTTCCTCAAGTTACTAATTTGAACTTTATGTACTGTTTTCTATATTATCTACTATTGACACAATAAGATGAAAACTGCTATCATGGCTTAAAGTTAATCATGTAACTCACTCTTCTGATATATATGAATGCAATTAGCTATGGTGGAAAAGTGTGTCTATCACACTGATAACAAAATATGTTTGACTATATGTAAATTTTTATGAGTTTTATATTTTTTCTATGCTAAATTTTTCCCATCTATCAAAAGGAGATAGTAGCACTCATTTTCTTGATTGATTGTAAAGAGACAATAAAATAAAAACTGTGAAATGCCTAGAACAGACCTTACATATTGGAAATGAAAGCACTGTATGCAAACCTACGAGTTCAATTCCAATCTAAACATTTACCATTATCAGATCATACACTAGTAAGAAGATGGCTTGTTTGGTTATGCATCACTAGTGTTTTACATAATAGATAAATTTGAAATAGAATGATACAAATGAATAAAGAGATGAATAATACCAAGGAGAACCTAGTGTAGAATAGTGGCCCTAAAACAACAACAGTATTCCAAAGGGCACCTTTTCTCTGAATAAGCAGAATTCTGTTTATACAATTGTGACTGAACACTTAGGTCTAAGTTAAAAAGAATAACTGGAAACACCACAGCCGTAACTTAAAATAACAAAACTGTGTCAATAGAGTCATAAAATTTGAGATTATTAATTACTAAATTAATCACAAAGTCAGTAAACTGCACAAGAATCAGTTATAGGTAAAAAGTAGACAAGTTTAATGGAATTGCTTTCAACAATAACCCCATGGATTGACCAGAGTCTGAGTTCATTGTAACTCTTCTTGCTTTAAGCAGACTTGGTCTCCTTCAAAATGTCCTTAGAAGAAAATGGGATCTCTTTAAATAGTGAGAAGACCAAGAAAAAACAAAAGAGAGAAAAAAGAAAATACATAAGAAAAATAAAAGCAGTGAGGAGTAAGAAAAAAATATATAAATAAAATTCCATTGAGGGTTATGTCTTTACTAATTTTGTGGGGTATGATATATATATGCCATGACATTATATCAACTTAGTATTTCAGAATATATGTATATGACTAATCATCTCATAGTTAAGTCATTTAACATTGTATTACCTCTCCCTGAGAGTAAAATACTTTTTTGTGATATTTCATACAATTAAAAAAAAAATCCAGATTATGTCAGAGAGTAGTAGATTAACAATATGCTGCAAAGGGATTCGGAACAGAAGTGTTGACTGTAAAGGGCATATTTTAAAATGAAGAAACTTAATGAAACTTAAAATGAAGTATCAAAATGTGGAGGTTGTTATACAGTGGCATACATTTGTCAAAACTCATTAAATATGTACTTGAAATGGTTATATTTTATATTTTATTGTTTAAACCATATCTCAATAAAATTATTAATACTAAGAAAAATTATCAGGGCTAGGCCAGAAAAAGTAAAAAAGTTGAATTTCAGATGGATCACAGTAGTAGTATACAACTCCAAAAAATTGCTTTTTACAAATGGAAATGGTGCACAAGAAGTTATGAAACACACTGGTCCTTTATGCCATACTTTGTTCTTTCATATCATTTAGAACTCTATATTTTCTATGAAACATTTGTCAGATGCACACTCTTTTCCCTTTATCTCATTTGCATAGATTCCAAAATTTAAACTAGGTATGTACAAAACTGTACTTGTATAAAAAGCTTATGATAATGATTTTCTAATCAGCTATAATAAACTCCTTCAAAATAAATAAGCTGGTCTTCATATTAGTTTTAAAGATTTTTAAACAAACACATAATAGTATGTAACAACATTGAGTATCACTATAAAATAAAACATTGAAAAGTGGAAAGCAAAAAAAAAGATAAATGAATACTGAATTTGAATGGCAATTGTCACAGTTAATACTGCTTCTTTTTTCCTTTTTTTAATCCCTTTTTTTCTTCTGACTTTTCTCTCACAATCAAATCCTTCTTCTTGCTGCATTTTCTTCTTTCTTCTGTCTACTTTTCCTCATTACTGTAGCAGCTAATATTTATTGAATCCTTCTGATTAGACAGGTGCTAGCTTGACTGCTTTACACAGTATAATACGTTATTTTCTTTCTTTCGTCTGTATATCTCATTCTTTATTAGGTCCTTCAGTTTTCACTTTAAAAGTAATTTATCTCCCTTAGTTTCAGTTACACTTTGGGATATCAATAAACTTTCACATGTAACATCTAACAAATAAACTCTTCAGAAGAAAACGTCAAGACAATGAGAAGACAAGTAGCTAGAAAACAGGGAGAAAATATTTTTACAAGACACCTCTGAGAAAGGATTATTATCTAAAATATACAAATAACTCTTAAAATTCACTAGAGAGAACCAACTGGATTAAAAAGTAGGCAAAAAACTTTAATAACAAATACGTAAACAAAGAGTATAGACAGATGGCAAATAAGCATAGGAAAAGATGCTCCATATCATACGACATCCGGAAAATGCAAATTAAAAGAAATTTGACAATACCAAATACTGGCAAGGATGTAGAGCAACAGGAGTTCTCATATATTGCTGATAGAAATGCAAAATGGTACAGCAATGTTGGAAGACAGTTAGATGGCATTTTACAAAACTAAACATACCCTTGGCATATAATCCAGCAACCTTCCTTGGTATTTATCTAAAGGATTTAAAAACTTATGTCCAAACAAAAACCTGCACACAGATATTTATAGCACCTTTAACTATAATTGCTAAACCTTGGAATTAACCAAAATGTTCTTTAATAATTGAATGTATGATAAAAAAATAAAACCATGGTACATCCATGCAATAGAATGTTATTAACATATTGTGCTAAAATTAAGCCATGAAAAGACATAATTTTAAATGCATATTACCAAGTGAAATAAGTCAATTTGAAAAAACTACACACTGTCCAATTCCAATTATATGACATTCTGGAAAATTCATTGAGACTGTGAAACTACAGAGTTAGGGAAAAAAAAAAAAAAGATCAGTATTTAGGGGAAGGGCCAAAGGGTGAACAAGTGAGCACAAAGGATTTTTAGGGCAGAGAAAATTTTTTGTATGATATCATACTGATGAATATGTGCCATTGTACATTTCTCCAAACCCACAGAATGTAAAACACCAAGAATGGCCACAGTGTAAACGATGGATTTGGGGGTGATAATGCTATATCAGTGTAGCTTCATCAGTTGTAACAAATATACACCTCCAGTGGGGGATGTTGATAATGGAGGATGCTAAGTAAATGTGGGGACAAACAGCATATATGAAAAATCTCTGTACCTTCTACTCAATTTTCTTGTGATCATAAAACTGTTATAAAAATAAAATCTTAATTTGAAAAAGATAATTAAAAAATAAAACCACATAAGAATGTGCACAATTCTTAACTATATAGCTTGATGAATTTTTACAAACTTAACATATTTATTGATCTGGTTTTTAACAGATCAAATTATAGAATATTTCCAGGAGCATGAAATCTTGCCTTATGGTCCTTTCCAGGCATCAATCTTCCCCACGATCCTGCAGTAACCACTAATTTTACTTCTGTTATCATAGACTAACTTCATCTGCTTTTGAAACTTTTAATACTGGAATAACACCATATATAATGCATGTTATATATGTATTATATGCATTTTAATAAAATGTGGCAGATATTTAAAACATCATTTTTTCATTTTTACTTTATTGAGGTTATATTTGTTGTACACCGGATGATTTTATAAAGAATGTGAGTCAGCTGTCAAACTCAATCTCATTTAGTTCCTTTGAAAAGAAGATGCCTTTCCCTTGGGCTCCTTACAAAGATTTTCTGTGTTCATTTTTCAGGAGTTTTTATATGAAGTAGCTAGAGGTTCTTCTCATTTTTGATATTTATAGTTTCTTCAATCTCATTCTTTTGTCATCCTCTGTCGTCCCCTTCTCCTCCTGCCCCTAATCCCTCCCAGCATCAGAGTCTTCTCCAATGAGTCAACTCATCGCATGAGGTAGCCAAAGTACTGGAGTTTCAGCTTTAGCATCATTCCTTCCAAAGAAATCCCAGGGCTGATCTCCTTCAGAATGGACTGGTTGGATCTCCTTGCAGTTCAAGGGACTCTCAAGAGTTTTCTCCAACACTACAGTTCGAAAGCATCAATTCTTCGGCGCTCAGCCTTCTTTACAGTCCAACTCTCACTTCCATACATAACCACAGGAAAAACCATAGCCTTGAGTAGACAAATCTTTGTTGGCAAAGTAATGTCTCTGCTTTTGAATATGCTATCTAGGTTGGTCATAACTTTCCTTCCAAGGAGTAAGCATCTTTTAATTTCATGGCTGCAGTCACCATCTGCAGTGATTTTGGAGCCCAAAAAAAGTAAGTCTGACACTGTTTCCACTGTTTCCCCATCTATTTCCCAGGAAGTGATGGGACCATGGATGCCATGATCTTTGTTTTCTGAATGTTGAGCTTTAAGCCAACATTTTCACTCTCTACTTTCACTTTCATCAAGAGGCTTTTGAGTTCCTCTTCACTTTCTGCCATAAGGGTGGTGTCATCTGCATATCTGCGGTTATTGATATTTCTCCTGGCAATCTTGATTCCAGATTGTGCTTCTTCCAGCCCAGCGTTTCTCATGATATACTCTGCATAGAAGTTAAATAAGCAGGGTGACAATATACAGCCTTGACGTACTCCTTTTCCTATTTGGAACCATTCTGTTGTTCCATGTCCAGTTCTAACTGTTGCTTCCTAAACTGCATACAGATTTCTCAAGAGGCAGGTCAGGTGGTCTGGTATTCCCATCTCTTTCAGAATATATCATACTTTATACTAAAAGTACATACTTATATATGTACTCATTTATGTAACTACATATAAGCAAAGAGATAGATGATGAAGATATTACTACACAAATGCCACATAGATTGTATTGGCTCAACAATTTGAACATATATATATATATATATATATATATATATATATATATATTCTTTTTTTTAATATCAGCAGTGAAATGAATAAAATAGTCACTGAGAACCTAAGTGTTTTCAGCACCAGGGCAGTAAGCAAAGAAATTCAATGACATGGAAAACAATTTAAAAATGGCAGTAGTGGTTTGGTTTTCTAAAATCACAAATTCATAAAAGGAATGAACTTTCCAAAGACTGAAGGCATTCATGTGAAATATATTACAAGGAAGTTCAAGTTCTAACATTGAGGTATTTTATCTCATACATTTTATGTTGTTTCTGTCTCAACATGTTTCTGCATCCCCTTGTCTCTCTTAACACATCTCTTCTTATATATTTCTAGACCAATAAACAGTACAAAGGGCCTGGCACTGTTTTTGAGTTGATGACTGAGTTATTTTATTACACTGGCTTTAATGCTGTTTTCAGATTACCTGCTTGGCTGATTATGAGTCCTCTTATCCATTATTTAACTGAAAATACCCTTTCATCATTTTTTAAATCTATAGCTTCAGAAAAAAATTAAAAATAAGGAGTAGTAAATGTGTTTGAATGAAAAGGGATTAATTTCTGATATATTTGATTATCAAATAACTCAGCCACAAAAGCAGAATGTCCTTCAAAGACATGTCCCAACTATTCAACAGAATTCTGTCTTTCCAACAACCCAGGGTATATATACTAATACAGTAATTGAATCATTCTTTGTGAGAGAAATACTTATTTGAGACAAGTTTTGCTCCTCTGGATGAGGTTGACCCTGGTTCAATTCCTTTTACCAAACTGAAAGTTTTATTGCTTTCATATTATTTTACTGGAGAAACGGGACTTTTTTTAAACCTCTTACTATTTCTGAAACTATTTCTGAAAGTAAAAAACACACACAAAAGTAAGGCTCTTCCTTCATAGGAACAATGAATTGTTCCTAAAGAGAATTCTCTGAAAATCTGATTTTAGAAAATAATCAGATGAAAAGCATCATTTAAAAGTTCCCACTTTTATGTTTTTCCTTCTGGCTATACAGTATACTAACGCATATATATGGAATTTAGAAAGATGGTAACAATAACCCTGTATACGAGACAGCAAAAGAGACACTGATGTATAGAACAGTCTTATGGACTCTGTGGGAGAGGGAGAGGGTGGCAAGATTTGGGAAAATGACATTGAAACATGTAGAATATCATGTAAGAAACGAGTTGCCAGTCCAGGTTCGTTACAGGATACTGGATGCCTGGGGCTAGTGCACTGGGACGACCCAGAGGGATGGTATGGGGAGGGAGGAGGGAAGAGGGAGGAGGGTTCAGGATGGGGAACACATGTATACCTGTGGCGGATTCATTTTGATATTTGGCAAAACTAATACAATTATGTAAAGTTTAAAAATAAAATAAAATTTAAAAAAATTTAAAAAAAAAAGTTCCCACTTTTACGTTTGAAAGGACTGAATATGCATCCATATAAAATCACAAAACCATATAATCTTAACATTGCAAATATGCAAGTAAAGTCACATATCCATGCTTGCAGGCCAAAAAAAAAGAGGATAACTTTACATATTAAATTAACTTAAAATGGTGTTTTTAAGTCTAAAATTAATAGTATATATCTTTCAGACACCCAGGTACATTCCTATCCTTATTGGTAAAGTCAGGCATTGTTCTTTTCCTCAGCACCCTGCCAGAAAGGACATGTTTCAACAATAGCTAAGATTTATAATGAATTGAGTTCTACATATTAAGAGTTTTGATAGTGCAATATAATCCTGATAAAAAGTTCACAAAACAGAGGTAGAGTTTAATTTGTTTTAAAATTTTGACTCAGAATATGTCTACTTCAGCCAACTTCTATTTAATCTTTTTACTGAGGAAAACTTGGGGGGCAGGCAAATTCACCTGCACAGGTAGAGGATACTAGAATGACACTTGAGGGAAGTTAAGTAGATCAAGCAGAAAATGAACATCTGAAAATTACATAATGCAAAATCTTCTAAGAATCCTGTAGTATCTTAGCTCTTTATTTTATGCCCTATCAGAAATGTCTGTTAGAACTTTTACCACAGTCTGGTAAAATAGTGGTTCCACTATCAGTCTATTAATAGGCATTCAGCTACCTTCATAAGAAACAGCTGGAGAGCATTTTCAAAACTCAGATTCCTGGATTCCTAGATCCTACTGCAGATTGATTGTATTGGCATCTCAGGTATATATAGTATTAATATATTGGGAAACCCCTATTTCAGTGAACTTAAGTGACTATGACAGTCGTTAATTATAGAATATATTAAATATATATATATATATATAATAGAAAACTAAGACAGGATTATAATTTTAGAAGAGATTCAATTAAAAAAAATTCCCTTGAATTATTAAATCTAATAGACCATCATTTCATCTCAAGAAAATAAAACAATTTCGTAATTGGCATACTACTTACAGTACTATAACACTTTCTTGCCCAATTTTAGCATACCTGTTTTCATTATTTAACTTCCATTACTTACTTTCTCAAAGCACATAACTAAGTAGTGGAAGAGAAATGCAAATTAATACTCAATCCTACTGACCTATTTGAAAAATACATAAAGCCCAGGATTAAAATGATCATTTAAAAATAATAGATTTTTCTGCTTGTCTCTATGAAGTGGTCAATTTTACTTTTGAATACATTTATTTCAGTTAAGCCATACCAAACCCTGGTAGAAAAGCAATCTGATTTATGGCTATCAATCTGCTTTCAGGTCATGATAAAAAGAATATATATATGTGGGAGATCGCTTGATTTGGAAAGTCATTTTCAGTATAGTTTAGTTGAAATGTCATCCTAGCTTTAAAGGAAAAGAAAATAGCATGTTAATTTATTCAGCCAGAAAGAATTCTGGTCACAGATCTTAGACTGTAGGGGCTATAGCTGATGATGATTCTGTTAGCAATTACTCCGATTCCCATCTGCTAAATGATATCTCTAGGAAAATCAAGGTTCTGTTTTAGCAGAACTTTGTCAAAATATGAAAAATACAATAAAAATAATAAAGAAAATAACAGATTCAGTATGCAATAACCTAGGTGAATATCTACTGCCATAATACTATAAAAATATTTTTTAAATAGTAATTTTAAAGACCTAGAATTTTAAAGTCAGAAAATCTTAGATTTTTTAACACCAATATAAAACAAAGAACAAAATTAAAAGAAAAAATATTACTAACAGGAAGCACAGAAAATAACTCATAAAGCTCTGAATAGAATATTACCCTTATAGGATGGGAGAAGGCAATGGCAACCCACTCCAGTACTCTTGCCTGAAAAATCCATAGTATAGTAATATGCTATTTGCTACCTATTTTAGCAGCTACCTTAGATGCATTTTAGAATATGCTTAAAAATACTTACAATCATTAGAGACTGTGAAACTAAAACATGCCTCATTTTTGTGTTTATTTTATTCCACATCCCCATCCAGATTTTTAGTCTTTACTGCCTTGATTGCCTGAGTGTCCCTATAGACCTTGCCATTCCTTCCCTAAAATCTCTTAGAAATGCAACCAGCCTCTTTCTTAGCAATGTCAGATTCCCCGTTTCCCAGTTCTCAGTACGGTATCATCATGAATCTCTCAACCTTGTTGTTGTTATGTCTTATTTGCATTTAGTATTTATATACATGAGGGCAGTCATAAATTTCCACTTATGGGCATGGAACAGGAAGGAAGAAAACAGTTACTCACTGGGTGCACAATATGTGCGTGTCGGTATGTGAGATTATTTCATGCACATTCAATCGCCTCTTCATGACTCAGGAAAGACACACTTAAGACTGGAAAAGCCATAAACAGGTATGATCTATATATGTGTAATGAGTAGCAGCGAGCTCTTTCAGAGTGAGAAAAATGTAAAAAATGGGAAAACAGTAATTATCTTATATACTGATTCCTGCAGGCAAATTTTTCTTCTCTTTTTATGGAAGTTATTTAAGAAAATATTTTTTAATAATGTGTAGAATACTTTTGGAATGTATGAACAACAAAGCCAGGCTATTTAACTTTAGCTTCAGTTTTAGAGATGGTCATGAAAACAGTGAGGAATGTTTTCAGATTCCACTTCAAATGACTTTTTGGTTTTCTAAAAAAAATATTTTCACATATCACCACAACTTCATCACCACACTAAATGCTTAGAGAAGTAGAAAAATAGTACAATATTTGAAAACATATCCCAACATATACATATATCTATAATTACATAACTATATATCATATAAACATAAATCTATATCATAAAACATATTTATATCATAAATTATTATACTAACAGAATATGTTAATAATACATTTAAATAAATACACAACTGGAACTTTTAGAAGAATAAGATAGACTTTAAAGCCAAATATTAATAAAGATAGCTCTATGTGATCATTAAGGTGATATATTTCTAAAGTGGGCCTTAAGTATTCTGTACCTGATGTAACATTCCCTTCCCTTAAGTATGACTATGACAGGAACATCACAGCAGTGCTTAGGTTGCAAATCAGTTCACTTTGAATTAAACAAAAGGGAGATTATCCTCGGTTGGTCTTCAGATGATACCTTAAAAGAAAGTGAACCCTCACAAGACTATCTCCTGATTATTTGGAGAAAGCAAATTGCCATGTTGTAAATTTATCCAAAAGCAAATTGCCCCATCTAAAGGAAATGCAGGTGATCTCTAGGAGCTAAAAACAGACTCTGGCCAACAGTTAGAATGGAAATGAGGACCTCACTCACACAGTCACAAGGAAATGAAATCTGCAAACAACTAATTATGTTTGAAGAAAATCTCAAGCCCCTAGATGAGAACCGCACCTTGATACCTTCATGTCAGCCTGAAAACACCTGAGCAGAAGAGCCTACATCTATATATAAAGACCCACATGGTTCCTGGGTCTAAGTAAATCTAACTTGAGTTAAGGAGAAGCATCCACAACTTTATCCACATAAATAACCCCCTTTGGACTTCCCTGGTGGCTCAGACAGTAATGTGTCTGCCTACAATGATGGAGATTGATCCCAGGGTTCGTTCAATCCCTGGGTTGGGAAGATCCCCTGGAGAAGGAAATGGCAACCCACTCCAGTACTCTTGCCTGGAAAATCCCATGGATGGAGAATCCTAGTAGGCTACCATCCATGGGGTCGCAAAGAGTCAGATACAACTGAGCAACTTCGCTTTCTTTTCTTTAAACCCCATTTGCTTGTCCTCCCTTCCTCTACTTTCACCCCAGGATACTAAGGAAATGGAGGCTTAGAGAGGTTAATAACTTACTGAGTAAATACTATGTAACACCAACAATTATATAAAGAACCTACTCTTCAGAAGCTTCCTACTTTAAAATGTTTATTCTTTATATTTTATGATTTTTAGACATCTTTATTTATTTAGATACTGACATTGTACTTTGAAGACTTGTAATTCTAGTTCTTCAGTCCTAGAAATATTGTGAGCGATAAAGCAGCTGAATTTGTATGAAATATACCTGTTTTCTAAACACTTCAACCTCTTGGGCTGGAGTGATAACAGGAGAAAAAGGCAAACATCCTATATTGAATCTATGCTGCCTTAATTGAATAGATCAACACTTTTGGGGGTTTCATTATGGAATATAGAAAATGAAGTACACCACCAATGTATAGGGAGTTAAATTGTCATGTTTAAAACAAAAATAGAAGACAATACTTTACAAATAACATTTTTTTTGCAAAAATTCATATATTCTTTTATTTTTTTAAACTTAACATGTTTATTTATTTTTTACTTTACAATATTGTATTGGTTTTGCCATACATCAACATGCATCCGCCACAGGTGTACACGTGTTCCCCAGCCTGAACCCCCCTCCCACCTTCCTCCCCATACCATCCCTCTGGGTCATCCCAGTGCACCAGCCCCAAGCTTCCTGTATCCTGCATGGAACCTGGACTGGCGATTCGTTGCAAGACAGGAAAAGAGACACAGATATATAGAATAGTCTTTTGGACTCTGTGGGAGAGGGAGGCGGGCGGATGATTTGGGAGAATGGCATTAAAACATGTACAAATAACATTTTTAAACCTGATACTTAGTAGATTTTCTGGTAGAATTTCTATGACCCCTTTTTTGAACTACTTCCTGTGGTCTTATAATATTTTTGCCACATTGCAGGATAGTGAGTGTGTGTGTCTATATGTGTTTGTATGTGTAAGGTTTATGTTTATCTTTAATAATAGAAAATAGCACATTATGGATTGTCTATATCTGAAGATAACTCAGACATAAGTAGTAAAATATAATCTGTTAGGTTTTTCTTTCCTTGAGCAATGTATTTTGTGAATAAAGGTTTTGGGAGCCACCAGTATAATTCAAGGATATTAAGCTGTTAATTTTTTGTCCTTGCCATTTTTAAAAATATTATCACTAAATTACATCAGTAAGCAAGGTGATGGCCGCAATAGCACACATTACTAACTACACTTTAATGAGAATTATGTCTCATTCTTTTCAGAGGGTGAGGATAAACGTTATTTTAACACAGTGCAAAAGAGTTGGAAAGTTCTGGCATATTTTTTGGTCACTTCTCATTTCCTATACCGCTTAGAATATAAAATATACATATTTGTTATGCCTCATATCCTTTATATGGATGTAGCTCTCTAGAAAATTATAGGTCCCAAACCCTTTCAAGTGTTTATTATGGGGAATGGATATTGAGTAACAAGCAGCACTAGAGCACATATTTTGTTTCTTTTTGATTATTTTCACAGTAACTTCCCAATGCAGGTAGGTTAAAAAAGGCATGTTTGTTGAATTTTAAAGTGTCTTCTTGCCGAAGATTATATGGATGACTATTCTTTAATTAGGCTCAGTAAACAATTCTTTTGGTAGGACTTTATGCCTCAATGCAAAGACTCCAAAGCAAAATCAATAAAAGCTCACAAAGTGCACTCAGAATTCTATTAGGGACCCAAATATTCATTATTTTGGACTTCATAGAATTTTGTGACTTCTTTAAAGAAATTAAAATCCATTCAAGAACAGTTCAACAAAATGAACAAAAGAGAAATTATAGTTTGTAAATGAAATTCATTACTGAAAAAAAATCAATATTTTTTATAGTAAAGACTTGACCTTCCAGTGCCATAACAAAAAGTCACAGAGCGTGAAACTCTCTGTCAGGGATAAGCAGGCTTTCTCCTTTATTATTTCTTTTTGCAACATAAGGGAGCCCCATGCCAGCTGCATGCAGCATTACTTCATGGGTATATAAATGTATTTAAATCATTTATATTTACATTTTACAAATGTAATAGGGAAATGTGTTCTTTTGTATCCACAGCTTAAGAGTTGGAACAGATGGTGAAAGGCTCAGTTTAAAATAATATGAGCATTAAAATAACTGGTATTGCATGCATTCCTTAATATAACAGAAGTTTAGTTCACTAGAAAATGGGCTTGTGACTTTCTGGAATATATTACACATAATGTGTTTTCAGCAATAGTTGTTCTACATGAGGAAATACACTGTTAGGATTTACTCCTAAGAGTTTTCAAACTTAAAAAAAAATGTAGCCATTTATCCAATAAATATTTACTGAGCATCTGTTATTTTCAGGCACTGTGCTTAGAAATGAATTGCTTATAAAGGTGAATAAGACATGGTCCCTGCCTTTATGATGAGATCATGATCTGGTAGAAAGGATGCAGACAGAAGACAGAAAACACTGACAACAAACAGAGCATCTGGAGCACCTCTATATGCAGTGAATGGAGTTGTGGCATTTTCAGGCCTTCCAGGATCTAGACTTGCAACTCTGATAGTTGCTCCAAATTGGCCATCGAGCCAACTCTATAAGGTCAGGAGCCTAGGAGATATTTTGCTCTATTTTGTAGACAGTGACAACTGAGAAGAAATTAATGGCCATGCATTCACTATGTAGTTTTCATCAAAATATGTAAAAAAATTAGTTAAAAAATAAAACACAAACATTTGAAAAATAAAAACTTTTCATGTAATGGAAATCTGTATTAGTATCTTTCTTGGGATCTTATCTTGCATTTATCTTGCCTGGAGTAGATTATTTCTGTCATATCTTTTCAACAATTTTGAACTAGGCTTAAGTTTTATTTGGGGTTTTTCTGGGGGCTCAGATGGTAAAGAATCTGCCTGCAATGAGGGAGACCCAGCTTCAACCCCTGGGTTGGGAAGATCCCATGGAGAAAGGCATGGGCGATCCCTCCAGGAATCTTGCCTGGAGAATTTCAAGGACAGAGGAGCCTGGTGGGCTACAGTCCATGTGGTTGCAAAGAGCTGGACACGACGGAGCTAGTAACACTTTCACTTTAAGTTTTATTCAGTTTTCTATAGTTCCTGGAATACTTCTGGAATTTCCTTTGCTTCTAGGTTTTTCTATGTGGTATTGCCCTTGCCAGGGACAGCCCATCCCTATTATCCTTTTGGGACTTAGTCTTTGCAAGCGCCCATTTATCCACCAGTACTTGACTTTTTCAGGTATATCTTCCCCGACATAAATTAGGCTAGATTCACCTGAAACACCTTCATATTGAAAGTTTTTCCTCTAAGAATGCTCATCTTACTTGGTTTTTAATTCTTTGCTTAATATTCACCATGTGTAGCAGGAATGCAAACATAATAATTATGTGCTTAATGGATATAGCAAAAAAGAAAAGCATTGTATACTCTCCCTCTTAGATTAAGTTAAATGCTATCTTATTTGGCTAATTTTCTCTTGTATCTGTATGTATTGGGACAGTGATCTGCCAACATTGATAGGTAGAAATAAAGGCAAAACATAGGGTATAAAATGCATAGTAAAATAGTTTATTTAAATCAGTATATCATAATCTTTCTGGTAACTTACTAATTATATCCAGTTCTTTATGCTATTTCAGAAATGTTTTGTTGCTTAAGAAATCAGAACCACAGAGCTAATGAGTTTTTAATTTAGCCAACCTTCTCTCTGGGCACTTTTTAAGCTTGGTTCATCATCTAGTTTATTCACAGGTGTTGCCATACTATAAGATGGTACGACTGGGAGATAGTTTTGCATTATTTTTTCCATGATACCTCATTGATGAGTTTGAGCAAAGTTTATTAGGTCATTTGGAGAATATGCAGTAGTTTAACCCCATAGAATATCATACAGGGCTGGTGCTCAGTCTTCTGCTAATCTAATGAAATTCTCTAAAGTTACAGGCAAACTGTTTACTTAAACATTACAGAATCATTTGCAGTATTTAAGTAAGAACAAACAAGCAGTGGGAATAGAGAAAACTACATCTGTACTTCTTAAAGTGATTTTATATTAAAAACAGTGAATATGGAAGTCATGATCATTCAAATATGTGCACCTGCTTATATTTGATTGTAACATCAGCCTTTCAAATAACCATCTATACTCAATATACACCTAATTCATTTGCACTAAAATTTTACTTTGATGATTGTACATTCAATTTTCTGCAGATGTTCTTAGAGAAAATGTTTAGGAACATAAGTCCTCAAGATATTACCCTTCAAAATTTGTAAAAGCAAAATAAGCCTATCTCTCCAAATATATTGTTTTTTTTTTTTTTTCAAAATAAGTACTTATTTGTTTACTCAATTAATTTCTCCACATAGAGAATGTATCCTGTAAAGTTCTTGATACTGAATTAACATTCATATTGGGCTTTCCCTGGTGGCTTAGTGTTAAAGAATCCACCTACCAATGCAGGAGACTTGAGTTTGATTAAAGGGTTGGGAATATCCCCTGGAGAAGGAAATGGCAACCAACTCCAGTATTTTTGCCTGGAGAATCCCATGGACAGAGGAACCTGGTGGACTACAGTCCATTATATTGCAAAGAGTCAGACACAACTGAGCTACTAAGCAACAACAACATTCATGTAAAGAACATTACTGCTCCCCTTTTATTGAAAAAATACAGATTAATTATTTATTGAATACAAACACTATTTAACTCTTGGCAAACCTACAAGATTGATTTGGGTCAGCTTAATATTCATATGTGAATAATATATTTTATTTATACATATATTGTACTATATAAAACACTTCAATGTCCACAATATTTTGTTGGGTCATTTAGCAACTCTTTGATATAAGCAGTGGAATTACTGTTTACCTTGTACTGCAGGTGAGCAAACTGAGGTTCATGACAGTAAGATGATTAGCACAAGGTAAGTAGCTAGTAACTGAGGGAGTGAAGGATCAGCTCTGGGTTTTCTGTATCAAGGACCTGGACTCTTTCTACTGAAAACATACTTTCATTTCTATGTGATGCTAAGTATTTGAAAAGTCATATTATTTCTACTTATTTCTACAAAATTCAAAGTTGTGCAGTTTTCACTAATCTGCAGAAATTTATATGAATTTACCAAATTGTAAGACATCAATATTTTTTCATATATTTTATTCACATATATGGGCAACAAGGCTTTGTTATGGCTAATGCTTTTTGAGCTGATATAAAAACTGGTAATTCCCCCTAATTTCATTAACGCAACTACAGATTATTTCCCATTATTCCTTGAGGCCCCACTTGACCAAAGACTAGCTCTGGGTCAGTGAAAGTAAATGAAAGCAACATGCTCAACTTCCCATATATGTCCTTAAAAGAAAAATAAAACCTTTTTTTATTTCCCTTCCCCAAAGACTTAGTGTGTCCATGCTGTGAGAGTCAGAGTAGCTCTTCTATGCTGAGAGAAGGAAGTTCCATGTTGAGGTTGGCAGTACAACAGAGTACGATGAAGCAGGAGCACTTGAGCCTTTAGAGAAATTTTACAATATATACTTTCACACTGTAAAATAAGTTCTGTATTTTATAATCAATGTTCTGTTTGGACCTTTGTAATAACATTCCAAGTCCATAATTTAAATTATTACATACACATATGTAATAATTCAAAAATAGAGTTAATTCAGAATTCTATTTTTGTATGCTTTAATTTTATTTTGTAACATATGTTTACAATTAAATATATTTTTTGTAACTAAATATATATTTTAGATAGATAGCTAAATGAATAAACAATAACTGAAAACAGCTTTCTATTCAGTACAGGTATGTTTATCTTTTCTACTATCAATTTAAATAATGTTTCCAGACTTCTCTGTAATATTAGAGAGAAAGGGAAATAGTCTCTTTTAATTCAGGGAAATCTAAATGTACCCTAGCTCTTGAGCCAAAACTGAATGCATGGAAGATTGTCAAAGCTCAAATTAAGTTAAATAAAACATAGCTTAGTTTTCTATTTAATCAGAATAGCAATAATTTAAGAATTCAGAATAGCTTTAATTTAAGCTATTGTGTTTCTCCACATTATTAAATGACCAATAGTTCTGCATTCCTAGTTCTTCTATTCACTACTTATATTCATTTCTATTTTCTATCTATACAGGGGCATGTCTCAAATATATATGCACAGCCATAAAGTATTTCCTTAACTCAAAATTCGTATACCCTATTGTCTACTTGACACTTTGACTAAACATATTCAAAGCTAGAATACTAAATCCTTCCACCCTAAAATAAAACATGCTACACGTACAGCCTTCCTCATGGCAGCTAATGATGATCCCATCCTTATAGTTTTACTGTTCAAGAAATGTATAGCCAAAAACATTGGGGTTGTTTTAGTCTTCTTTTCCTTCATACTGACTGTTTAGTCTATCATAAAACCTTCTTACCTCTATTTTTTAAAAAATTGATGTATAATTGATTTACAATATTATGTTAGTCTCATGTGTACAAATAATGATCCAATATTTTATAGGTTATACTCAGTTTAAAGTTATTATAAAATAACAGCATATTTCCCCATTGTATACAATATATCCTTTTGCTTATCTATTTTATATAGAGTAGTCTCTATCTCTTAACCCTATACTCCTATCTTGAAAGCGAAGGTGACAGTTGCTCAGTCCTGTACGGCTCTTTGTGACCCCATGCACTGTAGCCCACCAGGCTCCTCTGTCCATGGAATCTCCCAGGCAAGAATACTGGAATGGGTTGCCATACCCTTCTCCAGGGGATCTTTTCGACCCAAGAATTGAACCTGGGTCTCCTGCATTGCAGGCAGATTCTTTTCCATCTGAACCACCAGGGAACTCTATTTTAAGTGCTTTTCTAGAATACAATCATTCAATTTTCTTTCGTAGCATTGTGCTCAATAAGGCATCACACCTTCCTAGATTTCTTCCATAGCCTCATAACTTATCTCTCTGCTACAAATGTCCCCATTCTCATGTAGGTATATATTTTACATATATATAAAATTATGTATAAACACACACACATAAACTCAGGAACCTGTGATGTCTTTCAAAAATGTAAGTTGTATCATGTTAATTTCCTCTGTTCAACATACTATGATTGCTTCTCCCTTTATTTAAAAGTCCAAGTCCTTGAAATACCTTATCTATAAGGCCTTATATAACCATATCCCTTGCTATTTTTCCAATATCCTCTTCCACAAATCTTCCCTGTCCTAAGTTCTAGTCACACTGGCTTCCTTGCTGTTTCACAGATACTTTAGTCACACTCCCATCTTAGTGCTTTCTCCCATCGAGAAAAATTAGGGTTAGGGTTAGGTTAGTGCTTTACTCTAGCTTTTTCTCTGTCTGGTGTGCCTTTTCCCCATATACTTATTTCATTACCTACTTCAGCCTGTCAAGTATTTGTTAGAAAGTTATGCTTTCAATAAATAGTGTTCTTAATACAATAATTCATCCCAAACTTCCCATCTGTATTCCAGACTCTCTCCATCTTCTTTCCATAACAAATATCCTCTTCTTGTATAAAATTAATTATTCATTTTAATTATTTATTGTCTATTTCCTTTCTCTTTCTTATGGTCAGGGGATTTGTTTAGTTTGTTGTCTGACATGTCTCATGTACCTCAGACACACTGGATCCGCCAAAATATATTTATTGAAATACTAAACACCTGATGCATTTGAGTAATAGTAATATTCATTTAAAGTATATAATATCAGTTAATCTTGTGAACTTCCTGATGTTCAAGCTGGTTTTAGAAAAGGCAGAGGAACATTTACTTCTGCTTTATTGACTATGCCAAAGCCTTTGACTGTGTGGATCACAATAAACTGTGGAAAATTCTAAAAGAGATGGGAATACCAGACCACCTGATCTGCCTCTTGAGAAATCTGTATGCAGGTCAGGAAGCAACAGTTAGAACTGGACATGGAAAAACAGACTGGTTCCAAATAGGAAATGGAGTATGTCAAGGCTGTATACGGTCATCCTGCTTATTTAACTTATATGCAGAGTACATCATGAGAAACACTTGGCTGGAAGAAGCACAGTCTGGAATCAAGATTGCCAGGAGAAATATCAATAACCTCAGATATGCAGATGACACCACCCTTATGGCAGAAAGTGAGGAGGAACTACAAAGCCTCTTGATGAAAGTGAAAGTGGAGAGTGAAAATGTTGGCTTAAAGCTCAACATTCAGAAAATGGAGACCATGGCATCTGGTCCCATCACTTCATGGGAAATAGATGGGGAAACAGTGGAAACAGTGTCAGACTTACTTTTTTGGGGCTCCAAAATCACTGCAGATGGTGACTGCAGCCATGAAATTAAAAGACACTTACTCCTTGGAAGGAAAGTTATGACCAACCTAGATAGCATATTCAAAAGCAGAGACATTACTTTGCCAACAAAGGTCCGTCTAGTCAAGGCTATGGTTTTTCCTGTGGTCATGTATGGATATGAGAGTTGGACTGTGAAGAAGGCTGAGAGCCGAAGAATTGATGCTTTTGAACTGTGGTGTTGGAGAAGACTCTTGAGAGTCCCTTGGACTGCAAGGAGATCCAACCAGTCCATTCTGAAGGAGATCAGCCCTGGGTGTTCTTTGGAAGGAATGATACTAAAGCTGAAACTCCAGTACTTTGGCCACCTCATGCGAAGAGTTGACTCATTGGAAAACACTCTAATGCTGGGAGGGATTGGGGGCAGGAGGAGAAGGGGACGACAGAGGATGAGATGGCTGGATGGCATGATGGACATGCCATCGATGGCATCGACTCGATGGACATGAGTCTGGGTAGACTCCGGGAGTTGGTGATGGACAGGGAGGCCTGGCGTGCTGCAATTCATGGGGTCGCAAAGAGTCGGACACGACTGAACGACTGAGCTGAACTGAACTGAATCTTGTGGTAGGCAGTTTCTAAGATGGTGTCCAGTGATACCTGCTTTCTGATACTTACATCCTTGTATAATCCCTCACCTTAAGTGTAGGCTGGACTTAGGGACTTGTTTTAATGGATAGAAGATGTCAATGTGGTGGACCGTCATTTCTGTCATTAAGTTACAGGTGATTGTGCCTTCTGTTTTGCTAGTGTTCTATATCTTATTGGCCTCTCTCGTCCTCTCTTCCTTACTTTCCCTGATGTATTAAGGTTCCATGTTATGTGATCCTCTGTGGAGAGGTACCCATGGGAAGAAACTGAAGGAGTCCTCTGACCAACAATTAGCAACTAGACTCTTGTAACAATCAGCATGGAACTGAAATCCTGCCATGCAAATGGGGTAAGAAATGGTCATGCAAATAAGATAAGAAATTATTTTTCCATGTTGAGCCTTGATATGACTGCATCATCATGGGAACCTAATGGCCCACTTGAACACACCTGGATTCCTGACCCATAGAAACTGTGAGACAAAAAATGCTTTTTTAAACCACTATTCTTTGAGATTAATTGTTACACAAGAGTAAATTACTAAAATAATTCTCAACATGAAAATGTATGTTTGCATAAAGACCAAATTGTCCTATAGGAACTTGGGAAACAGAGTCTTTAGTTTTTCTTCCAATGTAAAGTTTCTATCTAGTGAAGGCATACCTCAACTTTTAACCCACATCAGGGTAATGCCAACTCATATCCACCATCTTGTCTTGTGCTTTTCTGCTAATCAGACCTAAACATAAATCTTAAAAGTTAAATATAGTGTTTAAATTTTCAGTGTTCTATTGTCTCTTTTAGCTGCTCATGTATAAAAATTATATAAAACATAAATACTACTTAAAACTTATGCTAAGTTATAGTACTTCCCTCTTTTCATAGTCCTTTGCTTCCCTGATGGTTCAGATGGTAAACAATCTGCATTCAATGCCGTAGACCCAGGTTTGATCCTGAGTTGGGAAGATCCCCTGGAGAAGAGAATGGCGACCCACTCAGTATTCTGGCCTGGAGAATTCTATGGACAGAGGAGCCTGGCAGGCTTCAGTCCATGGGGTCACAATGAGTCAGACATGACTGACAGACTAACATTTTAAAGGTTCCAAAGGTGACTTTCATTAGTGATAAAATACTCAAAATATGTAGCCATATGCAAGCGTGCCTCACCTCTTCTTACTTTTAAAGTAATTCTCTATTTACAACTGGCATTCAGATCAATTAGTTGACTTTCAACGTCTCTTTATCATTTAACAAAATTTTATAAAAGAAATGCACATCAGATAATACTTCTGAACAACAGTTTAAGAACAACACTATTTAAATTATGACCTACCTCAGAAAGCACATGTACATTCTTAGAAAATGCAGTGATTTTTCAATTAAGTACGGTGTTCCGGACATAAAATCAAACTTAAATAAAGAGATGGCATTCTGTTTTCTCACTCTGACCCTGAGAGATTAGCCAATCCAAAATCTTTGTGAAATTCTATTCCCTGATCTAAACAAGGAGCATCTGGTTTCCTTACTCTTTGGAGTCCTTCCTAATACCAGATCTATGGTTTTATAGGACTTTGCAACTATGTTTAGAACTATTATCTCTCAGTCAGTTCAGTTCAGTTCAGTCCCTCAGTCGTGTCCGACTCTCTGCGACCCCATGAATCGCAGCACGCCAGGCCTCCTTGTCCATCTCCCGGAGTTCACTCAGACTCACATCCTTTGAGTCAGTGATGCCATCCAGCCATCTCATCCTCTGTCGTCCCCTTCTCCTCCTGCCCCCAGGATGTGAAATTCTAGAGCGCATGGATAATCTCTCAATGCTTTTTTCTAACACTAAACATATCTCAATTATTGAAATTAAAGCAAATTAAAAATAACTACAACTTACTGGCCCTATCTCCATCAGTCATGCTTTCTTACTAATTAAACTCAAACTAAGTTCCTCCAAAAAGCTACAAGCCTACCTAAAGGACCATAATTTCCTGGTGGCTCAGATGGTGACGAATCTGCCTGCAATGCAGAGCCCAGGGTTCGATCTCTGAATTAGGAAGATCCCCTGGAGAAGGGAATGGTTACCCACTCTAGTATTCTTGCCTGGAAAATCCCATGGACAAAGAAGCCCGGTAGGCTACAGTCCATGGGGTTGCAAAGAGTCAGACAAGACTGAGCAACTTGCATTTTCACTTTCAAACTCCAAATAAGTTCCTCCAAAAAGTTACAAGACTAACTAAAGGACCATAATTTCCAGTCTTTACATCTAGAGATGACCAATAGGTGTCTCCCAGGAGAAGTACTTAAATAAAACTGACTCAATTGGGAACTGAACTCTTTTGATTGTCTCTTTCTTTTTACTTCTCTGAAGTTCAGATATGACAGCAGGACTTCATCTTGGGTGACAGCTGAACTTGAGGAGGAAGGAATTGCATGGTGAAGATGAAGTAAGCTAGCTTATCCTTCACCCCACTAAATGTGGATCTATGAACCGTGGCCAAATTTTTATAAGTGTGAGAGAAATTTTTTTCATGTGATTTACTTGCTTTTCACTTTATGAACTGTACCTATTTTAAACTGAATCATATCTCTATCTAATTTAAATACTTTAGGGATCAATGCAGAAAATACACTGACCATTTAGACCTAATTCAATAGTCAAAGTCATAATTTACATCATGTTATGAATGTTTGCAATTTTATAGCTTTTCTCTTTTATGACATATGCATTACAGTTGTTATTGAAATAATGATATATTAAAATAATTTCCTGTCATTTAAATCCATATATTCTTATCAAAATAATAGCATACCTTTAGTTCACTTTTCTTTCTTTATCTCCCTACATATGTATATGTATAATTGTGTATGTATATTCACACACTCATAAATACAAATATAAACAAATACATGCACATATTTCATTTGTATTATTCTTAAATTCTTGGGAAGGGAAAACGTTATTAAAATGACATGGATTTCTCTTCAGACACTAAAGACAGCCAGAAAATAATGGAAGATCATCTTTAAAGCTCTGAAAGAAAAGAACCATTTTTGTTCTATATTCAATAACAACAAAAATATTTCAGAAAATAAAGAAAAAATAAGGAGAATCTCAGATAAAGAAAAACTTGAAGTATTTATTTCCAGAAAACCCAATCTAAAAGAAATGCTATAGGAAATTCCTCAGGCAAAAGGAAAATCTAAATCTCCATGAATGAAGGACGACCAATAGAAATGGTAAGCATATGGATAAAAATAATTATTTTTCTACTATGAGGTTCTTTAAAATATATATAAATAGTGAAAAGAAAAATAGGGTAGAATTTTCTATGTATGCACACATCATACATATGATCACGGAAACCTAGATTGATATATGATCATGGAAACCTAGATCGATAGGGGAGGGTAATGTGACCTATATGGTTATAAGTCTTCTAAGTTTAATTGAGGTAGTACTTTGTTAACTCTGGATAAACTGTGATAATTTACATATGCATATTGTAATTCCTAGAGGAAACTGAAAAAATACAAAGCTAAAAAGCTAAAAAGCCAATAATTACTTAAAATAGTAATTAAATATATTCAAATAAGAAAGGAAAAAAAGGAAAATCAAGGGGTAAAATTAGAATATACACTGTACAAAATATAGTATTTGAAATAACAAACCATAAAGTCTGGACTTGAAGATGAGCAAGTGATGCAAGAAAATTTTGGAGGGAATTATGACAGGCACAGAATGGAAGCCTCAGTGCAGATGAGTGAGCCCTTAACGTAATGTAGGAGACAGAAGCTGAATTGGGGAGACAGCAAATTATGGTGAGCAAACAGGATACTGCCTTTTGTTAACTATTATTCACAAGCACTGTAATTTATCTACTATTTACGAAAATGCTATGAATCATAGAAGTGCTTTTTCCAGATACCTAATTTAGTTATGATATTTCTAATGACTATAATATTAGCCAATTTTTAATATAGTATTCTACATTGCAAGCATTTGGAGTATAATGTTTAAGTAACAAGATTTTTTTTTGTATTTTTCTGTATGTTGCAGAAAGTTTCATATAACAGACTTTGCTTCCTGGTAAAATTAATTCTCTAATTTAAAAAAAATTCCATTAATAAAACTAATGATACAATATGCTTATGCTATGCTTAGTCACTCAGTCGTGTGACCCCATAGACTGCAGCCCACCTGGCCCCTCTGTCCATGGGGATTGTCCAGGCAAAAATACTGGAGCAGATTGCCATGCCCTCCTCCAAGAGATCTTCTCAACCCAGGGATCGAACCCAGGTCTCCAGCATTGCAGGCAGATTCTTTACCATCTGAGCCACCAGGGAAGCCCCAGTGATACAATGGGCTGGGATAAAGTGATGACCTTGAAAGCTTTTGCTTCTACACTCTTTTCTTTCTGTGTGTATTCCTTCAGCAGTAATAGGCATTCTTGAACTATTACTGCTAGTATTCTGGTTTTCTAGAAAACTGAATCATCAGGTTCAGGAAAAGACTTAACATTGTTTACATAGGATTTTCAGTAAATTGGCTTAAGGCGAGTGCCTAAGGAAGTGTAAGATCTTTAGCAACTATGTTCATGAGTAGTCAGAGGACTTTTTTGCCTTATATCTGGATACACCATTGCTTCTCAGGTACCAAACGTTGTGAAAGTCTCATCTTCAGCTAAGTGTGGTATTAAACTCAATTAACATTTTGTATTCATTAATGAAACCCCATATAAGAAAAATGAAGCTGTAATTTTTTTCATCCACCAATATGTAAATTATTTTCATGTTTTATTCCATAGCTAAAATCTAACTATTTTAAAAAGATTTTTCTTCCTGGTTACAAGTTCTAAGAGTCCTACACCTAGTAATTTTAATATGATATATTCTGGAGAACATGAACTTGTAACAAATAATTTTAGTACAGATTAAGATTTTTGAAGCTTCAAGTTCTCTATTAGAAAGTAATTTTTATATAGTCTTGTAAAATAACCATTGCTTAAGGGATCCACAAAGGTAAGCTTTCAGTCAAAAAATAATTCAGGTCTCAGTTTAAAATGGAGAAAAAAGTAGTAACTGAAAGACTTTTCCAATGAAACAAATTGTGCTACTGGCTAGTAGATAAGTAGCTATAACCAAGAGAAAAAGAGGGAGAGGAGAAGAAGGTAGATATTAATAAGCTTTCCTATAAGTAGGAATGAAAGAAAGTCTCAAAAAAATCTGAGATGATGCCTATGTAAGAGGCAATGACAAACTATGGGTAAATCAATACTGCAATCTGAATATAGACTGTACCTTAACTTATTTTCAGAAAAGAGGCAAAAGGTCAGGACTTGAGAGCTGGAGACTTAATTTAGTGCCAATGTCATAGAAAGTGCTTATTTTCCAGATAAAGCAAAAGGCTGTGGCTGTGTAACCTTGGGTCAGAAAATCAAACTCCCTAAGATTTAAAACTCCACAGCTATTGCAATCATGATAGAAGATGCTTTAAAACTCTCCTTTGGGGGCAAACTAACTAGTTTTACCAGCCACCAAGTAAAACAACTCCTAAATGAGAGAGGCCATTTATGGATGTCTGATCAAAGACTCCTCAGATATCAAGTAATGCTGATGGAAAATCCAGGCCTCACTATATCCCCTTGTGAGGTTCTTAACCCAGCCACCCTCCTACCTACCCCTGAGGGCTCTCTCCCATTTCACTCTTGTCTAGAAACCTTGGACCACTGGACAAAACCCCGAGAGGGATTGTCTGAAGATCCTTGGACCAATCCTGAGGAAATCTGGTACACTGATGGAAGCAGCTTTCTCTTGGATAGAAAAAGAAGAGCCGGGTATGCAGTAGTCCTCAATTTTGAGACCATAGAGGCTAAGCCTCTGCCACCAGGTACTTCATCCCAATTAGCTGAGCTCATAGCCCTGACTTGAGCTTTAGAGCTGGGAAAAGGAAAAAGGATAGCCATTTACACTGACTCCAAGTATGCCTTTCTGGTGCTACATGCACATGCGGCTATTTGGAAAGAAAGGGGCCACTTGACCACCTGAGGGTCCCCAATCAAATATGGTGATCATATTCTTCGACTCTTGGAGGCAGTCCATCTGCCCACTGAGGTTTCAGTCTTCCACTATAAAGGACACCAAAAAGGGAACACGGAAGTGGCACAAGGGAACCAAGCAGCTGATCAGGCAGCTAGGAGAGCAGCATTACAGAACCATGACCTAATAGGGATTGCCACCTTAGTTCCACAGACTAATTTGCCAGAAACTCCTTCATATACTGAAGGTGAGACTCTTAAAGCTAAGAGTGAGGGCTTTCAAAAAGATCATATGGGGTGGTTCCAAAAGGAGGGACTCCTTTTTCTGCCTGGAAACCTCCAATGGAAGTTGGTTAACTCCTTACATGCCACTACTCATTTAGGAGAAAAGGCCCTCCAAAGATTACTAGAAAGGTCCTTCAGAGGAACAGGCCTCCAAACAACTATAAGACAGGTGGTCTCCTCTTGTCCCATTTGCCAAATAAACAATCCCCAAGGAGCTCGAAGACCCCAGCTAGCCCAGCCCATACAATGACGTGGGGCCTACCCAGGAGAGGACTGGCAGATGGACTTCACCCAGATGCCAGTTTCTCAAGGGTATAAATACCTATTAGTCATGATAGATATATTCACAGGAGGGACTGAAGGCTTTCCCACCCGGACTGAGAAGGCTAAGGAGGTGGTAAAAAAACTGCTCCATGAAATCATTCCAAGATTTGGTCTGCCCAGGTCATTACAAAGTGACAATGGGACATCATTTACTTCTAAGGTCACCCAAGGGGTCTCGAAAGCACTGGGCATTACTTATTATCTCCATTGTGCCTGGAGGCCTCAATCTTCAGGAAAAGTAGAAAGAGCCAATCAATTCCTAAAATCAGCGATAAAAAAGATAACCCAGGAGACCTGCCTGGGATGGAAGGAGGCTTTACCAATAGCTCTCCTCTGCACTCGCATTGCCCCTAAGGAAGAGGTTGGTCTTAGTCCTTATGAGATGCTATATGGGAGACCTTTTGTTTATGTCAATGACCTCTTCCTAGATCCAGAGGTTCAGACCCTCCAGTCTTATACCATGGCCACTGGGCAATTCCAGCAGCATATACGCTTGTGGGGTATGAACCAGGACCCAAAAGACTCTAAAGAGTCACCACTATATGCTCCAGGAACTCAAGTCCTAATTAAAGTCTGGAAAGATGGGCCCCCAAAGGCTCAACTCCAGCCCACATGGAAGGGCCCCTACCCTGTAATACTTTCTACCCCTACAGCAGTCAAGGTACCAGGACATGACTCCTGGATTCACTACTCATGAGTCAAGCCATGGAAAAAAACAGAAGAGGACACTTGATACACCTGTGAGCCCCTGGGAGATCTCAGATACCTATTAAGAACTACAAATGAGTGTCATTCTAATGAACACCCCCAAAGTCTGGTTTCTGGGGATAAAATTTCTCAGGATAACTCTAAGGAGCCAACACAGCTTGACAGACACTGTACTCCAAAACAGACAGGAGATAGATCTTCTGATCCCTGAACAAGGAGGGACTTGAGCTATCCTGGCAATGTGAATTTAAAATTGATCAATGTCCCTACTAGTCTTTGTTAGGCTATATTGATGATGCTTATGATTATTCCATGTACTATCAATTGTCTAACCTGTTTTGTCTCTGCCCAGGTCAACCAGCTACAACATGCAGTGCCAGTTCAACAAAGATATAAAACTACAGCTGACCACGGAAAATATCATACACCCTTGGACACCACTATAAGGACTCTGAGGCTTGAGATTATCAAGAGGCGGAGGCCCAATACCCCTCGCCACCCCAGTTCAGCAGGAAGTAGCCAGAAAGATCTCGACACCCCTATTCCCAAGGAATTGGCCCTCCCATTTCTTGAGGGGGAAATGTTAGGTAGGTAGAATAGGGAAAAGGAGTCCAAAATGGCGGTGGCTAAAAGACAAGGAAGGTCCAAGGACCAGAGTGAAGACTTCAGGCAGAACAAACAGAACAAACAGCACTCCTGGCTAAGCCCAATTTGCAAAGGGCAGGCCCAGGTGGAGGGAAAAAACATAAAAGGAGGAGCCAAAGAGCTTTCTCTCGGACTCTCTCTCCCGCGTGTGTGCGCTCTTTTCTCTCTCTCTCTCCTGCCATCTTCTAAATAAAATAGAGCTGTAACACTGAAAAAAAAAAAAAAAAACCAAACTCCACCTTCAGACTAACTTCCCCCACTAGTGGATTAGATTCATACATGGTGGGATATTCAAAAAATAAAATGCTATGCATCTCTTATAAAAGTAGTTCTGCCTCAAATGAGTTTTTATAGAAAGATTCCTAGTGTAAAATGACAAATATAGGTTCCTGAGCAATGCTCACTTTATATATCCACTTTTTCTATGGAAGACAGGCTACCCTAGTAGCTGAGTTTGTAAAGAATCTGCCTGCAATGCAGGAGTTCAATTCAGTTCAGTCTCTCAGTCATGTCTGACTCTTTGCGATCCCATGAATCGCAGCACGCCAGGCCTCCCTGTCCATCACCAACTCCCAGAGTTCAAACTCATGTCCATCGAGTTGGTGATGCCATCCAGCCATATCATCCTCTGTCGTCCCCTTCTCCTCCTGCCCCCAATCCTTCCCAGCATCACAGTCTTTTCCAATGAGTCAACTCTTTGCAAGAGGTGGCCAAAGTACTGGAGTTTCAGCTTTAGCATCATTCCTTCCAAAGAAATCCCAGGGATAATCTCCTTTAGAATGGACTGGTTGGATCTGCTTACAGTCCAAGGGACTCTCAAGAGTCTTCTCCAACACTACAGTTCAAAAGCATCAATTCTTTGGTGCTCAGCTTTCTTCACAGTCCAACTCTCACATCCATATATGACTACTGGAAAAACCATAGCCTTGACTAGACGGATCTTTGTTGGCAAAGTAATGTCTCTACTTTTCAATATCCTATCCAGGCTGGTCAAACTTTCCTTCCAAGGAGTAAGCGTCTTTTAATTTCATGGCTGCAGTCACCATCTGTAGTGATTTTGGAGCCCAGAAAAATAAAGTCTGACACTGTTTCCACTGTTTCCCCATCTATTTCCCATGAAGTGATGGGACCAGATGCCATGATCTTCGTTTTCTGAATGTTGAGCCTTAAGCCAACTTTTTCACTCTCTTCTTTCACTTTAATCAAGAGGCTTTTGAGTTCTTCTTCACTTTCTGCGATAAGGGTGGTGTCATCTGCGTATCTGAGGTTACTCATATTTCTCCTGGCAATCTTGATTCCGCTTGTGCTTCTTCCAGCCCAGCGTTTCTCATGATGTACTCTGTATATAAGTTAAATAAGCAGGGTGACAATATACAGCCTTGACGTGTTCCTTTTCCTATTTAGAACCAGTCTGTGGTTCCATGTCCAGTTCTAACTGCTGCTTCCTGACCTGCATATAGGTTTCTCAAGAGGCAGGTCAGGTGGTCTGGTATTCCCATCTCTTTCAGAATTTTCCACAGTTTATTGTGATCCACACAGTCAAAGGCTTGGGCATAGTCAATAAAGCAGAAATAGATGTTTTTCTGGAACTCTCTAGCTTTTTCAATGATCCAGCAGATGTTGGCAATTTGATTTCTGATTCCTCTGCCTTTTCTAAAACCAGCTTGAACATCTGGAAGTTCACGGTTCACGTATGGCTGAAGCCTGGCTTGGAGAATTTTGAGCATTACTTCATTAGCGTGTGAGATGAATGCAATTGTGTGGTAGTTTGAGCATCCTTTGGCATTGCCTTTCTTTGGGATTGGAATGAAAACAGCTTTTTCCAGTCCTGTGGCCACTTCTGAGTTTTCCAAATTTGCTGGCATATTGAGTGCATCACTTTCACAGCATCATCTTTCAGGATTTGAAATAACTATCACCCCCAAAAGATGTCCTTTTTATTATAGGGGAGTGGAAATCAAAAGTAGGAAGTCAAGAAACACCTGGAGTAACAGGCAAATTTGGTCTTGGAATACAGAACGAAGCAGGGCGAAGGCTAATAGAGTTTTGCCAAGAGAACGCACTGGTCATAGCAAACACCCTGTTCCAACAACACAAGAGAAGACTCTACACATGGACATCACCAGATGGTCAACACCGAAATCAGATTGATTATGTTCTTTGCAGTCAAAGATAGAGAAGCTCTACACAGTCAGCAAAAACAAGACCGGGAGCTGACTATGGCTCAGATCATGAGCTCCTTATTGCCAAATTCAGACTTAAATGGAAGAAAGTAGGGAAAAACCACTAGCCCATTCAGGTATGACCTAAATCAAATTCCTTATATTATACAGTGGAAGTGAGAAATAGATTTAAGGGACTAGATCTGATAGAGTGCCTGATGAACTATGGACTGAGGTTCGTGACATTGTACAGGAGACAGGGATCAAGACCATCCCCATGGAAAAGAAATGCAAAAAAGCAAAATAGCTGTCTGGGGAGGCCTTATAAATAGCTGTGAAAGAAGAGAAGCAAAAAGCAAAGGAGATAAGGAAAGATATAAGCATCTGAATGCAGAGTTCCAAAGAATAGCAAGAAGAGATAAGAAAACCCTCCTCAGCAATCAATGCAAAGAGAGGAAAATAACAGAATTGGGAAGACTAGAGATCTCTTCAAGAAAATTAAAGATACCAAGGGAACATTTCATGCAAAGACGGGTTCAATAAAGGACAGAAATGGTATGGACCTAACAGAAGCAGAAGGTATTAAGAAGAGGTGACAAGAAGACACAGAAGAACTGTATAAAAAAGATCTTCATGACCAAGATAATCACGATGGTATGGTCACTCACCTAGAGCAGATATCCTGGAATGTGAAGTCACGTGGGCCTTAGAAAGAAAGCATCACTATGAACAAAGCTAGTGGAGGTGATGGTATTCCAGTTGAGCTATTTCAAATCCTGAAAGATGATGCTGTTTAAGTGATGCACTCAGTGTGCCTGCAAATTTGAAAAACTCAGCAGTGGCAATGCAGGAGACCCCGGTTCAATCCTTGGGTTGGGAAGATCCCCTGGAGAAGGAAATGTCAACCCACTCCAGTACTCTTGCCTGGGGAATTCCATGGAGAGATGACCTGGCAGGCTACAGTGCATAGGATTGCACAGTTAGACACGCCTGTATGACTAACTTTCCCTTTCCCCTTTTCTATGGAAGAAAATCTGCTAACACATATATATAAAGAATCTGAAAAAAAGGGAGAAAAACAAAAACTCTCAAGATTTGAGAAAGAGATTCTTTGCTCATGCATGCCATATGTTTCTGGTACTTACTTTCCAAAGATGACACTTCGAGGGAGATATGGAGACAACAATGTTATAACTAAAAAAAAAAATCTTGAGCCTGTCATTAAAAAAGACACAATTTGGAATAAGAAGTCCAAGAATCTTCCATTTACTGGCTTCAGGAGCACTGAGAAACTTTGTAAAGCAGTGTTAGGAGGATTAATTAAAAGAACAAAATAGTCCTTAACAGTATTATTTTTAAAAGGTTAGAAATTCCGTTCACTACATCATTTATTATTGAACTTTACATTAATATATTCTTAATTTGTTTTTCTAAGATAAAGGCATACTCATTCCTTTCTGTTTTAATGAATAAAGTCTACCTTTAACACATAATTACAAGTGGGAAGAAATACTAGATATTTCAGATGTGACAATGGGCCTTTTCATACCAAATATACTGAAGCATGATAGTTCACAAAATCTGTTTCAGCCTATGGAGAATTCATATAAAATGATCTACTGTTCAACAGAAACCAGAAATTTCTATCAATGGATAAAGTGAAAAACAAGATTGTGCTATAGCTTTTTTTCCCCTGTGCTGCTATACAATATCATACTCTTCTGATCTTCTCCCAGGGTCTCTCCAGGATAGACTATAATAATGAGATCTCTTTCTTTAGCAAACAGAAAGTCAGGGACAGAAATGTTTAAGCCTCCCTCTTGACTGGAAGTAATTAAGTATCTAAATTATAAATACACATTCATATCTGGGGAGGTTAAACTGCTTTTATGAACTGCTTCACTGACAAAAACTCTCCATTTTAGTGAAGAAGATTCACACTGTAGCTATTCAGATTTATTTTTCTAACATGAAGGCCCATTGTTTAATAGTAAACAGAAAGGTCTCCCATAGAGACATATGGGGATGTGGTCAGATTAATGTTGAATTCAAAATTATGCATATTTTGCACCTTATCTTTGTACTTTGCTGATATATGAACTACTTCATTAATGTGGTTGTTTCTTTACCTGTACTGCAGAAATTAAATAAAATGTGGGTTCTTTCATTTCTAACTAGTCATTAGTTAAAATACAACATAAAAATCATTTCCTCAAACACCTATTAACTGATCAAACATCCTAAAAGAACAATAAAAATAAGAAAAGTTAGAAATTAAGCTTTTAATTGCATATATGTTACTATGCATTTTGAAAAATAATAAACCATATAGCAGGAATAAAATAACTTAAAAATTCAACTCAAAGTCAGAATGCTTGTTTTTAAATTCTAGTAATCATACTTGCTATATAACTATTGTTAAACTTGTTAAAACAGCTTCTTCAACTGAAAAATGGGAATAAAATTCACTAACTCAAAGGTTTGTTAGTACTTGGCATAATCTTCAGGACATAATATGCATTCTATAAATCATTGTTAAATGGAATTTGGATACAGAATAATCACAGAAAAATAATTGCTTGGTGTACTGGAAACATAATGATAAAAAAAGAATTTATATATTCCTTCAAAATGGACCCACATTTAAGCTTCACAGAGAATAATTTTCACAGAATAATTTAATATAACATTGATGACTTGAAATCTTGCCATTTGAAACAATAAGGATAGACCTTGAGTGTATTATGCTAAATGAAATGAGTCAGATGGAGAAAGACAGGTACCATATGATTTCATTCACATGTAGAATATAAAACAACTGATTAGCTAACAAACTAAAGCTAAGTAAGTGAAAAAACTGAAAAAAGCAAAAAAAAAAAAAACACACACACACACACACACAGAGAAGAGGGTAGTGGTTACCAGAGGGTGAGGGGCCAGGATGAGGGTGCAAAGTGACTAAAGGGAAACAACCCTATGGTGATAAATGGAAAATAAACTTTTGGTGGTCAGCACAGTATAGGGTATACAAAAAAGTGGGAATGTAAAGTTGTAAAAATAAAACATATAATGCTATAAATCAGTTACCTCAATTTCTAAATATATAAACAATCAATTGATAAAACTTATGTCTTATCATAAACATAACTAGACTATTTGGGCTGTGTAATTTCACATATATAATATATATAATGAAATATATATGTTATTTTAATCTATTCATTTTTATTAAATGGACTATATATGTATTAATATATAGTATATGGTGCTGATGGTTTAGTTGCTAAGTCATGTCCCACTCTTATGACCATGTGGACTGTAGCCTGCCAGGCTGCTCTGTCCATGGAATTTTTCAGGCAAGAATATGGCAGTGGGCTGAATTTCCTTCTCCAAGTATAGAGTATATACAACACTATATATATATTACATATGATATATATAATAATAAATTGCTATTCATTAACTTGAAAATATTTATTTAAGAAGGCATATTGTCTGAGGCAGAGTCTATATATTTAAAAAGGTATGCAGTTTTTTTTTTTAATTTGTCTGGTTGTATATAGACTTAAATTGAAGAAAGTAGGGAAAACCACTAGACCATTCAGGTATGACCTAAATCAAATCACTTATGATTATACAGTGGAAGGGAGAAATAGATTTAAGGGCCTAGATCTGATAGATAGAGTGCCTGATGAACTATGGAATGAGGTTTGTGACACTGTACAGGAGACAGGGATCAAGACCATTCCCATAGAAAAGAAATGCAAAAAAGCAAAATGGCTGTCTGGGGAGGCCTTACAAAGAGCTGTGAAAAGAAGAGAAGTGAAAAGCAAAGGAGAAAAGGAAAGATATAAACATCTGAATGCAGAGTTCCAAAGAATAGCAAGAAGAGATAAGAAACCCTTCTTCAGCGATCAATGCAAAGAAATAGAGGAAAACAACAGAATGGGAAAGACTAGGGATCTCTTCAAGAAAATCAGAGATACCAAAGGAATATTTCATGCAAAGATGAGCTCAATAAAGGACAGAAATGGTATGGACCTAACAGAAGCAGAAGATATTAAGAAGAGATGGCAAGAATACACAGAAGAACTGTACAAAAAAGATCTTCATGACCCAGATAATCACAAGGATGTGATCACTGACCTAGAGCCAGACATCCTGGAATGTGAAGTCAAATGGGCCTTAGAAAGCATCACTACAAACAAAGCTAGTGGAGGTGATGGAATTCCAGTTGAGCTATTCCAAATCCTGAAAGATGATGCTGTAAAAGTGATGCACTCAATATGCCAGCAAATTTGGAAAACTCAGCAGTGGCCACAGGACTGGAAAAGGTCAGTTTTCATTCCAATCCCAAAGAAAGGCAATGCCAAAGAATGTTCAAACTACCGCACAATTGTACTCATCTCACACGCTAGTAAAGTAATGCTCAAAATTCTCCAAGCCAGGCTTCAGCAATATGTGAACCGTGAACTTGCTGATGTTCAAGCTGGTTTTAAAAAAGGCAGAAGAACCAGAGATCTAATTGCCAACATCTGCTGGATCATGGAAAAAGCAAGAGAGTTCCAGAAAAACATCCATTTCTGCTTTATTGACTACATCAAAGCCTTTGACTGTGTGGATCACAATAAACTGTGAAAAATTCTGAAAGTGATGTGAATACCAGACCACCTGATCTGCCTCTTGAGAAATCTGTATGCCGGTCAGGAAGCAACAGTTAGAACTGGACATGGAACCACAGACTGGTTCCAAATAGGAAACGGAGTTCGTCAAGGCTGTATATTGTCATCCTGTTTATTTAACTTATATGCAGAGTACATCATGAGAAACGCTGGACTGGAAGAAACACAAACTGGAATCAAGACTGCTGGGAGAAATATCAATAACCTCAGATATGCAGATGACACCACTCTTATGGTAGAAAGTGAAGAGGAACTCAAAAGCCTCTTGATGAAAGTGAAAGTGGAGAGTGAAAACGTTGGCTTAAAGCTCAACATTCAGAAAACAAAGATCATGGCATCCGGTCCCACCACTTCATGGGAAATAGATGGGGAAACAGTGGAAACAGGGTCAGACTTTATTTTTCTGGGCTCCAAAATCACTACAGATGGTGACTGCAGCCATGAAATTAAAAGACTCTTACTCCTTGGATGAAAAGTTATGACCAACCTACATAGCATATTCAAAAGCAGAGTCATTACTTTTCCAACAAAGGTTCGTCTAGTCAAGGCTATGGTTTTTCCTGTGGTCATGTATGGATGTGAGAGTTGGACTGTGAAGAAGGCTGCGTGCCAAAGAATTGATGCTTTTGAAGTGTGGTGTTGGAGAAGACTCTTGAGAGTCCCTTGGACTGCAAGGAGATCCAACCAGTCCATTCTGAAGGAGATCAGCCCTGGGATTTCTTTGGAAGGAATGATGCTAAAGCTGAAACTCCAGTACTTTGGCCACCTCATGAGAAGAGTTGACTCCTTGGAAAAGACTCTGATGCTGGGAGGGATTGGGGGCAGGAGGAGAAGGGGACGACAGATGATGAGATGGCTGGATGGCATCACTGACTTGATGGACGTGAGTCTCAGTGATCTCCGGGAGCTGTTGATGTACAGGGAGGCCTGGCATGCTGCGATTCATGGGGTCGCAAAGAGTCAGACACGTGAGTGACTGATCTGATCTGATCTATTTCTTTAAATAATAAACATCTATTTTCTAAAATATATGGCTCAGTGTTGCTCTAAACATTTTATTTGAACAGAAAAGCAGAAGATAGGAAATTGGAGAACTGATATTTTGGGTACTGCTTTTATGGAAATCTCTCAAGAGGACAGGAATGGGCGAATGCAATTCAGATAACAATTATATCTATTACTGTGGGAAGAATCTCTTAGAAGAAATGGAGTAGCCCTCACAGTCAAAAAAAGAGTCTGAAATTCAGTAGTTGGGTACAGTTTCAAAAACAACAGAATGATCATGGTTCCTTTCCAAGCAAACCATTCCATATCACAGTAATCCAAGTCTATGCCCCAACCACTAATTTGAAGCCCAAGAAGTTGAAGTTGACTGGCTCTATGAAGACATACAAGACCTTCTAGAACTAATGCCAAAAAATATGTCCTTGTTATCATAGGAGATTTGAAGGCAAAAGTAGGAAGTCAAGAGATACCTGGAGTAACAGGCAAGTTTGGTCCGCAGTACAAAATGAAGTGGGACAAAGGCAAAGTATGACAGAGTTTTACCAAGAGAATGTGCTGGTCATAGCAAAAACCCTCTTTCAAAAACACAAGACAAGTCTAGATGTAGACATCACCAGATGGTCAATAGCAAAATCAGATGGATTATATTCTTTGTAGCCAAAGATGGCAAAGCTCTACAGTGCAAAAACAAGACCAGGAGCTGACTATGGCTCAGATCATGAACTCCTTGTTGCAAAATTCAGACTTAAATTGAAGAAAGTAGTGAAAACCACTAGACCATTCAGTTATGATCTAAATCAAATAACTTATGATTATACAATGGAAGTGATAAATAGATTCAAGGGATCAGATCTGACAGAGTGCCTGAAGAACTACGGAGGAGGTTCATGACATTGTACAGGAGGCAGTGATCAAGACCATCCCCAAGAGAAAGAAATGCAAAGAGGCAAAATGGTTTTCTGAGGACGTCTTACAATTAGTTGAGAAAGGATAGAAGTGAAAGGCAAAGGAAAAAAGGAAAGATAAACTCTTCTGAATGTAGACTTACAGAGAATAGCAAGGATAAATAAGAAAGTTTGTTTGTTTGTTTGTTTTAAGTGAACAGTGCAAAGAAATAGAGGAAAACAATAGAATGGGAAGGGCTAGATATTTCTTCAAAGAAGTTAGAGATACCAAGGGAACATTTCTTGCAAAGATAGGCACAATCAAGGACAGAAACAGTATGGGCCTCAGAGAAGCAGAAGATATTAAGAAGAGGTGGTAAGAATACACAGAACTGTACAGAAAAAAGATCTTGATGGCCTGGAGAGCCACAGTGGTTTGATTACTCACCTAGAGCCAGACATTCAGGATTGTGAAGTCAAGTGGGCCTTAGGAAGCTTCACCAGGAGCAAAATTAGTGGAGGTGATGGAATTCCAGTTGAGCTATTTCAAATCCTAAAGGATGATGCTGTGAAAGTGCTGCACTCAATATGCCAGGAAAATTTGTAAACTCAGCCATGGCCACAGGACTGGAAAAGGTGTTTTCATCCCAGTCATAAAGAAGGGCAATACCAAAAATATTTAAACTAACACACATTTGCACTAATTTCACATGCTATAAAAGTAATGCTCAAAATCCTTCAAGCTAGGCTTCAACAGAATGTGAATTGAGAATTTTCAGATGTTCAAGCTGGATTTACAAAAGGCATTGGAATCAGAGATCAAATTGCCAACATCCATTGGAACATAGAAAAAACTAGATAATTTTAGAAAATGCATCTACTTCTGCTTTATTGACTATGCCAAGGCTTTTGACTGTGTGGATCACAACAAACTGTGGAAAATTCTGAAAGCGATGGGAATACCAGACCATCTGACCTGCCTCTTGGAAAACCTGTATGCAGGTCAAGAAGCAACAGTTAGAACTGGACATGAAACAACAGACTGGTTCAAAATTAGCAAAGGAGTATGTCAAGGCTGTATACTGTTGCCCTGCTTATTTAACTTATATTCAGAGTACATTATGCAAAATGTTGGACTGGATGAAGCACAGGCTGGAATCAAGATTGCTGGAAGAAATATCAATAACCTAAGAAATGCAGAAGACATCACACTTATGGCAAAAAATGAAGAGGAACTAAAGAGCCTCTTGATGAAGTTGAAAGAGTTGAGTGAAAAAGCTGACTTAAAACTCAACATTCAAAAAATGAAGGTCATAGCATCTGGTTCCATCACCTTGTGGCAAATAGATGTGGAAATAATGGAAACAGTGACAGACTTTATTTTCTTGGGCTCCAAAATCACTGCAGATGATGACTGCAGCCATGAAATTAAAAGATGCTTGCTTCTTGGAAGAAAAGCAATGACAAACCTAGACAGTATATTAAAAAGCAGAGACATTACTTTGCTGATAAAGGTCTGTATAGTCAGAGTTATGGTTTTTCCATTAGTCATGTATGAATGTGAGAGCTGGACAGTAAAAAAGGCTGAGCGCTGAAGATGATTCTTTTAAACTGTGGTTGGTGGTAAAGAAGACTCGAGAGTCCCTTGGACAACAAAGAGATCAAACGAGTCAGATTTCCTAAAGGAAATCAGTCCTGAATATTCATTGGAATGACTGAATGCTGAAGCTGAAGCTCCAATACTTCTGCCACCTGATGTGAAGAGTGGACTTATTTTAAAAGACCCTGCTGCTGCAAAAGATAGAAGGCAGGAGCAGAAGGTTGGATGGTATCAGGGAGGATGAGATGGTTGGATGGCATCACCGACTCAACAGACATGAGTCTGAGCAAACTCCAGGAGATGGCGAAGGACAGGGAAGCCTGGCATGCTGCAGTCCACAGGGTCACAGAGAGTTGGACAAGACTGAGTAGCTGAACAACAACTCTTTAATAGGCATGCTAAAATACAAAAGGACAAAACCACCTGTGGTAAAGTAACTGCATGATTTTTACACTATTAGACCACCAGCAATTGCAGAAATCTTTGGACAGTAATAGAAGTGTTATGAGTGAGTGAGTGAGTGAAGCCAATCAGTCGTGTCCGCCTCTTTGCAACCCCATGTAGCCTACCAGGCTCCTCCCTCCATGGTATTCTCCAGGCAAGAGTACTGCAGTGGGTTGCCATTTCCTTCTCCAGGGGATCTTCCCGACCCAGGGATCAAACCCTGGTCTCCCGCATGCAAGCAGATGCTTTAACCTCTGAGCCACCAGGGAAGCCAGAAGTGTTACAGACAAATTCTAAAGAAATTCACATTGATTTGTTTATCTTCTCAAAGGTCACATACTATGTTAACCTTATTTTTTTCTTATACTTTAAGTATTTTGAGCAATAATAACTATTACCAAATCTGATTTAGATGGTAAGAGGAATGATTAGCAGATAACTATGGTGATAGAGAATATTCATTGTCTGTCATGAGTAATCTCCAGCCAGTTAAGGGTACCCTTAGTAAGTGAAATGATTTTCATTATTTGTATTTTAAGTTTCTCACTACACACACACACACACATACACACACACAAACACACATCTGCTTTTTAGGGAACAGAATTAATAAATGTAAAGTTGTATTTATACTCCAAAAGAATTGTTACGTCATTACCAGATTTTATTAGGATATTTCTACTCTTACTTCTAAGTATTAGAGCAAAGCTATTCTGATTTTATATACAATTTTAATCAGCTTCATGAAAATTACAATCTGCAAATATGCCAGAGTGAGAAAATTTATAAATGTTATCACATTCCAGTGAAAATCCTTTGAAAATAGAATCCAAATGCTTCTGTCAGTTCAGTACTTTATTCTTAGCAGATAGTCAGAGTTATAACATTTTCTACAGTAATGAACTTGACCAAGTGAATGTATATTTTTAAATTTAAAATAAACTCAGGATAAGTATAATCTCATAAGAAATGATGGAAGAGTCAAAGGATTTGAGTTTACATAAGCATGATAACAATGATTTCCATTTCTATCTTCTTGATTCATATCTATGTTCAAAAGAATTCCAAACTTATTCTCAAGACAGGGTCTAGGAAGAAACGCATTGTTTGTAAATATAGGATTTTCAGAGCATTTTCTTATTTAGAAGGGATCAGATTTTCAAAACCCATTTTCTCAGGTTCTTAGAGCCTATAGCTTTTTACTGATTTAGTTGAGATGATTGCAGAGACCAATAAAGAGGTCTGGTAAAGTTACAGTAATGTATGAAATTCATATTTTTGTTATGTCACAGAATTTACAATTTTAGCTTTTATGTATGTGTGTGTGTGTGTATATATATATATGTTTTAGCTAGAGAATGTACATTTGTGATGCTTATCTTGATAATTATACTTGTTTAGGAATTTGAAAGGAGAAAATAGGGTCATATACTAATGTTTCATTCATGTATATCTTAGGTATTAACCCTCATAGTATATGCTCAACACCATTTCCTCAGATCCAGGGAATCATTGTCTTAAGCTATAATTTCTGCCACCTACTCTGCCAGCTTCAGGGGTTCCCTAATCAGCCTAGGACTTGAAGGGCAGGGGTTTAATAATTGTATAAACCCCTTTTCATATACAATTATGTTTATAATTGACGTGTTTATAATTGAGGGGTTACTTTTGTACATTTGCTGTTGTTGCTCAGTCACTCAGTCATGACTGACTCTTCGGGACCCCATGGACCACAGCATGTCAGGCTTCCCTGTCCATCACTAACTCCTGGAGTCTACTAAAACTCATCTCCATTGAGTTGGTGATGCCATCCAACCATCTCATCCTCTGTCATCCCCTTCTCCCCCTGCCTTCAATCTTTCCCAGCATCAGGGTCTTTTCAAATGAGTCAGCTCTTCGCATCAGGTGACCAAAGAATTGGAGTTTCAGCTTCAGCATCAGTGCTTCCAATGAAGACTAAGGACTGATCTCCTTTAGAAAGGACTGGTTGGATCTTCTTGCAGTCCAAGGGACTCTCAAGAGTCTTCTCCAACACCACAGTTCAAAAGCATCAATTCTTCAGTGCTCAGCTTTCTTTATAGACCAACTCTGACATCTATACATGACTACTAGAAAAACAATAGACTTGAGGAGATGGACCTTTATAGACAAAGTGATGTCTCTGCTTTTTAATATGCTGTCTATGTTGGTCATAACTTTCTTGCCAAGGAGTAAGTGTCTTTTAATTTCATGCTTGCAGTCACCATTTGCAGTGATTTTGGAACCCCCCACCCCAAAAAACAAAAGTCAGCCACTGTATCAAATCTTTCCCAACCTATTTGCCATGAAGTGATGGGACCAGATGTCATGAACTTAGCTTTTTGAATTTTATGCTTTAAGCCAAGTTTTTCACTCTCCTCTTTCACTTTCAAGAGGCTCTTTAGTTCTTCACTTTCTGCCATAAGGGTGGTGTCATCTGCCTATATGAGGTTACTGTTATTTCTCCCAGCTATCTTGATTCCAGCTTGTGCTTCATCTAGCCCAGCATTTCTCATGATGTATTCTGTCTGCATACAAATTAAAATAGCCTTGACGTACTCCTTTTCCTATTTTTATTCAGTCTGTTGTTCCATGTCCAGTTTTAACTGTTGCTTCCTGACCTGCATACAGATTTCTCAAGAGGCAGGTCAAGTGGTCTGGTATTCCCATCTCTTTCAGAATTTTCCACAGTTTATTGTGATCCACACAGTCAAAAGCTTTGACATAATCAATAAAGCAGAAATAGATGTTTTTCTGGAACTCTCTTGCTTTTTCCATGATTCAACAGATGTTGGAGATTTGATATCTGGTTCCTCTGCTTTCTCTAAAACCAGCTTGCACATCTGGAAGTCTACGGTTCATGTATTGCTGAAGCCTAGCTTGGAGAATTTTGAGCATTACTTTGCTAGCCTGTGAGATGAGTGCAATTGTGAAGTAGTTTGAGAATTCTTTGGCATTGCCTATCTTTGGGATTGGAATGAAAACTGACCTTTTCCAGTCTTGTGCCCACTGCTGAGATTTCCAAATTTGCTGGCATATTGAGTGCAACACATTCACAGCATCATCTTTTAGGATTTGAAATAGCTCAACTGGAATTCCATCACCTCCACTAGCTTTGTTCATAGTGATGCTTCTTTAAGTCCCACTTGACTTCACATTCCAGGATGTCTGGCTCTAGGTGAGTGATCACACCATCATGATTATCTTGGTTGTGAAGATCTTTTTTGTATAGTTCTTCTGTGTATTCTTACCACCTCTTCTTAATATCTTCTGCTTCTGTTATGTCCATACCATTTCTGTCCTTTATTGAGCCCATCTTTGCATGAAATATTCCTTTGGTATCTCTAGTTTTCTGGAAGAGATCTCTGGTCTTTCCCATTCTGTTGTTTTCCTCTATTTCTTTGCACTGACCACTGAGGAAGGCTTTCTTTTCTCTCCTTGCTATTCTTTGGAACTCTGCATTCAAATGGGTATCTTTCCTTTTCTCCTTTACTTTTCATTTCTCTTCTTTTCACAACTATTTGTAAGACCTCCTCAGACAGCCATTTTGCTTTTCTGCATTTCTTTTTCTTGGGGATGGTCTTGATCCCTGTCTCCTATGCAATGACACGAACCTCAGTCCACAGTTCATCAGGCACTCTATCTATCAGATCTAGGCCCTTAAATCTATTTCTCACTTCCACTGTATAATCATAAGGAATTTGATTTAGGTCATACCTGAATGGTCTAGTGGTTTTCCCTACTTTCTTCAATTTAAGTCTGAATTTGACAATAAGGAGTTCATGATCTGAGCCACAGTCAGCTCCTGGTCTTGTTTTTGGTGACTGTATAGAGCTTCTCCATCTTTGGCTTCAAAGAATATAATCAATCTGATTTCATTGTTGACCATCTGGTGATGTCCCTGTGTAGAGTCTTCTCTTGGGTTGTTGGACGAGGGTGTTTGCTATGACCAGTGCGTTCTCTTGGCAAAACTCTATTAGCCTTTGCCCTGCTTCATTCTTACTCCAAGTCCCAGTTTGCCTGTTTCTCCAGGTATTTCTTGACTTCCTACTTTTGCATTCCAGTCCCCTATAATGAAAAGGACATCTTTTTGCTGTTAGTTCTAAAAGGTCTTGTAGGTCTTCATAGAACCATTCAACTTCAGCTACTTCAGCATTACTGGTTGGGGCATAAAGTTGGATTACCCTGATATTGAATGGAGGTTTGCCTTGGAAATGAACAGAGATCATTCTGTCATTTTTGAGATGGCATCCAAGTACTGCATTTTGGACTCTTTTTTTGACTATGATGGCTACTCCATTTCTTCTGAGGGATTCCTGCCTACAGTAGTAAATATAATGTTCATCTGAATTAAATTTACCTATTCCAGGCCATTTTAGTTTGCTGATTCCTAAAATGTCGATGTTCACTCTTGCCATCTCCTGTTTGATCACTTCCAATTGGCCTTGATTCATGGACCTAAGATTCCAGGTTCCTATGCAATGTTGCCCTTTACTGCATCAGAACTTGCTTCTATCACCAGTCACATCCACAACTGGGTGTTGTTATTGCTTTGGCTCCATCTCTTCATTCTTTCTGGAGTTATTTCTCCACTGATATCCAGTATCATATTGGGCACCTACTTACCTGGGGAGTTCCCCTTTCAGTATCCTATCATTTTGCCTTTTCATGCTGCTAATGGGGTTCTCAAGGCAAGAATACTGAAGTGGTTTGCCATTCCCTTCTCTAGTGGACCACATTCCGTCAGACCTCTCCACCCATGGCCTGTCTGTCATGGGTGGCCCCACATGGCATAGCTTAGTTTCATTGAGTCAGACAAGGCTGTGTAGCATATTGGGCACCTACTGATCTAGTGATCTGAATATATTCATGTATATATTCATACACAGAAGTTGAAGACATTTTGTCTACTTTGATTGAGATGGAACAAATAATTAGAATATTATTCTCCATTAACAGAAGTTCAAGTTTAATTTTAAAAATATGCTTAAAAAAGACTTGTTTAAAGCATCATTTGATTACTGTGTGGTATTCATATTCTAAATTAAAAATTAAGATTCTTCAGGAAAAAAAATCAATAGGAGTTTTGGAGCCCAGGGTTCTTAAAAATGTACATTTCAGCTAGTGATATGTCGAGAGGAGAAAATTAAGGGTTTCAAGTGTGAAAGTCAGGACAATGTACTTTTTTTCATCAGACAACAAGGACTCATTGGTAGTTTTGAGAGTGATTTTTTAATTTTCTGAATCAATCCACTCCTTCATTCTCATATGGTCTTTTTTTATTTTAGTGACTTCAATCTTTAGCAGACAGTGTAAGTCTCATGCTTGGTTTATTTTTTGCCTTAATCATCCATGCCTTTTTGACCTTTTTCCATGGTCTCATAAATGATCTCTTATGAAATGTAAGTCTAATAAATTCATTTCTGTGCTTAAAATTCTAAATAGTCTTTCCCTGAACACAGAATGAAATCCACTCTTTGTGGTCCCGTCTATTCTTCTCAGCTTACCTCTCATTCCCATGCACTCTATGCTTATAAACAAATTGGATACCATAGTTTCATAAACATAACATATCAGTGTTCCTTATGTGTCTGCAACACTTAGAAAGCCTTTCCACTTCACTTTCTCATTTGCTTATGACAACATTTCTTCTTTCAAGATTTGGGTAAAACTTTGTTTCTTCTGGAAACCATTTCTAAACTTTCTCCTCATTTAAAAACAATTAACAACTCATTTACATATATTACCACAGTACTTTCTTTACACTTCAAAAGTAAACTTTGTCATTTTAATTGGTCATTTACTTGTCTATTTTGGAGAAGGCAATGGCACCCCACTCCAGTACTCTTGCCTGGAAAATCCCATGGACGGAGGAGCCTGGTGGGCTGCAGTCCATGGGGTCACTAAGAGTCAGACACGACTGAGCGACTTCACTTTCACTTTTCCTTTCATGTATTGGAGAAGGAAATGGCGACCCACTCCAGTGTTCTTGCCTGGAGAATCCCAGGGACGGGGGAGCCTGGTGGGCTGCCGTCTATGGGGTCGCACAGAGTCGGACACGACTGAAGCGACTTAGCAGCTTAGCAACACTTGTCTATTTCTCATACAAGAATGTGGATTTTTGTCTGGAATGTCATTGTACTCCCCAGTAAATTGTACATTTCTAGATAGTAAGTGCTCTAGATAATAAATGCTCAATAATGTTGAATATATGAATAAAAAAGACAAAATAAAATGTTAGAAGCTTTTTGTGATAGAACTTAACTTGAAATTGATGAGACAGAGGAATTAATTGCAAAATGGTAGCCATGGTGACTTATCTTCCATTTTTCTATCTGATTTTCTTTCAAGGGATATTTTTTCTCATACTTCTGTTGTGACTAGGTTATTGTCTTTACACTTATTGTGAATTAATTTCAGTTATTACTTCATGATAGCATCCTATGTAACACCATCCATCCAAAATGTCCCCCAGCATTACACTAACTGGTTAAAATGACATTGCTAATGTGCCCAACAACAAAGCCCTGCATTTTGGAGAATCTTATTTTCTACCAAAGTCTCTTTGTCCAACTCATTATATCTGAGTAATTTCTCCTTCCCTTTTCCTCATGAAAAACAAGGAGAGGAACAAGATGGTCTAAAATATATTAAAGAATAAATGATCGATTTAAATCTGTGTCATGTCACTCAGAACTATACATAGACTATAAATGCTTTATTCATTCATCCATTCAGAAGTGCAGAGAATATGGCAGCCACTATGCTAACCCACTGGAATTTAACAATTAATAAGACGCTTTATATGTCTGTGTCAAATAGTTTGTAGCATAATATTTGAAGTAAAAAAAAAAAACAAATCATTAACATAATTATCAAAGACCCTGTGCTTGGAATTTCCTTAAAACATTAGTACCAGACTAAATATTGAAAGCTCCTAGGATAGTGTCTGGAACTTAGACTATTGCTTTCTAGTCCCACTTAAAATTCTCTGAAAAAGGTCCATAGTTTAAGAACGGTAACTCTGGTACTCACAATCAGTCTAGAATTTTAATAAGTTTTTAATAGATTAAAAGCACTTAAGTTGTAGTTTGTAATAGAAAAAAAATATACAATCAAATACTGCTTTTCATTTTAAAAGAAAAAAGGAGAACAAATTTAAAATACTGCATTTATTTGCTAATGTAGATCAATAATTCTCAAACTCATCGTATTATTTGACCTTTATTTATTTGACCTTTTACAGAGATCAAAATTAAAAGAATATAGGTCTAAAGTACTACTGGATGCAAGGCAGTCTAAGTTTGTGGGCTCCAAGTTAAAAAAAAAAAAGAAGGAAACTTTGTAAGAGAAGAATAACATACTTCGGAATCAGAAGATCTGTCCCAGATCTAATTGATAGCTAGAGAATAAGTACTTATGTTTGCTACTTTATAGTGGGAATAATACAAATTCACAGATACATTGTCAATAATTAAGATGTTAAAATATCCATCCTACATAAAAAAGCACTAAAGTAAATTCCTTATTTTTCATCGTATAATATTGTTTAAGTTATGAAATCTAATAAAGTTTCCTAAAGCTAAGACTATGACCCCTAATATAATTTTATAAATTTAAAAGAAAGCCAGTTAAAGTTACTATTTTCACTGAGTCCAGTGAGTAGACCCTAGGAGTCCCTGCCAAGAGCCTAGCTGTGCTGAATTAATCCATCTTCAGATGTATGGCCTCAGCTGAACAGTTTTAACATTTAAAATAGGCACATCTCTCAGATGGAGGACCAATATCATCAAATGCTCACAAGAATCTTGTGAATAAACTGAGATTCCAGATCATGTTTTAATTTATAACAAGAACTATGACAGAAGGACAGGAATACTTCTGTGTCACAGCCAGGGATTTCTCTCCCTGTAGTATGATTAGATGGTGATTTCTTAAAAAATAATTGATATTTGGCAAAACTAATACAATTATGTAAAGTTTAAAAATAAAATAAAATTAATTTTTAAAAAATGGAAAAAAAAATTGGTGTCAGCTGGTTGGTTCCATTGTTTAAGGGATCATTTTTTTCTGTGAAAGCGATCTGTTATCTCAGGGACTCTTGTCCCTAAGTAGGATATTATTAGATACTGAGACATAATTCTTCCTTTGCACCCCCAACTCTACATTCTTATACATATATTCATCCCTTGAATAGATCCAGTTAGGTCTTACTCAGCCTTGGAAATTATTTTTCCTCAAAAGGTGACATTGCGTGTCAGATTTCATTCTCTACATTACTTGAACTCTCAGGAGATGGTCTTTATTTCTTATTTTTAAGTTTTAGAGTGGTTATTTACTTTGGCTGTCAAAAAATTATCACATTTACAAAACAGTTATTTCTGAATTGTGATGTCCAGCATTACAGTCCAGAAGTTCTAAATTTTCCAAGAACTGATTACATTAATATGTGGCACAAGAAATATCTGAAGATTTTCTAGTTTCAAACTACCTCAGAGTAAATGTCAATAAATTAATATTTTGTCATTTTTAAGGTAACTTGACTTTTATGGCGGTTGAAAGTACAAATACAGTTACAAACAAAACAACAAAGAAAATCAAGATTTCTGTATTATTTTAAATATCATCATTTCCTGAGCAGTTTCCTTTGAGATTTACTTTATTTTATATTTATTTCTCTAATTTCACTAGATAGAAGGATAGAGATCATTTTGTTTACATATGCATTAAGACTAAATTTATTTTAAATCAACAGTACATTTTTAGAAAATGAAAACAAATATATTTTGAACAATTAAATTATTTGTAAATTAGACAAATCCATTAGGAATGAACTTAGAATTGAAATAATTATAATGCCTGCTTTAATTCACAATTCATGGTGCTGCTGCTGCTGCTAAGTTGCTTCAGTCGTGTCTGACTCTGTGCGACCCCATAGACGGCAGCCCACCAGGCTCCTCTGTCCCTGGGATTCTCCAGGCAAGAACACTGGAGTGGGTTGCCATTTCCTTCTCCAATGCATGAAAGTGAAAAGTGAAAGTGAAGTCGCTCAGTCGTGTCCGACTCTGTGCGACCGCATAGACGGCAGCCCACCAGGCTCCCCCGTCCCTGGGATTCTCCAGGCAAGAACACTGGAGTGGGTTGCCATTTCCTTCTCCAATGCATGAAAGTGAAAAGTGAAAGTGAAGTCGCTCAGTCGTGTCTGACTCTAGCGATCCCATGGACGGCAGCCTACCAGGCTCCTCCGTCCATGAGATTTTCTAGGCAAAAGTACTGGAGTGGAGTGCCATTGCCTTCTCCATCACAATTCATAGGCTACAAATTAAGAATGACAGAATTATTTGAAATCAATGGTGACTTCAGAATGATGTAAATTAGTAATCCCACAAATCGCTAGACTTTTCTTTCTCCAAATACCCAAAGTAAGAAAATTTAATTTTTCTTGACATTTTAGACATTTTATTTCCAACAGTATGGAAGTTAATACGGAAGTTATATTTCCAATAATATGGTAAGTTTCAGTTGTCTCCAGTCCTTTGATGTTTTTCTCCTAATGCAAATCATCATTCTAAAATCCTCGAGGAAACATGTTACCTCTCATTTGGATATTATTCTCAGTGACAACATTCTTTCCACACTTTTTTCAAATAACAGCCGTTTTTAACATTAAGAAATATCAAGGTCTACCACTCCATACAAATGTAGCTATATCAGCTACTGTAAAAAGTATAATAAAATGAGTAATACCTTAAAATGGATACTCTCTAAAATACTTTAATAATACTCTAAAATACCTCCATGGTATTAAAATCTTTAATATTTTAGTTAGGAATAGTCTAAGATACTTTTATTGTATTTTAGCAACAAAAATATAAATATGTATTTGCAAATTAGCATCTGTATATATGGAACAAAATTTGTTTAGCTACAGAAAACTTTAATACTGCTTTTGAGTTGTGTTTGATATACCATAAAATGTATTCACTGTAAGTATAAAACTGACACATTTTGGTAAATTTATACAGCCATAGTAACCACCACTACAATCAAGATATAAAACATTTAATTCATGTTAAAAAGTACCTTTGTGCCTCTTTACAATCATGGATGCCCTCTAACCCTTTAATCTCTTTGCCAGGTATGCTTTGCAAATATTTTATTTCAAAAGGTTTGCCTATTTTTAAACTATGTCATCCAAAGATCAAAAATAGTAATTTTAATAATATGCAGTTATCCATTTTGTTCTGTAATAATTTGGGCCGCTTGGGTCATATTCAAACAAACAAACAAAAACTTTGCCTAACCTAATTCTAGAAATTTTCACATATTTATTTAGAAGCTCTGATCTACAGAATAAAATCCAAACACTTATTTAAAATAAGACTCTCAGATTTTGGTTCACTTCATTTTTGCCTTTTCAGTCATATCTCTTCCTCTCTATAGCATGTACACAATCTCTAGTTTTATTAAACTAAATTCATACACACTTATCAAATTGTTTCAAAAGACTGATCATTTAAAAAATTAGAGTATTAGAGAAAAAATATTTTAGAAATTTTGGCATCTGAGAATAGAAAATATTTTAAAATGAAAACACAAATAGCACAAATCAGAAAATATAATAGGAAGAACAAGAATTTTAAAATTAAAAATTAAAACAAAAGTGAAGATAAGGAGAAAATATTTTAACATAAAGCTTTAGTTTAGAAAATATAAATTATTTTGACATAGGAGTAACAAAAGGAGAATTGAAATTAAATAAATTGTTAGCAATGAAAACAAGCAGTTCACAGAAGGAAAATAAAGAATTCCTTGAAAGTATAAACTATACTCAAATTTACATTAACTAGAGATAATTTAACCGGAAGGAATAATTAGATAATGACTGCATAAACATCTGAGGACAAAGTTGAAAGGCCTAATATTACCAAGAGTTGGAGAGAGTGAAGATGGAAATACAAGCTGTTTCTAATAAATTTGAATATATGCACATTTAATGTTCTAGTAATTATACTGCTAATAATATGCACTAAACTTACTCATGAAAAATGCTCAGGCTAAATGCTAGGGTTTCTTTAAAAACTATATATTTTCATATCAACAGATAAAGAAACAGATATTCTCTTAAGAGGTAAAACTAGAAGTTTAATTATTAAACTCAACTTAATAAAAATCTAAAGCCTCCATTATCTGCATATCAGTTTTTCCTGAGAAAAGGAAAAAAGAAATGGGACCCACGGAGGTACGGAGAGGAAATTCTCATGGGGATGACGAGAGGCACAGAGGACAGGCCCAACCACAATGGAACAAGATAAAGTTAAATGGAGAATTGAAAAATAGAAGTCAATAATTAAATTTACCACACTTGAAGCAAATGTGAGAAATGTCAATATTTATGCATCCTGGTTTGGGGATGGTTGGTGGGGGGCGGGAGGGTGTCCATATTACTTTTCTTTTGCTTTTCTGTGTTTTAAAACTACTTTCAAATTTTAAAATTAACTATAGTATAATTAGTTATTAAGCTACAACATCTTTCATAATTTTACACACTTTTTTTTTAACATTTACTGTCTGAATTTATATTAATCTTTCAAAATAAAACTGAATTGCTTTGTGAAACATCTTCCCTTTCCCGTTGTAGGCCCTTATTAACCTTGTTATTTTTAAAGAAATTCATGTGCACATTATTCTTATTTTATCACTTACACTGCTTTGTTCCAGTACCTAATTCCGCTGTCTCCTATCACTAAGTCAAGTTCCTTGATAGTAGAAAGTAGTTCCTATATATAAATACATGCTATGCTATGCTATGCTAAGTCACTTCAGTCGTGTCCGACTCTGTGTGACCCCATAGACGGCAGCCTACCAGGCTCCCCCGTCCCTGGGATTCTCCAGGCAAGAGCACTGGAGTGGGTTGCCATTTCCTTCTCCAATGCATGATAGTGAAAAGTGAAAGTGAAGTCGCTCATTTGTGTCCTACTCTTAGCGACCCCATGGACTGCAGCCTTACCAGGCTCCTCCGTCCATGGGATTTTCCAGGCAAGAGTACTGGAGTAGGGTGCCAGTGCCTTCTCCGATATAAATACATAGTTGAATGTATTACCTAGCATGGTGAAGCTTACATAACTGTTCATAAATGTAGATCCTTTCTCTATTTTAGGCATTTTAGGTAAACAGGCCAAGTTTCCAAAACTTGCTTGTGTGTAAGTGTGGCTGTATAAATAAGTTTCAGAAGGTGAGTAAAAATTATGTGAAACACTTCCAAGTCGGTTCTTAAAAAATTTCCTATTGTTTCCTTCTCTGGCTAATGATGATCCACAGTGAAGGCAAGAGTGGAAGGAGCCTTGAATGCTCTTCTGCTAACTACCACATGAATAAGAAAACTTTAAATTGACTCGATCTCTCAGATATTCAAGACTATTTCTTATTTTACTTATCCTACTTGCCTAGTAATTTCTCATAAAAGCCATTCAATAAATGGATGCATATAATAAAAATAATTAGATTACTGGCAATACACCTGAAAGAGAAAATGAACTCTCTGAGGAAAATATTGAGATTCACTTTCTCAATGTTTTTTTTTTTTTCTTTTATGTGGCTACGAGAGCCACGTGCAGGCGCAGCAGTTGAAGGTGAGGGTGGGGACAGGCGTGAGCAGACTGCAGGACGCTGAGATCCCGAGTGGTGTGCAGAAAGACTGCGTGAGCAGCACAGGTGCCCCTGCACGACCTGCGAAAACCCCACGCCCTCCCCGCCCACCAGATCCTTATAAGGCAGGCTCAATGTTTTTAAAGTAAAGTACATGATACAGAGATATGAGTGTCAATATACAAAATTATGAGGTAATAAATATCATTTTTTCAGGATTTTAAAAAATGTCTGTGAAAATAAGATAAATGTGTTTTTTTGTTATTCATTCATTAAAAATGTGTTTTCAAGAAATGAAAGCTATGTATTTGAAAAATGGTTAACAAACCTGATTGCAAGAAAGTCACACAATAAATATTTGTATATATATGAAGTTCTATTTAAAGGTAAACACTGATTATGGAAAAACACTTCTTTAGCTAATTGGCTCAGTGTAATTGGGTTCGCCATTTAGCCATTTAAAAACTTTCATCATTAAATGCTTTTAAATATTTTATGAATCATGTAATTGCTCTGAGTAATTTTGTAAGCACTGTAGTTCATGCTAGAAAATGTATCTGCTACCGTATGGGTCTCTCATAAAATCATATTTATAAAGCTTTTAAAATAATCTTAGCATACAGATTTAATTTGAGTATATATTATTAGGTTTATTTTCAAAGTGAAAAAAATTATCAAATTTTATCTCCTCCATTTACCGTCTTGAATTAAGGGTACTAAAAATTTAAACACATACTGCATAGCTATTTAAATATCAGCTATTACCAAAATTCAAGTATTTCTGAGAAAATCCAGGTGCCTTTAATTGCTGAGGATTTAGTTAGCTGCAATTATTTTGAATTCAAAATGCACACTTTCTTATAATTGATTTTAAATTGCTTGATTCCTTCCTGCATTATTTATGTCATTAACAAAACCAACTTGCCACTAAAGAAATAATCCAAAGAATTAAGCTTTGATACATTTGCCTCTTAGGAATATATGCCTATGAACCATGTTATTTCAAAATTAGAGCAGCCAGGTTTTTGCTTTGACCAGGAGAAGAGAAAGTGAATATAAAAACTGCCTTTATCAATGTTTTGTGTAACAGCAACTGAATAAAAATATTTAATAGAATTTAATGGAAATATTTATTATTTTCATTGTTAAATATATTTCTAATATTTACTTCCAGTACACAGAAACTACTCAAATCCCTCTTTTCCAGGAATGGATTCTGATGCTCTGTCCTAAATCACACTAAACACTTTTATCTCTAGATAGTAACACTAGAAGCTGTAAGAGATATCAATAAGTTTCAGGACACCCCCAGAATATGCTGGAATCATTTTCATAATAATCAATAACTTTATAGAGCTTCCAGGATGCACAATTATGTTTCTTCTGTAAAATTTCATATTCTTTCCACAAAATACCTTTTCATGAAGTTTAATGTGCTGTGCTGTGCTTAGTCACTCCTTACTGTCCGACTCTTTGTGACCCCATGGACTTTCCACCAGGCTCCTCTCTCCACGGGAACTCTCCGGTGAGAATACTAGGGTGGGAATCTTCCCAACCCAGGGATGGAACCCAGGTCTCCTGCATTGCAGGCAGATTCTTTACTGTCTAATCTAATAGTGACCCACTGAGCGACTGAACTGAACTGAACTGAACTGAATCCTAATCAGCATGGTGATGAAAAAACTAGCTCTTTCATCATTATCAGGTTTTTAATTTCCTTATGAAATCGTCGGGCTTCCCTGATACCTCAGCTGGTAAAGAATCTGCCTGCAATGCATGAGACCTTGGTTTGATTCCTGGGTTGGGAAGATCCTCTGGAGAAGGGATAGGGTATTCACTCCACTATTCTTAGGCTTCCCTTGTGGCTCAGCTGGTAAAGAATCCACCTGCAATGTGGGAGACCTGCGTTCAGTTCCTGGGTTGGGAAGATCCCCTGGAGAAGGGAAAAGCTACCTACTCCAGTATTCTGGCCTGGAGAATTCCATGGACTGTGTAGCCCATGGGGTCACAAAGAGTCAGATATGACCCAGTGACTTTCACTTCACTTTATGAAATCTTCAGCTTGTAAATATTAAATCATCTTCTGTTTTTGAATAATCTATTTCGGTCTTTTCCTGTGATTGTCTTATTCATCATTACACTAGTAGAACTTTTTTTTTTTTTTTTTGTATTTTCATTGTAAGCATCCATTCCTTTTTTCTAGTACAAAACCACCATAACTTTCTGGGGCATGTTATGTACAAACTGGTTTGAATTTTTAAAAATCCCTCATCATGGCTATTACCTTAGGGTAGACAGACAACCTAATCAGAGTTATATATATACATATATGTAAAACACAGAAAACAGAGAAAATCAAACCTCCACAGCCATATTGCTTCTATGATAGGAGAATCTGTCTTAGACTGAGCAAAGTAAGAAAAACAATCTCTCTTGTTCTTAAGGCAAAAATATTTGAAGTCATTTTCAATCTTCATTTTTTTTTAATATCCTGGAACTTACTGCCAGACTCATCTTAAAAGACATACCAAAAATAACTATTTGCCATCATTATACCCAAATGGTCAGTCAATACCATGTATATCTTAACTAATATAACAGCTTCCTAATAATTCTCACATTTCTATTCATAGAATAATTTATTTCACACAGCAACTATAAACCAGAACTTCTGCTTTTGACTATGATGCAAGAACTTTTATTAAAATAACATGCTCCTATGAGCAAACTCACATCCATGGTGATGCCATCCAGCCATCTCATCTGTTGTCCCCTTCTCCTCCTGCCCCCAATCCCTCCCAGCATCAGGGTCTTTTCCAATGAGTCAATTCTTTGCATGAGGTGGCCAAAGTACTGGAGTTTCAGCTTTAGCATCATTCCTTCCAAAGAACACCTAGGACTGATCTCCTTTAGAATGGACTTGTTGGATCTCCTGGCAGTCCAAGGGACTCTCAAGAGTCTTCTCCAACACCACAGTTCAAAAGCATCAATTCTTCAGCGCTCAGCTTTCTTCACAGTCCAACTCTCACATCCATACATGACCACAGGAAAAACCATAGCCTTGACTAGACAGACCTTTGTTGGCAAAGTAATGTCTCTGCTTTTGAATATGCTATCTAGGTTGGTCATAACTTTCCTTCCAAGGAGTAAGCGTCTTTTAATTTCATGGCTGCAGTCACCATCTGCAGTGATTTTGGAGCCCAAAAAAGTAAGTCTGACACTGTTTCCACTGTTTCCCCATCTATTTCCCATGAAGTGATGGGACCAGATGCCATGATCTTCGTTTTCTGAATGTTGAGCTTTAAGCCAATTTTTTCACTCTCCTCTTTCACTTTCATCAAGAGGGTTTTTAGTATCACTTCTCTTTCTGCCATAAGGGTGGTGTCATCTGCATATCTGAGGTTATTTATATTTCTCCCGGCAATCTTGATTCCAGCTTGTGCTTCTTCCAGTCCAGCGTTTCTCATGATGTATTCTGCATATTAGTTAAATAAGCAGGGTGACCTCCGGGAGTTGATGATGGACAGGGAGGCCTGGTGTGCTGCAATTCATGGGGTTGCAAAGAGTCAGACACGACTGAGTGACTGAACTGACTGATGAGCATGTAGAGAATATAATAAATAGACTAAAAGAAAACTTACTGCTCCAGAGAGCATCTTCTGCCAGTACAGAGAAGTAGGAATTTTATTCTTTTTTCCATTAGGGCTTTCCAATTTCTAAGGCCTAGAGATCAAGTAGAAAACAGTCTGCTTTTTATTAACATATAAAAACCTGCACAGTGCTTCTAAAGCTTAGAGGCTTAAATATGTGTGTGTGTGTATGTGGGTTTGTGTGCCAAATAGAATGAGCACAGCAAACTAAATCCAAAAATCTAGAAGGAAGGAAATACTGAAGATAAGATTTATATAATAAATAAACTCCTAGCAAAATCAATCAAACAGAGAAGAGATTATAAACATTAGGGATAAAGAAAACACATAAATAAATGTTCTAGAGCCTAACTATAGAGAGATTATGAAAAATCAGTCCAATAATTTAAATTTTATATGAAATGGAAAAAGTCCTTTAAAAAACAAAACATAATAAAACTGACACAAGAAAATAGAGAAGATATGGGTGGATCTTTAAGGAAAGTAATCCATTAATACAAATAATTCCACAAATAAAATGCTCTATCGTTAATTTTCTCAAACAGTTGAGGAAGAAAGAACCCATCAATATCATATAAACTCTTTAAGACATAAGAAAAGTAAGACACACTTTATTTCAATCAATGGTGCCAGTAGAACCTACTTATTGACACGGAATAGAGCCATTACAACAAATGAAAATTATAAGCCAGCACCTTGTATGAATATAAACACAAAAATATCAAATACTAATAAGCTGAATTGAACAAAATGTAAAAATATGTTACATTCAAATTAGATTTATTCCTTCAATGCAAATTTAATTTATCATTTGAAAAATGAGCCAAAGCAAGTCATTAAATTGAAAGAATAAAAGAGAAAAAAATGGATGAAGAAAAGTCTTTTGATTAAAAATTCAAATCCTTATTATAATTAAATAATTTTAAAATAACTAGAAAATTAAAAATAGGCAGTACTTTCTTAATATAAAAGTCTACTTAGGAAAAATGAGCTTTAAAGAAATGTTATACTTAATGATGTACTATTGAATATTTGTTTTATAACTTCAGGAATAGACAATAATGTCTAAATTGAGAGACAAATCTCCACAGGTTTTTTCAGGACTTTCTTTTTTTTTTATGTTTGTCTATTGTACACTGCCTTGAATAGGGTTAAGAAACTGGCCTATGCAGTCACCAGATTTGTGAATAACCTTTGTTATAGTACTGTGGTGGAAAGGATGGTCTCTTAAAAATGGAATTTATTTGTCTATTCATACAGAAAAAAATAAATAATATTAATTTCTACATCATCACATAAACAAAGATAGATTATAATTATATGGCATAAGAAAGAACTTTTTAAAAGAGAGGGAAAAACTTCTATTAACATAGAAAAATAACTTCATTACATTGTTATAGAGGGGAAAAGTCATAAACAGAAAACAAAACAATAATTATAAAACGATATGACAAATTGGAATTTGTCATATTGGAATTCCATTTGACAAATTGGAATTAAAATTAAGGTTGACAAAAATACCACTAAAATAATGAAAAATAATCCATACAGGATACCTTTCAATATGTAAACGGATAAGCAGGCTGTTTATCACTTGATGGATGTAGACATTTTTTGGAATGGAATATTATTCAGCAATAAAAGTCAATCAGCTACTAAGCCACAGAAAGACTAGGAGGGATATAAATGGTTATTGTTAAGTGAAAGAAGCCAGACTGAAAAGGCTAAATACTTTGTGATTCCAAGTATATGACATCTGGAATTCCAAGGCAAAACTATAGGGACAGTAAAGGATCAGTGGTTTCCAGAAGTTTGGGGATGGGCAGGAAGGGTCAATATGTGGAACACAGGGGGTTTTAGGGCAGTGAATCTATTCTGTATGATACTGTAATGGCAGATACATGATGGTGTACATTTGACAAAATCCATAAACCAGTACAACACAAAAAGTGAACCTTCTTCTAAACTATGAACTTTACTTAATAATACTGTATTAATGTTGTTCCCCAACTGTAAAATTTGTATCACAGTAATGAAATCATGCAACACAGATTGGGACTTGAAACCACACACTGTGACTCAAACCTGGTGAAAATCCACATTGGGATTTGACGCCACAGTCTTTAATTGAGATCACACTCATGGTCTCAGGACTTCAGTGAAGTTCAGGCTCTTGATGTCTCATTGCAGGAAGGATTCAATGAGAGACAAAGGGATAGATAAGAAGTAGATTTATTTACAGAGAAACACGCTCCACAGACTGTGGGCCATCTCAGAAGAGGTCTTAAAGTATATCATGGTCAGTTTTTACAGGTAAGTCCATGGGCTAATGAGTAGGAAGGTTATTCCAGCTCTTGTATGTAGTATTATTCTTTAGAGCATCTTCCATCACCAATTCCATCCACTGCTGAGTGTTGTTTTTGCTTTGGCTCCATCTCTTCATTCTTTCTGGAGTTATTTCTCCATTTTTCTCCAGTAGCATATTGGGCACCTACAGATGTGGGGGGTTCATCTTTCAGTGTCATATCTTTTTGCCTTTTCATACAGTTCATCAGGTTCTCAAGGCAAGAATACTGAAGTGGTTTGCCATTCCCTTCTCCACTGGGCCAGAAGATAGAGGAAGGGTGTCTAAATCTACTCCTTCATAACAGTAATAAAAACACTAGAAAAAATGCTCAGTTTTTCCCCCAAAAATTCTGTAAATGAACTAGATTCTTGGAGTGTTCAATCAAGAAAAATATCAGAATAAGGTAGAAAGGTGAGTTCTATGGCATTTTAATTAGTCCTATTCCCATCTTGCTCAGCTTCACAGTAGCTTTGAAGACCAACCGTTTTACCATCATGGTAGCCGGGAAAACCAGCAGCTTCAGAATCACTGGAGGGAACACAAAGTGTTTGAAGTCTCCAAAAACTAAATCCCTAGAAAACTGTCATCATGTGACATGCAGAAAGTGCAAGCAAGAATAAAGGCTGAGGCAGATTGTCAACCGCTGTCTGAGTGCCGAAAGCATACACCACACATACACACATGGCACTGGAATCAAGATTAAGAGAATTACTAGTTCAAGGCATTTAAGGAAATTTCTAATTACCAGTTGACCGCTAAGCTAACTGAGCAGAGACTTCTGTGGGCACACAGGACAAAAAAAAAAAAAAAAGACTTAATAGAATTAGTTCAACAAAGTCATTAAATAAATAAACAGCAAAAACAAAAACCCTGGGCAGGAGAAATGTAACTTCCAGAGTTTCCAGCTTATTATTAAACTCCAGTTTTCAATTAAAAATTCTGAGACATACAAGGAAATAGGAAAGTATAGCATATACACTAGAAAAAGCAGTCAACTCAAACGATCCCTGAGAAAACCAGACTTTAGAGTTACTAGGAAATATTTTATATAAGCTATTTTAAATATGTTCAATAATGAAAGGAAACCATGTTTAAGATACTAAAGGAAAATATGAAGATGATATTTATCAAATGAAAGAATATCAATAAAGAGAAACAATTATTTTAAAAATAGAAATACTAGAGTTTAAAAGTACAAAAGTAGAAATGAAATATACACTGGAGAGGTCCAATAGCTAATTTGAAGGACTCAGAAAATTTGAAAGTAAACAGTTTATTAATCATAAGATAAGACATTATGGAAGAGCAGAACAGGCTTACTAATCCAGTGCAAAAATAGCTTGAGAAAGTCAGGAAAGGAGATTGACTTGGTGTTTTTATAGTAGAAAGAGCTGGGTCAGGAGTAGAGTTCCCTTACATATGGGGTTTTAACTTTTCGTTGCTGCTAAAGGAGAATCTCGACCTTCTTATCAACTCGCTAAGATATGAAGCAAAATGGGGAGCTAAAGAAGTATGACTTAAAAATTATCACCATACATAAAATGATGGAGTCAGAATTTCATTACACTTGGAATAAAGACTTTTAGATCACACACTATGGGTTCAATAAAAGAACAAAAATCGACAGCGTTCACTTCATCAAGCTTAAACACTTTTGCTCTTCAAAACAAACTTCTAAGAAAATGAAACTCAAGTCACAAACTAGGAATTCTAAATATATATTTAATAAACTTGTCCAAAATAAATACTTTTTATAAATCAATAAAAAGACAACATAAGTAAAGAAATAGGTCAGAGGCTTTTTTTGTTTGATTTTTTTAAGAAATAGATCAATTTTAAATGGTTCACAGAAGAAGCTATACAAATAGTTAGTAGTCACATGAAAAATACTCAACCTCATTTCATGAGTGAAATGAAAATTAACACAACAATGAGATATCTCTATCCATCCTTCATACTAGCTAAAATCAGAAAAACTCAATAGTAAGTACTGAAGAGGCGGCACCGGTAGTCTCAAACATTAACGAAAGAAATGAGAAATGACACAGCCAATTTGGCAAATCATTTGGGAGTTCCTAATAAAATTAAAGATATACTTACATTTTGACCCATCTTAGCATTAACCCAAGAGAAATTAAATCATATTTGCTCACAGAAACTTGCATAATAATTTTTATATCAAATTTATTCAGTATGGTCCCACTTGGAAACAAATATCCATCAAGAAGTAAATTTGCAATTCAGTGTGTTTTATTCATTCAATGTAATCCTATTCAGTAATAAAAATAAGCTATTGATAGAGACAACAAAATGGATGAATCAGGAAATAAGCTTCTCACAATAAGCCAGATATAAAAGAGCACATACCTAATGATTCCAGTTTATCTGACATTTCAGAAAAGACAAATCTAATACAGCATGAAAGTAAATAGACAGTTGGCTGATCTTGGAACAGGAAAGAAGGTAGGTATTGTTTGTGAGAGAATACCAAAACTTTTTGATGAAAAGAAAAAGTTTTATAAATAAATTGTGCTTACTCAGGTACATGAATTGGTTATAAAAGTGAAAGTGTTAGTCGCTCAGTTGTGTCCAACTCTGGGATCCCATGGACTGTAACTTGCCATGCTCCTCTGTTCATGGGATTCTCCAAGCCATAATACTGGAATGGGTTGCCATTCCCTTCTCCAGGGGATCATCCCAACCCAGGGATTGAACCCAGGTCTCCCACATTGCAGGCAGATCTTTACAATCTGAGCAAAAGACTTTTTAATTTAAAGAAAATATTTTATAAATAAATTGTGCTTACTCAGGTGTGTGAATTGGTTCAGTTCAGTTCAGTCGCTCAGTTGTGTCCGACTCTTTGCAACCCCATGAACTGCAGCACGCCAGGCCTCCCAGTCCATCACCAACTCCCGGAGTTCACCCAAACCCATGTCCATTGAGTCGGTGATGCCATCCAGCCATTGCATCCTCTGTCATCCCCTTCTCCTCCTGCCTCCAATCCCTCCCAGCATGAGTCTTTTCCAAAGAATCAACTCTTTGCATAAGGTGGCCAAAGTATTGGAGTTTCAGCTTTAGCATCAGTCCTTCCAATAAACACCCAGGATTGATCTCCTTTAGAAAGGACTGGTTGGATCTCCTTGCAGTACAAGGGACTCTCATCAAAATGTTTACTGAAAATATATTTGACCACATAAAAATTATACCTCACTTAAGTTATTAAAGATGACATCACCCAACATACTATAATTTTATTTTCTATAAAATATTACTCTCTTACTAAGGGAATAAGACTTAAGAAATGGTTTTGAAAATACATAGAATAATCAATGTATATCTTTTTATGAGATCAAAATTAAAGCAAGATTATTATTGTGAATAAGGAAATTATAGTGACAGCCTGAAGAATGCATGACCAACAAACCAATTGCTAACTTTATTGTACTGACAATTTCATGCTTTTTTTCTGAAACAGGAAATATTATATCTGTAAGTATTTAGTAGGGCTTTCTGGGTGACTCAGTGGTAAAAAAATTCTGTCTGCCAATGCAGGAGACTTGGGTTCAGTCCCTGGGTGGGGAAGATCCCCTGGAGAAGGAAATAGTAACCTATTCCAGTATATTTGCCTGGGAAATCCCATGGACAGAGGAGCCAGTTGGGCTCTAGTCCAAGTGGTTGCAGAGGTGGACGTGACTTTAGCAACAACAAAGTATGTAATGATCTTTAAGTCAAATATGTATTTGACTTTCTAGGAAATATAAATGCTCAAAAGACAGATTTAAACATTATCTTTTGTTTCTTTCTAGGTATTCATGCTAAATAAGAATACACAGTATTAAAATGTAAATTGTCTTTAGCTTAGAAAATTTGTTGAAAATACATTTTATTGTGCATCCTATTGCTATTAAATTGTTATTCATTTTGCTGATGAGTGGTAGGAAAATAATTTCATTAATAACTTCAACTTACAAAAATTAAACAAAACCTATTACTATGGGAAATATATTTATCATTCTTGGAGAAATATCATCATAAATATTCCATCCCTAGTCCTAAGACCTGGTCCTAATACTAATATCCTTCAGTCATTTTATTCACATATTTATTTTCCTTTTCACTACTCACTTAACTCTTTATTAACTTGTGATTCTGTTTTTGACAACTATTAATGGAAGCTATTACATGAAAGCAATGTGAGCAACATTCATATTACAAGGAATTTCAGTATAAAAAACAAAACTCTCTTCAAGTTTGATAAGATAAACAGACCAGTGTTAGAGTAGGAAACACATTATTTTTCTTCTTTGGTTTGCTAGGCTTGATCATGATCCAAAGGGACAAGTGCATTAGATATACAAACTTGCACTTGGCTCCATAAAATATTGTTTTCAATTCCTGAATGTGCTTAGGGAGAAATGTCTCCACTCATGAAGTTTGCGTGCAGTTGAATAAAATCTGCTTTAGGGATAAATACCATTGCTCTGTTCAGATAGAAAGCAATTTGCTGTACCTAAGGAGCATACCATTATTACTGAGATGCAGGAGCAGTCCACCTTCTCCTTTTCTCTCAGGACATGAAGGGTAATACAATATATTCTTAGGTAACGAATTTCTTGCCTATTTAATGCATGTTGCCAGACATCAGCCTTGTTCCAATATCTGGCAAAAAGTCATTTTCCTTTGGGAGAAGATTTAAGGACCATAAAAGCAATGATTAATTACCTTAGCACCAAGTCAGTTGCACTATCAACCACCACTTAAATGATACCTCAGTTCTAGTGCACATCATTTGTTTTGTTGCCTCTTATCATTTCACCACCTACCTTGACTTAACGGTCCCCTAACTGGCTTCTTTTTGTATTATTCTATGGCAGACCTTTTCAAATTAAAGAGCATAAACATTTATTTTAGTTTTCTCTTTGCACAGAAAAATACATATTTTTGGAATACATATTGAACTATAAATATTTGGAATACATATAGAACTATATAGCTGTCTATTGAAATGCAACCTTTTTTAAAGCACTGGTCATTATTGTGCTATCTCCAATTTTTTTTTTTTTTTTTTTTTAAGTCTAGAGACCTGTCCTGAAACCTAAGCTCTTTTAATTCCTACTTTGTTGTTGTTTAGTCGCTAAATTGAGTCTTGACTCTTTGCAACACCATGGATTGCAGTCCTCCAGGATACTCCTTCCACGGGATTTCCCAGGCAAGAACTCTGGTTCAGTTCAGTCGCTCAGTTGTGTCCTATGCTTTGTGACCCCATGGACTGCAGCATGCCAGGCTTCCCTGTCCATCACCAACTCCCAGAGCTTGCTCATACTTCTGTCCATCAAGTCGGTGGTGCCATCCAACCATCTCATCCTCTGTTGTCCCCGTCTCCTCCTGGCTTCAATCTTTCCCAGGATCAGCGTCTTTTCCAGTGAGTCAGTTCTTCCCATCCGGTGGCCAAAGTATTGGAGCTTCAGATTCAGCATCATTCCTTCCAATGAATATTCAGAGTTGATTTCCTTTAGGATGGACGGGTTTGATCTCCTTGTAGTTCAAGGGACTCAAGAGTCTTCAACACCACAGTTCAAAAGCATTAATTCTTCAGCGTTCTGTATTCTTTTTGGTCCAACTCTCACATCCATACATGTTACTGGAAAAACCATAGCTTTGACTAGACGGCCCTTTGTAGACACAGTAATGTCTCTTCTTTTTAATATGCAGTCTATGTTGGTCATAGATTTTCTTCCAAGGAGTCAGTGTCTTTTAATTTTCTGGCTGAAGTCACTATCTGCAGTGATTTTGGAACCCAAGAAAATAAAGTCTGTCACTGTTTCCATTGTTTCCCTATCCATTTTCCATGAAGTGATAGGACTGGATGCCATGATTTTAGTTGTTTGAATGTTGAGTTTTAAGCTAGCTTTTTCAGTCTCCTCCTTCACTTTCATTAGGAGGTTCTTTAGTTCTTCATTTTCTAGCATAAGGGTGGTGTCATCTGTATTTCTGAGGTTATTGATGTTTCTCCTGGCAATCTTGATTCCAGCTTGTGATTTATCCTGCCCAGCATTTCCTATGATGTAGTCTACATATCAGTTAAATAAGCAGGGTGAAAATATACAGCCTTGACATACTCCTTTCCTGATTTGGAACCAGTCTGTTGTTCCCTGTCCAGTTCTAACTGTTACTTCTTGACCTGAATACACATTTCTCAAGAGTCAGGTCAGGTGGTTTGGTGTTCCCATCTCTTGAAAAATTTTCCAGTTTGTTGTCATCCACACAGTCAAAGGCTTTGATGTAGTCAATAAAGCAGAAGTAGATACTTTTCTGGAACTCTCTTGCTTTTCTGATAATCCAACAGATGTTGGCAATTTTATCTCTGATTCCTCTGCCTTTTCTAAATCCAGCTTAAACATCTGGAAGTTCATGGTTCACGTACTGTTGAAGCTTGGCTTGGAGAATTTTGAGCATTACTTTACTAGTGTTGTGAGATGAGTACAATTATGCAGCAGTTTAAGCATTCTTTTTCATTGCCTTTCTTTGGGATTGGAATGAAAACTGACCATTTCCAGTCTTGTGGCCACTGCTTTGAGTGTTCCAAATTGCTGGCACATTGAGTGCAGTACTTTCACAGCATCATCTTTTAGGATTTGAAATAGCTCAACTGGAATTCCATCACCTCCATTAGCTTTGTTTGTAGTGATGCTTCCTAAGGCCCACTTGACTTCACATTACAGGGTGTCTGGCTGTAGGTGAGTGATCACATCATTGTGATTATCTGGGTCATGGAGATCTTTTTTGTACAGTTCTTCTATGTATTCTTGCCTCCTTGTCTTAATCTTCTTCTTCTGTAAAGTCCATACCATGTCAGTCCATTATGGTGCTCATCTTTGCATGAAATGTTCCCTTGGTATCTCTAATTTTCTTGAAGAGATCTCTAGTCTTTCCCATTCTATTGTTTTCCTTAATGTCTTTGCACTGATTGCTGAGGAAGGCTTTCTTATCTCTCCCTGCTATTCTTTGGAACTCTGCATTCAAATGGGTATATCTTTCCTTTTTTCCTTTGCCTTTTGCTTCTCTTAGTTTCAAAACTATTTGTAAGGCCACCTCAGACAACCACTTTGCCTTTTTGCATTTCTTTCTCTTGGGGATGGTCTTGATCCCTGCCTCCTGTACAATGTCACAAACCTCTGTCCATAGTTCTCCAGGTACTCTGTTTATCAGATCTAATCCCTTGAATCTATTTGCCACTTCTACTGTATAATCATAAGGGATTTGGTTTAGGTCATACTTTAATGGTCTAGTGGTTTTCCCTTCTTTCTTCAATTTAAGTCTGAACTTGACAATAAGGAGTTCATGATCTGAGCCACAGTCAGCTCCTGGTCTTGTTTTTGTTGGTCAAAAACAAGTTAGTATAGAGCTTCTCCATCTTTGGCTGCAAAGAATATAATCAATCTGATTTTAGTATTGACCATCTGGTGATGTCCCTGTGTAGAGTCTTCTCTTGTGTTGTTGGAAAGGGTGTTTGTTATGACCAGTGCATTCTCTTGGCAAAACTCTGTTAGCCTTTGTCCTGCTTTGTTTTGTACTCCACGGCCAAATTTACTGGTTACTACAATATCTCTTGACTTCCTACTTTTGCATTCCAGTCCCCTATAATGAAGAGGACATCTTTTTTGGGTGTTAGTTCTAAAAGGTCTTGTAGGTCTTCATAGAACTGTTCAGCTTCTTCAGCATTACTGATCAGGGCATAGACTTGGATTACTGTGATATTGAATGGTTTGCCTTGGAAATGAACAGAGATCATTCTGTCATTTTTGAGATTGCATCCAAGTACTGCAGTTTGGACTCTTTTGTTGACTATAATGGCTACTCCATTTCTTCTAAGGGACTCTTGGCCACAGTAGTAGATATAATGGACATCTGAATTAAATTCACCCATTCCAGTCAATTTTAGTTCACTGATTCCTAATATGTCAATGTTCACTCTTGCCATCTCCTGTTTGACCAGTTCCAATTTGCCTTGATCCATGGACCTAACATTCCCGGTTCCTAGGCAATATTGCTCTTTATAGCATTGGATTTTACTTCCACCACCTGTAACATCCACTACTGGGTTTTGTTTTTGCTTTAGCTCCATCTCTTCATTCTTTCTGGAGTTATTTCTCCACTCTTCTTCAGTAGCACATTGGGCACCTACTGACCTGAGGAGTTTATCTTTCAGTGTCAAACCTTTTTGCCTTATCATATTTTTCATGGGGTTCTCAAGGCAAGAATACTGAAGTGGTTTGCCATTCCCTTCTCCAGTTGGACCATGTTTTGTCAGAACTGTCCTCCATGACCCATCCGTCTTGGGTGGCCCTACACAGCATGGCTCATAGTTTCACTGAACTAGACAAAGCTGTGATCCATGTGATCAGTTTGGTTAGTTTTCTTTTATTGTGGTTTTCATTCTGTTTGCCCTTTGATGGATAAGGATAAGAGGTTTATGGAAGTTTCCTGATGGGAGAGACTGATTGAAGGGGAAACTGTCTTGTTCTGATGAGTGTTCTGATGAGTTCAGTAAATCTTTAATCCATTTTTCTCCTGATGGGCAGGGTTGTGTTCGCTCCCTGTTGCTTGACCTGAGGCCAAACTATGGTGGAGTTAATGAAGGTAATAATGACCTCCTTCAAAAGGTCCCATGGACACATTGCTGTACTCAGTGCCTCTGACCCTGAAGCAGGCCTCCACTGACCCATGCCTCCATGGGAGACTCCAGGACACTCATGTGCATGTCTGGGTCAGTATCTTGTGGGGTCACTGCTCCTTTCTCTTGGGTCCTGGTGTGCACAAGGTTTTGTTTGTGCCCTCCAAGAACCTGTTTCCCCAGTCCTGTGTAAGTTCTGGTGGTTCTTGGTGGGTTTTTAAAAGCATATATCAGTTTAAAAAAGCATTCATCTTTCAAAAGGCATTTTAATAGCCTGAACAGTTTCACATAACAAGAATTTTGCTCACTTTTCCCCTTTTGTGAATGAGTCCTTTGGAAGAGGAATCATCGCTCTGTTAATGGTTTCAATATCACTTGCTTTTCAATCTTCTTGAAGAAAATAATATGCATTCTATGAGGGCTATAACCATGCTAACTAGACACAATATGTAGCACGTGATACATATTGTTTATACAAATAGAAACACCCAAGTCCTAACATAATTAATGCATAAGAGTTTGCAAATTTTCAATCTTCTAATTTCTGAAATCTCTTTAATGCTATTAGGGATAATGATAACTTCCCCTTCATGATTTTCAAAGAGAGAGGGTCACCTTTTAAGTACTCAGGGAAGAAGTAAATTCATCTTCAGAGAAAAAAAAAGAGCACTAAGAATGAATTTTTTTTTTCCCTACAATATCAAATGACTCGTGCGACATTGGTTTTGTTGCAAACATGCCTTATAAACTATTTCAGACCTGAGAATCCTTCTATTGCAATTTGACGGATGCTGCCAGTTAGCATGAGATTTGTCCACCATTTCCCCCACTTTTAACATTCTAAATTAGATTATTCAAATGTGCTCTCAAAGAGGTTACCCCTGGAAACCACTCTTAGGCTTCATGGGGTTTAGAATAGCCTGACTGCTGACTGGTTTTAGCCTCAGGGAATATCTCACCCAGGCACAGCAGTCTCCAATGACTACCAATTTGCTTCCCAGTGAGATAGGAGGTATTGCCTGCAGTTATAAATGCGGTATATGTAAAGGGCTTCACTGTTTACTGATTGCCCTTTCCTTCATTCACAGTTAAGACAAGGAAGACAATCAATTGAAGGTTTAAAATTTAACTCTCAAACTACTCAAGTTTAAGATTTTCATATTCAAGACACTTTTTTTCAAACATTCTACCCCATTACAGAATTGTGGAACTCAGAAGAGAAGATTTTTTGTTGTTTTGGTTTTTCCTCTTGCCTTTCTTTTGCAGATTTCTTCCTTCAGGTACCATAATAGGGAAAATATTTCACTCACATCATTTTTTATTTTAATTACTTTTGAAATTAAATGTTTCAGTTAATATTTATTAAGAGTTTTGCTCTTATAGCTTTTGGTAGCAGCTCAAACTTTCAAATTAAGACAAATAATAAATTTTCTGACAAATGTGAAATTCACAGTGTCCTGGCATACCAGTTAACAGAACTTGAACAACTAGCTTCATAAATTGTTAAATGGATTATTCGGCCCTATGCTGCTGCTGCTGCTAAGTTGCCTCAGTCGTGTCCAACTCTGTGCAACCCCATAGACAGAAACCCACCAGTCTCCCCCATCCCTGCAATTCTCCAGGCAAGAACACTGGAGTGGGTTGCCATTTCCTTCTCCAATGAAAGTGAAAAGTGAAAGGGAAGTTGCTCAGTCGTGTCGGACTCTTAGTGACCCCATGGACTGCAGCCTACCAAGCTCTGTCTTCCATGGGATTTTCCAGGCAAGAGTACTGGAGTGGGGTGCCATTGCCTTCTCCGATATAGCCCTATACAACCATCTAATTGGTGAATGGCAAATCAACATAATTTTATTAACGCTTGAACTTCTACTTAGAAAAAAATAATGTTACTTTTATGGTTTCTTTAACTTAGAATAGGATAAATTTTTAGCCATTACAGTAAGGAACTGAAGTCTCTGTACTTTAGATGAGCCTAAGAAGAAAAAGTGGAGAAGGCGATGGCATCCCACTCCAGTACTCTTGTCTGGAAAATCCCATGGATGGAGGAGCCTGGTAGGCTGCAGTCCATGCGGTTGCTAAAGAGTCGGACACAACTGAGCGACTTCACTTTCACTTTTCACTTTCATGCATTGGAGAAGGAAATGGCAACCCACTCCAGTGTTCTTGCCTGGAGAATCCCAGGGATGGCAGAGCCTGGTGGGCTGCCATCTATGGGGTCGCAAAGAGTAGGACACGACTGAAGCAACTTAGCAGCAGCAGCAGCAAGAAGGAAAAGAAGCTAAAAAGTATATTTAAGGGAAGAGAACTGCAATAACCAGCAGTAATATTGATTGTACCTGTAGATTGGGTTGTACACTAAAATGCTTGTAACTTTAAGAGTTCAGCAATGTAGGTATTTGTAAATTTAAGCAATAGTATGGACTTGATAACTACACATTGGGTACACTCCTAATAAAGCTGCATCATAAAAGCTGACTATCTTTGGATTACCATATTTTGATTAATATGGATGATATTTTATGCATTTGTTTCTTGTAAACAACTTACTGCTTGATCCTGTTTCATTGTTAAAATAGTCATTGTATTTCTAAACCTTGTTTTCTCAAGTTTCCTCACATAGTGATTTAGATAGAGTTGGCCTTGGTCTATCAGTTCCATCAAGTTGGTAGATTAATAAATGATGCAACATTGGTAATTATGGAGATCCATTACTAAGTTGTAGGCTAAGCCTTTAACATGCACTATTTAATTTTATTTTCACATCGAATAGAAATGATTAATATCATGTATAGATAAGAATGGAGAAGGCAATGGCACCCCACTCCAATACTTTTGCCTGTAAAATCCCATGGATGGAGGAGCCTGGTAGGCTGCAATCCATGGGGTTGCTAAGAGTCAGACACGACTAAGCGACTTCGCTTTCACTTTTCACTTTCATGCATTGGAGAAGGAAATGGCAACCCACTCCAGTGTTCTTGCCTGGAGAATCCCAGGGACGGAGGAGCCTGGTGGCTGCCGTCTATGGGGTCACACAGAGTCGGACATGACTGAAGTGACTTAGCATAGCATAGATAAGAAATTTGAACCTCAGAGGGGTCATATAATTTTCCCAAATTCATATAATCATGTGAGATTGTGTCAGAATATGAACACAGTCAGTTTAGATTCCAGAGTTTCAACTTTTAAACATCTTGTTCTATTGCTCCTAGTTCTGGTAGAATAAATGTATGCAAAATAGTCAGATGAACATATTCATTAACCATTGAATCTTGGGGTTGGAGAAGACCTTGACATGTTCCAGTCTCAAGTCTAATACACAACAAGGTTGTGTTGTTGTAATCACAACAAGGTTGTCACCCAGTCCTCAAACAACTACTCACTGAAGGTCTCACTAGTTCCAAGTGTGGCTCATTCAGTGGAGAAAGAGTTAGTTGAACTGTTCAAAAGTTATTTTTCATAATTATTTTTGGTCTACTTGCACCTCTCTTCAGAGTATCCTAGGCCATCTCTTTTAACCTGAAGGAGGACTTTTCTCATTTCAGGCTCTCTTAACATTTGCTGAGGATCTGCAATATACTAGGCAAAAGCTTTATTCCATAAATATTATCTCATTTATTCTTCACCATAATTATATGAAGTATATTTTATTATCTTCTTTAGAAAGGCTAAGAGAAATTAAATAATTGGACAATGGCTATAGAACAAATAAATGGCAGAACTCAGAAGGTACCTATATCTTCTGACTCCAAATCCATTTCACCCTAGAATGTAATTCTTACCAATTTATAACAATAAATTTTGATTAACAATAGATGTATTTATAATTCCCATTCATTTTCTATTTTTAGCTGTACTGCCTATATTTTAGCATTATTTTTATGAACTTAAATAGTTTCCTTGATCTAGCAATTTGTTTATATTCTGCTTTAGGTGTGCAAATAACTTAAGCTAGCTCTGACTCCTCAATTGAAATATGACCATTCAAATAAATTCTTCAGTCAAATTGATTTCTCTTTCTTATCTTCGAGAGTAAAACCCATATGAAGGGAATAATTAGGAAAGATTTATGTAGAATAAGTTCTAAATATTATGCAATCAACCCTGAACTAAAAGGACACTGTGAAAACAAGGCAAAAATCAAATGAGGAAATATTCTAAATACATAATTTACAGGGGACATATTTTTAGTCTAATTATTTATATCATAGTAATTATGTTGCCTTGGAAACATCTTTAATATGTTTGTTTAAACTAATATCACTTGCCAATTGCCCATTTATTTAATGCATAGGGGAATGACTTATTTTAACTCAATAAAGGAAACATGAAACATTATGGAATTTTAACCAATATTTATGTCATGCATTATTGTTATTATTTTATGACTCGTAAGATGAAAGTGAAAGTGGAGAGTGAAAAAGTTGGCTTAAAGCTCAACATTCAGAAAAAAAAGATCATGGTATCTGGTCCCATCACTTCATGGCAAATAGATGGGGAAACAATGGAAACAGTGTCAGACTTTATTTTTCTGGGCTCCAAAATCACTGCAGATGATGACTGCAGCCATGAAATTAAAAGACGCTTACTCCTTGGAAGGAAAGTTATGACCAACCTAGATAGCATATTGAAAAACAGAGATATTACTTTGCCAACAAAGGTCCGTCTAGTCAAGGCTATGTTTTTTCCTGTGGTCATGTATGGATGTGAGAGTTGGACTGTGAAGAAAGCTGAGCACCAAAGAATTGATGCTTTTGAACTGTGGTGTTGGAGAAGACTCTTGAGAGTCCCTTGGACTGCAAGGAGATCCAACCAGTCCATTCTGAAGGAGATCAGCCCTAGGATTTCTTTGGAAGGAATGATGCTGAAGCTGAAACTTCAGTACTTTGGCCACTTCATGCGAAGAGTTGACTCACTGGAAAAGACTCTGATGCTGGGAGGGATTGGGGGCAGGAGGAGAAGGGGACGACAGATGATGAAATGGCTGGATGGCATCACTGACTCAATGGATGTGAGTCTGAGTGAACTCCAGGAGTTGGTGATGGTCAGGGAGGCCTGGCATGTTGAGATTCATGGGGTCGCAAATAGTCGGACACGACTGAGCGACTGAACTGAACTGAATTATGAATTAACTTAAAGTGATTATATTAGGTCATAATTTTCTTTATCAATAGTTGTCTCATAAAAGGATAATTCAATCTGATTTTCAGCATCAGTGTCAACCCATTATATATTAAAGTTCTTAAGATTCTTTGTTCATAACACGTAGGTATAGCTCTCATGCAAGAAGATGTAACATTTGATTCACTCAGCTTCTTCATCCCCATATCTTAAGGCCAACAAATTAGAAATAATTGTTAGATTCAAGCCATGTAATCAGACTACATAACATTTGAGATACTTTTTTGTCAGTTTGCCAAAAAAGAATTTTAGTGAGTGATACATTACACCATAAAAATCCTCCTTCAACAGGCCTTTTAATGATGATAAATAAAGAACTTCTGCAAATCCAAGCAATTAATCCTTCTGAAGCATTCCACTGAAATCACTAATAAGCTACCCAGAAAGGCAAATGCACACATTAATTATTCTTTTGTGAATTCAAGCTTGGGATTGCCACATTTCTTTCTCTATCCTTAAGAACAGTTAGTTTCATTAATAATTACATTTCCTTAAGCCTTTATTTAAAGTTGGAATTTTAAAGAGTGGTGTAAAAATAAAATCATATAATAAAATAAACATAAAGTTATTTTAGATATTTCATTGTTAATCTTCTTGGAATTTTTCTTTGAGGAAATGCCTATGAAGTCATATTCTTAATAAAAATGGAATTTACAGAAATATAACTACAAATAAATATTTGAAAACTGAAAAAAAATAATGAGCAGTATATACATGAAAAGCAAAAATTATCTGACTACATTAAAAGGACCATCCATGTCAAGTGTACACAATCTCATGGAATTGGCAAACTGATCTTTAATTTATTTACCATGTTAAGAATGTACCATTTGGAACTTCTCTGGTGGTCCAGTGGTTGAGAATCTGCCTGCCAGTACAGGAGACACAGGTTCAATTCCCTGGTTCAGGAAGATTCTGTGTGGGGTAACTAAGCCCATGCACCACAAGTACTGAAGTCCGGGCACCCTACAGCATGTACTCCACAATAAGAGAAGCCATCACAATGAGAAGCCTGTACCTTGCAGTGAAGAGCTGCCCCAAAGCTGCAGCTGAAAAATCCAGGCAACAAAGATCCAGTGTGGCCGAAATATAAACAAATTTTTTTTAAAGCATGCACTGTTTAATACCATCAATGCTGCCTTCCAATGAGGAAATTGTGTTATGCAAAGAAAAAGGAAAACATATTACTAGATACTGCAACATACATGACTATTACAATTCATTATACAGCTAATATGAATTCCCAAGTTCATAAAGGACATAGTTCTTGGGTCTAACCTTTGGAAGTACAAGTGACAGGTATGCTTGTTAAAACATAATCCTTAGTGGAAGCATAGTAACCTGATCATAGGTTATCAATATCTGTTTTGAAAAAAAGAAAATAATATTTTATAAGCTATAGTAACATAAAATTATTCAATTGGAAGTGAATAAAAATTATTCAATTGGAAGTGAGTCTTTAGTTGAGAATTTACTGTATATTAAACAAAAATATTGCAAAAGACTCATGCTGGGAGGGATTGGGGGCAGGAGGAAAAGAGGACGACAGAGGATGAGATGGCTGGATGGCATCACTGACTCGATGGACGTGAGTTTGAGTGAACTCTGGGAGTTGGTGATGGACAGGGAGGCCTGGCATGCTGCAATTCATGGGGTCACAAAGAGTTGGACACGACTGAGCAACTGAACTGAACTGAACTGAACTGAAACAAAAATAAGAATATAAAGCTACTCTATGATCCTGTAATTCCACTCTTGTGCCTATATCTGGAGAATAACATAATTTTAAAAAGATACATACATACCAATATTCATAGCAGCACTATTTACAATAGCTAAGACATGGAATCAACCTAAATATCCATTGACAGATAAATGGAAAAAGGAGATATGATACACGACACACGTATACACAATGGAATATTACTAATCCATTAAAAAGCATGAAATAATGCCATTCACAGCAATATAGATGGAGCTAAAGTTTATCATACCAAGTGTAGAAAGCCAGACAAAGACAAATATCATATGATATAGCTTACATGTGAAATCCTCCCCGCAAAATCATACAAATGAACTTATGTAAGAAACAGAAATGGATCCACAGACATAGAAAACAAAATTAGAGTTACCATAGGAGAAATGGTAAAGAAGGATAAATTAGGAGTTTGGGATTAACATATACACACTACTATATATAATAAATAACCAACAAGGACCTACAGTACAGAACAGAGAACTATATCCAATATTTTGCAACAATGTATAACAAGAACCTGAAAAAGAATAAATAGATATGTAACTGAATAACTGTACTATTTTTCTTGAAACTAACACAACATTGTAAATCAACTATATTTCTATAAACACAACTTGAAAAAAAGAATGATGAACCATGTATACTGAAGATTAGAAGTAAAATAAGAAAACTTTAAATATTTGGGCAACGAGAATGGGTTACTACTAGAGAAATAAAACCTAACTGAGGACAATAGACAATGTAACAATCTCTAGAGAGTTTCCACCTGAAAATATGGTGATTCAATAATTTCCTACCCAACAACGTTGTCATTCACAGACAAATTTATAGAAAATACATCACCCATGTGCCTTTTTCTTGACAGTAAAATCAAAATGAAATATTCAAATATTATTTATATATATATAGTATATAGACACAAGATAAAAGGGAATCAACAATGAAAGTTTTCTTAATGTTATCATGGTTAAGAAAATGAATGTTCCTGTAATAGTAAATGAGACAGTATATTGCTAGCTCTCATTAAGAGATCGACAGCCATAAATTTTGTCAATAAAAATAGAGATCTGTATAACTCATAATAAATGAAGTTATTTTTCATTACTGGAAATAATGCTGTTCATCTGAGCACAGAAACTAGCCCCCTGCATACATGCACACACACACACATGCACATGTGTGCACACACACACACCCCTATAGCCTGCTGATTTCTGGAAAATCCTAACTAATACACACAACAAAGAATTAAATAACTGTTTTGCCCCAGATGTCCTTGGTGGCTGTCTTAAAAACATTGATAAAAGTGTCTATACATCAACAAATTTTTTAATTGAAAAATAAATGGCAATGAATGAAAGTACCTATAGTCTGTACTGGAAAATCAAGTCAACTGCTTTGTTAAAAATAACATTGTTTAATACAAATCTATATTTCAATACAATGCCTAAGATTATAGGTGAAAGTGATGAAACCACTATAAAATAACATTTATAATAATTTACAGAAATTGTACAGACCTAACAGAAGCAGAAGATATTAAGAAGTGGCAAGAATACACAGAAGAACTATACAAAAAAGATATTCATGACCCAGATAATGACGATGGTGTTGATCACTCACCTAAAGTCAGACATCCCGGAATTGAAGTCAAGTGGGCCTTAGAAAGCATGACTATGAACAAAGCTAGTGGAGGTGATGGAATTCCAGTTGAGCTATTTCAAATCCTAAAAGATGATCCTGTGAAAGTGCTGTACTCAATATGCCAGCAAATCTGGAAAACTCAGAAGTGGGCACCGGACTGGAAAAGGTCAGTTTTCATTCCAATCCCAAAGAAAGGCAATGTCAAAGAATATTCAAACTACCACACAACTGTATTTATCTCACACACTAGCAAAGTAATACTCAAAATTCTCCAAACCAGGCTTCAACAGTATGTGAACTATGAACTTTCAGATGTTTAACGTAGGTTTAGAAAAGGCAGAGGAACCAGAGATCAAATTGCCAACATCTGTTGGATCATGGAAAAAGCAAGAGAGTTCCAGAAAAACATCTATTTCTGCTTTATTGACTATGCCAAAGCCTTTGACTGTATAGATCACAAAAAACTGTGGAGAATTCTGAAAGAGATGGGAATACCAGACCACCAGAGCTATCTCCTGAGAAATCTGTATGCAGGTCAGGAAGCAACAGTTAGAACTAGATGTGGAAGAGCAGATTGGTTCCAAATCAGGAAAGGAGTATATCAAGGCTGCATATTTTCACCCTGCTTATTTAACTTATATGCAGAGTACATCATGCAAAATACCAGGCTGGATGAAGCACAGGCTGGAATCAAGATTTCCAGAAGTATCAGTAACCTTAGATATGCAGATGATACCACCCTTATGGAGAAGTAAAGAAGAACTAAAGAGGAGAGTGAAATGTTGGCTTAAAACTCAAGATTCAGAAAACTAAGATCATGGCATCTGGTCCCATCACTTCATGGTAAATAGATGGGGAAACAATGGAAACATTGAGAGACTTTATTTTTTTGGGCTCCAAAATCACTGCAGATGGTGACTGTAGCCATGAAATTAAAAGACACTTGCTCCTTGGAAGAAAAGCTATGACAAACCTAGACAGCATATTAAAAACCAGAGACATTACTTTGCCAACAAAGGTCCATCTAGTCAAAGCTTTGGTTTTTCCAGTAGTCACATATGGATGTGAGAGTTGGACTATAAAGAAAGCTGAACACCAAAGAACTGATGCTTTTGAACTGTGGTGTTGGACAAGACTCTTGAGAGTCCCTTGGACTGCAAGAAGATCCAACCAGTCCATCCTGAAAGAAATCAATCCTGAATATTCATTGGAAGGACTGATGCTGAAGCTGAAACTCCAAAACTTTGGCCACCTCATGCAAAGAACTGACTCCCTAATGCTGGGAAAGATTGAAGGCAGGAGGAGAAGGGCATGAGAGAGGATGAGACGGTTGGATGGCATCACTGACTCAATGGACTTGAGTTTGAGTAAGTTCTGAGTGTTGGTTGATGGCCAGCAAAGCCTGGCATGCTGCAGTCAATGGGGTGGCAAAGAGTCAGACACGACTGAGTGACTGAACTGAACTGACAATTACCATCAAATGCATACGTAGATTTTTATAATTACATCATTTATAAAATTTTGATTTCCTGATGTTTTGATAGTCTTAATCTTCACTTTTGTGAATTTCTAGTTTTTGTTTTGTTTTGTTTGTTTTTAAGTTAGTTGGTTGGTTTATTCATTATTGTTTTCTATATCTTTGTTTGATGTCATGAGTAAAGTGTGGGTGTGCAATCTTCAGGACGAGTTGGCAAGTCAGAGACCCAGGAGAGCTGATAGTGTGTATTTTCAGTTCGGAGGACAGCAGGAACTATATTTTAGTGCAAATTCAAAGGCACGAAAAAGCTAGAGTCTCAGTTTGAAGGCCATTGGGTAGGAGTTCTCTTTTATTGGAGGAGGATCAGGCCTTGAGGTTCGTGATAGACCTTTAACTGACTGAATTAAGGCCATACACTATAGGGACAGCTTTATTTAGTTTACCATTTTAAATGTTAATCTTATTCCTGAACTCTTCACAAATTGAATTTTGATTAAATAATTGGGCACCCTGTGGCCCAGTGACACTTACACATAATATTAACCATTACACTGCAGAAGGTTTTCTTATGTGTTGGAGGATGTTTGGCATCAACTCTAGACTCTAAATACTCCTCTTACTCAGATGTGACAACAAAACAACAACAAAAGGTTTCTAAGCATTGTAAATGTCCTCCAGGTGAAGAAAAGTTTCTGGTTGATAGCTAGTCATATATCATTGTCTTTAATCTTCATAACAGATTTGCTAGGAAAATTTCATTATCATTATATAAATGAGAATTTGAGGATCAGAAATAACTAGATAATGTGGCTAATGCTGCAAATCCAATAGAGTTATGAAACTAGTATTTAAATTCATGTCTAATTCCAGACTGCATTCTATTTTCAGTACGTCAGGCTCTCCAACTGGCAATTGAAAGTTGAATTGCAAGCTCAGGACTGATTCGCCAAGAAATATAGGTTGAGTCAACATAGTGTACAGAAGGCAGTTGAATCCATACTTTTGGAAGATAAATTTCATTCACTTAGGAAAAGCAGTATCATTATTAAAGAAGAAAAATTACTTTCTGTCAGCAAATATGAGATCTTAGAATTCCTGATGGATTTAGTGGCCCATGTAAACCAACTCAACTGACCTGAATCAAAACATCATTGTGGTAATATTTATGTCATCGATCTCTGCTGATTGCCAGATGTCTTATTCCTACTGTGAAATATTCATGATAAAATTATTTCCTCCAGAAAGTTTGTGTGTTTATATGCCTGGTGGAATTTATTAACACATGACCACAAATTAATTTATTGGCCTAATAAAATATTACCTAATAAAAAAATAGGTTTGACCTTAATATGAAATAAGTAATTTTTAGGTGTGCATAATAAACGTAAGATGAGCTCTTCTGGGGAGAGATAAAGGTAAGCATAAGAAAACCTATCTCCATTCTGAACAAAAGTAAGTAAAATGGATGAGATTCTATGATTTTTCAATATCCTGCCCTATTCCCACAAAATTAAGATAAATAAGAGAACTGCCTAGGGTTTTGCTTATAATCTGTGATAACTATCCTCCAAGATGATTTCCAATTATTTTTTCCATCTGGTATCCATTTCCTTGAGTAGTTCTCTACTGAAGAGAATTGACTTGTGGAACAAACAGGACATTATAGGAATAACAGAGTATGACTTCTGAATCTAGGTCCTTAAGGTGATCGTAGCTTCCCCCAGGCTTTCTTTTGGATGACTCACTCTGAGGAAACCAGCTACACTAAACATAATGAGGAACTTGAGATTTCCTACCAACAATTAGCACTCATTTGCCAGGCAAGTAAGCGAGCCATATAGGAAGCAGACATACCAGTGCAAGTTAATTATCATATGACTGCATCCATGCCAACATCTTGACTGGCCCTCATGAGAAACTCAGAGCTAGAATTACTTAGCTAAATTATTCTTAAATTTGTGACACTGAGAAACCATGGAGTGATAAATGTTTATTGCTCTTTTAAACTACATTTTGAGGTAATTTTTTAGGCAGCAATAAATAATACATAAATAATAAGTAAAACATCCATTTAGAAGTACACTGGGGTAGGGAGGAACATCAAAAATATTTAAGCAGTCATATTTTTCTTTGGTCTATTTTCACCATAAATATGGAAACTAAGATTTCAAGGTTGAAATACAAAAGCTATCATAGAGTTGCTTTCTAAGGCATTTTTAATTGAACCTGTCTATGACTCCACTTGGAGAAGGCAATGGCACCCCACTCTAGTACTCTTGCCTGGAAAATCCCATGTATAGAGGAGCCTGGTGGGCCACAGTCCATGGGGTCGCTAAGAGTCAGACACAACTGAGCGACTTCACTTTCACTTTTCACTTTCATGCATTAGAGAAGGAAATGGCAACCCATTCCGGTGTTCTTGCCTGGAGAATCCCAGGGACGGGGGAGCCTGGTGGGCTGCCGTCTATGGGGTCCCACAGAGTCGGACATGACTGAAGCGACTTAGCAGCAGCAGCAGCAGCAGCAGCAGCATGACTCCACTAAGTGTACTAGTCGAGTCAACTGTCATTGACATTCAGTTGCTAAGTCATGTCCCGCTCTTTGCTATCCTGTGAAGTGCAGCACTCCAGGCTTCCCTGTCCTTCACTGTCTCCCAGAGTTTGCTCAAACTCATGTCCACTAAGTTGGTGAGGCCATCCAACCATCTTATCCTCTGTTGCTCCATTCTCTTCCTGCCCTCAATCTTTCCCAGAATCAGGGTGTTTTCTAGTGAATTAGCTCTTGGCACGGAGAAGGCAATGGCACCCCACTCCAGTACTCTTGCCTGGAAAATCTCATGGATGGAGGAGCCTGGTAGGCTGCAGTCCATGCGGTTGCTAAAGAGTCGGACACAACTGAGCGACTTCACTTTCACTTTTCACTTTCATGCATTGGAGAAGGAAATGGCAATCCACTCCGGTGTTCTTCCCTGGAGAATCCCAGGGAAGGGGGAGCCTGGTGGGCTGCTGTCTATGGGGTCGCACAGAGTCGGACACTATTAAATCGACTTAGCAGCAGCAGCAGCAGCAGCTCTTTGCAAAGGAGCCCAAACACTGGGAACGACTGACATAGGATATTTGAAAATAAAATAAATATACTTAATCTTCCCAATCCTTCATGCTTTTCTCAATAGGGAGATAAACCATTACAGTGTAGGGGAAAATGCTTCCAAAAAATTCTCCAACTGGAAAATTCTAAAATTATGTGAATTATCAGTTCACATAAAATTAGACTAAATTTATAAAAGACAGCCAGAATTTGAGCATCACGTAATTTGTGTACTGCAATCAATTGAGCTTATTGATGACTCTTAAACACTAGATGGTGGATTATGCAAGAGTTCAAAAACTGATTAAAAAGTTCAAAATTATTTCCCAAAGTGAGTGAAAGTGAAGTCGCTCAGTCGTGTCTGACTCTTAGTGACCCCATGGACTTCAGCCTACCAGGCTTCTCCGTCCATGGGATTTTCCAGGCAAGAGTACTGGAGTGGAGTGCCATTGCCTTCTCCATATTTCCCAAACAAATTCATTGATTTTATTGCTATTCATCTAACTTGAAGCAGTCCATATGTAAACACTACTGTATTTTCAACTTATAAAATAGGCAGCTTTAATGAGAAATTAAAGTACATTGATCAATTGCTCAAGAAGTCTAAATTTTATGAAAGAGTTATAACAAACCCAGTGAAACTATACATTAATATAATTTTATGTAAGTCAAATTATATTTTAAGCTATATGTCACTCTGTCAACAGCTATTATAAATGATAGTAAGTTAATGATAGCCTTTGAAAGGCATATATTTGTAATGGTTTAAAAATATGTTTCAGCAATGGATGTCAACAATGGATGCTAACTGATTCATTCCCCAACCAGATTTTCACTCTCATCTTAAGTTTTATGATCTTTAACTCTTTAAAGACAAATCAATATGGGTCTTTCAGGCAATGCAATTACTATAGTTGCTTTTGGTTTAAGTTTTTGTAGAGATTTCATTACCGTGTAGGTAACCCAAATTTTTATTGAAATATCCCTAATGATATAGATTAAAAAAAAACAAAATCAATATTTTTTTTCATAAAAACATTACCTTTAAACCTTTGCAAGTGTCTGAGGGGGATTTTCACTAACTAGAACAGAGTTCTCAAAGTGTGGTCTCTGAACCACCAGCACTAGCATTACCTGGGCATCTGTTGTGAATGTAAACTGCTGGACCCCAATCTAGACATACAGAATGTGAAACCTCATAGAGAGGCCTCAGCAATCTTTGAAAAAGTCATCCATGTGGTTCAAAAAATGGTAAAGATTGAGTACAAATGAGAACATTGAAACAACAACAATACTGTACACAATCAAAGCTATTAATGCTTGTTGGCAAAAAAAAAAAAAGAAAAGAAAATCTTACATTCCAGAAATAAATAGGAAGACGTTTTGGCTCAGAAATTCAGAAATACAAAAACTTTTACTCCAGCCACAATGTCCCTGTGATTTCCCAGGTAAGAATACTGGAGTGGGCTGCCATTTCCTTGTCCAGGAGATGTTCCTGAACCAGGGATCAAACCTGTGTTTTCTGTATTGGCAGGCAGATTGTTTACCACTGAGCCACCAGGGAAGCCAAGTAAGAATAAAGGCAAACCTAATGTCTTACATGCCAGAGACTCACACAAGCTTAAGAAAACTTTATTAAAACAATGACCAAAGACCTCTGTTGCATCATGAAACAATCTAATAATTTTAATCAAATTTTAGTTTTTAAACCTTAACTTGATTTTTGCTGCAGGTATGTTCAAACAGACAGCTCATTATCTTTCTTCTCAATACCCCAAAATATTTTCATTGCTCCGTTCCTGTGTCCCTATGAAGGGGTCCTTCCCTTACCACACTTTATTCTTGGCCATTTAGTTATCTCTATTTTTTTCCACAAAACTTAAAGGAGTGTGATATACATTTTTGTGTGTCTTATTATTTAATATATATATTTTTCCTCCCACAGTTTCTTCAGAGCAGTGTCCCTGTCTTTTTTCTTTATATCAAGTATCTGGAAACTAGATTAGTGCCTGATATGTTGCAGAAAATTCTTAAAGAGATGGGAATACCAGAATACCTTAACTGATTCCTGAGAAAGCTGTGTGCAGGTCAAGAAGCAACAGCTAGACCTGGACATGGAACAATGGACTGGTTCAAATGGGAAATGAGTATATCAAGGCTGTATATTATCACCCTACTTATTCAACTTATACACAGAGTTTATCTCACGAAATGCCAGGCTGGATGAAGTACAAGCTGGAATCAAGATTGCTGGGACAAACATCAATAACCTCAGATATGCAGACGACACCACCCCTATGGCAGAAAGTGAAGAGGAACTAAAGAGATTCTTGATTAAAGTGAAAGAGGAGAGTGAAAAAGCTGGCTTAAAAATCAATATTCAAAAAAACAAAGATCATGGCATCCAGTCCCACCACTTCATGACAAATAGAAGGGGAAAAATGGAAACATGACAGACTTTATTTTCTTGGGCTTCAAAAGCATGGTGGAAAGTGACTACAGCCATGAAATTAAAAGATGCTTCCTCCTTGGAAGAAAAGCTGTGATAAATCTAAACTGTGTAATAAAAAGCATAGATATCACTTCCCGGACAAAGGTCTGTATAGTCAAAGCTATGGTTTTTTCAGTAGTCACATATGGATGTGAGAGTTGGACCATAAAGCAGGCTGAGTGCTGATGAATTGATGCTTTTGAACCGTGGTTTTGGAGAAGACCTTTGAAAGTTCCTTGGACAGCAAGATGATTGAACCAGTTCATCCTAAAGGAAATCACACCAGAATATACATTGGAAAGACTGATGCTGTAGCTGAAGCTCCAATCCTTTGGCCACCTGATGCGAAGAGCTGACTCACTAGAAAAGACCCTGATGGTAAGAAAGACTGAGAGCAATAACAGTGGATTAGATGGTTGGATGGCATCACCGACTCAATGGACATGAGTTTGAGCCTACTCTGAGAAATAGTGAAGGACAGGGAAGGCTGGTGTGCTACAGTCCATGGGGTTGCAAAGGGTCAGAGACGACTGAGCAACTGAAAAACAACAGCATTGTAGACAGAATAAATATGTGTGGAATGAAGGAACAAATGAGGTGAATAAATGCTTGGCTTGTCTGTCTCACTTTTCACTGAGTTCTTCTGAACTATTATTGTATTGGACACGTGGTGGGAATTCAACAAATTTTGGGTCAATTAAAAATTTTGCTAATTTATTGAGACTACTTTTCCCTGTCTTAACTTTTCCTTTACATTAAAAAAATTAAAGTTATAGATATTTAGTGATTTATACGTACTGAAATAGTTTTGCCCCTTTATGTGATTTCTTTCTAAAATTCTGACCTGACCCTGACAAATTTCACGTTTCTACTTTTTTATAAGCCTTGAAGCCTCCCTGATTAACACATAGACAGAAGGCTCTGACTGCAAACAGATGTAAGAGAAATTATCATAAAATTTGAGATGTTTCCTTATTTTGTTCTTCTTTATTATTTTAAAAGATATGTTATCCAATTTATAGGATTTTAGAAATAAAGTAATGGGACTAAAAGTATGTTGTTTGGCCAGGCATAATATTAAGCACTTTATAATGTTCCGAAATAATTTTTAATCCTCCCTTTTTATAATACAGGAAAATAAGTGTCTGAAAATATCGGTAATTTGTCTAAGGTGAAGTCATCAGTATGTTTTACATCTAAGAAATTTACTTAAGTCTATTTGATTCCTCTAACAGATGAGTTATTTCTTTCTGTGTAATAACTCTAGTGCCTTAGAACAGTCAACATTCGATACTTTCTACAATTCCATCATATGTGTCACTGATGGTTCTTTCAGTCTAGGCTGGATTCTAGATTCTAGCTCATCTCTATTGTCAGTTGGTGGCTTGCCTGACTCCGCACAGCATAGTATAAACCTCACTCACAGGCCCAGCCGTTGGCCATCAACCACAGTGCGTCAGTTCTTTCTTTTTTACATGGACTTTCCATCAGGCTGGCTCAGGCTGTTCATGTGATTATATCAGAATTCCAAGTTCAAAAAGAGAGCAAGCCCCAGTACATGCTTTTCAACTTCTGCCTGCATCATGTTTGAGATCTCATTGACATAAAGAACACATTAAACTCGGAATGATTGTAATTATGTCATATGGCAGAGCCTAGAAAAGAAAGGAGACACTTTCTAGTTTTTAGAATAAGGTCTGAATTGTGTTTTTATCCAAATAATTTCAATTGCACATACTCAAGATACAATTAAATTCCTGGATGTATAACTGAGAAGACATCCAATATACTCATGGAAGGAGACTAAATTTTGATAATTATTTGTTTGGAGACATATATAATTACTCAAAAATATGTTTAATCTATTCATTTACATTTTAATAAAAATTTACAAAACTTATGCTGACATACTTTCTTAGTTAAATGATTTGGACCCTAATTTATTTTTCTATAATATTGTATACTTCATTTTCATAAGGATTGTCATATGTTTCCAAAAGTTTATGAAAAATAGTAATTGGGGAGTGAAAACCATTCTATAGTCAAAAGAGTTGTTGATTAAAATATATCCCCTATACAAACGTTTTGGTTGGTGGTCAGTCAGTATGCTTGAGAACATAGTATAACATGAAAACCTTTCAGTGCTTTATTTCTGATGTATACAATGTATTTTTGCTATACCAAGTACAGTAAGAGTAGAGTTAGAACACCATATATTAAATAGAGCATCACTTGGCCAGTCAAATCAATGTTTGAAAGCAGAACACAACTTGATGTGAAGAAGACATAAAAGTCTTAGTACAGCATTATGGAGAAGGAAGACAAATGCTTATTTACTGAAACTTGGAAACAGATTACCTTATTAGTGAATAGCATCATATTATCAGATAACTGTTATATTCACACAGGTATATTATCTGTTTCTACTTTTACTTTTTATATTGTTGATTTATTTGGCTTTGCTGGGTCTTAGTTGTCACATTTGGGCTCTTTAGTCACAGCATGCAAAATCCCCTGACAAGGGATAGAACCCAGGACCCCTAAATTGGGAGCATAGAGTCTTAGCCACTGGACCACCGGGGAAGCACCTGTTTCTACTTTTATATTCACCATGCAACTCTTTTTGTATTTAACAATGATTGCTTTATAATTACTGTTAACTTGTTTCAACTCATTTTAAGCCTGTTAATTTTTTCTAGTGAGTCTCCAAAAATTCCAGATCTAGAATGTGCTTTGAACTTAGAAAGATTAATAAACATCTTTCTATCTGGATCTAAAAGGATAAATTAGGTAATGATCATTTAATTTACATATCTCTTTGTCACAATATTCTTTCCAATAGCCATCCTCTGTCATATTAAAATATAAATTGGTTTATAAATGATGATTTATACACTTGCCTAAAGAGTAATACAACTTATTGACATGAAGACTGAATTGCAAACCTCATTAAATATCAATCCATTTTTCTCAAATAGGTGCAGTGATAATTGGATAATATATTATGATTTTTTTCTAAAATGGTTTATATGATATGGTAACTTTGATAATCAAGGTAGATGCTATATCACAAAATATTTATTTCAACTATAACTTGGTCTACAGTACAATATTGTTTGAATAATTTTACATAACCACAGGCTGTGTCTTTTCTAAATAAAGCACATATTTGATAGTACATCTTCTTGCCAGATCAGATGACAAGCAATATTCAAATCACAAAATCCTCTTATATAAACAGGCTGTTACTGTAGTGCCAGATTATGACTTTTCAGTTACCATATGTTTCTAAATGTTTATTTAGGATTTTAGAAACAGTGTAGCCTTTTCCTGAAAGCAATCAAATAAAATAAACCTTTATTTTGGTAATATTTGAAAGCACAAATGCTAGAAAGTAGATGAAAAATGATCTTTAAATCTCAGCTTGATAGAATAGAATTATAGTATTTTGACCAGAGAAAAATGAAATGTACTTGAAAAAACATTTAGGCACACAATTAATATAAAAAAATAAAGGTAGTAAGAACAGTGTCACCAGAAGAACATTTCTGTTTCTTTTATGAAAGTGTCAGTGTACAGCAACGATACTGGAAGCTTCAAACTGCTTTCATTAAAAAAACAGTTTTCAGAGGGCTTTCTTTTTTCTCAATGCATAATATAAAATTGTCAGAGATATCTTAAGATCTATGCCATGTTTTCTACAATGAAATTAATTAAAGGAATAGATCCCAGTGCTCATGACAGTGACCTCTTTGAATCAGGGTTATATTCCTATTTTGATCATATCCGAAGTACAGAATTCTGGAATAGTATAATCTAACTGTACTTAAGTTTGAAGCTTGTTTATGTACTTGGCTTTCTTCTTCCATATTGTATCTAGTACTCAGTAGTTTCCATCATTGTTCCTTAAAAAGAACTCTTTACATTTTTTTTCTTGCCTAAATTGTGAAACAGTTTTATCACCATTAATCACTGTATCTTAAAGTGGAAAAGAAAAAATGTTTAAATATTCATATATTATTTCATATATCTAATAGCCATAGATATGGGATAAGGAGGGGAATGCTTGGTTTTTTAATTGCATCTCTGCATGAGCACAAACATTATAAGAGCAGGTTTTTTTATTTTTCGGTGAAGGAAAAAAATGGAACCATTTTGAAAATGTTTTTCTGAACATTCTTGAATATACAAAATGCTTCTTTTATAGTTTTCAAGTCATGCTAGCCTTTGACTTAAAAGTCAGAAAATTAAGCAAAGACAAATAAAAAATATATTTTAGGAAAAAAATTATATGATTAATGACTACCTTCTGTGAAAGTCTATTTACTATAAAACTTAAAAAAAAATTCCTTTTTCTCTAATTTGTAAATACATGGACACATGTACATTTATCTGAAAAGAAATTCTGGATTCAGAAACTGAAATATCACAGAAGCCTTCCAAAATAATGGATGGGGATACTCATAGCTAAGAAGGCATCCCTAAAAAGTCAGTGTCTAGAGGCCACATGAAAATGATATGCTAAGAACAGAAATGTTATTTTATATATGGTAGTGCATATATGTCAATTCCAAGTTAACCCTTCTCATCACCCAGGCTTGGTAACAATAAGTTTGTTCTCACCATCTGTGACTCTGTTTTGTAAATAAGTTCATTTGTACCATTTTTTCAGATTCCACATATAAGTGATACCATATAATATTGCCTTTCTCTGTCTGACTTAATTCACTCAGTATGACAATCACAAAGTCCATCATATTGCTGCAAATACCATCATTTCATTCTTTTTTATGACTAATGTTCCACAGTATATATGTACTACATCTTCTTTATCCATTCATCTGCCAATGGACATATATGCATAACTCATTCATTTTGCTGTACAGCAGAAACTAACAGAACATTGTAAATCAATTACACTCCAATAAAAATTAATTTAAAAATCAAAAAAAATTAGAGATGCTGGAGAAAAGGCGTGAGGAAAACAGAGCAGACTGAGTATATGGCAATATTTCTGCAATTTTAACAAGAAATTGTGAACACATTTCAAGCAATAAAAGGCATTTGGTCATCACTGATTTATTTGCTAAAAATTAACTTTACCCAAGGATATTAAATAAGAAAATGCAGTTTTTGATTGATTTTCCATAAACCACAATTTTCTATTTTTCATTTTATTTTCAGTTTACTATAATGATTTTCATCAGGGTCAATATCTTTCTTTGTCAATTTTAGTATAAAATTTCATATATCAGTATTTTTTTCTTGCTTATGTCAAATTTTTATAACTATAGCCTTTGCCGAAGTGAGGCTGCTTTTCCTTCTATTTCCTCTTCATTATCTTCCTATCCTCTGCTCTCTCTTCTGTCCTTTTATTCTTATCAAGTCCAATATTCCTGACTCATTTCTAACAAATAAAAATGTTACAAGAAATTATAATCTCTATTAGGGCAGGAATTTATGGACACTTTGTCCAATGACTTAGTTGCTTCTGCTTCTATAAATGTCTGTCACAGAAAGCAGTTAAAGCTATTCAGCAAATTTCAATTACATACCATATATGACAGTGTACAGTTTAAACTTGTGTCAGTTTCATGTTCTTTCCCCACAAAGTTAAATAAATATTTGATAATTTTTATCTATGTTTTAGAGCAGAGTTAATCTGAAACACAATACAGGTAAAATACCACAAAGTAGTGGATTAAACTCACTAGGGTGAAAACACCCTAAGTTTTGCTAAGGCATGTCTGAATAGGCCAATCTAACCAGAAAGAGAAATGAATATATGACTTTCCCTGTTTTCTGGGGGAAGAATGTATTTATCACATATTTCAGAATACCTTAAGATGCTTCATAGGACAGGACACTTTCTCTGCTGAAAGTGCTCCCTATACAATACTTTGGTTGACTTTTTCTTGTACTTCAGATCTCAGTTCAAATGCCAATTTTGAGAGAATTCTATTCTCATTTTCCCAAATAAAGAAATTTCCTACTTCCTTGTTATTTTCCATTACTTGATATCTTCAGATTACTATATTAATAAATGCGCACAGATACTTATACATGCACACATGTGTATGTTTGGTTTATAGTGATGTCTTCCACAGATCAGATCAGATCAGTTGCTCAGTTGTGTCCGACTCTTTGCGACCCCATGAATCGCAGCATGCCAGGCCTCCCTGTCCATCACCAACTCCCGGAGTTCACTCAGACACATGTCCATTGAATCAGTGATGCCATCTAGCCATCTCATCCTCTGTCATCCCCTTCTCCTCCTGCCCCCAATCCCTCCCAGCATCAGAGTCTTTTCCAATGAGTCAACTCTTCGAATGAGGTGGCCAAAGTACTGGAGTTTCAGCTTTAGCATCATTCCTTCCAAAGAAATTCCAGGGCTGATCTCCTTCAGAATGGACTGGTTGGATCTCCTTGCAGTCCAAGGGACTCTCAAGAGTCTTCTCCAACACCACAGTTCAAAACCATCAATTCTTCGGCGCTCAGCCTTCACAGTCCAACTCTCCATCCATACATGACCACTGGAAAAAAACATAGCCTTGACTAGACAAACCTTTGTTGGCAAAGTAATGTCTCTGCTTTTGAATATGCTACCTAGGTTGGTCATAACTTTCCTTCCAAGGAGTAAGCGTCTTTTAATTTCATGGCTGCAGTCACCATCTGTAGTGACTTTGGAGCCCAGAAAAATAAAGTCTGACACTGTTTCCACTGTTTCCCCATCTATTTCCCATGAAGTGGTGGGACCGGATGCCATGATCTTTGTTTTCTGTATGTTGAGCTTTAAGCCAATTTTTTCACTCTCCACTTTCACTTTCATCAAGAGGCTTTTGAGTTCCTCTTCACTGTACAAAAAAGATCTTCATGACCCAGATAATCTAAATGGTGTGATCACTGACCTAGAGCCAGACGTCCTGGAATGTGAAGCCAAGTGGGCCTTAGAAAGCATCACTACAAACAAAGCTAGTGGAGGTGATGGCATTCTAGTTGAGCTATTCCAAATCCTGAAAGATGATGCTGTGAAAGTGTTGCACTCAATATGCCAGCAAATTTGGAAAACTCAGCAGTGGCCACAGGACTGGAAAAGGTCAGTTTTCTTTCCAATCCCAAAGAAAGGGAATGCCAAAGAATGCTCAAACTACCACACAATTGCACTCATCTCACACTCTAGTAAAGTAATGCTCAAAATTCTCCAAGCCAGGCTTCAGCAATGTGTGAACCATGAACTTCTTGATGTTCAAGCTGGTTTTAGAAAAGGCAGAGGAACCAGAGATCAAATTGCCAACATCTGCTGGATCATAGAAAAAGCAAGAGAGTTCCAGAAAAACATCTATTTCTGCTTTATTGACTATGCCAAAGCCTTTGACTGTGTGGATCACAATAAACTGTGGAAAATTCTGAAAGAGATGGGAATACCAGACCACCTGATCTGCCTCTTGAGAAATGTGTATGCAGGTCAGGAAGCAACAGTTAGAACTGGACATGGAACAACAGACTGGTTCCATAGGAAAAGGAGTTTGTCAAGGCTGTATATTGTCACCCTGTTTATTTAACTTATATGCAGAGTACATCATGAGAAACGCTGGACTGGAAGAAACAAGCTGGAATCAAGATTGCCAGGAGAAATATCAATAACCTCAGATATGCAGATGACACCACCCTTATGGCAGAAAGTGAAGAGGAACTCAAAAGCCTCTTGATGAAAGTGAAAGTGGAGAAAGAAAAAGTTGGCTTAAACCTCAACATACAGTAAACAAAGATCATGGCATCTACAAGTTAAAATTATGAAGGTCGTACAGAATCATTTTCTGCTTATTTTGGTTGTATCCTCAGCATCTATATAATGGATGGTCAAATGAAATTATGGTAAGAAAGTGAAGAAAGCACACTTAAGTTGAAACAAGCTCCACACTGGTGAAGTTGTCTTTAATGAGCTATTTTTCCTTTGATGCTAACAATGTAGAAGGTACTCAACTAATATTTATTGGTTTGAATCAAGAGGCCCCCAATAGTATCATCTCTTAAGGGGGTCTATTTCTTTGGTATATTTCTCTTGGGTAAAAATATAATAACTTCCTAATTAAAAGTTTATCCTTCTTTCTCTTAATTGCCTTTCGTTGGCCTGCAATTCTCTAAAGCTACAGCAAACCCCCAAATAATTATGTCTGGATCATGGAATGAATTGCAGCCTATCTTAATGGTCTACTGTGGAGAATGTGAAATAAAGAGCATCAGCCAGTTGAAAACTTAGTCAAGATCTAAATCAAGGTATGTTGTTGTTCAGTTGCTAAGTTGTGTCTGAATCTTTGTGACACCGTGAACTGCAGTACAACAGGTTTCCCTGTCCTTTGCTATCTCCTGGAGTTTGCTCAAATATGTGCGTTGCATCAGAGATGCCATCCAACGATCTTATCCTCTGTTGCCCTCGTTGCCTTCTACCCTCAATCTTTCCGATAGATAACGCATAAAAAGCAAATCCTGCACCAACGTTGAAAGTGAAAGTCACTCAGTCGTGTCTGACCCTTTGTGACCCCATGGACTATTCAGCCCATGGAATTCTCCAGGCCAGAATACTGGAATGAGTAAACTTTCCCTTCTCCAGGGGATCTTCCCAACACAGGGATCAAATCAGCCACATTGAGTTTAATTCAAATCCTGGCTCTTACTATCATTGCATGGGTGCATATGTACTAAGTCACTTTAGTCATGTCAGACTCTTTGCAATCCTATGGACTATAGCCCACCAAGCTCCTCTGTCCATGGGGATTCTCCAGGAGAGAATACTGGACTGGGTTGCCATGCCCTCGTCCAGGGGTCTTCCTGACCAAGGAATCGAACTATCATCTCTTATGTCTCCTATGTCTACCACATTGGCAGGTGGGTTCTTTACCACTAGCACCACATGGTAAGTGCCCCTCCTATCATTAGATATAAAATTTTCAGCAACTTAATTTGGTCACATGTTGTACCATAGTCTTCTCTGTAAAATGTTATAGTAGCTACTCATACATATTTAGTGAATATTAAGTAACTTTATGGGGCTTCCCTGGTGGGGAACTTTATAGATAGTTGGTAGCAGCGGCCATGAGGAGATACCCCATGTCCAAGGTAAGGAGCAGTGGCTGTGCTTTGCTGGAGCAGCCATGAAGAGATACCTCACATCCAAGGTAAGAGAAATCCCAGGAAGATGGTAAGTATGGAGAGAGGGCATCAGAGGGCAGAAAGACTGAAAGCACAATCACAGAAAACTAACCAATCTAATCACATGGACCACAGCCTTGTCTAACTCAATGAAACTAAGCTATACCATGTAGAGCCTCCAAAGAAGGACAGGTCATGGTGGAGAGTTCTGACAAAATGTGCTCCACTAGAGAAGGGAATGGCAAACCACCTCAGTATTCTTGCCTTGAGAACTCATGAACTGTATGAAAAGGTAAAAATATAGGACACTTAAAGATGTACCCCAGGTCGGTAGGTGCCCAATAAGCTACTGGAGATGAGTGGAGAAATAACTCAAGAAAGAATGAAGAGATGGAGCCAAAGTGAAAACAACACCCAGCTGCAGATGTGACTGGTGATGGAAGTAAAGTCCAATGCTGTACAGAGAAATATTGCATAGGAACCTGGAATGTTAGGTCCATGAATCAAGGCAAATTGGAAGAGGTCAAACAGGAGATGGCAAGAGTGAACATTGACATTTTAGGAATCAGTGAACTAAAATGGTAACTCAGATGACCATTATATCTACTACTGTGGGCAAGAATCCCTTAGAAGAAATGGAGTAGCCATCACAGTCAACAGGAGTCTGAAATGCAGTACTATGATGCAATCTCAAAAACGATATAATGAACTCTTCATTTCCAAGGCAAACCATTCAATATCACAGTAATCCAAATCTATGCCCAGATCAATAATGTTGAGAAGCTGAAGTTGAACGGTTCTATGAAGACCTACAAGACCTTTTAGAACTAACACCCAAAAAGATATCCTGTTCATTATAGGGGACTGGAATGCAAAAGTAGGAAGTCAAGAAACACCTGGAGTAACAGGCAAATTTGGCCTTCAAGTACAGAATGAAGCAGGGAAAAAGCTAGTAGAGTTTTGCCAAGATCTCACTGGTCACAAAAAACACCCTCTTCCAACAACACAAGACTCTACACATGTACATCACAAAATGGCCAACACCAAAATCAGATTGATTATATTCTTTGCAGCCAAAGATGGAGAAGCTCTATACAGTCAGCAAAAACAAGACTGGGAACTGACTGTGGCTCAGATCATGAACTCCTTATTGCAACATTCAGACTTAAATTGAAGAAAGTAGGGAAAACCACTAGACCATTCAGGTATGACCTAAATCAAATCCCTTACAATTATACTAGGGGAAGTGAGGGATTAGATCTGATAGACAGAGTGCCTGATGAACTATGGAAGGAGGTTTGTGATATTTTATAGGAGACAGAAATCAAGACCATCATCAAGAAAAAGAAATGCAAAAAAGCAAAATGGCTATCCGAGGAGGCCTTACAAATAGTTGTGAAAAGAAGGGAAGCGAAAGCAAAGAAGAAAAGGAAACATATACCCATTTGAATCCAGACTTCCAAAGAATAGCAAGGAGAGATAAGAAAGCCTTCCTCAGTGATCAATGCAAAGAAATAGAGGAAAACAACAGAATGGGAAAGACTAGAGATCTCTTCAAGAAAATTAGAGATACCAAGGGAACACTTCATGCAAAGATGGGCTCAATAAAGGACAGAAATGGTATGGACCTCACAGAAGCAGAAGATATTAAGAAGAGGTGGCAAGAATACACAGAAGAACTGTACAAAAAAGATATTCATGACCCATATAATCACGATGGTGTGATCACTCACCCAGAGCCAGACATCCTGGAATGTGAAGTCAAGTGGGCCTTAGGAAGCATCACTATGAACAAAGCTAGTGGAGGTGATGGAATTCCAGTTGAACTATTTCAAATTCTAAAAGGTGATGCTGTGTAAGTGCTGTACTCAATATGCCAGAAAATTTGGAAAACTCAGCAGTGGGCACAGGACTTGAAAAGATCAGTTTTCATTGCAATCCCAAAGAAAGACAATGGCAAAGAATGCTCAAACTACTCCACAATTGAACTCATCTCACAGGCTAGCAAAGTAGTGCTTAATTTCTCCAAGCTAGGCTTCAGCAGTACATGAATCGTGAACTTCCAGATGTTCAAGCTAGTTTTACAAAAGGCAGAGGAACCAGAGATCAAATTGCCAACATCCCCTGGATCATCAAAAAAAGCAAGAGAGTTCCAGAAAAACATCTATTTCTGCTTTATTGACTATGCCAAAGCCTTTGATGGTATGGATCACAACAAACTATGTAAAATTCTGAAACAGATGGGAATACCAGACCACCTGACCTGCCTCTTGAGAAATCTATATGCAGGTCAGGAAGCAACAGTTCGAACTGGACATGGAACCACAGACTGGTTCCAAATATGAAAAGAAGTACATCAAGGCTATATATGGTCACCCTGTTTATTTAACTTATATGCAGAGTACATCATGAGAAATGCTGGGTTGGAAGAAGCACAAGCTGGAATCAAGATTGCCAGGAGAAATATCAATAACCTCAGATATGCAGATGATACCACACTTATATCAGACAGTGAAGAGGAACTAAAAAGCCTCTTGAGGAAAGTGAAAGAGGAGAGTGAAAAAGTTGGCTTAAACCTCAACATTCAGAAAATGAAGATCATGGCATCTGGTCCCATCACTTCAGGGCAAATAGATGGGGAAACAGTGGAAACAGTGACAGACTTTATTTTGGGGGTCTCCAAAATCACTTCAGATGGTGATTGCAGCCATGAAATTAAAAGACGCTTACTCCTTGGAAGGAAATTTATGACCAACCTAGATAGCATATTCAAAAGCAGAGGTATTACTTTGCCAACAAAGGTCCATCTAGTCAAGGCTATGGTTTTTCCAGTGGGCATGTATGGATGTGAGAGTTGGACTGTGAAGAAAGCTGAGCACTGAAGAATTGATGCTTTTGAACTGTGGTGTTGGAGAAGACTCTTGAGAGTCCCTTGGACTGCAAGGAGGTCCAACCAGTCCATTCTAAAGGAGATCAGTCTTGGGTGTTCATTGGAAGGACTGATGCTGAGGCTAAAACTCCAATACTTTGGCCACCTCATGTGAAGAGTTGAGTCATTGGAAAAGACCTTGATGCTGGGAGGGATTGGGGGCGGAGGAAAAGGGGTTGACAGAGGATGAGATATGTGGATGGCATCACCGTCTCGATAGACCTGAGTTTGAGTGAACTCCAGGAGTAGTGATGGACAGGGAGGCCTGGCGTGTTGTGATTCATGGGGTCGCAAAGAGTCGTACATGACTGAGCGACTGATCTGAACTGAACCAGGAGTTGGTGATGGAAAGGTCAGCCTGGCATGCTGCAGTCCATGGGGTCACAAAGAATTGGACACGAGTGAGGGACTGAACTGATATAGATAAATGTATTAATAAAGCCTTTGACTGTGTGGATCACAAGAAACTATGAAATATTCTTCAAGGAATGGGAAGACCAGAACACTTTATCTGATTCCTGAGAAATCTGCATGCAGGGAAAGAAGAAGAGTTAGAATCAATCATGGAACAATGGACTGTTTCCAAATTTGGAAAAGCATACATCAAGGCTGTATATTTTCACCCTGTTTATTTAACATCTATGCAGAGTTTATCATGTGAAATGCCAGGCTGAACGAAATGCTCAAGCTGGAATCAAGATTGCTGGTAGAAATATCAATAAACTCAGATATGCAGATGGCATCACCCGTATTGCAGAAGGCAAAGAGGAACTAAAGAGCATCTTGATGAAGGTGAAAGAGTAGAGTGAAAAAGCTGACTTAAAACTCAACACTGAAAAAACAATCATGGCATGTGGTTCCATCACTTCATGGCAAATAGGTGGGGAGAAAATGCAAACAGTGACAGACTTTATTTTCTTGGGCTCCAAAATCACTGTGGATGGTGACTGCAACAATGAAATTAAAAGAAGCTTGTTCCCAAAGGAAAAGCTATGACAAACCTATATACAGCATACTAAAAAAGCAGAGACATTACTTTATCTACAAAGGCCCTTATCAAAGCTATGGCTTTTCCAGTAGTATGGATGTGAGTATTGGACCATAAAGAAGGCTAGCTCTGAAGAACTGATACTTTCAAACTGTGGTGCTAAACAAGACTGTTGAGAGTGCCTTGGACTGCAAGGAGATCAACCAGTCCATCCTAAAGGAAATCAACTCTGAATTTTCATTGGAAGGAATGATGCTGAATCTGAAGCTCCAATACTTTGGCCACCTGACTTGAAGAGCCAACTCATTGAAAAATACCCTGATGCTGGGAAAGATTGAAGGCAGGAGGAGAAAGGGAAGATGGGGGATAAGATGGTAGATGGCCTCACTGACTCAATGGACATGAGTTTGAGTGAACTCCAGGAGATGGTGAAGGACAGGGATGCTTGGTGTACTGCAGTCCATGGGATTGCAAAGAGTTGGACACGACTGAGGCACTGAACAAGAACAACGGTATCTATTACTTTTAAATTTATACTCCAAGAAGGAAACTTCTAGAAAAAGACTGGAGGAAGTTAATTCTGAGGGAGAAGTCTGACCATCTTATAACCTGGCTCTACTATATTATCTATACATTAATAACAGTTTCAAGTTTTTAAACTTCTGTTTATCTTAGTTTATCTGTGAAATTGATATTATAGTAATGCTGCCTACTTCATAGGGATTTTATTAATTACTATATGAAAGCTACTAAAACAGTGCCAAGTACATAGTGACACTCTTAAAAAGTGAGCTATTTTGATAGTGCTGCTGCTCTTGATCCTAGAAAGGCATCAAAAATACATGGCAAAGTTTGAAGGGTAGTGTGGTAAGATTACTGGTCAATTTTTATTTTTGACTTTATGAATACTTTTAAAACCTTTTATTTCTAGATAAAAAAGGAAATATTTGTACATGAAACTTTTCTGACTGCCAATGTTTCATTAGAAAGAATCATACATTTATTCATTAATGTATCTTACTAGATTCCTTTCAAATTCATTTAGTTATTAAGTTCAATTGCCATTTGCACCAGTTGGCTTATGGTTGGAAGTATGATGAGACTTTCTTGTTAATCTGAAGAGGCTACTTTAAAGTCCATTCATTACAATTTTAGATTTGATGATGCTTTATTTCCCTACTGGAAAAACTATATTCTTTTTTCCCTTATTACAAAAAATTTTAACATTACTTCTAGCTAGAAATTTAGATGATGAATGGCAACTTCAAGTTAAAATAGGGTAGGTATAAAAAATGAAAAAAGAATATGAAGGGAGATATAAATTAAAGTCTTTGTAAAATAAGTTATTGATTTCTAGAAGGTTGCTAGGCAACCATTGTGGAGAAAATTGCATAAACACTTCTCTTGATTTTAATGAGTTGCTTAAAAAATATGTACTAGTACGATGCATATTCTTGTTTAATATTAGCCATAATCTTTTTTCTTAGTGATAAAGAATACTAAAATACTAAACATTTGCTTTTTTACATATCATATTATCTAGGTTAGTACTTCTATAAAGTAATTTGAAAGCTTGCATACCAGTACATAATTATCAGGAAAAATCACTTAAGGTTATTTTTATATCTAATCCATGGCAATAAAGTTGCCGTCCAGTCAGCAAAACCTTGGCATGACCTTTATTCCGTTCAGAAAATTCCATTAATTCTAATTGTTGCAGACTTAATGAAAGTGTGATTCAATATTCTCTAACTGACCTTGGACCATTTCCTTTAAGGGGCAACCATGTGACCAATAAGATATATGAGTCATTTTGACTTTAAATATTTAAACTCACACATACCTTAAATTCTAAACAAAAGGAAAATAAAATTATCTTGTATTTATCAAGTTTTGTAAGACTCCAGCATAAACCTCTAAAGCATATAACTAAACCAAACATTTACACATTTGTGTGTGTTTCTGTGTTTTGTTTTTAAGATAAGAGAGTTTTGGCTATGCTGAAGGTAGAAAGAGGTTGAAAAACACGAAAAACACCACTTTTTTTTATTATTTCCATAGAATTAGTTTCACATGCTCCTAAAACCTTGTTTATTATTCTCTATATTTTTAAAATTGTATTTTACATATTACAGTTTAACAAAATTCTTTACTTAACCTGAAAACTTGCTTCTTCCTGACAACACCAGCTCCTTTAAGCTCCCTTAATATAAGCTCACTTATATTTTCACTGACAGTGTTGTAGCCACGCATTCTGGGAAACAAACTCACTCAGAAGGACAATGCAGATAGTGGAGTGCAGTTTATTACACCGGCGGGCCCAAGGCAGAATCTCCTCTTAGCCAAGGACCCCGACCAGCATTTGTGAAAATCTTTTATACCCCTTGTGTACGTGTCTGAACCCACCACTCCAAATTCCTTGAGACTTACATAAACCAAGGAAAATACAATCCCAATAACCCCATCATTCACGTGTTATGTGCTGAAACAGTTAAACAATTGGCCAATAATCAGTAAGCCCGAGGTTACTCTCCGATAGGTACGGAAAAATTTATGGCCTGTCTGGAGGGGGTCTTATCCTTCTGTTGTCATTTCCATAAGCACTAAACACAGAGTTCAGAGTCCATTGGAGAGGTGGCTGAGCATGATCAGCATGAACAGGCCTAAGATGGAGTCCAGGCCCTATGAATTCCCTCTTCAAAAGAACTTTGATAATAGAGTTTCACAATGCCAGCTAGCTCTCTCAAACTAAAGCATTACTGCTTAACAAGCTCACTTTAAGAAATGTTCATTTGAAGCTTGTCTTCCAGTTGTATCATCCTTTATAATTTCATTCATCTAAACATAAATTTATTTGAGATCACTGGCTTCCAGGTTAACAAGAAAATAAACACAGCCAGCCAGTGAGAAATATCCAGAATTTCTTTGTGCCGTACTCATTCATAGAACACTTCCTGTTCATACCCATTCTTCCACTCCTTCTTTCCATCTCAGCATTAAATACCTCTTCTACTTAATGTAACTCACATCTCAAGGAACTTCAATTTGTTTCTTCCCTGTTTTTTGTGTTTTTCAACCTCTTTCTCTCTACCTTCAACAGAGCCAATGCTCTCTTATCTTAAAAACTCAATGCACATAAACACACAAACACACAAAAATGCCAAATGTTGAGGCAACCCAATGACCCTCTCTATCAAATATTTCTATTATGTATTTTTAAAAAGTAAAACTATCTTTGCTTCCATTGCTGATCCTTAGATCATCTCTGAGCCACTGCTGCATGTTCTCTGTCTCTGATATACCACTGAAATTGCTTTGAATGAGCTCTCAAGCAATCGCCTATCTGTTAAATTCAACAAACCTTTTCCTCTAAAGGTTAACACTTAATATTTGTTACTTCTTCCTGTTTGGGAATCTCTCCTCCTTTGTAAGCCATAATGCCTTTCACCCCTAATTCTCACCATCCTATCTTTCTATCCTTTTTCATGATGTGTATCTTCTTCTGTTACCTCACATTTTGTTGCTATTGTTTAGTCATGTCTCACTCTTTTGTGACCCCATGGAATATAGCCCACCAAGTTCCTTATTAATCATGGATATTTCCAGAAATTCTACGTGATTCTATCTCCTTTTCAGCTTTCACCTGGGGAAGATCTTATTAATTTGTGTAGTTTCATCACATGTACTGAGCACTCTCAAACAATGTTGCTAGCCAAATTCTCTTCTTCACCCCAAGATACCTCTGCTCACTGTCCAAATCAAACTTGACATTTCTATATTAGTTTCCTACTGCTGTTGCAATAAATTGTCACAAACTCAGTGGTTCAAATCATACTTCTCTTAAAATTCTAAACTCTGTATCTCTTTTGTAGGTATTGGCAGAGAATGTCTTTTCTTGTCTTTTCCTGCTTTTGGAGACAACCTGAATTCCTTGGTTTATGGCTCCTTCCTCTATCTTCAAAGCCAGAAGTGAAACATCTTTAAATTTCTATCTTTATCTGATCTGATGCTATTGTCATATTTTTATTTGACTTTACAGCCTTCCTTTTTCTCTTCTAAATGCCCCTGTTATTACATTATATCCCACCTTAATGTTATTGTTGTTGTTTAGTCACTAAGTCATGTGTGACTCTTTGAGATCCCATTAACTGCAGCATATTAGGCTCCCCTGTCCTCCAATGCCTCCTGGAGTTTGCCCAAATTCATGTCCATTGAATTAGTGATATTATCTAACCATCCCATTGTCTTTAAAATTCAATATAAATATGTTAATTTTGATATCATTAATCACACATGCAAAATCCCTTGTGCCATGTAAAGTAACATATTCACAAGTCCAGGGATTAGAACAAAGGATATTTTGGAACCATTACTCTGCTAGCTACAATATCCAAAACAGAAACCTAAATATTTATTTATATTATTATAACTATTGTTATTTTTTTTTAAAGGATTCTACCATATACCAGTGTTTCTCAACCTCAGAGATAGCTTGACTGACAATTCTTCGTCATTGGGTTAGGGATAAGAGGGCATTGTGTGCATTACAGAATGTTCAATAGCATCCCTGTCTTCTGTTTAAGATATTAGTAGCATCCTTCCCTAGCTATGACAACCAAAAATGTTTCCAGGTGTTATCAAATCACGTGGGACCAAATTGTGCCCAGCTGAAAATCACTACCTTAAACCTTTTTCCTCCTTTCTCTTCATAAGTCAGTGACATGAACCATCATCTACCCAGTTCTGAAGTAGGAACCTGGAAGTTCATCTTAACATTTTCCCTGCACAGGGGGGATCAGTGGTCACCAGGTGCTGTCATTCCTATCTCCTTACTCTTCACCACTGACTTTCCTTTCCCCTCACCCGGATTATCACAATACATTTCTAAGCGTTGTTCCTGACTTCACTACAGTCTGCTTTATTTTACTTTTTCTGAATTGTCTTCTTGGTCTCATGCAGCTGTTGCTTTTCCTGTTTAGGAAAGTTTAGGCCCTAATGTTCAGTCTATCAATTCTTTAAAACTTGCTTTTGTTGTTTGGTTCATAGCAGAGGTTATGATAGAATACGAATGATATTTTTGCTGTCTTCTACTTGGACTATAAGAGACATGGTGTTTTACAAGCACCATCTCCATTAGGTTTACTGTGCTTTAGAGGTTTTGTTATGCTTATTATTTGTGTACTTAAAAAAGTAGAAAAATCTCTTAACCAAAAAAGCTTTTGAAACCAAAGGAAAAATTCTAAGTCCAGTCATAATATTGTTTCTGTATCTCTATTGGTTCATACTATCTAGTCATTGAATTTCCATTTAGTGTAAGTTACTTTCAAGTGGACAAAGTTGACAAAAATGATATTAAATTTTCAAAATAAAAAATAGCCCTAATGTACACTTTAATTATAACCAACATTATTTCTTTAATACCAATTATTTTTTCATCAGTTTATCATGATTTTAGAATTGTAATAAACCTACTGTTTTTATTTTAACCCACTGCACAAACTAAGAGCAATGCTTCTACTCTTAATTAAGGTGATATTTTTCTGATATACCTCACTGTTTCCCTGTGAATGAATAACAATTGAGTCCAGGTAAATAAAAAAAAGAACAAAGTTCAACTATTCAAGAATAAATATTTCAAGTTGCGCTAGTGAGATCTTCATATTTCCAGCTCTTCAATTAGCTTTATTTTAGTAAGTATTCTCCTAAAAAGAAAATCAGTTTAGAAACAGATAAATGGAAAACAAGAGGAAGACCAATGGAAATAAAAGTAGAGCAAAATAAAGTTAAAGACTCAGGAGTTGAGTTCTTTGTTATAAATATTGTTTTCCTAGAAGCAAACAAGTTTTCCCAGGCAAAAAATAATAATAATAGTTTTGATACCTGAACTGAATTCTTATTGACTAACATGATAAAATATTTTTCAAGTGAGTTTTTACAGAATAAAACTTTCTACACCTATAGGCATGTCTTAGCAGGAAGACGTACACAGCTTCAAATCTCTATCTCAAAACACATCATTTCCATATAATAGAACTTGTTTAAATGCAGTATAAACTTTAGTCCATATACAATAGCTCCAATTTTAGCCATATCCATATATTACTTCAAAGTTATTTGCTTAATAATTTCCTTTAATTTGAATCACTCTTTTCTATCTTCATTTTATTAGTAATATTTGTTGATCCATCAATTTGGTATGTTAGTTTTATTTTTCACTGTATTTTAAATGGAAATAGTTTTTAATTTTAAAATACATTATATATATACATTATATAAATGTATATAAATGTATATTTTATACACATTTTATATACAAAATATATTTGTGATGCACTGTCCTTTTGCCAATAGTGTATTAAGTACAAGAAAGGCATACATATTAAAACATGCATTAAAGAAAAACTTGAAGAGGTATCAAAATTGGAAATCAAAATAATTGAACTTGTGATGGAGTGTTGCCTACCTACTCTCTGAAAAAAATCATTGGATAGATTAGGATTATGTGGTAAATTCTTTCTAAATAGAATGTGTGTATTTGTGCATATGAATGTGTGTGTACACACATATTATTTGTGTTATCACATTTAATTGTACACAGGAATAAAAAAAAAAGTGTGTTAACTATTAAAAGCTTTAATTTTAGCTAAATAAGAAACTCAAAGAGTATCTCCTCATTTCTGCTAAAATGTTAAATGTTCTTCTGTAAGTTTAAGGTCAAAGAGATAAAATAAAGATGAAACACTTATATTTCTACCTAGATTTTCAGAGGCCCTTTCAAGCAGACAGTTCCATTAAATGTGCAGTTATAAATCCTATTTAAAATAACTCACTTTAAGTTTTATATTATCTGTAGATTTTTTTTACTTTTATCAATAAAACCATAGCCCTTTTAAAAACTTACAGTGATAATTTTTGGTATTCCATAATGCCATTTCAATCATACCTTACTGCACAGAGCAAGAATGGATACTTTTTCCTTGTTCCCCACATTAAAGTAGATAAAGAGACTTTCTGAACTTGAAGAATACTTTTATTTTAAATATTAGTTTCTACAACTTGAACAATGTGTAGACTAAAATAAATTCAGGGTGACATTTTAAAATAATATACATACATACTCTTGGTTCAAAATAAAAAATGTAAATCAAATTAGTCAATGTTTTACTTGTAAATACTTTCACAACTTCTGGGAATAAGCTTTATCTACTTCCTCTCCTTCACATCCTATTCCTTTTGTTTGAATCAGTCATACAACTATGTCGTTTCTATAAGCAATATATTCCCCAAATTTTGCTCTACACCTTTACTGTTTTTCTTATTACTGTATGATTCTGATTATATCGCTCCATTGTTCAAAACGTTTTAAGAATGCCATTGAAGGACACACTTTTTACTTTTGTATCTGTCCACCTTTATATTTGCATCTCCCACAACTTGCTCATATGTATCCTATGCAGACATCCTGAACTACTTTCTCTCCTCCACTATGCCCTGCTCACCCAAGTGGCCCTATTCTTTTAGTAGACCATCTCTTTACTTATAATGTCTTCCCCCCAGCTTGTTTTATTTCCTTGCATAAACTCTAATTATTGTGCAGAACAGCTCAATGTCAGCTCCACTCTTAGGTTGACACTGGCTCTCCCACATGTAGTCAAGTAGTGTTCTGTGCTCTTCCTCATGTGTATTAACAAATCATATCTCAATCTCAATCTCTCTCTGTCCCCTCCTTGCTCTATCTCTCCCAAGAACAGTGAACACTTGCGGGAAAAGATTTGCATATTTCCTAATTTAACCATCAAAAGCATGATATATAGATATCAAATACATGTCAGCATCCAAAAAATAATGCTAGCTTTTTTTTTTTTTTAGAATCTTAGTTTTTTATATATATCTTCCCCCAAACATAGTCTCTAACCTCATAAGAACAGAGGCTATAATAACAACTTCAGTTCAGTTCAGTTCAGTCACTCAGTTGTGTCTGACTCCTTGCGACCCCATGAATCGCAGCAAGCCAGGACTCCCTGTCCGTCACCAACTCCTGGGGTTCACCCAAACTCAGATGCATCGAGTCGGTGATGCCATCCAGCCATCTCATCCTCTGTCGTCCCTTTCTCCTCCTGCCCCCAATCCCTCCCAGCATCAGGGTCTTTTCCAATGAGTCAACTCTTCACATGAGGTGGCCAAAGTATTGGAGTTTCAGCTTCAGCATCAGTCCTTCCAATGAACACCCAGGACTGGTCTCCCTTAGAATGGACTGGTTGGATCTCCTTGGAGTCCAAGGGACTCTCAAGAGTTTTCTCCAACACCACAGCTCAAAAGAAAATCAATTCTTCGGTGCTCAGTTTTCTTCACAGTCCAACTCTCACATCCATATATGACCACTGGAAAAACCACGGCCTTCACTAGATGGACCTTTGTTGGCAAAGTAATATCTCTGCTTTTTAACATGCTATCTGAAGAACAAACAAACAAACATGCTATCTAGGTTGGTCATAACTTTCCTTCCAAGGAGTAAGTGTCTTTTAATTTCATGGCTGAAATTACCATCTTCAGTGATTTTGGAGCCCCCAAAAATAAAGTCTGACACTGTTTCCACTGTTTCCCCATCTATTTGCCATGAAGTGATGGGACCAGATGTCATGATCTTCATTTTCTGAATGTTGTTGAGCTTTAAGCCAACCTTTTCACTCTCCTCTTTCACTTTCATGAAGAAGCTTTTTAGTTCCTCTTCACTTTCTGCCATAAGGGTGGTGTCATCTGCATATCTGAGGTTATTGATATTTCTCCCGGCAATCTTGATTCCAGCTTGTGCTTCTTCCAGCCCAGTGTTTCTCATGATGTACTCTGCATATGTTAAATAAGCAGGGTGAGAATATACAGGCTTGACGTACTCCTTTTCCTATTTGGAACCAGTCTGTTGTTCCATGTCCAGTTCTCAAGAGGCAGGTCAGGTGGTCTGGTATTCTGATCTCTTGAAGAATTTTCCACAGTTTATTGTGATCCACACAGTCAAAGGCTTTGGCATAGTTAATAAAGCAGAAATAGATGTTTTTCTGGAACTCTCTTGCTTTATCAATGATCCAGCAGATGTTGGCAATTTGATCTCTGGTTCCTCTGCCTTTTCTAAAACCAGCTTGAACATCTTGAAGTTCACAGTTCACGTATTGCTGAAGCCTGGCTTGGAGAATTTTGAGCATTACTTTACTAGCGTGTGGGATGAGTGCAATTGTGTGGTAGTTTGAGCATTTTTTGATATTACCTTTCTATAGGATTGGAATGAAAACTGACCTTTTCCAGTCCTGTGGCCACTGCTGAGTTTTCCAAATTTGCTGGCATATTGAGTGCAGCACTTTCACAGCATCATCTTTCAGGATTTGAAGTAGCTTAACTGGAATTCCATCACCTCCACTAGCTTTGTTTGTAGCGATGCTTTCTAAGGCCCACTTGACTTCACATTCCAGGATGTCTGGCTCTAGGTGAGTGATCACACCATCGTGATTATCTGGGTCATGGAGATCTTTTACATACACCTGTTTCTTTATTAGTACCCTAGAGATACCTAACTTGTCAGACTGATAGAATAAATAAAATATCACACAGTTTGATACATGGTAAGTGTGAAAGAAATTCTATTTTATTATCCAGTTATACTATTACATGTAATTTTTATACACAAAATACAATTACAGAATGACAAAGAACTAAAAGCGTTATTGAAAGTTGAGCATTTTTTTTTTTTTCATTTTTATCTATAAGAAAACCAAGGCACAGTGGAGTTAAGTAATTTGCCTATGATTCTGCAGTTCAGGGTTATGAAAGAGAACTAGGGTCCATTTTTTTGAGTAATCTATGGATTTTATGCACTCTCATACATTTGTTAGCTCAGCTGGAAAAGAATCTCCCTGCAATGCAGGAGACCCTGGTTCGATTCCTGGGTCTGGAAGATCCACTGGAAGGGAGAGGCTACCCAATCCAGTATTCTTGGGCTTCCCTGGGCTTAGAAGGTAAAGAATCTGCCCACAATGTGGGAGATGTGGGTTTGATCCAAGGATTGGGAAGATCCCCTGGAGAAGAAAATGGCTACACAGTCCAGTATTCTAGCCTGGAAAATTCCATGGACTGTATAGTCCATGGGGTCACAAAGAGTTTAACACCAGTGAATGACTTTCACTTCACTTCATATATGTGTGTGTTCAGTTCACTTCACTTCAGTTGCTCAGTCGTGTCTGACTCTTTGCGACCCCATGAATCGCAGCACGCCAGGCCTCGCTGTCCATCACCAACTCCTGCAGTTCACCCAGACTCACGTCCATCGAATCAGTAATGCCATCCAGCCATCCCACCCTCTGTCGTCACCTTCTCCTCCTGCCCCCAATCCCTCCCAGCATCAGAGTCTTTTCCAATGAGTCAACTCTTCACATGAGGTGGCCAAAGTACTGGAGTTTCAGCTTTAGCATCATTCCTTCCAAAGAAATCCCAGGGCTGATCTTCAGAATGGACTGGTGGGATCTCATTGCAGTCCAAGGGACTCTCAAGAGTCTTCTCCAGCACCACAGTTCAAAAGCATCAATTCTTCGGCACTCAGCCTTCTTCACAGTCCAAATCTCATATCCATACATGACCACTGGAAAAACCATAGCCTTGACTAGATGAACCTTTGTTGGCAAAGTAATGTCTCTGCTTTTCAATATGCTATCTAGGTTGGTCATAACTTTTCTTCCAAGGAGTAAGAGTCTTTTAATTTCATTGCTGCAATTACCATCTGCAGTGATTGTGTGTATGTGTGTGTGTGTGTGTATTTGCATGTCTAATATACATATAGAGCATGTATATGTATATGTATAATATACATGCTTAGCTGTATATTATAGCTCAGCTATTCCCTGGTAGCTTAGCTGGTAAAGAAACCACCTGCAATGCAGGAGACCCAAGTTCAATTCCTAGGTCAGGAAGATCCCTTGGAGAAGGGAACAGCTACCCACTCCAGTATTCTGGCCAGGAGACTTCTATAGACTGTATAGTCCATGGGATTGCAAAGAGTTGGACATGACTGAGCAACTTTCACTTTCGTTCCATATATGTATGAGCATGTCTAATATCTTCTTTTCCCTACCCCTGATTTTTCTCATATCTTCCAGTCATAATTAGGGTAGAGAAATACAGGTATCAGAATTTCTATAGATGTGTGTGCATGTGCTCAGTGGTGTCCAACTCTTTGCAACCCCATGGACCATTAGGCTCCTCTGTCCATGGAATTTCCAGGCAAGAATACTGGAAGGGGTCCCATTTCCCACGCCAGAGGATATTCCTGGCCCAGGAATTGAAACTGTGTCTCTTGCATCTTCTGCAGTGGCAGGCGGCTTCTTTACCACTATGCCACCTGGGAAGCCCATATCTATAGATAGATAGATATAATAGATAGAGTTGGGATCCACCTCCTCAGAAAACCTCCATGCATACAGCTTCTGTTCCAGATAAAGCTGGAAAAGATATTTCCTTTGATTCCCAAAGTACCCAATGACAACTCCAAGTTTATCACCTACCATATGAACTGCTACTAACTGGTTAATAATTAAATGATCATTATTGATGAAATATACTTATTGATTGACATATACTTACTGATTTTTGCAGTGTCAACACCTGACACAGGGCCTCAGACAGCACAGATATTCAAATAGTTATTGTTGGATCTAAACTCCAGAATACATTTTCTAACCCCAAACCACAATTCCCTAATTTCCTTTACAATGAAATTATCCTCTTAATCTTATAATAATATCTTCAGCCATTATGTGTGAAACCTGCTGGATTCCTCTTTTGGGCATGCTAAAATATTTAAGGCTAGTGATGTACATATACAGATAAATACAGATGCATGATTAAATCTCACATAGGACTTAGTAATCATATTATTTGGTTCATAAATAGTGAAGTGAATGCAGTTAGTCATATATGCTGCTTATTTGATTAAAAATTGTCTTCATTTAAGTTAATAATAACTGCCTTCATTGAGCAATTAGTGTATACTAGGCAAGTGTATTTATAATTGCACTGAATCTTTGCCACTTTTCTATTATTATCTTATTTTTATTGGTGAGGTATTTGAATATTAAATCAGTTAGACAATATGCATAATATTACTCATTTTTTTCTAAATCTCATCTTTGATTAACACTCTTAGTTACTAAGGTGACAAAGTATCTATAGGTGTTTGAAATATTCCATTGTGCTGCATCGGTAAATTGGCTTTCTAGCTCACTCCAAAGCCATAGCCTTAGGCTACCCAGGGTAGCCTTATCTTTCCTTTAGCAACACACAACATACACATGATACACACACACAATTTGTCTGACTTCATCTCCTCCTATCCATTCCCTATTCGTCTATAGTACCCTATTCATCTGTAGATTCTTTGTCCTTCTTCAAACTCTCCAGACTCACTCTTGTCTCATGGTTTACATTTTTCAGCCTTAATTACTCATATAGATATCTGCATGATAATTTGATCTATTTTAGTATCTAATGAAATTTTATCAGTGACTGCATTTAAAGAGCAGCCCCATCTTCATAATAGCCCCACTATTATGCTTATCTGCTGTATTTTCATCCATAGCACTTTTTATCATGAGATACATTTTGCTAAAAATATATATATATGTCCTTTCTCTAGATTATAGCTTCATATGGATAAAAATTTTTGTCTGTTTGGCCTACCACTATATTCTTATGGCAAGGTCGATGTTTGGCTCAGAGTAGATGCTCAAATAATACTTGAGAATTAATTAATAAGTACAAACAAAATGCATAAAGTCCATAAAATTTTACAGAAGAAATAGTTATCAGCACAGAATTGATTACAAATAGCAGCTACACAATTAACCAATAATATGACCTTAGCAGTCAGACACACTTAAATTTAAAATCTTTTTTATCTCTTATTTTCTATACAACCATGGTGGGCTGGTTAGTATGATCTTCAAGGCTTGTATCTGCTAAGTTAAAATGCTAATAATTCCTTCACAGCCTTATTTTGGGTAGAGTTAGTGACATTTCCCTCTTTCTTTCCTACACCCAGTTAGGGGAATACACACATATGTAAAGATAAAGCAAAAATGGAATTTATCTTCCAAACCAGAACTCATTAAGAATGACAGGGTGCACTATTTATAATTATAGTGGGATAACAACTACAAATCAGTATGGCTCCGAGCAAAACAGAATGTAGTCTACCTAATAGGAAGACATACATGCAGATATCAAAATGGATTCAAAGCACATCAAGTGTGCTGGGCTTAGTGGATTAGCACTTGGTGTCATTTGCATTGTGTCCAGAGGCTGGAAAACTAAACACATTTCCTAAGACTCTCTTTCACTTAGGTTTCTGAGCATGCATTAGGTTTTGCCAGTTACCTGCAGAGTGTGAGATGTAGAAGGCAGAAGTATAGGAGAGATCATTTCTCCTTCCCTTTAGTTGTTCCTGTGAGAAGCACAGAATTGTAGAGATCTCCCACAGCAGAAGACTGTGTCTACTCCTTCTGCGGTTCTTTTTTCTTTTTTATTTTTTTAATTAATTAATTTTTTATTGAAGGATAATTGCTTTACAGAATTTTGTTGTTTTCTGTCAAACCTCAACATGAATCAGCCATAGGTATATATAGATATATATCCCCTCTCTTCTGAACCTCCCTCTCATCTTCCTGCCCACCCAATCCCTCTAGATCAACACAGAGCCCTTGTTTTATTTTCCTGAGCCATACAGCAAATCCCTGCTAGCTATCCACTTTACATATGGTAATGTAAATTTCCATGTTACTCTCCATACATCTCACCCTCTCCCCATGTCCACAAAGGTATCCCTATGTCTATTTCTCCATTGCTGCCCTGTAAATAAATTCTTCAGTTCCATTTTCTTAGACTCCGTATATGTGCATTAGAATATGATATTTATCTTTCTCTTTCTGACTTACTTCACGCTGTATAATAGGTTCTAGGTTCATCTACCTCATCAGAACTAACTCAAAGGCAGTCCTTCTTATGGCTGAGTAATATTCCATTGTGTATATGTACCCAACTTCTTTATCCATTCATCTGCTGATGGACATCTAGGTTGCTTCCATGTTCTAGCTATTGTAAATAGTGCTGCAATGAACAATGGGATACATGTGTCTTTTTCAATTTTGGTTTCTTCAGGGTATATGCCAAGGAGTGGGATTGCTGGGTCATATGGTGGTTGTATTCCTAGCTTTTTAAGGAATCTCCATACTGTGTTCCATAGTGGATGTATCACTTTACATCCCCACCAACAGTGCAAGAGTGTTCCCGTTTCTCCACATCCTCTCCAGAATTTGTCGTTTGCAGACTTTTTGATGATGACCATTCTGACTGGTGTGAATTGATATCTCATCGTCACTTTGATTTGCAGTTCTCTAATAATGAGTGATGTTGAGCATCTTTTCATGTGTTTGACAGCCATCTTTATGTCTTCTTTGGAGAAATGTCTACCCAGGTCTTTTTCCCATTTTTAATTGGGTTGTTTTTCTGCTATTGTTGTTTCCTGGTGGCTCAGAGGATAAAGCACCTGCCTGCAAGGCAGGAGACCCAGGTTCTATCCCTGGGTTGGGAAGATCCCCTGGAGAAGGAAATGGCAACCCACTCCAGTATTCTTGCCTGGAGAATCCCATAGTCCACTGGGTCGCAAAGAGTTGGGCACGACTGAGCAACTTCACTTTCACTTTCTGGTATTGAGTTGTATGAGCTGCTTGTATATTTTGGAAATTAACCCTTTGTCAGTTGTTTCATTTGCTATTATTTTCTCCCATTATGAGGGTTGTCTTTTCACCTTGCTTATAGTTTCCTTTGCTGTGCAAAAGCTTCTAAATTTAATCAGGTCCCACTTATTTACTTTTATTTCTATTTCCATCACTCTAGGAGTTGGGTCATAGAGGATGTTGCTTTGATTTATGCCATCAATTGTTCTGCCTATGTTTTATTCTAAGAGTTTTATAATTTCTGGTCTTACATTTAGGTCTGTAATCCAGTTTGAGTTTATCTTTGTGAATGGTGTTAGGAAGTGTTCTAATTTCATTCTTTTACATGTGGCTATCCAGTTTTCCCAGCACCATTTATTGAAGAGGAGTCTTATCCCCATTGTATATTCTCGCCTCCTTTGTCAAAAATAAGGCACCCATAGGTACATGGGTTTATTTCTGGGCTTTCTATCTTGTTCCAGTGGTCTATATCTCTGTTTCTGTGCCAAAACACCATACTGTTTTGATGACTGCAGCTTTGTAGTATAATCTGAAGTCAGGAAGGTTGATTCCTCCAGATACATTCTTCTTTCTCAAGACTGCTTTCTCTATTCAGGGTCTTTTGTGTTTCCATATTAATTGTGAAATTTTTTGTTCTAGTTCTGTGAAAAATGCCATTGGTAATTTGATAGGGATCACATTGAATCTGCAGATTGTGTTTGATAGTATAGTCATGTTCACAATATTGATTTTTCCTACCAAGGAACATGTAATATCTCTCTATCTGTTTAAGTCATCTTTGATTTCTTTCCTTAGTGTCTTATAATTTTCTGTGTACAGTACTTTTATCTCCTTAAGTAAGTTTATTCCTAGATATTTAATTATTTTTGTTGCAATGGTGAATGGATTGATTCTTTAATTTCTATTTCTGATTTTTAACTGTTAGTATATAGAACTTCAAATGATTTCTGTGTATTGATTTTGTATCCTGCAACCATGCTAAATTCACTGATTAGCTCTAGTAATTAATTTTCTGATATTATCTTTAGGGTTTTCTATGTACAGTATCATGCCATCTGCAAACAATGAGGGCTTTACTTCTTCTTTTCTGATCTGGATTCCTTTTATTTCTTTTTCTTCTCTGATTCCTGTAGCTAGGACTTCCAGAACTATGTTGAATAATAGTGGTGAAAGTGGACACCCTTGTCTTGTTCCTGATCTTAGGGGGAATGCTTTCAGTTCTTCACCACTGAGAATAATGTTTGCTATAGGCTTATCATATATGGCCTTTACTATGTTGAGTTAGGTTCCTTCTATGCCCATTTTTTGAAGAGCTTTAATCATAAATGGGTGATGAATTTTGTCAAAGGCTTTTTCTGTATCTATTGAGATTATCATATGATTTTTATCTTTTAATTTTTTAATATGGCGTATCACATTGTTTGATGTGTATATTGAAGAATCCTTCTGTGGTTCTTGAGAGGAAGGCACTGCACTGGTGGCTTCCAGGTCCTGGATTCTAGCCATGGTAGTATCTTCTTAAAGTCAGACAGAGATTAAAGCTCTCTAGCAAGCTAGTTCTGCATAGAGTAGCTCTGAGTGTTAGGCCTAGAGGCCCTTTGAGTGATCAGTAAACATCTGAGTTGTCTTATCAAATTTCTTTCTGCCAGTAATTGCTTAGGCAGCTGTTCCCTGCAACTGAAAGCTAACAAACCAAGATGTACCACACGGCCTCCTAATTTACAGTGTTGCTTCTCTAATTAACGCAAGTACAATATTTTCATAAGTGGTCTTAGCTGATCTGCTTAAACATATGGTATACTAATGAATGTTGAAATATGTCTTAACTTCAGTCGTAGATCTAGAAGAATTATCACTTTCTCTAACCGGTAGCCCCTCAGGAGGTTTTACTTCAGATATGGCTGTTACAAATAAATATTTCTGGAGAAATATATGACCTGTCAAATTACATCAAAAAACTACACAGGTTCATGGGCATTCTTGTCTAAACAGTTTTTCTGATGTACAAAATACAAAACTACAAATTAAGCCAAGTTGTTAACAATTAACTGGATGCATTGTGTTGCCTAGACAAAACTATGCCCACCTTCTAGAAAGTCAGCATAATATGTCCATAGGAACAATCTTTAATTAGTAGTTACCTCAGGCCACCCCTTTATTAATGGGAAATAATAGGATCAGTATCTTAATAGGTTTTCTGGGGTAAGTATCTATGATAAATAGGAACTTTTGCTTATATCCTCAAGTTCTTAGGTCATCATAATGCAAATTAATTAAGGTCTTTTCATAAGCCAATATATGTATTTGCTTTTGTTTATATAAGAGATGCTCAGAGAGCATTATTTGTTAACTATAGTATAAGATTGAAGTAAAAATAGATCATATACAATGTTTTCAGATTTTCATGGGTGAGAAAAATGTTGCATCTGTGGATAGAAATGAGTCTTCAAGAAACAGTTTATATTTTTGTGATTCATAGTGATGTAAAATGAGCAAAACTTTAGCAATTCAATAATTCAGTAAAATATTTCAGCCTTAGGTGAAGCTGAGCCAATGAGAACGTACTACAGTTTATGCTAAGATTCCAGAGTCAGGAAAACAAAGCTGTTTTGGGCCAAATTGTTTGGCTTCAAGATTGAATGAAATCCATTTATGCCTATACTCTGATTACGAATATGCAAAATTCATGAATTCAAACAGACAGCAGTTGGAAGGGAACAGAAATGTCACTGCAGTTGATTTCATAGAATGGTAGAATTTGGAAGATTTTAATTTTGTTTTCAGGCTAGTTGTTGTTTCAATAAACATCAATAAAAAGTATAGTGAATTAAACTTCTCTCTAGTCTTTTATCCCAGAAGGTAACTCTGCTGATACTGGAATATTTACTATGTACTAAAGCAAATATCCAGAGAAGGCAATGGCACCCCACTCCAGTACTCTTGCCTGGAAAATCCCATGGACGGAGGAGCCTGATAGGCTGCAGTCCATGGGTCGCTAAAAGTCGGACACGACTGAGCGACTTCACTTTCAATTTTCACTTTCATGCACTGGAGAAGGAAATGGCAACCCACTCCATTGTTCTTGCCTGGAGAATCCCAGGGACAGGTGAGCCTCCTGGGCTGCTGCCTATGGGGTCGCACAGAGTCGGACACGACTGAAGCGACTTAGCAGCAGCAGCAAAGCAAATATCTGAGATAGACAATCTAGTAGAGTATTCTCGATCCTCTTGATACCTAAACTGCTGATTAAATTATGCTTAATAAATGAAGTCCCAAGAACACAGAGCAAATGATTCCCTGACTATAACTGACGATGGCAGAACTAACAAATGTGACCCCAACGGCAGTCCAATTCTGAGAAGTTAATCAAACAAATCAATTAAAATGAGGCATTTGAAGTTTAGAACTTTTTTTACAGTTAAAAACTACATAAATAATAACATACTACTTCTCTTGGCATATAAACACAGATAAGAAAATGGCATAAACTGGGCAAGAATATGAAAGGGAAAATAAGGACAATAAAATTGTATTAAATTGCCTCTGAGTTATACAAACTATTTCAAATATTCAATGGCTTCTTTCATACAAAATTTTAGAAAATCAAAATCAGAATATTTCCTTTCTAACAAGTTTCCAGAAAGTTTATGTTTTAAAAGCATTATGCCTCCAGGACTATATATTTCACATGAAATACTAAGAAACTAGAGAACAAAGTAAAAGACCCCTGGGGACTTCAGATCTCATAGATTTAGTTTAAAATGTTTTTTGAGGAAGTGAGTTTCCAATAAAGGGATGTTCAGGCTATCAAAATATCTACTGAAAAGAAAGCAAATGAAATATTCAATAACTTTTCTCTCAATAACAAAAGTAATAAAGAAAACCATTGGCAGCAGTACCCCTTTCAAAGGTAAAACTCCTTCCAGCCCAAGCTCTTTGTTTTTTCTCTCTTTATATCAGTGATGCTATCTGCCATTGAATAACTGAAATATATTCATCAGGGTCAACATATGTGCTAATAAATACTAACATCAGCTTTCAAGCTTTGCATTTGGCAAGTTTAACACTGTACTTAGTACTAAAAAGCTTAACTATTCCTTCATTTAATTTTGTAAGCCATTTTAGCTTATTTAAGCATTCTTTCTGTGAAAATATACTCTGTACATGTGTTCAATTATCCTTCATGAATAGTTCAAAAAGTCAAGAATTAAAATTAACATAAAATTATGTGCATAAAGTGGTTTACTATTCTCCAATGTGGAAACTATATTTAAAAGACATTTGTTATATTCTTAGAAAACTCTTAGACTTTCTTAATGTATTCAATCTTCAATATTCAGAGGGCATTTAAAATTATTTAGCAGCTTCTGCTGCTGCTAAGTTGCATCAGTCGTGTCTGACTCTGTGCAATCCCATAAACGGCAGCCCACCAGGCTCCTCTGTCCCTGGGATTCTCCAGGCAAGAACACTGGAGTGGGTTGCCATTTCCTTCCCCAATGCATGCATGTATGCTACGTAGCTTCATTTGTGTCTGACTCTGTGTGACCCCATGGACAGCAGCCCACCAGGTTCCCCTGTCCACAAGATTCTCCAGGCAAGAATAGTGGAGTGGGTTGCCATTTCCTTCTCCAATTTAGCAACTAGATTTCAAATAAGATTTCTCTACCTTATACTACCAACAAAAGAGCAATATGGGTTTAATATGTATCATTTTGAGATGAAAAAAAAATACAAGTCAAGCATTCTCAGTAGATAACTTGGTTCATGTAATAGATAATCAAAAGAGAAAAATATTAAACTCAAATATTTTATGAATTACTTAAAAATTCAACAGATATCCATTAATGGATTGAATAACATGTATTTATAAAACAGATGAAACAGAAACAAGACACAGAGGAATAGTGTCTTGCTTATTAGAATAGAAAAAAAGAAGTAAGACACAACTGCAACGGGGAATTCAGAAATCTCAATAGGAATTACATTACAAAATGCTACAATATTTTTAATGGAATGTGGCCATGTAATTAAACATTTAATTATGTCTTCTTTCACTCAGCATTCACAATCTTAGACATTTTTCAATGAAGATAAATTACCAAATTTTGTAAAGACAGGTAAAAGTAGGAGGGTCCTTGCAATTTTTCTTTCATATTCTTAAATTGGTGTATCTATACATTTAATTTCTGTAATAGTAGCACATTGTACCAATGCCAACAATACAGAAATATGAGGTATGAGAAAATTCTCTTCTATTTAAATTCCATTTCTTACTAAAAGCAGAGTAACAATTTGGAAGATATGCTATTCAATTTTTTATAGAAGCACAACACTTTTTTTAAAGAAATAAAAATAGAAAAACAGTGTTCTATACTTTGCTTTTCTTAGCAATGCATTTTTCTCAAAATAAATATATAAAAATTTATATATTTTTAATATAAAAATATTATACTGATGGATATTGGGATTTTTCTGCTCTTCTACTGATGGATATTGGGATTTTTTTTCTACTTATTTCAAATAAAGTATTGTATAATACAAATCCATTTACCACATTATTTCTGTGTAATGACACCCTCAATTTCTACTGGATAAGGCCCATATAGTGGTTTGATGAGTGTGTACACTTTAATGTTTAAAAACGCTGCTAGACAAATTCCACAAAGTTTGAAGTGATGTCCAGTTCCACTGGGTAGAGCTAATAGTTGTGCCACATCCTTGGCTGCACTGATTGTAATCAACCTTTCATATTTCTATCATCCTAATTTTTTTTTAATTTTCAGTGTTTCAATCACCTTGTCCTTGATGATTAGTGAAGTGGAACATATTTTCATCAGAAGCCCATTTGTATTTTTTCTTCTGTGAATTTCCTAACTATATTCCATGCTAGCTTTTCTTGTGGCAGTTACTTTATTTCATTAATGTGCATAACTTTGGGTGTAAAGTAGAAATATTAAATTTTTATGTATTAAATATCACAAATATAAAGTTAAACCATATGCATTTGTCAATTTGTGACAATATTTGATCTACCAAATGTGATCAAGTACAGTTTACTCAAATATTTTATTTTAGTCTATGATTCTGTCATTTGTCTTTGCTTATAGTTTCTTTACCACACAAATATGCAATATTATGTAATCTGTACTTTAATGTTAATATTACATTTATGTTTAATACTATTATAGTTTTAAATATAATATTTATATATAAATATAAAATATAATAATTTTTAAATGGGCTTCCCTGGTGGCTCAGATGGTAAAGAATCAGCCTACAATATGGGGACCTGGATTTGATCCCTTGGTTGGGAAGATTCTCTGGAGAGGGGAAAGGCTGCCCACTCTAGTATTCTGACCTGGAGAACTCCATGGATTGTACAATTCATGGAGTCGCAAAGAGTCAGACACAACTAAACAACTTTCATTTCAATGAATGGTTTTAAAATATTATTATAATATTAAAATTAAATGTATTTAATTTTGATATTATTATAGTTTAAGCTTCATATATAGTATTAAATGGGACTTTTTTCTTTCTTTCAAAGAGATGGCTGTTTTTAGTTCTTCAAAGTTAATTCACTATTAATAAATTTCAACTTATCTACAGAACTGGAAAAATGATTCTAATCAATAATTCTTTCATGGTTCTAGAGTTAATTTAACACTTAGAAATTATCGAAATATAATTTGAATAAATAAGTTTTGTTTTACTTTTCTTATGATTAAAACTTCTATATATTGTGAAATGCAAAACGATCACTAAGTTGAAATTTTAAAATACCATACTGTTAGCACAAACCACATTAATTATATATGCTAAATGATGATTTGGTCTTAAGTTAAAGTACCATTTGCAGTGGTAAGATGATACTGATGACTATACCTCCTTTTCTTATGGAACTGTCTTCTTCATAATTCCATGGATCATGTAATGGCCCTATTCTCAGCTTCTTTGGCTTATGAAACCTATACTCAATCTACAGAATCCTGTGCTATCACAGTCACCTGTCTGTATGGCTTCATGAAGACCATCTCCATGACTTTTCAACAGTCTCCTGTTTTAAAATAACACTATATGGAAATAACATGTTTCCAAGTATAAACAATTGTCCAAAATGAGATGGTTATTCAGTGATTCAGAATGTTTCTCTATTTTATTGTTCATATTGGAACAAAAGATACAAAATGAGAAATTTATTGTAGAGAACTTCTAAAAACATGGAAATAAGCTCAGGGAACACTGTAGAACACTTATGCACAGGCTTCTTTCTCATTGTTTTGCAGTTGCTAAGTCACATTGTGATCCACATAGTCAAAGGCTTTAGCATAGTCAGTGAAGTAGATGTTTTTCTGGAATTTTTGCTTTTGCTATGATCCAACGGATGTTGGCAATTTGATTTCAATTTTTGTGTATTTGTTTGCTATTAATTATTGTGGTAGCTTTCATGAAATAAAATGACTGAGGTCTGACCCCTAGGCTCACTGAAGTAGCATTTGATAAAACTGTACAAAAGATTAATACGGCCATCATAGAGGAGAACAAGAAGTGAGGTTAAAAGGAAACAGTCAATGCAGCACTTGTAATATTTCACATAAGAATGCAAAATATAAAACCAGTTTTCATAATATATATTTTCTATAATTCTAAAAACCTACTTTTTTTTTTCTTTTTGTGTTGAGTTGCCTCCTAATTGTTGTTCAGTCATTAAGTCATGTCTGACTCTGTGAACCCATAGACTGCAGAATGCAAAACTTCCATGTCCTTCATCGTCTCCTGGACTTGCTCAAACTCATGTGCATTGAGTCAGCGATGCCATCCAATGATCTCATCCTCTGTCATCCCGTACTCCTCTTGCCTTCAATCTTTCCCAGCATTAGGGTCTTTTCTAATGAATCAGCTCTTTGCATCAGGTGGCCAAAGTATTGGAGCTTCAGCTTCAGCATCAGTCCTTCCAATGAATATTCAGGACTGAGTTCCTTTAGTATTGACTGGTTTGATCTCCTTGCAGTCCAAGGGACTCTCAAGAGTCTTCTCCAACTCCACAGTTCAAAAGCATCAATTCCACGCTTAGTCTTCTTCAAGGTCCAACTTTCACATCCGAACATAATTACTGGAAAAACCATAGCTTTGACTAGACAGACCTTTGTCAGCAAAGCAATGTTTCTGCTTTTAAATACACTGTCTAGGTTTGTCATAGCTTGTCTTCTAAGGAACAAGTGTCTTTTAATTTCGTAGCCACAGTCACCATCTGCAGATTTTGAAGGCCCCTAAAATGAAGTTTGTCAGTATTTCTACATTTTCCCCATCTATTTGCTATGAAGTGATGGAACTGTATGCCATGATTTTAGTGTTTTGAATGTAGAGTTTTAAGCCAGGTTTTTCTCTCTCCTCCTTCACCTTCATCAAGAGGCTCTTTAGTTCCTCTTTGCTTTCTGTTATTAAAGTGGTATTATCTGAATATCTGAAGTTGTTGATATTTCTCCTGGCAATCCTGATTCCAGGTTGTGATTCACCCAGCCCAGAATTTTGTACAATGTACTCTGCATATAAGTTAAATAAGCAGGGTGACAATATACAGCACTGACACGCTCCTTTTCCAATTTTGAACCAGTCTGTTCCCTGTCCATTTCTAACTGTTGCTTCTTGACCTGCATACAGGTTTCTCAGGAGGCAGGTAAGGTTGTCTGATAATTCCATCTCTTTAAGAATTCTCCAATTTGTTGTGATTCTCACAGTCAATGGCTTTCTTATAGTCAGTAAAACAGAAGTAGATTTTTTTTTTTTTGTTTGGAATTCCCCTGCTTTTTCCATGGTCCAATGGATGTTGGCAACTTAATCTCTGGTTGCTCAGCTTTTTCTAAATCCAGGTTGTATAACTGGAAGTTCTCTGCTAACATACTGTTGAAGCCTAGCTTGAAGGATTTTTGAGCACTGCCATGCTAGCAAGTCAAATGAATGCTGTTGTATGGCAGTCAGAACATTCTTTGGCATTGCCCTTCTTTGGGACTGGAATGAAAACAGACCTTTTCCAGTCCTGTGGCCACTGCTGAGTTTTCCAAATTTGCTGGCATAGTGAGTGCAGCACTTTAACAGCATCTGCATTTAGTATTTGAAATAGCTCAGCTGGAATTCCATCACATCCACTGGCTTTATTTGTAATAAGGCTTCCATAAGACATCCTGGAATGTGAAGTCAAGTGGGCCTTAGAAAGCATCACTATGAACAAAGCTAGTGGAGATAATGGAATTCCAGTTGAGCTATTTCATATCCTGAAAGATCATGCTGTGAAAGTGCTACATTCAATACGCCAGCAAATTTTGAAAACTCAGCAGTGGCCACAGGACTGGAAAAGGTCAGTTTTCATTCCAATCCCTAAGAAAGGCAATGCCAAAGAATGCTCAAACTACTGCACAATTGCACTCATCTCACACGTTAGTAAAGTAATGCTTAAAATTCCCCAAGCCAGGCTTCAGCAATATGTGAACTGTGAACTTCCAGATGTTCAAGCTGGTTTTAGAAAAGGCAGAGGAACCAAAGATCAAATTGCCAACATCCACTGGATCATCAAAAAAGCAAGAGAGTTCCAGAAAAACATCTATTTCTGCTTTATTGACTATGCCAAAGCCTTTGACTGTGTGGATCACAATAAACTGTGGAAAATTCTGAAAGAGATAGGAATACCAGACCACCTGACCTGCCTCTTGAGAAACCTGTATGCAGGTCAGGAAGCAACAGTTAGAACTGGACATGGAACCACAGACTAGTTCCAAATAGGAAAAGGAGTACGTCAAGGCTGTATATTGTCACCCTGATTATTTAACTTTTATGCAGAGTACATCATGAGAAACACTGGGCTGGAAGAAGCACAAGCTGGAATCAAGATTGCTGGCAGAAATATCAATAACCTCAGATATGCAGATGACATCACCCTTATGGCAGAAAGTGAAGAGGAACTAAAAAGCCTCTTGATGAAGGTGAAAGAGGAGAGTGAAAAAGTTGGCTTACAACTCAACATTCAGAAAACAAAGATCATGGCATCTGGTCCCATCACTTCATGGGAAATAGATGGGGAAACAGTGGAAACAGTGACAGACTTTATTTTTCTGGGCTCCAAAATTACTGCAGATGATGACTGCAGCCATGAAATTAAAAGATGCTTACTCCTTGGAAGGATAGTTATGACCAACCTAGATAGCATATTGAAAAGCAGAGACATTGCCAACAAAGGTCCGTCTAGTCAAGGCTATGGTTTTTCCTGTGGTCTTGTATGGATGTGAGAGTTGGACTGTGAAGAAGGCTGAGCACTGAAGAATTGATGTTTTTGAACTGTGGTGTTGGAGAAGACTCTTGAGAGTCCCTTGGGCTGCAAGGAGATCCAACCAGTCCATTCTAACGGAGATCAGTCCTGGGTGTTCTTTGGAAGGAATGATGCTAAAGCTGAAACTCCAGTACTTTGGCCACCTCATGAGAAAAGTTGACTCATTGGAAAAGATCCCGATGCTGGGAGGGATTGGGGGTAGGAGGAGAAGGGGATGACAGAGGATGAGATGGCTGGATGGCATCACCAACTTGATGGATGTGAGTTTGAGTGAACTCTGGGAGTTGGTGATGGACAGGGAGGCCTGGCATGCTGCAATTCATGGGGTCACGAAGAGTCGGATATGACTGAGTGACTGAACTGAACTGAACTGAAGGCCCACTTGATTTTACTTACAGGATGTCTGACTCTATGTGCACGACCATGCCATCTTTTTCATTACCTTTAAGAAAGGTCTACAGTACAGCTGTACAGAAGAAAAACTGGCTGACGTGTCTATTTCACTAGCAATATGCAGACATTCTGCTAGGGGATCTGTAAACTTGATTCTCATAAATCTTACAGATGCACATTAATCATAATCATTTACCAAAGATGAAATTTAAACTCAGAGAAATATTAACATTTGCAGCATTATTAGGCAGACTTCAGTTTCATACTTAAGTGCATCTTTATCAAACCCCAGTCTCTGCTCCCAGCCCTGTGGCAATGACTTTCAGGTATCTACTATTTACCTGTTCCTGCTCGCTACATATGGCTTCATTTCACTTCTTTCATATTGGCTGAAAAATGTTAGAAGGGAGAACCACCTTAGTGAAGAAATGAGCCTATGGCATTCCATGTTAATTCCAAAGCTCTTTCAAAATCCTGCCAATAATTTAGCTGTTTTCCCCCATACATATTTGTGAAAAGAATTTTAAACATGCTTTGTTATAATTAACAGCAATATGATTATGCAGATGGCCTAAACCTACACAGGCACACAACAAAGTGACATAAATGTAGAAACAAACAAACAAAAAAACTGAGGGGAGTCAGACTGGCATGTTTAATTCCCTGAGTTTTAACCTAAATTGGATTCAGTGATACTTTCAGCAAAACTCCCTCCTGCTTTACACCTGAAAGCAGATGGAGGCAGATTGCATCATGAGTTCAGTCCTTTCAAATTACAATAGTTTATGATGCTCATCTGCATTTTAATCAGATACAAAGGATTTATTTCTGAAATGCATGAAGGAAGCTAATTTTTAGTACCTAGAAATGCATCAGAGAGTTTATAGCTAGTAGAGTAAAATAGGTTGCACATTTTTATTAATAATTTTGTATCTATCTCTCTTGAGTATATTAAATTACAGTGATAGATGTGTCAGTAGTTTTATTAAAAGATGTCCATAATCCTTTCAAAATAAGGATAGAGAAGTGTTTTCATACTCAAAAAGCATTTTTATTATAACTTAACTCCTATTTGGAAAGGAGTTAAATTTGGAATCTGGTTTAATAAAATAATTTAAGGTATGTTTTATTCTAATAAACTGTTATGTAGATAAAAATGTTAAGTATTGCATCATTTTATTCTGCCCCGCCTTTTTTTTGAGGGCATCACTATCACCACAATCTGAAGTTCCTGCAGGGTTCTCAGAATCTACTTACTATAGGTTTCTACTCCAATCTGTCAATGGCAGGCACATGGTCAAGATTTGGAAAGTAGAAGAGATGACATAAATGGCTGATATCTTTTTTCTTAACTCTCTCAAACTTCCCTGACTCCATCACAATTTCTGATTCCTTAGTTTTTCCAAAGATTATATATTGTGATTCTTTTCAATGCTTTAATACTTTTATCTAAAATATGTTGAATGACTTCTCTTCTGGCCAAACAATGTCTATATCCACTATTGGTGACTCGGGGCATGCATAGTAGTCATTTATGAAAACAAAGTAACCAGCAATATTGAGAAGATTTTCATTACATAATACAACTCTTCATTAACCTTGTATTTTCATAAACTTTCCATGGTGAAGTTAACTTCTTCCTGTGCTCTTTTAATTCTCAACATAGGTTCCTTTGTGAGTGTGTGTGTAAATCTAGTTTCCTTGATTTTCTAGAAATTTTTTCACTGCCTCTAAGTTATCTAATTTATTGGCATACAATTGCTCATAGTATTCTTAGTATTTTTTTATAACACTTTTTATTTCAGCGAAGCTATAGTAATGTTTCTTCTCTCATTCCTGGTTCTAGGAGCTTAAGTCTTCTCTGTTTCTTAGAGAATCCAGCTACAGGTTTGTCAATTTTTCAAAAATCTTTTCAAAAATGAGCTTTTATTGAAACATGTAAAATATCACGTATGAAACGAGATGCCAGTCCAGGTTCGATGAACGATACTGGATGCTTGGGGCTAGTGCACTGGGACGACCCAGAGGGATGGTATGGGGAGGGAGGAGGGAGGAGGGTTCAGGATGGGGAACACATGTATACCTGTGATGGATTCATTTTGATATTTGGAAAAACTAATACAGTTATGTAAAGTTTAAAAATAAAATTAAATTAAAAAAAATTTCTAAGCATAAAGGAATAAATAGATTTGATTACATTAACACAATAATGTGTTCATAAAATGGCATTAAAATTGAAAGATAACTTAGTTGGGTAAAGATATTTGTCATAATCAGTAAAGAATGTTTATTTATCATTTGTATCTAACATTTCAATCAAAATCAAATATTTAGAAAAGACACAGTGTTATCATTTTAATAAATTTCAACACAATAAACATACAAGGTAATATTTTGAAAAATCAAAAAAAAATGAGCTTTTGATTTTACTGATTTTTCTCTATTGTTTTTCTATTTCATTCCTTACACGTGCATGCTCAGTCACTTCAGTCATGTCTGACTCTTTGTGACCACATGGATTGTAGCCCACCAGCCTCCCCTGCCTAGGGGATTTTTCAGGCAAGAATACTGGAGTAGGTTGCCATATTTCATTAAGATAACTCTAATTTTTATCCTTTACATCCTCTGCTGGCTTTAACTTTCTCTTCTTTTTAATGTCAGGTTGAAGTTTAGGATTTGATTTGATACCTTCCTTTTCTAACATAGACATTTAGAGCTATAAATTTCCCTCTAAGCACTGCTTTAACTGCACTCTAAAAGTTTTTGTTGTTTTTTTTTTTTTTTTTTTTTTTTGCACTGTGTCTTCATTTTCATCAATCTCAAAATATTTTCTAATTTCATTTGTGATTTATTCTTTGATCCATCTGTTTGGGAGTATGTTATTTGATTTCCACATATTTGTAAGATTCCCAAATTTATTTCTAATAATTTAGTTTTAGTTTCATACTACTATTATCAGGCACTGCTGCTGCTGCTAAGTCTCTTCAGTCGTGTCCGACTCTGTGCGACCCCGTAGACGGCAGCCCACCAGGCTCCCCCGTCCCTGGGATTCTCCAGGCAGGAACACTGGAGTGGGTTGCCATTTCCTCCTCCAGTGCATGAAAGTGAAAAGTGAAAGTGAAGTCGCTTAGTCGTTCCCGACTCTTAGCGACCCCATGGACTGCAGCCTACCAGGCTCCTCCATCAATGGGATTTTCCAGGCAAGAGAACTGGAGTGGGGTGCCATTGCCTTCTCCATATCAGGCACTACACTTTTAAAATAATTTCTACCCTTTTAAAAATATTTAAATGTGTTTTTTGTTTGTTTGTTTGTTTTAGTACATGGTATCTCCTGGTGAATGTTCCATGTGTTGTTGATAAGAACATGCATTTGGCTCTTGTTGGATAGTATAGTCTATAAATTTTCACTAGGTCTATTTGATAGGAATTTGAAGTCTCTGTTCCATACTCTGCTTCTCTCTCTGGGGTAAAATCTGTGGAGCTGAGGTGGATGAAGGTGGGAAGAATGGCCTGCTTCTCTCTGAGGGATACTTTCACTATAAGGTAGTGAGAGCTTGGTACATGAGGAGGTGGCATCTACAGATCTTCTAGGTTTGCCTTTCTCAGCATGAATCCCCCACCACCAAAGCTGGAACAAGGGTATTTGGGGCTCCAGATTATTCAGCAGTGCCACATCCAACATAGATCTTCTGTCCCATGATTAAGGACTGAGCAATAGAAGGGTATCCCCACCTCTCAGCTCTATTCACCCAGAACTTAGCCTCAGGAATAGGTAGCTAGGGGAAGGATGAGAAATTATTATGTCCTGCTTTCCTGAGAAAACAGCTTTACTAACCAGGAGTCAGGGAGAGAGAAAGCCCTGGATTTTTGATTATGTTAACTTGGAGTGGAGTTACATATCACTAAGCTGTGATAAATAGAGATGGTATGGGTCTTAGTTCAAATACCACAGAATCACATTCTCAATCAAATTTAGATTTCCTTAAATAAGTGTCTCTTCATCTTCTGTAAGCCCACAGAGTCTGATACTTCGTAAACATTTGTATTTTGCATATTTTCATCTGTAGTTTTTAATATAGCAGTCATGACTACCAGGTCTACCACCAGAAAAAGAGACCTGACTTTTTATTTTGAAATTTTATACTGTGAGGCACAATCTAAATTATTACCAATAATAATGAAAGTATTATCAAGGATTTTTTAAAATATCCTGCCTTTAAATACTCAGATTGATGTGATAGAATTAAAAATAATGTACTTGGGACACTACTAAAGAGCCTACCATAGGCTACTGGAGACATCTACCTGTGGACTCCTTAACTGGCCCATGGGCATACTAACATCTCACATGCCTCTTCTACTCCTTAATGGCTGGCTGCCATCCTGAGCTCCTGTGGACACCAGAGTGAGCCTTTGCAGATGGCTAGTAAGCAAATGCAGAAAGGCAGACTAGCTCTCTGGGGTTAGAAGATACAAAGCCTAGGAAAGAATAAACAACAGACTCACAACACCTGGCCTGAATTTGTGAGATTGAGAGAAGGCATACAATCTTAAGAATCCCACTACCACCACCACCACCATTCCTGACTCAAGAGGGAACAAGAAGTGTGGGGCAGGCATATTCTTGGAAAAGATCTGTGGAAGTCTCAAAACCCCTAGATAGAGAAACAGGTGAAGGTAACTCTCTTCTGAAGCCAGAAAGTAATAACTGGAGGAGTTAACCTCTTCTTCAAATGTGAAGACAGCAAATGAAAGACTTCAAGAAACACAAAAAGTAAAGGAAACATGACACTACCAAATGAATATTATAAATGTACCTAATCCCTCAAAAATGGAGGCTTATGAGTTGAAGGAAGAAAGCTTAAAATGATTGTCTTAAGGAAACTCAGAAAGGTAAAAGAATACCCACATAAAAAAAATCAAGAAAATATTATATGAACAAAATGAGATTCAACAGAGACAATAATCAAAAAAACAAAAATTCCACATAAAAAATACAACTTAAGAACTGAAAAATGCAATAGAGAGCATCGACAGCAAACTTGAACAAGCAGGAGAGAGATTCTATCAACTTGAAGATAGGACGTTTGAAATTTTTCAGAGAAGAAGAGTGTAAGAGAATTTTAAAAAGTAAAACAAACAAACAAACAAATAAAAAGCAGGTTAGTTATAGGACATCATCACAAGAAATGATATTCTTATTATGGCATCCCAAAAAGAGTACATAGAGAAAATTGGCAGAACAGTTATTTAAAGAAACAATGGCCAAATACTTCTGAAAGCTGGAGAAAGATATGGTAATTCAGGTACACAAAAACATAACACCCCATACAGGTTTGACCAACGGAGGACTTCTCTGAGATGCATTATAATAAAATTGTTCAAAATCAAAGACAAAGTGAGAATTTTGAATTCAGCAAGAGAAAAAAAGAAAGAAAGAAAAACCTTATTCCATACAATGGAATTTCAAACAGCTATCAATAGATTTCTCAGGCAAAATTTTGCAAATCAAGAGACAGTGGGATGATATATTCAAAGTGCTAAATGGAAAAAAAAAAAAAACAAACAAACAGCTTGCCAACTAAGAATACTTTACCTGGCAAAAGTGTCCTACAAAATGAGAGAAAACTTTTCAAGACAAACAGAGGTAAGAGAGTTAATTACCACTAGACCTCTTGTCCTATAAGAAATACTAAAAAGAGTTCTTTAATCTGAAATGAAATGATAATTACTCACATGAAAACATATGGACATATAAAATACACTAGATTGGGTTATTAGGTTATATATATGGTCAAATTTAGAATATTCTAATACCATAATAGTATGGTAATATGTAGATCACTGAACTCAACTACAAATGTTAAAAGATAATGGTATTAAAATTGCTATAGCTATAATAATTTATTAATAGATACACAAAATAATATGTAAATTATAATATAAAAAATACAAATAGGGAGGATTAACAGGGTACAGATTTTGTTGGTGATTAAATTATTATCAGGTTTCCCTGGTGGCTCAAATGGTAAAGAATCTGCCTGCAATGCATGAGACACAGGTTTGACCCCTGGGTCAGGAAGAAACCCTGGAGAAAGAATGGCTACCCACGCCAGTGGTCTTGCTTGTAGAATCCCATTGACAGAGCACTATAGCCTGGCAAGCTATAGTCCATGGGGTTGCAAAGAGTTGGACAGGACTGAGTGACTAAGTACACACATTCACACACACACACACACAAATTAGTAGCAGCTTAAAATAGAATGTTACAACAATATTTTATGTAAGCTTCACAGTGACCACAAACCAAATACCTACAGTAAATGCACAAAAGAAAAAGATATCAATGTGTGAAACTACAGAAAATCACCAAGTCACAAAGGAAGACAGTACGAGGAATAAACGAAAACAAACAGGAAACGGTTCGTAAGATGGCAATAATAAGTATTTACGTATCAACACCTTATTTCCCACTGTAAAATTTTCTCCTTCCTTTGCTGCAGGAGAACTTGCACATTACTTGCCATGGTTACAGACCCTGAATTGCAATTTTCTGCTTATCCCAAATAAACTCATATTTGCTTGAGAAATAACTGGCAGTCTATTTCAGGTTAATAATATATAAATACAAAGTCTATTTGTTATAAATTAGCCATGAATTATACTTCCTTATATCCCGATAAAACTAGGAAGAGCTAGTCTTTAAGACTTAATAAAGAAAAAAACTACCCTTCTTTTAAATTTTTATGGTAAAAATTGTCAAAAGTTTCTTTATATCACAAAATTTAAGCAGGTTGTATAGCAATTATTTACATGTATGTTATGACTATCATATAAGCTTATTAAGTAAATTTATTTTCTTTAACTCTCCCTAAACCATTCTAAATTGGAGAAGGCAATGGCACCCCACTCCAGCACTCTTGCCTGGAAAATCCCATGGACGGAGGATCCTGGTGGGCCGAAGTCCATGGGGTCGCTAAGAGTCGGACATGACTGAGAGACTTCAATTTCACTTTTCACTTTCATGCATTGGAGAAGGAAATGGCAACCCACTCCAGTATTCTTGCCTGGAGAATCCCAGGGACGGGGAAGCCTGGTGGGCTGCCGTCTATGGGGTCTCACAAGTCGGACACGACTGAAGCAACTTAGCAGCAGCAGCAGCACAGAATGATATTTCCAAAATAACAAAATTTAATCCTTTTCCTAATAAGACTAAAACTCTTGTTTAGTGCCTTGTTTAGTTCAATGCCTCCATGGTATGTAGTGGATAAAACCTAAATTCCCTGTGGGGAAAGGCCTAATGATTATCTCTTTTGGTTTTTATTGTCATTTTCAAATATATTAACACAATAAAATACGCATCATACATTTTGTGTACATTTTGTTTACCCAAGGAATACTAGACACATTGAAGTAAGTAAATAAATATCTGCTGACAGATGAAAGAATCTGTGAATAGTGGAAAAGCAGATATGTTTCTCTTGAAGAAAGTACAGTATATAAAAACAGTATAAATATACTTTTCCTTCTTCACTGCATACAAACTGCTAAAAGTAGCAAGAGGTGAGGGTTATCTTTCTATTTATGTCAATATACCTAGTCTTGAAATCAAGTTATACTTAGTAGCCTTGGAAACTTGGGCAAGACCCATAGATTCTGTCAGTCTATTTTCTCACCTGTAAAATACAAATAAAAATATGTATTTCCCAGAGAGTTGACTAAATTAATGTAGGTAGAGTATGTAAATTTATTCACATAGTGCCTGGCACATTATGTGAATTTAAAACTGCTGGCTATTATTATGATTTTCTTTTTGCTATATATGAATACTGTAATTTCAATTCTAGTTCTTCAATGGAAAAGTACCTCATTTGCTGAAATAAATACCTATCTACAAATGTATGATAACTGAACCCAAATGAGATCAAATATTTTAAACCATTATGAATATTTTGACTGAGCTTGAAAAATTAATAATGATAAGTGAGACAAGTGTGGTTGCTAATTGTTGCTATTTGTCAAATAGTGGGAACTTATATTGTTATAGTGCTTTAGAGTTTAAAGTTCAGTGTCACATTGAGCTCAAGGCAAGGGGGGTTGGAGTAGATATTAGAAGACTGGGACAAAAAGAAGTTAAATGACATTCTAAGTTCACAGATAAAGAAGTTGGTTCTTCCCATAACAGAATATTGTTAGTTTTAGAAATACAGAATTAAAAATAGCAGACAGTAACTTTGGAGAGAAATAAAGGGAAACTAATAGTTTTACATAAGGTCTTCTAAATATATTCATTCAAAGGTAAATACCAAGGACTGGGCACTTTTCCATGGGCTCAGCCCTCTCTGTCGCTGTGGACAGCAACACAGACAGGGTTTCTTTCCTCTCTGAGCTTACAGTAGTGCAGGAGATACACAATAAAGCAAACTAAATTCATATCATTCTGTACGTGATGAGTTTAAAGAAAGCAGCAAACAAGTTGCCAAGCAAAAAGGGGCACAGATGGGGTAAATGGAACTTTACTTGCTCTAGAGGGGACAATAAGGGAATGTTACCAGCTAGAGGTGAAATTTAAGCTAAGATATGGATGAGAAGGAGACAAAGGAGGACAAGCAAGGAGAACATTTCAGACCAAGACAGATAGTTATGAGAAGAGCTTTGTGTTGGGATATATACTGGCTACTGTCAAACAACTGAATGCCTGCTAACATAATGATGAGACTGGAGAGAGGGGCCCAGACTGAGCCTGGGGGAGCAGGTTGGAAGTGTAGCAGATCAATGACAGTGAGAAATTATGATTTTATTTTCAATTTGATGGAGGCCAGTTAATGTTTTTAAACAGGACAATGACATGACCTCATTTACCTTATAAAAAGGCTATTTTGAAGAGAAACTACATGAGCCATAAAAGAATGTTAGTGGAGAAATTTATTCAGGAGATTTTTGAGGTTCTTTTGAGTGTTAGATTTGTTTCTGACCTGGACTAGGATCAGGGGTGAGGTTAGATGAAGTGGAGAGAGGTAAATAAAAGAGAGAGATGCTTAGGAGGAAACATTGACAGACTATCTCCATGGACTTGGAGTTATGGAATGAGGAAAGGGGAAGAATGAGTAATGACTACTATTTTTTTTTTTTTTTTAATTTGAGGATAATGCCATTTACTGATTGGGGCACATGGTAAAAAATAGAGCCATGACATGAAGAGGACTTAAATTGAGATGGCAAAGGCAATATATAATTTATCACCGAAACAGGCATACTTTTGAGAGAGATAGAAGGGACTCTCAGTAATTACTGCAGGGCAGTTGGCACACAAGGACGGCCATCCTAGAGATAAGTAATGCTAATAGGGAAAAGAAAGAATAATAGCCAATAACAAGGAAACGCTTCATGCCAAGATCATACTTTATTTACATGTCCATTAATATACCTCTTCCCAGACCTCACTGTATCTATAGACATTTTGCAGATGAGAATACCAGCAGAGAGAAATAACTTGTACAGGTCACAAGGCTAGAGAAGTCCTGGCGCTGGGCTGGCGTCTCCAATACCCCATCTCTGGCCCCTGAGCCCTTTGTTGTTGTTCAGCTGCTAAGTAATGTCCTGCTCTTTGAACTCTTAACCAGTAAATATCATGGCTCTTCACAAGACCCCCAAATTATTCAAATTCTGTTGGAAATATTTTTCCTGTCATTTGAACCTCTAATATTATGTCTCCCTAACAATCTTCCTTCTCACATTCGTGGACAGCAAATGAGGTTTTCAGCACCAGGAAAACTTCTTCAAGTTCTTAATTAAGAGAAATAGTTCTTTGGTATTACTTTACTACTTGTAATGAGTTGACTTAATGAAGATTGCAGTAGTTATAAACGACACAAACTGATTCTATAAGGAAAAAAATTATTGGAAAAATAGCCGAGCTCAACACAGAATCCCAAAAACAGTTAAGAAAATACACTCCAGCTGGATTGAGTCAAAATGATGAAAGCTGAAGGAACCACAATCACTGGGGATGGGAGACCTCCCTTCAGTGCTGCTTTTATCAAAACTCAACTCTATTTCCTTGCCAGGTCTCTCCATTCAAGGTTTAAAATTATCAGGAGAGATAATCTAATGTCCTGGCTTTGGTATACCCCTGGATCATTCAGCTAGGGCTGGAGGTACAAGACTTTAAATGAGGCCTGAGTCTTTGAATTGGGGCCTTTTTCAGAGAATGGGGAATTTCTATATGACAGAACTTCAACCCAATTGGCATCTCCTACATTCTGCCATATAGAGGTTGTTCACATACACGCGCATACTTGTGCACACACACACACATACACACCCCTCTCTAGTTATTCTCCTCTATCCAAAATGTACCTGCCTAACACAATTCGACCATTCTACATAGGCACTGTTCTTCGACAAAAGAGGAGGTAAATGGAAGTCAACAGTCAGCTACTCTAGTTAGAGAGGACATAGTGTGCCTTTAAATTATCCAGTAGAGCCAACTGTCCTCAAATTCCATCTCAATATTCAAAAACTTTAAAAAGAAAAATTTAACACCTTGTCTGTATTATATAATAAAAATGAGAAGAATAAATGCATAAAATATGTACTATTTTATTCAACATGGAAAAATTTCTCAAATTGAGCAAACAAAAACCATTTTGTCGTAATGTATGCCAGTGTCACAAAACCATAAGTTCCCTTCCCAACTTCTTTGCCTTCAGCTCTTATTTCAGTTGACAGGGGTAGAAGTATTTCTCTTTGGGGGATTCCTTTCTAAGACCGTTAGCTAACTGTATAGTACCAGTATAAGAATTAAACTTTATGGACTATTAATTCTGATGCTAAAACATATTACTACATGGATTCTGGCCCATTTATTTTGATTAAGGGACATTGTTTCAAAGGATATTCTGAATCCTGAAAAATACCTGTCAATCCTCACAAGGTGTGGTTTGCTTTTAACTGACAATTTAGTTGAATTTTCAATGTTTCATTCTATTGTATAAGGTTAGATGCTTTTGGATTAAATGAGGTTGGTAAGAAGAGTTGATACTTATGAAGCTGGTTCCTAACTTTTGTACAGACACATATCTTGGTCAGTTTCAGGGATGGGAGGTTTTTGCTATTAAAATCACGATTTTCTTAATCTATAAATTGTGATCAATATTTTTCACCTATTTAATAAGTACTTAATTTTTTGATATTTACACATGATCACTGCCATTTACTGAATTGATTATACTGACCATAAAGTTATTATTATGATAACCTTCAAAAATATTTTGAACCAATCAAAAATATTTCTAGTCTCTGAGTTTTTCTGAGAATCCATTTCTAGAACTGACTCAATTTTTAATTTGAACTATCTCCCAAAAAGTCATTTATATTTAACTATTGTTATCCTGAATGTAATACAGTTCTTGGATTAGGGCTATACATGTAGGAAAACTGGATAAAGATAAGTACTTCTGGAAGTTCTGACCACTTGACCACTTGAAGGAAGTCCTTTTTGAGTAAAAGCATGGCAACTGTGTACTATATGTAGACATGAGAAAAATAGGAACCCTGAATATTAGTGTCTTTAATCTGCATTTCTGTACCACTGGAATTAGTACAATGTGGCACAGAGGAAACATACTTCCATTTTATAAACTTTAAGTCATTATTTTTCTTTCATATCACCTTAAATGCCTTAGGGTATGCAGATCTGTAAAAGAAAAACAAAAACATAGATTCCCATCCTTTTCTGTCACTCCTTTCTAATTATCAGTGAACTAAATAGAGTGCCAGATATTGGGGATTTCATTTGGCTTGTGCGGTTCCCCTCACAGGGTAGAGCTGAGTATAAGCAGTTTGTGCTGCCAAATGAGAGCAGCTCAGTGCCTGCTGTTGCTGTTGCTCAGTCCCTAAGTCGTGTCTGACTCTTTGTGATTCCCATAGATTGCAGCATGCCAGGCTTGCCTGTCCTTCACTATCTCCTAGAGTTTTCTCAAATTCATGTCCATTGAGTCAGTGATGCTACCTAATCATCCCATCCTCTGTTGCTCCCCTCTCCTTTTGCCTTCAATCTTTTCCAGCATTAGGGTTTTTCCAATGAGTCAGCCATTCACATTATGTGGTCAAAGTGTTGGCACTTCAGCTTCAGCAACAGCCCTTCAGGTGAATATTCAATGTTGATTTCATTTAGGATTGACTGGTTTAATCTCTTTGCTATCCAAGGGACTCTCAAGAGTCTTCTCCAGCACGACAGTTCAAAAACATCAATTCTTAGGTGCTTAGCCTTCTTTATGGTCCAAATCTCACATCAGTACATGACTATTGGAAAAGGCATAGCTTTCACTATATAGACTTTTGTCAGCAAAGTGATGCCTCTGCTTTTTAATATGCTGTCTAGGTTGGTCACAGCATTCCTTCCAAGCAACAAGTGGCTTTTAATTTCATGGTTATAGTTACCATCCACAATGATTTTGAAGCCCAAGAAAATAAAATCTGTCACTGCTTCCACTTTTTCCTCTTCTATTTTCCATGAGATGATGGGACCAGATGCCATGATCTTAGTTTTTATGAGTGTTGAGTTTTAAACTAGCTTTTTTACTCTCCTCATTCACTTTCGTCAAGAGGCTAGTTTCTGTTCACTTTTTGCACTAGAGTCCTACTAGCTCACTCAGAAAACACAGCTGTGCATGTTACCTCAGAATGTCTGCCTCAAAAAAGATGCATTTTAACAGTTATTACCTTCATTGGAATTCAGTGTTACGTGATAAAAAGCAAACAACTACCAGCATTGCCAGAAAGAAAGAAAAAAATAAATTACTTTAGATGAAGCAAACCTTTAGGCACTGAATCTCTGTTCACTTGAAGATCACTCTGACACATGGTTTCTAGACTGATTTCCTCACTTATGATGCATATGTGGCTTTATACATATATACATGTATAAAGTTAAGTGCTGCACTCATTATGCCAGCAAATTTGGAAAACTCAACAGTGGTCACAGGACTGGTTAAAGTCAGTTTTCATTCCATCACAAAGAAAGGAAATGTCAAAGAATGTTCAAATTACCATACAATTGCACTCATTTCACATGCTAGCAAGATTATGCTCAAAATTCTTCAGTAGTACATGAACAAAGAACTACCAGATATACAGGCTGGATTTAGAAAAGGCAGAGGAACCAGTGATCAAATTGCAAACATAGAAAAAGCAAGGGAATTCCAAAGAAACATCTACTTCTGCTTCACTGACTATGCTAAAGTTTCTAACTGTGTATGTCACACAAACTATTCTTAATGAAATGGGAATACCAGACCACATTATCATACAGGACCTCTATGCAGGACAAGAAGCAACAGTTAGAACTGGACATTGAACAACAGACTGGTTCAAAATAGGGAAAAGAATACGTCAAGGCTGTATATTGTCACCCTGCTTATTTAACTTCTATGCAGAGTACATCATGAGAAACGCTGGGCTGGATGAAGCTGGAATCAAGATTGCTGGGAGAAATGTCAACAACCTCAGATATGCAGACATTACCACTTTAATGGTAGAAAGTGAAGAGGAACTAAATAGTTTCTTGATGAAAATGAAAGAGGAGAGCAAAAAAGCTGTCTTAAAACTCAACATTCAAAAAACAAAGATCATGACACCCAGTCCTATCAATTCATGTCAAATAGATGGGGAAAATGTGGAAACAGTGTCAGGTTTCATTTCCTTGGGCTCCAAAATCAACATGGACGGTGACAGCAGCCGTGGAATTAAAAGATGCTTGGTCCTTGGAAGAATAGCTATGACAAAACTAGGCAGTGTATTAAAAATAGAGACATCACTTTGTCGACAAAGTTCCATATAGTCAAAGTTATGTTTATTCCAGGAGTCATGTATGGATATGAGTGTTGGACCATAAGAAGGCTGCTACTGCTGCTGCTCCTGCTAAGTCGCTTCAGTCGTGTCCGACTCTGTGCGACGCCATAGATGGCAGCCCACCAGGCTCCTCCATCCCTGGGACTCTCCAGGCAAGAACACTGGAGTGGGTTGCTATTTCCTTCTCCAATGATGAAAGTGAAAAGTGAAAGTGAAGTCACACAGTCATGTCCGACTCTTCACGACCCCATGGACTGCAGCCTACCAGGCTCCTCCGTCCATGGGATTTTTCAGGCAAGAGTACTGGAGTGGGTTCCCATTATGCTTTTGAACTGCAATGTTGGAGAAGACTCTTAAGAGTCCCCTGGACAGCAAGGACATCAAACCAGTCAGTCCTAAAGGAAATCAACTCTGAATATTCATTGGAAGGACTGATGTTGAAGCTGAAGCTCCAAAATTTTGGCCACCTGATATGAAGAACTGACTCATTGGAAAAGATCCTGATACTGGAAAAGATGGAAGACAGGAGAAGGGGATGATAGAGGATGAGATGGTTGCATTGCAACCATGGACTCAATGGACATGAGTTTGAGCAAACTCAAGGAGATAGTGAAGGACAGGGGAGCCTGGCATTTGCAGTCCTTGGGGTCTCAAAGAATCAAACACAACTTAGGGACTGAACAACAACAAGGGCTTTAATACAAATGATAGTAGTTTTTCTATATTAATAGAAATGATTTTATTTACCTAATAGCTTTAACAGTGGAAATAGTGGCTGACTGTATTTTTTTGGGAGGGTTCCAAAATCTTTGCAGATGGTGACTGAAGCTATGAAATTATAAGACACTTACTCCTTGGAAGGAAAGTTATGACCAACCTAGACAGCATATTAAAAAGCAGAGACATTACTTTGCCAACAAAGGTCCATCTAGTCAAGGCTATGGTTTTTCCAGTGGTCATGTATGGGTGTGAGAATTGGACTGTGAAGAAAGCTGAGCACAGAAGAATTGATGATTTTGAACTGTGGTGTTGGAGAAGACTCTTGAGAGTCCCTTGGACTGCAAGGAGATCCAACCAGTCCATCCTAAAGGAGATCAGTCCTGGGTGTTCACTGGAAGGACTGATGCTGAAGCTGAAACTCCAATACTTTTGGCCACCTGATGTGAAGAGCTGACTCATTTGAAAAGACTCTGATGCTGGGAAAGATTGGAGGTGGGAGGAGAAGGGGACGACAGAGGATGAAATGATTGGATGGCATCACTGACTCAATGGACATGAGGTTGGGTGAACTCCGGGAGTTGGTGATGGATAGAGAGGCCTGGCATGCTGCAGTCCATGGGGTCACAAAGAGTTGGACACCACTGAGCGACTGAACTGGACTGAATAGTTTTAAATAATAAAGTATGTTGGGGAAAATTCATTTGGCAACCTTGTAACAAAATTAAAGGAATTCAAGATAATAGCTATCTCTATGGGGGCAAAGTAGATAAAGTTGAGGTAGAATATACAGGGGAGAAGGCAATGGCACCCTACTCCAGTACTCTTGCCTGGAGAATCCCATGGATGGAGGAGCCTGGTAGGCTGCAGTCCATGGTGTCGCAAAGAGTCAGACATGACTGAGCGACTTCACTTTCACTTTTCACTTGCATGCATTGGAGAAGGAACTGGCAACCCACTCCAGTGTTCTTGCCTGGAGAATCCCAGGGATGGCGGAGCCTGGTGGGCTGCCATCTATGGGGTTGCACAGAGTCAGAGACGACAAGTGACTTAGCAGCAGCAGCAGCAGAATATACAGGAACCTTAAAAGATTTATGACCTCTATTCTATAAATTGTATTATGGATACACAGAAGCCTATTTTATTATTAATATTTATGATGACATTTTAGTTTTTAGAATATTTTATAAATTATGTAGACATTTTGTATATGCAATAATGTTTAACTTTTTTTTTATTTCAATTTTCTTTATTTTGCCAGTGTGGATTTTCTCCATTTCAGAAGTTTGAAAAATTTATATCGTCAGTTCTGTTAGTCTTTTCATTTATAGTTCCTGATGTACTTGGTTAAGAAGATCTTCTGTACCACAAGATTATAACAATGTTCTCTTATATTTTCTTCTACTAGATATACAATGTGTTCTTGTTATTTTAAATACTTTATTTCCTTTTAGAGCAGATTTTAAAAGTTCACAGTAAAATGGAGAGAAAAATACTGAGCTTTCTTATATGCCTCCTGCCTCCATACATGCACTGCATCCCTCATTATCAACATCCCTCTTCCAAATGGTACATTTTTTTTAAATCAAGGATGAACTTACATGACACCCAATGTCTATAGTTTACATTAATGTTCACTTTTCCTGTTCTTTATTCTGAGTTTGGACAAATGTATAATGACTTGTGTTTATCATTATATGGTATATTTTCACTGCTCTGTGCTCCACCTAGTCATGCTCATTCCCACCCCACAGTGGCTATTTTTTAAATCATTTTAACCATCACTTTTTTGAACTAATCTTGGCCCAATAGATATTAGGCAATGAATACAAAAATAAGCATAAAATACTGCTAAATATTTAAGCTGAATTCTCTCATCATTAAAAATTCATGTTAGAGTATGTATGACATCCTGAATTAAATTCAGTCTTGCTTAAAAAATATGGCGAATATCTCCTGCCTCTCTTTGGAGTTTGTACCTCCCTTTGTCATGTTAGTAACAAAATTTACACTAGCAAGACATTATTCTTAGCCACACAAGATTTCTTCTATGCACAAATTTATTTCATGTTCAGAAAACAATGTGAATGGTGGTGCTGAAATATGCTAAATCAAATTTACGAACATCTGTATCCTCTATTATGCAAAGGATATGATTAGAAAGAAAAAAAAAAACAGAAGGGTGAAATTAGAAGAAGAGATAGTCTTTGAAAACCTACTTAAGTAGATTTTTATTTGACATGATCTATTTTTGTTCTTGCCTGGAGAATCCCAGGGATGGGGGAGCCTGGTGGGCTGCCGTCTATGGGATTGCACAGAGTCGAACACGACTGAAGTGACATAGCATAGCAGCATTTTTGTTTGATATGATCCATCATTCTAACTTCTCTTGGATGCTCTTTCTCAATCTATGAATTCTCCCTGATATTGAAGCTTACTAAAGTAGATTGAGTTGTAGCACCTATTCTATACTCACAAACCATCAATACTTTACTATGGATTCTATATTCAGTTCAGGAGATATTAATTTGAGGTTAATATGTCTTCTATAATTTTCTATGTTAGATGAAAACTGAAAATACGATGCAAACGTAATCCCTACCTTCAATTTATTAATAACTGATGAAAAGACAAATATGGGAACTTAATTATCACATCATATAATAAAATCAAATAATGGAAAGAGATGCAAAGGAGGTGTATGAGGTAAGGAAATTTTATAAAAAGATCTAAAATGACAGGAAAAATTAAAAGGATAAATAAAATGTAATCTTTTAAGCTATCAAAATGTGCCTGTATTTTAGCAGTATATATCTCTCTCAAAACTCTTCCTAAACTTTATAGAGGAAAAAACTTTACTCCACTAAATTAAATGCCATATTTTAATAAAACAATTTGTGGGGAAAAAACCCAACTTGAATTACATTCCCAGTACAATTGGAAGAATTTCATAATTATGTGAAGACTATTTGAAATGTGCTTTAACTGTTCTGATGTTGAAAGGAACAATAAAGGTATCAGGACGCTGCCCTTGGTATGAGACTTCACTGGGCTTTCTACTCCTCTCAAATACTTTTCCACAGTGTATTCTATTTTTAGCTTTTGTTTTCATCTACTGCTGTATGATGAATCAGAAAACAGTTGGAAATCTTAAATTGCACTCATGCTGAAGAACACAGTTTCAGGATGTGCACCATAATGGTAACAATAAAATAACACAACAAAATTTTGAATTAGCATTCACATGTATGAAGTGACAAGAATATAGTATTCCTCATTGGAAAAGCATGCAAAATAATTGGCAAAATTGATAGACAGATTACTCAAGAGTTCAGATTCTTTAGTATTGTTGATTCCGATGACAATAACAATGTCAGAGAAGTTCAAGATGAAGGAAACGTCAGAAGAAAATGAGCTGGCAAAACAGTTGTCTTTCAAAGCAAGCCTGAGAAGCTTCACAAAATCAAGATTCAAGCAAGCTATGCTCATGTTATGGATGGACTCTTTGTATCTGCCCAAATTTTATATTTTGGAGGCTTAAGCCCAAAGGTGACAGTTTTTGGAACTGGAGCCTTGGGAAGTAATTCAATTCAGTTCAGTTGCTCAGCCGTGTCTGACTCTTTGCGACCCCATGAACCAAAGCATGCCAGGCCTCCCTGTCCATCACCAACTCCCCGAGTTTACTCAAATTCATGTCCAGTGAGTCCGTGATGCCATCCAACCATCTCATCTTCTGTCTCCCCTCCTCCTCCTGCTTTCAATGTTTCCCAGCATCAGGGTCTTTTCAAATGAGTCAGCTCTTCGCATCAGGTGGCCAAAATATTGGAGTTTCAGCTTCAACATCAGTCCTTCCAATGACAATTCAGGACTGATTTCCTTTAGGATGGACTGGTTGGATCTCCTTGCAGTCCAAAGGACTCTCAAGAGAATTAGGGTTAGATGAAGATATGCGGGTGGTACCCTCATGATGGGATAAGTGTCCTTGTAAAGAAGATGAGAGATCAGAACACTCTCTCCCTCATTTTGTGTATACAAAGAAAGTCATATAAGATGTAGGCTGTCCATGAGTCAGGAAGAAGGCCATCACTAAAAATCAAATCTCCTGGCATTTTGATCTTGCCTTGGACTTCTCATCCTCCAGAACTGTGAGAAACAAATGTCTTTTGATTAAGTCTTATGATCTATGATATTGTGTTATAGCAGCCTGAGACAGCTCATAAAACAAACAAACAAACAAACAAACAAAAAAAACAGTGGAAGCCACATTTATCTCTCTGTGAAGAAATGCTATTTTCCTGCTCTATTAAAAAATAATCAAAATAAACAAAAATGTTGTTGTTGATGAGTATTCAATACTGATGTAGCAGTATTCTCTGGTAGGTTTATCTTTTAGGAGAAGATAACCATCTTTATATGGTTATGAAGTGTTCCAGTTGGCTGGCTCTACTTATATAGGTACTTGTGTTAATAATATTATGTTAAATAAGTCTATCATGTATTCTAAAAAATGCATTTACTCAAAGGAATAACCAAAAGAAAATTGTCTGTAAATTTTCAAAGCCTACTTGATAAGGGAGAGTCTTTGAGAATTATGTACAAGCTTATCTCTGCCCCTTAAGTTTAACAAATCTTACAAACAAGGTACTAAACATTTTTGACCTCTTAACATTCAGCCAGGAATGTGGAATGCAACCCTACTATCCACATAGTTTTTCTCCCCTCAAAATATAAAATTGCATCTATAACCCATGGACGATATGTTTAGTATCTATGGGATTTTCACAGTCATCAAAAGTTATTATTCTCAATAATCTATGCAAAACATGGTCCAGGGTACAGATGTCAAGCAAGAAGCTTTACTAAAATGTTTTGGAAAATTTTGACATACAAAAAGGTTTTATAACTTATCAACTGAATATGGCATTTTTTTTTCTAAATCAATGCCAAGAGATATAATAAGATACTAACGCCACACTTTGTGGTTGATTTAAAAGGTTTTGTCAAAGTGGTTGAGGATAGAGTGAAAATTATTGTTTCTGAAGAGGGATGTTAACTTTGAAGAGGTTGATGAAAAAGAAGCTGGAGAGTTCTTGAAATCTCATGCAGGGAAATTAACAGCCACACTTGTTCAGCGTATGACCCTCATTTGAAGAAGATGGAGTGATGACAATTTTAAGAGGTGCAGTCAAACCACAGGTGACATATATGTACTGTGACAAAATATGTAGGTCACACAAATATAATGCTAACCAATAATCCTAAATGTGTCAGCTAGAAAATGAAAAGTCCTCTTTAAAATATTGTATGATGTCTCTCAGGACAATAGTTCAGATTCTGCTTCCTGGAGAGCAACACATTTATTGAAACAACTGTGAAAGTCAAGGGATGGGGATGCATGCTTGGTTAGGTAGTACCTTCAGACCACAATGCAGGTCTTATATGTGTGATGAGGAAGAGGAAGAAAAGGAAGGAAGACTGAGCAGGCACAGTTTCAGACTCTGAGAAAGCCTTGGGCAGCTGATGAGTAGAGGAGTCACAGAGCAGAGATTTCCTGTTGGAGGCACTGTACATGGTCAGAAATGGCTGAGGCTGGTAAGTACCCTTGCTGTGCACACTCATGGGTGAGAAGCAGCATGAAGCTTGCTGTTCTGTCATCTCTACAGCAGCAACATATATAGTAGGAAAAGCATAGGGAAACTGTGTCAGTTATCTGGGTCTAATATTTGCCTGAAGTTTCCCCTTCATCATCTACTTTCTCTGCATGTCACCTTCAGCGATTCATCCACTGACTCAGTCAATACTCCTTGCTTCTACTATGGCATTTTTTTCACTATTAATCTCAATTAATAATTGTTTGATATAAAAAATCACTTTCAATTTAATTTTCTGAATCCTCTCAATAAATTATTATATTTTATTTATAGTACTTTATAATTCAAAAGTATAAATTTTGTATTACAGAATCATATGTAAAGTGAAGTATTTTGAATGCAATTTTTGATGACCATATTAATCTTCAGATACCAAAAGCTCAAAATGTTATATTCTTTATGTGTTATTATGATGATAGTTTGATACATACATAGATATTTTTAAATCATTAAGAAATTAATTTGTTATTTTGGACTTATGTGGGAAATTGACAGGGAAAATGCTGTCATTATTGGTTTAAAGGTCTTTGGCAACTTGGAGGAGCTCTTAAATTTTAGGGAGTTTCATTTTAGGATACTTTCAAACTTTTAAACATCTCATCTTAAAGCCTTTATCCACTCCTCCAGTTAATCTGATCTACTATTTCATATTTTATCCCATATTAATACTGAAGAGATTGCAGAGTTATCTGAAAGCCTTATTATACCTCACATCTGCGTTTCATTAGTTATGTTACTCTTTAGTGTTAGTAACACTAGAATGTTCCCAATTAGCCTTCTTCTTCCTCAACCTGGTTAAGTCACACACATACACAAAGCCTTGGCTTAACTATCCCTTACCCTAGCTGGCTGCACATTCTCTTCCATTCTTCGTGCTCCATAGATGTCTGCTATATATTTATCCTACTCCTTAGTTTTTGAGGTCAAGAACAAAGACTTACTCTTTATGTTCTAAAGAAGACTGAATCAAATGTTCTAAAAAAGACTGAATTAAAATGGTAGATGTGCCATATCAGAAAAAAAAATCAAACTTTTTCTGAGAAGAGAAGTTTAATTGTAGAAGAAATTCTCACAAAAATCACTATCTCTTATTGCGTTAAAATTCTACAAAGCTGTTATAAAACTACAAATCCTGCTGTAACTAACGTTCTCTTTTTTAATCTAAAGTGTTTATCAAATGAATTAGATTTTATGAATCAATGCATTTACATTTCCTTCATAATACCTGACCAAATATTACTACATGATTTGTAACTGAAGTTCATTTTTCTCTAAAAGGATTAATTATATAATCTTTTTAACTGTAATTGATATATAAGTTAATAATGTGAACTTCCACAGTAATATTTCTAAATTAAAAGAGTCACTCAGGGATAATTGAATGCTTTTAAAGTAATATTTGAAGATGATTCTATCAATTAATATAAAATCTCTCCTGTTGATTGAAATTGTTGAAAATTAAAATTACTTAATATATATTTCATATATATGGTATCTCTAAATGTATAATCACAAAAGAAATTACACCTGTATTTTTCAATTATTTTCATTTATTTTATATGTTTAATCTGCTTATCTTAATGTTTGGATATGGTGGCAATGATTCTGACAGGGTGGGTAGTGAGACTTAGTTAGTCGGGAAATATGGGATGCTCCAAAGTTGTTGTATACATGTCAGAATTGGCAAAATATCTACTTTCTACAAGGAATAAAAGGTTGTATTTCACAGTTATGATGCAATTACATTGTTATTTCACAGCTGTCAAAAAGCATAGTCTTGAAATATGACTTTTTAAAGTATGTACCTAAAAAACTTTTTCAACATTTTATCAAAGAATATTATAGAGATTCTACAACTATTACAACTGGAAGCACTTTAAAAAGTAAGTTAGCCAATATTTTATATGATTTTCAATAGAATAAAAAATTCTGTATTCTAGATTCAATGGGTATTACACAGCCTTATGTGTATGTATGTATATAAACAAATCATATAAAGTAAGCTTACAAAATTATAGATATGTAGTCTAACAAAGCAAAAAAAAACTAAAGATCAATTGGAAAAAGACATTTAAAGCACAATTGTTGTTGTTTAGTTGCTAAGTCGTGTCTGACTCTTTTGCAACCACATGGACTGCAGCCCACCAGACTCCTCTGTCCAAAGATTTTCCAGGCAAGAATATTGGAGTGGGTTGCTATCTCCTTATCCAGGAGATCTTTTGGACCCAGGGATTGAACTCATATCTCATGCATTGGCAGGTGGGTTCCTTACCACTGAGCTACCAGGGAAGCCCCTTAAAACATAGTAAGGAATGTTTATTTCTTGAACTGTTTTTTACAACCCTCATCAACCAAGAGTGTAAAGTTTTAGTTGCTCAGTCATGTCTAACTCTGTGAGACCCCATGGACAGTAGCCCACCAGGCTCCTCTGTCCATGGAATTCTCCAGGCAAGAATACTGGAGTAGGTAGTTATCCCCTTCTCCAGGGGATCTTTCCAACCCAGAGATCAAACCCAGGTCTCCTGCATTGTAGGCAGATTCTTTACTATTTGAGTCTCCAGGGAAAGTAAAAGATATATAGCAATACAACATAAAAAGGCACATGAAGAGATTGGTGTGTCAAATAGTTAGCAAAACATTTGGGAAATAGCTAGAACTAAATGAATAGTAACTAGTATCATGCCAATTCAAGAGACCCAGGAAACCAGGGTTCAATCCCTGGCTGGAAAGATCTCTTGGAAAAGGGAATGACCACCCACTCCAATATTCCTGCCTAGAAAATTCCAAAGACAGAGGAACAGAGGTGCAAAGGGATTATAAATGAGTACAAAATGAATAGAAATCAAGCTGATTTAAGTGTGCAAATGTTTGCCGTAACACCCTCTACAATTGCTAAAAATCAAATGCAGAGTAAGCTCTGAACTTCCTAATACAAAGAGAAAGAAGCATAATTAGATCAAAGATACATTGCCCATGATGTAAAATCTAGACTAGATTGTTAGATCCAGGCAATATTTTTGGGTTCTAAATTCTAATACATAATTCCAGTGGGTTACTATGTTAGGCTATTTGGTAATGAGTAGATCACATCTTCTATGGCATACCTAAAATAGTGCTATTGTGGTGAGCAGACTCTAAGATGGAATTAAAGTAAAAAGGGAGTAATAAAAATATAAAAGGCCACCTAAAATTATTCCTGATTTACCACATTAAAAAGAATTCAACTTGTGAAAAAATTAGTTACATATAATAATAATAAATTAATGTGTAACATTTATAAAAGTATCAATAGATAAAGTTTTTTTAATGGACTAATATAATTTAGCTCACAAATGCTTCCTTTTTCTACTTCTATTTCTGAACAAATATCCACTGAAAACTATTATCTTGCACCATTTCCTTGAAGTGATAAAGATAACTAATAGTGGAAAAACAGTACTAAAACTCAATAGCTCATCTTGTTTCATGTTTTCCTGAGAAATCCAGCTTTGCATTTTAAGAGGAAATTAGCTTGATATTTTTGTGTGTTGGAAGGATGTTCAATAAACTAACATGATTTGGAAGAAAAAAGTTGACTCTATTTTAAGCAGAAATGGAGGCTTATAGACCAAATCATATTTAAGGAACATTAATCCCGTGAGATATTATGCAATTTTTAGATATGAAAAACTGGGGAATCACAAGTCACATTATGAAATCCCTGACTTAGTGAAATTACTGGAGAAATTAAATTTTAGGATTCCTGCAAATATATTATCTCAGTATTTTTTCAAATCCATGTAAAACACTATAGTTGAAACTAGATCAGACTCAAAGTGGTTAGAGAGAAACACAGCTAGAGAATGAATAAACATAAAAAATAATGAACAGTAAAATTTACCATTGAGAGAAACTCTTGTACAATTCTAGGTATAAAATATGCCTGAAATATTTTATTTAAGCTTGATCTTTTAAGCCATTTTCCAGAAAGAAACTTGTAAAATCTCTACAAAATTCTGGTTAGCTGTATTATTTAAGCTCATACTCTTTATACTTTTCACAAGTAAAGATATGAACAGAATAGTTTATATGGTAATGTTTCAGACCTGAAACTAGCATTCATAGAGGACTAGAGTAATGATTTGATAGAATTTAAAGTATCTCCAGCTTGTGAGACTTACATGCTCGATTTATAGTTTCTAGGTCTAGTCTTAAGAACTCCTACTGTAACTGAAAACAAATTGCTATCTTTCATTTACATTTGGGATTGTTGAATAGATATCTGTCTTTTGCAAAAGAATGATTCTGAATTAGAGAAATCCATAATTTATTAGATCATCTTTTATAATAAAACTTTTGTTAAAAGTAAAAGCAGCATAAATATAATTAAATATCTATAAACATAATAGTTGAATTAAAATCTTCATATCAATAAGAACAAAGGGAGTGGGGAAGAGCAGCTTTTGACATATGTGTGGACATTTCATAAATTTACTTCATATATGATTTACTGTTTGATGATCAGAAAATATATTATTTCAGTTTTGATCCTGTTGGAATACTAAAAACATAAAAATCCTGTTAAAATGAGATTTTTACATCAATCATCAACTCATTTATCCCTGTATGCTTTATTCCACTTGTGTGAACTGGCTTGTATAAGTTGACAGGGCTTTTTTTTTTTTTTCCCCTTCCTCAAGTTCAATGAAAACTGTTTTCTCTCAAAATGTTTGTCACAACCTTTTGACACACAAAAACCCAGAGAGAAAAAAGTAAACAAAGGTATATACACATCTATCAATCTTTTGATATTACAAACTGTTCAGACAGGGGCACAGTTGTTTTGAAGACCAGCAGATGGACACCAATTTTTCACTTCTAGGTCACCTACACTAAGTTCATGTAGCGAGAACATGTAATGTTTTACTCAATTCTTGGGAATATGTCACTGAAGAAGATATAAATCAGCAAGAAATAATAACTTTATCAAATTAACAAGATATAATTCATTGATTAAATAATTATAGTAATGTACTATCTTTTAAACTATATAATATCCAATTAACCTAAAGAACCTGCTTCCCCTCATAAACTGAGCCAGATCAGCCTAGTTAGTTAACACCTGATAAAAAATCTGAGAAACACAATTTTATATTGCCCAACAATTTTCTATGTTAAATACCAAATTATTAGACAATTCACAGATATTAAAAATATTTTAAAGGAATAAAAATTTAGATAAAAATACAACTGTATGGAAAAGATGTTTGTTTCTGCCCAAAATGGTAATAAGTGATTTATCCTCTTATTTGAGATAAATAAATATCTGGTTAAAATACTTAAAGGAATGAGTTTTAGATATTGGCACCATAGGCAGTACAGGACACTGATCTCTGAACAAGGAGATATTAAAGAGCTAAACCATAGGAATGCCCATATCTTACTACATTGAGAAGTATCCATGTCCTACTATGAGCAAAGGGAAATTAAGCCAAGCCTGGGATTTTCCCTAAAGATGAGAAGATCAAGGTAGGAATCCAGGGAGAGAAGACAGTAAATCCTTCAGTTTAAGGCATTTCATAAAATCTCTGGAAAATCATTACATGATCATTAGCACAAATGAAGTAGAGATTTTGCAACCACAGGTAATAAATGAATACAAACGTAAAAAAAAAAAAAAATGGGCCAGAAAAGTCATTAAATAATCAAAAAACAGCAACACACAGAAAATAAAACAATAAAACTAATAAGTACAGTAATGGGGAAGAAGAGAGGTGGGGCAAATCTAACTTTCAGAGTTACCAAATTGTACTTTGTAAATTTCCAGCTTTCAACAATACGACAGGTTATGAGATACACATAGAAAGAAGAAAATATGACCCACACATAGTGAAAAAAAGAAAAACACTCTATATAAGTGGTCCATAAAGAGGCAAATATGATGAATTTAATTTTTTAAATGATTATATACACTATATGTTCCAAGAATTAAAGGAGACCATGACTAAAGAATTAAAAGGATGCATGAAAACAAGATGGAAACAAATATAGAATACCAATAAAGACACATAAATTATAAAAATATACTAGGTAATAATTCGGAGAAGGCAATGGCACCCCACTCCAGTACTCTTGCCTGGAAAATCCCATGGACTGCAGAGCCTGGTAGGCTGCAGTCCATGGGGTGGCTAAGAGTTGGACACGACTGAAAGACTTCACTTTTCACTTTATGCATTGGAGAAGGAAATGGCAACCAACTCCAGTGTTCTTGCCTGGAGAATCGCAGGGACGGGGGAGCCTGGTGGGCTGCCGTCTATGGAGTCGCACAGAGTCGGACACGACTGAAGCGACTTAGCAGCAGCAGGTAATAATTCTGGAATTAAAAAGGAATATTATATAAATTTTTATAAAGTTCAGTAGAGGAGTTCAAGCATATGCATGAGCTGGTAGAAAAAGAAAATCAGCAAACTTAACGATAGGCCAACTGATAAAATTCAGACTGAGAAACAAAAATAAAAGAGAACAACAGGGGAAAAAAATGAACAGAGCATGAAACCTGTAGGACATTAATAAATTTATCAATATAGACATAATGGGAGTCCATGAAGGAGAGGAGAGAAAGGAGAAATAAAAATATGTGAAGATTGTCTTACTCTGGGCTATTATTACCAAATACCATAGACTCAGTAGCTTATATACAATAGAAATTTATCTTCTCATAGTTCTGGAGGCTGAAATGTTCAAGAACAAAGTACTAGGAGATTTTTTGTCTGGTGACAATCTTCCTTAGTTTGTAGACAGTCATCTTCTCACTGTATCCTCAAATGGTAGAAGGGACAAGTGTGCTATCTGGGATCTTTTATAAGGGCACTAACCCTACTCATGAGGGCTCTGATTTTATATTTAATCACTGGCCAAAGACTTCATTTCAAAATACCATCACATTGTGGATTAGGTTTCAACACATGAATTTTAGGGGAGACAACATTCAGTCGATGGAAGAGATATAATGGCTAAACCACCATCCAAATTCAATGGCAAACATTATCTTAACACCCAGGAAGCTTAAGAAACTCCAAGAAAGTCACATCTAGGTATATCATAGATAAATGTAGAAAGCTAAAGTCAAAAAATAGTCTAAAAATAGAAACAGAAAAACAATCACATACAATGAATCCTCAGTAAGATTAACTATTTGTCCCTTATTAGAGGGCTTCCCTTGTAGCTCAGTTGGTAAAGAATCTACCTGCAATGCAGGAGACCAGAGTTCGATTCTTCTGTTGGGAAGATCCCCTGGAGAAGGAAATGGCAACTCACTCCAGTATTCTTGCCTGCAGAATCCCATGGACACAGGAGCCTGGCAGACAGCAGTCCATGGGGTTGCAAGAGTCAGACACAACTTAGCAACTAAACCACCCCCTCTTATTAGAAACCATAGAGGCAGAAGGATGAGATATTCAAAGTATTGAAGGAGAAAGATTTTCAACTGAGATTTTAACCCAGCCAAACTATCATACTAATATGAAGGGGAAATTAGGCATTCATGGGTAAACAAAAACAGAGAGGATCTATATGTTCACAGAAAAACTTGTGCATGAATTATTCATGAAAAATAAAAAGTGAAAGTGTTAGTCACTCAGTCGTGCCCAACTCTTTGCAGCCCAATGGGCAATATTTCTGAGGCTCCTCTGTCCATAGAATCTTCCAGGCAAGAATACTGGAATGGGTAGCCATTCCCTTCTCCAGGAGATCATCCTGACCCAGGGATAAAACTTGGGTCTCCTGCATTGCAGGCAGATGCTTTACGATCTGAGCCACGAGTATTATTCATAGTAGCCCCAAATAGGATATAACCTAAATATTCATCAATAGTTAAATGGATAGACAAAATGGAATATATCCATACAATAGATTATTTGCAACTAAATGGAGCAGCATATTGATAAATACTGTAGCATAAATGACCCTTGAAAATGCTACAACTACCAAAAAAGACAATAATTGAAAAAAATCACATATGATACAATTTATGCATTGTGTCCTTAATAAGCAAGTCTACAGAAACACAAAGTAGATTAATGGTTGTCATCAACTGGGGTAAGAAGAGTATCAGGTCTGATGGCTTGAGTATGGAGTTTCTTTTCATAGTAATGAAAATACTCCAAAATTAGCTATGATGCTTTCACAATTCAGTATCCTAAAAACTAATGAACTGTACACTTTAAAAAGGTAAATTTTATTATATGTGAATTATACCTTAATAAAACTATCATAAAAATCCTCTCTGTCCCCTCCAAAAATATTAAATAAAGCATTTTCCAGCTTTTCAAAAACTGAAAGAATTTACCAGAAGCAGACCTATATATATATATACACACACACATATATATTGCATATATATATACTGTATATATTGTATATAATATTGTATATTGTATTGTATATGCAATATATACTATATATATATATTTTATATTATATACTATATATATTGTGTATATATATAAATATATATATGTATAAATGAATATTAGATTATGTCATTCAGGGAAGAAAAATGACACTACATGGAAATCTGAATTAATACAAAGAAATGAAGAGTTTAAATTGGAGCCACCCAATTTTAGTCCCTTAAAAATGCTAGGAGTGCTTTTTCTACAGCATTTTATATATAAATGTGTCACTTCTACATTTCTGCAAACTTAATAGACCTTTCAAAACACACCTGAGTCAGCAGAGAAAATCTATTTTTTTAAAAATTCTAACATTATCTTTTTTTTGGTGGGAGGGTGGTGTGTAGCATATGAGAATCTTAGATCCTTGACCAGAGCTTGAATCTGCACCCCTGCAGTGGAGGTAGAGAGTCTTAACCACTGGACCACCAGGGAAGTCCCCCTAAAATTATCTTTTAAAGTTTCAAAGCAAACAAAAAATAATATATATGTTGTAGAGTTCACAATATAGTGAGAAATAAATTACACAACAATAGTACAAAGAGTGGCAAGGTGGATATTGAAAGATACTATTTAAGTACTACATCTGAAGTGGTAAATTGTACTCTACATGTCCTGGGCTAAGATAAGCATTTTATCAATGCTAAAGTAATGACCAAAAACAATACAACAAAAATTATATCTATTAAGTCAACATTGAAAGCAAAGACAATTATTAAAACATCCTTGATTAATCAAAAAAAAGCATTAAAAGTAGGAAAAGGAGAAGCAGAAACAGATGACAGAAAAGTAAAACTAACAGAAATGTGGTACATATAAATATTTCCTTCTGTGTTTGCTCAGTCATGTCCGACTCTTTGCAACCCCATGGACTATAGCTCACCAGGCTCCTCTATCCATGGGATTATCTTATTCAGGTAAGAATACTGGAGGGGGTTGCCATTTCCTCCTCTAGGGGAATTTTCCTGACCCAGGGATTGAACCTGCATCTTCTATGTCTCCTGCATTGGCAGGTAGATTCTTTAGCATTGAAACATCTGATACCTATATAAATAATAATGTTAAGTTAAATGGACAAAATGTCTCAGTTAAATGGAAGAGTGTCAGGTTGAATAACAAAGTAAGACCCTACTACTTAACCATGGATAAAGAGTAAATGTTGACATTTGCATGATAGGTATGAATCTTCAGGGCACTGTGCTAAGTAAAATAAATCAGTCTATTTTAAATAAAAAGATACAGATAATTAAAAGCAAAAGATGGAAGAACACGACCATGAATTAAAATTGCTTTATATGACTTTACTTTTCATTCAGTTCAGTTGCTCAGTTGTGTCCGACTCTTTGCGACCCCATGAATCTCAGCACTCCAGGCCTCCCTGTCCATCACCAACCCCAGGAGTTCACTCAGACTCATGTCCATCAAGTCAGTGATGCCATCCAGCCATCTCATCCTCTGTCATCCCCTTCTCCTTCTGCCCCCCAGTCCCTCCCAGCATCAGGGTCTTTTCCAATGAGTCAACTCTTCTCATGAGCTGGCCAAAGTATTGAAGTTTCAGCCTCAGCATCAGTCCTTCCAATGAACACCCAGGACTGGTCTCCTTTAGGATGGACTGGTTGAATCTCCTTGCAGTCCCAGGGACTCTCAAGAGTCTTCTCCAACACCACAGTTCAAAAGCATCAATTCTTCGGCGCTCAGCTTTCTTCACAGTCCAACTCTCACACCCATACATGACCACAGGAAAAACCATAGCCTTGACTAGATGGACCTTTGTTGGCAAAGTAATGTCTCTGCTTTTTCAATATGCTATCTAGGTTGGTCATAACTTTCCTTCCAAGGAATAAGCGTCTTTTAATTTCATGGCTGGAATCCCCATCTGCAGTGATTTTGGAGCCCCAAAAAATAAAGTCTGACACTGTTTCCACTGTTTCCCCATCTATTTCCCATGAAGTGATGGGACCAGATGCCATGATCTTTGTTTTCTGAATGTTGAGCTTGAAGCCAACTTTTTCACTCTCCTCTTTCACTTTCATCAAGAGGCTTTTGAGTTCCTCTTCACTTTCTGCCATAAGGGTGGTGTCATCTGCATACCTGAGGTTATTGATATTTCTCCTGGCAATCTTGATTCCAGCTTGTGCTTCTTCCAGTCCAGCGTTTCTCATGATGTACTCTGCATGTAAGTTAAATAAGCAGAGTGACAATATATAGCCTTGATGTACTCCTTTTCCTATTTGGAATCAGTCTGTGGTTCCATGTCCAGTTCTAACTGTTGCTTCCTGACCTGCATACAGGTTTCTCAAGAGGCAGGTCAGGTGGTCTGGTATTCCCATCTCTTTCAGAATTTTCCACCATTTATTGTGATCCAAACAGTCAAAGGCTTTGGCATAATCAATAAAGCAGAAATAGATGTTTTTCTGGAACTCTCTTGATTTTTTGATGATCCAGTGGATGTTGGCAATTTGATCTCTGGTTCCTCTGCCTTTTCTAAGGACAATGCAGAAGCATGCTGGCTGCAAGGGACCACGCAGAAGCGAGGCCAAGAGGAGCTACCCTATGCCTGAGGTCAGGGACGGCGGCTGAGAGGAGCAACCCCATGTCCAAGGAGCAGCGGCTGCGCGGGTGCAGGAGGGCCGAGAGGAGCTACTCCAAATTCAAGGTTGGGAGGAGCGACCTTGTCCATTGTAAGGAACAGCGGCTGCGCTTTGCTGGAGTAGTCGTGAAGAGATACCCGACGTCCAAGGTAAGAGAAATCCAAGTGAGATGGTAGGTGTTGCAAGAGGATATCAGAGGTCAGACACACTGAAACCATAATCACAGAAAACTAGCCAATCTGATCACACAGACCGCAGCCTTGTCTAACTCAGTGAAACTAAGCCCTGACATGTGGGGCCACCCAAGACGGACAGGTCATGGTGGAGAGGTCTGAGAGAATGTGGTCCACTGGAGAAGGGAATGGCAAACCACTTCAGTATTCTTGCCTTGAGAACCCCATGAACAGTATGAAAAGGCAAAATGATAGGATATTGAAAGAGGAACTCCCCTTTCATGAGAAACGCTGGACTGGAAGAAGCACAAGCTGGAATCAAGATTACCAGGAGAAATATCAATAACCTCAGATATGCAGATGACACCACCCTTATGGCAGAAAGTGAAGAGGAACTAAAAAGCCTCCTGATGAAAGTGAAAGAAGAGAGTGAAAAGGTTGGCTTAAAGCTCAACATTCAGAGGTAGGTAGGTGCCCAATATGCTACAGGAAATCAGTGGAGAAGTAACTCCAGAAAGAATGAAGGGATGGAGCCAAAGCAAAAACAATACCCAGTTGTGGATGTGACTGATGATAGAAGCAAGATCCAATGCTCTAAAGAGCAATATTGCTTAGGAACCTGGAATATTAGGTCCATGAATCAAGGCAAATTGGAAGTGTTCAAACAGGAGATGGCAAGAGTGAACGTGCACATTCTAGGAATCAGTGAACTAAAATGGACTGGAATGGGTGAGTTTAACTCAGATGACCATTATATCTACTACTGTGGGCAGGAATCCCTTAGAAGAAATGGAGGAGCCATCATGGTCAACAAAAGAGTCTGAAATGCAGTACTTGGATTCAATCTCAAAAACAACAGAATGATCTCTGTTCATTTCCAAGGCAAACCATTCAATATTACAGTGATCCAAGCCTATGCTCCAACCAGTAACGCTGAAGAAGCTGAAGTTGAATGGTTCTATGAAGACCTACAAGGCCTTTTAGAACTAACACCCAAAAAAGATGTCCTTTTCATTATAGGGCACTGGAAAGCTAAATTAGGAAGTCAAGAAACACCTGGAGTAACAGGCAAATTTGGCCTTGGAATACGGAATGAAGCAGGGCAAAGGGTAATAGAGTTTTGCCAAGAGAACTCACTGGTCATAGCAAACACCCTCTTCCAAAAACACAAGAGAAGACTCTACAGATGGACATCACCAGATTACTTTTCATTACTTTACACCAAATAAAGTAATGAATTAAAATTATTACACACAAAAAAATATGTTTTGAAGGAGACTTTGTTCTATCTAGGCCTCTAAGAATCAAATATATATAAAAATGCATAAACAGAAAATAAAATTAAATGCATTGTGTGCATGAAAAGTAACTAGTTCGCTTCCTGAAGTATTTCTTAAATTTCAAATAAACAGCAAAATCTTAAAGCACTTTCTTAAAAAAGAATTATCCCCAAATAGATGAAATGAAGTTGAGTAAAGTAATTTTGACTCTCTCCAAAGCAGACAATCTTAATATGCTCTAATTTTATTACACAACTTGTGTTGTTGTGATTATAGCTATTTTTACTCTACTGTGGCTCAGATGGTAAAAATTTCGCCTGGTATGTGGGAGACCCAGGTTCTATCCTTGGATCGGGAAAATCCCCTGGAGAAGGGGATGACAACCCACTCCAGTACTCCTGCCTGAAGAATTCCATGGACACAGGAGTCTGGAGGGCTACAGTCCATGGGGTCCTAAAGAGTCAGACAGGACTGAGTGACTAACACTTCCACGTTCATGCATTCAGAGCAAAGGCCTTAATCTGAAGTAACCCAGGCTAGAGTTTTAATTCCAGCTGTACAGTGTACTCGTTCAGGCAAATTACTAGATCTTTCTGATATTTCCTGGTATTAGTGTTAGGATTATAAACACCAAATAATTAGTAAAACATTTGGGAAGTAGTTAGAACTAAATAAATAGTAACCAGCATTGTGCCAATGCAGGAAATGCAGGAGACCGGGTTCAATCCCTGGGTTGGAAAGATCCCCTGGAAAGGGAATGGCTACCCACTCCAGTATTCTTCCATAGAAAATTCCATAGACAGAGGAGTCTGGTGGGCTAAAGTTCATCAAATCACAAAGAGTTGGATACAACTGAGTGTGTGTGTGCATGTGCACGCGCGCGCACACACACACACAAACACACAGTCTTAAAGCATTGGAAAATTGGGATTTAATTTCTAAGGTATAGTACTGACACAAGAGTTTTATTACTGTACTGCATACTGTAAGTGTACCTTCCAGTTTATATAGACATATCAAATATTTATTAATAAGCTTTAAATGGATAATACATCACATTTTATGAAGTGAATTATTTTGTATTCTATCCGAGATGATTATAACGGAAGGTAATAAATTATATTTAAAAATTTATTATTCCAGATTTTTAGCTAAGAGGGCAGAAGACATAATGGAATGTTGGCAATGAGTGATATGATTATTTCCCTTCCCATCTATGCTATTATTATAATATTTTAAATTCTATGAACATGCTGCTGCTGCTGCTGCTGCTAAGTCACTTCAGTCGTGTCCGACTTTGTGCGACCCCATAGACGGCAACCAGGCTCCCCCGTCCCTGGGATTCTCCAGGCAAGAACACTGGAGTGGGTTGCCGTTTCCTTCTCCAATGCATGAAAGTGAAAAGTGAAAGTGAAGTCTCTCAGTCGTGTCCGACTCTTCGCGTTCCCATGGACTGCAGCCTACCAGGCTCCTCTGTCCATGGGATTTTCCAGGCAAGAGTACTGGAGTGGGGTTTGTTGTTATTCAGTCATGTCCAACTCTTTGCAACCCCATGACCTGCATGTCAGGCTTCCCAGTCTCTCACAATCTCCTGGAGTTTGCTCAATGTTATGTGCCGAGGTCCAGCCCCGGCTGATCCAGGGTATTCGAAAGGGAGACGGCGTCAGTGACTATTTATTTATTTATTCATCAAAGATATAAAGAATAATAGAATGAGGATAGCTCAGTAGGAAAATTCAGTGGAGAAAAGAAACTGAGTAGCTTGGTTTACGCGGAAAATCAATATAACCTGTGACACCAGGTTAGCTCTGACCACGGAGGCCGCAGGCGCCCTCTCGAATAGCGGAAGGTGCCCCACCTTAGACACCTTCTTGAGTGAGTCTTAGAAGCCCAGGCAAATAAATGGTCACAGAGGATATCCGCACTCCAGATGGAGACTCAGCTGGAAATTGAGGGGAAGAATGACATGGGGAGACCAAGCTTTGGTGAGCATGGCCCATAGCTTTATTTTCAACAGGGGCTTTTATACCCTAAGTTACACATAGAGGATAATAGGGGATGCAAAGTCAGCAGTCTTTGATCCTTATCAAAAACCAGGGTTTCTTTCCTGCAAATTTATCCTATACAAATGGTTTAGGTGATTTATATCATCTTCTGGCCAGAAGGCCTATTAACATTTTATGGCTCTTGACAAAGACTAATCAACCATAAGACTTATTTTCTCTAAGAGTAATTATTTTAAGGTTTGGCGCCATCTTCCGAAGATAAAATTGCATTCCTATAGGGCGGATGTGTAATGGGTTTACAACAAAGGAAAGAATTTATTACCTTAAGGGTCTAAAGTTACTAACACCAAGGCCACTACTTATTTTTTCTACATACCAACTACATTAATTAATACACATTCAAGGATACAATTCAGGGGATGTGAAAACTTGGCAACAAGCATTGGCTCATCAATGAAATCTTTTACCAGTTTTATTCTGACAGTTTCTAACTCTCTGAGAGGCTCTAAGCTATTTGAACATCTTAAGCTTCCCGTGCCTCTCAAGGCTGGGAGACTGTAAACAATAGTATGCATAGCTGTAGGAGTCCAGGTAAATTTGTCAGGCGAGGTGAGAGCCATCTGAGGTGTTTGGATTTAAACACTCCTTTAATTGGAGCTGTAAGTTAACTCTTTGACAGAGAGAGCGAGATGGTGGTAGGGGACAGCCCCCAGTAAAGTCAGAGGTGAGAGCACAAAGCAATAAAGTAGGCAGACTCTGGTTTTTTGGGGGTAGATGCTTGAGAATATCCGGGGGGACTCCTGAGGCTCGATCCCACCTTTGCGTATGCCGAGCCTCCTTCCTCATGACCTTTGTTACGAGTGGAATGTCTCTCGCCGGCTCCCGGCAGTTATGTCCATTGATTTGGCCATGCAATCCAACCATCTCTTCCTCTGTCGTCCCCTTCTCCTCCTGCCTTCAATCTTTCCTAGTATGAGGGTCTTTTTCAAAGAGTTGGCTCTTCGCATCATTAGCTAATTCTAAAACATATACTTAGGTTGTATGAACTAGCTTTGTTTCCAGCCATTTCAAGAACTATAGATGATTTCCACAGGAACTGCCTTTTCTCTTTAGACTTGTGGTGGTGGTTTAGTCAACAAGTCATGTCTGACTCTTGAGAACCCATGAACTGTAGCCCTCCAGGCTCCTCTGTCCATAGGATTTTCCAGGCAAGAATACTGGAGTTGGTTGTAATTTCCTTATCCAGGGAATCTCCCCAACCCAGGGATCAAACCCATATCTCTTGCACTGCAGGCAGATTATTTTTTTTAATTTTATTTTATTTTTAAACTTTACAATATTGTGTTAGTTTTGCCAAATATCGAAATGAATCTGCCACAGGTATACCTGTGTTCCCCATCCTGAACCCTCCTTCCTCCTCCCTCCCCATACCATCCCTCTGGGTCATCCCAGTGCACCAGCCCCAAGCATCCAGTATCGTGCATCAAACCTGGACTGGCAACTCTTTACATATATGATATTATACATGCTTCAATCTTCTCAGCATCTTCTAAATCTCAAAGTTGGGGGCACATTTTGAAGTGAGTAGCCAAATACTATGATAAAAATCCTCTCAAATGTTTATTATTAATAAAATAAAACAATTTAGTCTGAATTTTCCCCTTTAAGATTCAATAAAACTGCCAGTGATCCCAATTATAATTAAATATTATAGTGAAAATTTGCAAAACTTCTGTCAAAATTTTAGCTTTGTGACTATTTAACATTGTGTCAGTTTAGTTGAAAAATGTGTTAAGTGGGTATTTAAACCTGTAGTAATTTGGCTCTTACTATGCTCGTATTAAAATGTTAGCTTCACCTAAAACCCAATGCACAAAGTGTTGGACACAACTAAGCAACTGAGCACACACAAACCAGGTCTTAAAATTAAATCATATTGTGCTATTTAGCCATCATAGTAGGAGTGGATCTGAGAAGCTGAGGGGCGAAATGAAATCCCTAGATGATTAAGATGCCCTGTAATTCCATATACAATGTGTGAATTCCTTCACTTTATCCAAGGTGTTTCTTACAGTTGTAATGAGCAATGGGCAAAATATAAATATACCTTTCCATAGATGTTCCTAACTCACTGAGGTGGAAAAAAAAAGGAAAAGGGGAAAAAATGTCTGGTGAACCTAATTAAAAGGAACTTATTGTGACTATATATGGAGATATAAAAAATAAGAAAATATTCTTAACAGTCTTGTTGAGAATTAGGAAATAATTCACCTTTAGAGGACATAATATATTTGTAGCCTAATAGCAGTTCTGATTATTTAATAGTAAATGTTCTAGCTTTCTCTGTGTTAATTCAAGATCATAGACACTTATTTTCATCTTTTCTTTGTCCAGATGTCACTTGGGTTCAGGTCCTATGATAGTTCTACCACTTACTAGCTATGTAAACTTAATGAAGTTATTTAAGCTATACTTCAGTAATATCTGAAATAATAAAAAATAATAATACTAAATTCATAAGATTCTTTTCAAATGTATTAATTATTGTTTTGCAACAAATTATTATAAATTTAGCAGATTGAAACAAATGTATTTATTATCTGGTAGTTTCTGTACGTCAGGAGTTAGGACAAAATTCTTATGTTCAGGATCGCATAGGCTACAATCAAGATTTTGGTCTAGTTGCGTTCCTTTCTGGAGTTTGATGCCCTCTTCAAACCTCATGTGATGATTAGCTAATTTACTGCCTTAGGTTTGTAAGAGTAAAGTCCTTGTTTCCTTGCTGACTCTCTGAAACTGTTCTCAGTTATTGGAAGCTCTCTCACAGGCCGTCTGATAATATAGTAACGTACTTATTAAAGGCTAGCTGGAGAATCTTTTATTCCTGTCTCCTAAGATGGAATCTTGCCATAAAGGCAAGGAGATTATGTAAACCTGTGACTTAGTAAGATTAAGAGACTCAGGGAGAGTATGTCTAATATATAAGGATTAATTTACCTAATACAGGTAAACATGAATAATCCTGCTTGGCAAAAGCATAGTCTCAATAATTTTAGCTCATAGCTACTATGGCTGTTGTAACCTAATAAAATTTTCTACTCTCTATAATATGCCTTTGATTGCCTTATGAATTCAGTTGCTTCAACTGTTAGGCTGCCTTAAAAGTTTCCTTGTGGTCTTCTCTAAGTTTTTCCTTTTCTGGGCCAGCAGTCACATTTTTTCTTTATGCATCTAAATTGTTATCACAAAGGTGATGATGACTGATGAGAATACATTGAGAGATAAATTAAACAAGAGTCTTTAATAAGTACAAAATGTACAATAATTCACCTTATTCATCTTATGAACAGCCAGACTGTGGATCATGATGTTATGCATCCCCTGGGAAGTCAAATGTCAAATTTAGGAGTTCATAAAAGTGACCTACTCAGGGTCTTTGATCAGTGGAATAAAAAGAGAGGGTTAAATCTTTGTGGCCACTCCCAAGCAACTGATGGCACAGAGCCATTCCAGCCAATATGTGCCTGCTCAGTCAGTCATATGTCATATGTCAATTACAAGCATTTAATGTGAATATATCTTTCTGTATAAACATTCACATTCATTACTCTTATAAGCATGGTAACCTGTCTGTGGGCTTCCTTGGTGGCTCAGCAGTAAAGAATCTGCCTGCAAAGCAGGAGACCCAGGTACCATCCCTATCATGAACATCCCCTGGAGAAGGGATTGGCTACCCACTTCAGTATTCTCACCTGGGAAATCTCATGGACAGAGGAGCCTAGTGGTCTACAGTCCACGGGGTCACAAAGAGTCAGACACAACTGAGTGACTGCTGCTGCTAAACACCATATAAATCTGTCTGTAAAGTACTAAACAGGTACCATTACTGTTAGTCGCTCAGTCATGTCCAACTCTTTGCAACCCCATAGACTGTGGCTCACTAGGCTTCTCTGTCCATGGGATTCTCCAGGCAAGAATACTGGAGTGGATTGCCATTCCCTTCTCCAAAAGAGCCTATGGGTAGGAAGAAAAATGCTCTTTACGAGTAATTTGGGGTTGTCGGACTTCCCCCCTGACTCCCTCCACCTCTCGTGCTGGCACAGAAAAACTCAATGTTGAACTAACTAAATTAGAAGGAGTTAAGGGAATTTCCTGGGGGTCCAAAGGTTAAGATTTTGCACTTCCACTGAAGGGGTGCAAGCTCCATCCCTCGTCTGGGAACCAAGATCCCACATGCTGCTTGGTGTACCACCCACTCCCCACAAAAAGGAGGGAGTTAAAAGTTTTCTGATCTTTTTCCTGACTACAGTTTCTACTTCTGGATACAATATACTTAGATATTTCAAAAATATATTTTAATGGAGATTACCAGAGTCAGGATTTCAATGGTGTATCATTTAACTTTTTCTTGGAAAAAAACTTTTGCCCCCAAATCTCCAACCCTCTGATCACCCCCAACTTGTGACAGCCACGGCACTTAAACAAGTAGTTTAGGCTAAATTGGGTTGTAGGTGGCTGGCCCAGTGGTTTTCCCTGAAGCTCTTTCATAACTAGGATTTCTTGCCCCTTGAAATTCAACTCTCAAACACATCCCTTGGCTTACAATTTTCTATAGTTACCACTTTAATTCATCAGCCTTTTATTTATAAGCTTTCTACAATAAAGACAATATCCCTTTTAACATTCCAAACATATTTTATTACTATGTCAATACATACATGAATTATCCAATGGGGTAATTAGTTTGGAGGAAATAGTAGTAGGTCAATAAACTAGAGTTTACTATTCTCCTTGACAGAGTTTCATTTTGTCTAATCAACTGAATAATTTGTTCTTCACCTTTTTGTAAGAACATGTATTTCTTTTAAAACTAGATTGATTTGCTGATTTGTGACTTTATCTTCAACCATGTGTAACTTGGACAATTGCTTTCTACATTTTGTAAAGCTAGAGTGTATCATTTCAAGTTACCAATGTTAATCAGTTACACAGCCAATATTACCAAAATACTTATTTCATGTGCACTCGCTCTATCCTACAATACACCCATAATTATAACATTGTCATAAGTAATTTGTTCACATCAAGGGTTGGTCATTATTAAAGATATTTCCTTTCCAGAAATATCCTCTTTTTTGATCCTTGTGCCAGGTAGAAAGAGGATTATACACAAGAGATCAAGTTTCAGTGATTACAAGCCAAAATAGTTCTGGGGTAAAAACCACTTGACTCATTATAGAAGGACACTTCTGTAAAGAAATGAGAGGCAAAATAGTTTTCATTAATTACAGATCACTGACTGCCCATAAGCATTTGCCTCTGATCTTCTACACTCTGGATTATTCTTACTAATTGAATACTGAACAGAAATATGTATTCATGCTACTGAAATTGCTAGAAAGCTGTACTGTGTTACACTTTTTATATTTTCAAGTACTCTGAACTCTATACTATTTTCTTTCTTTCTTTCTTTTTTTCTTTTTTTGGCCTGGTATTCTAGGATTTCATAATATACAATTCTTATTTAATTTATGTTAACATAATAAAAATCTCTCCCTGAGTGAATAACCACAAATTATTTCAGTGTTTGAGTTCTAGTCAAGTAGCACCAAATTTTGAGGATATAATTAGATCAGATTTATAAAGCTTCCTTCCTCTCCAGAACTCAATTTCTGAAACAAAATCTTCTCAAGACTTTCTCTGCTTTATGACACTTTTTTCCTTTCCATTACTTAATTTTCAAATATATTATATATATCTTGTTGAGATTCCCTCAGGTCAGTTAAAATGACACCCAAATTTTATTCCCTATAATCACCTGACCAATGAGTTTTAAGCCTCAATAAATGTTTTCCCCATAAATCATATAAACTCATAACCTACCAAAACTATTTGAATCACTATCATTTCTTCTTATAGGAGCAGACAGATCTCATCCTCATTATCTACATAAACCTTGGTCTGATAAGACTACAGAAACTTTCATAATTCCTATCTCTATAGTATAGAACTTTAGATAATCTCTTCTTTCTGTGTTCAATTTTTTATTTTTTTCTGATCAAATGATGAAGAAGTTGTACCATTTGTAAATAATTAATTTCAGTGAACACACAAACATAGCTAAATAGACAACGTCTAGTTTGATCTTTTAAGACTTACTTTTTCTTTGTTCAACTTCTTTGGTCCTTTATTCCATTAACTGTCTTAGCTTCTGATGCTAAGAAACATTAAGGACAAGGGGAGAAGCAGGTAACAGAGGATGAAATGGTTGTATGGCATCACCAACTCAATGGACATGAGTTTGAACAAACTCCAGGAGATAGTGAAGGACAGGGAAGCCTGGCCTGTTGCCGTCCATGGGGTTGCTGAAAACAACTCCCATCCATAAACCCCTTACATTTTGCTTTGAATCTGACAAAGAATCAATGCACAAAATGACTGTATATACTGGAGAAAATGGAAATGGGCTCTTAAGGCATGTGTTAGCCTCTTGTTTCATGGACCCAGTATCTTCCTTAAAATGTCAGTTCAATTTAATTAGAGAGCTTTATTTATCAGCAATTTCCTTATAAGAAAGCCTTTCTAATATCACCCAACACATTATTCATCTCTCAAAGTGATGTTAGCACACATAGAGTCCCTGTTATGGAGACTGAATGTTGTTTTCCTTCAAAATTCATATATCAAAGCACCAACCCTCAGTGTGATGGCATTTAGAAATGGAAACTTTAGGACATAAGTAGGGGTAGATGAGGTCATGAAGGTGGGATCCTCATGATGCTATTAGTGTCCTTAAACAAAAAGAACTAGGTAGCTTTCTCCTTTTCTTTTGCAGTGAGGGAAGACCATTAGAGCACACACAGTGAAGACAGTCATTCACAAGCTAAGAAGATAACACTCAACAGGAACCAAAATGACCAGAATCTTTAATCTTAGACTTTCTAACCTCCAAAACTGTAAGAAATGACTTTCTATCATTTAAGCTATTATACCTGTGGAATTTTTGTTACTGATATCTGAGATGACCTACAGGGTTTTCAAAAATATTTATAAATATACTTTGAGATTTTGCAAAATTCAAATATAACCCAGTAAATATTGGAGTCCAGACTTCTTCCCTTATGGCTCGGTGGTAAAGAATCTGCCTGCCATAGCAGGAGTCACAGGTTCAATCTCTGGGTTGGGAAAATCCCCTGGAGTAGAAAATGGCAACCCACTCCAGTACTCTTGCCTGGGAAATCCCATGGACACAGGAGCCTGGAGGGCTACAGTCCAAGGAGTCACAAAGAGTCCATCACAACTTGGAGACTAAACAACAGCAACAATAAAAGTATTGGAGTAGTCCAAAAATAAAAATAAATTACTAGAGACAATTACACCTCAATAAAATGGGACAAAATAAAATAACCAAAAGCAAATTTTAAGAAATGAATTAATAAATTACTAGATGTTTCTAGCAACTCCAACCTATTATTTTTCCCTTTGTTAAGTTATTGGATCTTTATAAGCCAATTCTACTCAGTCTTTTAAGCTTCAATCAGTTTTTAAACTATTTTTTCTTTGAATTTAAGAATTCTCATATAGTTAATATAGTTGAGTACCTTTCGTGATACTATCATCAATTCCAAGCCATCTGACACCAGTTGATTACAGTAGGCATCCTTGAAGAAACATCATGAAAAATTATTGCATATCTAACCAAAGACAAATGGGGTTTAAATTTCCTCTGCAATACAGTTGTAAAGAGAAAAAAATAAAGTTTCTGTGTTTTCATCTTCTTTGTGCCTTTGCTCAAGTTTTACTTATATTTGTTTGTCAGGTCCTAGAATATTAATTGTTCATGGCAAAGTCTACAAATACACAAATGAAATCTTGAATGAATCTGTCAAAGTTCCATGCCTTTCATAGTTGAATTATAATTAGTAGATATATATTTTTATTCTGTTTGCCCAGAAGCCTTTTGTTCTTCCAAACTTTCAGTATGATTACTTTCACTCCCTTGATATCAGAAAATGATTTTCCCACCTACTATAGTCATGAATCTAGTAGGTGGTCACCAGTTATAGTATCTCACTGCCCTCCTCACAATTGATTCTTCAAGCATCTAACCATTGTATAAGTTACCGTGTGTTTGTGTGTAAGATACTCTTGATTGACATATCCAACATTTCAATTCGTTTCTGCTACCTGTCTTCACTTTAGGGGTAGAAAAAGTTACATAACTCTTTTTTAAATGGAAAAAGTCCTATAAAGGTGAAAATTTATATTTTACTTCTTAGAGAAAATTTTGGTAGATTATTACATTAGAGCCAGTTAGGATGTATATAACACATAGCCAAAATGTTTGATTTTAGTGGTTATAGGAGTCCTTGAGTAGATATGGCAAGTGACTGAAAAGTGTCGTATTTTTTTTTAATGATACTGAAAAAGGTCTATTTGATTTAATTAGAGGCAAATATATCTTAAATTTTCTCTAATTTAAGATTTTATTTTGGGCCGTCCATTCATTCACTGTATTGGTTCTGGCAATAGATATTAATTGAACATCTACTTTGTGCAAAGCTCTATTTTAGGATACATGCTAAGTAAAACAGATAACAAACTTTTACCAAGTGTTTGTTAGGTATCAGGCTATTCTAAATGCTTTCCATATTGTTAGGTGGTTAGAATAGGAAAAGAAGTCCAAACTGGCGATGGCTAAAAGACAAAGAAAGGGAAAAGCCTGTGAAAATGGAACAAAAAGAAAATCCAAGGACTGGAATGAGAACCTCAGGTGAAACAAACAGCCCTCCTGGCTAGCCCAATTTACATAGGTTAGGTTCAGGGGAAGGAGACAAAGTATATAAAAAGAGAAGCCAAGACTGAGCCTCTCCCTTTTGGGTCAGCCTGCCCTCATGCCTGGAGGGTGTACTATCCTGTGCTTGCCAAATAAAACTGAGCTGTAACAGAGCTGTAACACTGGTCCACAGTTTCAAATCTTTGTTGCAGTGAGACAGAATGAAGGACATTACCTACTCCCCCAACATATCTGGTGCTGTGACTTGAGTTTAGCCTGGCTGAAACAACCTCAGGTTGGCCCCAGTGAGGCAGAGACCAAGCAAAGAAAAAGAACAACTTGGCGAAAGCTCATGTGTTGGAAGCTGAACGCAAAGGAAACCCAGTACAGTGGAAGTGACAAGAAGCCTAGCATTTTAGAAAATGGGACAACAAAAACAAACTCAGCAAAAAGCTCACACAGCTCAGTATCAGATTCCAGAAGACCTCTGGCTCAGCTGGGAGGTCCTTGCCCCATGGCTGGAAGGACATATGCCTAACAAACTTTTCATTCCTTTACAATCTCTTGTTTCTTGTTTCCTTGAAGCCCCTGTGCACCAGGCAAGCAGCAGTGGGTGAAATTGAGGGACTCTGGCAGGAGCTACTCCCCAGTGTGTCCTGAAGGCTCCAATATCTGCTGCACCCTAGTAGCTCTTGCCCAAGTGGATGAGGGTTCTTCTGCTTTTAACCTCCTTTGTGCCAAGAATCAGGCCAATGAAAATTGTGGGCACAGGTCAGGCATTTAGCAGTTTTTCCAGCAAGCTATGAGAGGGGTTCCTTGGCATGTTTTCCCCACTGCTTTTTCTTCCCATCCTTCACCTCCTCTCCCCATCAATGACACTGTTTACAAAGTATTGGGCAGTTCATCATCTTTCCATTTCTTAAAGTTGTGTTTGAAACAGTTTATAAAATATTGGAACTCAAACCTATGTGGCAGGGACTCTGCTGTGCTTAGTCACTCAGTCATGTACAACTGGGACTTGAGCCCAGCCAAAATCTACAATGCCTGGTATCAGGACCTAAAGAAGCTCAGATTCTTGATGTCTCTTTGCTAAAAGAAGTCAGTGAGAGAGACAGCAGTCGGCAAGAGGTAGATTTGTTCAGATTCAGAGAAGCACAGTCCACAGAGGGTGTGCCATCACAGAGGGTGTATGTGGTGGCCATGAAATGTGGTTTGGTTAGTTTTTGTGAGCTGGGTGATTTCATATGCTAATGAGTGGGAGGTTCATTCCAACCATTGGGGAACCACCCACTCCTTGGTCTTTTGATAGTGCTTTGGAACTGTCATGGCACCTCTGGGTGTGTCATTTAGCTTGCAGATTGAGGATTAAGGTTTAGTTGAATTTGACTTGTCCATCATCATCATCTATCTAATCTCTCTAGATATTCAGCCTTCATCTTCCATGTTTCCTACAACATGTGCAACAACAGCATCTCTCAGTGAACCTGCTAGGGTGGGAGAAAGGCACACAATGTCTGCGAGAAGTCCATATGTTGGTGGCATCCCTTGAAGGGCAATTGGACTTCCAGGGATAATGTTTGCCACTTTGGGTGTTAGTTCTGCAGGCCGTTTGGGCCCAAACCCTTACCACACTTCTCCTAAAGTTACAAACATATCCCCAGATCAAATTTCCACTCCACTTTTATGGAACATCTGGTCTGTTGCCTCTTATCAATTTGTTCTTAGGCCACTTACTAACTCCTACAACCAGGACCCTGCCTCCTTGGAGGCAACATAACCCACTACACTTATTATTATAATACTCTTAATGCCCCTAACAGGACCAGATAACCCACTCCTTTGTCATTACTTCTGTTATTACCTTGTGTGTCATTACTTTGCCAACAAAGGTCCATCTAGTCAAGGCTATGGTTTTTCCAGTGGTCATATATGGATGTGAGAGTTGGACTGTGAAGAAAGCTGAGCACAGAAGAATTGATGCTTTTGAACTATGGTGTTGGAGAAGACTCCTGAGAGTCCCTTGGACTGCAAGGATATCCAACCAGTCCATCCTAAAGGAGATCAATCCTGGGTGTTCATTTGAAGGACTGATGCTGAAGCTGAAACTCCAATATTTTGGCAACCTCATGTGAAGAGTTGACTCATTGGAAAAGACCCTGATGCTGGGAGAGATTGGGGGCAGGAGGAGAGGGGATGACAGAGGATGAGATGGTTGGATGGCATCACCGACTCAACGGAAATGAGTTTGGGTAAACTCTGGGAGTTGGTGATGGACAGGGAGGCCTGGCGTGCTGCAGTTCATGGGGTCACAAAGAGTCAGACACGACTGAGCGACTGAACTGAACTGAACTGAAAGTGGGTCTATGACAATGAAATGTTTACCACTGGAAACACCCTAAACTGCTCTTATGGATGACTAGGGGAAGAAATCAGTGACTTACATTCCTTCAGAGCAATAAAAGGATAAGGCTTATGACTGTTTAACCAGGTTCCCAGTCTCAGGGCACAGGCTTGGATTGCTTTACATTCTGGTATCTATCCCTGTCTGTGGTGGACAAAACAACAATGAGTTAAGATTACAACCTCTTAATCCTACCCAGCACTGGTCATGCTAGAGACTTTGGGGATGCCCAACTCCAGCCAGCGGAGAAGGCAATGGCAACCCACTCCAGTAGTCTTGCCTGGAAAATCCCATGGACAGAGGGGCCTGGTAGGCTGCAGTCCACGGGGTCGCTAGGAGTTGGACATGACTGAGTGACTTCACTTTCACTTTTCACTTTCATGCATTGGAGAAGGAAATGGCAACGCATTCCAGTGTTCTTGCCTGGAGAATCCCAGGGATGGAGAGCCTGGTGGGCTGCCGTCTATGGGGTCGCACAGAGTCAGATACAACTGAAGCAACTTAGCAGCAACTCCAGCCAGGGGTGCCAGGAGGTTGGCCTGCCTCAACCTGCCTAGGGATCTGGTCATCGGGAGGTTGTCATGCCTCAACCTGCTTAGGGATCTGTCAGTCCAGGGGTCCCAGGAGGTCGACATGCCTCGACCTCCCCAAGGACCCAATTCTCGGGAGGCCGACCTTCCTTGACCTGCCTAGGGATTCAATCTTCAGGAGGCTGTCATGCCTCAACTTGCCTGGGGAGGCCCAGCTCTCAGGTAGCAACAGTAGGTTGGATAGGATAAGCTTCAGAAAGACTCACCCATGAAGATGTCCACCCATGGAAATAGAAGGAAGCCTATTGTGGGATTCAGCAATAACTCAGGAGTCCAACAAGAGCCCCATTGTCTTTCTGGAAAGTCTAAGAGAGGCCCTCCAAAAGTTTATAAATCTGGACTTGGACACTAATGAGGGACAGGTGATTTTAAAGGACAAATTCCTGTCCCAATGTGCATCAGACATCAAGATAAAGTTACAACAGCTTTAGGACCCTGATGCCTCTTTAGATGAGATGGTCCAGACAGCCATCAATACCTTTTATAACAGAGAACAGGAGAAGGAGGCCAAAGCCCAGGAAAGAGAAAGAAGGAAAGAGATAAGGGCACACCTAGCTGCTGGTTGCCTTCCAGGGAAGCCCTATGGTAAACCTCAAGTCCTTGAAGGACAAGGCAGGAGGAAAATGCCTAATCTATAGACAGGTGGGACATTGGAGCAAAGTGTGTCCAAACCATGGCAAGTCTCCTAAAATGGCTTGCTACAAATACCATCAATTGGAACATTGAGCGGCACTCTGCCCTCGGGACTCAAGAGCCTAAAGGTCAAGCATCAAGCCTTCCCTCACGATGATTCAAGAGGACTGAATTGGCCCCTTTCAGTCACCCCATCTGTCACAGATAACCACCACAGGGCTAGATCCAAGGGTGCAACTGGATGTGGCAGGTAAGTCCGAGAATTTCTTGGTTGACACAGGGGCAACTCTGTGCTGACCTCCTGACCTCCTGCTCCAAAACTTCTCCTCCAAAATCAGTACCATTTTGGGTGATACAAGAAAAACAATTACAAAAAGATTCACCCAAGTTCTTCTTTGTTAGTGGGATGGACAAATATTTTTCCTCCAGTTTCTGGTGGTCGCTGAATATCCTACTTCCTTCTTGGGAAGAGATCTTTCCCTGCCTTTGAAATCTTGCAGCTATTGATGTTCTGATAGAGGATTCTTTAAAACTCTCTCATGGGGGCAAACTAACTATTTTTACCAGCCACCAAGTGAAACAATGCCTGAATTGGAGAGGCCATTTATGGATGTCTGATCAAAGCATCCTCAGATATCAAGAGTGATGATGGAAAATCCAGACCTGACTATATCCCCTTGTGAGGTTCTTAACTCAGCCACCTTCCTGCCTACCCCCGAGGACTCTCCCCTTTCACTCCTGTCTAGAAACCTTGGACCACTGGACAAAACTCCGAGAGGGAATGTCAGAAGATCCTCTGACCAACCCTGAGGAAATCTGGTACACTAATGGAAGCAGTCTTGAATGGAAAAGGAAGAGCCAGATATGCAATAGTCTCCAATTATGAGACCATAGCAGCTAAACCTTTACCACCAGGTACTTTAGCCCAATTGGCTGAGCTCATAGCCCTGACTCAAGCTTTAGAGCTGGAGAAAAGGAAAAAGAGTAGCCATTTACACTGACTCCAAGTATGTCTTTCTGGTGCTACATGCACATGCTGCTATTTGGAAAGAAAGAGGCCAATTGACCACCCAAGGGTCCCCAATCAAATATAGTGACCAAATCCTTAGGCTCTTGGAGGCAGTCCATCTGCCCACTGAGGTTTCAGTCTCCCATTGTAAATGAAACCCAAAAGGGAGCACGGAAGTGGTATGAGGGAACCAAGCAGCTGATCAGGCAGCTAAGAGAGCAGCATAACAGAACAATGACCTAATAGGGGTTGCCACCCTAGTCCCACAGACCAATTTGCCAGAAACTCCTTCCTATACTGAAGGTGAGACTCTTAAATCTGAGAGTGAGGGCTTTCGAGAAGGTCATATGGGGTGGTTCCAAAAGAAGGGATGCCTTTTTCTGCCTGGGAACCTCCAGTGGAACTTAGTTAACTCCTTACATGCCACCACTCATTTAGGGGAGAAGGCCCTCCAAAGATTACTAGAAAGGTTCTTCAGAGGAACAGGCCTCCAAATGACTGTAAGACAAGTGGTCTCCTCTTGCCCCATTTGCCAATTAAACAAACATCAAGGAGCTCAAAGACCCCAGCTGGCCTAACCCATACAATGGTGTGGGAACTACCCAGGAGAGGCCTGGCAGATGGAGTTCACCCAGATGCCAATTTCTCAAGGGTAAAAATACCTACTAGTCATGATAGATACATTCACAGGATGGATTGAAGGCTTTCCCACTCAGACTGAGAAGGTTGAGGATTTGGTTTAAAAAAAAAAAACAAACAAAAAAACTTCTCTATGAAATCATTCCAAGATTTGGTCTGCTCAGGTCATTGCAAAGTGAAAATGGGACATCATTTACTTCTCAGGCTACCCAAGGGGCCTCTAAAGCATTGGACATTACTTACTATCTCCATAGTGCCTAGAGGCCTCCGTCTTCAGGAAAAGTAGAAAGAGCCAACCAATTCTTAAAATCAGCAACCAAAAAAAAAAAAAAGACCCAGGAGACCTCCCTGGGATGGAAGGAGGCTTTACGAATAGCTCTCCTCCACATCCATATTGCCTCTAAGGAACAGCTTGGTCTTAGTCCTCATGAGATGCTATATGGGAGACCTTTTGTTTATGTCAATGACCTCTTCCTAGATCCAGAGGCTCAGACTCTCCAGTTTTATACCATGGCCATTGGGCAGTTTCAACAAGTTAAAAGCTTGTGAGTATCAACCAGGACCCAATCAATTCTAAAGGGCCACCACTATATGCTCCAGGGACTAAAGTCCTAACTAAAGTCTGGAAAGATAGGTCCCCAAAGGTTCACATCCAGCCCACATGGAAGGGCCCCTACTCTGTAATACTTTCTACCCCCACAGTAATCAAGGTACCAGCACACAACTCTTGGATTCACTACACACAAGTCAAGTGTGGAAGAAAAAGAAGAGGACACTCAATACACCTGTGAGCCCCTGGAGATCTCAGATACCTATTCAGGATTACAAATGAGTACCATTCTAATGAATACCCCCAGAATTAAGATTCTGGGGATAAGATTTCTCACGATAGCTTTAAAAAGCCAACATAGCTTGGCAGACGTTGTACTCCAAAATATATAGGAAATAGATCTCCTGATCCCTGAACAAGGAGGGACTTTATCCATCTTGAATGAGATGTGGTTCCTCAGTAAATACCTCCAGTTAGGTTAAAGAAAGTGTCACAGTCCTTAAGAAAAATATTCAGATCCTATGGGATCTCAAAAAATGAGCTGGACAGTTCTCCAGGTGGCTACAATCTCTCTTTGGGGGATCCTTCTCCTGGCGAAGGGGAATTTGGAGTTGGCTAATGCCCCTACTAATCCCTGTTAGCACCATATTGATGCTGCTTATGATTGCTCCTTGTATTGTCAATTGTCGAACCCATTTTCTTTCTGCCCAGGTCAACAAGCTACAACATACAGTGCCAGTTCAACAAGGATATATAAGATTACACCTGACCATGGAAAACATCACTCACACTTAGACAAACAACACTATAAGGATTCTGAGGTTTGAGACTAGCAAGAGGAGGAGGTCCAATGGCTCTCACCGTCCCAGCTCAGCAGGAAGTACCCAGAGAGACCTCAATGTCCCTGTTCCCAAAGAACTGGCCTCCCATCTTTTGAGGGAGGAATGTTAAGTAGTTAGAACAGAAAAAGGAGTCCAAAATGGTAGTGACTAAAAGACAAAGAAAGGGAAAAGCCCGTGAAAATGGAACAAAAGAAAATCCGAGGACTGGTGTGAGAACCTCAGGTAAAAGAAACAGCCCTCCTGGCTAGCCCAATTTATATAGGCCAGACTCAGGGGGAGGAGATAAAACATACAAAAAGAGGAGCCAAGATTGAGCCTATCCTTTTTGGGTCAGCCAGCCCTCATGCCTGGAGGGTGTACTATCCTGTGCTTTCCAAATAAAACTGAACTGCAATCAAGCTGTAACATTGGCCCAGTTTCATTGTTGTGGCAAAACATAACCAAGGAAATTGCACACTCCCCCAATAATATGTTAGTAAAGTCAATTGTCACACAATTCTGAGTTATGTAAAAAATGCTGTCCCCATTTCAAACACTAGGAAATTGACAAAGAGTTTAGATTTATTGCATCAATTAACAATTAAAGGAACCATGATTAGTACCTAAGAAATCTTATTACAGAAACTATATGTAACCATTAGCAATGTTTTATAATGAATAAATATTAAGACTATATTAAAGTACGTTCTCCTTGAGCATATTGTATATTATGAAAATGTGTTTTTCTCTAAGGCCTAAAGCCATATTCTACTTTATTTCTGTGCTATAGTCATACCTCTATTATAACATTCATTATGTGGGATTCAGGACTTCTCCCGTGGCTCAGATGGTAAAGAAACTGCGTGCAGTGCAGGAGACCTGGGTTTGATCCCTGAACTGGGAAGATCCCCTGGAGAAGGAAATGGCAATTCACTCCAGTATTCTTGCCTGGAGAATTCCAAGGATGGAGGAGCCTGGCGGGCCACAGTCCATGGGGTTGTAAAGAATTGGACACAATTGAGCCACTAACACTTTCACTTTTATGTGGGATTCAGTTATTGATTTTCTTTTCCCAGTTATTCATGGTAAATTCCTCGAGAGCCCTAAAATTCTTCCCATCACAGTGCAAGATGACGTAAAACCATGGAGAAGATTATTTCGCATACATTAGTATTATAAAGAAAAAACAGTTTGAATATCCTAAGAATCACTTTGGCCCTGTTTATCTATATACAATTCCAGTCTCTTCACCTTTTGATCTACTCTGCTTTCTATTGCACAGTGTCATTCACCAAAATTATTTTGACTTATTTAGCATAAAATGATATTTTGGTTTCTTGTAAAAATTCATCTGATAATGAAAGAGAAATGTCAAAACAATTAGACTGTTTCGATGTATCAATTTACATTTTACATCAATCAATTCATTCCTCAGTTTAATACTAATTTTATTTCATCACAAGACTCTCAAAGGATCATCTAAAGTGGATAATTTTGCAAATAGCTGTCAATAAGAGCAGTTTGTAGAAGCATTTTATATTGCTGCTTTGGGGCCGTTGTTGGTGGACAAAAAAGCAAAACTTTTATATGGATTATGAAGACAATTCAGGTGAAACAATAAAGAGGAAATAAAAAGTTCACCTATCAAAGATAGAAAAATGCAAATGGAGGCAGCCAGAATCATAGCAATGATATATTTATTTGATTTGAAGAAATAAAAATTTAACAAAAAGATTTAAGTTTTTGAACTTTAAAAATTACCTCTTTCTAGATCAGTTAGTGCAATGAACTAAATGTGTCCCCCCCAAAATTCATATGTTGAAATGCTAACTCCCAATGTGATAGTATTAGGAGGTAGGATCTTTCAAAGGTAATTCAGTCATGAAGGTGGGGACCGCATGAATGAGATTAGTGCCATTATAAAAGAGACTCCAGAGAGCTCTTTTGCTTTTCCCTTACCATGTGAGAATACTAAAGAACGCTACCTGATAACCAGGAAGCCGTATCTCAACAAGCTCAACAAACACTAGATCTGCCAGTATCTTGATCCTGAACTTTGCAGTGTTCAGAAGTGTGAGAAATAAAAGTTTTGTAAGCCACCAGGTGAATGGTGGGTGGTTTTTTTGTTGTTTTGTTTTGTTTTTAAATAGCAGATTAAACTGACTAAGATATACAGAATGATTTTTTTTAAAACATTCAGTGTAATAGTTCTCATAATATATGTCTGTACATTGTATGTTCATTTAAAATTTCTCACCACATCCGGGGAAAACCAGCTAAAAATATTGCATAATAGGGATCCCATAGTTGTTAATGTTTTCTAATTCTTTAATTTTAGTTTTGATTGGAATCAGTAACTCAAAATTTTCCAACACTAAAATAGAAAATTTAGCAACATCAAGGCTTTAAAATTATGTGGTCACTTTTCTCCACTAACTGGCTTCCTGTGCTAACAAGTAGATTAACTAGTGACAGACTGCCAGATATATGTCCTGACATTTTATTCAACACATTATAGTTATATATAGTTATAATTATTTTTTCAAAAAAATGTAGTTTGTGGTCACCCTTCTTTTTTTGTTGTTTTTTTTAGCTCTGCTCCCTTTTGTCTCTTTTTAATTATTCAAAAATATAGTTTTACTCACTTTTCAGGAAAGTATTTCATATTCCATTAGGACAGGTTTGAATAATCACTACTCACCATTTATTCTCAAGTTAAAACTACTAATAGTATAACTACCTATAAACACTAGAGTAGTTTTGATTGAATAAAGCTTATATAGAAACATGTCAAACTTAATAGTAGTCCTAAAATAAATGGGCAGCTATTTCAAGCTGCTTATAACACTAAATTTCAAGAATTCTAAGGTGAAACACTGATCTTTGCTAGATTCATATGAGAAGAAAGAATGATAGCACTGATTTTGATTGCTTTCCTCTGGCTGACTGAACAAACAGAACAGAAAAGTATTACAAAATTCTACAGGCAACCATGCTTAGCTGGGGACAGAATTGCTGTGATAAAGTCAGAAAGGCAGGTAGTCAGTAAATCAGCAGAAAATGCCTATGAAAAGCAAAAGGAAACACATATCCCTCACAAAAAGTAAATAATAAAATTTTAAAAAAATTAATAGAGAAATCATCAGTTTAAGTAATTTATATATAAGAAAAATTGCCAGTGGTTCTAGGTATGGCTTTTGAGATATTTTGCTTGTTTTAAAGACAACTGTAATAAAATAATAGGTATCAGTCAATAAAAGATTCTGTCATCAAGAAGTTGTTTGGATCAGGAAGAACATATCTTGAGTACAAGCTGTTAACACTTAAGAATACAAGACTATACATATAACTGATTCACTTTGATATACAGCAGAAACTAACACAATACTGCAAAGCAAGTATACACCAATAAAAACAAAATTAAAATAAATATTTTTAAAAATACAAAAATATAATGAGAATGATGAAAAATATATAGTTTCATTATTATTTTGACTCAAAAAAGAAGAATAATTATATAGAAATGAGAAATAAGTGCTGTGAAAAAAGTGATGGGAAATTACATAGACAAGAATCTGAGGTATGGATAAGAAGAAAGCTGTTTAACCTATAATTTAAAAATTCTTGGATGTGAGTTTCTCATGACATGTCTCTTGCTGGTATACTTATGACCAAATGTACGTGAATGTACTTTGCCTCATCAGCCTTGCCCACTGATAAACTTGCATAGAAAAAAATTCTAAAGGTAGAGAGTTAGACAGCTATGAAGCAGGAGAATAGCTACCTCAGTAATAGGGAAAATGGTTATGGTTAGAAAATAACATGATAAAATAGTAATTCTGAGTATTGGTAAACTAAAGGTTACAACCTCTAACATCCCACTAAAAAAATAGGATTTTAATAATTAAATGGAAATTGATATTGTTGCTATAGGACACCTAAAAAGGTGTCAGGATACCTAGTTATACAAGTTACTGCAAATCTGACATTAGAGACATTATTCAAACCCTTTTGACAGTCAACCTCATGTTTTTTGCTTTTGTGTTGTTTTGTTTCTTTCCCTTTCCATCTTAGATGACATAACTTATCACATCATTATTGGTCTGGTAACACTACACATTTTAACTGTTTTTAAATGTATGTGTAGCTCAGTTTCCATTCCATTCCCAAAGAAGGGCAACGACAAAGAATGTTCAAACTACTACAATTGCATTCATTTTGCACACAAGTAAGGTTATGCTCAAAATCCTTCAAGTTTAGGCTTCAGCAGTATATGAGCTGAGAACGTCCAGATGTACAAGCTGAGTTTCAAAGAAGCAGAAGAACCAGAAATCAAATTTGCTACACTCGCTGGATTGTGTAGAAAGCAAGGGAGTTCCAGAAAAACATATATTTCTGCTTCATTGACTACAGTGAAGCCTTTGACTGTGTGGATCACAACAAATTGTGGGAAATTCTTAAAGAGATGGGAATACCAGACCACCTTACCTGTCTCCTGAGAAACCTTTATGCAGGTCAAGAAGCAACATTTAGACCTGGACACAGGACAACTGACTGGTTCAAAACTGGCAAAGAAGTATGACAAGGCTGTATACTATAATCTTGCTAATTTAACTTACATGCAAGTACATCATGTGCAATGGTGAGCTGGATGAATCACAAGCTGGAATCAAGATTGCAGGGAGAAATATCAACAATCTTAGATATGCAGATGATACTACTCTAATGGCAGAAAAAGAAGACAGACTAAAGAGCCTCTTGATGAAAGAGGAGAGTGAAAAAACTTGCTTGAAACTCAACATTCGTATAACCAAATCATGGCATTTGGTTCTATCACTTAATGGCAAATAAAAGGGGGAAAAAGTGAAAGCAATGACAGATTTTCATTTCATGGGCTCAAAAATCACTGCGGATGGTGACTGCAGCCATGAAGTTAAAAGATGCTTGCTCCCTGGAAGGAAAACTATAGCAAACCTAGACAGTATATTAAAAGCAAATACATCGCTTTGCTGACAAAAGTCAATATAATCAAAGCTATGTTTTCTTTCCAGTAGTCATGTATGGATGTGAGAGTTGGTCCATAAAGATGGTTGAGTTTCAAAGAATTGATGCTTTTGAACTGTGGTGCTGAATAAGACTGTCCTAGAGAGTCCCTTTGACTATAAGGAGATCAAATCAGTTAATCCTAAAGGAAGTCAACTCTGAATATTCACTGGAAGGGCTGTAGCTAAAGCTGAACTGCTAGTACTTTGGCCACCTGCTATGAAGAGCCAACTCATTGGAAAAGGCCCTGATGCTGGGAAAGATTGAAGGCAAAGGCGGGAAGAGCGGCAGAGGATGAGATGGTTAGATAGCATCAGCAACTCAGTGGATATGAATTTGAGTCAACTCTGGGAGATAGTGGAGGAAACAGGAGCCTGGCATGCTTCAATCCATGGAGTCATAGAGTTGGACATGACTTAGTAACTAAACAACAACAGTAACAATAACAGTATGTGCATATCTATTCCTCTATTTCTATGTCTATGAGATACTATAATAAAAATACAGAATATAACATGTTGATGAGGACATAAAAAAATTTGAACCTTCATACACTGCTGCTTAAGAATGTAAAATAGTGCAGGAACTTTGAAAACTGTTTTGGGAGTCTTAAAAATTTCAATGTAATCTTACACTATGACTCAGGAATTCTACTTCTAAATATTAACCTTCAAAATGTAAGCCTGTGTGTATTGAGAAAAAATACACAAAAATATTCATTGCATTGCTCTCACAATCCAAAGTTCATCAATTTAAAATGAATAGATTATGTAATATATTTAGTATGAATGAAAATGAATGAATTACATATATAAAAATGAAGGAATCTCGTTTCAAAATTTCTATGAATGTAAGTAAGCTAGACAGTTTTTTTCAGTTTAATTAAAAATACATGCAAATCTAACCTATGGTTTTAGAAGTCTTGATCTCTAAGTAAGTGTACAAAGAAGGGAACATAGATAAGAAATTCTCATGGGCTAATGAGTAGCAACAAAAATTATGTTCTATATCTTGAGTTTGGTGGTGCTTACACAATCACTGAGCTGACCAGTTATGATTTCTGCATTATCTGTGTCTTGTACCTCTCTCTCTATATATATATTTTTAATACATCAACAAATAAATATACACACATGAACCTGTATTTGTGAATAATTACCAAACTTGTATCCATAAATTATATAATACATGATACTAATATACACATATTAACTTATGAATGCATCATATAGATATGATATAGAAAATATAGATATTATTTAAAACTACAAATAAAAATCCAAAAAATTGGATCAAACACAATCTTTAGCAGTGCTAATCTCTGTGTATTGGCCCAAGATGGGGAATAGAGATTTACTGCTTAGTCTCAAAACATTACATTTTTATTTTACTAAGTTCATTCATGTATTATTTATATAATGCTTAAATGCAAAATTATGTGTTAAATATATTTTTTCTCATTTATGCTTTTGTAATTATAAAGTTTAAATCATTTCAATGTAACCTGTGGCCATTATTGAAGGAATGATTTGTGGTAAAAATCAGTCACCTGTGTCAAGGCATTTTTGGACAATGAACAATATTCAGCAAGCAATAAAGTGAAATCTTGGTATTAATTTTTATTCCTATCTGCTGTACATGCTAAAATCTGCAAACTTTAAGATCTCAGCACATTTTTAAGGTATTTGGGGCTATAAAATTACATGGAAGACTTTCTCTCATAAATCTGTTTTTAAATTTTACAACTCAATATTTTATGATCCTACACCAGTCTATATGGCAGATACTTTCTACATTTCATTCATCTTGACAGCAGTGCCCTTTTACTCATTTTCAAAAGTGAAATCTAATCTCATCAGAATGTTCAAAACAATATTGTTCAGTGTGATTCTAGTTATTTTTTTCCTTCTCAAAATAGGTAATGATATGTATAGCATGCTCGTTGGTCCTATTCCACAATTACCAGAATTTCCCAAAAGTATTCTCTTTTCCTATCTGTATATTTGGTCAAGTCCCAATTAGTTTTACTTAGAACTATGGACAATATTTTTTTTGGAGTCTTATGAGTTTAGTTTAAAAGCAACATTGAAGATGAAAAATACCATTTCTTTTGATTGAATGTAGCATTATTTCTTTTTTTTTTTTTTTCTTTTTTTTTTCTTCCAATTTTATTTTATTTTTAAACTTTACATAATTGTATTAGTTTTGCCAAATATCAAAATGAATCCGCCACAGGTATACATGCGCTCCCCATCCCGAACCCGCCTCCCTCCTCCCTCCCCATACCATCCCTCTGGGCCGTCCCAGTGCACCAGCCCCAAGCATCCAGCATCATGCATCGAACCTGGACTGGCAACTCGTTTCCTACATGATATTTTATATGTTTCATTGCCATTCTCCCAAATCTTCCCACCCTCTCCCTCTCCCACAGAGTCCATAAGACTGTTCTATACATCAGTGTCTCTTTAGCTGTCTCGTACACCAGGTTATTGTTACCATCTTTCTAAATTCCATATATATGCGTTAGTATACTGTATTTATGTTTTTCTTTCTGGCTTACTTCACTCTGTACAATAGGCTCCAGTTTCATCCACCTCATTAGAACTGATTCAAATGTGTTCTTTTTAATGGCTGAGTAATACTCCATTGTGTATATGTACCACAGCTTTCCTATCCATTCATCCGCTGATGGACATCTAGGTTGCTTCCATGTCTTGGCTATTATAAACAGTGCTGCGATGAACATTGGGGTACACGTGTCTCTTTCCCTTCTGGTTTCCTCAGTGTGTATGCCCAGCAGTGGGATTGCTGGATCATAAGGCAGTTCTATTTCCAGTTTTTTAAGGAATCTCCACACTGTTCTCCATAGTGGCTGTACTAGTTTGCATTCCCACCAACAGTGTAAGAGGGTTCCCTTTTCTCCACACCCTCTCCAGCATTTATTATTTGTAGACTTTTGGATCGCAGCCATTCTGACTGGTGTGAAATGGTACCTCATAGTGGTTTTGATTTGCATTTCTCTGATAATGAGTGATGTTGAGCATCTTTTCATGTGTTTGTTAGCCATCTGTATGTCTTTTTTGGAGAAATGTCTATTTAGTTCTTTGGCCCATTTTTTGATTGGGTCGTTTATTTTTCTGGAGTTGAGCTGTAGGAGTTGCTTGTATATTTTTGAGATTAGTTGTTTGTCGGTTGCTTCATTTGCTATTATTTTCTCCCATTCTGAAGGCTGTCTTTTCACCTTGCTAATAGTTTCCTTTGATGTGCAGAAGCTTTTAAGGTTAATTAGGTCCCATTTGTTTATTTTTGCTTTTATTTCCAATATTCTGGGAGGTGGGTCATAGAGGATCCTGCTGTGATGTATGTCGGAGAGTGTTTTGCCTATGTTCTCCTCTAGGAGTTTTATAGTTTCTGGTCTTACGTTTAGATCTTTAATCCATTTTGAGTTTATTTTTGTGTATGGTGTTAGAAAGTGGTCCAGTTTCATTCTTTTACAAGTGGTTGACCAGATTTCCCAGCACCACTTGTTAAAGAGGTTGTCTTTAATCCATTGTATATTCTTGCCTCCTTTGTCGAAGATAAGGTGTCCATATGTGCGTGGATTTATCTCTGGGCTTTCTATTTTATTCCATTGATCAATATTTCTGTCTTTGTGCCAGTACCATACTGTCTTGATAACTGTGGCTTTGTAGTAGAGCATTATTTCTAAGGTTTCCCTGTGAGATAATTGAAATAATAGGAGAAATTTCATCAAGGCCTTTAAGATTTCTACTAATAAGAAAAATGTGAGAGTGGACAATATTTAACCAAAATCTATTTGCCAAGCAGGACTGGCAAGAAAAGTGGTAAATATCTATAGTTAGAAATTAGAGTAAAGTAGGTTTTCATCTGAATATTACTATTTTGGTTTTCGTGTATATTGCCTGGTATAAACAAAAATCACCTAATTTATTCAATAACTATTCATTGGCATGCACTATATTTCAGATATTTCATGAGTTATGGGAAGATAGTAGGATATATTGAATGTCTACTTAGAAATACTATGAAAACATGGCTGTAAAACATACTTTCTATGAGATCTCAAAATTCCAGAAATAGCTATTATAATTCAATCTAACTACAGGTCAGTCGAAGAATTGATGCTTTTGAACTGTGGTGTTGGAGAAGACTCTTGAGAGTCCCTTGGACTGCAAAGATATCCAACCAGTCTATTCTGAAGGAGATCAGCCCTGGGGTTTCTTTGGAAGGAATGATGCTAAAGCTGAAATTCTAGTACTTTGGCCACCTCATGTGAAGAGTTGACTCATTGGAAAAGACTCTCATGCTGGGAGGGATTGGGGGCAGGAGGAGAAGGGACGACAGAGGATGAGATGGCTGGATGGCATCACTGACTCGATGGACATGACTCAATGAACTCTGGGAGTTGGTGATGGACAGGGAGGCCTGGCGTGCTGTGATTCATGGGGTCGCAAAGAGTCGGACATGACTGAGCAACTGAACTGAACTGAACTGAACAGGTCAGTCACAAATACTCCTGAAAAAAGGACATTGAAGATGCCAATAAGGGCATCTCATTTCTATTTAATCTTGTGGTTTAGTTTATGACACATTTATATGGCCCTGACCATATTATATTCCATTTTACCTTATTTTCTATAAATATGTTCTATATTTTACTTGTTATTTACCTTAAAATTCACTGTGCTAGATGGCAAAAATGATAACACCTTTCTTCCATCCCTGTATTTACACTCTACAATATGACCTTGAAATTCCTCGAATTAAAAGGTGAAGGGTAGGTATATCTCTACTCCTCAGATTTTTTGACTTGGCTGTGTGAATTTATTTGACCAGTGGGAATTTAGCCAAAGTGACGCTAGCAAAGCCTTTCGAAACACTTGATCATTAAGGCTTGCTCTCTTACTCTTGACAACCTTAGGACAATGGTGTTATTAAGCATGAATTAGCTGCATGCAAGATGAGAGAGCTATGGAAAAGCATGTCTCCCTAACCCAAGTATCCCAGCTATTCCATTGAGACCAGTCCCCAGGTGACCCACCAGTCTACTGCAGTCCATGAATAAGCCCAGGAGAGAAGAGAGACAAACTTTCCAGTCACTCAAAGAATCACGAAGAACAAAAATTTGGTTTCATTTTAAATCACTAATTTTTGATGTGGTTTTGTACAACAAAACCCAACTAATACAAATACTTTGCTTCTTGCATATATCATCATTCAGCATTTTTAAAAAAGTAAAATCAAGTCAAACTTAAACTTTACTTTCTCAAGTAATCAAGGAATTTTGGCTTCACAAAATCGATAAATCCAGAGACAACTAGGTTTATACGTAAATTAATCAAGGTTTCAAATGAAACCCATCAACAGGACATGATTTTTCTCTTTTCTCAACTTTGTACCTTTGTCATATTTTTTTTCCCCTAAAATCTATTTTGCCCATTTTAGTCTTCTACTCCAAAAGAAAAAGAAGAAAATGTATTTTTCAAGAAGAGAAAAATGTATGGGTGGAAGAAGAGGAGGCTGTTTGGCAACATCCCCAGGACCTTTGAGAGCACTGCAACGTGAAAGACATTGTTCGCTTCAAACATACTGAGAACTCATAGTTAGACACTTTTGTGTGAACTATGGATATTGAACCCAAAACACATATACTTGTAGTCACATTTACCCGGGGCATTTTAATTCAGTCATAAGTCATATCGTGGATCCAGGGTAAATAATTTGTATAATCTTTTAAATTAGTTTTGACTTTGATTAATTCTTAAAAATTAAATAAATTTATAAATACTACCAATTTTTGTGTTTAAAATTGTTCTCTATAGCTATTTGTTTCTATATATACTCTGAAATGTGTAGTTCTTGATTTCACTGCATGCTTTTTAAAGACATCCATTACAACAAATTTTATTTAGGTCCTTTCTATGGTAAATCCTGCTATATTTATACAGAAAAATGACAACTAGAACTTTTTTTTTTCAATTTTCAGTTGTATAAAAACAAAAACAATATCTATCAGGTGGCCTTTCCTAAACAACTGCTTGCTCTTCATGTATCTAATATTTAGATTTAAGCATCTTGTGAGAGACAACAAAAATGTTATTTCCTCTAGAAAACATCCTTGACGAAGAACCAAAATGAAGGAAATAGTAATATTAAACTAAAAACCTGATTTTATTTAAACCTAAGAGCCATTATTTAATAGATTCTTTTAAAACATTGAATGAAAAGTCCTACAATTAGCAAAATATTTATAATACATCTGTGGGCTACTGATAATTTACACACATCAAAATTTCTGCCCAGTATATTTTAGGTCAATTGTTTTAACGCACTATACTATTTTAAACAATTAAAATATTTTAAAATATTAATAATGCTGTAAGAATTTTAAAGTCTGTAGGACAACTCTTGCCAGACTTTTCCTCCTGCAATGCACCATCAGTCTGGAAAATTGAAAATAGTCAAGGTTTGCTAAATACCTGCTGCAGACTATAATTCTTCATTAAGTCATGCTTTTGGAGTTATAAACTTTAATATACTTTTTCATGGCATTCTACATTTTACAATAGTTTCTCCCTTCATCATATACTTCTTTAACAACACTGGGTATATTTGTCACTAATAAGTGGCTTTATGTTTAGAAAAAAAAATCTAAATAAATCCTCCACTTACTCTGCAATGAAGAATTACATCAGAAAGCACATTAATACTCACACTAAGCTCATAGCTCTGCCAAGTTTATTTTTTCTGGATGTCCAGATGTAACCGCACTTTTGCTTCCGTAGGATTCTATACTACACACTCTACATATGGACTTAAAAATCAACCTCTTTATTACAAAAGTAGCTTCATTGATAAGGCAAAAATATTTCAATGTACCCCTTTCCATAATACAATAACAAATGTGTCTTGAAAGGTCTATTAAGTTTGCAGAAATGTAGAAATGACACATTTATATATAAAATACTGTAGAAAAAGCACTCCTAGCATTTTTAAGGGGCTAAAATTGGGTGGCTCCGATTTAAACTCTTGCTTCACTGTGAGTTATGATCCCCTTGTCTTCTAGTGGCTCTAGACCTTGAAAGTAGATGTCTGTATTATTATACATTATCCAAGATTCTTCCAAAGAGTGAACTGGAGAAGAAAAATAGTCCATCTTCAGTCCCCAGCAAAGCCCTCATTGACTTAAGAGAAATACATCAAAGTAAAAAGGATTGGTCTATTACTGCTTTAAGCCCCTCATGCTTCACAAAGGGATTTGCTAAATACTTTCATGAGGACTGCAAGTGTACTGCCAAAGGGGCTTCAGAAAGCCACTGAACCTCTCAGTGATTGAAATGTACTGTTCTGCTGCAATGAATTAACATAATTGGAGTCAGGACTACATGTTTTTATAGGAGCTGATTATGTGCAGTTCCAATAGTATCATTACTTTAGCCTGTCTTATCCTTAAGGGCATAAGAAGACTTGGAAATGGGCTTTAAATATGATAGTTTCTCTGCAGGTGAGCAAGTCTTTGGTGAGAGGTACAACAGCTATAATTTGTAAAGTGCAGTTGGTGGCATTTAACATTCTAACTATATGTAATATTAAGATGTGTTAAGAAGTAATATATTTTGTGCACTATCTACCTTAGGAAAAAGTTCCAACCCATCTATTTTATAATAATCTACTAGAGAAGCATAAGGCTTTTCTTCATGGTATATTAACCAAATGGAATATTAGGATAATTGAGGCCAGAATCCATATTGCTGTAGATACATTTACCTTAAAAAAAATCACTGGTAGACACAATATCAATAAAGAGCTGAATGTCACATGTAGACACATATTAAGTAGCTAAATAAATTAAAAAAAAAACAATCATTTAAGTTTCATATATAGTAGCTTAGTCATTAATGTCTTCATGGAACTGTTTAGTTCAAAGACCCATATGACACCTAACTCCATTATAAAATGGAATTTTTTAATTGATAATTTTAAATTGATATACTTAAGTATGGGCTTGCTTATTACTCTCAAGCAGATAAATAACTATGAAAACAAAATAAAAAATACCCAATTTATTTCCCTCCCCACAAATGCCTAATTCACTGTGTAAAAAACATGGTTTCTCAAATACATCCTTTTAGTCCAGGAAATAGAAACTTCAATTAATGATCCCACATTTTCCTAGATGGTAAGTGGGCATTAAATAAAAAATCACTGGATTTCATTTAGAGTTAACACTACAATCAATGAGTCGATGAATGCCAAATTATGGAACAGTATAATAGCTGAGTAATTTAGATTCATAGAAAAAGAATATGAATTACAGAAAATATATTAAGGCTATATTTAAAGTAAATGCAGTTAATCAAGTAAAACTCTTAAAAAAGTATCTATTTGAGACTGTGACTCAATGATTGAGCGAAAGTGGATAAAGAGGAGTTTAACTGAGAGGCAAGCCAGGCCAGTTGTTTGAAGACACATATGATTGCTTTTGAAATATTTTCAGATAGTCATAACTCCTTAACAAATACTATTCTTGCAAATAATTTGTAGTGCTCACTTTTATGGTAATCATCATCTCTTCTTCCAGACATTCTCTTTCAAACTTCAGTTGATCATAATCAGCACAATGACAATGAATATAGGAGAAATGCACACAAAATTCTTATTTTAAATAATGATCATGGATACTAATAATTACCTATGTATGTATTCCTTTACCCCATAGACATATTTTATGCTTTGGAATACTTAAAAGTTAACTATAACATAATTGCCCGGTCCCATATGACTTTTTTTGCTTCAAGTTTCTTGGTAAAGATCCCAGTTGCCCTCTCCCTAGATAACATACCCATCCTAATCTCAATCAAGGGAGAGGATAGAGACATCTGGGAAAAAACACTTCATCTAGTCTGAGAGAATCATTTTGGTTTTCTTCTTGGAGTTTCGAATGCTGATAGAGAATGAGTAGTAAAATGTAAATATCAGTGTTGAGTGTCCATATGATTGATACCATTGTCAGTATCTATGATGGCTAAAATAATGAATGTTTAATTAAAAATTCTGGAAAACAAAAATGAAACACTCTGCCTAAGAAACCAGTTTCCAGAGGGAAAAATCAAACAAATGTATGCAGAGATGAGATGAAAAGACTCGATGCCCCTTAAGAGATGAAAAGACTGCAAACTTATTCTTTTATTGTGAACACAGTGTATTTCTTGTAATTCATTCCTTTCTGTCTCCCATATTATAATATATTCATAATCTTAAACTCACTTGAGTAGTATCTATTACTTTATAATAAAAATATCCATGATTATAATTCTGCCTTAACAAAGATAATAATATGTAAATTTATGTTATTTTTGAGTCCTAATAACTTTTCACTACAAACAAAGCTAGTGGAGGTGATGGAATTCCAGTTGAGCCATTTCAAATCCTGAAAGATGATGCTGTGAAAGTGCTACACTCAATATGCCAGCAAATTTGGAAAACTCAGCAGTGGCCACAGGACTGGAAAAAGTCAGTTTTCATTCCAATCCCAAAGAAAGGCAATGCCAAAGAATGCTCAAACTACCGCACAATTGCACTCATCTCACATGCTAGTAAAGTAATGCTCAAAATTCTCCAAGCCAGGCTTCAGCAATGTGTGAACCGTGAACTTCCAGATGTTCAAGCTGGTTTTAGAAAAGGCAGAGGAACCAGAGATCAAGTTGCCAACATCCACTGGATCATGGAAAAAGCAAGAGAGTTCCAGAAAAACATCTATTTCTGCTTTATTGACTATGCCAAAGCCTTTGTGTGGATCACAATAAACTGGAAAATTCTGAAAAAGATGGGCATACAAGACGATCTGACCTGCCTCTTGAGAAACCTATACGCAGGTCAGGAAGCAACAGTTAGAACTGGACATGGAACCACAGACTGGTTCCAAATAGGAAAAGGAGTTCGTCAAGGCTGTATATGGTCACCCTGTTTATTTAACTTCTATGCAGAGTACATCATGAGAAATGCTGGGCTGGAAGAAGCACAAGCTGGAATCAAGATTACCAGGAGAAATATCACTAACCTCAGATATGCAGAAAGTGAAAGAGGAGAGTGAAAAAGTTGGCTTAAAGCTCAACATTCAGAAAACTGAGATCATGGCATCCGGTCCCATCACTTCATGGGAAATAGATGGGGAAACAGTGGAAACAGTGTCAGACTTTATTTTGGGGGGCTCCAAAATCACTGCAGATGGTGATTGCAGCCATGAAATTAAAAAATGCTTACTCCTTGGAAGGAAAGTTATGACCAACCTAGATAGCATATTAAAAAGCAGAGATATTACTTTGCCAACAAAGGTCCATCTAGTCAAGGCTATGGTTTTTCCAGTAGTCATGTATGGATGTGCGAGTTGGACTGTGAAGAAAGCTGAGCACCGAAGAATTGATGCTTTTGAACTGTGGTATTGGAGAAGACTCTTGAGAGTCCCTTGGACTGCAAGGAGATCCAACCAGTCCATTCTGAAGGAGATCAGTGCTGGGTGTTCATTGGAAGGACTGATTGCTAAAGCCGAAACTCCAATACTTTGGCCACCTCACGTGAAGAGTTGACTCACTGGAAAAGACCCTGATTCTAGGAGGGATTGGGGGCAGGAGGAGAAGGGGATGACAGAAGATGAGATGGCTGGATGGCATCACTGACTCGATGCACGTGAGTTTGAGTGAACTCCGGGAGTTGGTGATGGACAGGGAGGCTTGGTGTGCTGAGATTCATTGGATTGCACAGAGTTGGACACGACTGAGTGACTGAACTGAACTGAACTGAACTCTTTTCTAGAAAGATAAAAGTTATATTAACTACTTTTGACTGTTGACATTTAAATTGGAAATTCTTCGATATTTTGCTTTTTCAGTGTACAGTAGAATTATCTTTGAAACAAAAGAATATTATAATGCTAACTTTTTTCATTTGAAATGCAACCATTTACATTTGTAATACTTAAATTTTAGTGTATGCAGTTTAAGTATAGTAATATAAAAATTTATCTTTCATATAATTTTGTAGGTACCCAGGGAATCAAGAGTAGTCCAACTGAATGGCTTCATTCAGAGATCCAAGTTGGCAGTTACTTCTCTCCTCAAAAGTGTTTTTCCACTCTGTGTCTAAGGTAGCATTTATAGGAGTCTCCACCCCAGAGCCAGTGGAATGGAACGAGGAGTAAAATGAATGACAAGCAATTTCATTTTATGGAAATAACATGAAAGGTGCACATAGCACATGTGCTCACATTCCTATAGCAGGGACTTCATCAGTTGGTTGTACCAAACTGTCTGGGCAGTCTTTCAGCTTTAGCCATGCGCTGACAGACTATGAGTGCGTGCTCAGTTCTGTTCAACTCTTTGCAACTCCATGGACTGTAGCCATGAGACTTCTCCATCCACGGAATTTTTCAGGCAAGAATATGGGAGTTGCCATTTCCTACTCCAGGAGGTCTTCCCTACCCAGGGACTGAACCCACATCTCTTGAATCTCCTGCATTGGCAGGCAGATTCTTTATCACTGCATCATCTGGGAAGCCTCCTGCTTTAGCCATAGGACCTGCTAAATCCAGGGGAAAATCTTCTGTTGTAATCTGTTTGTACATATGTTTTCTTGATAACAAAAAGGGTTAGAAACCCTATGTTGGCAGAAGCCATCATACCAGGATTTTATCAAGATTTAATTAAGTATTTTTCACTCATTTAAATGTATTCTATTAATGAATAAGCATAAATTTAGAAATGTATTTTAGTGTAGTAAAATATTAAATAAAATGTTTCATTATCTTAAAGGCCAATCTTTCTCGGTGCACATTTTCTTTGGAATTATGACACTACTGTAATTTTGTATTTTAATAATAAATGTGCTTTAAAATAAATAATAAAACCACACTAATACAAAATAGGGTGAGCTGCCATTTTTGGCATAATGTTCTAAGAAAATTTTGATATTAGACTACATTAAGGAGGAAAATGTCTATACTTTCAAAATCACTACAGTTCCAAATTTTTAATCACTGATGAACAAAGACTGAGATGGTGTTTCCTGGATTAGAAAGGTTTTGATTCTCCATTTCATTTACACTGATTACATCAGACACAGAGACTAAAGTCTGAAAATTGTGGCTGATGTGAGAAAGATAGGAAAAACTCTAAAGTAGAAATTAGAACCTAATGGGAAGTAAATTTGAGTTGTTTTTTAAAGCAGTGGAAATCAGTTTTCTTTTTAAATCTTAGAAAAGCAGAATGATATAAAAACCATTAAAACAGAAAAACACGCATGACCTATGTACCAGCAGCAATATGTCTCACTTCAGTTCAAGAGAAGGTTTTAGTTTTAAGCTTCAGATGTTTCAAAGGAAAACAAAAATCTCCATTTGGATTTTGGAGTCAGTATAAAGATTAGCTTTTCAAATAAGTATAGTTTTATATTCTATACCTGGCCTCTTTATGGAAGTTTTCTCCTTTTAGCTATAAGAATATAGGTTTAGAATCCTGAATTCTTTTCCAGAAATGTCATTATAGCTACATATTTGGGCAAGGCCTTATTTCCCTGTGTGTATATGTATGTATATGAATATATATGTGTGTGTATATATATATATATACATGAATACATACATATGAATATATATGTATATACCCTTAAATGATACATTGATAAGTTCTGTTTTTCTCTTTGGCATATTTATTAAAAATGCCACATCATATTGTGGATGAGTTTTGCGATGGAGATAGAAAAACCCTTAGCTAAGGAGGAAACATTTTTTTTCAGATCACCAATTACTTGCAGTTTTTGTGGAAGGCAGGATAAATTATATAACATAAGTAAAATTTTGCATGAAGTATAAGAAAATGTAATAAGTCTGTGACTGCACCCATCTTTGTCAGCTTTTGCTCTTGACCTGCACAGATCTTGTAATGCTATTGAGTTCTCAATTGTTATTCTTCCTTTTCCCACTCCAGCTCCTTGCAACTTCAAAAGCTCTGGTTTTACCAGAGACCACACATTTTTTTGTGGTTGTTTTTACCACACATTTCACCAAAGACACTGCACACTGAAAATCCTTTGATACCTTTTTGTGCCTTCTAAATCTTTCTCTCTTCAGTGTACACCCCCCACCAGAACTCAGTACCGAGGCTTTCTTCTCACGCCTCCCCTCTCACAGCAATTATGACCCCAATGTAACTTCATCTCACAATGTGAATGTCACATTCTATGACATAAAATTTTGTTCAGCCAAATGTATTTTGCCTAGTATTTCTCAAACCAGCTTCTGTGGTAGAAGTAGGAGAGTGTGTGACTTGGTTCATTGTACCATAGGTAGAATTTTTTTTTTTTTTTTTTGATAGGTAGAATATTAAACAACCTACTTTCACTGGACTATGCATGCTCATATTTACCCCCTGATTATAAGGAGTAATGGTTAAGAGAACAGATTCTAAAGCCATATTGCTTGGTTTAAAATCCTAACTCTTCCATTCACTAATGAGGTAACCTAAGTGTTCTCTGTTAGTACTAGTACTGAATTGTTGAAGCAGAGGGCAATGGAAAAACTCAGTGAAGTAGAGCTGAGTTTTAACCCTGGCCCTGATTCTTACTGGTGTGAGCTGGGAAAAATCACTTGCTATCATTGAAAATTTCTTCATAAGAGAATATGGGAAAATATAAGCTTAGCAAGGAAACTGGGGTACATATAAACCTTGCTTTATATTTGGATTGGTGATTACACACATACACACACATGCCACTTAATAAATGGTAGTTACTACTGTCTTCAGTAGGAACTAAGAATGAAAAACTAAGAGAAGTGGGAGATACAACAAAAATTAAGTAACAGTAAAAAAAAATGCAAGGAGGTTAAGGGTTAACATTCATTTAACAAATATTTTCTGTCTGTCTATAAGTTCCTGCCACAAAGCTGAGCATTAGACCATGAACAGCATTAGACTTTGTCCTTTACTCTTATTCAGCTCATTCTCCGTGTTCTCTAGGAATAGTCTAAAAACTGTAAAATAAAAAGGTGTGGCCTTTCATTGCTTATAGAAGCAATCTGGAAAAGAGATAAAGGAGAAAAGTATAGTCTTATTAATACAGTTTTTAGATAATCTTAGACAAATCATTAGAACTACTTAGAGGTATAATAAAAAGTAACAAACAACTTTTTATGGTCAATCATAATATATTACTGATAAGTTTATTGACATATATACTTTTGAAAATCAGTCAGAAGATTATTTCAACATGAAGAAAGTGAGTTGTGTGCATCTGCGTACTTGCATACTTAGTCATGCCCAACTTTTTGTGACTCCATGTCCATGGGATTTTTCCAGGCAAAAATACAAGAGTGGGTTGCCATTTCCTCCTCCAAGGAATCTTCCTGACCCAGGGATGGAACCCGTGTCTCATTTGTCTCCTGCTATGGCAGGCAGATTCTTTACCTCTTGAGCCTCAGGGAAGCCTGAGAGTGAGTATGTTTAACTCTAAAAGCATTTTAACAAAAGCAGTATCTTATGAATAATTTGCATACTTGGAAGCTTTAAGATCAATACTGAAAAAAGGAAAATCAGATGTCAACAAAGGAGAGATACTAGAGACCTGAGATGCTAGCAAATCCTTGACTGTGAGTCTTCAAACCCCTGATGATTTATTTCTGAATCAACATTCTTGGCTGATTCAGAAAAAGCATTAAAAAAAGAGCCACATGAAGATTATGTTCCGAAACTGGAATATTTCAGACATGTATACTGGAACTGTTCACAATATTTCACCATTTCTTTGATTTAATATTCAAAATTGATATAATGATTTCAGAAAACACTTCCAGAATAGAGCCAAGTGTGAAAGATATTTCACAAGTGGAAAATAAACTGAACTTTGTGATTTTTTTGTGAAGTAATGGAGCAAGTATATATTTTGATATTCAGGTCAGTGTGCTATTAGCCTAGAGTGCCTTTGCTTTTCAAACTCAACACCCAAGAGCTTTGTTAACTTCTTTCTAACTGTTAACTTCTTTTCTAACAAACAGAGCTTTGTTAAAGATTTCCAAACATATTTAAAATCATGTTTGGTTTCTCCTTTTAATTTTAGTATTTGAAAATATTTTTAAAGTACTTCTATTTTAGCCAGTTTAGAACCACTTAACACAGGAAATCCCGATTAATTGTAGTATTCTAAAAATATATGTGTATAGGTTTGTGTGTGTGTGTGTGTGTGTGTGTGTGGAGAGAGACAGAAAGAGATTTCAAAGGGAAAAAAATCATAATCACACTGACCAATTTTTCCTAGATATTGAGATATAGAGAGCTAATTTCTTTATCTTCTGCTGAATTCTCTTTTTGAGAATTCATGAACAAAAGGGGGCAAAAATTATGTAAAGAGGAAATATGGTCATACAAGTCAATACATTGAACATGACTGAAGGAATATGCATGAAACAGATAAATTTTTGAGTTAAGGGAATAAATTCTATCTTCTCAGTATAATACATAGACATAAAACAATGGAAGAAAGAGAGGGATAATGAAGAGTCCTTGAGGGTCTCAGGTAGCACTTCTAAACAGCTAATTTGAGGATACAGAAAAGAAATAAATGGGAACCAACCAGAAAATTGGGAGGAAGTTAAAGTAGGAATTAAATGCTGAGAAATCTGGAAAACTATGAAATTGGCAAATAAAACAAAAAGTTTTGTTATTTAAGATCTATTAAATTGATAAGTTGCTGACAACTCTAATCAAGAGAGAAAACACATTTATGAAATTTGGAATGAAAACAATTATAACTAGAATGGGACCAATTAGAAAATATAAGAATATTATGAATAATTCTATGCTAGTAAATTTACTGGATGATTTTATTAAAAATGCAGCTGAAAAATATAGTCACTAGAATTCTAATACAACAAAGAAAATTAAAATATAGTGAAATATAATACTGAAAGAGCACCATGCTCAAGATTTTCATAAAATAAGAACACTTAATAACCTGCAAACAGTGTTCCCCAGACTTGCTGACTGCTATGATATCAGGTAACCTTGTATAAGCTATTCATTACCTTTACAATATTCTATAAAATATATAGCCTACTTTTTAGAATCTGGAGTAAAACATTAAAAATTATTTTTTGGAAATTTGAAAAGTAGACTTTTTAGATTAAGGAAAGATCACATTTACTCAAAGCAGAATGTCAATACATCCAATATGAGATTATGCACCTACACAATTTTCATTAAAGTATTTATATGAAGTTTAATTTTTATATAATATTGAATTCAATTTATATTGATTCATAAATACTGTCTCCACATAATCAGAAGAAATTTTACAAAAGGATCAATTAAGTAGCAAGGGCTTGAATAAGACTTTCTTGAGTGGCAAAATCAGATCTGAAAAAAATATTTCATCAAAACCCAACCTTGAAGATATTTTGTTTAAAACACAAAGCTTAGACTAAGTTTCAAGAGAGAGAAGTACTTAAGGAAGCGCCTGTCCTCTTGTCTGTTCAAATCATCATTCACTAGGATAATTATTATTTGGAAATGTGCCTGATTCATTTTCCTCACATGCTAACTGTGCATGGGATGGCATATCACAGCAATTACTGTCAAGAGAATTACTATTAAAAGAATCATTTCATTTCCCCTGTACTTATAGTGTTTTCACTTAAAACAGAAAGAATAAAAGTAGTCATTCTGTGCCTGCTATGGAGTGATCTGCCCCTAAAATCCTTACAGCTCCCTCTGTATTTCTTTCAGGTCTTGCTAATCAAATATCACGTTCTCATTAAAGATTTTCTTTTATACTTGTGTTAGGCTGCATTTTTGTTTACAACTACCTACTATCCCAGGATATTCTTGCCCAGTTGACTTCAGGTTTGGTCATGTGACTTGTTTTGTTCAATATGTGAGAAGATAAGTGACACACATATTTTCACAAGCAGAAACTTTAAGCATCTTCACATTGTTACTATCATCTCACTTCCCTCTGTCTAAATGCCTGTAATGATCTTTGTAGAAGCTGCTCTGTCAACCTGGGCTCCAGAGGAAGACATGAAAAAGAGCCATGCTTGACCTGTGATTCATGTGAAGTGTTATCAATAATTAAACTGATATTATAACAAACCTTGAAAATTTGCAGTTTTATTGATATCACATTATAATATACCCTATTTTCAGGAACACACCACCTCATACGATTTTTTTTTCATACCATTTTTTTATTTTCAACATATACATCTATATTTGTTTCTTTGTTTCTTGTCTGTTATTTTCATCCCTAAGAATATAAGCTTTATGAGGGTAGGGACTTTATTCTTCTCCTTGTTGAATCCCAGCACCTAGTTTAGTGACTATAGTAACTATTAGCCAGATGGAAGACACATGGAAGGAGGAAGGGCATTGCAAGCTAAAGTGCAAATCTCCCCAAAATGTCAGAGGAGAAATACAAGGTGCTGAATTGTATCAACTTTATTTAGCTTTTCCAGTCAGAGGAAGAAAATGAATCAAAGTGGGAAGGAAAGGAAATTGGAGAACTAGGTTATCTATTATAATTATCTATGAAGTTTGGAAATACTTAGGAGAGTAACATCACAAAGTAATTTGTTTGAACAGGGGGAGTTAATAATAACATAGAGATGTATTAACTGTAATACAGGAATGGAGTGATGGGAAATATGATAGTAAAAGTTAAAGAGAACTATGAAGAATATAGGAATAACAAATGTAAAGAAAAACTAAAAATACAAAACAGCACTAGCACTAACATAACAGACCCAAGGAAGAGATGCAGCTCCTTCCCCCAATTCTCCCACCTTCTATCCAAGATGGAGACATAGACCTCATTTGAAGGCATGGTTCTGGTTCATTGCGTGGCAGAGAAGTTACTATGGTACTGCACCTGTAGAACTTGCTGGAAATATGTCCTCTAAGATGTGAGAAAGCTGTTGACTTAGCAGTGTCTTACTGAGGCACTCTGCTATAAAAATACCTATGAAAGTATCAAGTGAAATTCTGGTTGCTATGAACCACAAGACTGGGTGATGAAGAAACTAGCTATGCCACCACATCAGAACAATGAAGAAAATTATTTTCTCTTACAGCATCTGTCCAACATCCTCTACTGCCAAAGCTTAAGATCATTCCAACTTGAGAAGATAATTAAAGGCCCTGGATAATTGTCACAGATCAGGCAATACAGAATGAATCTGGAGTCAAGAGGCAATATTTGGTAACTATCAGGTCAGGTGAAAGATTCTGATGATCATTCTAAGAAAAGGGGCATAATACCTTTGACAGATAGAGAGCCATTAACAAGGCAGATTTAACAGATTTGATAACAATTGGATATGGAATTGAAGAGGAAAGAAGAGTAAAGACTCTTGCAGTTCCATCACGGATTATTGGTTCCCTGAGGTGCGAAATTCAAGGAGAAATGATCCCTTGGAGCCTCATCAAGAAGAGTGATGGGGAAGGAAGGAAGTAAAGTTGTAGACACACTGGATTAAAGATATGTGTTCAATATCTAGATGGAAGTAGACTATGGGTAATTGAATACAAAGATCTGGAGCTCAGGAGAGAGATTCAAACACATGCAGATTTTACATTTCCTATTTAAAATAATTGTTAAAGACCTGATACAGATATCAGCAGAGAGTTGCTAGGTAATATAGTATGAGTTGGATACTAAAAACCAAGAGGGAAAAGAATGAAAATAGAAAGCTGCCAAAGACAGGTACCCTAGAAAACATTAGTATTTAATGCCCTCTAGTTCTCTTAGTTTCTGCCAGTTAGGATGCTTAGTACCAAGTATTCTCTTTATAATGTCAGGAATTATACAGCACATGGAGAGTTTATCCCAATTGGGACATTCCATACATTTTTATATCTTCTTTTTCTGAACTATGGCAAACTATAGCATATGTGCTCCAGTACCTAAACCCAATAGTTACCCACAGTGTAGACAATGGACTTTTATAATTTCTCATATAATAACTGAATGATGTGAACTAGCAGGGAGCAACATCATCTTAATAAATCAAGAGAGATATCTGCATAGGGATTTATAGCTCTAGACAGAATTAACTGGCTCTCCCAGTGTGGGATTTCTTGAGGAAACATTTATAAATTGGTTAGAAGATCCCTTGGGGAAGTCAATGGTGTTAGAAAGCCTGTGGACAAGAAGGCCCACTGTCTCCCCTTCTGAGTACACCTGCTTTGGGCTCTTTCCTTATTACCATCAGAGTAGTCACAGCTCTGTCAATAATAATGAAAGCAAAAATTGTAAAGGAAAACAAGAAGAGAGGAACAGAAGAAGTGCCAAATGAAAATTAATAAGAAAAAAAGATAAAAAAAAGAAAAAAAAAGATAAAAGTAAAACTGATTTTTCAGAGCAAAATATAATAAAATATTAAGAAGTAATTTTAAACAAGTAAACATAAATAAAAAATAAAATACATAACCAAAGTCAAAAGTTAAGGCAATGAGATTTACTAACCATTATAACAAAAGCAATACACATTTTACAGTGTGAAAGAAGTGAAAAAATTTTAAAATCCTCAGCAAAATATTAATATGAACATACAAATTAATAACAATTATAAAATATAAAACTATAAGTCTATAAGCTAGGAAATTTTAAAAATATATTTTCTAAAATGACAAAAATACTAGTTGATGAAATAAATATTAAAGACATAGAGGTTCAGAGGCCAGACAGTCTTTCTATCATTAACTTGTGAAGCAGGCTTGCTAAAGTCTGTGAATTAGGTATTTTTCATACTGGCTATCACTGCATAGTTACAATGTGACTATAAATTCTGTGTTACTACTTCTTCAGTAATTTGGTTTATAAAGCCATTAAATGTATTTGTATGCAAAAAAAAAAAAAAAAGACATAGAGGGAAGTCCAAGGTGACTTTATGAAATATATTCAAATAGGAGGCTGACAGGATAAAAATGACTAAATCAAACATAAGTAGGGCAGGGATTTGAATTCTCACTGTCTTTTATGTATCTGATTTCTGGTGTATCGTCCACCACCTTGAACTAACTTGGCCTAATCAATCTGAATAATGGCCTGCAGGCATATGGTCTTGCTACTTCAGCCTTCATTTCAAATCAGAGAAACATGAAGACCCCAGCCACCTATCCAGACATTCAGTGCTCTCAGAAACCCCAACAGTCTCAGAAATGGAGAAAGGGGAGATTTACTAGAAATGGAGAAAGGGGAGATTTACTCATACATATTATAAGTCATTAGTGCATACGAAGCATAATTACAGAATAATACTGTTGGGAAAAAAAGTGAAAACATAAAGAATGAAAAAAAAAAAAAAAAAAGAATCCCTGGCAGTTAGTTCTGACATAGCTTATGGTGGAAAATTCCTATCTGTGTATTATATACTTATCTCAAAATGACTTAATTAATTTCTAGGTAATTTCCCTATGAACATTGTAAGCAAAGCAGTTTAGGCAGTGACCTATGTGCAATTTCAATTATTGACTCATGTTTTTGCCATGATTTAATAAATCACAGGAGCATTTATGATGTTAGAGTGAAATAAAATGTTTCAACATTATAAAGTTGTGGGTATGTACCTTAATTTTGCTCTAAGCTGCTTAGGAGTTTTACCCTCTACTATATCATGTCCCATAGGATACAATGTGTAAGCAAGGGTAGAATGTGTCTTGCAGGGCTATATTGAAGATTAAAAATAATACAAATGAACATCTAGCAAAGAGAGTGAATTACACTCCTCATTTTTGTTGTTACACTTAAAGCTACTGAGTTTGGACTGTAGCCTACCACATTCCTCCATCCATGGGATTTTCCAGACAAGGGTACTGGAGTGTGTTGCGATATCCTTCTCCAGGGAATCTTCCTGACCCAGGGATTGAACCCAGGTCTCCTGCATTGTAGGCAGACGCTTTACCATCTGAGCCACCAGGGAAGTCTTAAATAAGTTAAAATAAGTTCTGTGCTAATTCATTTAGTCAAGTGTCTTTTGCATTAGTACATTCTTATTCAGTAGCTAGTGTTGTCAAATCAATTGGTCAGATGACCATTCTTAAAAAGATAAGGGGACATGGCAAGTCAGACAGAACAGGGGCATAGCACATGTGGAAGTTAGTTATTTAGCACAATAGGATTTGCCTTTAAGGTAAGAAAAGTTGTTTTAAGTATCATTGATTTTTACTTGGAAAATGTGTCCTATTGATTTTTCCATATAGACCCTTAACTATGGCTTTTAATATACCATTCTTGTCTATAATGATGACCAATGGAAATGATGGTTCAGGTAGGGAAAGGGTAAAACTAGGCTTTAAGAAATACTACCTAAAAGGGCTCCCTACTACACACACATGATTGTACTTCAAAGTGCTACTTATTTCTATAGTGGGAAATAAGGGTCTTAGCTTTTTGAAACCATGTGGCAAGTATAAAAAGTAAGCAACTGAATTTGCTGTTTCCAAATATCTATGCTTTGGGGCAAATAATTCCTGGGTTTCTGCCAGAAATAAAGTTCAATTATTTGGAGGAGCTGGTTGTTTGAATTTCTGTATTTCTTTTAATCAGGCTTTGTTTCTCCCAGCTGTCATTAGTTGGTTCTACTTTATTACACTTTGAGACGTGGCATTCACGCTTTTGGAAATGCATTTATTCAGTCAGTGTAAGAAACAAACAATAACAAAACTGCTGGAATTCTGAAGAACATTGCTTATCATTTGGCATTGTACAGTCAATATTCGTTGTGCTTCAAAGAACCTACTTCTACAGTGTTACCCAGTGTAGCCTCTGTAGACAATGCCTACCATTCCTTTCTCTGTGCATCTTTCCTACTTTTCTTTCTTATCTCTCTTTCTTTTACTCTCTCCTTTCTTTACTTTCTTTCTTTTCCCTTACTCTGTCCTCCCTTTTCTCCCATATTTCCTTCCTCTTTTCTGGCTTTCTTCTATCTTGTTTTCATTCAAATTTAAAAGCTCCAAAGAAATAATTTACATAAAACTTCAATATTTGTGGAAAAGGATTTTCAAGAAATAAAGTTTATTATTTGAACAGAATAGAATGAAATTGCAAGGACAATTATGTTAACATGATAATAAATATGATTCTTTATTTCAATAGCTTATGATTTTAGCTTTGCACCATGAAACGATCTCCTCTTAAGCAAATCTTAAGTTCTCTGGGAATTTTCAGATTCATTTATCAATAGAATATTTTAGTTAAGAGTACTAAATTTATCTTTTCCCAGACATTGATTATTGCCTGAAAGGAAGAAAGGTTACAAGAACAAAAAAAAAGCATGTAATATCTGGACAAGTTATTAAACCATAGAATATTGAATTTATTATTATTCACAATATTAAAATTTTAACTATGAGGTTTAAGATATTCCTTAAAATATATTCTATAGAAGAAAAATCCCAAGTTTATGCATTAACATATTAGTTAACTAAGTAGTATCATTTATATAAGCTGTTTTGGATAAAGTCAGACACCTATTATTCAAATATTGTTGGCCATTTAGTCTTCCCTGATGGTTCAGCTGATAAAGAATCCACCTGCAATGCAGGAGGCCTGGGTTCAATCCCTGGGTTTAGAAGATCCCCTGTAGAAGGGAACAGCTATCCACTCCAGTATTCTGGCCTGGAGAATTCTATGCATTGTATAGTCCATGGGGTCAACAAAGAGTTGGACATGCTTGAGTGACTTTCACTTTCACTTTTCAGCCCTCATTGTATGCTTGATGAACACTGAGATAATGTAAATTACTTGTGGTCAAACAGCAACAATTTACTCCTTTTCCTCTATCAGTCTGGTGGCCCTTTATTTTTTTTTTTAATTGGATATACTGTCTTTAAGAAGATGGCATACCAGAATTGAAAGAGACACGTGTACCCCAATGTTCATTGCAGCACTGTTTATAATAGCCAGGACATGGAAGCAACCTAGATGTCCATCAGCAGATGAATGGATAAGAAAGCTGTGGTACATATACACAATGGAGTATTACTCAGCCATTAAAAAGAACACATTTGAATCAGTTCTAATGAGGTGGATGAAACTGGAGCCTATTATACAGAGTGAAGTAAGTCAGAAAGGAAAACATCAATATAGTATACTAATGCATACATATGGAATTTAGAAACATGGTAACAATAACCCTGTATACGAGACAGCAAAAGAGACACTGATGTATAGAACAGTCTTTTGGATTCTGTGGGAGAGGGAGAGGGTGGGATGATTTGGGAGAATGGCATTGAAATATGTATAATATCATATGTGAAACGAGTTGCCAGTCCAGGTTCGATGCAAGATACTGGATGCTTGGGGCTGGTGCACTGGGACGACCCAGAGGGATGGTATGGGGAGGGAGGAGGGTTCAGGATGGGGAACACATGTATACCTGTGGCAGATTCATTTTGATATATGGCAAAACCAATACAATATTGTAAAGTTAAATAAAATAAAATTTAAAAAAAAAGATGGCATACAAAATTGGCTTATTTAAATTAAGAGGTAAGTAGAAGAGTCAGGCAATGAGATCACCTTCCAATACAAGTAGGAGTTGTATGTGGAATACGGTAGTCAGCGGGAGGCTAGCTTCTGGTGAGGTGACAAAATTTTAAAGGATTTGAAAAGCAATTCTCTGTCCCTCTACAATTTCATTCTGCATAACTCTAGGGGAAAGGTAAAACAACTTGAACCTATTACAGAGAAGTGATTATGGCATAAATTTTAAACAGGCTTGATTTACCTGTTTGGAACTATAGTGAGGGAAGGGTACGAGTGTCAAAAAGAGTGATACTCAAGGAACTAATTTTCCCAAAATTAAAGCAAAATTGAAGATTATTAATTATACAGTCTAAGGTTGAATTTATTTATTCTTACATATTTATTTAAAAACAAATTGTTAGGAGTGAATTTCAAAGGAAGTAGTTCAAAAAGAGTAATAATTATTTATGTATCTGGTTATTTCGTCTAATCTTCAGCAGTCTTCCCATTCAAAGAAACAGAACATTTAAAAAGGCATACTATACAAAGTTACCTTTTTTTTTTTTTTGGACCAATGAAACTGTAAAAGTGATGATCAAAACTGTGGATCTTCAGAAAAGCTTGAGGCGATTTTGGATTCAAACATTTTATTAAAAAAAAAAAAAAAAAAACAGACTTCCTTTCTCACATAGTGCACCAACTGTGAGGAGATACCCCACATCCAAGAACAAAGGAGAAGCTCCAGCAAATGGTAGGAGGGGAAAAATCACGTTTAGAATCAAACCCCATACCCTCTAGAAACGCTCAGAGTGCTCAAACAAACCTTGTTTGCACCAGGACCCAGAGACCCCACAAAGCCTGAGACAGGCTGTGTTTGAGTGTTTCCTGTGGAGGTACAGCTCAGCAGGGGACTGCTGCGGGGGCAGAGGCTCTGGGTACAGCAGACCTGGGTATGGCATAAGCCCTCTTGGAGAAGGTCACCATTAATAACACCATAGAGCCATCAGAACTTAAACAGGACTGGGAAACAAACTCTTGGTGGGCAAAAACAGAACCTTGTGTGCACCAGGACCCAGGAAAAAGGAGCAGTGAGCCCACAAGAGACTGAGCCAGATTTGCCTGAAAGTGTCCAGGAGTCTCCGGTGGAGGCGTGGGTCAGTGGTGGCCTGTTGCAGGGCTAGGAACACTGAGTGTAGCAGTGCATGCATGGGACCTTTTGAAGGAAGTCACCATTATCTTCATTAATCCCACCATAGTTTGGCCCCAGGTAAATAACAGGCAGTGAACATAGCCATACCCATTAACAGAAAATTGGATTAAAGATTTACTGAACATGGCCCTGCCCATCAGAACAAGACCCAATTTCCCCCTCAGTCAGTCTCTCCCATCAGGAGGCTTCCATAAGCCTCATACTTTTCTCCATCAGAGGGCAGACAGACTGAAAACCACAATCACAGGAAACTAACCAATCTGATTACATGGACCGCAGCCTTGTCTAACTCAGTGAAACTATGAACCATGCCGTGTAGAGCCACCCAAATGGACAGTCATGGTGGAGAGTTCTGACTTCTCCATGTGGTCCACTGGGGAAGGGAAAGGCAAACCACTTCAGTATTCTTGCCTTGAGAACCCCATGAACTGTATGAAAGGGAAAAATGATAGGACACTGAAAGATGAACTCCCCAGGTCGGTAGGTGCCCAATATGATACAGGAGATCAGTAAAGAAATAACTCCAGAAAGAATGAAGAGACAGAGTCAAAGCAAAAATAACACCCAGTTGTGGATATGATGGGTGATGGAAGTAAAGTTTGAGGATGTAAAGAGCAACACTGCATAGGAACTAAGGAATGTCAGGTCCATGAATCAAGGCAAATTGGAACTGATCAAACAGGAGATGGCAAGAGTGAACATTGACATTTTAGGAATCAGCAAACTAAAATGGACTGGAATGGGTGAATTTAAGTCATATGACCATTATATCTACTACTGTGGGCAAGAATCCCTTAGAAGAAATGGAGTAGCCATCATAGTCAACAAGAGTCCAAAATGCAGTACTTGGAGGCAATCTCAAAATGACAGAATGAACTCAGTTTGTTTCCAACATAAACCATTCAATATCACAGTAATCCAAGTCAATGCCCCAACTGGTAACACTGAAGAAGTTGAAGTTGAACGATTCTATGAAGACCTACAAGATTTTCTAGAACTCACACCCAAAAAAGATGTCCTCTTCATTATAGGGGACTGGAATGCAAAAGTAGGAAGTCAAGAAACACCTGGAGTAACAGGCAAATTTGGCCTTGGAGTACAAAATGAAGCAGAGCAAAGGCAAATAGTGTTTTGCCAAGAGAACACACTAGTCATAGCGAACACCCTCTTCTAACAACGCAAGAGAAGACTCTACACATGGACATCACCAGATGGTCAACACCAAAATCAGATTGATTATATTCTTTGCAGCCAAAGATGGAGAAGTTCTATACAGTCGGCAAAAATAAGACCAGGAACTGACTCTGGCACAGACCATGAGCTCCTTATTGACAAATTCAGACTTAAATTGAAGAAAGTAGGGAAAACCATTAGACCATTCAGGTATGACCTAAATCAAATCCCTTATGATTATACAGTGGAAGTAAGAAATAGATTTAAGGGACTAATATGATAGAATGACTGAAGAAATATGGGTGGAGGTTCGTGTCATTGTACAGGAGACAGTGATCAAGACCATCCCCAAGAAAAAGAAATGCAAAAAAAGCAAAATGGATGTCTAAGGAGGCCCTACAGGCAGCTGAGAAAAGAAGAGGAGCTAAAGGCAAAGGAGAAAAAGAAAGATATACCCATTTGAATGCAGAGTTCCAAAGAATAGCACGGAAAGATAAGAAAGCTCTCCTCAGCGATCAATGCAAAGAGATAGAGGAAAACAATAGAATAGGAAAGACTAGAGATCTCTTCAAGAAAATTAGAGATACCAAGGGAATATTTCATGCAAAGATAGTCATAATAAAGGACAGAAATGGTATGGACCTAACAGAAGCAGAAGATATTAAGAAGTGGTGTCAAGAATATACGGAAGAATGATACAGAAAAGATCTTCACGACCCAAATAATCACGATGGTGCGATCAACAACCTAGACCCAGACATCCTGGAATGAGAAGTCAAGTGGGCCTTAGGAAGCATCACTACAAACAAAGCTAGTGGACGTGATAGAATTCCAGTTGGGCTATTATTTAAAGTCTTCAAAGATCATGCTGTGAACATGCTACACTCAATATGCCAGCCCATCTGGAAAACTCAGCAGTGGCCACAGGACTGGAAAAGGTCAGTTTTCATCCCAATCCCAAAGAAAGGCAATGCCAAAGAATGCTCAAACTACCACACAATTGCACTCATCTCACACGCTAGCAAAATAATGCTCAAAATTCTCCAAGGCAGGCTTCAACAGTATGTGAACTGTGAACTTCCAGATGTTTAAGCTGGATTTAGAAAAGGCAGAGGAACCAGATATCAAATTCCCAACATCCACTGGATCACTGAAAAAGCAAGACAGTTCTAGGAAAACATCTACTTTTGCTTTATTGACTATGCCAAAGCCTTTGCCTGTATGGATCGCAACATACTATGGAAAATTCTTACAGAGATGGGAATACCAGACCACCTGACCTGCCTCTTGAGAAATCTGTATGCAGGTCAAGAAGCAGCAGTTAGAAGTGGACATGGAACAGCAGACTGGTTCCAAATAGGGAAAGGAGTACGTCAAGGCTGTATATTGTCACCCTGCTTATTTAACTTACATGCAGAGTACATCATGAGAAATGCTGGGCTGGAGGAAGCACAAGCTGGAATCAAGATTGCCAGGAGAAATATCAATAACCTCAGATATGCAGATGAAACCACCCTTATAGAAGAAAGTGAAGAAAAACTAAAGAGCCTCTTGAAAGTGAAAGAGGAGAGGAAAAAAATTGGCTTATAACTCTACATTTAGAAAACTAAGACCATGGCATCTGGACCCATCACTTCTTGGAAAATAGATGGGGAAACAATGGAAACAGTGACTGACTTTATTTTTTTGGTTTCCCAAATCACTGCAGATGGTGACTGCAGCCATGAAATTAAAAGACACTTGCTCCTTGGAAGAAAAGTTATGACCAAACTAGACAGCATAATAAAAAGCAGAGACATTACTTTGCCAACAAAGGTCCATCTAGTCAAAGCTATAGTTTTTCCAGTGGTCATGTTTGGATGTGAGAGTTTGACTATAAAGAATGCTGAGCATCAAAGTATTGATGCTTTTGAATTGTGGTGTTGGATAAGGCTCTTGATGGTCCCTTGGACTTCAAGGAGATCCAACGGGTCCATCCTAAAGGAAATCAATCCTGAGTATTCATTAGAAGGACTGATGCTGAAGCTGAAACTCCAATCCTTTGGCCACCTGATATGAAGAACTGACTCACTGGAAAAGACCCTGATGCTGGAAAAGACTGAGGGCAGGAGGAAAAGGGGATGACAGAGGATGATATGGCTGAATTGCATCCCCAACTCAATGGACATGAGTTTGAGTAAACTCCAGGAGTTGGTGATGGACAAGGAGGCCTGGCGTGCTGCAGTCCATGGGGTTGCAAAGAGTCGGACATGACTAAGTGACTGAACTGAACTGAACTGCACCTGTTTTTGCTTACTATGTCACAAAGTTAATATGCATGCAATAAGATCTCTAAAGCAGACAAGTAGATCATAACCAGTCACAAACCTTCAATTTTGCCCTTCTACTGAAGACCTGCACTCTGGCACCAGTAGTCTAATTCCTCTTACAGCTCTAATATCAGCAGTGTCATTTAAATTCACACACTTAAATATGATATTAACAGTATTTATTCTCAGAAAACCTGGTAACTATAAATGAACCTTTGTTAAATCCTTGGATCTTCAACCACATAAATCCTTTTCTAAAGCAATCAGTAATCCATTCAACCTTAAAATATTATTGATGTGGCATGCTATATTTACAAAGCATTCTATTTTTTCACAATACCTTTTCCTTAACATCTTCTGGCATTTTATTCCTTGCTCTTTTTTGAAAGAAAATTGGAGAAAAATAGGATCTAACATTACTGAGTATTATTACTTTATTAATCTTCATTTTCCATAGACTCTTTCATCTTCTCTGACACGATTCACCCACAAAATTATTATTTTATGAAAATCAACAAGAATTATAACGAGGGATACCTTTGTTTCTCCAGAAGTGTTTTGGTAATTAGAAACATGAAGACAGCTTTGTTCTCTAAGAACACTTCTGAGGAAAATGTTTCAAGCATATTTTTCTGAGCTGTCATGACTTAGTACACCAACCAGTCTTCATGACATGCTCTGAATCAGATATCCCTAAGTAATAAAGCAGCAGTTTTTCCTCCAAACTAATGTTTGCCAAACCTTTATCAGTATAATAAACATCAAACAGATCATATGAGTTGAAAAAAGACACTAGTTCTTAAAATGATATTATCTCCATTCAAATTAATTTTAACAGAGCTGAAGTCAATTTCTCCTAGCAGATACAGCTGTCATCAGAATCAACAGTAGCTGGTACTGAATGATCTGTTACCTAGTGGTTAAGAGATGCACTATACGCATTTGGGAAGCTTTTGATCATGTTATATGTGGAATTTGATCTATGCTACCACTTGATGTCTATTTCTTATATTTTATTAAATGTCCGTAGTACAAAGAGATCAAGTATAGCTATTTAGTATAGTCTATAAAATGTGCACAGTGGAGATTTTTAATTTTTTTGGCCACATACAAAGTAAAATCTTAAGAGGGAAAGTATATGACCTAAGAGCAAAGTTTGGTTTAATAGGTGAGAACAGAATCACTGGGAAATCACAAGAAAGACTTGTAGTAGTAAAGGGAGATGATGAAGCTCACATGTCATGCAGCAGACACGCTCGATCTGTAGAAACAACACAACAGCCAAGGGAAAACCCAGGTCACTGTGTACATGACTGGGATTTCATTTTGATCCAGTAGGACAACTGGTTAGAACACAAAGACCTGGACTGAAAAATCATGCAAATCACTAGAATCCATACTCTTTTTGGTTTGTTTGTTTGATTTTTTCCTTTTTGAATAATCAAGTGAACTGATAGTATAAGGAAAAGAGATTTCAATGTCTAAACCAGGTGTCAGTAGATGTTTTCCATAAAGATTCAGATATAAATATCTTAGGCTGTATAGGCCTTTCAATTTCTGTTACAACTACTCAAATTTACCCTTGCAGTGTGAATGCAACCATAAGCAATACATAAACAAATGAACATGGCCATGTGTTAAGGTGCTTCAGTTGTGTCCAAACTTCACGAACCAATGGACGGAAGCCCACCCATGGGGCTCCTCTGTTCATGGGACATTCCACGCAAGAATACTGTAATATTGTAATGCCAGCCCTTCTCCAGAGGATCTTCCTGACCTAGGGCTCAAATCTGCATCTCTTTCATCTCCTGCATTGGCAGGCAAGCTCTTTACCACGAGTGTCACCTGGGATACCCTAATAAAGCTTTATGGACACAAATTTGAATATTCATATAGTACAAAATGGACATAGGAGCTTCGTGGGCTACAGTTAACGGGGTTGCAAAGAGTCGGACACGACTGAGCAACTAAGCACAGCACAACACATGGTAGAAACTATTCTTTTTTTTCAACCATTTAAAACCACGTAAAAACTTTTTTAGTTCTCAGAATTCACAAAGACACCGGCCAGCTTTGACCTATGGGCTGTAGCTGCTGGCTCACAATCTAGAGAAATATTATAAAACCTATGTTATAAGTGAGCATGTTGGATGCTGGGAATATACAAAACAATAGCATCAACAACTTGAAATAGTCTCCGTTTTTCTGACACAAGAGCCTGTGACTTAATTTAGTGACAAAAAAGAACTTAAATTTGGCAGCTTGTCCTAGGACACTTTCTATTTGTTTGTACTTGCTCCAACTACTATAACCACTGTTATAAAACTATCTGAGGGACTAGATGGATACTTTTAAATACTTAGCTATGTCTTATTCTACGAAATACACATAGATAATGTAAGTCTGAAAAATGGAAAAATGTGTCTTATTATATGATAGTTATTTGAATTTCAGGCTGTAGTGCCAAGAAGAAAGTAGCATATTTAATTTTAAAGAACACTTAACATTTTAAGGTAGTATGTGCCATGGTTAAGGGAATGTTTTATAGAAACAGATTGTGTAGACATAAGTCAAAATTCTCACATTTATTACCATGTGACTTTGAACAGGTTACTTTCATAAACTTTTGCCTTAGTTTATTTATCTACAAAATGGAGATATTCCATAGGGTGTTTTTTTTTTGTTTTTTTTGTTTTTTGAGTTCACTTATATAAAATGCTTAGGAAAAGGACTGACACAAAGTAAGCCTTATAAAGTTTGGTTTGCTATCATTGCCAGAAGCACCCTCTCATGTCTAATTTCTTCTTTCTCAGAAAGTCCTTTTGTGTAAGCAAATAATAAATCCCCCCGAAGCACACACACAAACACATGATTTTGGTTGGCATGATAAATTAAGTGATCCAGATAAACTTCCTTTAGATGAAATTTAACACTTATCTTAATCAGCCATCACTATAACACCAATGTCCTAGCTATATTCTTTATTTCAATATGAATAATAGAACTTATTTTAAAATATAAAAGAATATTTAATCTCTTAGAGGGTATAATAGAGATGAAGTTATATCTTACACTGAATAGACATTTAAATGGTTAGTTTAAGTATATGGGTTTAAGCAAAATCAATTACATTTAATTACACTGAAAATTTTGCCTGAAAGGACTTGGATAATTTTATTTTATTGACAGGTTATTCTTCCTCTTATTTAAATGACTCAGTATTCTGATAAAAATATGTGCATTTCTAATTTTAGTATAATATTTATATTTATTCTACATCAAAATTCATTAAGAGAGGTTATGAATACAAGCAATGGCCCCCTAACTTTCATAGACATGAGTTAGTCTTATGGTAAGGTATCTCAATGAATAGTGAATAAAACTAGAAGAAAACAACAGAAGGGGAAAGACTAGAGATCTCTTCAAGAAAATTGGTGATTCAAGGGAACATTTCAACCAGGACAGAAGCAATAGAGACCTAGTAAATGCTAAAGGAATCAAGAAGAGATGGAAAGAATACATGGAAGAACTGCACAAAAAAGATCTTAATGACTCATATTACTGTGGTCAGTCACCCAGAGCCAGACATTCTGGACTATGAAGTCAAGTGGGCCTTAGGAAGCACTGCTATTAATAAAGCGAGTGGATGTGGTGGAATTCCAGTAGAGCTATTCAAAACCCCATAGGATGATGCTATCAAGGTGTTGCATTCAATATGTCATCAAATCTGGAAGACCCTGCAGTGGCCACAGGACTGGAAGATTCAATCCTCATTCCAATTCCCAAGAAGGGTAGTACTAAAGAATGTTCAACCCATCAGACAATTGCACTCATCTCCCATGCCAGTAAGGTCATACTTTATCATAAATGGATGTTGAATTTTGTCAAAGGCTTTCTCTGCATCTATTGAGATAATCATATGGTTTTTATTTTTCAATTTGTTAATGTGGTGTATTACATTGATTGATTTGTGGATATTGAAGAATTCTTGCATCCCTGGGATAAAGCTAACTTGGTCATGGTGTATGATCTTTTTAATGTGTTGTTGGATTCTGATTGCTAGAATTTTGTTAAGGATTTTTGCATCTATGTTCATCAGTGATATTGGCCTGTAGTTTTCTTTTTTTGTGGCATCTTTGTCAGGTTTTGGTATTAGGGTGATGGTGACCATGTCATAGAATGAGTTTGGAAGTTCACCTTCCTCTGCAATTTTCTGGAAGAGTTTGAGTAGGATAGGTGTTAGCTCTTCTCTAAATTTTTGGTAGAATTCAGCTGTGAAGCCGTCTGGACCTGGGCTTTTGTTTGCTGGAAGATTTTTGATTACAGTTTCAATTTCCGTGCTTGTGAGGGGTCTGTTAAGATTTTCTATTTCTTCTGGTTCAGTTTTGGAAAGTTGTACTTTTCTAAGAATTTGTCCACTTCTTCCACGTTGTCCATTTTATTGGCATATAATTGCTGATAGTAGTCTCTTATGATCCTTTGTATTTCTGTGTTGTCTGTTGTGATCTCTCCATTTTCATTTCTAATTTTGTTGATTTGATTTTTCTCCCTTTGTTTCTTGATGAGTCTGGCTAATGGTTTGTCAATTTTATTTATCTTCTTAAAGAACCAGCTTTTGGCTTTGTTGATTTTTGCTATGGTCTCTTTTGTTTCTTTTGCATTTATTTCTGCCCTAATTTTTAAGATTTCTTTACTTCTACTAACCCTTCTACTAACAAGAAAAAAGTCAAATAAATAACCTAACTCTACACCTAAAGCAACTAGAAAAGGAAGAAATGAAGAACCCCAAGGTCATACTTTAAATCTTACATGTTAGGCTTCAGCATTATGTGAACTAAGAACTTCTAGATGTCCAAGCTGGGCTTAGAAAAGGCAAAGGAATCAGAGATCAAATCGTCAACGTTTGCTGGATCACAGAGAAAGCAAGGGAATTCCAGCAAAACATCTACCTCTGTTTCATTGACTACACTAAAGCCTTTGACTGTGTGGATCACAACAAACTATGGAAAACTCTTGAAGAGATGGGAATACTAGACCATCATACCTGTCTTCTGAGAAACCTGTATGCGAGTCAAAAAGCAACAATTAGAACCCTGTATGGAGAAACTGACTGGCTTAAGACTGAAAAAGGATTATGGCAGGGCTGTCTACTGTCACCCTGTCTGTTTAACATATATGCAGAGCACACCATGAGAAATGCCAGGCTGGATGAGTTAAAGCTGGAATCAAGAGGGGTGGGAGAAACATCAACAACCTCAGATATGTAGATGATACCACTCTTAATAGCAGAAACCAAAGAAGAACTGAAGAGTCTCTGAATGAGGGTGAAGGAGAGTGAAATAGCAGGCTTAAAACAAAACATTAGAAAAACTAAGATCATAGCATCCAGCTCCATTGCTGCTGAAGCTGCTAAGTCGCTTCAGTTGTGTCTGACTCTGTGCGACCCCATAGATGGCAGCTCAACAGGCTCCCCCATCCCTGGGATTCTCCAGGCAAGAACACTGGAGTGGGTTGCCATTTCTTTCTCCAATGCATGAAAGTGAAAAGTGAAAGTGAAGTTGCTCAGTCGTGTCTGACTCTTAGCGACCCCATGGACTGCAGCCCACCAGGCTCCTCCATCCATGGGATTTTCCAGGCAAGAGTACTGGAGTGGGGTGCCATTGCTTTCTCTGGCTCCATTACTTCATGGTAATTAGAAGGGGAAAATGTGGAAGTAGTGACATATTTCCTCTTCTTGTGCTCTTTTTTCACTGTGGATGGTGCCTGCAGCCATGAAATCAGAAAATGATTGCTTCTGGGCAGGAAAGCTGTGACAAACCTAGACAGTTTGTTGAAAAGCAAAGACATTACTCTGACAACAAAGGTCCACGTAATCAAGGCTATGGTCTCCCCAGTGGTCACATACGGTCCTGATAGCTGGACTGTAAAGAAGACTGAGCACCAAACAATTGATGCCTTCAAACTGTGGTACTGAAGCAGACTCCTGAAAGTCCCTTGGACAGCGAGGAGATCAAACCAGTCAATCTTAAGGGAAATAAACTGAATACTTATTGGAAGGGGTGATGCTGAAGCTCCAATATTTTGGTCATCTGATGAGAAAAGCAGACTCACTGGAAAAGTCTCTGATGCTGGGAAAGATTGAGTGCAGACGTTGAACAGGGCATGAGAGGATGAGATGACTGGATGACATAACCGATGCAATGGGTGTGAACTTGGGCAAACTTCAGGAGATGGTGAGAGACAAGAAGGCCTGGCATGCTGCAATCTATGGGGTTGCAAAGAGTTGGACACAGCTTGGGTACTGAACATTTATTTCAATAATTGGGTTGTAGTTTTCAGATTAAAATATTTATATATGGTACTTGACAGCATTGCCACTAAAGTATAAAACATTTTATCATCTTGTACCATTTTAAAGATAAATTCTAAAATGAATGCTTACATTTTAACATTATACAAAATCCAATTTTTGAGATACAACTAATAAAGCAACCACAAAAACAAAACATAGTAAAAATCCAGATAAACCACAAAATGCAGATATATATATATACATGGGGCTTGCCAGGTGGTGCGAGTGGTAAAGAATCCACCTGCCAATTCAGGAGAAACAGGTTTGATTTCTGGGTCAGGGAGATCCCCTGGAGGAAGACGTGGAAACCCACTCCAGTATTTTGCCTGAAAAATCCCATAGACAGAGGAGTCTGGCAGGCTACAATCAATGGGGTCATCAATGGGGTCACAAAGAGTCAGACACAACTGAGCAACTGAGCATACAAACAAACACACACACACACACATACATATGATACACACATTCTTTTGTCCAGTTTCCTATATCCTTTTCAGAACAGAAATGGATATAAATATTTACACAAAACACACTTAACCTAAATTTATCTTTTTTTAACCTATTAGGTATCTGTTACTCTTACTGTCCTTAGGTGATAGAACTTAAAAGATTTAAAAAGAATTTAAAGCTTATGCTGTGTCTTTAAGACTGTGCTGAAAATACAGGTCATAGAATTTGCATGCAAAGTTTGCATTGTTAGTCCAAGTCTCTTGCCCACTATACAAGAGATGACCTGTATTAAATTACACTACAGCATAATCTGATGATGACATTTTTGTCTGACATGATTGGGGAATATATATACTGAATTTTTCAAAAGTAGAAATTGACTTTTGGGTCCCTGAGAAACATTTACTTTAATCATTTTCTTGATAGAAATCTTCTGGAAGACTATTAACACTTCCTTACATTCTTAAAAAGAGGCGACTGAAGGGAATTTGCTCTTATCTTGATCATTTACAGCCTCCATCTTGAATATCCATCATAGCCTGTGGTAATGCCTCACCTGTCAAGCTGTCAGCTGTCAAGGTCTGCCATCATCCTATTTGCCTCTAACAGCCTTCTGTTCCAATTCCTCTCAATGACTCTGGGTCAGAGAACCAGACGACCAAGGCTTTAAAGATTATATGTAAAGATCCTAAGTTTCCTAACTATAAAGTTGCTATACCAGACCTTTAGTTTCTTAATACTGACTGCATATTTGAATTACGTGGGGACCATTAAAAATAAATAAATAAACACTGCTCAGATTCCACAGCAGATTCTGTTTAATAGATCTGAAATGGAGCTTCACCATTGGTATTTTCAAAATGCCCCTAAAATGTTATGCTTGCTCTATTTTGTTTTTCAGCCAGGTTTGTGATAGCAGTAGATAATGTATAAAATATCTTTAAATCTGAAATATATTGTTTTCACAGTTACAAGAACCAGTAAATCTCTAAATGAAGGTCTAAACCCTATACTCTATTTAGTTTCTGGCTAAGTAGAATATATATATGTGTGTGTGTTTGTGTGTCTGTGTCTGTGTGTGCATGCTCAGTTGCTCAGTAGGGTCTGACTCTTTGCAACTGCAGGGACTGTAGCACACCATGCTCCTCTATCCATGGGATTCTCCGGGCAATAGTACTGGAGTGGGTTGCCATTTCCTCCTCCAGGGGATACTCCAGACCCAGGGATTGAACCTGCAGCTCCTGCATTGGCAGACACGTACTTTATCACTGAACCACCTGGAAAGCCCATACATATGTATACACACAGATATAGGTATGTGTGTATATACATATACACACACACACACACACACATATATACATATACATATATATATATATATATACACACATGTGTGTGTGTGCGTATATATACATATATTTCTTCAAGTCATCATTTGAAACTAGTATACAGTTCTGCATAGTTAGGTAAAGTCTTCCTATTTTCATCAAAACTACTCAGTATTTCCTCTCTAATTTTTAAAATTACCCTCCACATATCTCCAACTAAATTCTTAGATTTAGGTTGCAAAAACTTAAGCAATGAATGTAGCAATCTAACACTTTGAAAGTGTCCCCATATATATAATTTTATATCTTTAATATTACAACAAATTATTTTGACAATAATCTTCCCTTCTTTCCTTGACAACTTTTTATTTCTATTGCTATGTGTTCCCTATTCACAGATAGAGGAAAACAAAACAAAAAACCTTCTATTTCAATAGAGTTCATAGGTGAATATGAAAAAAAGCAACGAGCAAGCAGACAGCTGTGATTTATGTGCTAGAGATATTGTAGATTACTGTAACAGTACAGATCGGGTGCAACTAAACCAACCTGGCAAAGATAATGACTCCTAGAGGAAGTTAAGGTTGAATTTAATCTTGAAAAACCCATCCAGGTAAAGAAGGAAAGGGTCAGAGGAAAGACACTATCAGAAGAAAAATATGTGCCACTTTAAAAAGATTTATCAGTATAGAATACTCTGGGGGATTTCAAGCATGGATTAGATATGAGTGTTGGGTAGAAAAAAAAAAAAAAGAATAAAATATAAAAAGTTGAGTCTTAAAGAAGCAGTTAGTTTGGAGCTAGTGTATGGAGGAACCTAAATGTCCTATCAAATATGTAACATTTTTAGTATAATCACAATAGGAGGGCACTGAAGAATCTTAATGTACAATCTAAACACATAAGTAATTCACATTTCATGGCAAAACATTCAAACAGGATTGTTATTTAACTATATTACCATTTATGCATTTTTACAAAATAATGACACACCCTGGGTGAGTAACCATTTGGAAGTAACCATTTGGAAGTCATTGTAATAATCATGAAAAATCAATAATCATTTATCTTTTTGGAGAATCTATGTAGATGGATTTGCTATTTATAAACACTGAGGCATGCAACAGAGGAGTAAAACTGAAGAGAATGGAAAAGATAATTTTTACTTCATCTTGTTGATGCTGATAATGATATAGTCAATTAAATATATTCCATATGTATATATTGCTTCCCTGGTGGCTCAGATGGTAAAGAGTCCGCCTGTAATGCAGGAGACCTGGGTTTGATCCTGGGTCAGGAAGACCCCCTGGAGGAGGGCATGGCAACCCACTCCAGTATTCTTGCCTGGAGAATCCCATGGACAGAGGAGGCTGGTGGGCTGCAGTCCATGGGGTCGCAAAGAGTCGGGCACGACTGAGTGAATAAGCGCAGCACATAGGTATATACTGAAACCACGTACAAGCCTCTGTGTCCTTGTATTCTGAAGTGAAACGCTGACTCAAGAGTTAATGATTGGAAAATGTGAAGATGCATAAACCAAGAAGAGCTCTTGGGCTGGGAAACCGGTGACAGTTTAGACTATAATCCTGCCACATAGCAGAATCACCAAACTCCCAGTTCCCTGAAAGATACAAATACAGGCCTGACATACATTCTTAAGTCATTTTTTACAGGAAACAGATGACCCCACCAGATGAAAACTGATGACCACAAGAACACAGACCCTGGACTGTTTGAAACAAGAAGACTGGTGATGCTAGAAGCTTCACCTTGATGCCAAAGCATCCAAGAACTGTCTATGAGCTGATAACGCCCTGCTCCTTGAATACTATGAAACACCTCACTATCTCTCCAGGCTGGGTCACACAGTCTTGAGCACATTAGCCTGCTGTGGTCCCTTTTGCCTGGCAAAGAAATAAAAGCTATTCTTTTCTACTTCACTCAAAACTCTATCTTCATGTTTCTATTTGGCACTGCAAACACAGGCTGAGTTTCAGCAACAATACTAAGGACCTGAACCCAAGAGAGAAAGACAGCATATGAACATGAAGAAACAAGTCCACAGGGTATTTGACACTATAGTTTTATAAAGTGAATATAGAGATTGAGATTAAAGGACAGAATTCTCAAAAGCATAAATATTTAATACGCAGGTGAAGGGACACAGCTCCGTAAAAGGTGAAGAAGAAATAACTAGAAAGGTAAGAGAAAAATCAAGGGAGACCAATATTAGGGAATCTCCAATAGGATAGTGTTTCCAGATTGTGAGTTGTGAGGAATATCAAACGTTGTACAACTGTGGAGAGACTGTTTATAGCGACAGAGCAGAGGAGAACAGCCAGAATGCTGAGAGTTGAGAAATAAACAGCATGTGAAGTAGTGTATTTTTTTTTCTTAAAAGATATGTTCTACATGTACTTAGTTATAGGTTTTTCAAACAATATTTAATTGCATAATTTCTTATTTGAGAAACTATATAGTCACTATAATGGCCTTCTTGAATTCAATAAAAACAGTTACTTTCTTCTTCCATCAATCTTTGAGATCACCTAACTTCACTTATCTCAAGGAATTTCAATAAACCTCCCGTTCAGTCACCAATATCCTGCTGGTTATTAGACTGCAAATTCCCACTTTGGGAGTTAACACTAACTACATCTCTCATTTTCTTCGTAAAATTCTGATCAATGTCTATAGAGCTTTTGCACAATGGCTACTCAAGAAAAAAAACCAAAAAGCAAAAAAAAAAAAAAAAAAATTCTTATTAGATTTACTCTTCTGTTTAGTTAAAGAGTCAGGAGTGATGTTGAATTTTCCTGATTCCATTTCATTTGGAACAATAGTTATAACACTATACATGAAGATAAACTCAAAATGGATTAAAGACCTAAATGTAAGAGCAGAAACTATAAAACTCTTAGAGGAAAACACAGGTCAGGAATATCCCCTGGAGAAGGAAATGGCAACACACTCCACTATCCTTGTGTAGAGAATTCCATGGACAGAGGAGCCTGGTAGACTACTGGAACAACAAGTTAATAGGTTTCACATTAACTTAATTTTCTGGTGATTAAATAGCTAATGGGATAGTGGTCAAAAGTAAAAATACTAAGATAGGTGCAATACCAATGAAATTATTAATTGATTCATGTTAATTTCCAATAAACCACTTTTTATGCTTTAGAAAGTAAAAGATTGGAACTATTAAACATAAGAAAACATTAGTCTTCTCCCTAAAGTCTAAATACCGAAGTTTTCCATTGTTAAGCTCTTGGATCTCATTCTTCTTTCATTGCATTCTTTTTCTCAGAAAAAGAATCCTGTCCCATGCCTTTAAATATTAAATGTATGCTGATGACTTTCTAATTTATATCACCAGTTCTGAACTCAACCTGAGTTCCAGATTTCCTTGTACTTCAGCCAACTTGATTATTCTGTCTACATAATGAGAATCTCAAATATCTAAAACAGAACTCCTGATTTCTACCCCACATAGAATAAATGAAACAAAACAATCCATTCCTTCCTTTAGCTTACTCATTTCCAGAAATAGTAACAGTATCCTCACAGATGCTTGGCCAAAAGCATCAGAGTCAAGCTTTATTCTTCAGTTTCCCTACCCTATGCCCATGTGCAATGGCTCACTGAGCCTATTGGCTGTCATTTCTATCACCATCTGGAGAAGGAAACGGCAACCCACTCCAGAAATCCTGCCTAGGAAATCCCATAGACAGAGGAGCCTGTAGGGTTATGGTCCACAGGATCACAAGAGAGTCAGACACAACTTAGCAAACCTGGTTCTGGTAGTGTCATTTACCATCTATCTACCTCAAAAAACCCGAAGCCACCCTGTTTCTTGTTCTGCTTTCCTTAACAGCTTTTCTAAGCACTATAGCCATTATGATATTTTCTAACACAAAACATATTCATGTCTTCTTACTAAAAATTTCTCCAAAAGCTTCCAAAGATAATTAGCATAAAACCTAAATACTCAACCTTGACCCACAACCCTTTACTCTATGGCCTTTTCATGGTTTTTAAATATGCCAAGATTATTCCTTCTTTGGGCCTTTGAAAGTAAGGTTTCTTTTGTATAGAATACCCTCACCTTATTCAGGAATTTGAAAAACTGTCACTTATTCAGAGTGTTCTTCCTTCTTCCTAGATCTTGCTATCTCTTGCTATATATTGATTCTGAACTTTTATATAGATAGATAGATAGATAGATAGATATAGTTTTTATTTCTTACCATCTCCTCTACTAAACATATACTTCATTAAGACAGAGAATCTGACCATATACTATATCTGACCATATAGTATGTTGAAAAGTATTTAACATGCTCTAGGGGATCCTTGGAAGGAAAGTTATGACCAACCTAGATAACATATTCAAAAGCAGAGACATTACTTTGCCGACAGATGTCTGTCTAGTCAAGGCTATGGTTTTTCCAGTAGTCATGTATGGATGGAAGAGTTGGACTGTGAAGACAGCTGAGCGCTGAAGAATTGATGCTTTTGAACTGTGGTGTTGGAGAAGACTCTTGAGAGTCCCTTGGACTGGAAGGAGATCCAACCAGTCCATTCTAAAGGAGATCAGCCCTGGATGTTGTTTGGAAGGAATGATGCTAAAGCTGAAACTCCAGTACTTTGGCCACCTCACGCGAAGAGTTGACTCATTGGAAAAGACTCTGTTGCTGGGAGGGGATTGGGGGCAGGAGGAGAAGGGGACGACAGAGGATGAGATGGCTGGATGGCATCACTTACTCAATGGACATGAGTTTGAGTGAGCTCTGGGAGTTGGTGATGGACAGGGAGGCCTGGTGTGCTGCGATTCATGGGGTCGCAAAGAGTCGGACATGACTGAGTGACTGAACTGAACTGATCTGAACTGAGGGGATCTATGGAGAAGGAAATGGCAACCCACTCCAATATTCTTGCCTGGACAATCCCATGGACAAAGGAGCCTGATGGGCTACCGTCCACAGAGTAGCACAGAGTTGGACACAACTGAAGTGACTTAGCAGGCACACATGCAGGGCATTTATAAATATTGTTAGAAGAGTGATTTCACGACGGCACACTGCATTTGAAGACTGCTAACCTACTCTTAATAACATGTCAGTGGTTGGATTACAGTTTTTAAAATTTACAACTGGGAATTGTATAATGCATTGCATTTTATGAAGTAATCTCACAGGTTATCTCATATGATCATCCATAAACAGAGTTAAGTATCTTCAATTTACAAATGAGGAGAAAGGGGCTAAAAAAGGTAGAGGAACTTTCCGCAGGATCCACATCTCATTAGTTGTTGGGGCCAGGGAGGAGGAATCCCATACCTGATGGATTTCTTGATGTTATACAACCTCCTAGGCTGAGTTTCAGGAATAATGTGTAATTGTTTTGTGCTCCTTCCAATATAAAAGATACATTGAGAATAATTCTTAACCATATGGTTAAATAGTTTTCCAGAGAAAACTGCATTTTTAAAAAGCAAGTTCTTCAAATAACTTATCCTGTAAGTAAACAAGGACTTAGAGACAAAATAGCAATTAGCTTACCTAATTTTCCTAGTGTAGTGTAGAAGATAAGTTATATTCATTGCTAGGGTGTGCTGAAGGCAAATTAATAACTAGGCATTCAAGTTAGAATGAGATTGATATTATTAAATGGGGTAGGAAAACCATTAGGCATAACATGAATTTTAAGAATCTACATTATATTTCAATTCATTTCTTCTTTCAATGGCTATGAATTAAAAACTGTTTGAGTGCAAGGCTTCAGGAGGAAACAGGAAAAGAAAGCAACCTTATTTGTTATATATCAGCAAGCCCTGTTTTTCTGGTGTATGATACATCATGCTCATGGGATTGCTTGTGCATTCTGTTTCCAAGATGATGGTAATTTATTTCAAGACCTCTTTAGCATACTTATTTAAATAAAATTTATGAGAAATGACCTATTTCTTATCAAGAAGAAAATAAACACTACTTAGAAGTCCTGTGATATATGTGGTTTATGTACAGATACTCTATTATCCGTGCAATATTTTAGCATCATATCTCTTAAAATTTAGATTTCATTAGGAATTTATCAGTAATAGCCTCTATAATATCCATGCCAGGACTAAAAAGATTGCCAGATTTAAAATTATATACTATATATCAGAAAAGGTGTAAATTATAGTTTGATTTAAAGAAGGCAGATCTCTTACGACAATTACTTTACAGGCTATGACATTTTCAATCTTGTTACATGAGCTTTTCCTTTCTGCACAGTATATTTACATTGAAAGCTTACATATATTGTGCCCTGAGAGTTCAAGTAGTTAGATTTTATTTTAATTGTAAATGATAATATCATGTAAACTCACTCATCAACACCTGCAAGCTCATTGAGTACTATATTAGTTGCTAGGAATAAAAAGATGAATAATAAATGATCAATTCTGTAGTGAAAACTATACCTGAGTAAGACAAGCAACAATTTTCATGTGGTATGGTTTTCCATACCTGCTGAGAAAGCAGGTATATTCTGGCTCATTTAATAATTATAGTTTTTGTCATTAATTAACACCTTAGAAATCTGATCTACAAACTTTATGAAGTTTGCATGATTCAAGCATGAAAGACTGATTCATTCTCAGTTTCAAGAAAGAAAATCAACTTTCTGACCTTTCACAGCTGAGTTGTAGACCTGGAGAGTGGAAATTTACTGGAGAAAGAAGACTTAAAATCCAAGCAATTTTCCATGCTAGTACTGTTATTCCACCTCACCGTCTTCAGAGCATAATCAACATGTATATAGTTCAAAATGGGAGAGTGAAAAATGGTAGAATGATCCAAAATACCCCTACCTAGATTGTAAACACCAATTTCAGATTTTTAAATTTGAGTCTGAATATACATAAAACAGAATGAAAAATATAAGTTGTTGAAAATGCAGTTCTAGTGGTTAAATTTTATTAGGGGTAAACCCTGGCAATAGATAGGAACAATTTTAAATGGCATAGAATTTTATTTTTATTTTAAATACGCTATTTCATTTAATCTTATAAAAATTATTAGTTGAGTCAGAGTAAAGAGGAAAATTGTTTAAGAAAAAAAGTTAAGAGACTCACCTCCTGTTTATTGACATGGTACATTCAATGAGAGAAAAACCTTATTCTTACTTTTCTTTGTGTTTCCAGTGCCTTGTAGTCCAATTTAAATATAAATATTTGAATGATAAAATAAATTTCTGAGGTTACAGACATAATTTACAACAATGAAGGCTTTCTAATGTCAAAGTTCTTAGATAGATAATAGATATCTATCTATCTTAGCCTTCCCCGGTGGTTCAGTGGTCAAGAATTTGCCTGCCAATGCAGGAAATGCATGAGAGAACAGTTCAATTCCTGGTTGAGGAAGATTCCCTGGAGGAGGAAATGGCAACCCACTCCAGTATTTTTTCTTGGAGAAACCCACGGACAGAGGAACCTCGCAGGCTTCAGTCTGTCCATAGGGTCACAAAGAGTGGGACACAAATGAGCACACAGACTCTTTTACAGGGTCATCAATCCCATTCATGAAGGTTCCATCCTTATGAGCTACTTATATCTTATGTGGAAGCAGGCAGCAGCCTTAACACTTACTTAGAAAAATCATCATAAAAGGATGAAATGTTTTTTAGGGAGATTTTGGAATGTTTCAGGGTAGTTCAAGAAACCTTGTTTTAGCCTTGAAATAAACCTCAGACAATTAATGTGCATCTTGGTCAGTTCAAGCTTCTGTAAGAAATTGTCATGGACTGGGTGGCTTATAAACAACATAAACTTATATCTCACAGTCCTTGAATCTGGGAAGTCCAAGAGGAAGACTCAGGAAGATTCAGTACCTAGTGAAAACCCACTTCCTGGTTCACAGCTAGTCATCTTCTCCCTACATTCTCACATGGTGAAAGGGGCAAGAGAGCTCTTGAGGTCTCTTTTACAGGGTCATTAATCTCATTCATGAAAGTTTGATCCTTCTGATCTACTCACCAACCCAAAGTTTCCACTGCCTAATACTATTACATTGGGGGTTAGTATTTCAAAATGTGGATTTCGGGTAAAATCTACAAAGTGAAAATGCTAGTCGCTAGTTGTGTCCTACTCTTTGCAACCCTATGAACTATATCCCTCCAGGCTCCTCTGTCCATGGATTCTCCAGGCAAGAATGATGGAGTGGGTTGCCATTCCCTCCTCCAGGGGATCTTCCCAACCTAGGGATCCAACCCAGGTCTCCCTCATTGCAGGCAGATTCTTTACCTAAACAAACATTTAATCTGTCAGTTCAGTTAAGTTCAGTTGCTCAGTCGTGTCCAACTCTTTGCCACCCTATGAATTGCAGCACGCCAGGCCTCCCGGTCCATCACCAACTCCCAGAGTTCACACAAACCCACATCGAGTTGGTAATGCCATCCAACCATCTCATCCTCTGTCGTTCCCTTCTCCTCCTGCCCTCAATCTTTCCCAGCATCAGGGTCTTTTCAAATGAGTCAGCTCTTCACATCAGGTGGCCAAAGTACTAGAGTTTCAGCTTCAACATCAGTCCTTCCAATGAACACCCAGACTGATCTTCTTTAGGATTGACAGGTTGGATCTCCTTGCAGTCCAAAGGACTCTCATGAGTCTTATCCAACACCACAGTTCAAAAGCATCCATTCTTCAGCACTCAGCTTTCCTTATAGTCCAACTCTCACATCCATACATGACCACAGGAAAAACCATAGCCTTGACTAGACAAACCTTTGTTGGCAAAGTAATGTCTCTGCTTTTCAATATGCTGTCTAGGTTGGTCATAACTTTCCTTCCAAGGAGTAAGCATCTTTTAATTTCATGGCTGCAGTCACCATCTACAGTGATTTTAGAGCCCAGAAAAATAAAGTCTAACACTGTTTCCACTGTTTCCCCATCTATTTCCCATGAAGTGATGGGACCGGATGCCATGATCTTAATCTTCTGAATGTTGACCTTTAAGCCAACTTTTTCACTCTCCTCTTTCACTTTCATCAAGAGGCTCTTTAGTTCTTCTTCACTTTCTGCCATAAGGGTGGTGTCATCTACATATCTGAGGTTATTGATATTTCTCCCAGCAATCTTGATTCCAGCTTGTGCTTCTTCCAGCCCAATGTTTCTCATGATGTACTCTGCATATAAGTTAAATAAGCAGGGTGACAATATACAGCCTTGACATACTCCTTTCCCAATTTGGAACCAGTCTGTTGTTCCATGTCCAGTTCTAACTGTTGCTTCCTGACCTGCATACAGGTTTCTCAAGAGGCAGGTCAGGTGGTATGGTATTCCCATCTCTTTCAGAAGTTTCCACAGTTTATTGTGATCCACACAGTCAAAGTTAATCTGTAACAATGAGTAAGATACAAAACCATTTTTCTTTTTTCTGAACCATTAAATAAGATCTGTATTTAAAAGCAACCTTGAACTTTTTCACAGACAAGTGGTATTAGCTCTAGCTATGTGTGAAACTCCATGGACTATAGCCATGCTCCTCCATCCATGGAATTCTCCAAGCAAGAATACTGGCAGTAGTCGTTCCCTTCTCCAATGGGTCTTCCTGACCAAGGGATCAAAACTGGGCCTCCTGTGTTCAGATTCTTTACCATCTGAGCCACTAGGGAAGCCCTTTTCATATTAAACAGTAGTAATTCAAGATCTCTTCATAACAACTAGAAGTGGGAGGCTGTACTAAACAAAAGATAAGTTGCTGGCCATATTACAAAGTGATGTGTTATGCTTCCATTTTAATACATTCAAAATATCTGATTTCAATATGAAAGAAATTATTAATAGTATAAAATGCATTTGCACACATCACAGAGAATGAGTCCACAGCCAGTAAGGAGAAAGATTATCAAACATATTTTACAACAGAGCTGTTTCCAGTTTAAAAAGTTGGACTTGGATCAAGTTTTGTCTCTGGTTATAATTTTAGGAGATATGAGGAAGAAAGATTTTGTCTGAACTCCCCTAGGAGCATCTCCCATATTTAAAACATTGACATTTAATCAATTTTCTTTATTATGGAGGTCTAGCAACTAAAATGATTGTTCCAATGTTCCCCATTTTGCTGGTCAGAAGAACAGAGTGGATTTTAAGAAAGTAGGCTCCAGGATCATGACAGGCTAGATATGAGACTTGGCTCTGTAACTGCTGGCTATGCAACTTAGGGTAAATTTGATAATATCTTGTGTCTTAGTTTACATATGAAATGGACATAAGGATCCTTCATAGAGTTATAAGGATTAATCAAACTATGATAAAAAGAATACTTAGAGCTCTATTTAGCACAGAGGAAAGATCTAATAAAAATAGTTAATTATTTGCTCATCTCTCTATGTGAACTTAAATTTTCCAAATCATAAAGCAAATCTCAGGAAATTTTCCAGAGATTCTGACTTCTATATTGTCTATAAGCATCCTAACATCTTCAACTTTATACTTGCTTAGTTTAAATCTTACTATCTATCCTTTTAGGTACTCCACCAACCCGCACCCCCTACTAACTATACTTGTTGTACCTACTCTTCTATCAGAAACTCAACATTTGTTAAATCTAAGCTGAATTATGTGCTCCTGTGAAGATAAACGAGGCTGGAGAAATATTCAACACCATGCTAATTTGTCTCATGCTAAATCTATAGTCACAGAAGTGAAGTGTGCCCCTAGCCCTGCTATGATAATCCTATCACATTTTCCTAGTGGCTTTTCTCTCCTGTTCATTTGAGCACTTGTTCATACATTTTCTTTTCTTCAAACTTAGAATCCTTCCCTTTCTTATGCTCTGATAAACTTGCTTTTTTAGTGATTAGGGGGAAAATCAAAAGTAATAAATTTTTCTGTCCTTCAGTTCAGTTCACTTCAGTTGCTCAGTTGTGTCCGACTCTTTGCAACCCCATTAATTGCAGCACACCAGGCCTCCCTCTCCATCACCAACTCCCAGAGTTCACCCAGACTCACGTCCATCAAGTCAGTGATACCATCCAGCCATCTCATCCTCTGTCGTTCCCTTCTCCTCCTGCCCCTAATCCCTCCCAGCATCAGAGTCTTTTCCAATGAGTCAACTCTTCGCATGAGGTGACCAAAGTACTGGAGTTTCAGCTTTAGCATCATTCCTTCCAAAGAAATCCCAGGGCTGATCTCCTTCGGAATGGACTGGTTGGATCTCTTTGCAGTCCAAGGGACTCTCAAGAGTCTTCTCCAACACCACAGTTCAAAAGCATCAATTCTTCGGCACTCAGCCTTCTTCACAGTCCAACTCTCACATCCATACATGACCACAGGAAAAACTATAGCCTTGACTAGATGGACATTTGTTGGCAAAGTAATGTCTCTGCTTTTGAATATGCTATCTAAGTTGGTCATAACTTTCCTTCCAAGGAGTAAGCATGTTTAAAACCTCACAAAACCACAGCCCCAGCAACTCCTACATCTGTACCCATATGCTTCTTTTCTAGTTATTGCAGCTGGTGAACTGACTTCTGTCTTATCTGATGCTAACCACCACTTATGCCCTGCATTTCATATTCTTAGTCATGAAATGTCCTTTTGTAAAATTTCCCCTTTCTTTCTGACATTATCAGGTTTTCCCTATCAGCAGAATTTTTTTTTCTAATTTCCCAACTTAATTAAAAATGAAAACATCCTATATCATTCCAGCAACTCCCCAACTGCCTGCTGCATTATAGGAAACTGCTCAACTATATTGTCTGTATTTGTTGCCTGTGTTTCTTTTCCCTTTCTTGAAAATTTTTATGTTTATAACTTATAATTTCCTTCCTGTCCCCTGTTTGTAACTAATTTTTTAAGATCCCCTATGATTAACACATCACCAAGTCCCATAGACATTTCTCAATTTATATACTTTATGATTTAAAACAGATCATTACTTGATATTTCCATATTAATTTCTTACTGACACTCTAAGTGGTTTCTGAGACATTCCACACTTCTACTCATCCACTTACGTCTCCGGAAACAGCTTTTCATTCTCTTTTCTTGTTTATGATTTTGATCTCAACCTCTAAACACTGGAGTTCCCAGACCTCAATCTTGTAATCACTTTCCTTTTCTACCTATCATAGTCTTTGGTCTCATTAAGGTGAGCAGTTTTTTTTTTTTTTTTTTTTTTATCATTTATACTAAAAATCGCTGGACTGGAAGAAACACAAACTGGAATCAAGATTGCCAGGAGAAATATCAATAACCTCAGATATGCAGATGACACCACCCTTATGGCAGAAAGTGAAGAGGAACTCAAAAGCCTCTTGATGAAAGTGAAAGTGGAGAGTGAAAAAGTTGGCTAGAAGCTCAACATTCAGAAAATGAAGATCATGGCATCCGGTCCCATCACTTCATGGGAAATAGAAGGGGAAACAGTGGAAACAGTGTCAGACTTTATTTTTCTGGGCTCCAAAATCACTGCAGATGGTGACTGCAGCCATGAAATTAAAAGACGCTTACTCCTTGGAAGGAACGTTATGACCAACCTAGACAGCATTTTAAAGAGCAGAGACACTACTTTGCCAACAAAGCTTCATCTAGTCAAGGCTATTGTTTTTCCAGTCGTCATGTATGGATGTGAGAGTTGGACTGTGAAGAAAGCTGAGAGCTGAGCTTTGAACTGTGGTTTGTAGAAGATTTTTGAGAGTCCCTTGGACTACAAGGAGATCCAACCAGTCTATCCTAAAGGAGATCAGTCTGGGTGTTCATTGGAAGGACTGATGTTGAAGCTGAAACTCTAATACTTTGGCCATCTGATGTGGAGAGCTGACTCATTTGAACAGACCCTGATGCTGGGAAAGATTGAGGGCAGGAGGAGAAGGGGATGACCGAGGATTAGATGGTTGGATGGCATCACTGACACAATGGACATGGGTTTTGGTGGACTCTGGGAGTTGGTGATGGACAGGGAGGCCTGGCGTGCTGCGGCTCATGGGGTCGCAAAGAGTCAGACATGACTGAGAGCCAGAACTGAAACTAAAAATTCTGTAATGTATGTATTTCAACCCATGTAATTCTCATTAATTCTAGACTTCTATATTCAATTATCTATATGGTATTTCAAATTGAATATATTTGACCATATACGTTGATCTTCAACAACTCCTAAACCCATTCTTCATTTTTACCGTAATAAATGACAAGATTCTTCCTCAGTCATTCAAGCCCCAAACCTTAGAGGCAACTTGATCACTTTATCTTCTATTCTGCTCCTTACTCAGTCCATCTATAGCTATTAGTACTTCCAATTACTGATGGAAGGGAACAGAAAATCCAAACAAATATACATTATTTTGTCACATTGATTATTCTGAGTTAAAGTCACTCAAGAAAGAGCTGGTGCAAGTGGGAAAGTTTGGCTTTCCTTCATCTCCCAGAAAACAGGAAATAAATGTACCAGGTGGAAGGTATCCTCCCTGTACCAGGGGGATAGAGAGCATCCTTATTACCAGAAATAGGGAATTTAAAGCGGAGAAAGTTGTATATACAAACATTAATACTTCTTCACTAACTTACTATCCCAAGCTCCTTTGTCTTGTCAGTTCTTTATAAATGCATTGTTTCCTTGTCTAAAAAGTATAAAAGCTGCCTGCATTCTCTGAGTTTCACTTTTTATGGGGCTCCCATACATACAAAATTTGTTTTTCTCCTGTTAATTTGTTTTATGTCAATTTTTTAGACCAGCCAAGTGACCTAGAAAGGAAGAATGAAAGTTTTTTTTTTTTTCCCCACCCATACACTGGCAATGAAAAATTAGCATGTTTCATAACAACACTTTTGAAAGCAAGGCCTTCCCTGGTGTCATATGGTAAAGAATCTGCCTGCAATGTGAAAAACCTGGGTTCAATCCCTGGGTTGGGAAAATCCCCTGGAGAAGGGAAAGGCTACCCACTTCAGAATTCTGGCCTGGAGAATTTCATGGACTGTATAGTTCATGAGGTTGCAAAGAGTCAGACACCACTAAGTGACTTTCACTTTCTTGAAAGTAAGGCATAGTGGAGCTACTGTTGCATGAGAAGTAGCAGGGTAAGGATCAGGGAGAGGAGACAAGCCAAAGGAAGGAAGCCCTTCCCTCCACACTGTGGATTCTGAAAGGAGCAGATGAGATGCTGAGACAGATGAGCAGAGCTTCCGTGGTGTAAATGTACTAAGTTGTCAATGAGGTACCAAGCCCTGTACAGTTGAAAATCTTTGTATAACTTATGCACTCCCCCGGTGGCTTCAGTGGTTTAAAAAAATAAAAATAAAAAACTGTTTGCCAATGCAGGAGACAGAAGAGACATGGGTTGGATGTCTGGGTGGGGAAGACCCTCTGAAGGAGGGGATTCCAACCCACTCCAGTATTCTTGCCTGGAGAATTTCATGGACAGAGGGGCCTGGAAGGCTAAGGTCCATAGGGTTGCAAAGAGTCAGACACAACTGAAGCAACTTAGCACACACACATGCACACATGTGTAACTTACAGTTGGCATTCAAATATATGTGGTTCCTCCATATCCATGGTTCTGCATCTGTGGATCAACCAACCTCACATATCATGTTGTACTATAGTATTTATTGAAAAAAATTGGCATGTATGTGGACCTGCACAGTTTGAAACCTTGTTGTTCAAGAGTCAAATGCATTATATTGGAAAATAGAAAGATTCTGATAGAAGTATGAAGAGAAATATAAAAGGAAAGAAAATTGCAAAAGATATGTGTGTCACAGGAGAATGATCAAATATATTTGCAACTCTGGTCCTAGTAAAAGGAGGAGAAAGATAATGGAGCAAAAACAATAAAGAAGGAATATTTGAGAATTTTTGAAGGTAAAAGACACATTAAGTCCATGAGGCAAATGGCATAACTACAAAGAAAACTATACCAGTTATATTATAAAACTATGTCTTTATATGTATACAAAAGAGTTAATGGGAATTTCCTGGTTGTTCACGGGTTAGGACTCTGCTCTCACTGCTGAGGGCATGAGTTCAATCCCTGTTCAGGGAGCTAAATTCCACAAGTTGTGCAATATGCACCCCCCCCCCAAAAAAAAGAATCATCAAAAATATATCAACTGCTTAGAAACAAATTGATGAAAACCGTGCAAGACCTATACACAAAAATTAAATTATTGAGAATTATCAGAAACATAAATACATGGAAAGACATATCATGATACAGATGGAAAGACCCAATTTGTAAAGAGTTCTTTTCTTACCTGTTTCTTTTAAATTCAATGCAATCATAATAAAACCCCTGCATCAGTGGAAGGAAAATTGAATACTTATGGAAATGAAAAGTGCCACAAATACCTAAGACCACTGTGAAGAAGAAAAATAAAATCAGAAGATAACCACCATAGATACCAGGATTTACTGGGGTAATGTCAGCAAGATAGCAGAATAAGAAGTTCCTTCTCTCCATAGACACACAGATTCAACAATGCACAGAGAAATCCAGAAAACAGCTGACAGACTCTACACTCTGGATAAACACAAAACAATCACACTGATGCTGGTAATAAAATGCAAGATACAATCTTTCCATAATTCCTTTCTTCTAGTAAGCTGTCATGAGAATGGAAGGAAACTCCCAGCTTCTCCTGAGGAGAGATGGAAAGACTGGACTGCCTCCAAGGGTTTGGAGTTTAGAACTTTACTTTGTTAGTGTGTGTGTGTTTTTGTTTTTTTTTTTGCTTGCGGGGAGATCCCCAGGAGCAGAGTTCAGTCTTGCCAGCCTCTGAGTACTGAAAGGATCCAAGATATTCTAGACACCTGAGGGTCAATAAAACAAATGGTGGCTTGGAGATGAAATCTCCCACCAGAACTTCTTCCCCCATGTCAGCAAAACCCCCTACCCTTGGCTAATTCCTAGAAAGGAGAGAGAGTCTAATAAACACACAGCATTCAGATTTTTCTGGGGCCAGTCTCAGAGTATGGAGGGGACCAGGCATACTTTTGAAACTGAAGTCTCCTGAGAACAGAAAAATTAGGTCAAGGTATGCTGTTGCCCAAGAAGACCTGTGGGATATCAGATATCAGAGACAGCAAGACGACAAGTTCCCTCCAAAAACAAAAGAAACTGAAAAATCTCTACAGTTGAGATTTTATTCATACAAGTCCAGAGAAGACACAAATATAGAGGTTTGAGAGACCCCAAATCTCTGGCTGGGTAGATTGTTGAAGACTGGGAAAGGGGGTACAGCCTCCAGAGAAAACAATATGAAGTTTCCTCATAAAATTAAAAATAAAACTATCACTGATCTAGAAACCCCATTTCTGTGCATTCATCTGAAAGAACTGAAATCGGGATAATGAAAAAGATACAGTGTTGCAGTACTGTGTTCATCACTGCATTATTCACAATAGTCAAGATGTGAAGGCAATCTAAATGTTCATTGATCAGGAAGTTGATAAATAAAATGGGGTATATACACATAATGGGATTCATTAAATTGTACACACTAGCAATTTGGCCTTAAAAAAGAAGGAAATCCTGCCATATGCAACAACGCAGATGAACCTTGAGGACAGAATACTAAGTAAGACAATTCCCAGTCCCAGAGTACAAATACTGCATGATTCCACTTATATTAGGTTATCTAAAATATCAAATACATAGAAGCAATGAGTAGAATGATGGCAGTCAGGAGCTTGGGGGAGGGGTATATGGGGAATAGCTGTTCAGTGTATATAAGTTTTGGTTATTGCAGAATCAATAAGTAATAGGTCTGCTGTACACTATCATGGCTATAGTTAACAATACCGTCCTGTATACTTAAAAACTTAAGAGGGTAAATCTCATGTTAAGTGATGTTACTACATTAAAAAAAAAAAAGATATATTATTAATTTGCAGTAACTAAGAAAGAATGGAAATGGCACAAGCATTTTTAAAATTAGAATAGAGACGCCAGAATCAGATCCACCCAAGTACAGTCCTTTGCTTTGGAAAGAAGTGAAACTGCTGAGCTGTGGGAGAAAGGATGATCTTCTCAAAAAGAGCTCTGCATTACCTTCCTACCTGAGAAGGGGTTTAGAATGCAGGGAATTTGTTAAGGAGTTTGCTTGAGACCAACATGTGAGTCAGGGAAGGACATGAAACATGATTGGGCAAGGGGAAGAAACAGAACCAGAGTGTAAGTCCAATAATAACCTCAAATGAGCCCCTTCCATGGCATTCCATAGAACTTTCAGAGTGGACCTCCAGTACACCAAGGTGGCCACGTCTTTACACTCTTGTTTCAACCTGTAATCCAGGCAGATGTATAATATAGGATGCAGTAGAACTCTGCAATTGAACTAATCCCTGAAGGAACTGACATCTGAAGCCTTCTGTGATAACATTCCCAGCAGATGAAACATCTCAAGAAGAGACACCTGGCGGGCTCATCATGGGACCCACCTAATCTGCTTTTTTTTTTTTCATATGATTTGTTAGTTTGTTATTTTTTAGCTTGTAATTTGTTAGTGAGTTAAATTTGTCACTTATACAATGACTGAGTCACTGATTGATTTATAAACATAAGGAGGAAAAGGACTTCATCTCTTGGTCACTCTTTCTGTAATAAGAACAACTGTGTTAAAACCAGTGCTCAAGAAATATATATATATATATATATTTTTTTCTTTTTTAGATGATGAATGAAACTGAAAAATTAGAGAAAGTTATGATATTTATGTATTTTTACAAATATATGTTATCTAAATCCAACCTCCTTTGATTCCAGATGGAGTTAGATTTAATCTCCAGTTATGAAATGTACAATTAAATGTAATCTAATCTAAATAATTTAATCTCCAGGTCTGACATGATCGTTAAACAACCCAGGGGTTGGGGCACCAACCTCCTGCAGAGTCAAGATTGTGACTTAACAGCAAAGTCAGATCATGTAGTGTTATAGTATTGACTACTAGAAAAAATTCATGTGTAAGTGGACCTGCTCAGTTCAAATCTGTGTAATTCAAAGGTCAGCTGTATTAGCTAACTGACCTTGGGCATATAGACTAATTTCTTTGGTGAAAAAACTTGATTTGGTGTTCACTTCAGTTCAGTCACTCAGTCGTGTTGGACTCTTTCCAACCCCATGTATCACAGCACACCAGGCCTCCCAGCCCATCACCACCTCCAGAGTTCACCCAAACTCATGTCCATCAAGTCGGTGATGCCATCAAGCCATCTCATCTTCTGTTGTCCCTTTCTCCTTCTGCCCCTAATCCTTCCCAGCATCAAGGTCTTTTCTAATGAGTCAACTCTTTGCATGAGGTGGCCAAAGTATTGGAATTTCAGCTTCAGCATCAGTCCTTCCAATGAACACCCAGGACTGATCTCCTTTAGGATGGACTGGTTGGACCTCCTTGCAGTCCAGGGACTCTCAAGAGTCTTCTCCAACACCACAGTTCAAAGGCATCAATTCTTCGGTGCTCAGCTTTCTTTATAGTCCAACTCTCACATCCATACATGACCATTGGAAAAACCAGAGCCTTGACAAGATGGACTTTTGTTGGCTAAGTAATATCTCTGCTTTTCAATATGCTATCTAGGTTGGTCATAACTTTCCTTCCAAGGAGTAAGTGTCTTTTAAACTCAAGGCTGCAGCCACCATCCACCATGATTTTGGAGCCCCCCAAAATAAAGTCTGACACTTTTTCCACTGTTTCCCCATCTATTTTCCATGAAGTGATGGGACCAGATGCCATGATCTTCGTTTTCTGAATGCTGAGCTTTAAGTCAACTTTTTCACTCTCCTCTTTCACTTTCATCAAGAGGCTTTTCAGTTCCTTTTCACTTTCTGCCATAAGGATGGTGTCATCTGCATATCTGAAGTTATTGATATTTCTGCCAGCAATCTTGATTCCAGCTTGTGCTTCTTGCAGCCCAGAGTTTCTCATGATTTACTCTGCATATAATTTAAATAAGCAGGGTTACAATATACAGCCTTGACATACTCCTTTTCCTATTTGGAACCAGTCTGTGGTTCCATGTCCAGTTCTAACTATGGCTTCCTGACCTGCATATAGGTTTCTCAAGAGGCAGGTCAGGTGGTCTGGTATTCCCATCTCTTTCAGAATTTTCCACAGTTTATTGTGCTCCACGCAGTCAAAGGCTTTGCATAGTCAATAAAGCAGAAATAGATGTTTTTCTGGAACTCTCTTGCTTTTTCCATGATCCAGTGGATGTTGGCAATTTGATCCCTGGTTCCTCTGCTTTTTCTAAAACCAGCTTGAACATCTAGAAGTTCACAGTTCATGTATTGCTGAAGTCTGGCTTGGAGAATTTTGAGCATTACTTTACTAGCGTGTGAGATGAGTGCAATTGTGTGGTAGTTTGAGCATTCTTTGGCATTGCCTTTCTTTGGGATTGGAATGAAAACTGACCTTTTCAAGTCCTGTGGCCACTGCTGAGTTTTCCAAATTTGCTGGCATATTGAGTGCATCACTTTCAGGATTTGAAATAGCTCAACTAGAATTTAATCACCTCCACTAGCTTTGTTCGTAGTGATGCTTCCTAAGGCCCACTTGACTTCACATTCCAGGATGTCTGGCTCTAGGTGAATGATCACACCATCGTGATTATCTGGGTCATGATGATCTTTTTTGTACATTCTTCTGTGTATTCTTGCCACCTCTTCTTAATATCTTCTGCTTCTGTTAGGTCCATACCATTTCTGTCCTTTATCGAGCCCATCTTTGCATGAAATGTTCCCTTGGTATCTCTAATTTTCTTGAAGAGATCTCTAGTCTTTCCCATTCTGTTGTTTTCCTCTATTTCTTTGCATTGATCGCTGAGGAAGGTTTTCTTAACTCTCCTTGCTATTCTTTGGAACTCTGCATTCAGATGCTTATATCTTTCCTTTTCTCTTTTGCTTTTCCCTTCTCTTCTTTTGACAGCTATTTGTAAGGCCTCCTCAGAACAGACATTTTGCTTTTTTGCATTTCTTTTCCATGGGGATGGTCTTGATCCCTGTCTCCTGTACAATGTCATGAACCTCCGTCTATAGTTCATCAGGCACTCTATCAGATCTAGTCCCTTAAATCTATTTCTCACTTCCACTGTATAATCATAAGGGATTTGATTTAGGTCATACCTGAGTGGTCTCGTGGTTTTCCCCACTTTTTTCAATTTAAGTCTGAATTTGGCAATAAGGAGTTCATGATCTAAGCCACAGTCAGCTCCAGTCTTGTTTTTGCTGACATAGAGATAAAAAAATAAAATATCCTTGTAAAACATTTATGTAATACTTACAATCATTAGCAGCAAAGAAAATGTTATAATTAATATTAAAGAAAGGCAAATAATTTTACTCTGCCATCAACCCCTAACTGATCATATTTAATCTCAACATTGTAAATATGGGGAGAAATGTTTGATTTTGGCTTATTTCAAATGTAAGACACTTTTATTTGTCCCATCCAGGAATCGTGTCTGACATGAAGTTCTGTTCATTTTGTTTTGAAAACTCTTTGGTTAGTTTCTCTCTTTTACCAATAAATGCTAATGTCTGACAGCCTTAGCTGTCAGAAATGGCATCCATTACCTTCAGCTCCTTTTCTGAAACTTATAATTAGAAAAAAAAAATGCTTCTTTTCTGGGTCTTGTTTGTAGGAGAGAGGAGAATACTTAATAACATATAGCTTCTAGATGCTTCTGCCACAGGCAGTGTTTCCTAATTTCCATATTAAATTGTTTGAAGAATTGTTGTTCTACCTTTCCATCTCTTTCTTACTGAATATTAAATCAGATATTTCAATTTCCTTTTCTCTGATTTTAGGTACTCCCTCTACCTCAATTACTCTTTGCAAGCTAGTCATTTTCTCTACTTTCATCATATTTTTTATAAATGGGTTTTCTTAAGCATTTAAAATAGATTTTGAATATGACAACATAGAAAAATATCATTAAAACTAGATTCCTTAACATGACTTTTCTTTAGAATTTTCAAATGAGTACACTTTAACCAAAGCTGCAAAAATATTTAGAATGAGGTATCAGAAAATGGGAATCACATTTATTTTTATAACACCTGCAAAGACAGAACATTGTGAATGGCTTAATGATTTTTTTTTCTGTAGATTGATGATAAATCGAATGAGATACCTCTTTCAATATTTACTTTTATATCATGTATAAACAATCAAAGCATTCAAAATCAGGGTCACTTTCAAAAATGACTGTGGTGTTCCCATTCCAGTAAGATTTGAATTCTTAAGAGTTACATATCAAAAAGAAATTGTTGGTCAAAATATGAGATTTGGTTGAACAAAATTCTGTAAAATAGAATGATTAAGTAAAATGCAGAATGGCCTTCTCAAGTACTGCTGCTGCTAAGTCGCTTCAGTCGTGTCCGACTCTGTGCGACCCCATAGACAGCAGCCCACCAGGCTCCCCCTTCCCTGGGATTCTCCAGGCAAGAACACTGGAGTGGGTTGCCATTCCCTTCTCCAATGCAGGAAAAGTGAAAAGTGAAAGTGAAGTCGTTCAGTCGTGTCAGACTGGTAGCGACCCCATGGACTGCAGCTCACCAGGCTCCTCCATCCATGGGATTTTCCAGGCAAGAGTACTGGAGTGGGGTGCCATTGCCTTCTCCATCTCAAGTACTACTCTACCATATATCAGTTTATTTGAGAAAATGTTTTTGAGAGAAGGTTTTAAGAAACAGTATTCTGGTAACAAACCCATGCCTGTCTGAAGGTGGATGCAAAAGATTCAGTGAAAGGACTTTGCTAGTTCCAGTGCCATTTGTACAACCGTCCCATTTGTAAGAAAGAAATGCAACCAGCTATTTCAGTTAATGCATTAAACTCAAATTCACTTTCTATATTCTAAAGTATAGTCTCCACACAACCTTCCAATTTTTATTTAGCTTCCTCTATGGGTCTGCTGACATTAACAATAACACTGGTGATGTGGTATTCTGATTAAATAACATCATTTATGTGAGCCAACAGACTGGTTCCAAATAGGGAAAGGAGTTCGTCAAGGCTGTATATTGTCACCCTGCTTATTTAACTTATATGCAGAGTACATCATGAGAAACGCTGGACTGGAAGAAACACAAGCTGAAATCAAGATTGCTGGGAGAAAAATCAATAACCTCAGATATGCATATGACACCACCCTTTAGGCAGAAAGTGAAGAGAAACTAAAAAGCCTCTTGATGAAGATGAAAGTGGAGAGTGAAAGAGTTGGCTTAAAGCTCAACATTCAGGAAATGAAGATCATGGCATCCAGTCACATCACTTCATGGGAAATAGATGGGGAAACAGTGGAAACAGTGTCAGACTTTATTTTTCTGGGCTCCAAAATCACTGCAGATGGCGACTGCAGCCATGAAATTAAAAGACACTTACTCCTTGGAAGGAAAGTTATGACCAACCTAGACAGCATATTCAAAAACAGAGACATTACTTTGCCAACAAAGGTTCGTCTAGTCAACGCTATGGTTTTTCCAGTGGTCATGTATGGATGTGAGAGTTGGACTGTGAAGAAGGCTGAGCACTGACGAATGGATGCTTTTGAACTGTGGTGTTGGAGAAGACTCTTGAGAGTCCCTTGGACTGCAAGGAGATCCAACCAGTCCCTTCTGAAGGAGAACAGCCCTGGGATTTCTTTGGAAGGAAGGATGCTAAAGCTGAAACTCCAGTACTTTGGCCACCTCATGTGAAGAGTTGACTCATTGGAAAAGACTCTGATGCTGGGAGGGATTGGGGGCAAGAGGAGAAGGGGACGACAGAGGATGAGATGGCTGGATAGCATCACTGACTCGATGGATGTGAGTGTGAGTGAACTCCAGGAGTTGGTGATGGACAGGGAGGCCTGGTGTGCTATGATTCATGGGGTCGCAAAGAGTCGGACACTACTGAGCCACTGATCTGATCTGATCTGATCTGATACAGAGAGAAATCTTCTTTCATTGTGCAGAACAAATCATATTTTGAGACTAAGGAAGAAGACTAAATTCTGGACTGTAGTATATTCACCAAATAAATGTTAGGAGACAATTTGTGACTAAACAACTTTCTCTGTCTTTTTTCTCTGACCCATTATTTAATTTCCTTATATTTTACATAAGGTAGTTGATAAACTCTTATTGTTCTGAATTAAAAGAGGACAAGGGTTAATGTAGTAATTCCCATGTACAAGAAATAATATCTTTTGTTGGCAATTCAGCCAGTCCTCTGGGAAGTTCCATGCACTAACATAAGTGACTGGTAACGTAAAAATCAAGACCTGGTGAGCAGTATGGGTTACTATTTCCCACAAGTAGTAGCCAGAGACTGTTGACAACTTTCTCCTGTTTATAGTCTCATGATCTATTAATGCAATTTACATTTGTGATCTTGTCACTTCACCATTTGTATATGCTGGGTGTTTCCACAACCTTGATTATATGATGATATTAAAGTAGAAGAGCAAGGAGTCATATATAGTTGGAAAAATGGCAACCTCAAGTTTACCAAGTCCAAACTTCTCATTTTATAGGACCCTAGGGAATAGAAATAATATTTCCAGATTCCTATGGCATGAGACAAAGTTGCACCTAGAAAACTCAGAGTAAGAATATATCCTTCAAGGAGCTACACAAATAAGGTGTCATCCACAGAGTCTCCCACAGATTCTTCCCTTTCAAAACTTGTTGCCAGTTCAGATAGTTTCCTCTACAAAAACAACCAACCTGTCCACTCTCATCAAAATACTAAAAAAAGTCCATTATAAATTTTATGTAAATATAAATGTGTTATTAAAATCTAAACAAGAATGATTCTATACTTGAATGACTATGATAATGACAAACCACAATGATGAAGGTGATGATGAAGATAATGCAAATTCATTATAATTAATTAAATACTAAAGGTTATATATGATATAAAACTCTCTACCCTGCCTTTAAATTCTATTTGTCAATTAACATCATTTTTCAGAATTGCCTTTCTCCCATGATATATCTTGGAAACCACAAATAAGTCTGTCTTTATTCTTTATTTTTTATTTATTTATCTATTTTTGTCTTCATTCTTTAAACGAACTTAATATTCTATTGAAGAGATGTATCAAAATTTATCCAAACCTGTTCTTTATTCACCATATTTATGTGAATTTTAGCCTTAGTTCTTTACCAATAGTGCAATAATGAATATAGCTTTACAAGTCTGCCCAACATGTTAATTGGATAAATTCCTATCAGTAATGTCTGTGCAACATTTAAAGTTGGAGGAAAAAATCTGCAGCACATGTGACAAAAGATTCAATTTTTTTTAATGGAGTTGAGTTTTCACAAACAAAAAAAGAGAAGAATCCATGTGAATAATGTAAAACCAGTGTGAATAGATTCATAAAAGCACCACAAACAAATGGCTAATAAAACTATGAAAATTATTTAAACTCATTCATCCTGAAATAAGTATACATTTTTTACAAACGTGTTCTGTTTTGTTTTTACACCTAACAGCTTGACACAGACAAAAACATTTGTCATCACTGAGCAATGGTAAAGTCAGGTGGTCATAGTGGTTCTCTTACACTGTAAAGTGCACATAATGTAATACAACCTTTTTGCAGAGTGGTATGGAAATATCTATACATAATTACAATTATTACATTTAATTGAGCTTTACTGGGACTTTAAAAAAAATGTTCTTTGGAAGAGTGAAAAAACCATTTTAAAGTTGCTGAAATATGAAACGCATGCCCTAGGTATGTACAGTTGGGTTATGTGACAGGGTTTTCTGTTGATTTATGTATGAGTCCCACCTAAGTTCATTTCAATCACATTTAGTTTATTCACTTGGTTTCATTCTGAAGGAATGAATTCATTCTGATCATTTTGTCTGTGGTTGAGAAAATTGAACTCTTAACAGATTGCAGTCCCAGAAGAAATTGCCTAGTATTAGAGCTGCAAGTAATTGCTAAACTCCCACGTGCCTCAGGGGAGAAAGTATGTCCTTGATTAGAAAAACACGCAAGGAAAAAAGAAGCAGTAAGCGCATAGTTAATGGGCAAGATAGCATTCTCTGTTAAGTGCTTGAGAGCAACAAAGCTTATTCTTCTCCATTTTTGATAATTAGAGGATTAATTTATATTCCAAAAGAAATGTTAAAATTCTAATCATTCTTCATCATTAAGTAGGGATCCTATATCTTCTCATTAGCATACAGAAGGCAAATTTAGTTCAAATAAGGTAGATAAATAAATAAAACCAAGGGACTTATTTAAATTCATTTGATATATAATTCTAAATTATATACTTCTGAAAACACTGCCAGAAATGAAATAAGATAGTTTACTGTTCAATTATGATGGATTCTACAGTCAGAAAATCAATATGCTGCAGCAATATAAGCACTTAGATTGTTTCTTGTGTACCAGAGAGTATTATTTCCATGTATTTCAAAAGGGAAAAGAAAATGTATTTTTCCATCTATTCCCTGTATTTCTGATTATATTTACCATAAATAGGTATATAATTTATATACTAACTTGGGTCATCAGAGTATGTGTGTGTGTGTGTGTGTGTGTGTGTGTGTGTGTGTGTGTATGTGTGTGTATATATATATATATATATATATATTACATTGGATATTACATTACTATGGCAGAGTTAATTTTATATGTTTTCTAATATGTATATATGCTTTAAGCTTTGCTATTTATTCATGATCAAAACAACTATTTTTCTCTGTTTACTAATAACTGTGAAGAAACACTGAAGAGAGCCAAAAAAGCAGATAACAAAGACAAAATGCAAAGTTAAAGTACATCTATATAAATATGCCCATATTGGACCAGGTGAGTAGTATCTGACAGGTACATAGTTAAAGAAAGTCAAGTTAATATTTAGAAAACTGTGCATCATAAAAGTTTTTATTAAATATCTAGTGCAGGCATATAAAGTGTTCAGTTCAGTACAGTCGCTCAGTTGTGTCTGACTCTTTGCGGCCCCATGAATTGCAGCACACCAGGCCTCTCTGTCCATCACCAACTTCCGCAGTCTACTCAAACTCATGTCCAGCGAGTCAGTGATGACATCAAGCCATCTCATCCTCTGTCGTCCCTTTCTCCTCCTGCCCCCAATCCCTCCCAGCATCAGGGTCTTTTCCAATGAGTCAGCTCTTCACATGAGGTGGCCAAAGTATTGGAGTTTCAGCTTCTACATCAGTCCTTCCAATGAACACCCAGGACTGATCTCCATTAGGATGGACTGGTTGGACCTCCTTGCAGTCCAAGGGACTCTTAAGAGTCTTCTCCAACACCACAGTTCAAAGGCATCAATTCTTCAGTGCTCAGCTTTCTTCACAGTCCCACTCTCACATCCATACATGACCACTGGAAAAACCATAGCTTTGACTAGATGGACTTCTGTAGTCAAAGTAATGTCTCTGCTTTTTAATATGCTATCTAGAAAGGTCATAACTTTCCTTCCAAGGAGTGTCTTTTAACTTATTGGGTGCTTTCATATATGCAGTGATTTTGGAGCACCCCAAAATAAAATCTGACACTGTTTCACTGTTTCCCCATCTATTTCCCATAAAGTAATGGGACTGGATGCCATGAACTTAGTTTTCTGAATGCTGAGCTTCTAGCCAACTTTTTCACTCTCCACTTTCACTTTCATCAAGAGGCTTTTTAGTTCCTCTTCACTTTCTGCCATAAGGGTGGTATCATCTGCATATCTGAGGTGATTGATATTTCTTCTGGCAATCTTGATTCCAATTGTGTTTCTCCCAGCCCAGCGTTTCTCATGATATACTCTGTATATAAGTTAAATAAGCAGGATGACAATATATAGACTTAACATACTCCTTTTCCTATTTGGAAGCAGTCTGTGGTTCCATGTCCAGTTCTAACTATTGCTTCTTGACCTGCATATAGGTTTCTGAAGAGGCAGGTCAGGTGGTCTGGTATTTTCATCTCTTTCAGAATTTCCCACAGTTTATTGTGATCCACACAGTCAAAGGCTTTGGCATAGTCAATAAAGTAGAAATAGATGTTTTTCTGGAACTCTCTTGCTTTTTCCATGATCCAGTGGATGTTGGCAATTTGATCTCTGGTTCCTCTGCCTTTTCTAAAACCAGCTTGAACATCTCAAAGTTCATGGTTCACATATTGCTGAAGCCTGGCTTGGAGAATTTTGAGCATTAATTTACTAGCATGTGAGATGAGTACAATTGTGTGGTAGTTTGAGCATTCTTTGGCATTGCCTTTCTTTGGGATTGGAATGAAAACTGACCTTTTCAAGTCCTGTGGCCACTGCTGAGTTTTCCAAATTTTCTGGCATATTTAGTGCAGCATTTTCACAGCATCATCTTTCAGAATCTGAAATATCTCAACTGGAATTCCATCACCTCCACTAGCTTTGTTCACAGTGATGCTTTCTAAGGCCTGCTTGACTTCACATTCCAGGATGTCTGGCTCTAGGTGAGTGATCACACCATCATGATTTTCTGGGTCATGAAGATCTTTTTTGTACAGTTTTTCTGTGTATTCTTGCCACCTCTTCTTAATATCTTCTGCTTCTGTTAGGTCCATACCATTTCTATCCTTTATCGAGCCCATCTTTGCATGAAATGTTCCCTTGGTATCTCTAATTTTCTTGAAGAGATCTCTAGTATTTCCCATTTTGTTGTTTTCCTCTATTTCTTTGCATTGATCACTGAGGAAGGTTTTCTTATCTCTCCTTGCTATTCTTTGGAATTCTGCATTCAGATGCTTATATCTTTCCTTTTCTCCTTTGCTTTTTGCTTCTCTTCTTTTCACAGCTATTTGTAAGGCCTCCCCAGACAGCCATTTTGCTTTTTTGCATTTCTTTTCCATGGGGATGGTCTTGATCCCCGTCGTCTGTACAATGTCACGAACCTCCATCCATAGTTCATCAGGCACTCTGTCTATCAGATCTAGTCCCTTACATCCATTTCTCACTTCCACTGTATAATCGTAAGGGATTTGATTTAGGTCATACCTGAATGGTGTAATGGTTTTCCCTGCTGCTGCTGCAGTTAATTCGCTTCAGTCATGTCCAACTCTGTGTGACCCCACAGACGGCAGCCCACCAGGCTCTCCCGTCCCTGGGATTCTCCAGGCAAGAACACTGGAGTGGGTTGCCATTTCCTTTTCCGATGCATGAAAGTGAAAAGTGAAAGTGAAGTCGCTCAGTCGTGTCTGACTCTTAGCGACCCCATGGACTGCAGCCCACCAGGCTCCTCCATCCATGGGATTTTCCAGGCAAGAGTACTGGAATGGGGTACCATTGCCTTCTCCAATGGTTTTCCCTACTTTCTTCAATTTAAGTCTGAATTTGGCAACAAGGAGCTCATGATCTGAGCCACAGTCAGCTCCCGGTCTTGTTTTTGTTGACTGTATAGAGCTTCTCCATCTGTGGTTGCAAAGAATATAATCAACCTGATTTCAGTGTTGACAATCCTGTCATGTCCACGTGTAGAGTTTTCTCTTTTGTTGTTGAAGAGGGTGTATGTTATGACCAGTGCATTCTCTTTGCAAAACTCTATTAGCCTTTTCCCTGCTTCATTCCGTACTCCAAGGCCAAATTTGCCTGTTACTCCAGGTGTTTCTTGACTTCCTACTTTTGCATTCCAGTCCCGTATAATGAAAAAGACATCTTTTTTGGGTGTTAGTTCTAAAAGGTTTTGTAGGTCTTCATAGAACCGTTCAACTTCAGCTTCTTCAGTGTTACTGGTTGGAGCATAGGCTTGTATAAAGTGTTTAAGCATATCAAAAAATTCTCTCAAGGAAAAAGTTAACCATTCCTAGAAGAGTCAAAATCTTTTATGATAAATAGCTAAACCACTCTTACAATTTTTCTAAATTAAAAAAACATAATAACAATAATCAAAGCAACAATTGCCAAAGCAATAGCCAAAAGAGTTACACATATAAAAGTTAAATTACTGACAAATACTATTTTTTGTCAATGGGGCCACTAAAATGTAAGATATACACAGAAACTTCAGGTAAAGAAAAATAAAGCTTTTCACAGATATGTTTTTGTGCCCTAACTTAATACATCTCAAGATGGCATCCTAATCTTACTTTTTCTAGGTAAGATAAAGAAAAAAATGACAAAAGCATACAGATATGTTAATGTAACAGAGCAGGACCCTATGTAAAGAAAATCAACCCTGAATATTCATTGGAAGGCTGATGATGAAGCTGAAGCTCCAATACTTTGGCCACCTAATGAGAAGAGCTGACTCATTAGAATAGACCTTGATGCTGAGAAAGATTAAGAGCAAGAGAAGGTGGCAACAGAGGATGAGATGATTGGATGGCATCACTGACATGAGTTTGAAAAAACTCTGGGAGACGGTGAAGGACAGGGAAGCCTGGTCCTGCAGTCCATGGAGTCGCAGAGAGTTGGACATGACTTAGTGACTGGTGACTGAAGAACAAAGGACACTAGGGGGTCTTCCCAGCACAGACCCCTCCCTCCACGTCTTCCACTTGCCCCTTGTTTGCAGAAGAGCTATAATCTTCCAGGTCTCCCCTGAGTCACAGAAATCTGGCTCATGAATTGATCATTCTAAGGATGTAAACATGTATTGAGAAAAACAGTAGCTGGGCTTGAAGAACTTGTAAAAATTTAAATGGTGAATGAGCCATATGTTAGTCACAGAATCTTTAGCTTCTCTTTGAAGTACCTAGGTAACAGTATCTGATGCACATTTCCTGAATTGTTTCACTGATCCTAAAACCTCCACCAAATGGAAGAAGTTAACTATTTGATGATGATGAACACGTTGCCCTCAGACCTACTGAAGCCTGGGGATTGATGTTAACCCCTGTGATACCATCCTGTTACCTTCATCAACTAATCAGGGAACTGTGCACAAGCTGATCACACACCCCGTGACACGCCTCCCTCACACTGCTTTTCACACTGCTTCCCTGAGACCCAGCAAGCAGTTAGGGCTTTATGAGCCTTAGCTGCCCCAGACTCTTTGTCTGCTTCCTTACATCAACGCTGCACTTTCCTTCACCACAACTCAGTGTCAGTGGGTTGGCTTTACTGAATGTGGGCAAGTGGACCCAAGTTTGGTTTGGTAACATTAATATGAAGAGAGTTACACCTATATTCACAGTGATAGAAGTAAAAGGGGTGTTTCAATTAAACTAGAAAGTATATGTTGTGCTCAGTCATGTCCGAGTCTTTGCAACCCCATGGATTGTAGCCTGCCAGGCTCCTCTGTCCATGGACTTTTCCAGGAAACAATACTGGATTGGGTGCCATTTCCTCTTCTAGAGGATCTTCTGGGCCCAGGGATCAGACCTGAGTATCCTGAGTCTCCTGCATTGGTAATTAAATTCTATACCACTGAACCACCTAGGAAGCCCAGAAACTATATGACTACAACTTTAATTTGGCCTGATTGAATAAATTTAAAAAGATAAGACTTTCCTTGTTACTGCAAATATTATTCATTCAAAAAATTTTGGTTAAAAAACTAACATTATATAGTACATTGTATATAATATCTAATGTAATCCTTCCAAAAATCATCTTATAAAATGATTTGAGAAGTGACAAAACTGAGCTTTATTGATATTAGGAAACTTCTTCAACAGTATACAAGTTGTTGTTCAGTTATCATGTCTGATTTTTGTAACCCCATGGACTGCAGCAAACCAGATAGAAAGTAACAAAAGTAAATTTAATAGAAAATCTATTAAGAAATTTAATAAAAATTAAATAAAGTAAGAAACTATCAAATATACAAGCAACTCCTCCAGCTTAACTCCAGAAAAATAAATGACCCAATCAAAAAATGGGCCAAAGATCTAAATAGACATTTCTCCAAAAAAGACATACAGATGGCTAACAAACACATGAAAAGATGCTCAACATCACTCATTATCAGAGAAATGCAAATCAAAACCACTATGAGGTACCATTTCACACCAGTCAGAATGGCTGCGATCCAAAAGTCTACAAATAATAAATGCTGGAGAGGGTGTGGAGAAAAGGGAACCCTCTTACACTGTTGGTGGGAATGCAAACTAGTACAACCACTATGGAGAACAGTGTGGAGATTCCTTAAAAAACTGGAAATAGAACTGCCTTATGATCCAGCAATCCCACTGCTGGGCATACACACTGAGGAAACCAGAAGGGAAAGAGACACGTGTACCCCAATGTTCATTGCAGCACTGTTTATAATAGCCAGGACATGGAAGCAACCTAGATGTCCATCAGCAGATGAATGGATAAGAAAGCTTTGGTACATATACACAATGGACTATTACTCAGCCATTAAAAAGAATACATTTGAATCAGTTCTAATGAGGTGGATGAAACTGGAGCCTATTATACAGAGTGAAGTAAGCCAGAAGGACAAATACCAATACAGTATACTAACGCATATATATGGAATTTAGACAGATGGTAACGATAACCCTGTATACGAGACAGCAAAAGAGACACTGATGTATAGAACAGGCTTATGGACTCTGTGGGAGAGGGAGAGGGTGGCAAGATTTGGGAGAATGGCATTGAAACATGTGAAATGTCATGTATGAAACGAGATGCCAGTCCAGGTTCAATGCACGATGCTGGATGCTTGGGACTGGTGCACTGGGACGACCCAGAGGGATGGCATGGGGAGGGAGGAGGGAGGAGGGTTCAGGATGGATTTTCTTTAAAAAAAAAAAAAAAAAAAAGTCTTGCATGTTTCTGTTCATTTATATTATTGGAAACCCAAGAAATATGTATGGGAGTGAAGTTCAGGGAGGATGGTGTATAACTCTTAATGAGGCAAACTTAGCTGAGATTCTTATTTAATGCATTAGCTTTAGTAGTTAGAAATGCCTCTAAAAATTTGCAGTGTTGACTGAAATATGGACTCTACAAAAAATAAAAAAAAAGAAAGAAACTATCAATCCTCTAGATCATTCCTGTTGTCTCAGTATTTTAAATAAAGACCAGTCTTTGCTATTGTATTCTTCAGGGTCTTCTATGCATTTTGGCCATGGACAAGATGATTTTAAAAGAAAAAAATCCAAATACTTCAAATAGTTAATTAAGAAAGTCAAGCCTCTTCATTACTAAATTCTCAAAGGCTTTCTTTTTGTTATATTTATTAGTCATAGTTATTGGTTTGTAAGCAACAGACTCTAACTCTAATTTAAGATGAAGGATATAAGTATTGCAAAGATATCAAGTGCTCTCAAAATTTATGACACACTTAGAAAAAGCAAGTAGCAAGGAAGCTCTAGAAGGAAATGTTTGAGACATTGGTTTGGTCAAACCACTTCAAGGTCAATACAGAAAAAACAACCTTCCATAAGCAACAATCACAATAGTTAAGTTACATTGATTTTTAAGTGGATTCAAGGCTCTGCCATAAGTGCTCCACTTAAGTTACTTCATTTCATTATTTAGAAAACTATTAAAAAGTTATTATTGTTATCCTCCCATTGAATATCTTCTCTGTGTTTTTGGAGAACAAGTATTACCTTGTCGGGAGAAAACACCTTTCCCGACTTATGTTATGAGTCAGCCCTCTAGTTGTATTGCACTAAAAAGATTGGAATGACCCTCCAGTTCCTAGTATGTGAAGAAGTACTCACCACAACACAAAATGGGATGCCTGAATACCATTAGAAATGAGTTTCTGTATGATGGATAATAAAATATGTTTATTACACCTAACTTCCAAATTATTCTATAATTTTTGTTAACATATATAGCAAAAACTAGGGCAAATGTTTCAGTAATTTTATGTGTTCATTACTGTACTAGTAAACGCTTATTGTTTGGTTAGTCACTAAGTCATGTTTGACTTTTTTGTGAACCCATGGACTGTAGTACAGCAGGCTCCTCTGTCCATGGAATTTTCTAGGCAAGAATACCAGAGTGGATAGCCATTTTCTTCTCCAGGGGATCTTCCAGACCCAGAGATTGAACCCGTGTCTCCTGCATTGGAAGGTGGATTCTTTACCACTTTAAAACACAGGTTATAACACTATATAAGAATGGTTAAAACAAAGGTTGTAAAGTATCTAGGTTTTGTGCTGGGCATTTAAGCTATTTCCTTCAGTTCTAACAATCACCCTATGAGACAGATTCTGTTATCCAACATTTGTTGACAAGAACTTGATTGTTGACAGTGAAATCAATTTTCTTTCTTTCAATTTCACACTAATAGAACAGAGCTTTGAATCCAGGTAAATAGGATGCTGGGTCTGTATGAAGAACCATGATACATGATTTAATACTTCTGAGACTTAAATGCTTTCAGGAATAACAAAATAAACATACCTGCTGTAACAATCCTATTAGAGAAGATAATATGTTTCATCCTTTGTGTTGTCTCATTCACACTGAGCAGCCTCTTGTTTTAGGTGACTTCCTGTGTTATTGCCTGAGGTTCTCACATTGTAAGCAGAATTAGAATTTAAAACCTTTATGGTAGAGTAGTGCAGGCCTATCCTTCAGACCCATCCAATCATATTCAATCAGAGAGATCTTTACTTTGGTTCTGGGACATGTTGGAGGCTTATGAAGAAAATCATTGGCTTTTCCGGAAGTGTCTCTGTTTTTGAAACACTGATCCTGCCAGCATAAACTTCAAACACTGATGCTTCAGTGTTCTAAGAATCTGTGAACTATATAGTCTCTTTTTCTTGTTAGTTTCTGCTTAAACTAACTAGAGTGGATAGCTTTATTTGCCTCTAAGAAGCTGTATTAACCAAGTGATGGCACATTATTAAATGCTACAATTTATGATACACACTATAAAGGAATGTTTCTTGTGGGGTCACTGCTCCTTTCTCCTGGGTCCTGGTGCACACAAGTTTTCCTCCACCATAGTTTGGCCTCAGGTCAAGCAACAGGGAGGGAAAATTGCCCTGCCCTCAGGTCAAGCAACAGGGAGGGAAAATTGCCCCGCCCATCACAGAAAATTGGATTAAAGCTTTACTGAACAGGGATCAGAACAAGACCCAGTTTCCCCCTCAGTCAGTCTCTCCAATCAGAAAGCTTCCATAAGCCTCTTATCTTTATCCATCAAAGGGCAGACAGAATGAAAACCACAATCACAGAAAACTAACCAAACTTCTTGTCTTGGGAACCCCATGAACAGAATGAAAAGGCAAAAAGGTATGACACTGGAAGATGAACTCCCCAGGTTGGTAGGTGCCCCATATGCTACTGGAGATCAGTGCAGAAATAACTTCAGGAAGAATGAAGAAACAGAGCCAAAACAAAAACAACACCCAGTTGTGGATGTGATAGGTGATGGAAGTAAAATCTGATGCTGTAAAAAGCAATACTGCATAGGAACCTGGAATGTTAGGTCCATGAAACAAGGTAAATTGGAAGTGGTCAAACAAGAGATGGCAAGAGTGAATATCGACATTTTAGAAATCAGCAAACTAAAATGAACTGGAATGGGTGAATGTAACTCAGATGTCCATTATATCTACTACTGTGGCCAAGAGTCCCTTAGAAGAAATGGAGTAGCCATCATAGTCAACAAAAGAGTCCTCAATGCAGTCTCAAAAACGACAGAATGATCTCTCTTCGTTTCCAAGGCAAACCATTCAGTATCACAGTTAAGTCTATGCCCTGATCAGTAATGCTAAAGAATCTGAAGTTGAATGGCTTTATGAAGACCTACAAGACTTCTAGAACTAACACCCAAAAAAGATGCCCTCTTCATTATAGGGGACGGGAATGCAAAAGTAGAAAGTTAAGAAATACCTGGAGTACAGGCAAATTTGGCCTTGGAGTATAAAATGAAACAGGTCAAAAGCTAACAGAGTTTTGCCAAGAGAATGCACTGGTCATAGCAAATATCCTCTTAAAACAACACAAGAGACTACAGACTACACATGGACATCATAAGGTGGTCAACACCAAAATCAGATTGATTATATTCTTTGAAGCCAAAGATGGAGAAGATCTCTATAGTCAGCCAAAACAAGACCAGGAGCTGACTGTGGCTCAGATCATGAACTCCTTATTGTCAAATTCAGACTTAATTGAAGAAAGTAGGGAAAACCAGTAGACCATTCAGGTATGACCTAAATCACATTCTTTATGATTATACAGTGGAGGTGAGAAATAGATTAAAGGGATTAGATCTGACAGACAGTGCCTGAAGAACTATGGACAGAGGTTCATGACATTGTATAGGAGGCAGTGATCAAGACCATCCACAAGAAAAAGAAATGCAAAAAGGCAAATAGTTTTATGAGGAGGCCTTACAAACAGCTGAGAAAATAAGAGGAGCTAAAGGCAAAGGAGAAAAGGAAAGATATACCCATTTGAATGCAGAGTTCCAAAGAAGAGCAAGGAGAGATAAGAAAGCTGTCCTCAGCGATCAATAAAAAGAAATAGAGGAAAACAATAGAATAGGAAAGACTAGAGAGCTCTTTAGGAAAATCAGAGATACCAAGGGAACATTTCGTGCAAAGATGGGCACAATAAAAGACAGAATGGTATGGACCTAACAGAAGCAGAAAATATTAAGAAGTCATGCCGAGAATACACAGAAGAACAATACAAAAAAGATTTTCACAACTCAGATAATCATGATGGTGTGATCACCAACCTAGAGCCAGACATCCTGGAATGAGAAATCAAGCGGGCCTTAGGAAGCATCACTATGGACAAAGCTACTGGAGGTGATGGAATTCCAGTTGAGCTATTTCAAATCCTCAAAGATGATGCTATGAAAGTGCTGGGCTCAACATTCCAGCAAATCTGGAAAACTCAGCAATGGCCACACATCTGAAAAAGGTCAGTTTTCATTCCAATCCCAAAGAAAGGCAATGCCAAAAAATGATCAAACTACTGCACAATTGTACTCATCTCACAGTCTTGCAAAGCAATGCTTAAAATTCTCCAAGCCAGGCTTCAACAATACGTGAACCATGAACTTCCTGATGTTCAAACTGGTTTTAGAAAAGGCAGAGGAATCAGAGATCAAATTGCCAACATCTGTTGGAGCATCAAAAAAGCAAAAGTTCCAGAATAACACCTGCTTTTGCTTTATCGACTATGCCAAACCCTTTGCCTGTGTGAATCACAACAAACTGTGGGAAACACTTAAAGAGATGGGAATATCAAACCATCTGACATGCCTCTTGGAAAATCTGTATGCAGGTCAAGAAGCAACAGTTAGAACTGGACATGGAACAACAGACTGGTTCCAAATAGGAAAAGGAGTACGTCAAGGCTGTATATTGTCACCCTACATATTTAACTTATATGCAGAGTACATCCTGAGAAATGCTGGGCTGGATGAAGCACAAGCTGGAATCAAGATTGCCAGGAGAAATATCAATAACCTCAGACATGCAGATGACACCACCCTTACGTCAGAAAGTGAAGAAGAACTAAAGAGCCTCATGAGGAAAGTGAAAGAGGAGAGTGAAACAGTTGGCTTAAAGCTCAACACTCAGAAAACTAAGATCATGGCATCTAGACCCATCACTTCTTGGAAAATAGATGGGGAAACAATGGAAACAGTGGCTGACTTTATTTTTTTTGATGTCCAAAATCACTGCAGATGGTGACTGCAGCCATGAAAGTAAAAGACACTTGCTCCTTGGAAGGAAAAATATTACCAAATTAGATAGCATATTAAAAAGCAGGGACATTACTTTGCCAACAAAGGTCTATCTAGTCAAAGCTATTGCTTTTCCAGTAGACATGTATGGATGTGAGAGTTAGACTCTAAAGAAAGCTGAGTGCCGAATAATTGATGCTTTTGAACGGTGGTGTTGGAGAAGACTCTGGAGATTCCTTTGGACTTCAGGGAGATTCAACCTGTCCATTCTAAAGGAAATCAGTCCTGAGTATTCATTGGAAGGACTGATGCTGAAGCGAAAATCCAATACTTTGGCCACTGGATGCAAAGAACCGAGTCATTGGAATAGTCCCCGATGCTGGGAACGATTGATGTTGGGAGGAGAAGGGGACAACAGAGGATGAGATGGTTGGATGGCATCACTGATGCGATGAACATAAATTTGAGTAGTCTCTGGGGTTTGGTGATAGACAGGGAAGAATGGTGTGCTGCAGTCCATGGGGTTGCAAAGAGTTGGACACCACTGAGCAACTGAACTTAACTGATTAAGTAATATCATACCTCAAGGGAAAATGAGAAGTGAGGGAGTTTTCACAAGGGAATTGGAAATCTATTTGACTACTGGGAGATGGATTGGGTTTTACAGATTGAGTTTTGGAGAGTTTTCTATATGGAACTATTCAGCACATAAGAAAATAACACTATTTTATGCTATTTCTAATAAAATATATATTTTCCATTTATAATATATTCTATAAGTAGCCTGGGAAATAAAGCAAGCACCTCAATATGTCTCCTGTTTCAGGGACTGGCATATTTACTTCCCAAAGTTGAAACACACTGGATCTCCATATGATAAGTAAGAAGAGCAAAAGCACCAGACTATATTGTTCTTTTGAAGTCTCTATTTGACAGAAATGTCCTTTGCTCATTATATTTTATATTTCCAGAATATGTGCATATTGGTAGTAATAAATATGTGTTGCACTTTTATATCTACAAGCAGATATGCTAAGAAAAATTTTGATCTTTATGAACCATAAGAGAAGATTATTTTATCACAGCTATAGTAGATTTATGGTTATTTACATTATGAACATTTTTTAAAGTTATTCATAATTACAGATCCTGGATCTTAAAGGGACTTTGAGTGTTTTATAGATCCACTTATAAACACTTTCAAAGAGACAGGTATGTATGTATATGCATACATCATCAGAGAAGTAAATTTTAGAATAGCACTTTACCTATTCTGTATTAATATTCCATTTGATATAAAGTTCTCACACATATGCACACAAAATCATAATTCTGTAAGTTGAGCCCACTTTCTTTTTTCTGATATTAGTGATAACTGAGAGTTATTAATCACTGACCTATATAAAACTTTCCTTCAAATAAAAATTATGGTTATGACATTACTGCTTTTTAAAGAATGTTAGTCGCTGAGTTGTATCCAACTCTTTGGGATCCCATGGACTGTAGCCTGCCAGGCTCCTCTGTCCATGAAATTCTCTAGGCAAGAACACTGGGGTGGGTTGCCATTCCCTTCTCCAGGGGATCTTCCTGACCCAGGGATTGAACCCAGGTCTTCTGCATTGCAGGCAAATACTCCAACTTACATTACAATTGAAAAAGCAAAAAAGGCATAAGAGTAGCCAAAATATGTATTAAAAACATTCAACTTCATTAATTGTCTATATAGCAAATTAAAATAAAAATAAGTTGCTGCTTTTTACAATCAAATTGGATACCTGTGATTGGATTCCCTTTTCCTCTGCTGATAAAGTTGTGGTAAATAATCATGAACATCTAATGTGGATAATAAGACATTACATAATCTTTCTAGAAAGAAATTTCTCAAAACGTATTTGTAATCACTGTCTCCTTGGCTCCACTTCTATCTACAACATTCTGTGTTAAGTCAACTTCCTTAAACTGTTTTAATTTTCTTCTGCCTTAAATCAAAAGTTAAACCTGAGAATAATTTAGGAATTTTCTCACTTCTAAAGGAAAAAATCTAGCAGAAAGGGAAAAGATGAAAGAGTCAAAAAAGGGTTAAAATGTGTCCAAGGTAACATCTGTTCCTAGATCTTGCCACAGTATTGCCCCCTACCAGTCGGCACAAGTGTTGGGCTGGATTAACCTTGAACATTAGCCTCAACACTTTTAATAACTGGGAGATGAGACTATTAGCCTAAAGAATAGAATATGGGAAGGGTCCCAAAGCAGGTCTTTCACAGAATTTGGAAATACAGTTGATGCTTGAACAATAAGAGGTTGGAACAGCAACCCTCCATGTTCAAATGTAACTTATAGTTTACATATTTATCCAAGGATCCTCTGCACCTGCAGTTTCACAGATCCTTAGTTTCAGACAATTTTAGTAAGTACTATAGTATTTACCACAGGGGAGGAAAAAAAAAAAAACTGGTGTATAAGTGGACCCAAGCAGTTTAACCTCATGTTGTTCAAAGGATCAACTATAAGAACTAAGGTGAATTCAAAATTTTGTGTATAGATGGTCACAGAACTGTTATATTATACTCCTGAAAACATGGATATTGCTTATTGTCATTTCAGGGATTCAAATGTTTGTCCAGTTCTAGATGATACCTATTAATTTGGAACAAAACATAGGAGGAGGAAAAAATAGAAACTGGATAGGATTTCACCTCACAAACTTAGTTATTGAAATTAGCATTTTCATATTTAAAATTGCTAATATCTCAAATTATGCAAACATGAACAGTTTTGAAAATTTGGTATATTTATAACTCTGTGTCAGGGCCCAGTGAACAATCTGAGTGGCCCAGTGCAAAATGAAAATGTGGGGCTCCTAGCTAAAATATTATTAAGAATTTCAAGACAGCAACAGCAGAACCACAGATTAAGGATGGTGTCCTTCTAAGTGTGTGACCCTGTTTCAACTTCATAAGTCACATGCCCATCCATGAAGCCTGCCCAGCCCTGAGAATGGATACTACATTTTTAAATGGAGAAGTTTTCTATCCTGATATATTATCATAAACTGGATATAGCTTCTCATATTGTATAAGTACCTACTTATAAAGTTCTTTACTCCAAATTTGTAGTTTTTATCCATTTATAAAATTAAATGGATAAAATTCAATACTTTACCCATTTATAAAATTAAAATAAGATAATTAAAAAAAAACAGATTTAAGATTTTAGTTGAAAAAAAAAATGTTTGGAGAACTAAAGAACTTAAAAATGCATTATATATTGAAAAGATATCCAATGTTTTTTAAAGTTTAAGCATTTTAAAATGCACAAATAGAAAATTTATTCTTTTTAATCTTATAACAATAAAATATATCTCAATTCAAGAAAAAATAAAATGATGATATAGGAAAAACATTTTCCAAAATTAAGATGTTTACTAGTTCCTGATCCACGAAAAAAACAATCAATATTTGACCACAATAAATTTAAAAACATCTTCATAGTGTATATGCCCAAAGCAAAAACTCACTAGAGTTTAGCGTATTCAGTGTTTTAGGCTGCATATTATCATCACAGAATAAATGAAGCATTTGAAGGATGCAGTTATATCCAACATTTCATGAGTTAATATTTCAGTTGATGAAGCTATTTGAGTTATCTGATGTCACTGTGACTCACAGCAAAATCATTATTTTTGACAACTGGAATTTCTTTGAGCATTAATCACTGAAATTGGGTATAGAACATAGTAGTACTTTTTTTTTTTTTTTTTCCCCAGATTTTCTTCTTTTAGCCACAACATAAGCAAAATTAACTTTGAAAGAAATGAGAATGGAGTATACTGGTTCTTCTATTCAGGTATCCAGAAGGAAAAGCTCCCTTGAGTTTTCACATGAAAGGTGGCTGTCAGTTGTAGACAGTACTTGCCTACCTTGATTCCCTTCCCTAATAGAGTCTATATGTTTCCACAACCCAATATATACTGATCTATAGCCATTATATCAAAAAAATGAAAAGGCATCCTCCCACCATGAGAGTAATAAAGAGTGCTGATAAAATTGTTTGGCAGAAAGAGATTTTGTTAAAAGGTTAGCAGTACAACACTTTAGTCTGTAAGTAACTGCCAACTATTTACTCTGAAAAATCTCTGTAGAACAAGTTTTCATTCGATTTAATTACTGTGAAATGTTCCACTCAAATACATAAGGCTACAAAACACACACACATGACATGTACGGTATGATATTTGGCAGTTCTACTTCTGGTGAAAAAAAGAATACTGCCATTAACCAATGGCTTCTTTTGTACAATAGATGGTTTAAATGCTGTTTTTTTTTTTTTCCTTTTTTTTTTAAGGCTATGGTTAATATAAAGGTACCTCTGACACTGTACAAATCCCTTTGTGAACATCATTGATTTTGATGAATTGGTTCATTTTTCCCCTTTCAAATGACAATATGTTCCCAGCATCTGTCAAACATTTTAACCAACAAGTATTATGTTGACCCTATCCTCTGAAGATACAATATCTTATTCTGAAAATTTTAATTAATATTCTTGGGTTATCATATGATAAAAATGCATTTGTTATAGCCAAAGGCTTATAAGGGGGTAACATCTCTTAAATATATTAGTATTTATGGTGTACCTCCACTATAAAGGGATGCCTATATACAAAACACATACACAAGCTTCTTTTGTGTGTGTATATATATATAAAGAGAGAGAAAAAAATATATATATATAATTTATATGTGTATATACATATATTTGTATATATATATATGTCAACTTGGAAGATTCTAGCTTTAGAAATAGATAGTTTTATCAAAATGATGAAAGCATGCAATGAATAATTCTCTACATGTTAGCTATTGAGAAAGCATATATATATAATACAAGAAAAGTTATCATAAGATATGCCAAAAAGGCATCACCACCTCAATGGCCATGAGACTGAGCAAACTCCAGGAGACAGTGAAGAACAAAGAAGCCTGGCATGCTGCAGTCCATGGGGTTGCAAAGAGTCAGACATGACTTAGTGATGAAATAACAATATCAAAAAAGATTTAATAGAAAAAAATGCTTAATATAAGCAATAACATTAGAATGTTGGTATCAACTGATTTGATCAAAGGAGAATGAAATAGCAGGAAATTGAAGCCTGGGAAATATACACACATAGAGGAAGAAGAGAAAAGATAATTTAGTCAGAGAGAACACCTAGGAAAATATGCCATGTAGTTCTCATTCAATCATCCAGTTTATCAATCATGTGTTTGTTCATTTATTTCATCATTTATTGACTGATTTATCAAGATATTGAGCCCTACTTTGTCAAAAGCACTGTGATCTATTAAGATCTATGACAAGAGTTAAGAACAAAATATAAGCCAAACAGAAATAAATAAAAATAAGGATTTTAAAAAATATTTTGCATACAAAATAGTCTTAGTTACTGTAGAAGTAGGCTATGGAAGATACATGTACACACAGTGAGTAGGTTGCACTGTATCTGTGAGTCATTATAACATTATAGAAATTACATATCCAGAACAACAGAACTAAATTTCTATTAAAAAATAAATCTGATAGACATCTACCAGACAAAGAAATATATGTATTCCAGAGAGAGACAAGTTGGGGAATGAAGTGTCTTGCTCCTTCATGATTTTTTGTTTGTTTTCCATAGCACAGGTTAGTATTTCGCTATTCTTATTTGTCATGGCTTTTCTGTTTCTATTAGAGGGGTTGTACCTTGGGAACAAATGCTCCAATGTTCTCAGTGTTGTTTGCAGCATCTACCTCTGATATGATACATTAAATCCACACTGTGCTTGTGTGCTAAGTCACTTCAGTTGTGTCCAACTCTTTGCAACCCTATCAACTACAGCCCACCAGGCTCCTCTGACCATGGAATTCTCCAGACAAGAATACTGAAGTGGGTCACCATGCCCTCCTCCAGGGGATCTTCCAGGCCCAGGAATCAAACTCTTTATCTCCTGCATTCCCTGTATTGACAGGTGGGTTCTTTACCACTAATGCCACCTGGGAAACCCACATCCTCCCTAAATATATAGAAAAGAGGATGAATGGAAAGAGTTAGAGAGGGGGGCAGAAAGGAAAGAAGAATGGAGAGAGAGAAGAAAGGAAGGAAAAATCTAAAGGCACTATTTCAGAATCTATTAAAATACTCTAGATATGTTATGAATTGAATAAGATAGCTACAGTCAAAAGTGAATAAAAAAGTACCAGTATTTTTTCCTATCATCTGACATATTTGACAAATAATCCATGAAGTTTTAAGTTTTCATAAGTCACATGAAAATTTACCTCACTATATTAGAGTCAAACCTTAAATAATTACATATAATAATTTATAAATTGTTCCTTTACTTGAAAAACTATAATAATGTTAATAATAATAACAATTTAAATTGATTTGAAGATGTTCATTCACACACAAAACTTTTTAAAGAGTTCACCTTGTTTCTCTTTGGGGTATGTGAGAACACAAAAGCACTGGAAAAATAAATGAATATCACAGAATCATAAAATTGCAGATCCAGGTTTCATTCTCAAATCTGCCACATTTCAAAACATAGGCTTTTACATATTACTCCTCTGTTCATTTATTTTGAATAAATGATAAGAAACCATTTTGATAAACAGCATGCCATCTAATTCTGCTGTTAAATAGTAACTGTGCTTCATGAATTCACTCTAATATTATCTTTTTGATTCCTCTTATTGGTGTACATTAATCTTTGAAAGCAAATGTGACAAAACCTAAATTATCTCATCTCATTTAGCATCTTGCCCTTGCAAGAAAGAGAGCAACAATAAAATGAAAATCAGTTACAGAAGGGCTAATGTACTGGCATGCCAGATCTCTTCAGCTTTACCATTCCTTACTTCCTGAAAAATGAAAGAGGTAAACCCATCTACAAGTTATAAATAGTTTACAAATCAATTTATATGTCATTACACCATGTAAAGTTTGTAAAAAGGAGAAAATTGATTTAATCTATTTGAATGCTGTATGCAAAGAATGTCCTATTCCTCTGATAAGTGGTAACTGTCACCTGATAATAGACACATGCCTTATAATAGTGACATGCCAATTACCAAGAAAAAGATAACACCTTGTATATTTGAAAGTTCAGTACATTTTATGATCAGGCACTAGCTTACTTAGACTTCTAGTAGAAATAATACTATGGTGTACTGGGAGCATAGGGGAATTCCTTGCCAATTAAACACGTAGTTAATACTTCTCACCACCTATCATTGTATACTACACACCCTGATGTTTTCATTGTTCTGCTGATAGATTTTCACTGTCCCATTGTAAAAAAGAATTTCGCTAATTTCCTCACATTTAGGACAATCAGCATTTGAAACAGAACTGTTAGGAGACAATGGCACCATTAAGGGCTTCCCAGGTGGCACAGTAGTAAAGAATCCCCCTGCCAATGCAGGAGACACAAGAGACACGGGTTTGATCCCTGGGTTGGGAAGATCCCCTGGAAAAGGAAATGGCAACCCGCTCCAGTATCCTTGTCTGGAAAACTCCATGACAGAGGAGCCTGCTGGGCTACAGTCCTTTGGGCAACAAAGAGTCAGACATGACTGAGCATAGCACAATGGCATCATTATTAGGTGTAAGATGGAAACCAAATCAATTCATTCACTCTCTTTTTGGCCAACCTTCTCTGGACAAGCTTAGAAAAAAAGGTAAACAATTAGAGAAAAAGGTAAACTAGTAATTATAATTATCCTAACAACTGTAATTCAGAAAGGAATGTTTGAAATAAATCTAATAATTTACAACAAAGGGACAGCGGGGCCTGGTGGGCTGCCGTCTATGGCAGACTGAAGCGACTTAGCAGCAGCAGCAGTATACAGAGCCCCTGAAGTGGCTTATGTAAGTATATGGATTCAATTAAAGTGAAAAATCAGAACTATGTTAGTAGTTTAAAATACTCATACTATAGGAGAAAACAATTTTTACTAAAACCTAATGTCTCCTCACTTCAAATCCTCTTTTTTTTTTCCATGAATAATTATTCTGATAGTGTTTACTTTGAATTGTAAGTTGCCATGCAATTAGTAGCACCAGAATTTGAAGAGGTACATTGTCCTGTCAGAAACGCACGACATAGCTCATTAGTATCAATTAGCAATTGTTTCTTGGTAAGTATTTTTAAAAGCTCAAATGTTAAATTGTGGGGTTATCTGGGGGACAAAACTCATCTCTTGACTAGCCATCAGTTTCTAAAATTATTTGTTTTTACTGAAACGATAGAAAATAACATGAAAAATCAGCTGAAGCATGAAAGAAGAGATTAAAAAATTGCCAGAAGCAAGTAAAAGAATTAGTCAAGGTAACCATCAATAATCACATACCTTAATTGAACTCTAATTCTATGTATTTACAAAAGTATGTATAGCATGCAAATTTGATAATTTTGCAAACAGAACATTTATTTCTAGAATATACTTGTTTCAAAACTGTCTCTATGGTTATTATTAGAGGACTTGGTGTAAATTCTTTGCCATTTAAGCTAAAACGTTTCATATTCTTTTCTTGTCTAGGATTTCTTTTTCTCCTACCATTCTCCATTCTTTCCTGAAATTTATGTAATCAGTGATTCTTAACTAAGAAAGATTTTGTCTCTCCTGGATATGTCTGGAGACACTTACAGTAGTCACAACTTGGGAGGTTCTATACCTTTGGCGTCTAGTGAAAACAGAGCAGGGATGCTGCGAAACATTTGATACAACACAGAGAAACTCCTCATAACAAAAATTATTGAACCCCAAATGTCCATAGTGCTGCTATCAGGGATCTTGATCTAAACCACAGTCATAAAATAAAGTCTGTAACTAGTTTATTTTTCATGTATTTTTCTAAAGAAAAAAAAATCTCTAGATTGTTGTTGTTGTTCTGATTATCTATTACTGTGTTAATAGCCCAAAATAGTGGCTGGAACCAACAGCATCATTTATTTTGTTCATGAATCCAGCACTCCACTGGATTCAGCTAGTCAGTTCTCCCCCTGACTTGGGTCTCCCATGCAGTAGTGGCACAGTGTCTCATTTCAGGCATGGGGTTATCTTGATAACTTCAACACTTGAGTAGCTGGTACAGAGCTGGAAAGAGGCAAACAATGGGTGCCAGAACAGTTGGGGTTGCTGGCTAGTCATCACTTCTTCCTGTATATGGTTTGTCCACCTGATATCTCCTTGTAGTGACATCAGGATAGCTGGGTTTGTTTGTTTGTTTGTTTTAATATGATGGCTGATGATCTTACAGAGCAAACGTCTCAAGAAAGACTGGCAGAAGCTGCGTGCATTTTTATCCAAAGTCACATTGCATTCCTACTACTACATTCTGTTTTACAAGGCAGTTGCAATGTCCTGTCCAGGTTCTAGGAGAGCTGATATAAGCCCCCTCAGTTCTTGAACTGGTGAGTGTCAAAGAACTTGCAGGCACAGTCCACCTTCTTTCCATAAAGTATTTACCTTTTTTACTCGCAAAGTACATCTACTGTCTCTCAGGACCCCCAAATATCTCATATATTATAGCCTCAGACTCAGGCCCAAGTGCAGCATCTTGTAAATATCAGATTTGGGCAGAGACGAGGCTCTATGGGTGTTGTTCTTTAACTACTGTTTGGCTCAGTCTGAAGACCTGTGAACTGAAGAAACAAGCTATCTCCCCACCATACAGCCAACATATACCAGTGGTTCAGCTATGGGATGACTGCTCTATACTCTCTCATTCAAAATATTGGGTATACCATAAAGTTCATTCAGGTTTTTCACAATACAGAAGAACCCAAACAAGCTTTTTGGCCAACCAATAAAACAAATGGAAGCCAGAGTCACTGATTTATAGCATTTCTGAAATACAGCTTGGTTCTTATTGCCAGTTTATTGATAACAGCTTAGTCTTATTGCCTAGAAATGTTTTTCCACAATACCTGGATTTACTTTCTGGGTCCTGATTTTGGTTTCTGATTTGGCCTCTTTTTTTTTTGTAAAGAAATTGTGTTTGCATCTGAACATTTTCTCAGCCTGATTCCAGTCCATAGAAATTCTGGAGTCTAAATCTTATAATTTTATAGTGTCTCTGTCCTTTCAGTCTCATCTGGTTAAATTTTCTTTAAAATTATGTGGGGTCTTTTGTGTGAATTGATTTATGATTCTTCCAATTAGAGAAAATATACTATCACAGATTTATCTTGGGAAAGGTCATTTCTAACTTAGAATATATTGGCAGACATTACTGAGAAGATTTTAGGTCACAAACAATGACATAATGATGCTGTTTCTATTCATATCTCAGCTTTGCATTACTCTGTTTCTTTAGAGTAGCAATCAGGGACAAAGACAGTGACCTAACTTGGATTATTCACACACCCTAAACCAATCTGTCTGACCAACAGCACAGTGAACTTTAATTATATATGAGACTCGAATAGTATGTCTCTGATTCCAGTCTTGGGATTATGAAGGGATACAATCTGGGTCCTCACCTATTAACAAACATGGAATAAACACAGTTATTTTAGTGGAAGAGATATGGTGTTCGTATGAAAAATATGGGTTCACCATATTTCTGTATATGCTTACAATAAGCACATTCTGATTCTTGAGAAGAATATGGAGACATATATACTGCACTGAGGTTTACTTCATGTTCCAGGCCTTTACAAAAATTTATACATTGATAGCCTTATCACATAGTGTTTACCCATTAATTTATATAACACTTGACTTAGAAAGTTGGCTTCTGCCATTCTTTGAATTTTGAGGATATCATAAAAAGAATGTTGCAATGTTTATTACTACTTTTTAGCAATCCATAATTAAACACTTAAAATATTATTATAATCTCTTAAATTCTCTAGAGAATAAAAAAGTGAAATATAACAACTGCAATTAAGTTCCCTGGTATATATGCAAAAAGTATATAATTCAATTTCTCATCTCTGAAAATATTTCTGAAATTGAATGTCTGCTACTTGTGTATGTGTATGTCTTAACCAATTTAGGTAAAGATTAAAAGAGAATACAAAAGGAAGTCAAGATCCTATGGCGTTTTAGGGAATTGAGGCCTCTATGTAAGTATATGTAAGCTTTTCCTTTACCTGGAGATGTACTTGTTCTACAAGGTGCATTGTAGATTTGTAAATTTGACTTTTATAAGATGCTGAAAAAAAATCCAAATCTCAATAAAAATAAATATTCACAGGTTTCATCATATATATGATTTTTGAAAATGTGAAATCTATTATGATTCAAAATATACACTTTGGTATTAATTACAATTTAAAATAGTTAGTGGAAAATTAGCACCCTAACTATTCATTATTGTCTTAAAGTCATGAATTGATTATATGTGAAGTGTGAAATGCAACAATTTTTATGACCTCTTGACACCACTGACCCTTCTCAAATTCTGAAGCCCTATGAAGTTGAATTTTGAAAGAATTACAGACATCCTAATAATATTCTGAAATTAATCTTTATTTATTAATGTGTTACAAAACTAGGTGAATCTAGAGTGTTGTAGATACCTAGATTACTCAAGGGCAACTCAGAATTTTAAGTTATACAAATGTTGAATCAACTATATAAAACATTAACACCTTAATAAACAATTTTTCAGTGAAAAAAAAAAAAAAAAAAAAAAAAAAAAACTAGGTGAATCTAAAGCTTTAAATTTGTTTCTATTACTTCCAGAGCTACCTTTTGGGGCCTCTACTTTCTCTGGTCTAATATCTTATGGGGAGTATTTAAGTAGTCATTTTACACATACATTTTATATATACATTTATATATGTATATAAAAATTTTAATAATTATTATAATAATGACCCAAACTTTTCTACCTTACATGCAGTAACAATAGTCACAAAATATTTATGTGACTTCAGAAAGAAAATATCAACATGTGCTCATTTGTAAAAACAGAAATGCTCTTGGTGAAATGTCATTTTAATAACATGAATATAAACAAATTACTTTTAAATTACTGAAAATTTTAAAATAAACATTGACTTTAAAAGAATCTCTGATAGTCATTAATAAAGACTAATGACATAAAAGTCAAATTTCATGAATCTTGTGACGTTATCTAGAACTTTACATTTTGTATACTGTGCAAAGAGATTGAGGAATCTAGAGTATATAATAATTTTTCTTTTTTTTCCCATTTTTTAATGAATAAGAGAGTATGTGAAAAGTAATCATTACCTAATTGTTTCTCCATTGGTACTTACTAGTTTTCTGAATCTCTGGAAATTACACAATATGGCTATAAATCGCAATGATTTTGAGTTAAATTATATCAGACAAAAGATTCCACAAGAAATCAGATAGACACAGAGATTTAAATCACCAACTCCCTTCTTATCCAGTATACCCCTGTGCAAGAGCCACACCTGTGCCCAAAATATTTTGAACAAATATTATGACTTTCTAAGAAGATGGTGAAAAATGCCATCTCAACAACTTCCTTTACAAAGTTAAAACAGATTCTAGTTGCGTCAAATGCATAAAATATCTGTTTTTTTTTCCCTGCATGTTTAGGAATTAACCCTTTATTTTACTTCTATGAAGAAATATGATAGAAATCATTTGAATAGTTAAGGGAACATATAATCATACTCCAAAACTTTCATAGAAGAACGTCAGTATCTAAAGATTACAGATTCCTTCTAACAATACAAGTGAATATACAGTTTTGGTTCATCTCAAGTTTTTAAATAATCATAACAGAAACATCATTTATCACTTGACAAAAGACAGTTTGAAATATCTAAAATCTGAGTGATATCATGTCATAACTATACTTTAAAAATTATAAACTCAATATATTAAATTAGATCCTGAGGAAGTAATATGAAACCATATCAACTTTATTTTCTATAGCAACATTTTCATTAATTAAGATACTAACTTAAGAGAAAACTAAGATAGTATGTCAATTTTCAAGCAGCAAATCAGACAAAGACCCAAAAATATAAAGTACCCATCTGAATAAAATTTCTGTGTAAATTTATGTTTGACCACATGAGTCTGACTAGTATATTTTATGTGCCTGAGTTGCTTCTGGATTCACTGGCAATAAGAAATGTGTCTGCCCACATTAAACAAAACACTTGGTTTCTTTTACTAGACAAAGGGAACGACAGAATTTAAATATTTTCTCTCATTTTTCCTGTAGATTCTAGCAACACAACCTTGTCAAGAGCTTGACTATAATAAATCATTAATCCGGGTGTTTGTGTATATAAATACAAGTGTATGTATGTATATACATATATATATATATATATATATATATATATATATACAGTAAGAAATTTAAGATTGCCTATAATTCAATCCCCTGGAATTGGTCATTGTTAGTATGTGGATCTACACATACACATTATTCTGTTTTCACTGTTTAATGTGTATAATATATATTGTCAAATCTTACTTGATAGCAATTGAATAAAATTTAATAGATATATAATAAAGAAACAAATACCACTTTGCATTGGTGGCTTTATCTAATTATTGATGATTTGAAATTAATTTGAAAATGTAAAAGTAGAATTAAGAAGGTGTAAAATTCAAAATATTATAGCAAAAATATTCCTAAATCAAACTATTTGAATATTCATGATAGAATATAGCTGTCTTAAAAATATGTTTCCCTTTGGAATAAAATCCTAAATCCTGCATGTGGAAATTATAATGTGAGTTATAGCTTAACACACTTAGAGTCAAAAATATTGAAAGGCTCCACTGCAATCACATCTCCAAATTCACTTTTCTTCATTTCACTTTTCTTGAACCTTTGAGCCCTATTTTTATCTTTGATAGGGTTAAATCCAAGTTGTTAACACTTCAGTAGACTAAGTGCCTAAAATAAAGTCTCAACATACAAAACATGATTCACAGTTTCAGAATAGTACATAGTACTTACCCATCCAAGAAGGATATAACAGAAGCTGAGAAGCTGTCAAAGAGAAAAATGTCAGAAGGATTAATAAATCATATTGCTATAACATGATGATGCGAATTGAAAACAGCTATGTAAAAATAGGTAGCTAGCAGTCAGATGGCTTGGCTTCTTTTAGCCTTGGTAGTAGTACATTTATCTTCTGTTATGCACTGGTAAGAAGCTGGCAAGCTTGGTATATATAAACATTACTGAAAGATGTTATGATTGGCTTGGATCCAGAAAATGTGCTCTAACATTACCATTAGCTATCACAGATCTTAAATATCACTGGAAATGATTGAACAGGCAAAAAAAGACAATAACGGGAAGAAAAATTAAGAGTATAATTAGGAATAAAATGTCTTTTCAACATTTTATGACATATGACATAAATTTTATGTCACTTCTAACATAAGAATTTTAAAATAATTTAATAAAATCTAAATGTTCATGTGGTTCATAAGAACAAAGTGAGCACATTGCTATGCAGGGGAAAGAAATATCTAAAACAAGGGATTATTGAATATGATTTTTTACTCTTTTATGGTTTTAATGTTTCTTAGAAACTAATTTTCCTAATGTCTTTTCCCTGTTGTATATGAAAGCTGCTATACTGTTATTTTACTGTCAATTATCTGTGACCCTATATAAAAAATGGCACAACAAAACTAAATAAAGAACCAAAAATATAATTTAAAAAATTAATTAATTGTCAATCTGCAGGCAATGAAACAGAAGCTTTTGAGAAAGTCAGACATTAACTTGGCTGTGATGAATTTCATTTGGTTTGGTGATTTAACAATGATCACAGACTTAGGGCAGTTTATTAATCAATAAACTCAACTGAAATAAAATTAGCCATATATGTAAAATAAAACACAAATAAAATGTGTATAATGAAATGTTTTTATAAGCACCATAATGAGGGATTTTAAAAAATTTTAGCCCATTAATATAATTCTACCTTGTATTGCCTAAATTGATAGCTCTTATTTATTAAACACATATTTTAAACATAGTCAAGAAGAAAATTAAGATTGGCGATAATCCTATTTCCTGGACATATGTGGAGATAGCCACATATTAACAACATGTTAATATGTGGATTTACATGCATCTGTTCTTTTTCCCATGTTTTATTAGAAGAAATCAAAATAAAACTGCACTTACCAAAAATAACATCTATAGATATAAAAATGAATGTTCACTATGAACCCACTTAAGGAATGAATATTGTTTTCTGTATTTTGTCAGATTTTTTCATGTATATACCAACATATTTTAACATTATTCTCTCATGTTCAAACATATTCATACATATGGCTATAAGTATAAAACACATTATTTTATAACTCACCTTTTGCCATAACACTGTATCTTAAATATCTTTCAATATCAGTTAAAACACATACAATTATTTAATGATTATATACTTGTAATGATTTAATTATACTTGTAATATACTTGTAATGATTGTAATTTAATGATTATATACTCTGATGCTGGGAGGGATTGGGGGCAGGAGGAGAAGGGGATGACAGAGGATGAGACGGCTGGATGGCATCACTGACTCGATGGCCATGAGTCTGGGTGAACTCCGGGAGTTGGTGATGAACAGGGAGGCCTGGCGTGCTGTGGTTTATGGGGTCGCAAAGAGTCAGACACAACTGAGCGACTGATCTGATCTGATACTTGTAATGAAAGAGTAAAAATGATTAATTCATATATGGACTTTTTTTTCATATATGGACTTTTGAAAATAGAATATTTCTGCAATTAACAAGAATTGATTATTAAGTTAACTTGTATAGCTAAAACAAGACTAAACTGGTTTTTCAGGAAAACAAGGGAAAAGGCCTTAAGAAGAATTTGTCAGGTGTGATTTGTAATCACAGATGTTATCATCAAGAAAATAATATTGTGTAAGTAAGGAAGTATAGGACTTACTCAGCAGAAGGAAGGTCTAACAGGTTTGATTCTGAATAGAATACAGCTGAAAAATGAGTATTAGGAGATTAATTCTAAAGTAGTAGATTTTCTTAAACTAATGCTGAATGACATTCATTTGAAAAAGAGATTTTTAATCTCCTAATAGGGGCTTCCCTGGTGGCTCAGATCGTAAAGAATCTGCCTGATATGGGGGGAACCTAGGTTCAATTCCTGGGTCGGGAAGATCCCCTGGAAAAGGAAATGACATTCCACTCTAGTATTCTTGCCTAGAAAATTCCATGGACTGAGGAGCCTGGTGGGCTATAGTCGAAGGGGTCTCGACTCTTTGTCGGACATGACTGATCAACTAACACTTTCACTTTCAATCTCATAATAAAGCCTTGAAAACATGTGATACATCACTTCCATCTATTTAACATTCATGAAATCATTACCTAAAATATCAACAGAGATATGCATTAGTTTTTTCCCCATGTTGCTTTTTTTTCCTTTGTAATTTAAAATATTCACTGTATACATACTTCAGTAGCTGGTTGTTTTACTGTTGTTCCTAATAGCACCTTTTGAAATGATATGCTTTTGCTGTTCCACTAAAATTCATAAAAATAAATTACCTCTTGATTTTTTTAGATTAATCATGGAATAGTCTTTGTTAAATCTCAGATGATTGAAAAATAAATCACATGTGCCTCAAATATTCTTTGAAGCACAAGCATTGCAAATTGATATTACAGAGTGGATTTTTCATCTTGACAGCTTATCATAGAAGCCAAGTTTCCCCAGATTTTCTTTCTTTAAAGAACAGGTTAAAACTTGTCAAACATAAAGAATGAAACATAAGACTTGTTTATTGCTGCAAAGCAATCAACCCATGGATCAGATTCTATATGAGATTTATTTCCATTGCAACTGGATAGCTTGAAAATTTGAGCCATTAAAATTAGTGGTAATTTTGCTCTTTTCAAGGACCCAAGATAAAGGAATTTTATTCAAAGAAACAATTGCACTTTGGCATGTTCTAAGTGTGGAAAAACAACTACAACACACACAAGAAGAACCTCATATATAGTCTTTTCAGAGCACAGACACAAAACATATTTTCCAGTGTTATTTGATTAACCATGAATGTTTTTGCAAATAAAAATCTCAGTGTTATACTTGTTTTGTAAATACAGTAGTAAAATAAAATGAATCAACCCAAATATATGCTAAAACGCTTAGTCTAAGGAATAGTATCACCTTGCAAATATATGCTGTGTTGCCAAAACAAAAGTAGGATGAGCATTTATATTTTCCTGTGTATGCATGTGTGCTAAGTTGTTTCAGTCATGTCCAACTCTTTGTGACCCTATGGCTGTAGTATGCAAGGCTCCTCTGCCCATGGGATTCTCCAGGCAAGAATACTGGAGTGGGTTGCCATGCCCTCCTCCAAGGTTCTTCCAAACCCAGGAAATGAACCCAGGTCCCCCACATTGCAGGCAGATTTTTTACTGTCTAATCTAATAGTGACCCAATAAAGAGTCCCTTGGACTGCAAGGAGATCCAACCAGTCCATTATAAAGGAGATCAGCCCTGGGATTTCTTTGGAAGGAATGATGCTAAAGCTGAAACTCTAGTACTTTGGCCACCTCATGCGAAGAGTTGATTCATTGGAAAAGACTCTGATGCTGGGAGGGATTGGGGGCAGGAGGAGAAGGGGATGACAGAGGATGAGATGGTTGGATGGCATCACTGGCTCGATGGACGTGAGTCTGAGTGAACTCCGGGAGTTGGTGATGGACAGGGAGGTCTGGCGTGCTGCGATTCATGGGGTCTCAAAGAGTCGGACACGACCAAGCGACTGAACTGAACTTAACTGAATCTTAACCAGCATGGTAATGCTAATTTTTCAACTTTACCTCCTGCAGTTCTCCTATATAAATTCTCTAGCTTAGAAAACTAGCCCTTTCATCATCACTGGGTCTAAAATTTTCTTTTGAAATCCTCAACACATAAACATTGAATCTTCTTCTGTTTTTGAATAGCCCATTTCTATCTTTTCCTGTGATTGTTTTATTCATCATTATACAAGTAGAACTTTTCTTTTTCTTTTTTTCATTTTCATTGTAAGCATCCATTCATTTTCTCTAGTACAAAACCACCATAACTTTGTGGGAACATGTTGCCGTAACAAAACTAGGATGAGAATTTATATTCTCCTGTGCATGTATGCCAAGTCATTTCAGTTCAGTTCAGCTGCTCAGTCATGTCCGACTCTTTGCGACCCCATAAACCACAGCACACCAGGCCTCTCTGTCCATCACCAACTCCCGGAGTTCACTCAGACTCACGTCCATCGAGTCAGTGATGCCATCCAGCCACCTCATCTTCTGTCGTCCCCTTCTCCTCTTGCCCCCAATCCCTCCTAGCATCAGAGTCTTTTCCAATGTGTCAACTCTCCGCATGAGGTGGCCAAAGTATTGGAGTTTCAGCTTTAGCATCATTCCTTCCAAAGAACAACCAGGGCTGATCTCCTCTAGAATGGACTGATTGGATTTCCTTGCAGTCCAAGGGACTCGCAAGAGTCTTCGCCAATACAACAGTTCAAAAGCACTAATTCTTCGGCACTCAGCTTTCTTCACAGTCCAATTCTCACATCCATACATGACCACAGGAAAAACAATAGCCTTGACTAGACGGACCTTTGTTGGCAAAGTAATGTCTCTGCTTTTCAACATGCTATCTAGGTTGGTCATAACTTTTCTTCCAAGGAGTAAGCATCTTAATGTCATGGCTGCAATCACCATCTGCAGTGATTTTGGAGCCCAAAAAAATAAAGTCTGACACTGTTTCCCCATCTATTTCCCATGAAGTGATGGGACCGGATGCCATGATCTTCATTTTCTGAAAGTTGAGTTTTAAGCCAACTTTGTCATTCTCCTCTTTCACTTTCATCAGGAGGCTTTTTAGTTCCTCTTCACTTTCTGCCATAAGGGTGGTGTCATCTGCATATCTGAGGTTATTGAGATTTCTCCCGGCAATTTTGATTCCAGCTTGTGCTTCTTCCAGCCCAACATTTCTCTTGATATACTCTGCATATAAGTTAAATAAGCAGGGTGACAATATATAGCCTTGACGTACTCCTTTTCCTATTTGGAATCAGTCTGTTGTTCTGTGTCCAGTTCTAACTGTTGCTTCCTGACCTGCATATAGGTTTCTCAAGAGGCAGGTCAGGTGGTCTGGTATTCCCATCTCTTTTAGATTTTTCCACAGTTTATTGTGATCCACACAGTCAAAGGCTTTGGCATAGTCAATAAAGCAGAAATATATGTTTTTCTGGAACTCTCTTGCTTTTTTGATGATCCAGTGGATGTTGGCAATTTGATCTCTGGTTCCTCTGCCTTTTCTTAAAAACCAGCTTGCTGAAGCCTGGCTTGGAGAATTTTAAGCATTACTTTACTAACGTCTGAGATGAATGCAATTGTGCAATAGTTTGAGCATTCTTTGGCATTGCCTTTCTTTAGGATTGGAATGAAGACTGACCTTTTCCAGTCCTGTGGCCACTGCTGAGTTTTCCAAATTTGCTGGCATATTGAGTGCAGCACTTTCACAGCATCATCTTTCAGGATTTGAAATAGCTCAACTGAAATTCCATCACCTCTACTAGCTTTGTTCGTAGTGGTGCTTTCTAAGGCCCACTTGACTTCACATTCCAGGATGTCTGGCTCTAGGTGAGTGATCACATCATTGTGATTATCTTGGTTGTGAAGATCTTTTTTGTACAGGTCTTCTGTGTATTCTTGCCATCTCTTCTTAATATCTTCTGCTTCTGTTAGGTCCATACCATTTCTGTCCTTTATCGAGCCCGTCTTTGCATGAAATATTCCCTTGGTATCTCTAATTTTCTTGAAGAGATCTCTAGTCTTTCCCATTGTGTTGTTTTCTTCCATCTCTTTGCATTGATCGCTGAGGAAGGTTTTCTTATCTCTCCTTGCTATTCTTTGGAACTTTGCATTCAGATGCTTATGTCTTTCCTTTTCTCCTTTTCTCCAAGTCATTTCAGTCATGTCCAACTCTTTGTGACATATGGACGGTAGTCTGCCAGGCTCCTCTGTCCATGGGATTTTCCAGGCAAGAATACTCGACTGGGTTGCCATGCCCTCCTCCAGGGAATCTTTCTTACCCAGGAATGAAATCCATGTTTTCTACATCTCCTGCATTGAAAAGTGGATTGTTTACCCTTACCTGGGAAGTCCATATTCTCCTGTAAAATGTATACAGAGTCAGAGAAAAAGACAAGGACTTCATGCTGTTGCAGAATGTGTATATTCCAGTAAAGGCAAACTTCATTAAAATATTATTTTGCTTTTAGTGTGGGAGTTAGTCTCTGCATGTGCCATGATCAGAAAATATCTTGGGGACAGAGGATTAAATAGCATATCATAAATATAGTAAAAGTGAGACAGATGCTAAGTTAGGGATTATGATTATGATCCTCCTCTTTTTTTTTAAGTACTTTTGTTATACCAGATAATATTTAATAAACTATTGCTATCTAATAAGTTTATCTGGAAAATAAATGCTATTCTTAATCTCCAGATAAGTTCACCTTATTTAGTCCTCCACAGCAATGCTACAAAGTAATTTTTATTCCTTTCTACTCTAGATGAGAGAAGACTGAGGCCTACAGAGAAAGTGGTTTACCTTTGGTCCACTATCTAGTGAGTGTAAGTCAGAAATAAATTGAGATCATCTGTCTCCAGTGACTGTTCTTTTGATTTTTAGATAGATGGCCATGATAACCTGTTTGGTAGAAGTTTTAGAATTACTATAGAATTTTCATGTTTATGATCTCATTTCCCAATTATAACCATTATATTCAATCTAGAGAGTGGTTATTGTTTTATATAACAGAAACACTAAAGTATGTTTTTTTTTAATAGTAATTTTAGGATTAGGTCCAGAGTTTATAAGATCAGTTAAGGCTTCTGTTGAAAACCCTATCACTCAGTCAGGCTTTTTTTGTACTGCCCTGCAAATGTTCACCCTCCTCGAAGAAGACACCCAAATAAATCTCTTGCATGCAAGTGTTTATGTGAGTCTGTTTCTAGGGACCCTGACCTAAAAGAATAGTTTCAATATCAAACCATTTTCTTGAGACCTTTGTTAAGTCTTCTCAGTTAAGTTAACTTAACTGAAGTTAAGTCTTTAGTCCTTTGTTAAGTCTTTCCTGGTGGCTCAGGTGGTAAAGAATCTGCTTGCCATTCAGCAGACCTGGGTTGAATCCCTGGGTTGAGAAGATTCCCTGGAGGAGAGCATGGCAACCCACTCCAGTATTCTTGCCTGGAGAATCCCATGGACAGAGGAGCCTGGGGGTTGCAAAGAGTCGGACATGACTGAGCAGCTAATACACACACGATTTCTGGAGACTCTAGCTTGTGATGCCTTGTTTCTTTGGATATTTTGTTTTTATTATAAATTTATACTTCTTAAAATTTTATTTGTGGTAATTATTTGTGGCTTAGACTGAAAACAGGTTATTCAAAAGAAAATTTACAATTGTTTCTGTCAGGTGACTGGGGGCTATATCAACCTATGATCACTGCAGTACTGCAATAAAGTTTTTCACATCACATAATTCAGGATACAGTCCAATATTAGGATTGTTTTCAACTAGAATGATCATTTTCCCCTGTCATTCAGCACTATTACTAGAATTCAAGATAGAAATAACATCTTGTAACACTATCCAGAAATGTACATTTATATATATTTTACACTTAAATCAAGGGACTGGCCAATTTGGTGGATGCTAGTTTTATATTCTTTTAGCCTTCCTAATTTAAGCAACTCTTAGATTTATCTCTGTGTTCTCTGTGGTCTGTAAATCTATGAAAATTAAGCTCAAATTCACTAAAGTTTGCAATTGCTCTCAAAATGGAAGTTAGCATTCTACTTACCACTTTTCTCTTTTCATTTAGTTCTGCCTTAGAGTATTCCTTACTTTCCACTTAGCTCATCAATGCATCAAAATGTGTTAATATACTCAGCATTTATAATATTAATATTTTCCCCAAGCCAAAGAGATAGGTATATTACCCATTCTGCCATGCTATAGAATTGTAAGTCTCTTCCTCTAATCTTCATAAAATATCTTGACTTTTAACATGTAGTCCTTTTCCCCCCAAAAAAGCAAGCTGAAATAAAGTGAAAACAGAAACCTACATGTAGAGGTGGTAAATTCCTGGGTCAGAACCAATTTTTAATGAAAGCTATCTTACTGATAAAACAAACAAAGAGCTGGAGGAATAAAAAGAGTAAATCCCTCTTTCTCTTTATTAGAATAAAAAGAATACTTGTTTGCTTTGCTACAGAGAAATGTTGAACAATGTACTGGACAGAAGCATTTACACCCTGCTTTAGGCCTAAAGGGAAGTTTTATGACTATCTTTTCTGCTCTTAAATCAATACAAAGTAAAAGGGATATTTACAGAAGGTACTAAATGCTTTGAAGTTCCAGGAATAAAGAATGCATTCACTCTTAAGCTTTTCTGAAATAATGTGAGAAAAAATACAATTTTAGGATTCCCCAGTAACCCACTGAAAATAGGAGTCAGAGGGTTGAGAGATTTCTTTGCTCCTAGAGAAGGAGAAGGCACAAGGCAGCCATAGCAAGTCTCCTGTGGCCCCTGAGTAACAAGATAAAACAACAGGATTTCCTTTGTCACTGATAACAAGACACTTGGCTGAGAAAGAGAAAACAGACAGATGTTGAAGGGATCTGTGGTCATGATGAGAGTAAATTATAACAAAGAGCTGTGCAGGATGTATGTCAAGAAACCAAGTGGGAATAGAGAAACCTCAACAGATGCCAATGTGGTGAGGAGAGGGGACCTGATTGTACATTGCAACAGATGTCAGTGTAGGACAAAGGAAGGCTGAAGCCCAGATGTCTCACCATCTGATATTGTATTATGAAAACTTTTCAGAAATTAAATCTATCCAGAAAGAAAGGATACGACTTTTGGACACGACTGAGCGACTTCATTTTCACTTTTCACTTTCATGCATTGGCAAAGGAAATGGCAACCCATTACAGTGTTCTTGCCTGGAGAATCCCAGGGACCGGGGAGCCTGGTGGGCTGCTGTCTATGGGGTCACACAGAGTCGGACATGACTGAAGCGACTTAGCAGTAGCAGGAAGAAAGGAAGGAGGGGGAAGAGCAACTCTGATTTGACTGAATTAAAACCTGGCCTTGGGAATACCCTGAAGCAATTAAATTCACTTAGACTTGATTCAGTTAACATTTTTTCACTATCAAGCAGAATGGTAACTCACAAGCTAAATCTGGTTATGATAAATTTAATCTAATGGCACATTATATTTTCACTTGAATTTTAGAGCCTGAGGATATGTATCCACTATACATCCTCTTGATCTCCACAAAGATCTATCAGGAAGAAAGTAGTGATCAACTGTGTAAAACACGGCTGCCAACTAACTTAGGATGGAAACATGGTGAATTCAGCAATAAGTTCTTGATCAGTGACCCTGGAAGCAGAATCCTAGAAAGACAAGGGTAGAAAAATCAGCTAGAAGGTAAAAAAATTGAGTTAATATATGTAAAACACACACATGCACACAACTCTTGAAAAACTTATTATGAAGGGAAATAGGAAACAAAAAACAGATTAAAATAGTATCTAAAGGGGCATATGAGGTCAAGGAAAGTCTTGTTTTGTTTTATTTAAGATTATAGATATTAGATCATGTTTGACTGATCAGAGAAAATATATAGGACAAATCAAGAAATTGAATATAACAGGAGACAGCCAGAAGTGTGGCAGGAACAAAGAAATACATGTGGAGGGACTGGATTTAAATTGGAGCAATGCTTTCTTCATTGTAATGGGAACAGGAGGCATTAGGACAGTGTTTAGAAATAGTAGCAAAAATACTAAGTAGTTGCTATCTGGAGTTTTCACTGTGGGAAGATGTGAAGCCATAGGCTTGTGATTAGTGGAGGAAAAAAAGAAGCCAAGATTTAAGTAGAGTGGATAAATGAGATTTCATAGTGGAAACAGACAGAGTCAAACTTTCTAGAGATACACTGTTTCTTGAATGAATTGTGCATGGTTCATTTGAGTTGGGTGAATATGTAACTTTAGTACTTCTGGTATATAGCTTGATGTTTAGCTGTTGGGATACAGGCACAAAGATGGATCTGCCCAAAGCTGCATCTTGACAAGTGTGTATGAAATTAGAGTAAGGGAGACAAGAATATTTTTAAAAGAGTGATAGTAAATATGGTACAACCAGAAAGAGAAGTCAGGCATGGAGGAAGACTGTAAAAGTCGAAGGCAACTGATGAGTAGTGAAACAGCTGGAGATCAATAACTTGGGCACCTTCTCATTAAAGCTGCTTTGAAGTGGTGGTAACTGTTAGGGTGATTAGCTGTTTAAATTATCAACATGTTGAAACAAGTAACCAGAAGGTCCGTAAATGTCCTGTCTCAGAAAGGGAGGACACGTGGAAGAGCACACCACCCAGAGTTAAAATCTGATGAGCAAAAGAGGGGCCAATAGTCTGAGAGTAGCATGGGTGAGTCCTAATTTTAAGGAACCTATTCTGTATAAATTGTATTTAATTTTCAAACAAATGGAAATATCTTTGAACATTAAATAAAAAAAAAATTCATTTTCGGAACGGGTTGCCTGTAAGGAGTCAGTCACTGGAAATGTTCAAATAGAGACTGGTTTATTATTAGTTATATTGTGAAGAGACTTCAACACATAAAAAATTTAGATTATATGATCTCTGAAGTATCTTCCTACTTCAAGATTATTTCTGAATCTGAATGTTTATGCATCCACTATTCATTATTTTCTTTTTCTCTAAAGTTCAATCATGAGCAAACTTGACTATATCCTAAAAATCTTCCTAAAATTCTTCTCCCTAGAATGTTTAGGTGTTAACTTAAACCTAGTTATTTCCCGATGACATTTATCCTTCTACAAAAGAAGTCTGAGACTTAAAGTAGGGTAAGTGCCCTTTATGTATTCATCATCCTATTCCAGACAATCGTATATCCTTCCTCTATAAAACACCTCCCTTTGTTGCTATCATCTAAAAATCACCTAGGTCACCTCTTTTATTTTCATTACTGGTTAGCTCCTGGCTTACTTAACTATCTCCAAAACCACTTCTGTAGTGGTGAATTCAAACTCCAAGACCTAGCCTCTTCATTCTTCTCAGTCATCTTGGTCCCCACTCTAATTCCCAAAATCACTCTACAGTAGCATATATGACTTTGTCTTTACCAACCACAATCACTCTCCTCAAACCTCGATTTCAAACATTAGTTGTTGTTCACTGTCATTATTCAGTCACTAAGTCATACCTGACTCTCTGCCACCCCATAAACTGCAGCACACATCTTCCTTGTCCTTCACTATTTCCCAGAGCTTGCTCCAACTCATATCCACTGAGTCAGTTATGCTATCCAACCATCTCATCCTCTGTCACCCTTTCTCCTTCTGCCCTCAATCTTTCCCAGCATCAGGATCTTTTCCAGTGAGTTAGCTCTTTGAATCAATGTGCCCAAAGTATTGTAGCTTCAGCATCAGTCCTTCCAAGCATCTTTTAATTTTGTGGCTGTAGTCACCATTAAACAAAGCTTACTACAATTTTCTATCATTCCAGTTCAGTCCCTTAAAAAGTCAATATACAACAATAGTATGAAGCCAGAGAGACTTTACCATTTTTATTTATCTCACCCCTCAATCTGCACTTCTCTTACCAAACTTATATTTTACTGTTAATCATTATAAAATCAATCACTTAACTGCAGCATGAACTCCTTTTTTTTAACTATATTTGTTTACTCTTCACTCTTTAGGCTAAACCAGAACCATAGTTAAATCCAATTCTCCATCTTCCGCACACCTGTACCTACCCCACTGGAGCAGCCTGGAGGAAATTCCAAACTACCTAGATGGACATTAATAAGCTCATGAGCACTGACTCAAAACTATATTTCCCTAGTCCATTCACTCTTTTCTGTGCTATAGGACTATGTTATACCACACCCTTTGCCTCAAACTTGTCCTCTTTTTCCATTTTTAGCTTGTGACCATTCTTTCTATGTTACTAAAAAATAACCAGAAAAAAAATAGAAAAATGTCATTCACCACCTGCCCCTTCACATCTATTTCTTGCATCATTGCTTGAATATTCCAACTTCTCTTCTGTTATTAGGATGGACTGCACTCCAAGTAAACACACTTTTCTCACTATGTGCTCAATTCCATCCTTCTTTCTTTCTTAAGGACTTTGCTCTAGCAATTTTCCCTTTTCTCCTCCCTTGATCTTTCAGTCTATTTAAAATGAGAAGCTAGCATGATCCCAGAAAAACTTAAGTTAGATTTGTACTCCACTCTGCCTAAAAGGCTTTAACTGATAATTGTTTTACCTCTCGATTTAATGATGAAATCTTTGATTTTACCTGTAAAACCACATATTATGTAATTCCTGGCTCCCTCACAGACCTCATCTACCACAGTTCTTCTCTTTATTCTTCCTCATTCCTCCTCATTTTCAAATGTGCCAACTGCTCACCCACCATCAGGTATCTGCCCTTACTACTGTCTTTGCCTGGGATGCTCTTCCCACACATATTTGCATTTCCTTCAGATCCTTATTTTAAAAATTCCCATTTTCAGTGAGACATTCTGGCTTACTAATTTAGAAATTTCACCCCATCTTTTACACTTAATATCACTCTACCCTGCCCTTTTCTTTTTTTACCACTTATCTCATTTTAGTATAAGGCATAGTGTACACCTTCTCTCCTAATGTCTTAGTTTGTGTACATAAGTATATCTGCACAGTGCATCTCCTAGAGAATTCTGTCTTTATAATGAAATGCCAATGAATGTTTTATGAACATTTATATATTTAGTTTCTTAGTTTTTAGAAGATATCAGAAAAACCACAATGTCTTGATGGTCTTCCATAAAGAAATTTTCTCTTGAAAAGAAATGTCAATCCTATTTTATTCTTAATTACATGAAGTCAAAACAAGTAACTTTAACACATACACTTCATATCTGTTCTTTGGATCCACATAGTTTTTAAGCCAATATTATTGCCTCTGAAAATATTAATATAAATGATTTTAAAAACTGTTCCATAATATAACATTTGATTTTATTTTAGGTTGTTCTAAGTTATCATACATAAAAATATTATGGGTTGCATGATCTTCTTTTGTCTTTTATGGGTATGAAACATATTCCTTTTTACAATAAAACATTGAATGAAATAATTTTCTCCCCTTTTAACATAACAGTCACTAAATAAAACAAATATTGAATAAGTTAAAAAGAACAACAACAATAAACTTTCCCTCAATGAGTTTCTCAAGGATTTAACTGTCAAATTTCTCTTCTTGTTCTAAATGATGTCTTAGAAATACCAAGTTAAAAATTGGGAAACCAATGTGCTTTATTTGATGCAATTTAAAATATCTAAAGAGTAAATAATGTTTGAAGACTGTGTTATATAATTGGCAAAATAAAACTTACTTTTAACTTAGAATACAAAAGGACGACCCAGGAACAGTGCCTGAATCAAGGCAGAGAAATTATCCTTGAAGATGTCAGATATTTTACACTCACGAAAGTGGCTTTGCTATACACAATGATTGGAGAAGGAAATGGTAACCTACTCCAGTATCCCTGCCTGGAGAATCCCCATGGACAGAGGAGACTGTCAGGCTGCAGTCCAGGGGGTTGCAAAGTCGGACATGACTGAGCGACTAAGCAGCAGCAGCATACACAATGATTCATTTGATTTTATTCCTACACAACTGCATGAGGTTCTCACTTCATCTAAGGACTCTTGCAATTCTGCTGCTGCTGCTGCTAAGTCGCTTCAGTCGTGTCCGACTGTGTGCGACCCCATTGACAGCAGCCCACCAGGCTCCCCTGTCCCTGGGGTTCTCCAGGCAAGAACACTGGAGTGGGTTGCCATTTCCTTCTCCAATGCATGAAAGTGAAAAGTGAAAGTGAAGCCGCTCAGTTGTGCTGACTCTTAGCGACCCCATGGACTGCAGCCTACCAGGCTCCTCCGTCCATGGGATTTTCCAGGCAAGAGTACTGGAGTGGGTTGCCATTGCCTTCTTTGCTTGCAATTCTGAGATTCTTCTTTTCAATAAAAAGCCCCATAAGATTACTAATTAGGGAACCATATATAAACATCAGCATTGATTTATTCTTTTATAGTTTTTCAAGTATATATTTAAAAGTAACTCAACATAATACCTTTCAAATTTTTTTCCTATGTTTAATTGAACAAAATGTTCTCCTCATCTTTGAATATTTATCTTTACTAAGGTTTATCCTTTTATTTATTTTGGCAATTAATGAGTGCAGTTACTATACTCTTCTCTTTATTCATTTGATGTACTTATCCTGAATTTATTCTTAATTGTGCTGTGTTCTTGGGTCTTCTTGTAGGCTTAAGTTTATTTATTAAGCATTCACACATGATTTATCTCAAACTTTACACTCCCTTCTAAAATTTTCAGAAGCCTAAAAAAGCATAATACTGATTAGCTAAAACTGAGAACACAAATCTTATTGGAAGATTATATTATTTGTCAATAAATTCTTCCTTTCCTTCAAGTGACTGGCAAGATTTATTTATAGTGTACTTTATAAGAAACAAACAACAAAACAAAATGAAATGAAACAAACAAACAAAAACAGAAACTTCAATTAAATAAAGTCAGGAGACCAGAAGGGTGAGTTCTCACAATCTGCCATGATAGCAGAGCCCAACAGGGAGAAGACTCTTCTTTCCTAGCAAGGGGTCAGCCAAAGAGAAGCCCTGGACTGTGTTTGCCTTAGCCCTCCCAACTTCCTTTTTCACTTTCTCAAACTGTTCTTCCCTGGTCATGATACAGACTAACATATCACTTTCCATAGTTACAGACTGTGAAATGCAACTCTCGGCTAATGCCAAGGAAACTCACCTTTTCTGGAGAAATATCTGCTGTCTATTTATTTTAGGTTAAAAACTTCCATAAATAGTATCAGACATAGCCACGTGACTTGATTTAACCAATGGAAAAGTGACAGACTGTCATTACTGAGTTGGCACCTTAACAGAGTAACACTATGTATTTCTGCTTCCACTTCTTCCCCTGAAAATGCTTCCCCCGAAAAACCCTTTGTTGCTTCAGCCAGAATATCAGAATGAAAACACATGGACCAAAAGCTTGTGGTCCAGTTTAGCATAGCATATCCCAGTTGAGACAGCTGACCTGTAGGCAACTGAGGTTTAAAGAAATAATTGTTTTAAGTCATTGAGGTTTGGGTGCAGATGTTTGTTATGCAGGATTATCACAGCAGAAAAAGGACTAATATTCCTTAGCAGAGAAAGTGAACACTTATTCAGAGACTTTTATACAATTGCTAAAAAAATACAGAAAGATAGTAACCACTCTAGAACATTATTAATAAAAATAGCATTGAATCTTTCAACTTCATAAATAGTGTGCATAGATGATGAGTTATTTTCAAAGTCAAGGTATAACATTTTACCTATAAATATTTAATCACCTAAGGGAAAAGCTCAATTGTACAGAAAAAAAAAATATATATATATACACATAAATACATACATATATACGTACAAGGCGATGGCACCCCACTCCAGTACTCTTGCCTGGAAAATCCCATGGATGGAGGAGGCTGCTAGGCTACCCTCCATGGGGCCGCTAAGAGTCGGACACGACTGAGCGACTTCACTTTCACTTTTCACTTTCATGCATTGGAGAAGGAAATGGCAACCCACTCCAGTGTTCTTGCCTGGAGAATCCCAGGGACAGAGGAGCCTGGTGGGCTTCCGTCTAGGGGGTTGCACAGAGTTGGACACGACTGACGAGACGTAGCAGCATACATACATATGTGTGTGTTTCATTCAGGTGTCTTTTTCAGATCACTCTTTGGTTCCCATTCACATACCATTGGTACTATAGATTCAATGCACAGAGTAATAGAGAAATAGTCATATTTTTTTTAAATTTTAGTATTAGGAGAATGTAAGAAAATGTATTACTCGGTTATATACTGCCTAAAATGTATCACATATTTCAGTGATTTAATAATGTATGGTGTGTATACATTCTATGTTTTGAAGGGTTAATATGTCTCAGGGGAAGATGAGGTTTCCCTTGAAGAGATTATATTGCACATTTGATGTAAATGACAGGTTTAGCACAAAATAAGATGTTTCACATAAGGTTTCTGGCTTTGAAATTTCTGGGTCTCAAGTTCCTGCTTTTCTAATTAGCTCTATAGAATGAAAATAAAGGGTCACAAAGATGAAGCACAAAGAAAATAACCAAGACGTCACCTTAATTTTATGCGTTGTTAAATGAAGCTAAGATTCTTCCGAGTTCATAAAGTTCATTAGATCTCCAAATCAAATATTCATCCCGATGGAAAGTTTACATGGCTCAAAATAGCCTGGAGTTAAAACTCCCCTGTGGGTCCTCCCCATCATTCTATGCAAAACAAAGAACTCTCTCATGGGAAGAAAAAAATGGACATTAAGGTTAATTACACCCAGCTCCCATCCGGTCCCAGCCTCTGGCCGATCTCCAGAATTCTTTGCCCCAGCCATTTAAGAGATAACTACTCCAAACAACCTTGGAGAACAGGCCTCCTTATGACAGATTTCCACATATATGCCTATATATACTTTTCTTGGGTTAGTGCTGCTGCTGCTAAGTCACTTCAGTCGTGTCCGACTCTGTGCAGCAGCTCACTAATCTAACTGCTGCCCCTTCTCGCCTCATTAAAGGTGATCTGTTCCTGTAAAGTGCCAGTCTCGTTTTTTTTCCAAACCTCGCCTTCTCTAACTACCTTACCCTACACATCCCAAATACTTCTTTTCACTTCCATTTCTATAGAAATACTAGTCAGACATCTGACTTCTGCGATACTTGTCAGACATGTAAAGTTAACAAGTCTAAACAGCTCTACCATCTCCAGGTAAGTGTGGTCCTTTTATTTTTTACTCTATTAAGTAGCTGTTAAATATTAAGTAGGATGAACATTGGTATCAGCAAGGATTACAACAGAAAACAATGTCAGTTTCAAATGTAGTAGTTTAGGAGACTTCAATACAAGATCAGTTAATAAACATGACAGATTCAAAAAGTAAGCACCATATTGAAGCACCCAGAGCTAAGCAGAAGCAGGGAGTCCTCAACATTAGTTGACCCAGAGAGGCAGGAGGAGAGACAACTTATGAAACAGAATGGCCTGAAGTGGGTCTGTAGCAGCTACAAAGGAGTATTGATCAACAGAAACTGTGGACTTCTGTAGAGGAACTCAGAAAAGGGCAATCCGTGACCAGGTAGAGAGACAACCACGTACCAAGTATCTCTACTTCACTCTCCTGACACACCCTTTCCCATTACGGCTTCTATTAACCAGATTCCACAGGAGGCTAGGGTTAAAGAAAAGGTCATTGACGAAGTTAGTAAAAGTTGGTCTTCTGGTGCCAGAGTTGGGTGGTGAGTTTGAAAATTAGATATGGAGAGGTAAAGTATCCCTAACATATCCATCCAGGGTTTCAAGACAGAAGCAACAGAATCCTTTTAGATCTCTCGCTCTCCTTCACCCAGTCTAGACTCAAAAGACATTTTGTTATATTTAAAACTCAAAAGGAACTCTGCCTCTCCATGGGGTGGTACAATGGATTGAAGTAACCTCTGGTTGTGAATTACCCGCCAGCTGCCTAATTTCTTAAAATTAGGTAAAAAATCAGAAGCGATTTAGACATCTCATCTTGTATTTTTAACTATTTTGATGTAGCTTTATTATGAAACAGGATTTTCTGAGCATAACAAAGCCAGTTGTTAATCTGTAAATGTGGATGACTGTGTATCTTTGTAGGAAATCTCTGAGATTCTATATGGGAAAACTTGCATCTTTAAGAACAAAGTAATTAAGTCAAGGCTGCACATCTGAGGCTTCTCCATCAAAAAATGAACAATTTCATGAGAGTGAGATGAATCCTTCAATTAAAATAAAAAAGACAGGAAACAATCAGCTATAAATACATATAAGATTTGGGCTGAAATGACTCACAGAAGAACCGTGAAGCAAGTGCATTTTGTATGCACTAGCCTTCATTTCCCTTAAGAATTCCTGGGCAATGAAGAGAATGTACCTGTAGGTAATTACTGAGCTGGAGAAATAGTAAGGCTGTTCACCCAACCTTCTCTTCCCTAGAGGGTAGTTAGAGCTACACCCTATGGGGCAGAGAGGAAAGGGTGTACCACCTGTGTTACACCTGTATAAAATAAAAATATTTTTAACAGGCTCTTCACCACCTACTGAAGCCATTCCATCTTTTAAAATGGTCCAGACTTACTAAATTGTACAAAGAAAACCATATATATATATATTCATATTCAAATGGTCATGCAAATGAAGCAGTTTACATCGGGAGAATGAAGAAATTTCCTATTTCTGTGGAACCAAAGTATTTCCAAGAACTAAAGAGATATTTGACAGAAATGAAGTTCCAACGTCAGAAAATATTCACATACTTCTACGCATGCAATTTATGTTTTACATTTGGGACTTTGATATTGGAGTCCAAGCTTCACAATATAACAGATACAAGTTCTTACAGTATAAATAAGTAAATATGTAAAGGAAATATGAACAACAAATTTATACATTATCCTTGAAAATAGATGAATTCCTGAGATATCTGCCCTTAAGACCAAATTGTGAAAAGCAAATGTTTCTCTAGTGCTTAACCAGTGCCTACAACACATATTTTTGGAATGATACTGAATGGATGGACGGATGCTTGGATTCATGGATGAATTACTAAATGGATTAATACATTTGGCTCCATAAAGTGTCTTCTTTTTCATAAAAATGCCAAAATATAAATGGAGAGCCACTGTCTCTGGTAATGTTTCAGAATCAAGAAATACTCTGATAGGTTATCCCTATGTGAATCAATGAAGATTTTTCAGTGGCAGAAACAGAAATCTAATGTCAGAAAGTTAAACTAGACAAAGATTTGAGATATCTTTATTTATTTATTTGCTTTAATGAGGCAGAATTGCAGAGCTGTCTGCTCCTGGAGAAGAGAAAGCAACTGTTCTCTGGAGTGGCTTTTGCTCTATGACTCTCTCTCTCTGAGTCACTTCAGTCGTATCCAACTCTTTGTGACCCTATGGACTGTAGCCCACCAGGCTTCTCTGTCCATGGGAATTCTCCAAGCAAGAATACTGGAGTGGGTTGTCGTGCCCTCCTCCAGGGGATCTTCCAGAGCCAGGGATCAAACCCAGGTCTCTTATACCTACCTGCATTGGCAGGCGGGTTCTTTACCACTAGCGCCCCCTGGGAAGTCTTAAGACTCTCTAGGGACTGTTATTAGGGTTACTTCTAGTTCACTTCTCCCTTTTCATGTACTCTGCTCAAGGGAAGCTAATGTCTCCACTTTCCAGTGGAAAGAGTCAAGGCAGTAAAATTCTGTCTGTGCTGACCACATTTTTCTTGCTCTCTTAGACTTGCCCATTCCAAGGTACAGCTTGTACTTCACAGCATTAGTGTTTAACTGTGGGCCCTCTAAATCACTTTCCACAAGGCAAACAGAGGGAATTTTGAAGCAGAAATCTTACCGTGTTCACTTTTCCTAAAAACCCTTCAGTGGGCCAGAATAGTGTCTCTAAAGAGAACCCAAATACCTTACTAGACCCTCCAAGACTGTTGATCTGTTCTCTGTGTTTCTCAGGAGCCCATAATTATCATGTTGAGGTGAGAAAAATTACCTACTGTAAGGGACTGTCCCTGTAACGAAATCTTCCCCCACACCTCAGTCATTCAGACATGCGGAAATATTTCCAGAGATTTCTAAATGTCGGTGACTGGAGAATCTCTTCACTTTATACGACTTCTCACTAAAGTACTGAATTTCCACCAACAGTGAATTATCCAGAGTTCATTTAATAGGCAACATTTTCTTTTACTTTACATGCATTTACATGCTCCTTACTCTTCTGGATCTTTAATTTCCACAGATCTAATTAGAGCAAGACCAAAAGATATCATTTTAGATATCATCTTCTCAGTGCCCCCTCTAAATGCAGATTTCATATCCTCTCTAGGTTCTATCAAAACACCTTATACTTGCCCTGCATATGATACTTTAAAAATATCACATGACCTAATTACTTATCTCATCTGCTACATTCAGAGCTATTTGAAAGTGAAAAAAGAAAAATGACCTATTTAGAATTGTGCCCTCCATTCCCAACCTATGATAGGCTTACCAGGTACTGGTGTATACTAGGTACTTAAACATAAATGAATAGCTGAGGGTGACACTACACTTGAAACTAGATGACCTGATTTTGAATCTGTACTCCAGTACAAGCTGCTTAAATTTCATAGCATCCTCTGATATCCCCTACCCTGCAGGATTTCAATGAGGATTAGATGAGGAAATGTATGTAAAGTCTCTTTAAATACTGATTTCCAGCTATGATTATTTTAAATTTAAACTGTAATTTTCTAAATGTTAGTAAAAACGCTGTTAAGCCATAAGGTTCATTTTCCTAAAAGGCTTAAAAACTTTCTGAACTCTGGAGCTTGTTAGAGAATTTAAATGGCTGTCCAACTAGGCATATATTTTAAAACAATTAGTCAATTCAACTATTTAATCAGCCTGTACTTGTGTGAAGGTTGTTTCAATTCACACCAAAGTAGTTACTCATAATGTTCACAGGTACCAATTTCACAATTATTTCTCCTTACGACTACATTTTTTTCCAAGTCTTCTGACATTTTTTGCTTTAAAATTGGGCAAAATATAGCTATACTATGAGAAATAAAATAGCCTGTGGACAGTTGTGCATTAAGAAAGGTTTTAGCACAATATATTTTGTCCTCCTCAGAGCAAATTTCTCTACAATTTTCTCTTAATTAGTATAATTGATAACAGTTATACAGAAATCTGGCATTTTAATCATGCAGATATGTCTTTTGCTGTCTAACATGAAATTAAAATCCGCCAGCAGTCTTTTACTTTCAGTGGAAGCTGGAAAGGAAATTAGAGCTGGTAATAAATGGCTGATATGTTCAATTTGAAAGATCACAGACCTAGGTCACATACATAGGGAAGGTATGGCACAAAACTGACAAACAGGGAGAAAAACTCCTATCCACACAATGAACTGGGAATCCTGAAATCTTTAATAATATGCTCTATAACACATGTTACCCAAGATTTTTAATTTGATTAGCATCAATTATTATGTAGATTTAAAAACAAACAGAACCCACACCCTACATTACTCACTGCTGTTTCATTTATCAATTTAGCAATTGATATAGGGCTAAGGAGATATAAATATACAAACATTACTTTGACCATGCATTTTATAGATTACAAAACTGTTATTTTGATTTATTAATATGCTAAACAGTAATACCAAATGTATGACTATCAAGCACACTCATTAGATGCTGTCATCAGCTCATTTTCAGAGAATATGGGCAGTTAGAAATGTTACAAACAGTTCTGATCATAGAATTGCCTTAGACAGGCATGATGATCTCTGCATAATATCAAGAATCTATCATTATAGAAACTGGAAGAAGGACAAAGAATCAAGTATTCAACATTTTATTTTCGGATCTCTATTCTTTAGTGAAAGCAGAATCACTAGAGATTTTGGTTCATGTTTCTAGCATGCCAATCTCTTCAAGGGTATAGGATTTTAAGATTTGGGAATCACACGAGTGAAAATATTAGATGAAGTTGTGACTGAATGAGAGTACTGAGGAGCAATGTATAGAAAGAAGAGAGAGGAGTTCTGAGGACAGAATGGAAGTCAGAGTAGGGGGAGGAATAGTCAGGGTCAAAAATATATTGTATAATTTTATGTAAGCCAAAGAAGAATAGAAAAGGAAATGGTAATCACTGAGAACCTACAGAGATCTCAAGAAGTGGAAAATGTGTATCGCAAAATGTAGCTAGGGTCAAAATATTTTTCTTAATGTTTACAAAGCTATACCTTACAAAATCTCCATCAAGAAATGGAGAAAATTAAGAATTTTAATTATATCACTAGAAAAGTCAGGCAAAGCAAGCTGACAGTTGTTCACATTTATTTATTAATAATTTAAAGTGTCAGGGCTTCCTTGGTGGTCCAATAGTTAAGAATCTGCCTTGCAATGCAGGGGACACCAGTTTGATCCCTGGTCTGGGAAGATTCTCTGGGAACCAAAGATCAAATTGCCAACATCTGTTGGATCATAGAAAAAGCAAAGGAATTCCAGAAAAACATCTGCTTTACTGACTATGCTAAAGCCTTTGACTGTGTGGATCACAACAAACTGTAGAAAATTCTTAAAGATATGGAAATGTCAGATCATCTTACCTGTCTCCTGAGAAATATGTATGTAGGTCAAGAAGCAACAGTTAGAACTAGACATGGAACAAAGGACTGGTTCCAAACTGGGAGAGGAGTACGTTAAGGTTATATATTGTCACCCTGCTTATTTAACTTATATGCAGAGTACATTATGCAAAATGCCATGATGTATGAAGCACAGGCTGGAATCAAGATTGCCAGGAGAAATATCAATAACCTCAGATATACAGATGATACCACCCTTATGGCAGAAAGTGAAGAGGAACAAAGAGCCTCTTAATGAAAGTGAAAGAGGAGAGGGAAAAAGCTGGCTTAAAATTCAACATTCAAAAAACTAAGGTCATGGCATCTGGTCCCATCACTTCATGGGAAATAGATGGGGAAACAATGGAAACAGTGATAGACTTTCTTTTCTTGGGTTCCGAAGTCACTGTAGCCATGAAATTAAAAGACACTTGATTCTTGGAAGAAAAGCTATGACCAACCTAGACAGCATATTAAAAAGCAGAGACATTACTTTGCCAACAAAAGTTCATCTAGTCAAAGCTATGGTTTTTCCAATAGTCCTGTATGGATATGAGAGTTGGACCATAAAGAAGGCTGAATATCAGAGAATTGATGCTTTTGAACTGTGGTGTTGGAGACGACTTTTGAGCATCCCTTGGACTACAAGGAGATCAAACCAGTCAATCATAAAGGAATTCAGTCCTAATATGCATTGGAAGGAGTGATGCTGAAACTGAGGTTCCAATACTTTGGCCACCTGATGTGAAGAGCCGACTCATTGGAAAATATCCTGAGCTGGGAAGGATTGAAAGGCAAGAGGAGAAGTGGTCAACAGAGAATGAGATGGTTGGATGGCATCACTGCCTCAATGGACATGAATTTGAGCAGGCTCTGGGAGATGGCGAAGGACGGGGAATCTTGACCAGCTACAGTCCATGGGCTCTCAAAGAGTTGGATATGACTGAGTGACTGAACAACTGGAAAGATTCCACATGCCCCTGGGCACATAAGCCTGTGCACCTCATCTACTGAGCCTGTGCTCTAGAACCCATGAGCTGCAATTACTGAGTCCACTTGCTGGAACTACTAAAGCCCAAGCACCTAGAGCCAGCATTCCACAACAGGAGAAGCCATATCAATGAAAAGCCAGCACACCGCAACTAGAGAGTAACCCCTGCTCTCCGCAATTAAAGAAAGCCCACATACAACAAAGACCCAACACAGCTAAAAATTAAAAAAAAAATAAATAAAAAATTAAAGCTTTGAGCATTTACTTATAAATTTTAAGTTGGTGGAATATGCATTTTCTTTCAGCCTTTTCTTCTTTAATTATACCCAAATTTCTTGAAAAAGTAAAAGTGCTACTTAGTTATTTCTGACTCTGTGACCCCAGGGACTGTAGCCCACCAGGCTCCTCTGGCCATGGAATTCTCCAGGCAAGAATACTGGAGTGGGTAGCCATTCCCTTCTCCAGGGCATCTTCCAGATCCAGGGATTGAACTCAGGTCTCCCGTTTTGTAGGTAGACTCTACCATGTGAGCCCCCAAGGAAGCCTTCTGAAAAGGTAATTGACACTTAACTGCTTTGTCTTCCTTCTAGTCTCTCATTATGGAACTCACTCAATCTGGTTTACACATAATAAACCTCCTCAACTCTCTTGCAGTTTAGAAGAGCTTGCCATCAAATGTAGCTGCAAACAAACATGTTTAGAGCAATCTTAAGAGCAACTAGGTATCTTGAATGGCAGCTTTTCTCAATACTTAGATAATTCTCTCCTTATCTTCCATTCTAAGTAACAGGCTTGATCTTTTTATATTTAATTCAATGCTTAATGTTATATAGAAACAACCTATGTCAACACACAAACTCTTAAGCACTTTAACAATGTGTCTTTTATTTTATTTTTTATCATATTAATTGGCATAAAATACATAGTAATGCAAAACCTATAACTTCATTCAATTATTTTATAAAGAAACAATAACTCATTGAATGCAAAGTACTAGCTTTCCTCTGATGTGATTTTTCCATTTTAAAGACAATCTTAATGGTTTAATCCTCCAAGGATCATAAAATTGGTAAGAAAAGGAATGAAGTAAAGAATTACTAAAGTTTAGTGTATCAGATTTCAAAAATATTCTCTGATTTTAAAAAGTAGCATCCTTAAGTCTTTTTAAATCAAATAAATAATGTTAGACAAACATGACTTCCATATCAAAAATCTTGGTTAAGTAGGCTGGGGCAACACTATATTACATGGCAAAGACCATTGAGTGAAACTCAAAACTCATGACTCTCAGGGCATAAAATCCTAAGGATATCTATCCATTTGAAGAAAGATTTCCAAGCTCCTGAGCAGAGATTCAAAATGAAGTCAGTACCATTGTATCACATGTATGTTAAGAGCTACTGAGAATATACATATATTTGGATTTAATATTGATAATCAATGTTTATTCAGTTCAATTATAGGAACAATTTTGGTCATCTTGAAGCCCACAGCGTACATAGCATACAGTTTGAGCATAGTAGTAGTAGGAGTCACCATATTTGTTGGACTGTTGATTTTCTCCTCTTGGTTCCCATGTGAGTAAATTGAGATGAAGTATATATTGTCAAAACTTCGTAAATGGGAAGTATCCCACAGACAGAGGAGCCTCTCAGGCTACAGTCCATGGGGTTACAAAGAGTCAGACATGACTGAGCAGACGAATGGCAGCAGCCTCTTTGAAAAGGGTCTATTGAAAGATAGGAGAAATAATTTGGTATAAGTAGGGTTCTAGTAACTCTAACCAAATGCAGTCAATCCTTATATAAATGCTTAAGTAGAGCCTCATAGAAAAGTAACATGTCTCCCAAGAAGTAAAATAGCTCAGTTGAAAAAGCTGTAACTGCTCATCACTTTTATAACAGAGGTCCCAGTCTCAAGGATGCTGATTCAGTCAATAAGACTGGGCCTCTTATTATTAAAATTATTCCCTTATTTTTTTAAATTGAGGTAACACTGGTTTATAACATTGTATATGTTTCACACATACAACACTGTAGCTTGACTTCTGAATATGCTATAGCATGCTCACCATCAAAAATCTAGGTTACGAAAATTATACTTTGTTAAAATTATTTCTCATAGTTCTGGAAAATAGGAAGTTCAAGATCAAGATTAGGTTCCTATTGAGAGCCCTCTTCCTGTTATACAGAAGGCTGCCTTCTTGTTGCAGTGTACATGGGCTTCTTTGGCATATCTAGAGAGAGAACACAAGCAAGATCTCTGATTTCTTCTTGTGAGGGCACTAGTGGTAATTCCATCTTGAGGGCCTCAATCTCACAACCTCATCTAAACCTAATTATCTCCTAAATGCCCCACCTCTAAAAGACATAACATTAGGGATTGGAGCTTAAACATATGAATTTGAGGGAAGACACAATTCATTTCACAGTAATAAATAAAACCCCCTCCTCCAAACCACACTAATTACCCATTTTCCTTGGAATTCTATACCTCTTTAAATATTATCATATATTTTGTTTTATTTGATTTTAACAGCCATTATATCGAGCATATAGACCAAGTATCATATTACTGTTTTTAATAGAAAGAAAATTAAAAAAAAAAAAAAAACACCTAAAACTAAAAAGCTAAATGCTGCTCACCAAATATTGTCAGTAGGAACTATTTTCTATAATTTATCACATCATTATAATCTTGCTATACCACATCACTACAACATATCTTCATATCCATGAAAGAAAGGGCTATTTACTGGTACGGAATACAGAGTATAGGGACAGCTGAAATAAACACTTTTTAGTTTTGGCATTTCTATTGGTTTACCCTCAAAGCACTGAAAGATAATTGTTCTAAAAACTAAGTAGTAATTAGGTTTCTGGTGAACCAAAATGCTAGCTTCACTTCAATTTGAAAATAAAGTAATGGTAATAAGCCTTGGCCAAACTAAATTGTTATAATAATATTGACATTGGTTGATTTATCTAAAAGTTATGATCAGAATAGTTCTCAGTAAATCTGTTTGAAATACATGCAAAAACACCCTAAAATGTATTTTGCGCACTGTACTAATGTATATTTGCCCCAAGCAAGGGGGAAAACTGCTGTAATGGAGACAATTTGAAATTTAAACAAGAAAATTATGTTTTAATTAAATGCCTGCAATGAAATCCAGCAGGCTAAACATACTGGAGAGGCGCTTTTAAATAGTATGCATGTCTGTAAGTACAGGGACCTGGATTTGCATGTACTCCATCCACTTTTTCTCAAGGTTCATCATTGGAACCCTTTGTTCTCTCATGCTATTAGAATAATTTACAGTGCTGCCTACAAATTTGATACCTGCATACAGCTTAATATTTTTAATATCAGGATTATTCTTTTTAGTGTATGTATTTTGCTTTAAAAATATAAAAGATAGTAAAAAATGGAACTGTTCACTTGCTACAATCGAGACAGCTCACTGTGATATGACATAACCCTGTGATTCTTGTCTTCCCAATGACTTTAACCCCAACGCATTAAAAATAACTGTTCTGCCTGACAGTAAGCAGTAATTCAGTCTCCAATTCAGCTAAAACCATGCTTCACCTCAGTTTTAACAGCTGAAATTCTTATGTCTTGTATGGGTCATATCTGGTCACTTTAAAAACCACTTAAATTCAGTTACTATGGAACCAATGGATATCATATACTGTATCCCTAGGGTGAACTGAAAAATATGTAGGAAAAACACCTTTCTCAAAGACTTCTTTTCAAAATTTCCAAAGAACATTTTATATTGAGACTCTTTACATTTATCTTGCAATAGGTGGGAGAGTTTCTACTGACACTCAACAAACCGTTTCAGTTACACACGTTTCCTTTGGTTTTTACATCAGGATCACAAAAATAGGCTTCTTTAAAACTTTATGATCATATACAACTAAAGGGGGGCTTCCCAGGAGGTGCTAGTGGTAAAGAACCTACCTGCCAATGCAGGAGACCTATGAGACACCAGGTTCAATCCCTGGATTAGGGAAGATCCCCTGGAGGAGGGCATGTCAACTCACTCCAGTATTCTTGCCTGGAGAATCTCATGGACAGGGGAGCCTGGCAGGATACAGTCCACAGAGTTGCATAGAGTGGGACACAACTGAAGCGACTTAGCATGCACACATGCATGCATCGCTAACGGATTTGCCAGACCAAGTTGGCAGCTTATCACAGAAACACATATTTGGATACAGAAATTTTGTTTTGCCACAAACTGTTAGAAAAAATGCTAGTGCACTATTTTCATTTCTAAGTGCTTTTTAAAGAAATAACTTTAACATTTACTTAGGTAAATTCTTAGGTACAATTGTTATTACTTTACTTTTTTGTAAACTTACCAAATTCTTACACAACTTTTTGTGCTAAATTCATTTATTAATCATCTCTCCCCACGATAGATAAGGAAACTGAGGCACAGACAGACTCAGGAAATTTTAAAAATTCATTCAGATGGTAAGTGACAAAATCAAAATTCAAAGACAGGCTCTTTGGTTCTGGAGATTTCTCTGTGTACTCATATTTACACACTGCTATAACTCTCAAATTCAAACAAATCATAAACGGTAGCTATTTCACAGGGAAAATCGGTAATTCTAAGAATCACATCATACGTCTCCACAAGAGCTCACTTTCCTTGCATAGCCTTTATGTCTCTAATATAACATACTTTGAGTTTTCCTGAATACAAACCTAAGCAAAGCACTGTACTGGTGACAGATTTAGAATAAAATATAAGGACTTACTCATATTTCTTAGCTTACAGATGAAAAGGTAAGCATCTTTTCAAAATAGCAAATGGTAAATGTAAAATGAATGATCACAATAATAAATTCTATGAGAATTCATAATGGTTGGAGCCGCCATTTTCATCCAAGACGGAGTATTAAGGACTTTCTTGCTTGAAACAATCAAAGGGGAAAAAAATCCAACACAAATATTAATATATTCTACAGTGTTCAAGACATCAGGTGAGGAAGGGGAGTGATCCCTGAGAAATGAGAACCAAAATAGTGATTTTCACACTGGAAATAAGAAACAAAGTGGTACATCCCACACTGCTTCAGCTTACTGAGAGTATCGCCTAGGCCACAGCAAAAGGAGGAGGATCCAGTTGGACTCGTAAAGATTCCCTGAACTAGGGACATTTTGCTGAAAGTACTCAGTTTAGGGGAGAAAACTAATACAGCAACATGTAATGAATCTTGAAATAATTATAAGGAGTGAAGAAAGGTAGACAAAGGAGTATAGTATATAACTCCACTTACATAAAATTTTGGATCAAGCATACTTATTTTGACAGCAGATCACTGATTACCTGGGGAAGGTCAGTGCAAAGAAGATGTATAGGGAAGGATTACACAAGGGCATGAGGCAACTTTTGGGAGTGATGGATATATTCACTACCTTAATTTTAGTCATATTTTCACAGGTGTATAAATATGTCACTAATTACCAAATTGTACACTCAAAATATGTGTAATGTATTCAATTATACCTCAAGAAAAATAAAACATTTCTGGCGTGGGCATAATGTTTTAGGAAAGTTGGATCTGAGAAATGGTCCTTGTTAAGAGCATGTTTGTATCTCCTCAAAATTCATGTGTTCAAACCCCAACCCCTAAGAGGACAATGGGACCTCTGGGAAGTAATGAGTTATGAGGATGAAGCTCTGTGATGGGGTTATAGTGTCCTTATAATAAAAGAAAAAAAAAATTTGTCTTTCTCTCGCATCTCCATGTGAGGACACAGCCGGAAGACCGTCACCTATAAATCAGAAAGAGAGCATTCACCAGAATCCAGCCATGCAGGCATGCTGATCTTGAAATCGCAGCCTCCAGAACAGTGAAAAATAAATGTCTGTGGTTTAATTCATCCAGTCTATGGTAATTTGTTATAGCAGTCTAAGTTGATTAAGATAGTTTTCATTGAATGATGGCATTTAATAAAAGAAAATAAAAAGAAAATTGTATACTCTGCTTGGTGAATGTTACATGCAAGCAACAGTATATTGTTTTTAAAGGTCTGTAACTTGATTAATTTGGCTTGAATATTAGTTAATTTGGGTCATATGAGAGACAGAACAGAAGGCGTTTGAGATTAAATATCATTATGGAATAACTACAGTTATCTACAGACGCTGTGTTTTCTGTTGCTGCATAACAATGACCACAAATCTGGTGCTTAGAACAATGCAAATTTATTATTTCACGGTTTCCATGGGTCAGGAATCAGCATGAGTGTATTAGTTTCCTATTATGGTTACAATAAATCACCAGAAACTTAGTTGCTTAATACAACAAAAATTTATATTCGTTATGTTTATGGAGATAGAAACCTGAAGTCAATTTCACTAAACTAAAGCTGAGGTGTCAGCTGAGCTTGGCAAGGCTGTTTCCTGCTGCATGCTTTCAGCTTTATGCTGAAACAAATAAGTTACCTTGATGATGCTCACTGCTCTTTTCTCCCATTTCCAAATGAAAAGAAAGTGGAAAAAATCCTAGTCTGCAGTTGTTCGGTATAAATAAAATACTGATATGTTTCTGCTCTCTATAGAATTTATGCTTCTTCAGGGCATTTTGTTACAAAATGTACATTATTGAATTTCCTGATACTTTGAGAAGAATGGATAAAATATGACAAAATAAGCTTATCTTAAGTCATTGTCATTGGTTCAAAAAAAGCATAATGAAATACATCCTCATGTTCATGTTTAATTTTATGTAAACCACAAAGAGAAATTATCAAGAGAAAAACATCAAGCATGATTCAAAACACAAATTTGTATATAAATAATAAGGGGAAACAGCAAAAGTGAGCTCTATCTCTCTGGCTCCCAAACAAAATAATGAATCTATTCTCTCATTTTTTTTTTTGTTTTGTTTTTTTTTGTTTTTTATTTTTTTATTTATTTATTTTTTTTCTTCCAATTTTATTTTATTTTTAAACTTTACATAATTGTATTAGTTTTGCCAAATATCAAAATGAATCCGCCACAGGTATACATGCGCTCCCCATCCCGAACCCTCCTCCCTCCTCCCTCCCCATACCATCCCTCTGGGCCGTCCCAGTGCACCAGCCCCAAGCATCCAGCACCATGCATCGAACCTGGACTGGCAACTCGTTTCCTACATGATATTTTATATGTTTCTTTGCCATTCTCCCAAATCTTCCCACCCTCTCCCTCTCCCACAGAGTCCATAAGACTGTTCTATACATCAGTGTCTCTTTAGCTGTCTCGTACTATTCTCTCATTTTTAATTAACTTTTGCCTTTAAAGGGTTTATCGGAAGGTAGATAGGATAATCACTCTACAATTTATTCCTTTCAGAATGGTATTCCTATATAGCATTTTCTAAAATTATAACCATATCTAAATCTATACTGATTGTATGTAGGCCTTATTTGATATCTCATTTATATTCTCTACTGGATTTTAATGACTATTTTGCATATATATTACACGTCAAAATAAATTATGGACTAAAGGGAGAAATTATATTTGTTTTTTCACTAGTGTCCATATACATGCTTTGAATACTACCAAAAATAATTTATAATGATTCTGTAGACAATTTTAATACATTTGATTATTTCACACAGTTTTAGGCATTTTGTAATATAGGCATGCATTTTCATTGATAGAGGATCAGACATTCCAACTTGCACTCAATAATATACATAATTATGTATATGTGTGTTATATATGGTGTATCTTCTGGAGAAGGAAATGGCAACCCACTCCAGTGTCCTTGCCTTCTTGCTGGGATATCCTAGCAAGGATATTTGTTTCAGCTGAGGGGGTGCACCCCCTGGTGGGATAGCAGACATGACTGCCACCCTACTGGGCTGAGAGGACAGAGCACTGATCCAGAGTTATTCCAGAACCTTAAAATCGAATGGAAATTCCCTTGATAGTTCTGGGTCTTCCCTGATGAGTCAGAAGGTAAAGAATCTTCCTGCAAGGCAGGGGACTTTAGTTCCAACCCTGGGTTGGGAAGATCCCCTGGAAAAGGAAATGGTAACCCACTCCAGTCTTCTTGCCTGGAAAATTCAATGGATAGAGGAACCTGATGGGCTACAGTTCATAGGGTTGCAGAGTCAGACGTGACTGGGCCACTTTCAGTTTTCTGCTCTTCTTTGGGATCATTAACCCTTTTTTCTTTTCTGATTTCTTCAATTTGAAGTGAAAATGTGTATCATATGCCTATCTCAGCATTGTATTTTAATAATAAAGGCCCTATCTGGTTCACAGTGTCATAGGTGAGGAGACATTTTCCTTCAGGATGAATCAGACCTCAAGTCTCAGTCATAGCTGATGTGCATGATATTTAGAGGAGACTTTGGACTTAGATTTATTTCTGGAATAGGTCAAGATTTTGGGGTCTTTTGGGATGAGGTAAACGTGCTTAGCATTTGCGAAGGTGTAATATTTAAGGTGTCAAAGGGTGGAGTACAGTGGAGTTAATTGTATCCCTCTAAAATTCCTTTGCTGAAGTTCTAACTCCTAATGCCTCAGAATGTAACCATATTTGGAGATAACAGAGATATCGAAATTAAAATGAGGTCATTTTTGTAAACCCTAATCTAGTAGGGTTAGGAAAAGGAAATTTGAACAGACGTGTACGAGGGAAGATGATGTGGAGATACAGGGAGAAGACAGCCATCTATAAGCCAAGGATGGAGGCCTGGAATACGAGCCTTCCCTTTTGCCTATCAACAAGAAGCAACCCAGCTGACACTTTGATTTTGGGTTTAGAATCTCTGGGAATATAACAAAATAAATTTCTCTTGTTTAATCCATTCAGTCTGTTATACTCTGTTATGGTGGCACCAGAAAACAGACAAATCAACTGACTCAAACACTTCCTAAAATGTCCCCTATTATTGAGTAGGAAAAAGAAACAGTAAATTTGGTCAATTACAAGCACAGTGGGCCTTGTGATTCTATTGTATCAGTTCAGTTCAGTTTAGTCGCTCAGTCGTGTCCGACTCTTTGTGAACTCATGAACTGCAGCCGCCAGGCCTCCCTGTCCATCACCATCTCCCGGAGTTCACTCAAACTCACGTCCATCGAGTCAGTGATGCCATCCAGCCATCTCATCCTCTGTTGTCCCCTTCTTATCCTGCCCCCAATTCCTCTCAGCATCAGAGTCTTTTCCAGTGAGTCAACTCTTCCATTGAGGTGGCCAAAGCACTGGAGTTTCAGCTTTACCATTATTCCTTCCAAAGAAATCCCAGGGCTGATCTTCTTCAGAATGGACTGGTTGGATCTCCTTGCAGTCCAAGGGACTCTCAAGAGTCTTCTCCAACACCACAGTTCAAAAGCATCAATTCTTCAGCGCTCAGCTTTCTTCACAGTCCAACTCTCGCATCCATACATGACCACTGGAAAAACCATAGCCTTGACTAAACAGACCTTTGTTGGCCAAGTAATGTCTCTGCTTTTGAATATGCTATCTAGGTTGGTCATAACTTTCCTTCCATGGAGTAAGCGTCTTTTAATTTCATAGCTGCAGTCACCATCTGCAGTGATTTTGGAGCCCCAAAAGATAAAATCTGACACTGTTTCCACTGTTTCCCCATATAATAAATCTAATAATACGTATTCATATATTTTAACTACTTGTTCATAATAGAAATTGTATAGGCACATATCCTTATGAATAGATTTTGAGCTTCTTCAGGGGAAGAACATTTTAAACTCTTATTTATATTTATACATAATATAGCATATTATAATAATATGCGTCTATGGTATTTCATGTTTGAAAAAAATAAATAATTAAATATATATTAATTTATTTATATTAGACTATTAACTCTATTTGTCCAAAACATAATATTTTAACACATCCAAGTTAAATAAAAACAACTTCTAAAGTGCTTTTTTTGTTGTTGTTTTTGTTAAACTCTTAACTCTTATCCAAGCAACTAAACATAAGAGAAGGGAAACAAGCAAATAGTTAAATACAGAGGCATCTGATATACTTCCTTGAAAAGTTATACACCCCACAGTTGGGCTTGATTCTACTTTCAAATGTTTATAATTATGCTATTCTCATGTTTTTCTCCTTTTGAAAAGAGAAATCATGTTTGCGTCCATTCTGTTTGTATCTGAAATAATTCACTACATTTATCAATTTATTTCCAATTAGCTTTCCTTAACCTAAAATATCATTCTTTATTACTACAAAAGTTTCATTTTTATTTTAATGAGTTTTAAATATTTCAAGACATTTTGCAGAAAGTAACTATTCAGGCACTATCATGCTTTATCTTAATAAGAACATTAATTTGATGACTGAAAATAAAGTTGGATATATAATGAGGTCTCATGAGTACATAACTTTGTAATAAAGTAACACCCAGAAGACAAACAATTCTGGGAAATAAGAGAAATACTGATGAGAAAAGAATCAACATAATTGCTTATCTGTATGTCAAGTAAACTTAAATAGAAAAAATTTTTGGTGTTTAATTTTTTAATATACTTGAAAATTTGATATAAATATACCAGAACCTTAACTTATAAAAACCATACATTTAATTATGAAAGACAGTAGACCTTTAACATAAACTCTTTGGAACTTCATGGACTGTAGCCCACCAGGCTCCTTTGTCCATGAACTTCTCCAGGTTATGACTACTGGGGTGGGTAGCCATTTCCTTTTCTAGGAGATCTTTCTGACCCAGGGATGGAACCTGGGTCTCCTGCATTGCAGGCAGATTCTTTACCACTGAACCATCTGGGAAGCCCTTAACATAAACATAAACATAAAATGTCTGTTTAGTAGAGCTGCAAATAACTCTCTAAAATAGTTTGCTCAGACAAACATTCCTCATGTGGATTAGCAAACTGGTTAGTCGCCTCTCTGTCTCCCTAACTGGGGAATGTTTAGAATGAACTTAACTATTCTACCAAACATAGCAAGAACTATGCAGTTTAACACAAAACCATGTGGATAAACCATGTGAAAGTGAAAAGTGAAAGTGAAGCCACTCAATCATGTCTGACTCTCTGCGACCCCATAGACTGTAGCCTACCAGGCTCCTCTGTCCATGGGATTTTCCAGGCAAGAATACTGGAGTGGGCCACCATTTCCTCCTTCAGGAGATCTTCCCGACCCAGGGATTGAACCCAGGTCTCCCACATTGTAGGCAGATATTTTACCGTCTGAGCCATAAACCATGTAATTTAACACAAAAACATGTGGATAAACCATGACACCACCCTTATGGCAGAAAGCAAAGAAGAACTAAAGAGCCTCTTGATGAAAGTGAAAGAGGAGAGTGAAAAAGTAGGCTTAAAACTCAACATTCGGAAAACTAAGTTCATGGCATCCAGTCCCATCACTTCTCCGCAAATAGATGAGTAACAATCGAAACAATGACAGACTTTATTTTTGGGGGCCTCCAAAATCACTGCAGATGGTAGCTGCAGACATGAAATTAAAAGGCACTTGCTCCTTGGAAGAAAAGTTATGACCAAACTAGACAGCATATTAAAAAGCAGAGACGTTACTTTGCCAACAAATGTCCATCTAGTCAAAGCTATGGTTTTTCCAGTAGTCATATATAGATGTGAAAGTTGGACTATAAAGAAAGCTGAGCACCAAAGAATTGATGCTTTTGAACTGTGGTGCTGGAAAAGACTCCTGTGAGTACCTTGGACTGCAAGAGGATCAAACCAGTCTATCCTAAAAGAAATCAGTCCTGAATATTTATTGGAAGGACTGGTGCTGAAGCTGAAACTCCAGTACTTTGGCTACCTGATGGGAAGAACTGACTCACTGGAAAAGACCCTGATGCTGGGAAAGATTGAAGGTGGGAGCAGAAGGGGACAACAGAGGATGAGATGGTTGGATGGCATCACTGACCTGATGGACATGAGTTTCAGTAAGCTCTAGGAGTTGGTGATGGACAGAGAAGCCTGGGATGCTGCATTCCATGGGGTGATGAAGAGTCAGACAGGACTGAGCAACTGAACTGAACTGATGTGGATAATGTAAGAGCATCCATTCATTTTTTCATTCATACATATAATTAGCATATACAACAATTATCCATACTATATAAAGTGAAAGAAAGTGAAGTCGTTCAGTCGTGGTAAATAATAATAATTATTTTCCAGAACTAAGTAGCTGAATATATAAGTGCAAATTCCTAATACAGTGTTTTACACATGTTAGATTACTTCCCTCCCATTCTTCTTTTGTGTCTGAATCAAGTGAGACACGTGAATATCTTTTTAGAAAGATGATTATTAAGACACAGCCAAAAATATCAATTATGAAAAGATACAGTTCCTTTCTGACTGGTCATTATCCACATAAAACAAATTATATTTTAAAACTTGCCTACTTGACTAACTAAAACACATAGCCAACTAAAATTATACCTAGAAGCTATCTTGGTTTTCACATAAATATATAACTTTAGAGGATTAACTTAACTAGTTCTGTAAGATTAACATATGAAATTCAATGGTAAATTGCCAAATCACAATGTTACTTTGTGTTTAGTGATGTGACCCAATCCCTCTTATTAAATTCAAATATAAGCTTAGTTTAATGCTTCAAAAATAGTTTGGTACATTTACCATGGTTACAAAAACATTCTTGCTGATGTATTCCAATGAGGAGCCTGTGAATTGTCATCTCTGCTTGGTTACAGTATTGACACTTGCTAGAAAAATATCTAATTTGCTCACAGATAATTTATCAGACTTGGACTGATTTACCTCTTTCATGGGTTGTTTTGGCAGATCAAAAAGTATGCTGGCTTGCTTGGTGTCTGGCTTGAGTCATTGATGGATATGTAAGAGATAATGAATAAAAAGCAGCCAGAGCCTGTGAATTTTGTGATTGGAAAAGTTCCAAGCAGTCTTTGGCACAGATGTCCTCTTAATCAAGGGTGTTAGCTTTGGAAAGCCAGGGAGCTGGGATCGGGGGCCATCAGAAGAGGAATATGTAGTGAAGAAAGCTTGTGCCTTTCATTTTAAGAGTAAATGCAAAAATTTTAGTTTCTCCTTTTACTGGTCCACTCCAGAGGTTCTTTGAAATATACTTTCAACTGCTTTCTGTGTCTTTGAAATAGGAGAACAACCTTAAGTCATAAAGGAAGCACTGATAAAATTAGGGAAAAAAATGGTTTTACTGGGATGTCTCCAATATATTTTAAAATAAATTCTCCATGTGTAACTCAAAATTTTGAATTTTGAATAATACTCAGCAACCAGCCTCTCTAGTAATGATTTCTTTAAAATTAATCCCATTATATTTTTTCTTATCCCTTTACCTCTGTAGGGAGGAAAATAGGATGAGTATGGCCTGCGGATCCAGAGGAACTAAGATTCAAATCCTGGCTCCAAAACTTATTCATCAAGAAAAAGGAATCAAACCCATTTCTCTCACAAAATATCTTTTTGCCATAGTACAATGAAGATAATACCATCCTCACAGAAGAGATGAAGGATAAAGAAAATGTATGTACATCCTCAAGATCAATTTCAAAAGTCCTAATGTTGAAGAGTATTTGCAATTTTCTATCATAACACAAGTGTGGGTTTGTGTGTACATGCACATGTGTGAGAAAAAAAAATGAGAGTGAGGCAGTAAAAGAGATAATCTGCATAAAGATAGAAAAGATGGCTATTTTAGAAAACACATAACATGCATTTCACAAAAGACAGCAAAGACTATAGTATATTCTTCGTTAAATGTCTCTATACTAAAATTTAATTGAATGAAAGCTGGTGGAAGAGAGACAAATAAATTTAAGAAACACTAAGTTCGTTGGCATCTAAATAAAGCCAAACAAGCATACATCAAAATTTAACAATGTAAACTTGACACCTGAAAAATATTCCCATGGTTAATTTGACAACCATATAAGAAAAGAGGCACCTACTATATTCAAAATGAGCAAAGATGACCTATTTTCTTACATTTGTCACTAACATCCTCACCGCTGTTAAGCTTGTTAGTGACAAATAACAAGGGAAAGGTCACAGCCTTATGTGAATTGAGTCAGCCCAGTTTTGAAATTACACACTTACCAATGCTGAGTACAGGATCTCTAGGAGGCTTCTTTCCTACCAAACACAAGTCTTTTACTTTTATATTTTCAAAACTTTAAAATACTATGCAACAGAATGTATTATTTACAGAGACATACACTGATACTATTAGTTTTCTAGTCAATAAAATCTAAATGATTTTAATAAAATACAAAGATCAACTAAATGTCTAAATAACTAGTTCAATATAAAACAGTTACTACTGCAAAACAAAAACTAAATGAAATAAAAATAACCTCTCTTAAAAGAACAGAATGGGAGCCTTTTTTATTTCTCCTGGTCTTAAGTATATAATATAGCCTGGTGGGAAAAACAAAGTATAGTATATATACATTTCCAGAGAACACACAGCTAGGAAGTAGTTTAGCTGTCAGGGATTACAATGTAGTCATGCTTATTTCTAAAATCAAGGCTCTTTTCTCTACATCATTCTGCATTCTGATTACCTCATATAGAAGACAAATTATAAAGTGATTAAAAAAGTGAAGGAAAACAATCACAGTTGAAGCAATTTCCTTGTGAATTTTGTGGAAATAATACCACCTTTCAATATAGATCATCAAAATAGTATAATGGTTTTAATAAAAGGTAATGTCTGTTTTTTATTGTGTGCTCAAATTAATGCGATAGAGCTTTCTTACAAAACATTAAAAAAAGAATGTCAATTCTCCATTAATTTATTTATTACCTGATTATATATGGCCTCAAAACTTTAAAATAAATGTTTATTAAACAATAATATATTCATTTTTGTGTTGCCTAAGACTTCAATGTTAACATTAAATCCCTTCTCCAAAGGATCTTCCTGATCCAGGGATCAAATCCAGGTCTCCTGCATTGCAGGCAAATTCTTTACCCCTGTGCCACCAGGGAAGCCCTAAAGTTAGGATACATTAACAGTTCTCTAAGTACGAAGTCGTGAATGTTGAATCTTAGGTCATCATCAGAAATTTTAAAAAGTGGACAGAGTATTAAGATGTTAACACAGCACCCTTAACTTAGAAAAATGACAATAACAAAGAAAACCCATGACAGTATGAAAGTGTACAGGTTTTCAAAATCATATTTCTCTTTACCTCATGATATTATGGTAATGATTCAGTTGAATTGTAAAGTCCTTATAGGAAATTAAGTTGGTGTGACTAAATGATGTGCTATTTTTTTCATTTGACAAACACTTTAGAGGACCTTATTTTGAACAAGGCATTGTTTCAGGCTGTGAGGATACAGTGGTCAAAAAAAAAAAATAAATAAATACAACTCTGTCCTCTAGGAAATTCCATTCTCATGATATAATCTTTGACAGTATACTTCTCAATATTCAGTAATTTACATCCCACATTCTTTTCTTCCTATGAGATAAATCTAGAGTTGTGCCCTTTAAAGTGGTTATTAAGGTTAAATGAAATCGTAAGGGTGGGTCCCTAATTTGATAAGACTGGTATCCTATTTAGAAAATGAAGAGACACCAGATATTCCCCCGTCCTTCTGCATGCACACAAAGGAAAAGTCAATTGAGGACACAGAGACAAGATGGTTATCCAAAAGCCAGGAAGAGGGGTCTCACCAGAAACCAGCATCTTGACAGTAGACTTCCAGTTTCCAGAATAGTGAAAAAACTTAATTTCTTGTTTAACTCACAAGGTCTCTAGGCCAAGAAGTCTAATTTAAAACAGACTAGCTAAGGACTGTGCTTTTATATTCTTCTGAATGATCTGTTATCTTAATACGATCTATTTTAGACGTGAAATGGAAATAAGTTTCACGAATCCTGTTAACATATCAATTGTAATCTTAAGAATACTGGTAATATATCAATAATTTAGAGTACACTGTATTAACCAGAGAAACCTTTGACTTCATGATCATCTTGGCTTTTACCATAAGTGAAGATACCAGTCTTTTGTGATGCTATAGTTACATATACAGTTTTTTAACATGTAAAGAGAGGCCACAAGATTAGAAGACAATATAAATCCAGAAGCAGGCACATAAAGAAAGTCTAACTGATAAAAAGCAAATAATTATTATGAATGTCATATATTCATATAGTTTAACATAAATGAAAAAGAGTAAGGTCACATACATAGCTCAATTATATCCCCAAACCTAGAGAAAGTCATAAAAATATTAACATAAATATCCTTCCTACTTTGTACTCCAAGTTTCTTATATCTTCCCTTCAAGAAAATTACAATTGCCATTTTATTATTATTCACATGATTCTTTCATTATTGCCTGTCTCACCATTGGACAATAATATCCAGACTTAATTTCTCTGTTTTCTTTCCATTGTATCCAATTTTTAAAAAAATTTTAATGTAAATTAAATGCAAAATATTCTAAATACCTAACTTCTCTATCTTCCATTGGTCCTGTCAGTTTTGTGTTATGGAGAATGAACCGAGAAGCTTCATTCATTTTCTTTCATAATGAAAGTAGTATCAAATTGTATTCACCTTAGTCATTTATGAGTAAAAATAGATACACTTATGAAATTCAAATACTATGTTAAAGACAATCAATCTAGTCTTCAAACTGGCTAGGAATAAATTAGTAGTACTGATTGTCGAATACTTTGGAGTATAAAGTTGTTCTTTAATACTGTAAGGGTAAAAAGCTTTATTAAAATTCCTTTTAATGCAGGAGAAACGACTCCAATGCTATGAACTATTCCTTGAGGTGATTCCGTACCTTATCAAATTTGATGACAACTTGGTGATAGGGCGACAGACAACTATAATGAAGGTCTTGATCTTCGTCCCCACTTTTACCTCCTTTCCAACATTTAACTGAAAGATTCCTAATAGTGATTAAATGCCTAATCAGGACATTCATCACAATTAAATGATGCTATAGTCCATGTACTACGACATTAGGAACAGACTTTTTCTGTAGCAACTTTTCCTACCAGCTAACAACCACAAGAACTGTCTCTAGAGAAGTTTGGGAAGAGATGACAAGAGAGAATTTCTGTGACTAGATCATTCTCTCAAAATCAGTATGCAGAGCACATGGAACCCAAAGGATTTATTAATCAATTCACTATTCTTGAAAACAGAAAGTTCTGTCTGTGTATTGACAGTTGGGCTCAATACAGAGAAAATAAATTAGTAAGCAAAAGAAATGCCATGCACAATTTTAGGAAATTCATATTCTAACCAAGAAGGGGAAAAATAACCACATACTTCTAAAGGGAAGTGGAATTGCAACCATATCAACATTTATGATGACAGAGACAATAGCATGTGCAAAACCTTTCATTAAATGAGTGAATAAATGAATCAATGAATGTAACAGTGGGTAAAAGAGACTCAAAGTAGCCTAGTTGAGCTGGAGTAGACTGGCCCTGTAGGAGGCTATAAGAGGAAGTGGAGACTGAGTTTATCACAGGTTCTTTCTAATTGAACCTTGGAAAAAAGGAAAGACATTGGAGGTCAGTGTCTGTTCACACACTTTAAAGTGTAAGGGGTATATCACGAAGTGTAAGAGAGAAACGAAACAAAGTGTAAGAGAGAAGGGAAAGTAAGTGAAAGTCACTCAGTCATGTCCGACTCTTTGTGACCCCATGGACTATACAGTCCATGGAATTCTCCAGGACAGAATACTGGAGTGGGTAGCCTTTCCCTTCTCCAGAGGGTCTTCCCAACTCGGGAACTGAGCCCAGGTTGCCTGCATTGCAGGCGGATTCTTTACCAGCTGAATCACAGGGGAAGCCCAAGAGAGAAGGGGGAATACAAAATTTGTGTTTTGAAAAAATAATTCATGCAGCACTGTAGAGAAAGGGAAACTTAGGTGAAGGGAGTGTAGGGAGACTTAGGTGGATATGGGAAAACAGTTATTAAGCACTTGAAGTTACTCAGATCTGGGTTGTCTACTCAATGCATCATATGGATTTGGAATAATAATTGCTTGTTAAATGCTAAAATAATTTGTATGCCCTTTACAGGTAAAGTAGTATTAGCTGCTACTAATAACTTTATAAATACAGTGGCTAAATTAACAGCTATTTCATGTATTGTTTATCATTTAAATATGAGAAAACTAAGCTATCATAATCATCTGTCTCTATTTGCTGGAGAAATGAATGCAGTATATTGATTCCAAGATAATGAACAGCAATATCCCCTCCCTCCAAAACCAAAATAGCTATTCTTTATTTTGTGCATTTTCTCTGTTACTTAATAATTACCAAATTGATAGTTTAATAAGAAACATTGAAGTATTTCAAACAGTAAAATCTATAGAAAATGCTAATTAAATTACTATGAACTGAATCCCTGTGAAATCCACACTAATACCCTTATCCCCATTGTAGTAGTGTATTTGGAGATGGGGGATATGGGAAGTAATTAGATCCTAAGTTTAGAGCCTTCAGGATAGGATTAGTGTCCTTGTAAGAAGAGGCAGAAAAGAGCTTGCTTCCTTTCTTTCCCTCAGCCAAATAAAGATATGACGAGAAAATCGTTTTCTTCACACTAGGAAGAGGGCCCTTACCAGACTGTACATTTGCTAGTGCCTTGATCTTGAACTTCTCAGACTCTAGAACCATGATAAATACATGTTGTTTATACCACCCAGTCTATGGTGTATTTCCTATAGCCTCCCAAGTTGCTTATGTTTACAGTGTAAGACAACAGAGTATACATAACATATGTTCAGTTAAGTTCATGCATTAAAAATTAGATAAATGCGTTTAAGAATTAATTTTAAATCTTCAGAGAAAATCAAATTCTATGCAGGAAAGTACAGATGTTATGAAAATTATACATAGGATAGGTAAGTCACACAGTTTTTGAAATATCAAATGTAAAATCTATCTAGACAATTTATTTTTGTGTTTTAGTGAAAATAATATCTGTTATTCAATAAAAAGTAACTGAGGTGATATAAAATAAAATGTTATTTTATTATCACAATATTAAGTAAGGGTGTTATTATTTCAATAACTGATACTAAAATTGTCTGCTAATTCACAAAAATTATGATCTAATTTTATATTACCATGATACAAGATAGCATTGAAAAAAAGCTTGGACTATTTGAAGTACTCCAGTTTTCTCTCTTTTCCTCTGGTGATTGAAAGTACATTACAAAATGACCAAGGAGTATTAACACTTAAAGTATGCAACTTAAATTCTTATTTTTCAGGCTTTTCAGACCACTTAGCAAAGACCTCCAACATCTGACAAACTGCTTCTCTGCTTTCTCAATCTGTAGCACTATAATTCTCCCCTTACAGCCCTTTAAGATTTATAACCAACATTCACACCTGCTAAAGGCAGTCAAATGTTGCATGTTATGATGAAAAAGGATGAATAGAACATTATCCTTGCATTCTGAAAATTTAGAAAAGCAGTAGGTGGAGACTGGTAGGAAAATAGTAGACTAAATTTAACATGGTACTATTTAAAATAATGTATCAAGTGATGTGAAGAACAGATAAGGAAGTGACTGATTTTGTAGGGAATGCAGTGCATGCTCAAGAATAGCTTTTAATAAAAGAAGTACCTAAGAATTAGGTTTCAACATTCATTTTTATTTTTTGTTTCAGGAAAAAGAACAAGGTGAAGATGCCAAGTACCTACGTATGTTGGTGTGATCGGAACACCTATTACAATTGGTCAAAGGTTTCATTTCTCACAAAATACACTAAGTTTTCTTTTACCTCCAATCCTCTGCACAAACTTTTTTTTTTTCCTGAAATACCTTTTATAATTTCTCCCCCAAAGTCTGTATCAAATCTAAATCAAAACAGCTGGAAATACCCATTAGCCTGGTGCCCTTTTAAAGACATCTTATGTTTGAGCTCCACTGCCCCCTCAATCTCTGAATTTCTAAGCAACAGTCTTCTGAATTATATTAACCCTGTCCATGTATTCCTAAGCTTGTACTCTGTCATATATATCTAATTAGTCAGTAAAAACACTGATAATTTTAAAATACTATGTAAAATGCTATGCACAGAGAAGTTCTAAACAAATATTTTTTTCATTTAAGTCTTTTTTCTTTTTTTTTTAAATTTTATTTTATTTTTAAACTTTACATAATTGTATTAGTTTTGCCAAATATCAAAATGAATCCGCCAAAGGTATACATGTGTTCCCCATCCTGAACCCTCCTCCCTCCTCCCTCCCCATACCATCCCTCTGGGTCCTCCCAGTGCACTAGCCCCAAGCATCCAGTATCGTGCATCGAACCTGGACTGGCAACTCATTTCTTACATGATATTTTACATGTTTCAATGTCATTCTCCCAAATCTCCCCACCCTCTCCCTCTCCCACAAAGTCCATAAGACTGATCTATACATCAGTGTCTCTTTTGCTGTCTCGTACACCGGGTTATTGTTATCATCTTTCTAAATTCCATATATATGTGTTAGTATACTGTATTGATGTTTTTCCTTCTGGCTTACTTCACTCTGTATAATAGGCTCCAGTTTCATCCACCTCATTAGAACTGATTCAAATGCATTCTTTTTAATGGCTGAGTAATACTCCATTGTGTATATGTACCACAGCTTTCTTATCCATTCATCTGCTGATGGACATCTAGGTTGCTTCCATGTCCTGGCTATTATAAACAGTGCTGCGATGAACATTGGGGTACACGTGTCTCTTTCCCTTCTGATTTCCTTAGTGTGTATGCCCAGCAGTGGGATTGCTGGATCATAAGGCAGTTCTATTTCCAGTTTTTTAAGGAATCTCCACACTGTTCTCCATAGTGGCTGTACTAGTTTGCATTCCCACCAACAGTGTAAGAGGGTTCCCTTTTCTCCACACCCTCTCCAGCATTTATTATTTGTAGACTTTTGGATCGCAGCCATTCTGACTGGTGTGAAATGGTACCTCATAGTGGTTTTGATTTGCATTTCTCTGATAATGAGTGATGTTGAGCATCTTTTCATGTATTTGAACAGTAAATTCACCTTAGAATTATACTTCTCAGCTCTAAACCTTAGACCTACTAACATGCATGCTTGTCAAAAACTGTCTGTCTATGTGTGTTTCTCTCTTCCCATCTACCCCCAGCATCCTGGCACACGTTCCTGTCCTAGCCTGCGATACCCTTACTTCCAGCCGTCTGACATATTCCTAGGAGTTTATCAAACATTAATATAGACATTTTCTTTCTTCCCATAAGTCTCCTTATCCCCCAACATCCATCAGATATCACACTTCAATGTTTATATATAACTTAATAATACACCTCTATCAGAGCACTTAAGACTCCACATTACAATTCTCTTCTTACTTTCTTGTCTCATTTTGGGGAAAGAGACTGGAGACTGTTTATTTTGTATCCCTAAATATTTGTTTGCAGTGATGCTTAAGTTTTAACTTAAAAAAAAAAAAAGAAGCCTTGAAACACATGGCTATAATTTGAATGTGCTGATGCAAAAGCTATTCTAGATACAGGAAACAACAAAATGCAGTTGAAAATGTAGGAAAATATGCTTTATAATAGGGGATAGAAAGGAGTTCTGCTATGCTGGAATGTAGGCTTAATAAAAGAAAATAGTTAAGAGATGAGTGAAACAATTTATAAATGAATACTGCACTCATTATGGAATGTTATGGAAATGGTTCATGTGTAAACAGAACTAGAAATCCAGGCTATGATTAAAGCAGGAGACTCTAGAAATTTGTGTCATTAAAATCAATTTATCAATCAATAAGCAGAGGAAGATAAAATTATGAGTGAGGCACTGATGTATTTAATAAAGGCTACAGTGGGAAGAATCTATGTGCAGAGAGACTAGTAGCAGAAATAATAACAGAATGTGGACTGACAAAGTAAGACTGGGATACCAGGGAAGACAGAGACAGGAGGGCTTGTGAAGGCTGAACTGTAAAGATTTGGCAACCTCGGATCTACTATTCGGGCTTTTCAGGTAGTACTAGTGCTAAAGAACCCTCCTGCCAAGCAGGAGATATAAGAGATGTGGATTTGATCCCTGGGTCAGGAGGATCCCCTGAAGGAGGGCAATATTGGAGCAACTCACTCCAATATTCTTGTTGGAGAATCCCATGGACAAAGGAGCCTGGTGGGCTACAGCCCATAGGGTCGCAAAGAGTCAGACACAACTGTAGTGACTTAACATGCACGTGCCCGTGATCGACTGTTCATTCAATAATGTGTTTGCTCTAGGCACAATATTACTTGCTATGAAAAATTTTAGGTAAATATAGATCATGCTCTCAATAAGTTTAAGTAAGAAGAGGAAAAGAGCTGTGAAGAAAAAGGAATTTAAGCTCAAACTTGAAAGGAAGAATTTAAATAGATCATATGAAATTATGATCTATCATGCTGCTACTGCTGCTAAGTTGCTTCAGTCGTGTCCGACTCTGTGCGACCCCATGGACGGCAGCCCACCAGGCTCCCCCGTCCCTGGGATTCTCCAGGCAAGAACACTGGAGTAGGTTGCCATTTCCCTCTCCAATGCATGAAAGTGAAAAAATAAAGTGAAGCCGCTCAGTCATATCCAACTCCTAGCGACCCCATGGACTGCAGCCTACCAGAGATCCATGGGATTTTCCAGGCAAGAGTACTGGAGTGGGGTGCCATTGCCTTCTCCAATGATCTATCATAGATCGTATCTATCATAGATCCTATCATTCAAGGGATAGGAAAATCCCATAAAAGCTACCAAAGTTACCAAGGTGGGATTGATTGTGTTTAGAATGAAGAATGATATCTGCAGTTTGGACTGAGTATGTGTGATGGGTAGATAAATTAAATGAGATGAGGATTAAAGAAAAGATTAGGCTTATGAAGGAATGAGACCTTAATATGTCAGACTGATGATTTGTTAGGTATTTTATCTCTTGTTTGGGGATCTCTTGCCTGTTTTTATATTATTTGATTCTTTTTTTATTTTTGTGTAAGATCATGCTAGATTATCTTCTGAAAATATCTCTTTTCATGAAGGGCCATTGTGACCCTCTGTCCCAGGAATCTAAATGTTACTCAGTGACACAGGCCAGTAAATGGGAGGAGCTGAAGCTCACCAATCACAGTGTCATGGACAGAGTATCCTCTCATTTCTTCACACTTCCCTGTGTTCTGTTCTTTCCACTAGCGGGTGGTTTTGCTTTTCCTTTTGGCCTATGAATTACTAAGAATCCTTTCAATAAATTGCTCGTTTCCCCAAAGTAAGCTAGAGTTGACTTCTGTTACTTAAAAGCAAAGTGCCTTTATTCAGAAACCAACAGAATTATATTATACAAGCCTCTCACATAAGTGTCTGACGAAAACATTTTATTTCACATACGTAGTTTTCGAAGAAAGAATGAAAAATCAAAAGATCTGTCCAGTGAAAGAGTAACTGTAGTACTGATGTTATTTCAAGGCATCATTATGTGGAAAACTGTGCTACATTTGAAAGACATCATAAATCCATGTACAAAGTAATTGTTACTTAGAAAGTGTTCCTGAAAAGAATAAATTCCCCATGACTTTGTAGCCAGTCCATACAATCAACAATTTATATTAAGCAAGCCAGAATTAGATTATCCTTGAAGAGCTTGAAGAAGATATTTTCAATTACTTGAAAATGTGTAGCTGGCACACACACAAAAAATAGCATTCACATTCAAGTAGTTTTGTATGAAAGAATAAAAGGTTAAGAGTAAAAACTAAAAGCAGGACAGACTCAAGACAAAAGCAATAACAATTTCAGGATAAAAATTTTTCATAAGTTAAAATGTTTTATATGTCAGGTATCCATCAAATCTCTCACATTAAACGACAACAACTTTTACTACTAACAGATGAAAAATATTTAGAAACTGTGTGGCAAAATCTATTCTAAACACTATGTGAACTCTCCTATTTATGTTTGGCAAGATTGCTATGGATTCTGATCACATATGAACAGATAACCTGACCCACAATCGTTTAACCAAAAATAGGACATTCTGCTCACATATGCAGAATTCTCTGGAAGTTTGGCCTAAAAGGAAAATTCATAGGCTTAAAAGCTATTAAAAAATTTAGTTTCAGCTTCTCACTTTGAACCTCCTCACTTTCACTAGTTGTCACTGTAACCCTTCATGATCAAGGATGGCTATATAAATCCAGCTGGACACTCTACGAACTCAAAGTCTAACAGAAAGAGTAATTTCTTGCCCTTCAACATATTAATGTCTTGACTTGATTCTCATTGTCTAAATTGAACGGCATTCATTCCTGACACAATCAGGAAGACATGTTGAAATCAGAAAGACAAAATAGATACAGACTCATACACAAAGAAAACACAAAGTAAAATATTTGTAGTTATCAAAGAAGACAGGGAGGTGGTGAAGGGATAAATCAGGAGTATGGGATTAACAGATACATACCACCATATATAAAATATAGAAACAACAAAGGATTTACTCTATGGCACAGGGAATAATATTTAATGTATTGTAATAATCTATAGGGCTTCATAGGTACCACCAGTGATAAACAGTCCACCTGCCAATGCAGAGACACAGGAGACACAGGTTCAGTTCCTGGGTCAGGAAGATCATCTGGAGGAGGAAATGGCAACCCACTCCAGTATTCTTGCCTGGAAAATCCCATGGGCAGAGGAGCCTGGTGGGCTACTGTCTATGGGATCACAAAGAGTCGGTCACGACTGAACATAAGCATACACACAATAATCTACAATGAAAAACAATCTAAAAAATGATATATATGTAACTGAATCACTTTGCTGTACATTTGAAACTAACACAATATTGTAGACTGTACTTCAGTGAAAAAGCAGTTGTCAGGCTCCAAAGCATACGAAGTAGCCATTATCCAATTTGACCCTTGAACAATGTGGGTTAAGGGTGCTGACGCTATTGCATAGTTGAAAATCCACATGTAACTGATAATTCTCCTTATATGTTGCTTCTCCATATCCTCAATTCCTTACCCAGGGTTTCAAATAATGTGTATCATAAAGCACTGTAGTATTTAGTACTGAAAAAAAAATCTACTTTTAAGTGGACCTGTGAGGTTCAAACTCTCAAGGGTCTGCTGCTCAAGGATCAATTGTACTGTACACTCATATCCTCCAAGGAGAGGATAATAAGGACACTCTTTTGCTAACCACATATGATGAAAGTAGTCATAATAGAAAACCTGAGGTGAGATTTTCCAGGAGGTAAGAAAACTGAGGCACAAAAAAGTTAAACAACTGTTTTGAAGTGACTAACCAGTCAATGGTTGAGCTAAAATTCAGACTAGATCTATCTGATGGTAGAGTTGGAATCCTAATTACTGGACTATGTAAATCATGTTATGACCGCTATTAAATATAATTGTACACAGCTAAGTTGACCGGAAATTTGGAGTGCTTTACCTTGATGAATTTTTATTTCTTCCATTAATCATGTTCCCTAACAGTCTATGACTTTGCATAAGTTTCCCAACCCAGGGATAAGACAGCAGGTCAGTGCTGACTGAAATAAAAAACACAGTGATTGACTAGATTTAAGTTTCAATGGGTACTTTTATGTTGGTCTTGTTTCTTTTTAAATGGATACTAAGACAATGATCTTAAAATGTGGACTGTACTAAAAAAAAAAAAAAAGTGATGAAGTTATGTTCCATGAGCTTCTATTCACATATCAAGAACCAATCTTTACAGACTAAATCATCAATTTTGTTCCATAACTTTGAAGGGACATTATGAATACTGACAGAATTTGCAACACTATTAATACTGACTGAGAAGAAGTTACTTATGATGTAGAAAAATCATGCCACAGGGAAAGATGTAATGGCAAGTCCAAGAATATCAATACAAGACTCTGCTACATGCTAATTAGATTCAATCTTTAGTAATGAGTTCTAAGTATCCATATTTTTTGAATAATTGCTATTTTTTTTAATGTTAAGTCAGTGTTGATAAAGATTGCTCTAGGAAAAAAAAAAGATATTACATAACAAATTACCATAGCAAGTAGGCAACAGCATTACTAGGAAGTTTCCAGGGAGATGAGTCTGAGGAAACTCTTCTAACTTTATAGCTTAAACAGAGCCTAGAAGGATCCAGAAGTCCCTGTGTGCTCCAGTTAGGTGCTCCGAGGGCTAAAGAATAAGTCAAGAGTAGGAGTAGGACCAAACGATCCCTGAATTTGGGGGTTTAATAAATAAGACAAATGACCAGGACCATAGATAGACACCAATAAGAGGTGTGGAAAAATCACTCTGAAAAGCCAGAGAGGATAAATATTTTGCCAAGGTCAATCCAGGTTCAAGAACAGAGGAGTCACTCAACATATATTCAGAACATCATATGTAGCTTGAGATCCAACATGATCTTAAAAGGAACAGAACATCATGAAAGTTGAGCACTTGAGCATTTACAAATATGAGAATTGTTAAGCTTAAACAATGCTACTTTAATGTTTTTTTGTTATTTATTTATTTTTTTTACATATCAGGTGAATGTATTTTTCTTTTTTTTGCCTATCAGGGTTAAAGACTTGAAACATCACTTTTTACAGATAATTAAACACTTTATTTCCTGTGCAGATTTAAATGGAAGTATGTTCATATTTTGTTCAGTTTATATAATTTTAAAGGTTCTTTTTTACCTCTTTGGATTTTTTTACTTTTTCTTCTCCATTTTAGAAGTTATGCTATAGCTAGGTTTACAACTAGAACGAAAGCAAAATTTCAGATAAGACATCCTTTTTTCAGCTATTATTTCCAGAAGGTTAAACCCACTGAGGGGATTTTACAAAGTGCCTCTGAGGAAACTATACAGAGAGAGAAGCAGCAGAATTTGCCTGATGGAGAGGTGGTTGATCTGCAGGCTGGGAAAAGAGCACGTATGAACTGCAAGTACAGAAGGAAGGGAGAAGTAGGTTTTGGAGATACTTAAAATCAGCATAAGAAGAGGGGTCAAAACACCCAAATGGAGTCAGTTGAACAGTGCTTACAGAGAAAGCGAGACATAGCAACTTATGCTTGCAAGTGTTGACAAAGATTCTTATATACACAGTTGACAGGGAAATAGCTCAAAATTTCCAGACCTAGTGAAGGTCTCATAGGAGACCAAGGCAGTAATTCTGTCTGGTCTGGTAAGATCAAAAGCCCAATTAAAATGAGATCAATTTAAAGGAAATAAAATTCAGTTCATTATATATCTAGGTACTATTCATACCTACTACACAAAATGTAAGTTTATATTGATGGACTAAGTTCATAAATATTCACTAAGATCTTCGATAACCAATGATTGTTTAAGACATTAAGTATATAATAAAAATGGGCTTCCTAGGTGACTCAGAGGTAAAGAATTCATATGCCAAGCAGGAGACACAGGTTCAATCCCTGGGTCAAGAAGATCCCATGGAGAAGGAAATAACAATCTACTCCAGTATTCTTGCCTGGGAAATCCAGTGGCAAGGAGGAGCTTGATGGGCTACAGAGGAGCCAGATGGGCTACAGTCCATGAGGTTGCAAAGAGACAGACATGACTTAGTGACTAAACAATAACAATATAATAAAACATATTCTTGAGCAAAATATTGAGAGATGAATGAGACACTTGCACAGAAAGATGAGCCAACGCACATTCAGATTTACTAGGAAATGGGCTGCTATCATGGATTTCATCAGAAATGAGTTAACAAACACCCCTGGTATTTCCACATAAACATATTATTCTCCTAATATACCCACATATAGAAGTCAGATCATTAACAAAATATTAAGTCACAATTAAAAACATTTTTGAACAAATATACAAACTCACACAATGTACAAATTTGTGCATTTTAGAAAAATGGCTGAAATACTTTTTTCCTGCTAAAATTTAATTGCCTGGGAAAACTAATTAATAATGAAAGTCTAAGGATATTTCATCTCTCCAACTTTGCAGCTACTTCAGGTTTCACAACACATTCTATCATTTATCTGTTAGAAAATAACTCATATTTGTCTTCAAACTTTAAAATCTGACATATTTAATTGCCTGGTCAAATCTGGATTTGATTAACAATTGTTTTAAAGGTAATCATTCAGAAGTTCATTTTTTTTAGTTTAATTTTGCGCAGTGCTATCTAAAGATGTTACTGCTGTTCAGAGGAGTGTATCATTACTCAGAAAGGAAGTGATTTATTGAGTAATTAAAGCTAACTAAATCTATACCAACTCGATGCAAATTATAAGTGAATAGTAACTTGGTCTGAGCTCTGCAATCTTTGTTAAATGTAAAGGACAATTTATTTTGCTACTATTAGTACTTCTAATCCTGTTGGGTTTTACTAAACAGTTTCTTTAGTTTTAGATTTATGTTTGCTTTCTAAGAAAAAGTAAGACACTAAAAATATGAGTATTTTCACTGAAATTAGGCACAGTGACAGAAAAAATATTGGATGATTTTAAAACTCTGAATAAAATAGTAATTCAAAATTATACACACATTCATTTACTTTCAGTTAACACACACTTCTGAGTACACATTTATCTACCTGTCAATGTTTTCTATAAATATATAATAGTAAATGTGTATTGATACAACATGGAGAAGGAAATGGCAACCCACTCCAGTACTCTTGCCTGGAAAATCCCATGGACGGAGGAGCCTGGTAGGCTATAGTCTATGGGGTCGCAAAGAGTCGGACCCGACTGAGCGACTTCACTCACTCATTGATACAACATACAAATGGTCATAATTTTATTAATTCCATTTTCTACTCATTAAGTGGTTAACAATGCAAATATTTGAACTTCCTTCTCCCTGTTATAATTTTCAGCTTGCTGCTGCTGCTGCAAAGTCGCTTCAGTCGTGTCCGATTCTGTGCGACCCCATAGACGGCAGCCCACCAGCCTTCCCCATCCCTGGGATTCTCCAGGCAAGAACACTGGAGTGGGTTGCCATTTCCTTCTCCAATGCATGAAAGTGAAAAGTGAAAGTGAAGTTGCTCAGTCATGTCCGACTCCTAGTGACCCCATGGACTGCAGCCTACCAGGCTTCTCTGTCCATGGAGTTTTCCAGGCAAAAGTACTGGAGTGGGGTGCCATTGCCAGTGTCTACTATTTTTTATAAATTAAGCTGAATTAAAAACTAAAACATAAACAACATCTGCATAAATGCACAAAAACATAAATAAACATCTGCAAATGTTACAGAGTTGGAAAACTTCCACATATTGTTAGCAATAAAAAATGTGAAAAAATTATATGAATAGGCAAGTGAGAGATGCATGAATGTTTGGGTTTATATTTCCATTTATGTATAACACCATAAACTCAAACAAATATTAAAGAATGTATATACATTTATACAGATAAATAACTATAGAAATTATACTATTACTTTGGCATAATAAAAATCATAAAGTAAAAAATTTGCAACAATAGAAAGTGACTATTTGCATGTTTAGAGTTATAATAGAATTTTGTGCAAAAATATAACTACTACCATTTTTATATAAATCATTCAAATTTTTAAAAACTGTGTTTCTTTTATAATTAAGAGAATTATTTTCTAATAGAAACTCACATGATTATTTTCTAATTGTGATTTGTTTATCATGGTTTTCATTTAATGTAAGAACAATAATGAGTTTGGGCTTCCGTGGTGGCTCAGATGGTAAAGTATCTGCCTGCAATGCAGAAGACCCAGGTTCAGTCCCTGGGTTGGGAAGATTCCCTGGAGAAGGAAATGGCAACCCACTCCAAGTACTCTTGACTGGAAAATCCCATGGATGGAGCAGCCTGGTAGGCTGTAGTCCATGGGGTTGCAAAAAGTCCGACACAACTGAGTGACTTCATGTTCACTTTCATAACAAGAAAAGATGAAGAAATAAACTGTGTGCCATTGAACAGTTACACTTCCACTAGACTTAAATTTGTGAAATTCTGATACAATATTTCTCAACAACATTCTAGTGCCTTCTCCACAAAAATAACACAAGTTATATCTACAATATTGGGTATACTATAATAAAACTTCTTTCATCTAATCTTTAGCATTATATTAATAGTAGCCCCCTAAATTGATATTCAATTTTTAAAATTCAACTTAATTTTCTTTTCAATTTGTGGACCCAAGCTTAAATATAGTACTGAGTCAAAATACTTAGGAATTAAGTATGTTTGAGATAGGGATGGAGGGATTAGGAGAGGAGGGAGAAAGAGACTGGATGTAGCTGAATCATCCCTGATTATTATAAATCATTGCTCGATATAAGCCAACTTTTAACCCTCCACTGCCCTACAAGACTTCTCTAGGGATTCCTACATTCATCTTAAAAAATTTGGTGCCTGCTTTTCTAAATATGTGGGCTATATAGAATTTCACAGGTATTTCTCGTTTAGATTTAAACCACAGTCTATTGGAGATCTTCATATGAAGCCTCCAAAACTCCTCAAAACCAAGTTTGAAAGCAGAATCATATATTGCCATATGGAAAATTATAAACAGAATCATTGAGACTGTGCTATTTTTAAGGATATCAAAAAACAGATCTTCATGTGAACTTTTAAACAAATACGATATGCTGGTTCAAATAGTTTTTGCTGACCCTGAGCATGAGGGAAAAAGTAAATGTGCAAGTTTGCCAGTTGAATTACTTGGTTACGAGTACAATCACTTTTATATAGGAAAATGTGTCTGCTAACTAACCTGACCTTTAAGCTGCTCTGTATTTTGCATTTTTTTCTCATCTCTGCAGTATCATACTTTTGTACTATCAGCTGCACTAAATTACAGTCATACATGCTAGTAACTCTATTACCCTGTGATTTCATTATCTTCTTTCTTCCTTTCTTTTTTTTTTCTGCATTAATGCTTAGAGCACATACTAAATGCCATTTCTAGTACTCATGGTATAGTGAGAAATAAATACAAAACACACCCTCACATTATTTGCAGAAGCAGGATTCATGGCGTAACCATGAGGAATGTGGAAAGGAAACAAAGAGGGGTTTGGCTTCTGGACAGCAAAAAAAATTAAAAAGACCTCTTTTGGTCTAATAAAGTGAGTGAAAACCCCAATCCTGATTTGGTATCGTTACCTGAGATCACTCTTCTTGTGCAAAGGGAAGAAAGTGCAGGTTGAGAAAAATTACAGCTGTTGAAACTGGTTCTTCTCTTTCTCCATCATACATCTCATCTGTTTTACCTCCTTTCTTCTATATGTTTTGTCCCTTCTTATCTATTGACTTCTCCCCCACAGGCTCTGAGCATTCTCAAGCGCCTCCATAATGAAAAAAAATAAAAAGCTGGCATATAATACTGCAGCCTAAGACAACAACAATTATATTTTCTTATAGCTATCTCACAAATTTTCTTACAATTTATACTTCCTTACATCCCATTCAATTCTCATTTCACTACCTCTGGCTTCTAAATTCATCATATAACTATTTTTTCACTGGTAGCTCAGCTGGTTGAGAATCTGTATGCAGTTCAGGAGACCTGGGTTCCATCCCTGGGTTGGGCAGATACACTGGAGAAGGGAACGGCTACCCACTCCAGTATTCTGGCCTGTGTAGTCCATGGGGTTGTAAAGAGTCAGATACGACTGAGCGACTATCACTTTCACACATATGAAAGTCAACAATAGCCAAATGCAACAGATACTTCTTTCAGTTGAATTTACTAAATACCCCAGAATCATTGGCTATGCTTTTTAAATGTATTTTTCATACATCCATTGCTGCCATGGAGACTGCAGGGTCTCATCACTTCCTAGTTTATCTGCTTTCCTTTGGAAATTTCTTATCTTTAAATACACAGCATATATATATGCCCTCTAACCCTCTTTTAATTTTTTAGAAAATTTAAACTGTTCTCTTGAATTTGATTAATGAAAATAAGCTTATAATATATTGTCCATTGAAATAAAGCACTTTATTAACAAAATTTTCAAGTTTGAAAACCTTGACCCTTGTATAACCTCTCATCCTCTGATGTTCTTTATTGTAGTTACTGATAACCAAGTCACTCAAGGTAGATCTTGGGGAATCAAAATGCTTCAATCTGTTGAAGTCTTTATTCAATCCTACAACCTATTGATTGCTAAACTCACATATATTTATCTCTTACACAGTTTTGAATAGATTTATTCATCTTTATCACCATGCCATTTATTTATATTCTCTTTATCATTTGAATGTGTACATAACTTACTCATAACTATAACTCTAATAGCTGCCAAGGTGTAAATCGCATTATATCTATCTTAGTCTCTTTGGGCACTATAAAAAATATATCAGGAAATGGGTGACTTACAAACAACAGAAATTTATTTTTTCAATTTTCTTGAGACTAGAACAAGGTGCCAGCATGGTCAGGTGAGAACTTTAGAATCTCAGACTTTTTCTTATATATTTGTATATGATGGAAGGATTAAGGGATCTCTGTGGGGTCTCTTTTATAAGAGCACTAATTCCATGCATGAGGGATCCACTCTCATGACCTAAGCATCTCCCAGAGGCCCAATCAACCCACTGGGCTCTAGAGTTTCAGAATGTAAATTGTGAGGGGATATAAACATGCAGACCATAATATCTTTTCTCTATATCATAACAACTTAGTGGCTTTCTCTGTCAGGATAACTGACCAGATCCGTTCCATGACACATGAAACCATCACACACTACATGTCCATGAAGCCCGTGCCGCTAACATGTTATGATGAAACACAAAACTGCCTTTATTAACCATAATGCACACATTATTTAATCTTGTTAATTTTTATTCACAATTATGACTGTACTCCATTCTTTTTTTAATTTCCACTGTTTCATCTGCCAGGAATGTTCTTTCCACCTCCCTTGATGAGTATACTTCCTAATTAATGTTCTACATTAAAATATGGCTAGGTATCATTCTCCACTCCAGTACTCTTGCCTGGAAAATCCCATGGGCGGAGGAGCCTGGTAGGCTGCAGTCCATGGGGTCGCGAAGAGTCGGACACGACTGAGCAACTTCACTTTCACTTTTCACTTTCATGCATTGGAGAAGGAAACGGCAACCCACTCCAGTGTTCTTGCCTGGAGAATCCCAGGGACGGGGGAGCCTGGTGGGCTGCCGTCTATGGGGTCACACAGAGTCGGACACGACTGAAGTGACTTCGCAGCCGGTATCATTGCCTGAGAACCCATTTCATGCTCTCCCTCTCCCCCTACACAGACTGAATAAACCTAGATATTGCCCAGGCTTAGTCAAGAGCATTTCTTTTTTTCATTCACTTCTAAAGTTTATAATTTTATATGAGAGTATTTCCTAGTATACTCTGAATTCCTCTGGGTGCAGTGATTTAACATTATTTATCTTTATTTTTCTTCCTGCATAGCAGTTGTTATAAATAAATATATATATATAGGGCTCCTAAATATAAACAACATGTATAGAAAAGCCAGCACAATTTGTTTTGCTTTCTTTCAGAAAAATTGAAAAAATGCATAAAGCATATCATTGTAATAAAGGTTGAGTGGTGGGAACTTAAAATACGGGTTATTCCTTGGCATTTTAAAAATATATATCCTATTTTACATTAATTGGTCATCATGTTACCAATTGGTTATAGATACCAAGTCTTGAGGAATTAAAAAGTGAATGTTTTGTAAAAGTCAAGTTATTTTATTAAATTTAGCAATGTTTTCTTTCTTAATGTATAAGAACCAAGTGATCTAGGTGTTGCTAAAGCTTAAAAAACTTCAGCAAGAGTAGGACAAGCTGTTAAACCAGAATCACTTTATAGGAAAGATCTGTGTTTAAATAATTCAATTTGCCTAGAAGAATTTGTGCAACAATTCAAAGAACCAGTGACTAATTAATTAACAAAGTTTGAAGTATATTAAGAAGAAGTTTAGAATATGAAAATCAATAGGGATAAAATGATTAGATTTGATTTTCATAAATGTAGCCTAGATATTTGGAATACTTATCTTTTATCATCCCTGACAACTCCTTATCTTCTTTTGCCCTCACTAGCATGATCAATATGAATTGTTCTTTACTTTTTTTTTAAATGATTTCTGCTTGCTATAATCTGCATATAATCACTGCATCATGTAAATCACCTGAATTCAAATTTGAGTATAACCACAGCAAAATTTGAAGAAATGTCTGTTACAGTGTTTGATATAAACATTTTTTTAAATTGAAGTATAGGTGATTTACACTGTGGTTAGTTTCTGGTGTACAGTAAAGTGATTCAGTTATTCACATACATGCATACTCTTTTCCATTATGGCTTCTTATAGTATATTGGATATAGTTCCCTGTACTATACTAGGACCTTGATTTATATATATTCATATGTAGTAGCTTGTACTTGCTAATCCCAAACTCCTAATTTACTCCTCCACAACTTTCCTTTCCCCTATCATACCCGTAAACTATTTACTATGTCTGTGAGTCTATTTGTTTCATAAATAAGTTCATTTGTGTCATAGTTCAGATTCAACATATAAGTGATATTATATGGTGTTTGTCCTCCTTTGATTTACTTCATTTAGCATGATAATCTCTAGGTCCATCCATCTTGCTGCAAATGGCATTTATTTTTTTTTATAGCTGAGTATTATCCTGTTGTGTGTGTGTGTGTGTGTGTATCTTCTTCATCCATTCATCTGTCGATGAACATTTAGATTGTTCTATGTCTTGGCTATTGTAAATAGTGCTGCTATGAATATTGGTATGCATGTATCTTTCTAATTATTCTCTGAATATATGCCCAGGAGTAGGATTGCTAGATCATATGTCGGCTCTATTTTTAGTTTCTCAAGGAACCTCCATAATGTTTTCCATAATGGCTGCACCAATTTACTTTCCCACCAACACTGCAGGAGGGTTCGTTTTTCTTCACACCATCTCCATCATTTGTTATTTGTAGATGTTTTAATGATGGCCATTGTGGCTGGTGGGAGGTGGTACCTCATGTAGTTTTAATTTGTATTTCTCTAATAATTAGCATATTTGTACGTCTTTTCATGTTCCCACTGGCCATTTCTATATTTTCTTTGGAGAAATGTCTATTCAGATTTTCTGTCTCTTTTTTGACTGGGTTGTTGGACTTTTTTATATTGAGTTGTAGAAGCTTTTAGATATTTCGGAGATTGATCCCTAGACAATTGCATCATTTGTGAATATTTTCTCCCAGTCTGTAGACTGTCTTTTCAGTCTGTTTCTGGTTTCCTTTGTTGTGGAAAAGCTTATAAGCTTGATTAGTTCCCATTTGTTTATTTTTGCTTTTATTTCTATTGCTTTGGGTCACTGATCTAAGGAAACATTGCTGTTATTTACATCAAAGACTGTTTTGTCTTATTCTAGGAGTTTTATGGTGCTGTGTCTTATATTTAAGTATTCAAGTCATCTATAGTTTACTTTTGTGTAAACTTTTACTTTTGTGTATGGTGTGAAGGTGTGGTCTAACTTCCTTGATTCAAATGAAGCTGTCCAGCTTTTCCAACACCACTTGTTGAAGAGACAAGAGACCTTGTATATTCTTGCCACTTTTGTCAAAGATTAATTCACCATAGGTGTGTGGACTTATTTCTGGGCTCGCTATTGTATTCCGCCGATCCATATGTTTGTTTTGGGCTGATACCATGCTGTTTTGATTATTGTAGATTTGTAGTATTGTTTGAAGTCCTGGTGTATTATGCCTTTAGCTTTGTTCTTCCTCTTCAGGACTGCTTTGGTAATTTGGGGGTTTTATGGTCTCATATAAATTTTATGATTATATGTTCTAGTTCTGTGAAAAATGTCCTGGGAATTTTAAAGGGATTACATTAAACGTTAGATTGCTTCAGTTAGTATGGTCATTTTAATGGTATTTATTCTTCCAATCCAAGGGCATGAGAAATCTTTCCATTCTATTGAATCATCTGAAGATGACTGAAAGGATTGAAAAGCTTCCCTGGTGGTTCACCAGTAAAGAATCTGCCTTCAATGCAGGAGACCACCTATTATGCAGGAGATATGGGTTAAATCCCTGGGTTAGGAAGATCCCCTGGAGAAGGAAATGGCAACCCATTCCAACATTCTTGCTCTGAAAATCCCATGGACAGAGGAGCTGGGCAGGCTACAGTCCATGGAGTCACAAGAGTTGGACATGACTTAGCGACTACACCACCACAGTTTCCTTTATCAATATCTTATAGCTCATGACATATTAATCTTCCACCTCCTTGGCCAGGTTATTCAGTGTTTTATTTCTCTCTCTCTCTCTTTTTTTTTTTTTGACATGATTTTAAGAGGATTTTTTTTTTTTTTTACATTCCTTTTCTGATATTCCATTGTTGGTGTAAAGAAATGCAACAGATTTCTGTATGTTAATCTTTTGTCATGCTACCTTACTGAATTTGTTTATCAGTTTTAGGAGTTTGTGTTGGAATCTTCAGGGTTTTCTGTATATAATTTATGTCATCTTCATATGATAACACTTTTACCTGTTCTCTTCCAATTTAGAAACTTTTATTTCTTTTCTTATCTGCTTGCTGTGTCCAGGACTTCACTTCATGGCAAACAGATAGGGAAACAATGGAAACAGTGACAGACTTTATTTTTTCGGGCTCCAGGATCACTGCAGATGGTGACTACAGCCATGAAATTAAAAGACACTTGCTCTTTAGAAGAAAAGCTATGACAAACCTAGACAGCATATTAAAAAAAAGAGACCTTACTTTGCCACCAAAGTCCATCTAATCAAAACTATGGTTTCTCCAGTAGTCATGTATAGATGTGAGAGTTGGACCATAAAGAAAGCTGAGCACTAAAGAACTGATGCTTTTGAACTGTGGTGTTGGAGAAGACTCTTGAGAGTCCCTTGGACTGCAAGGAGATCAAACTAGTGAATTGAAAAAGAAATCAGCCCTGAATAGTCATTGGAAGGACTGATGCTAAAGCTGAAGCTCAAATACTGTGTCTACCTGATGTGAAGAACTGACTCCTTAGAAAGACCTTGATGCTGGGAAAGATTGAAGGCAGGAGGAGGAGGGATGGCAGAGGATGAAATGGTTGGATAGTATCACCAACTCAATGAAGATGAGTTTGAGCAAGCTCTGGGAGGTAGTGATGGATTGGGAAGCCTGACATGCTGCAGTCCATCGGGTCGCAAAAAATCAGACATGACTGAGCAACTTGAACTGAATCTTCTGATATGGATACTTTACTTCTTTTTTTGTCTGCTTGCTGTGTCTAGGACATAATACTATATTGAAAAAAGTCCTGAGACTGGGCATATTGTCTTATTTCAGATTTTGCAGGAAAGCTTTCAACTTTTCACTGTTGAGTTATATACTGGCTATAGGTTTGTCATAAGTAGTTTTTATTATGTTGATGTGTTTCCTCTATACCCACTTTGGTAAGTTTTTATCATGAAAGGATGTTGAATTTTATCAAATGCTTTTTCTACTTCCATTGAGATGATCATGTAGTTTTTGTCTTTTGTTGATGTGGTTTATGACATTGTTTGATTTGCGTATGTTGAAACATTCTTGTTACCCTGGGTAATTACAACTTGATCATGCCGCATGATTTTTTCATGTGTTGCTGGATTCAGTTTGCTAATATTTTTTCAGAATATCTGTACTTACATTAATCAAAGATATTACATATAATTTTTTGGTACTATCTGATATAAAATTTTTAAAAGATTATTTAGTTGAGTTCCCACAATATAAGATAATTTAAAACAAAATGCAATCATGCTGGTCATTTAAGTTACATGCAGCAATATTTGTAACATTCTTAACACATATATCCACACTATGGGCAAAGCTAAGTTATAGGAAAGATCACATATAATATATTCTTCACTCTTAAAGTAGATTCTAGTATTGTTCTGTCATCTGAGACACTCTTTAAATTATAAAAGCTATGTCTGTAACATAAATAATGTTTTAAAAGAAAGCTGATAAAATGATAACTTAAAGAACATTTGTGAGGTGGCAATTATTTTTAACTGAAACCTCTGCAATATCCATGTACTAAATGCTTTTCAGAGAGGATTCTTTCTAGGTCTGAGGCCTTGAAACACTTTTGAAATCAGAAGAATATTTTTGTTATTATTATTCAAAGCAGTGTTCAGTATGAGAACCAGGAGACATATTTACTCACTTACTGAATTTCATTATGCATAATTTATATTTGGTGCATATTTTAATATTATATTGAAAGTAAATATGTCCCATAAGGATTCAATTTCACAAAGTCTCATTTTATTTTCTTAGATTAGTATATTTAAATTACCAGCATGATCTCTTTGGCTTTTATCTCATACTATGGAGACTCAACAAAGTGATCTTTTTAAAAGACTATCAAACATACCAGACATTTCTCAAATTGTTGATGTCATATTAAAATTTTAATTCAGATAACTTACAATACACACTTGGATGCAGATCATTACTATTTTTTTTATGGCATACAAGAATGCAAAATTCAGACCATAACTATAAGAAACAAAAAGAGAAAAGGAAAGTGAGTCATTTACTTCCTCAGTGAATATTTACTGAACAACTAGTTTTGGGTACTTCCTGAGTCTACACTAGTAGCAAAACAAAGAAGGAAAGAAACAAAAAAATCTAACAAAAACTGAAAATGTAAGCTCCCTAGTAGGGAGAGTAAAGAACAGAGAGACAAATTTAAGAATTAAGGTAATATATATAATATGTTGTTGCTATTGTTAGCTGTTAAGTCGTGTCAGACTCTTCGTGACCCCATAGGTTGTAGCCTGTCAGTCTTCTTTGTCTATAGGATTTTCTTAGGCAAGAATATTGGGGGATCTTTAAAACCCAGGGATCAAACCTCCATCTCCTGTATTGCAGGGTGATTCTTTACCGGTGAGCCATTTAGGAAGCAACCCAAGATTAATAACAGAACCATAATCAAGATCATAGAGAATATTTTGTAAGCAAAGCTGCATAATAACAAGTCAAAGATGACAATTTTTAAGCATTACAAGGAAATTTAAGAAAGCATATTTAAATAGTTTATAGATAAAAGTATGTTTAGCACAGCTTACAAAGATAATTTAGTAAACTAAACAGCTATGAAAAATCATGGATAAAAAATAAAAATGAATAATGAAAATGCATGGAAACTAGAATGAGAAGGCCTGATAAAATAGGAATTAGAAAAAATGGGTAAGGTAATTTTGATAAAGGTAACAATCACAGATATGCAAGAACTGATCAAATTCTTGCCTAGTCAAGTTAAGAAACACAACAGCTCCTGAGTAGAATGTATCTACAGCTAGTCACGAAATAGGAAATGGTAAACCTCAAACAAATAAAAAGTCTTAAAGCTGAAGAGAAAAACAAATACCATATTCAAAAAAGCAGAAACAACTGGATTTTCAGAAATTCAAAATAAATGGAACAATTATCCTCAGGAGTTGAAAGGCCCATTCTAGAATTTAAAATCTATTGAAGAAAATGAGTAAAATATGACTAACAGAAAATAGTAGCAAAACACAGATCTGATAAAGGACCTGAATCTAGAAAACATAATGAATTATTGCAATGCAATAATGAAACATCAATCCAAACAACACTCTTAAAAATGAACAAAATATTTGAATAGACACCACACCAAAATAATTATATGAATGGCAAATAAGCATATGAGTAAATGCTCACTGAAGAAATGCAAATTAACACCAAAATTGGATCCAACTACACACCCACTGGAACTGCTGAAACTGAAGCATCTGAAAATAGTGTTGACAAGCATATATTGGAACTGAAAATTCACACACTGCAGGTGCGAATGTAAAATGATACAATTCCTTTGGAAAACAGAAAACTTAGATTTACATGGTTACTGTCTTTTTCTAAATAGATGAGGAAATGCATATTTCATATTTCAGACTTACTACAAGTCATCGAAAGGCTTAAATATGTATTAACTCAATATGTTTTATTACCCACAGCAACTTCCATTTTAAAAAGGAAGCCAAAATTAGAGTCAAAATAATTCCCAAGTCCTCATGGTAGGAAAGTGGTACAGACATGATATGAACTTTATTTTTAACTGTGACATGATATACAGTTTTATATTTAATCAAATTTTCAACAGCTGCAAATTTTTCTCAGGTGTCAAAGAACCCAAAATACATAAAACTCACTACACTAAAGATTATGTGAATTTATTATTTCTGTATAAATTTATAATACTAAAATTTCTCAAATTATCCAGTGCAAAATACTAGTTTCTTAGGCTGTCAAAAGGTGGTATGTGAATAAAAGGGTACTGTGACCAATCTACTTAGGAAAAAACCAAGATAAACAATAGAAAAGATACTTCTTTTTTGTTAGACTTCTAAAATTTTCCTCATGCTAATTAATGAACAAATTAACAAAACATATAGTAGGCAGCAAATCCTATTTGGATTTTACTACAAAGAATATATTTTCTTTTCTGGATGAACCAGCTTACAAGGAGTAACTTAGCACTAATTCAGAATATTTGCATAGAACATTAAATAGAGTTCCAACCATGTTTGGTTCAGTGAACAAAAATATGGAAATATCCAATGGTGATATATCCTCAGTTACATTAGAGCTTTAAAGGAGACAAGAAACAAGCAGCAATTCTCAGTTCATATGGGAAATCTTTCTTTAAGCCATGTATTCTCTGTGGTAACTCTTAAATGGGGTTAAACATGAAGAAATAAGGCATTCAAGAAAAATTTAATTATCTAACTTATGCATTAAAAATGAATAAATATGCAATACATTAAAAGAAAATTTTAATAGTGGGAAAGATCCCAAAAGTCCTCAAAGAGTTTGGAATTTGTTCTTCTACCGTGATGAAATTCCAGCCAGTTTAAAAGTGCTTGACCAGGTACCTTGCAAATGTGCGTGGGCTATGCTGATGAATGAATCAGGAATGGGTCAATCACTGAGAACAAAATAAAGTAACAATTTTAAATGCAGTAGGGAAAATTTTATTATACGTTTAGGCTATTTTCCTGTTTATAGTAGTAGAAAACTGCAATGTGAGTGAGTGTTTAGAGCTACTGGGCATTTAGCCCAGTGGCTGATTTAGTCTAGTGCCTAATAAATATTTGAAGAGAGTTAAAAAGAAGTACCGAAAAAAAGTTTTAAATTGCTGGCTTTGATTTTAAGATATAATGAAGAAGGCAACTGGTACATTCTTACAATTACATAATCTACTCATTTCAACTATCATGTATAAACATAAAGAGCAAAATGGTATATATTATACATAGATAAGAAAGCAAATAGAATTAAATGCTAGCAATAAAATTTTCATTTTGTTTGATAGTGGGAGTGGAGGAAAGCAATCAAAATATGAAAATGGCTTTGAAGTTTACAAACTTGATTGAAATATGTATGTTCATTTTCACCAGGGAACCCCTGGCTCAGTTAATTCTCTTTTTAAGTCTCACCAAATTTTAGTGATGATGCTCAAGGTCCTGGGAAGATAAGACATTTGAGGTAGAATCAAATTAAGCTGCAGAGAGGGCAAGATGTTACCCTGGACATTTGGTGCTATAAGAGACAGACCTCTGCCTAGGCATAAATTGTTCTTCTAACAGAATTATCTACAAGATTAAAAAAGCTCTAGATGACCAAAATCTATCTCCGTCCACAGTTTGCATACCTTGTCTTTCCCCTCCTACTCACACAGCTCACAGCCCTTCTTATAGTAGGCACAAATATATATATATATTTGTTGAATAAGTATTTATTAAAATGATATGTGGAGTAGTATGTATGTAAACTCACAATTTGCCAAGCAGATAGAGTTTGTACTTCCTGGAATTTTCCATACATATTCCTTAAGAATGATAAACCCTGTGGTATCTTCTCTGTGAAGTCTTTCTCATATGATCTTCTTTGACATTTCTTAAACTAAGAACACTACAGTGTGATATTAGTGACTTTATAGGAAAAATAAACTTCTATTATAATTTATGAATTACTTCAGGAGATGAAGAGAAAAGGAAAGGTTTGAAAAAGAGCTGAAAAATCAGGCATTGAACAGGAATATAAACTGATACAACTTGGGGGAAACAGTGGTTTGAAAAACCATATTCATTATGTTCAAAATTATAATTCTAAGTATCCCTCTCAGCAAAACATTTCTGGAAACTAAGATATGTCAAAATATTAAAAGGAACTTTACTAAAATATTGTTTATAATAGTGAAAAACAGGACACACTCTACATGTATATAAATAAGAGCAAGGAATAATGAATTATGGAATATCTATTGACTGAAATATGCTATCGAAATTAAGAGGAAATAAATCAATGTGTAATAATTCAGAAGAATTGTTGGGAAAATACTAAATCAACAATATAGTTCCTATCTCATAATATTATTTAAATAAAGCTAATATTTTTTTAAACACACAAAGTAATATTAAATAAAATCTATTGCCACTCCTATATGAATATGAATGTTTAAAAATGGACAGAAACTTCATATCTGGAAAATGGGGAGAGAAGCTGACTGCTTTATACAGCTGGGATAATTTAAGAATATTATACATTTTAAAGAGAAATACAGCCATGTTCTATCGATGCAATATTAATGCATACACAGGAAAAGACAAGGAATAAATATGTCAAAATATTAACTGTGGATAAGCCCAGGAAATTGGTCTATGAGCACTTGTTTTTATTTTTACTATTTTCATATTTTTCAAAATCCTAAAAGAGGAAAAAAGGGATAGTTATTAATTACTTTGATAATCTCCCTCATCTGCCATTCAGTGATTCAATGAGGATATAACTTGTGAAAGACTGACTTTCATCTTAAGTTAGATAAAAGGGGCTTGAAAAGGAAGAAGGGTAAGTTACAGAAGTAAAAGGCAGCAGAAAGAGAAGTGGATGCCCTAAGAATCTGTAAGAATAGGCAACCCTCTTGAGGAAATAATGAGATGTCGAGTGGAAAGTTAGAGTAAAATAAGTCAACAAGTTACACATAAAATCTAGAAAGATTACTATTATAGAAGATGGGGGCCCGTGACGTTTGATGAACATGGAGGAATTCCCTATCTCAGTTTTGTATATGGAGCATAGCAGGAACATCCAAAAACATTTAAACAAAAGGTGGTGCTGGAGTTGAGACTAAAAGAGAATTAGAAATTAGCCAGGCTATCCTGAGGTGCAGAAGGTACAAAGGGACAAGAGAACAAAAGAAAATTTTTAAACTGACTGAGTTTCTTAAGAAGAGGCAATAAGTCTTGATTTCTCTGCCACAGCTCCAAATAGAGCAGAAAAAGAAATTTAATATTTTTTATTAATGAATCAAAGAACTAGATGACCATCCATTACATATTGTTTTCTATTTGCAAATTGAGGATAATACTGGTCATGTGAGCCAAACAAAAACACTTTTAAGAATCACAAAATTATATTTCTTGGTGTACAAGGAATAGCCTATTTCAAATTTAACTTACTGCATGTGAAGTTTTAACTATGTAACTTAACTCAGAGAAATGCCAATGTTTTGAACACAGCAGCCTTTCAAATTTATATGTGCTTTAAATATGCTCTTTGATAAAAAAAAAAAAAAAAAACATTCAAGTTGTTTTGTAATAGCCAAAAGTGAATTTCAAGGCATTTTAATATCAGTTGTAAAACAGGTGTGAAGTGGAAAAGGGAAAGTCGCTCAGTCATGTCCAACTCTTTGTGACCCCATGGACTATAGTCCACAGAATTCTCCAGGCCAAAATACTGGAGTGGGTAGCCTTTCCCTTCTCCAGGGGCTCTTTCCAACCCAGGAATCAAATCCAGGTCTCCCGCATTGAAGGAGGACTCTTTACCAGCTGACCCACAAGGGAAGCCCAAGAATACTAGAGTGAGCAGCCTATTCCTTCTTCAGCAGCTCTTCCTGATCCAGGAGTCAAACTGGGGTCTCCTGCACTGCAGGTGGATTTTTTACCAACTGAGCTATCAGGGAAGCCACCAGAAAATAGATACGCTATTCTTATTTTTGAATACATGAAAATAAAAGTAAAATAAAAAATAGAATTGGAGTTTTTAATTCTTTAAATATTGAATGCTTTAGATCATTTTGGCAAAATTAATTCTTATTCTGGTAGTATTGGCAATAAAATTCTATTTTTATACAATCATAATAATTATTTATATATAGAAATTATTAATAGTATTGATTAAAATAAAGCTTTCCTTCATGAATTTATCTGCAATAATCAGAAAGGATTTTAAAAGCCTTTCAAATACTGCTTTTAGTTACTAGAATGAAGTTAGATAATATTATGTATTTTCTTAAAAATATCTATTATTTGTATACATTTGAAGTAACTGTTTTAGATTTGCAAAATAACTAAACCCTGAACAATGCAAATATAAAAAAAGAAAAATAAAAAATAATCAGAAACTATACCACACAGAGGGGTTATACTTTATTATTATTCCATTTCACACAAAAGGCAGCTCACATTTATTCAGTATTTTTCCTCCAATTGTATTCTGAAAATTATGGTTTTTCAATTAGTATAGGTTTATAGTATTACCTTCAATGATTGTGTATTATCTGAGCTATGTTGAACACATAATTTACTTACCCTCCTTTATGCTAATGAACATTTAGGTTGATTCCAAAGTTTCTGTTAATATAAAATGAAGCTACTTGGACACACATTTTCTATATTTGTGTGATACTTCCTTAGTATAAAATCTTAGAAGTGAGTTGCTATTTCAAAAGAAACAGTGCTAAGCTCAGCCATCATTTACAAAAGGAAGTTTTTTCCCCTGACTTTCTCATTGGTTGAACCACGTGTCCCTACTACATACTCTCATCATGGCCCTGCCGATTTATATTTCTGCACTACTGTCTAATATGTTATGTGTCACTCCTTATAGGCACCAGAAGGGCAGGGGCTAGACACTATTTTGTATTCTCAATAATTAGCTTTTAATAAGTATTTGTTGCTTTGCATGATTGCTGCTGACAGAATATAAAGATATAGATTTACAAGTATTAGCATCATTACAAAACACTTTGGCTATAAAATGGTTGTGGGATGTTGTAAAGGCTCTAAAGATTTTCTGAGCTATATCTGGTATGAAGCTACCCCATACTGGGAAGAATTTGAACTGCTTTATCTAACAGACATAAACACATAATTAAAGAAATAAATAATATCAGTAATAATTAGTATGAACAATATAAATATTCATGGCTCACTATAGTCAGAATTACTCTCTATATAATTTCTAGTATAGAATTTTATCACACTCACAAAAACAGATACAAATGAATCTCTTATAACACATATTCACAAAATTTTTTGATCTTTTGCCTTTCTTAAAATTATTATGTCTAGGTGTACCAAAACTAGGTGCTATGTACTGAACTATGTCTTGGCAGAATTTATATGTTGAAGCCCTAACCCCTATTGATGACATTTGAAGGTGGAGTTTGGGAAGTAATTAGGTTTAGGTAAGGCCGTAGGTGTGAGGCACTCATCATGGGATTAGGTCCTTTATAAGAAGAGACATCAGAGAGGAGCCTGGGTAAGACGGTTCAGTCAGTCATTATGAGAAATACTATGGAGATTCTTTAAAAAATTAAAAACAGACCTACCACATGATTCAGCTATCTTATTTCTGGGTATATATCCATAGCAAATGAAAATAGGATATCAAAAAGATACATGCACTCCCATGTTAATTGCCGTATTATTCACAAGAGCTGAGATATGGAAATAGCCTAATGCATTAGCTAATAGATGAACGGAGAAAGGATAGATCCCCGAACTTATTCATCTTCAACTACAAGTATGTACCCTTTGCCAAGCCTCTCCCCAAATTCCCCACCCTCTGGTAACCATAATTCTACTCTCTATTTCAATGAACTCAACCTTTTTAAGATTCCACATATAAATATCAGGCACTAGTTGTCTTTCTTTGTAAAATCAGTATTTTCTTTGTCATGGATGAATAATACTTCACTGCACTGTGTGTGTGTGTGTGTGTGTGTGTGAACACATATAGCGATATTGAGCTTGTGTATTTCAATAAAGCGGAATGCAACTGCAGTAAGATGGATAGAAGGACATCTACAAGAATGGAATCTGCACACACAAACAATTCAATTGAAAAGTGTGGGATAAACTTAAAAGACAACATTCAGTTGATGGGTCATTAATGTAGAAGAATAATGGATGCTGTGTGGATCACCACAAACTGTGGGAAATTCTTTTTTAATTTTTTTTATAATTTATTCATTTTTTTATTGAAGGATAATTGCTTACAGAATTTTTCTGTTTTCTGTCAAACCTCAACATGAATCAGCCATAGATATACATATATCCCCTCCCTTTTGAAGCTCCCTCCCAGCTCCCTCCCCATCCCATCCTCTAGATTGATACAGAGCCACTGTTTTGAGTTTCCTGAGTCATAAAGCAAATTTCATTGGCAATCTATTTTACATATGGTAATGTAAGTTTCCATGTTACCCTTTCCATACATCTCACCCTCTCCTCCCCTCTTCCCATGTCCATAAGTCTATTCTCTATGTCTCTTTCTCCACTGCTGCCCTATAAGTAAATTCTTCAGTACCATTTTTCTAGATTCCCTGTATATGTGTTAGAATACGGTATTTATCTTTCTCTTTCTGACTCACTTCACCATATAATAGGTTCTGAGTTCATCCACCTCATTAGAAGTGACTCAAATGTGTTCCTTTTTATGGCTGAGTAGTATTCCATTGTTTATCTGTGCCACAACTTCTTTACTCATTCATCTGTCAATGAACATCTAGGTTGCTTCCATGTTCTAGCATTTGTAAATAGTGCTGCAATGAACAATGGGATACATGTGTCTTTTTCAATTTTGGTTTGTTCAGGGTATATTCCTAGGAGTGGGATTGCTGGGCCATATGCTGGCTTTATTCCTAGCTTTTTAAGGAATCTCCGTACTGTCTTCCATAGTGCCTGTATCATTTTACATTCGCACCAACAGTGCAAGAGCATTTCGGTTTCTCCACACCCTCTCCAGCATTTATTATTTGTAGACTTTTGATGATGTCCATATATGTAGGTCAGGAAGCAACAGTTAGAACTGGACATGGAATCACAGACCGGTTCCAAATAGAAAAAGGAGTACGTCAAGGCTGTACATTGTCACTCTGCTTATTTAACTTATATGCAGAGTACATGATGAGAAACGCTGGGCTATAAAAAGCACAAGCTGGAATCAAGATTGCCAGGAGAAATATAAATAATCTCATATATGCAGATGACACCACCCTTATGGCAGAAAGTGAAGTGGAACTCGAAAGCCTCTTGATGAAAGTGAAAGAGGAGACTGAAAACGTTGGCTTAAAGCTCAACATTCAGAAAACTAAGATCATGGCATCTGGTCCCATCACTTCATGGGAAGTAGATGGGGAAACAGTGGAAGCAGTGTCAGACTTTATTTTTGGGGGCTCCAAAATCACTGCAGATGGTGATTGCAGCCATGAAATTAAAAGATGCTTACTCCTTGGAAGGAAAGTTATGACCAACCTAGATAGCATATTAAAAGGCAGAGACATTACTTTCCCAAAAAAGGTCCATCTAGTCAAGGCTATGGTTTTTCCAGTGGTCATGTATGGATGTGAGAGTTGGACCATGAAGAAAGCTGAGCGCCAAAGAATTGATGCTTTTGAACTGTGGTGTTGGAGAAGACTCTTGAGAGTCCCTGGACTGCAAGGAGATCCAACCAGTCCATTCTAAAGGAGATCAGTCCTGGGTGTTCATTGGAAGGACTGATGCTAAAGCTGAAACTCCAAAACTTTGGTCACCTCATGTGAAGAGTTGACTCATTGGAAAAGACTCTGTTGCTGGGAGTGATTGGGGGCAGGAGGAGAAGGGGATGACAGAGGATGAGATGGCTGGATGGCATCACTGACTCGATGGACATGAGTTCTGGCGAACTCTGGGAGTTGGTGATGGACAGGGATGCCTGGCCTGCTGCGGTTCATGGGGTCGCAGAAAGTCAGACATGACTGAGCGACTGAACTGAACTGAACTGATTGTGACCAGGGTGAGGTGATATCTCACTGTAAATTTGATTTGCATTTCTCTAATAATGAGTGACGTTGAGCACATATTTTCATGTGTTTGTTAGCCATCTGTATGTCTTGTTTGGAGAAATGTCTGTTTAGGTCTTTTTCCCACTTTTTGATTGAGTTGTTTGTTTTTCTGGTATTGAGTTGTATGAGCCACTTGTATATTTTGGAAGTTAATCATCTGTCAGTTGTTTCATTTGCTCTTATTTTCTCCCACTCTGAGGATGCCTTTCCACCTTGCTTATAGTTTCCTTTGCTGTGCAAAAGCTTTTAAGTTTAATCATGCCCCATTTGTTTACTTTTGTTTTTATTTCCATTTTTCTAGCAGGTTGGTCATAGAGGATCTTGCTTTGATTTATGTCATCGAGTGTTCTGCCTATGTCTTCCTCTAATAGTTTTACAGTTTCTGGTCTTACACTTAGGTCTTTAATCCATTTTGAGTTACCTTTGTGTATGGTGTTAGGAGGTGTTCTAATTTCATTCTTTCACATGTAGCTGTCCAGTTTTCCCAACACCATTTATTGAATGGCTGTGTTTGCCCCATTGTTTATTCTTGCCTCCTTTGTCAAAAATAAGGTATCCATAGGTGCATGGATTTATTTCAAGGCTTTCTATATTGTTGCATTGGTCTATATTTGTGTTATTGTGCCAGTACCATACTGTCTTAATGACTATAGCTTTGTAGTATAATCTGAAGCCAGGAAGGTTGATTCCTCCATCTCCATTCTTCTTTCTCAAGACTGCTTTTGCTATTTGGGGTCTTTTGTATTTCCATATGAATCATGAAATTTTTTGTTCTAGTTCTGTGAAAAATGCCATTGGTAATTTGACAGGGAATGCATTAAATCTGCAGATTGCATTTGGTAATATAGTCATTTTTATATATTGATTCTTCCTACCCAGGAACATGGACTATCTCTCCATCTGTTTATGTCATCTTTGATTTCTTTCAATAGAGTCTTACAATTTTCTGTGTATAGTTCTTTTGTCTCCTTAGGTAAGTTTATTCCTAGATATTTAATTCTTATTGGTGCAATGGTGAATGGGATTGATTCCTTAATTTCTCTTTCTGATTTTTCATTGTTAGAATATAGAAATACAAGTGATTTCTGTGTATTAATTTTGTGCCCTGAATCCTTGCTATATTCTTTGATTATCTCTAGTAACTTTCTGATAACTCTAGTAACTGTTAGCTCTAGTAACTATCTCTAGGGTTTTCTATGTACAGTATCATGTCATCTGCAAACAGTGTGAGCTTTTCTTCTTTTCTGGATTCATTTTATTTCATTTTCTTCTCTGATTGCTGTAGCTAGGACTTCCAGAACTATGTTGAATAACAGTGGTGAAAGTGGACACCCTTGTCTTGTTCCTGATCTTAGGGGGAATGTTTTCAGTCTTTCCCCAAGGAGAATAATGTTTGCTCTGGACTTATCATATATGGCCTTTACTATGTTGAGGTAGGTTCCTTCTATGCCCATTTTTTGAAGAGTTTTAATCATAAATGGATGCTGAATTTTGTCAAAGGCTTTTTCTGCATCTGTTGAGATTATCATATGTGTTTTATCTATCAATTTGTTAATATGGTATATCACATTGATTGATTTGCATATATTGAAGAATCCTTGCATCCCTGGAATAAATCTAACTTGATCGTGGTGTATGAGCTTTTTGATATGTTCCTGAATTTTGTTAGCTAAAATTTTGTTAAGCAGTTTTGCATCTATGTTCATCAGTGATATTGGCCTGTAGTTTTCTTTTTTGTGTGTTGTTTTTGTCTGATTTTGTTATCAGGATGATGGTGACCTCATAGAATGAATTTGGAAGTGTTCCTTCCTCTGCAATTTTTTGAAAGAGTTTTAGAAGGATAGGCATTAGCTCTTCTCTAAATGTTTGACAGAATTCTCCTGTGAAGCCATCTGGTCCTGGGCTTTTGTTTTTTGGGAGATTTTTGATCACAGCTTCAATTTCCATGTTTGTAACTAGGTGGTTCATAATTTCTTTTTCTTCCTGGTTCAGTCTTGGAAGATTGAACTTTTCTAAGAATCTGTCCATTTCTTTCAGGTTATTTATTTTATTGCCATATAGTTGTTCATAATAGTTTTTTATACTCCTTTGTATCTCTGCATTGTCTGTTGTAACCTCTCCTTTTTAATTTCTAATTCTCTCTTTTTTCCTTGATGAGTCCGGCTAAAGGTTTGTCAATTTTGTTTATCTTCTCAAAGAACCAGCTTTTAGTTTTATTAATCTTTACTATTGGTTCTTTCATTTCTTTTTCATGTATTTCTGCTCAGATTTATTATTTCTTTCCTTCTACTAATTTTGGGATTTTTTGTTGTTTTTGTTCTTCTTCTTTTTCCAGTTGTTTTAGGTGTAAATTTAGGTTGTCTATTTGATGTTTTTCTTGTTTCTTGAGGTAGGATTGTATTGCTATAAACTTCCCTTTAGAACTGTTTTTGCTGTATCCCATAGGTCTTGAGTTGTTGTGTTTGCACTGTCATTTGTTTCTAGATTATATTTAATTTCCTTTTTGATTTCTTCAGTAATCTGTTGGTTATTTAGAAACATGTTGCTTAATCTCCACGTGTTCGTGTTTCTTACTCTTTTTTTCTTGTAATTGATATCTAGTCTCATAGCATTGTGCTCACAGAAGATGTTTGATATGATTTCAATTTTCCTAAATTTATTGAGGTTTGATTTGTGATCCAAGATGTTTTCTATCCTGGAAGAATGTTTCATGTGCACTTGAGAAGAAGGTGTACTCTTCTGCATTTGATTGGAATGTCCTGAAGATATCAATTAGATCCATCTCATCTAATGTATCATTTAAGACTTGTGTTTCCCTTTTAATTTTCTGTTTTGATGACCTTCCACTGTTGTGAGTGGGGTATTAAAGTCTCCTACTATTATTGTGTTAATGTCAATTTCTCCTTGTACATCTGTAAGCATTTGTCTTATGTATTGAAGTGCTCCTATGGTGTGGGCATAGATATTTAAATTGAAGAAAGTAGGGAATTCAGGTATGACCTAAATCAAATCCCTTATGATTATACAGTAGAAGTGATAAATAGATTTAAGGGCCTAGATCTGATAGATAGAGTGCCTGATGAACTATGGAATGACGTTCATGACATTGTAGAGGAGACACGGATCAAGACCATCCCCATGGAAAAGAAATGCAAAAAAGCAAAATGGCTGTCTGGGGAGGCCTTACAAATAGCTGTGAAAAGAAGAGAAGTGAAAAGCAAAGGAGAAAATGAAAGATATAAACATCTGAATGCAGAGTTCCAAAGAATAGCAAGGAGACATAAGAAAGCCTTCTTCAGCGATCAATGCAAAGAAATAGAGGAAAACAACAGAATGGGAAAGATTAGGGATCTCTTCAAGAAAATCAGACATACCAAAGGAACATTTCATGCAAAGATGGGCTCGATAAAGGACAGAAATGGTATGGACTTAACAGAAGCAGAAGATATTAAGAAGAATTGGCAAAAATACACAGAAGAACTGTACAAAAAAGATCTTCACGACCCAGATAATCACGATGGTGTGATCACTGACCTAGAGCCAGACATCCTGGAATGTGAAGTCAAGTGGGCCTTAGAAAGCATCACTACGAACAAAGCTAGTGGAGGTGATGGAATTCCAGTTGAGCTATTCCAAATCCTGAAAGATGATGCAGTGAAAGTGCTGCACTCAATATGCCAGCACATTTGGAAAACTCAGCAGTGGCCACAGGACTAGAAAAGGTCAGTTTTCATTCCAATCCCAAAGAAAGGCAATGTCAAAGAATGCTCAAACTACCACACAATTGCACTCATCTCACATGCTAGTAAAATAATGCTCAAAATTCTCCAAGCCAGGCTTCAGCAATTTGTGAACCATGAACTTCCTGATGTTCAAGCTGGTTTTAGAAAAGGCAGAGGAACCAGAGATCAAATTGCCAACATCCGCTGGATCATGGAAAAAGCAAGAGAGTTCCAGAAAAACATCTATTTCTGCTTTATTGACTATGCCAAAGCCTTTGACTGTGTGGATCACAATAAACTGTGGAAAATACTGAAAGTGATGGGAATACCAGACCACCTGATCTGCCTCTTGAGAAATTTGTATGCAAGTCAGGAAGCAACAGTTAGAACTGGACATGGAACAACAGACTGGTTCCAAATAGGAAAAGGAGTTCATCAAGCCTGTATATTGTTACCCTGTTTATTTAACTTATATGCAGAGTACATCATGAGAAACACTGGACTGGAAGAAACACAAGTTGGAATCAAGATTGCCGGGAGAAATATCAATAACCTCAAATATGCAGATGACAGCATCCTTATGGCAGAAAGTGAAGAGGAACTACAAAGCCTCTTGACAAAAGTGAAAGTGGAGAGTGAAAAAGTTGGCTTAAAGCTCAACATTCAGAAAATGAAGATCACGGCATCCAGTCCCATCACTTCATGGGAAATAGATGGGGAAACAGTGGAAAAGTGTCAGACTTTATTTTTCTGGTTTCCAAAATCACGACAGGTGGTGACTTCAGCCATGAAATTAAAAGACACTCCTTGGAAGGAAAGTTATGACCAACCTAGATATGCAACCTAGATAGCATATTCAAAAGCAGAGACATTACTTTGCCAACAAAAGTTTGTCTAGTCAAGGCTATGGTTTTTCCTGTGGTCATGTATGGATGTGAGAGTTGGACTGTGAAGAAGGCTGAGGGCTGAAGAATTGATGCTTTTGAACTGTGGTGTTGGAGAAGACTTGAGAGTCCCTTGGACTGCAAGGAGATCCAACCAGTCCATTCTGAAGGAGATCAGCCCTGGGATTTCTTTGGAAGTAATTATTCTAAAGCTGAAACTCCAGTACTTTGGCCACCTCATGCGAAGAGTTGACTCATTGGAAAAGACCCTGATGCTGGGAGGGATTGGGGGCAAGAGGAGAAGGGGACAACAGAGGATGAGATGTCTGGATGGCATCACTGACTCGATGGACGTGAGTCTCAGTGAACTCCAGGAGTTGGTGATGGACAGGGAGGCCTGGCATGCTGCGATTCATGGGGTCAGAAAGAATCGGACACGACTGAGCGACTGACCTGATCTGATCTGATGTCTTCCTCTTGGATTGATCTTGTGATCATTATTTAGTGTCCTTCCTTGTGTCTTGTAATCTTCTTTATTTTAAGGTCTATTTTGTCTGATTTGAGGATTGCTACTCCAGCATTTTTTTGCTTCCAATTTGCATGGAATATATTTTTCCATCCTCTCACTTTCAGTCTATATGTGTTTTAGGTCTGGAGTGCGTTTCTTATAGACAGAATATATATGGGTCTTGTTTTTGTATCCATTCAGCCAGTCTGTGTCTTTTGGTTGGAGCATTTACTCTATTTACATTCAAAGTAATTATTGATACATATGTTACTATTGCCATTTTCTTAATTGATTGGGGTGATTTTGTAGATCTTTTTCTTCTCTTGTATTTCTTGACTATATAAGTCCTTTTAACATTTGTTGTAAAGCTAGTTTGGTGGTACTGAATTCTCTTAACTTTTGCTTGTCTGTAAAGCTTTTTATTTCTCCATCAATTTTGAATGAGATCCTTGCCAGGTACAGTAATCTTGGTGGCAGATTTTTTTCCTTTTAGTACTTTAAATATATACTGCCATTCCATTCTGGCCCACAGAGTTTCTGCTGAAAGATAAGCTATTAAGTGTATGGGGTTTCCCTTGTATGTTACTTGTTGCTTCTCCCTTGCTGCTTTTAATATTATTTATTTATTTAGTCTGTGATTAGTATGTGTCTTGGCATGTTTCTCCTTGAGTTTATCCTGTATGGGACTCTTTGTGCTTCTTGGACTTGATTGACTATTTCCTTTACCATGTTGGGGAAATTTTCAACTATAAAGGCTTCAAAAATTTTCTCATACCCTTTCTTTTTCTCTTCTTCTGGGACTCCTATAATTCAAATGTTAGTATATTTGATATGGTCCCAGAGGTCTCTGAGATTGTCCTCAGTTCTTTTCATTCTTTTTACTTTATTCTGCTCTTCAGAAGTTATTTCCACCATTTTATCTTGCAGCTCACTGATTTGTTCTTCTGCTTCAGATATTCTGCTGTTGATTCCTTCTAGAGTATTTTTAATTTCAGTAATTGTGTTGTCTCTGTATGTTTATTCCTTAATTCTTTGTTAATTGATTCTTGGATTTTTTCCATTATGCTTTCAAAGTTTTTGATCCTTTACTATCATTATTCTGAATTATTTTTCAGGTAGTTTGCCTATTTCTTCTTCATTTATTTGGACTTCTGTGTTCCTAGTTTGTTCCTTCATTTATGCATTATTTCTCTGCCTTTTCAATATTATTTTTTAAGTTATTATGTTTGAAGTCTCCTTATCCCAGGCTTTGAGGAAAGTTGAATTCTTTCCTTGAGGAAGGTTGAATTCTTTCTTCCTTTTGGTTTCTTCCCTCCTAAGGTTGGTACAATGGTTTGTGTGAGCTTTGCATAGGGTGAGATTTGGGCTGAGTTTTTGTTTGCTTGTTTATTTGTTTGTTTTTCCTCTGATAGGTAAGGCTGAGAGAGGTGGTAATCCTGTCTCCTGATTATTGGGTTTGTATTTTTGTTGGCTCAGATGGTAAAGCGTCTGTCTACAATGTGAGAGACCTGGGTTCGATCCCTGGGTTGGAAAGATTCCCTGGAGAAGGAAACGGCTTCCCACTCCAGTACTCTTGCCTTGAAAACCCCATGGACAGAGGAGCTTGGTGCAGGCTACTACCCGTGGGGTCACAAAGAGTCGGGCACGACTGAGTGACCTCACTTTCTTTTTCTTTGTTGTTCAGATAAGTCATCCTGCAGAGGTTGCTACTGGTGGCTGGGTGATGCCGGGTCTTAGAGTCAAGTGGTTTCCCTTGTGTGAGTTCTCACTATTTGATGCTCCCTAGGATTAGTTCTCTGGTAGTCTAGGGTTTTGGAGTCAGTGATCCCACTCCAATGCCCAGGGCTTTGTTTCTGCTATGTATGTGATCTTCAGCAAACTGCTTATTGTTGCTAAACCTCAGCTTCATCAGCAGCAAAGCACAGATTGAAAATATCTCCTAGTTCTTCACAGAGTGTTCAGTTGTCAAGGCATTAATGAAGTCTGTGTGAAGAATTCTAATTCAGAATTATTTTTCCCTGAGGTACTTAAGGCCCCGCACAGCATATCATGATTATGTTGGCAATTGCTTTCCATAACTGTTGGTTTCCTTGGATGGAATCACATCTCTGGAGACTGGGCAGGCTTGGGTCCCAAGGCTGGATTGTTGTGGGGCTCAGCATCCTAGGAGGATGTGGTAGGCAGAGTGATCCCACAATGTTCCTGGAGTGCCTCTTGCCCTCTACAAGAGCCCTCAATATATATCACACTGAACCCTGGATCCAGGAGACAGACTTGAGTGCTTCACCGCCTATCTTCTTCCTGGTTGATCTCTCAATCCAAACTGTGGGAAATTCTTAAAGAGATGAGAATACCAGACCATCTTACCTGTCTCCTGAGAAACCAGGATGCAGGTCAAGAAGCCACAGTTAGAATTTTACATAGAACAACTTACTGGCTCAAAGTTGGTAAAGGAATATGACAAAGTTGTATACTGACACCTTATTTAACTGATATGCAGACTACATCATGTGTAATATCAGGCTGGATGAATTACAAGTTGGAATCAAGACTTCTGAGAGAAATATCAACAACCAGATATGCAGATGATACCACGATAATGTCAGAAAGTGAAGAACTAAAATGTTTCTTGATGAATGAGAAAGAGGAGAGTGAAAAAGCTAGCTTAAAACTCAACATTCAGAAAATGAAGGTCATGGCATCCTATTACTTCATGACAAATAGAAGGAAAATGTGAGAGCAGTGACAGATTTTCTTTTTAGGGGCTCAAAAATCACTGCAGACAGTGACTGTAGCCATGAAATTAAGATGCTTGTCCTCAGAAGGAAAACTAGGACACACCTAGACAGCATATTAAAAAGCAAAGATATCACTTTGCTGACAAAGATCTGTATAGTCAAAGCTATGGTATTTATGCTTTTTCTCATAGTTGTGTACAGATATAAGAGTTGGATCATAAAAAACGCTGAGTGCCAAAGAACTGATACTTTCAAATTGTGGTGCTGGAGAAGATTCTTAAGAGTCCCTTGGACTACAAGGAGACCAACTCTGAATATTCATTGGAAGGACTGAAGGACTGATGCTGAAGCTCCAATGCTTTGGCTACCTGATGCAAAGAGCTGACTCATTGGAAAATACCTTGATGAAAGCAAAAGGAGAAGAGGGCAGCAGAGGATGAGATGTTTCGATAGTATGATGCACTCAATGGACATAAGTTTGAGCAAACTCTGGGAGACAGTGAAGTATATATGGGAGCCTGGCATGCTGCAGTCCATGGGGTTGCAAAGAGTCAGTCACAACTTAGCGACTGAAAAACAACAACAAAAAATGGAATCTTAGACAGGTCTAGGCAAAGTTAAAAAACCTACTAATCATGATACAGCTTTTGAAATTCAGTTTAAAAGATTATTTGAAATAAATGAATAAAAGAAGCAACACAAGTATCAGAGTAACAGAAGATAATTTTGTGACAGAGAAGACTCTAACATGGTTATTAAAGAGGTATTATTGACTTGCACTTAGAAAGATCTTTGCAGAAATGTGATTTTTAAAAAATCTGAGATTCTGGGTGGACCCAGCTATGTGAGCAAAAATATAAAAGTTGAAAAGTGCAGGCTATGCTTGAATCAGTATGTCTGATTATATAGAGAGATATACAGATATATATTAAACTGGCTAAGACTCACAGTTCAGTTCAGTTCAGTCACTCAGTCGTGTCCGACTCTTTGCAACCCCATGAATAGCAGCACGCCAGGCCTCCCTCTCCATCACCAACTCCCAGAGTTCACCCAAACTCACGTCCATCAAGTCAGTGATGCCATCCAGCCATCTCATCCTCTGTCGTCCCCTTCTCCTCCTGCCCCAATCCCTCCCAGCATCAGAGTCTTCTCCAATGAGTCAACTCTTCGCAGTTCTACATTAAATTATTCTCCATCACTTATAAACAATACTTAATTTCTCTTTCCCCAATTCCTTTATCTGTAAAATAAACATAATTATACTAACAGTTGAGTTTTAAAGGTAAATAAATACTTTTAACATTCTTAGAAGAAAACCTGGTAAATAACATAAATTATTAACTGATTATTAGTATGTCAGAAAGAATGCTATATTAATAAACAGAAAACAGTAAAGAAAAAAAAAGTCCAATAACATATCTTATTTCCAACATGATATAATACATCTATAAAGGTCAGACATTATTCTAGATATGAACATTAAAGAAGAAGAAAAAACAATCACTGTCCTCAAAGAACTTATACTGAAATAAAGGAGAGAGGACAAAATATAAAAGCAAGCATTTCAGGCTCACAGTACAAGATGGAAGATCTTTAACTCACCTCCTCTATGAACACAGAGAATTCATACCTATGTGTAGAATGATTCCTCCTGAAGAAGCACTGAGATCTGACAGAACAGCTTTTATATAGCAAACAATAGAAATGGGCAGAAGAGAGGAAGACGTGGCATCCATAGGACCCCAGTACTGACATGGAGACCTGCAGTGGGGAAACAGCACTGAGGGGCCTGTGTGTAAACTCACTCACACTGGGGCAAAAAACAGCCAACAAAAAAGAAAAGAAAAGATACAGATTTTAGGTTTGCTGCTACTACTAAGTTGCTTCAGTCGTGTCCGACTCTGTGCGACCCCATAGATGGCAGCCCACCAAGCTCCCCCGTCCCTGGGATTCTCCTGGCAAGAACACTGGAGTGGGTTGCCATTTCCTTCTCCAATGCAGGAAAGTGAAAAGTGAAAGTGAAGTTGCTCAGTCGTGTCCGACTCCTAGCAACCCCATGGAACTGCAGCCCACCAGGCTCCTCCGTCCATGGGATTTGCCAGGCGAGAGTTATTGGAGTGGGTGTCATTGCCTTCTCCGGTTTAAAGGGCACCTAAACAATACATGAAGGAAATCATTACACTAACCCTAGAGCATCTGCCACACAAGAAGGGGAGTGGTGAAACTCCACCATTTAGGTGTACCCCTCTCTCTTGATGGCACAAGTGAGAATATGGCCCCAAAATTCTAGCTGGCCTGCCAGAGATACCCCAAGCCCCTGCCCTATTTCAACTTCAGCCATTCCCCAAAAGGCAGCCCTGGCAGCACACCCATAAATCACCCCAGGCGATGCCCACTCCAGCTCCAGCCATCCAACCAAAGTAGCCCTGACACAGTGAGTGCCCTGATACTTCCTGACCTGTACCCACTCTAGTTCTGGTCTTTCTGCCCAAGCTGCCAGAACACACAGTGTACACAAGGGATGCTCTTACATAAGAAAGCCAATAGTGGTATAATTTGAACCCCATTAAAAAAATAGAAATAATGGAACAAAGCTAATATATTATGCAAAAGAGAGCTTTAAACTGCTCTATTTAATATATTAAAAAGAAGGTATCATACCTTAGAGAAAAAAAAGTCATCCCAAATTGTCAACACTGGAGTGTACCCTAGTAAAACTGTATGAATTCTGTGAAGCACTGACTACACTCAGGTGCTGAATCATGTCCAACTCTTTTGTGACCCCATGGTTTCACCAGGTTCCTCTGTCCATGAGATTATCCTGGCAAAAATACTGTAGTGGGTCACTGCTGCCTTCTCCAGGGGATCTTCCTGATCCAGGGATCAAACTCATGTCTCCTGCAACCCCTGCATTGGCAAGTGGATTTTTTAACACTGAGAAAACTGAGAAATCCTAATAAAATTGCATGCATGCATGCTAAGTCACAGCAGTTGTGTTTAGCTTTTTAAAACCCTATGGATTGCGGCCCACCAGGCTTTTCTGTCCATGGGATTTTCCAGGCAAGAATACTAGCGTGGGTTGGCATGCCTTCCTCCAGGGGATCTTCCCAACCCAGGGATCCAAGCCGGGACTGAAGCAGCATCTCGTTATGCCTCCTGCATTGGCAGGCACTAGTAAAATTACTTGACATCAAACATAAAAATTCCATAAAAAGATGCTATAGGCAGTTAGGCAAGAAAAAAAAAAAAATCTTATTGAAAAAAAAGGTTAATCTCAGAATTCTTTTAACGAGTCTTCATTATGAGAATAATACGTAAAAATACTCAAGGAAAGAAACTATGAAACAAGGCATTTATTTGAGTCAAATAATATTTCAGAACAAAAGCAATAAATATTTTCTATGAATTGTTTCCTATACAGGTACTAATCAGCCAATCAAAAGATTACTAGGAAAACCCCAGGTAGTCAGCAACTGTGAAGGTATTTTACATATTTATCTACTGATGTAAGATTAAAACAAATGTGGGGAGTTTGGAGTGAAGAATTAAAAAAGTATGTTCAATGAAGAAATGATATAAACAGCATAGTGGAGAAAAGAGAATAAAGAAAGCAGGAGGTATACTCATTCTTCACTTTTCTGATAATAGTTTTTCTGATAATATCAAAAAGATGGAACTCATAAACATTTCTCAAATTATTACATTCAAATTGGATAACACAACACTGTAATTATGCTCTAATAAAAGTTAATTAAAATAAATATATTGGCTAAAGTAAAATTTTAAAAGAGGAAATTTTCACATTGGAATTTAAATGTGAAAGTGTACTTTCTGCTGTATATAAGAGATAAACCTGCAGCAAAATGATTCATAAAGATTTCTTAAACATGCATAAGTGTAGGCAATTCAAACATAAAGAAGCAGAGTCCATTATATGAATAATAAACAAGTGTAAATTCTGGCCACAAAGAATCTACAGTGACAAATCAGGGGTCCTTATATCATTAAAGGGTATAAGTAACACTGGATCAAATAGTTATGAATATGTACATATAAAACAAGCAGTTTGAAATGCATACACAAATCTATAGGGAATACAAGGAGAAAAAATACACTATTAGAGAATATTTAATTTCACCTCTCTGGACCTTTAATATATCAAGGGGGCACAGAATACTTAAAGCATAAATTATATATTGTTTTAATAAATGATGGTGCTAAGTCTCAAACGCATCATCACTGCTTCCAGAGAATAAGCTTTTTATCAGCATCCTATAGTGTGCTAATAACATGACTCTTGAACAGGAGATGAAAATCTCTCTTCTGATTAAAACAAGAAATGAGAGTTGCTGGAGGTTTAACAGGAAAAAAAAAAAAAACTATTAAAACATTTTTCTGAGAGAGCAATGGACTGCATTAATGAGAAGGTTAGTGTGATTGGCAATAGCACTGAGAGACTACTTCAGGTCACTTAGAATGATACGGAGTTTCTTGATGGTTCCAAGAATCCAGGCACAGAAAGTGAGCCAGAGAAGTTATCCAGATTATCACTATGTCTTTCTCTTACTGTGACTCCTGGGTGTTTCATCTCCACCCCTGGGCTTCATTCTCTCATATTGCTCTCTGCAAAGTGCTTTGTTCTGTCCCATTTGCATATAGCCAATTTGTGGCTGGCAAATTCTGCTGTACTTGACTACACAGTTTTCACACCAAATTAAGATTAATTAGAATTTGTATAACTCTACCCTAGATTCTAGGGAAAGAGAATCTTATTTCTGTAATTCAGGTCCTGAGGTCATATTTAGCCCATACTAATCTGGTGGGATGCAAGGCAGCATCAGCTTTAAAAAATAAATAAATAAATGAATGAATAAAAAGTATGGCTGCAATTGAGGAACCTCAAAATTCTACTGTAAGTATCTCACATCTTGGCCATTTGGTAATTTAAGCTACTTATTCAAGTGAAATTTAAAAAGTATCCCCAAAGTATTCTTGATCTATCCATGCCTTCAATAATGTCATTGCAATAGTTTTTGTTTAAATGATGCCTGAGGAGTAAAACCTAACAATGTCTTTCTACCTAAACACTTCATTCCATTTTCCACCCCTCCATGGATACCTAAGGATCATAATGAAAAGAATCCCTTAGAAATAGCATTTTGCGGTAGTGAGCATGGGTCAGAATGGGACAGTTCCTGCAGGGCTCTCCTTAGGCCAATGTATTACAACATTTACAGTTTGTTTCTGGAGACCAGCAACTGAGTTAAACTGAAACATACAGGGAATGGGGTACAGTCTGCCAAATCTCAAGTGAAATGTTATTTTGTAGTTTTACAATTTTAGCCAATGTTTATTTTTTCTAAAATATAAGGCACAATAAAATTTCCATTTCAGTTCAAAAAGAAAAATTCCAAAGCCAAGCAAAGAAACTCTAGTCATTTCTGTTATGAATTCTTTGCATTTATATGATAACCAAGAGAATATGGTACTTAATTTTTTTTAGAAAAGCAGTTCAAATTATAGTAGATGACAAAATTGAACAATATAATTCATAGAACTAAAAAAGATTTCATGGTAATAAAATATACAAGACATTTATTTACTTATTGGAAAACTAGTTGGTATGACAGCACTTTCAATTGATCCAACTAAAGTCTGGGCAATTTTGAAAGCAGAAAGAGCCTAGGTTGCATTTACAATATCCAGGAGAATAACGATGAAAATCAGAGCATTAGATCCAAAATTTGCATTTCTGGTGCAATTATATGCTCAGTCACTCAGTCGTTACCATCTCTTTGCAACCACATGGACTGCACCTGGACTTCCATGATAGATCAGTTGGTAAAGAATCCACCTGCAATGCAGGAGACCCTGGTTTGATTCCTGGGTCAGGAAGATCTGCTGGAGAAGGAATAGGCTACCCACTCCAGTATTCTCACACTGTACTCTGCCAGACTCCACTGTCTATGGGATCTTCCAGGCAAGAATACTGGAGACGGTTGCCATTTCTACTCCAGCAGATCTCCCTGACCCAGCAATTGAATCTGCAAATTCAGAGTCTCCTGCACTGGCAGGAGGAATCTTCACCACTACATAACCTGGAAGGCCCATGGTACAATCAGAGATGTGGTCCAAAATCTTACAAAACAGAAAAACATTTGCATTCTCTTAAATAACATATGCATAGTTTCTTCTTTATATTTTATTGAATAAATATTTCACAGAGTTTTATGTAAATAGAAATTTCTAGTATATTAAAGTGTCAACTACCTACCATGTCAGAATCAAAGGTAAGAAGCCATGACTACAGTTCTAGTAGTCAGAGTTGAAGGTGTAGCAAAGTGTAAAACTACCCAGTGTGAATAACTACAGAAAAAAAAAAAAAGGTGAAGGAAAATAATAAAACTTAAAAGATGAAAAAAGAAAAGTATTTTGGGAGAATGTGAATTTCACACATTAAACTACTAAAAAGTGTTGCATAAACCATATCTTTGGTTTTCTGACTCGTGAGTAGCAGAAAAAAAATGAATCCACTTAAAAGCAAATAAATTTGGCTTCATACATAACTATTTCAAAATAAAGACAGGGTCCCATGTCAATGGATCACAAATAAATGATTTAGAAATCTCATCATGAAGTATAAGCCTCCAAGAAAGATTTGCAAGCTCTTTGGAACATGGGTAAAAACAGATAATGACAGGAACCATAGAGATAATCCAGCTAACATATAGGTGGCCTCAGTCAGCCATATGACTTGAAAATAGATATCTAAACTGTTTTCATTAAGTTCAGTTCAGTTCAGTCGCTCAGTCATGTCCAACTCTTTGCGATCACATGAATTGCAGCACGCCAGGCCTACCTGTCCATCACCAACTCACGGAGTTCACTCAAACTCATGTCCATTGAGTCGGTGATGCAATCCAGCCATCTCATCCTCTGTGTTCCCCTTCTCCTCCTGCCCTCAATCACTCCCAGTAACAGTCTTTTCCAATGAATAAACTTTTCCTGTGAGGTGGCCAAAGTATTGGACTTTCAGCTTCAGCATCAGTTCTTCAAATGAACACCCATCTCCTTCAGAATGGACTGGTGGGATCTCCTTGCAGTCCAAGGGACTCTCAAGAGTATTCTCCAACACCACAGTTCAAAAGCATCAATTCTTCAGCACTCAGCTGTCTTCACAGTCCAACTCTCACATCCATACATGACCACTGGAAAAACCATAGTCTTGACTAGATGGACCTTTGTTAGCAAAGTAATGTCTCTGCTTTTTAATATGCTATTTAGGTTGGCCATAACTTTCCTTCCAAGGAGTAAGTGTCTTTTAATTTCATGGCTGCAATCACCATCTGCAGTGATTTTGGAGGACCGAAAAATGAAGTCTGACACTGCTTCCACTGTTTCCCCATCTACTTCCCATGAAGTGATGGGACCAGATGCCATGAACTTAGTTTTCTGAATGTTGAGCTTAAAGGCAACTTTTTCACTCTCCTCTTTCACTTTCATCAAGAGGCTTTTTAGTTCGTCTTCACTTTCTGCCATAAGGGTGGTGTCATCTGCATATCTGAGGTTATTGATATTTCTCCCAGCAATCTTGATTCCAGCTTGTGCTTCTTCCAGTCCAGCGTTTCTCATGATGTACTCTGTAAGCAGGGTGACAAAATACAGCCTCGACATACTCCTTTTTCTATTTGAAACCAGTCGGTGATTCCGTGTCCAGTTCTAACTGTTGCTTCCTGACCTGCAAATAGGTTTCTCAAGAGGCAGGCCAGGTGGTCTGGTATTCCCATCTCTTTCAGAATTTCCCACAGTTCATTTTGATCCACACTGTCAAAGGCTTTGGCATAGTCAACAAAGCAAAAATAGATGTTTTTCTGGAACTCTCTTGCTTTTTCCATGATCCAGCAGATGTTGGCAATTTGGTCTCTGGTTCCTTTGCCTTTTCTAAAACCAGCTTGAACATCTGGAAGTTCACAGTTCACGTACTGCTGAAGTCTGGCTTGGAGAATTTTGAGCATTACTTTACTAGTGTGTGAGATGAGTGCAACTGTGTGGTAGTTTGAGCATTCTTTGCCATTGCCTTTCTTTGGGATTGGAATGAAACTGACATTTTCCAGCACTGTGGTCACTGCTGAGTTTTCTAAATTTGCTGGCATATTGAGTGCAGCACTTTCATAGCATCATCTTTCAGGATTTCAAATAGCTCAACTGGAATTCCTTCACCTCCACTAGCTTTGTTTGTAGTGATGCTTTCTAAGGCCCACTTGACTTCACATTCCAGAATGTCTGGCTCTGGGTGAGTGATCACACCATCATGATTATCTGGGTCATGAAGATCTTTTATGTACAGTTCTTCTGTTTATTATTTTCACCTCTTCTTAATATCTTCTGCTTCTGTTAGGTCCATACCATTTCTGTCCTTTATCAAGCCCATCTTTGCATGAAATGTTCCCTTGGTATCTCTAATTTTCTTGAAGAGATCTCTAGTCTTTCCTGTTTTGTTGTTTTCCTCTATTTCTTTGCATTGATTGCTGAGGAAGGTTTTCTTATCTCTCCTTGCTATTCTTTGGAACCCTGCATTCAGATGCTTATATCTTTCCTTTTTTCCTTTGCTTTTTGCTTCTTTCTTTTCACAGCTATTAGTAAGTCCTCTCCCAACATTCATTTTGCTTTTTTGCATTTCTTTTCAATGGGAATGGTCTTGATCCCTGTCAGGAGACAATGTCATGAACCTCAGTTCATAGTTCATCAGGCACTCTATCTATCAGATCTAGTCCCTTAAATCTATATCTCACTTCCACTGTATATTTATAAGGGATTTGATTTAGGTCATACCTGAATGGTCTAGTGGTTTTCCCCACTTTCTTCAATTTAAGTCTGAATTTGGCAATAAGGAGTTTATGATCTGAGCCACAGTCAGCTCTTGGTCTTGTTTTTGCTGACTGTATAGAGCTTCTCCATCTTTGGCTGCAAAGAGTATAAGCAAACAGATTTTGGTGTTGAACATCTGGTGATGTCCAAGTGTAGAGTCTTCTCTTGTTTTGTTGGAAGAGGGTGTTTGCTATGACCAGTTAGTTCTCTTAGCAAAACTCTATTAGCCTTTGCCCTGCTCCATTCCATACTCCAAGGCCAAATTTGCCTGTTACTCCAGGTGTTTCTTGACTTCCTCCTTTTGCATTCCTTTCCCCAATAATGAAAAGGATATGTTTTTTGGGTGTTCTAAAAGGTCTTGTAAGTCTTCATAGAACCGTTAAACTTCACCTTCTTCAGCATTACTGGTTGGGGCATAGGCTTGTATCACTGTGATATTGAATGGTTTGCCTTGGAAACGAACAGAGATCATTCTGTCGTTTTTTAGATTGCATCCAAGTACTGCAATTTGGACCTTTTGTTGACCATGATGGCTACTCCATTTCTTCTAAGGGATTCCTGCCCACAGTAGTAGATATAATGGTCATCTGAGTTAAATTCACCTGTTCAGTCCATTTTAGTTTGCTGATTCCTAGAATGTCCACATTCACTCTTGCCATCTCCTGTTTGACCACTTCCAATTTGCCTTGATTCATGGACCTACCATTCCAGGTTCCTATGCAATATTGCTCTTTACAGCATCGGACCTTGCTTCTATCACCAGTCACATCCACAACTGGGTATTGTTTTTGCTTTGGCTCCATCCCTTCATTCTTTCTCGAGTTATTTCTCCACTGATCTCCAGTAGCATATTGGGCACCTACCAAACTGGGGAGTTTCCCTTTCAGTATCCTATCATTTTGCCTTTTCATACTGTTCATGGGGTTCTCAAGGCAAGAATACTGAAGTGGTTTGCCATTCCTTTCTCCAGTGCACCACATTCTGTCAGACCATGACCCATCCATCTTGGGTGGCCCCACATGGCATGGCTTAGACATGAGTTAGACAAGGCTGTGGTCCGTGTGATCAGATTGACTACCTAACTAATTTCATTAAGTTAGGAAACTCTAAATACCAAAACTTATACAGCTCTCACATAGTGATTCATGGTAGTCAAGATTAAGCATTAAAAACTTATTGCAATAGAAAAAAATGCATTTAAAATGGAAAATATGTTACCAACAAAAGGTTCATTAAAATTATCTACACACTATACACTTTATATATATACACTTTATGTTTCTCTAATAGCTTATTCATTCAGAAAAAATTTAAACTGTTACAAGAACTCTTTTTCTACCTTCAGTAGGAATATAACAAGCAATAAGCTGGATTAAGAAGAGGCAGAGGAACCAGAGATCAAATTGCCAATATCCGCTGGATCATGGAAAAGGCAAGATAGTTCCATAAAAATATCCATTTCTGCTTTATTGACTATGCCAAAGCCTTTGACTGTGTATATCACAACAAACTGTGGAAAGTTCTTAAAGAGATGGGGATACCAGACCACCAGCCTCATGAGAAATCTGTATGCAGGTCAGGAAGCAACAGTACTGGATATGGAACAACAGACTGGTTCCAAATCGGGAAAGAAGTATGTCAAGGCTCAATACGGTCACTCTGCTTATTTAATTTATATGCAGAGTACATCATGCAAAATACTGGGCTGAATGAAGGAAAAGCTCGAATCAAGATTGCTGGAAGAAATATCAATAACTTCAGATATGTAAATGATACCACTCTTATGGCAGAAAGTGAAGAATAACTAAAGAGTCTCTTGATGAAAGTGAAAAAGGAGAGTAAACAAGTTGGCTTAAAATGTAACATTCAGAAAAGTAAGATCATGGCACCTAGTCCATCACTTCATGGCAAATAAATGGGGAAACAATGGAAACAATGATAGACTTTATTTGGGGGGTTCCAAAATCACTGTAGATGGTGACTGCAGCCATGAAATTAAAAGACACTTGCTCCTTGGAAGAAAAGCTATTACCAATCTAGACAGCATATTAAAAAGCAGAGACATTACTTTCCCAACAAGGGTCTATCTAGTCAAAGCTATAGTTTTTCCATTAGTCATGTATGGATATAAGAGTTGGACTATAAAGAAAGCTGAGAACTGAAGAATTGATGCTTTTGAACTCTGGTGTTGGAGAAGACTCTTGAGAGTGTCTTAGACTTCAAGGAAATCCAAGCAGTCAATCCTACAGTAAATCAGCCCTGAATATTCATTGGAAGAAGTGATGCTGGTAGCTGAAACTGGAATATTTTGGCCACCTGATGCAAAGAACTGACTCCTTGGAAAAGACTCCGATGCTGGGAAAGATTGAAGGTAGGAGGAGAAGGGCACAACACAGGATGAGATGGTTGGATAGCATCGCTGACTTGATGGACATAAGTTTGAGCAAGCTCCAAGTGTTGGTGATGATCAGGGAAGCCTGGCGTGCTGCAGTCCATGGGTCGCAAAGAGTCAGACATGACTGAGTGACTGAACTAATTACCTAATAATTTTTAAAAATTAGTCTGTGTATTTATAATTTATATTGCTGTTTTGAGATATACTATATATCAGTAACCTCAGATATGCAGATGACACCACCCTTATGGCAGAAAGTGAAGAGGAACTACAAAGCCTCTGGATGAAAGTGAAAGTGGAGAGTGAAAAAGTTGGCTTAAAGCTCAACATTCAGAAAACAAAGATCATGGCATCCGGTCCCATCACTTCATGGGAAATAGATGGGGAAACAGTGGACACAGTGTCAGACTTTATTTTTTTGGGCTCCAAAATCACTGCAGATGGTGACTGCAGCCATGAAATTAAAAGATGCTTACTCCTTGGAAGGAAAGTTATGATCAACCTAGATAGCATATTCAAAAGCAGAGACATTACTTTGCCAACAAAGGTCCGTCTCGTCAAGGCTATGGTTTTTCCTGTGGTCATGTATGGATGTGAGAGTTGGATTGTGAAGAAGGCTGAGTGCCGAAGAATTGATGCTTTTGAACTGTGGTGTTGGAGAAGACTCTTGAGAGTCCCTTGGACTGCAAGGAGATCCAACCAGTCCATTCTAAAGGAGATCAGCCCTGGGATTTCCTTGGAAGGAATGATGCTAAAGCTGGAACTCCAGTGCTTTGGCCACCTCATGCGAAGAGTTGACTCATTTAAAAGACTCTGATGCTGGGAGGGATTAGGGGAAGGAGGAGAAGGGGATGACAGAGGATGAGATGGCTGGATGGCATCACTGACTCGAAGGATGTGAGTCTGAGTGAATTCTGGGAGTTGGTGATGGACAGGAAAGCCTGGCATGCTGCTATTCATGGGGTCACAAAGAGTCGGACATGACTGAGTGACTGAACTGATATACATAAAGCAAGTAAATAAGATTATGTATATTGAAACAAGTACCCTAGGTTTTGGGCGAGAGAATATATCATTTTGCATTGCCTAAATGTAGACATTTTTAGGAATTAGCAAACTAAAATGAACTGGAATGGGTACATTTAACTCAGATTACCATTATATCTCTTACTCTGGGCAAGAATCCCTTAGAACAAATAGAGCAGCCATCATGGTCAACAAAAGAGTCTGAAATGCAGTATTTTTATGCAGTCTCCAAAATGACAGAATAATCTCTGTTTGTTTTCAAGGCAAACCATACAATATCACAGTAATCCAAGTCTATGCCCCAACTAGTAATGCTGAAGAAGCTGAAGTTGAACAGTTTTATGAAGACCGACAAGACCTTTTACATCTAACAACCCCAAAAGATGTCCTTTTCATTATAGGGGACTGGAATGCAAAGTAGTAAATCAAGAAACACCTGGAGTAACAGGCAAATTTGGCCTTGGAGTACGGAATGAAGCAGGGCAAAGGCTAATAGAGTTTTGCCAAATAACGCACTGATCATAGCAAACACCTTCTTCCAACACAAGAGAAGACTCTACACATGGACATCACCAGAAGGTCAACACCAAAATCTGTTTGCTTATACTCTTTGCAGCCAAAGATGGAGAAGCTCTATACAGTCAGCAAAAACAAGACCAAGAGCTGACTGTGGCTTAGATCATGAACTCCTTATTGCCAAATTCAGACTTAAATTGAAGAAAGTAGGGAAAACCAGTAGACCATTCAGGTATGACTGAAATCAAAACCTTACAATTATACAGTGGAAGTGAGAAATAAATTTACAGGACTAGATCTGATAGAGTGCCTGTTGAACTATGGATGGAGGTTCATGACATTCTATAGGAGACAGGGATCAAGACCATCCCCAAGAAAAGGAAATACAAAAAAGCAAAATGGCTGTCTGAGGAGGCATTACAACTGCACTGAAATACACTTCTAAATACAAAATTTTTATGAAATTTGTTAGCTTTGCTTCATTCATGGTTTTAAGAAAAGGAGCCCTGTAAACTTCAACACAGAATAAATTAAGCTGAACATTAGTTTCCATGCACACATTCATGGTATGAATAGAGACTCTAGAAAATTAAGCACAATCTTCACTCTTTGACAGTGAACAACTCCAAAAACTAAACTAGGAGACAATCCATATATACATTATCTGATTAAAAAAGAAATGTAATTATTGTATGCCCAAGTAGCAAGCTATTATTTGGCAATGAAAAGGAGCTGCAACATGGATGAACCTCAAAAACAGTAGGCTAAGTGAAAGAAGCTATATACATAAGACTGTGTCTAATTCCATTTATTTGAAATGTCCACAATAAGCAAATTAGAGACAGAAAATAGATTTGAAGTAGTCTTGCATTGGGGTAAGAAAGGAGAGTGACTCTAAGTACACGACAAGATTTCTCTTTATGGAGATGGAAATGTTCTAAAACTGGATTGTGGTGATAGCTGCACATAACAGTAAATGTGCAAAAAGCAACTGAACACTTAAAATGGATCAATTTTATGGTATATAAATTCAGTTCAGTTCAGTCACTCAATCTTCTCCGACTCTCTGAGACCCCATGGACTGAAGCATTCCAGGCCTTCCTGTCCATCACCAACTCCTGGTGTTTACCCAAACTCATGTTTTGAGTTGGTGATGCCATCCAACCATCTCATACTCTGTCATCCCCTTCTTCTCCCATCTTCTATCTTTCCCAGCATCAGGGTCTTTTCAAAGGAGTTAGCTCTTCACATCAGGTGGCCAAAGTATTGGAATTTCAGCTTCAACATCAGTTCTTCCAATGAACACTCAGGACTGATCTCCTTGAGGATGGACAGGTTGGATTGCCTTGCAGTCCAAGGGACTCTCAAGAGTCTTCACCAACACCACAGTTCAAAAGCATCAATTCTTCAGTGCTCAACTTTCTTTACAGTCCAATTCTCACACCCATACATTACTACTGGAAAAACCATAGCTTTGACTAGATGGACCTTTGTTGGCAAAGTAATGTCTCTGCTTTTTAATATGCTGTCTAGGTTGGTCATAACTTTCCTGCCAAGGAGTAAGTGTCTTTTAATTTCATGACTGCAATCACCATCTGCAGTGATTTTGGAGTCCAAAAAAATAATGTCTGCACTGTTTCCATCTCTATTTGCCATGAAGTGATGGGACTGGATGCATGATCTTAGTTTTCTGAATGTTGAGTTTTTAGCCAACTCTTTCCACTCTCCTCTTTCACTTTTATCAAGGGGCTCTCCAGTTCTTCGCATCAGGTGGCCAAAGGATTGGATGTTTCAGCTTCAGCATCAGTCCTTCCACTGGATATTAAAGACTGATTAGGATGGATTGGTTGGATCTCCTTGCAGTCCAGGGGAATCTCAAGAGTCTTCTTCAATACCACCACAGTTCAAAACTATCAGTTTCTCAGTGCTCAGCATTCTTTATAGTCCAACTCTCACATCCATACATGACTACTGGAAAAACCTTAGATTTGACTAGATGGAGTACTGCCAGCAAAATAATGTCTCTGCTTTTTAATATGCTGTCTAGGTTGGTCATGGCTTTTCTTCCAAGGAGCAAGCATCTTTTAATTTCATGGTTGCAGTCACCATCTTCAGTGATTTTGGAGCCCAAGAAAAGCTTCTGAGTTTCCATTGTTTCCCCATCTATTTGCCATGAAGAGATGGGACTGGATGCATGATCTTAGTTTTCTGAATGTTGAGTTTTAAGCCAACTTTTTCCATTCTCCTCTTTTACTTTCATCAAGAGGCTCTTTAGCTCCTCTTCACTTTCTTCCATAAGGGTGGTGTCATCTGCATATGAAGTTATTGATATTTCTCCCTGAAATCTTGATTCCAGCTCGTGCTTCATCCGGCCCAGCATTTCTCATGATGTAGTCTGCATATAAGTTAAATAAGCAGGGTGACAATATACAGCCTTGACATACTCCTTTCCTGATTTGGAACCAGTCTGATGTTCCATGTCCAGTTCTAACTGTTGCTTCCTGACATGCAAACAGATTTCTCAAGAGGCAGGTCAGGTAGTCTCTTTCCCATCTCTTTCAGAATTTTCCATAGTTTGTTGTGATCTGCACAGCCAAAGGCTTTGGAATAGTCAATAAAGCAGAAATAGATGTTTTTCTGGAACTCTCTTGCTTTTTTGATGATCCAGTGGATACTGGCAATTTGATCTCTTGTTCCTCTGCCTTTTCTAAAATCAGCTTGAACATCTGGAAGTTCACGGTTTATGTACTGTTGAAGCCTGGCTTGGAGGTATATAAATTATACCTCAATAAAGATGTTTAAAATGGGTTTATCATATAACCATGTGTGCTTTTCAGAGATTAAAGTAAAAAGGAATATACCTCCTCACCAAAAGCAACCTCATAGGAAAACACAAATCTCAACTTTGTTTGTATTAACTTGTAAAGTACCAGATGTGGTGCACAACGGTAGTTTTAAAAAAATATAAATGATTATTTAACCTTTCAATAATTTATTATGCCCACCTACCACTGAAACTAAAGAATAGTTACAAATATGAGCAAGATATTGCATACAAGGTATTTATTTAACAATAATATTCTAACACATGCATTTAAATATATAGTCCATATATATATATATATATATATATACTTCCAAGACTCTAAAAGATACTGCTAAATAATTAGTAGACTCTGCCATTCTTAAACATTCTTACAATTTTAAAATATTTTGAACAATTGAGTAGCTATTAGTATTTCAAATAAATCTACAGTTAATTATAAAGTGATAATCAAAAATTTCTACAAAACTTTAAAAGGTCGACACATGTTCATTCAAGCTATTATCATTCCATTCAATCATGGAAGCATTATATTTCCCTTGCTTTTCTCAATTTATTGCTGCAAAAATTATCAAGTGCATTTATAATTTAGAAGTAATTTCAGTGACCCAAAGCAAAAGACTGAGGCTAAAATAATTGCTTGACATTAATAATGTTTTTCAGGCACAGTGTTTTATTCTTTTGTTTGTTATAATTGTTGTCACTTCCTCTAGAGAAAGAAAATTGATCATTTCCTAATCTGAATTCTGACTTGTCTATTATATTACAGAGCTTGAAAAGAGCTTAAGGTAACCTTTCAACAGGAATCTCAAAATAACTTGACTATTTTTATTTGTTTCTCTTACCCAAAGAAAGAAATATCAGATAAAGGGAATGACAAACAGTTCACCTATGTATCTATGATTCATCTCTGTAGTGGGAAAAATGCATAGATGAATATGCTTCAAAAATGTCCTTTAATAAGCAATAAAAATGGCTTATTCTTGAATTTTGCCTCATGAATGTAAAGGCAGCATTCTAGTATACAGTGTCTCTATACACCAACAACTACATTTACATCTATGCCTTTCAGTGGCCAGACCTACCTGTCCATGTTAGACATGGGTCTGAGCCTCAGACTTTTGTCTGTTTGATATCTCTGTGTCTGTATCTGCCAGTCTGTGCTTACCTTCCCATCTATTCAGCCAATTCCCACTGTGGTATGTTTCTGGCTGGCTGGCTCTTTGCCTGTTCCTTATATTGGTCTACTATCCCTGTCTCATTGTCAGCTCTTACTGTCAATCTGTCTTTGTCTGTCAGCCTGTTCCTATTTGCCAATCTGTTGGACTGCGCATATTGCTTTGTAGGTATGTGTCTATCTATCCTTGCTGCTGTTGTTCAGTTGCCCAGTAGTGTTGGACTCTTTGTGACCTCACGGACTGCAGCACGCCAGGCTTCTCTGTCTCTCACCATCTCCTGAAGTTGACCAAGTTCACGACCATTGTATCGGTGATGCTATCCAGCCATCTCATCCCTCTGCTTCTTCTGCTCTCAGTCTTTGCCAGGAACAGGAACTTTTCCAGTGAGTCAGCTGTTCACCTTGGTTGACTAAAACACTGGAGAATCAGCTTTGGCATCAGTTCTGCCAGTGAGTATCCAGGGTTGATTTCCTTTAAGACTGACTGGTTTGATCTCCTTGTTGTCTGTATGTAGCTATGGGCAAATTAAGGTTTTTCTCTTAGTGTAGATTTAGTCTATACCCTGTGGTCTATGTGGGCATTTACCAAAGGTTTAGAGATAGCTATTAGGGGTCACAAAAGGAAAACAAGACTTGCAGCTAAAGATAAATACAACTGTTCTCATTTGCAAATGAGATTACATAATAAGATAAACTCTTCAGAGAATTTCTGTTATGTGTATCCCAGTTCCCAACATTATTCTCAAGATCTAGCCCATCCCTATCCCCACTGACAACCTAGAAATAATTATTTTCTTTTCAGTGTTAATCTTCATTTCTTCAAATAAATTCCACCAATTCTCCTAAAGATTTCATTTTCCTAGAATATTCCCCACTTTGACCTCAAGGGCATAATCCAAGGGAGAAAACAAATCCCTGGCATGATATTTTATAACACATGGATTTTTTGTAAGGAGTAACTTTAAGTAAAAGCAGGGTGGTAGAGAGTTGTAAAGTAATCCAGGGTGGGATTTATTGCTCTAATTCCTATATATTTCAGGGTCCACTTACTAGTGAGAAGATGCTTTTCAATATATTGCTTTGAACTAAAGATCTGTATTTCAAGTCTTCTATGGAGAGCTCCATTTAAAAAAATGCAGATAAACATGACAATCACAGACATGCACACAAATACCTTCATACATATATTCACGTGTCTACTCGCATACTTCTTAAAGATAAATAAAACAATTTTTAGAGAGACTAAATATAAATGCATACTTAAAAATAATTTTAAAAAAAGAGAGGGGCCACAGTTATCCACCAGTCCCATTGAAAATATGTGAAGGCATTTTATTTTAGGTTTGCTCTACAATAACTAGGAATCTACCAGAGCCTAAAATAACAGGGCCTATTATAATAAACTCTTAAACAATAAGTGTTTTATTAATGTTCTTCATGTAAAGAAACCTATACTTTAATTACTAGAAATTACAGCTAAAAGCTGGAAATAGCTTTTTTTTTTTTTTAACATTGATTCACTTTGGCATGTGACTGACAGCCTTCCACTTAATTATGATTACATTTCTTTAGTAGGAATAGGAACATAAACAACAAGGATTCAATTGTGCAAACAGGGTGATGGAAGAATAATTTATGAAGTAGGTCAGCTGTCCTTACATCACAAGGGAGTGCTGGCCTACTTTTCTTTTCAAAGATGTTCTACCAATTCAAATTTGGCTAGAAAATACATTTCAGTTCTATACAAACACTGAAAATATATCACATGTATTGATGAAATTAAAAAGAACAACCTAGGTACACAACATATGTTTCTTAAAATTAAAGCAGAATTGCCACCTGGCAAAGTTTTCACTCAAACAGGTTCTTATACAAACACATTCAAATCTACTACCTGTTGATACTGTTAAAATAACCAGAAATAATGGAGCATGTATAACCGTTTGTCAGTTTAGTTTTTCATGGATTTCTGCATCTAACAGGGATTACTAAAATAAGCATATTAACATATTCACATGCAAAATTAAATATAAATTTCCTGTGTTTCAAAATTGTACCATTTTGTTCTTTAGATTTGTCTAACAATAAAACTAGTTTTTTTAAATCCATACTCTCTCACTATATATTTTAAGGAGAAAAAAAGTCCTAAATCATATTGTCTATAAGAAAAGACACACAGAAATAACATAACTAGAGAACCACCATACCTACTTCATTCACATAAAATGTAGGATTAAAATAAGCACTGTATCATTCCCCCTGTCTTTCACCTGAATTGCTACTTGATAAGTACTTTCCCAACATTTTCATAGCTGTTTCTAGAGTAAACATGAAACTCTGCCATAATCTGAGAGCCATCATGGTAGAGTGGTTACATGACAGACTCTGGGCCACAGATCCTATATCCAAACATTTACAAGTCATCTAAGTTATTTATGCTAAATACCCATGGCAGTTGTTTCTTCTGTATGTGTTCCAATTTCCTTATCTGTAAAATGATTATAACAGCAGTTACTTTGCAAGATTGTTGGTAGGATAATCATGAAAAAATGTATGTTAAGTGTTTAGAATAGCTTACAGATGTACTCAACAAGTGCAAACTGCTATTATTATTATATATATTTTTTTCAGATGCTGTTCTACCACTAGGACTTGAAAGGGCCATTTCAGAGTGAAGGTAAAATACTCTAATCAAAATACTTTTTCATTAACTTGAGGTATTTGGAAGAATTTTAGCAGAAGGAAAGGGCCAAGGTACATTTTTAGGCTAAAAATCAGTGATGCCCTGTAAACTATCACATGCAAGAACATGGAAGTCAGGACTATCTTTTGCCCAAACTTTGGAAGGCTTTGAAAGCTCTCTTGTTTTCTAGAAAAAGGGTTGGGAAACTGTGCTTATGGACAAATATGGCCCCTAAGAACATTTGTTTTTATTGGTTCTCTGTTTTGCATTACATTTTTAAAGCATGAATAGGGAGAAGGAAAGGAGGAAAAGGAAGGATATATGACAGAAACTTCATGGGGTCCACAAAGTCTAACATGTTTGCTACTGCTACTGCTAGGTCACTTCAGTCGTGTCCGATTCTGTGTGACCCCATAGACGGCAGCCCACCAGGCTCCCCACTCCCTGGGATTCTCCAGGCAAGAACACTGGAGTGGGTTGCCATTTCCTTCTCCAATGCATGAAAGTGAAAAGTGAAAGTGAAGTCGCTCAGTCGTGTCCGACTCCTAGCGACCCCATGGACTGCAGCCTGCTAGGCTCCTCTGTCCATGGGATTTGCCAGGCAAGAGTACTGGAGTGGGGTGCCATTGCCTTCTCCCCTAACATGTTTACCTGTATTAATTTACTAGGGTTGCCATAACAAAGTACCATACATCATAGACTGGGTGGCTAAAGGAACAGAGTAGTTTTTTCTCTCACAATTATAAGATAGAAGTTGAGATCAAGTTTCAGGGGGGTTGATTTCTTCCAGGGCTTCTCTCCTTGGCTTATAGATAGCCATCTTTTCCCAGTGTCTTGTGTGAATCTATGCCCAAATTTCCTCTTCTTATTGAGACACCTGTCATATTTGATTAGGAATCCCCCTAGTGACCTGACGTTAACTTAATTATATCTCTAAAAAATTCTATCTCCATATGTAGCCACATTACAAGGTACTGGGATAACTCCCAGTAAGCCTATGAATTTTGAAAGTCTCTCAGTCGTGTTTGACCTTTTTGAACCCATGGACTTCAGCCTGCCAGGCTCCCCTGCCCATGAAATTCTCCATGCAAGAATACTGGAATGGGTTGCCATTATGAATTTTAGGGAGAGACAATTCAGCTGATAATTCTTATTAGTACACCTTTCATAGAAGAAAGCCTCCACTCGAGAAGCCTGTGGAAGTTGTATCTGCCACAAGACAACCATGTTTTCTTTCTGCTTCCTTTATACAAAATAGACATCAGGAGAGAATTACTAAGCTTAAGAATTTACTAGGAAAAAAACATCTCAAGGGACTGTGGCTAAGCTTTTTAAGGTTAGGTCAAAGGAGTAGGGATTAGTAAACAAGAATATTTACTCGGAGGAAGCTAGATGTAGGAGAAATATGTAGGTGAACATGAATTTGGGACCTTCCCCCTGGGACTCCTCCCCCACCAAAGGTAGCCTGATAACCTAACTGAATAACTGGAAACCCAATATCAGGAGTGGGTGTGCAGATGGTGATGTCATAAGAGAAACAGTAATACTTATTACCATTTATTAGCACAGTTGACCCTTGAAAAACTTGGGGCCTAGGAATACCAGCCCTCAAAGCAATCAAAAATATGCATATAACTTACAGTTAAGCCTCCCATATACATGGAGGAAGTTTCCTTCATATCTTCAGTTCCACTTTCTTGGATTTAACAAACCATGGATCATGTAGTACGGTAGTATTTACTAATAAAAATAGATCTACATATAAGTGGACCTGTGTAGTTCAAATCCGTGTTGTTTGAGGATCAACTCTGTACTTATGAACAAACCCCTGTAATACTATTTTACAACATTGTCATGTATTCTACACCACCATGTGACCATTATTATTATTCTTACACACATGCATTAGAAATTAGAAAACTGAGTTGAAATTAGAATATAGATTCTAATCTCCTTTAAGTACTGGGCCAAAATATCTGAAATTGACAATGAAAACAATAGAACTTCAAGGGTCATCTGGAAAACGAAGTCAGATACCCAAACCTTCACCTTCTCCTTACTGACAAGTAAATTCACAGATATAAAACAGGATTGGTACAACAGACCCTGACCAAAAAACAAAAAAAGAAGAATAGTTTCTCAGCAGGTACTTGCTTTTGCATCCACATTTTGATCTAGTTAGAATGTTGTCATGCACTTTGAAAATAATTACTTGGTGGTTCCTTTTTATAAGAAGACTTTTATACATCTATTTCCAAATTCCAATACAAATCCAGATATATACAGATATATAAGACCAATTTATATTATGCTTAATTTTCCTCTCTATATAATTTAGGATATTAAAGTAGGCTTTCTGTACATGCTTAATTCAATATGAAATGTATCTGAGAAATTCAGACTCAGGATTTTTCAGCAGTCTTGTCACCTAAAGAAAACAGCTTCTAGCTTGGATTTGCAACCTATTTTTGTAAAGATTCAGACTCACAGTTAAGGTCAACATCTGGCTGGATTTAATATTTGCATTTTAACATGTTCACTCTCATTAAAAATTGTTTAGCATTTTTTCAAAGCAAAAGCTATCTTTTATTTTAATAAAAGTTTTCATATATTTGTTCCATGAGGGGTGGATTTGCATGCTTGAACTACCATATGCAGTTGGAATTTGAGGCCATCTCACTAGACAAGTCATTATAGCAAAGTAAATGCAAATGAAAGGGGCAAAGGGCACATTAAAATGAGCAAGAGGATTTAGTGTTTTGTCTTCTATTTCCATATCTTTTGGGACAAGGGAAAAGTGGGAAAATGAGATATAGTTCTATCTTTTTTCTCCAGTAAATCATGGTTTATTTAGCAATTTGAAAGCCATGGGGAATATGCCAACTAATTTCTCAAACTAATCTTGAATTTAGTAATTTTGCTTTAGTAACTTTATAGAGAACTTTAGTGCCAAGTAATAACCACATAACCAATGCATTATTTTGATTACTAAAACTGTATAACAAATGAACATATGCATATACACACATCATTGAAGAAAGAGTCACACTGATTTCAAATGGAACATTCTGTATGTGAAATTATAATAAAAACAGGTACTGTTTATCAAGCATATGTTGTGCACAAACTCTGTGTTTGTTACTTAATGTGCCTGATCTTTACTACCCACAAGAATCTAAAAAGTAGACACCATTATACCACCTATGAGACAGAGGTATGGAGGAGATGATTAACCTACACAGATTTGCTTAACAGATTTAAACCTAGTTTGTCTTACCTACAATTCAGTGTTCTGTCTTCAGTGACACTTTAACATATAAAACAGAGTTAAGGGAGAATTTGAAAACATCTGGATGACTAGTCTGGAATCTTCAGTAAAGGTGGATGAAAATTATTGACTGAATATAGGACTGTCCATGCCTTACACGCATATAAGTAGCTACTAAAGAGTCAGGTGTAATTGCTTTCCTCTGTGGGCACCAATTAGAAATCTTGAATATTAATAAACTGGCTGATTTGTGAGAAATATCAGTATGTATTTTCTTTCTACATATGCTTTTAAGCACCAAACATTTCATGGGCACTCAATAAATATTAAATATTTAACAGCAGCTAATAAAATGAAATTATGGCAATATATTTTACAATTAACTCATCATAAGATGAAATAAAAAACAAATTTTAGCACTAGACCTGGAAGATGAGCAGATTTTGATAGCCGAATAAGTGAATGAACCCTCTAGGGAGGTAAAAGACATTAACATGTTGCAGTAGAAAAAGTTAACAGGAGGTTAAAACAAAACAAAAAAATTCCAATCTGAAAAATGAAACTCCTCCTCCTTATTTTCAGATTTCTTATATTCATCTAACATCTAAAATGTAAATTAAGGGATATATTTCTAAGCTGTTGTCATTTCTGCCCCATACTCAAACATGAAGTGAATATATTTCATTATTTATTGGTATTATCTTACTCTAAAAGAACATAAAATATGTTCCCTTATATTTTTTCCCTTACTTATGCCCTCTTTTGCACACAGTCTGAGATTTTCAGAAATGCTAATTGTGATAATAATTTTAAAAGAATGTTAAAAAATGTTAAATTACATTATCCTTTGGCATACAAAACTCAGTGAATGATGAAAATGAGACTCCGAAGTGTATGCAGTTTCAGAGAGCACATTTCTGGAAATTTAAATTAGAGATACAAGCTATTGGGCAGAAATCAGGCTGGAAGCAAGCTCACTTTTTTTTCTTAAGTGAGTGGAGAAAAAATGTTCCATAAAAGAGAGAGAAAACTTGTAAAATGGAGCAATCCATAGGGAAACCTTAATTTAAGCCCCTATTTCTCAATTCTTGGAAGATTAATGAAAAAAGAAGCACTTAAACATACTCTTTGAGGACTCCATCTCCTTTTTCGTTTCCACTTTTGGCTTTTTACAATCCCTCTGAGGATAAGAGAGAATGAACTTAAAGTTGCTATTTGGGTGACTCACTCCTTCTCTGTTTCCTTTAAGCTTCTAATAGTCTCTCAAATTAGAACACATTTAACAAGTGCTTTCCTGAAGTTCAGCCACCATTTCCTCTCAAGTCTGTGATTAACCCATTGATGGGTCCACAAAGTCTGTGCAACAGTCCACAAATCCTATGCTGCAGGTCACATGCACTGCTACTCTACCTACCCTAATAGTCATTCCTGACATGGAAAAATATCAAAGCCACAGTAGGTCTCACTGAGTGAATTCACACAATAATAAATCACTTAGATGTGTCAAAAGCCCTCATACAATATTTTAAAATATTTCTTCAGTTTTCATAAACTCACTGTCATTACTACGTGCTTACTTTCTGTCTTACATTCCCACCCACTCTGACATAGAACAACCCCCTACAAATACATTCTTAACTTTCAGGAACCATGCACGGAAGTCACCCCTTTCTGTTTTAATATTTCACAGTTAGATTCTAGTTTAGGATAAGGTTTTCTCTATTTTTATTAGTTTAATAAACATTCAGAAGTTTGTCAGCTTTTAAAATTTTACTCTGCTAGTTTCATGTTTTCTATAAATGTATTGAGGCTTTCACTTCACAGAACAAAGTTGGATAATAAATCTTTATAGTATGTGTATTTAACTAAAATTAAAGCAATTTATCTTAGTATGATGATTCCAAACTCAAAAATATAGAGCTGAAAGTCAACAAAGTACACTGATATAATATTCTCAGGAATACTTCTGCTAGAGTTTCTTTAAATACTCTTGTCATTCATATATTCAAATGTCATAAGCATCCACAACATCAAAACCAATAGCAGCATTTGAGACAAAGTTTTGTATTTTGGAATACATGGATAAAATATCATGATTATGTAAAAAGAATAAAACATGTATAAGGTTAAGTAAGTTTCCAAAGTCTTATTCCCCTTTATTATATAGTGCAGCTATAAAAGAAAATCCTCAAGAGAATTCATATGAACTTATGATAATGAAGCCTGCAGCACGGTTTGTTTTTGTTTTGCCTGTTTTTGCTGATAATGCAATTCAAACTATACCCTACTAATCTTTAGTACAGGAATCAGATAATTCACCTATAAACATGCAGCCATAAAGTGTCATTCTTCAGTCAATACAGACTAAGATCTTTCTCTTTTTCACAGGTTTGGCTCCCCAGCTCATTAGATCATTACCTGATAAACAGGAAAAGGGTAATGAATTGAGAAAATAACTACGTACCTTCAGAGAAAACCTGCCCGATAACAACAATCCATTAGAAAACTGGCAATATCCTCTGATCTATTGCCCGCAAAGCTATGACTTGATGGAGAGTTTCATTCCCTGGGCTCAGTTCTCCAGAAGAAAATCAGCACAATTTAAATATTTCTTGGAATGTGACAGCTCTCTAGATCTCCGGTTGCATTCTGTTCCCTAGGGACGACAATCTGGTGTTCCTGTGTGCATAGAGCAGTGAAGATGAATTGAATACGCTTGAGATAAATTAGGAATGGCTAAGTTAAAACTGTCTCTGCTCCAGACTCTCTCATCTGCAGTCTGTAAGCCTGTTTTTCTGTGAAAAAGCTAGATGGCAGGCTGCCTCAGTAAGTTCTTCCTAAGCGACACAGAGCATTTTCAATGAAGAAAAATTCTCCCATTATCTAAGCTAATGTGACTGCTGCTAAATCTAGTTTTTAAAGTGTCTACTGGCATGGAATTCATTTTCACTATTGCTTTCTTTCAAACTACAGTCTGGAATCCATACTATCCTCATATATACATTTCTATCTGAGAGAAACATGTAAAGTTTTTAGCTAACATATTAAATCATATCCCTTTTTGCAGTTTTAAGAATCATTCATGTATAGGGAATGTCCTCTTTATGTCCTAAAACCACTGTATTGAATTTTATAATATTTAGATGGTTTTGTTTTAAATTACAGTACTGAAGACAGATAAATGTATTTTTATTAACACTTATTACTTGTTGCAATATAGAAGTATATCATTTTTAAACATTACTTAAAATGCAGAAGTTAGATAAAAATAAACAAAGGGAATGTAGATCCTTAATATGTGACCACAGGCATAAATATTGACTTTGAATATCCTCCTAAAGGAAATAATATGTTCCCAATAAAACCAAGTTGCATAAATTATTCCCTTCTAAATAAAAGCAAGTGATTTTTGAATTCTGTTTCAGTTGAATGATATGTTGTGATATGACAATTCCTTGTAAATTAGAAAATTATTTTAGAATTTTAATAATATTCTGGAATGAGAGATAGAACACTTTATTTGGAATATTAGCAACACACAAAACATAAGAGGAAGGATCATTGGAATTTTCAGTTCCATTTCTTTATTTGGAATCTCTGTATGAAACAATATTCATATTTTAAAAAAGCATTTAAAAAGCATCATAATCCATTGATATATGGATGTCTCATAAATGTTGGCTAAAATATAGAACTTCATTTTTCTGTAACTTTCTACATGGCATTCTCTAATGCTCTATGACTAATTATTTGATAGATAAGCAAGTTGTTGCTTCCACAGCAAGAATGGGGTGTACATATATATATAGAAAAGGAGGCAATGACAATATAGTCATCTGCAAACCAACAGAAGAAGTAAATGAACATTTTTATTTTCTCTCCACCCATCCTGTAGCTACAGCTGATCACTTTATTCAGGAAGGTGGAAGGGAGAAGAAACAGGAGGACAAAATAAAACATCACATAGAAAATGCCTCCAAGCCCTTCTCTCTCTCTTCAGAAGTGGAAATTCTGTAGATATTTCTGAGGAGAAAGCATAGGGGAGTTGGAAAGAAGCAGCCTCAGCATCCCAGGTGTTTAGTGCTCAATATGCATAAAACAAATGAAAAAAAGATAAAAGTTTTGTTTGGAGATAAAACTATCTCCAATATTGAAGATATTTTTATATCTCCAAGATTTTTGTATCTCCAAAGATATCTCCAATAACCAATAGTTGATTGAAAATCCAACTACACTGCACAAATGTGCATTGCACATCCCAACTAATGTAATAGATAATTATAGTAATAAAGTAGGCCACGCTTTTAGGAAATTCAGATGTCCCTTTCCACTTAGAAACTGCCCATTTTACTAGCACTATACTGCAGTGATAAATTCAGGGTTATAAACAGTAAAATATGAGCGATGCCTAAATTATTCTTGGAATATTACGAATTGGCTCTTGTAGGAGGTAACATTTAGAAAAGGCCAAGGGGGCCTTGGTTAAAAAGTTACAGAATATTTCCAGGCACTGAGAACAAAGCCCAAAGGGAAATATGCATATCACATTTGGATAAGTGAAACAATTCAGTTTGGCTGGAGTGTAGAGTGAGGTATGAAGGACATGGCAGGAGATGAGTCCTTTATATTATATAAAGGAGTTTGGACTTCTCTTTGATAGTTCCTAAATGGGAAGGATAAATAATCAATATATTACAAAAAGATTACTCTCATATCACAGTAGTCAGGTAAAAAGTATTCAGTTCAGTGCAGTTGCTCAGTCATGTCTGACTCTGCAATCACATGGACTGCAGCATTTCAGGCCTCCCTGTCCATCACCAACTCCCAGAGTTTACCCAAACTCATGTCCATCGAGATGGTGATGCCAACTCAATCCAACCATCTCATCCTTCTCCTCCAACCTTCAATCTTTCCCAGCATCAGGGTCTTTTCAAATGAGTCAGTTCTTTGCATCACGTGGCCAAAATATTGGAGTTTCAGCTTCAGCATCAGTCCTTCCCATGAATATTCAGGACTGATTTCCTTTAGGATGGACTGGTTGGATCTCCTTGCAGTCCAAGGGACTCTCAAGAGTCTTCTCCAACACCACAGTTCAAAAGCATCAATTCTTCAGCGCTCAGCTTTTTTCATAGTCCAACTCTCACATCCATACATGACTACTGGAAAAACCATAGCTTTGACTAGAGAGACCTTTGTTGAGAAAGTAACATCTCTGCTTTTTAATAGGCTATCTAGGTTGGTCATGGAGAAGGCAATGGCACCCTACTCCAGTACTCTTACCTGGAAAATCCCATGGACGGAGGAGCCTGGTAGGCTGCAGTCCATGGGTCGCTGAGGGTCGGACATGACTTAACTTTCATTTTTCACTTTCATGCATTGGAGAAGGAAATGGCAAACCACTCCAGTGTTCTTGCCTGGAGAATCCCAGGGACGGGGGAGCCTGGTGGGCTGCCATCTATGGGGTCACACAGAGTCGAACACGACTGAAACGACTTAGCACAGCAGGTTCGTCATAGGAGTAAGCGTCTGCCAAGGAGTAAGCGTCTTTTAATTTCATGGCTGCAGTCAACATCTGCAGTGATTTTGGAGTCCAAATAAAATAAAGTCTGCCACTGTTTCTCCATCTACTTGCCATGAAGTGATGGGGCCAGACGCCATGATCTTAGTTTCCAAATGTTGAGTTTTAAGCCAACTTTTTCACTCTCCTTCACTTTCATCAGGAGGCTCTTTAGTTCTTCTATTTTTGCCACAGGGGTGCTGTCATCTTTATATCCGAGGTTATTGATATTTCTCCCGGCAATCTTGATTCCAGCTTGTGCTTCTTCCAATCCAATGTTTCTCATGATGTACTCTGCATGTAAGTTAAATAAGCAAGGTGACAATATGCAGGCTTGATGTACTCTTTTCCCAGTTTGGAACCAGTCTGTTGTTTCAATTTCAGTTCTAACTGTTGCTTCTTGACCTGCATACAGATGTCTCAAGAGGCAGGTCAGGTGGTCTGCTTTTCCCATCTCTTTCAGAATTTTCCACAGGTGGTTGTGATCCACACAGTCAAAGGTTTTGGCATAGTCAGTAAAGTAGATGTTTTTTCTGGAACTCTCTTGCTTTTTTGATGATCCAACGGATATTGGCAGTTTAATTTCTGGTTCCTTTGCCTTTTCTAAATCCAGCTTGAACATCTGGAAGTTCACGGTTCACATACTGTTGAAGTCTGGCTTGGAGAATTTTGAGCATTACTTTGAGCGTCTGAGATGAGTACAAATGTGTGTTAGTTTGAGCATTCTTTGGCATTGCCTTTCTTTGGAATTGGAATGAAACCACACACCTAGTTAGCCAAGCTAGACCCTTAGTGTGTGCGTGCCAAGCTGCTTCAGCTGTGTTCAACTCTTTGTGACCCAATGGACTATAATCTGCCAGGCTCCTCTGTCTATGGGATTCTCCAGGCAAGAATACTGGAGTAGCCTGCCATGTCCTCCTCCAGGGTATCTTACATCTTGTGCATTGCGTGGCCTGCACTCGCAGGGGCTTCTTTACCAGTAGCACTACCTGGGAACCCCTTTCTTAGTAGTCAAAGGATTCACCTCCTCTTTATTTACTTCTAATATCCTGTTTGTATCCAGGAACTAGGATCCCAATAAAAACTGGTTCAAATTGGGAAAGGAGTATATTATGGCTGTATATTGTCATTCTGCACAATTAATCTATATGCAGAGTACATCATGCAAAATACTGGGGTGGATGAAGCTCAAGCTGAAATTAAGTTGCTGGGAGAAATATACATAATCTCAGATATGCAGATGATATCACCATAATGGCAGAAAACAATGAGGAACTAAAAAGCCTCTTGAAGGTGAAATAGGAGAGTGAAAAAGCTTCTTAAACAACAGCATTCAAAAAACTAAGATCATGGCATCTGGTCCTATAACTTCATGGCAAATAGATGTGGAAAAAATGGAAGCAGTGAGATTATTTTCATGGGCTTCAAAATCACTGCACACAGTGACTGCAGCCATGAAATTAAACGATGTTTGCTTCTTGAAAGAAAAACTATGACAAATCTAGACAGCATATTAAAAAGCAGAGACATTACTTTGCCAGCAAAGGTTGGTATTGTGAACGCTATAGTTTTTCCAGTAGTCATGTACAGATAATGAGAGTTTGACCATAAAGAAGGCTTAATGCTGAAGAATTGATGCTTTTGAACTGTGGTGTTGGAGAGGACTCTTGAGAGTCCCTTGAATTGCAAGGAGATCCAACCAGTCAATCCTAAAGGAAATCAGCCCAGAATATTCATTGGAAGGACCGATGCTGAGGCTCTATCTGATACAAAGAACTGACTCATTTGAAAAGACCCTGATGCTGGGAAAGATTGAAGGCAGGAGGAGAAGGGACAACAGAGGATGAGATGGTTGGATAGCATCATCAACTCAGTGGACTTGAGTTTGGTTGACTCTGGGAGATGGTAGGAGACAGGGAAACCTGGCATGCTGCAGTCCATGGGGTCATATATTGTCAGACACAACTGAGATACTGAACAACTACAAGAAAGGATCCTGCATGCTCTATGGCATGGCAAAAAAAAAGTTAAAAAAGATGACACACAAAAAAATGTCTGAGAATAAAAAATAATATATAAAAATAAGCCAGTCACAAAAGGACAAATTCTGAGATTCTTCCTATATGAGGTACTTAAATTAGTCAAATTCATAGAGATACAAAGAAGGATGGTGGTTGTCAGAACTGGATGAGGTAGGAATATTACTATAATGAGTATGGAGCTTCATTGTGAAGATTAAGAAGTTCTGGAGATGAATATATTACTCTTTATCTTAAAATAATGGAATAAAGACATTAATTTTCTTGGGTTAATAATGCAGATATCTAAACACAAACATAAGTTGTATTGCTTCTTAGAAAAGAATTGTAGAAAAATCTGAATACAAATATTAAGAAGAATAAAATACATAAATCCACCATTGTTAACATTTTAAGATCTATCTTTCCTTCCAATCTCTCTCTATTGAGAAAAACATATGTATGAAATATGTATACACATATAAGGATTTATATATTACATACATTTATAAATTCCTTTGTATGGTGGCTCAGAGGTTAAAGCATCTGCCTGCAATACGGGAGACCTGGGCTTGACCCTTGGTTCTGGAAGATCCCCTGGAGAAGGAAATGGCAATCCACTCCAGTATTCTTGACTGGAGAATCCCATGAACAGAGGAGCTTGGTGGCTACAGTCCATGGGGTCGCAAAGAGTCAGACACGACTGAGCGACTTCACTCACTCACTTTGTATACATATATAAGTTCTTTGTATGTACAAGGAGCATATGCATACACACAGAATCTCAGCTGTTCAAGATGAAATGAGTTCTAGAGATTGATCACTCAACTATCTGAATGTACGTAACACTACTGAAGTATACTCTAAAAATGACTAAGGTGGTAATTTTATGTTGTTGCAATTTAAAAATAATAATAAATACATTTTAAAGAATGTTTTCTGTGGAAATATGAATTTTAAAAATTATTACAAAAATATGTGATATTTAAAAAACAAGAGTCAATTCATAGTAACACTATAAATTATAATCTATATGAAAGAAATTTAATTCAGCTATTTCCTACAAGTAAGCATCTTTTTCTTTTGTAAATTCAAATTTTACCAAGTAAAAATTAGTTAACTTTTATTAAATTTTTTTTTATTCAAAGTAAAATGTTCTTGACAATTATATTAAATTTGGCAGTATGTTATGTTATACATTATAACCTGGACTGAAGAGCATAAATTCAAGTATGTGGAGTATTCAAGAAAGCTGAAATATGAATATTTCAAAGACCCCATCAAGAGATCCAATGATAGAAACCTCACAAGTAGCTTAAGGCAAAAGACATGGGAGATGTCTTAAGTTTCTTTAAACATGTGAACCCTGACTTTGAAAAAAAAATTTCAATAGGATTAGCAAACCATATTTTGTTTCTTCAAAAATAAATGAGTTTCTCATTTATTCTTTATAATCAAACACTAAAGAGCTTCAGCCCAGTTTCCTAGTCAAAAGTTATTACTGATTTCCATGAAAATAGAGTACTTATAAATGACTTGAGAAAAATGTAATACTAATCCTATTAGGACTGACATCTCTGATTCAAGGAAATTCAATTTTATTATAAACAATAAACTGTTCTGTCAGAAAATATTATTTTAAAATTGTTAAACTACTTGAAAGCATTTTTAAATCAGTGTTAAATATTTTATAAGGTAAGTAAAACACAACTTAAGAGTTCATTTAGACTGCATTGAGAAATAATACTCCTTTGCAGGTACCCAAGCTTTAATAAAGCACCAAATAAAAAATAAACAACATAATTCTTCAATTAAAATAAATGTATATAGGAAATTGTGGCAATCAATTTCCAATCCAAATGATCTGAGTTGGTTCTAGCCTTCAGAATTGCTGTCTGCTATATATGTCATATAGGAACACTTTGATATATTTCTGGGTACAAATAAATTACTTGAAATAGTTTATATATCAATAAGGCTTTTGTTAGATGAAAGCTTTAAAATCAATTATGAAAGATATTCAGCTACATTTTTAACTCTAAAGTGACAATTACAACATATGTCATCAGATTTGTTGTCAAAACAGTGAACACTCTACTGTAAACCTTTAAAAATGTAATATTTTTATGATCTATGTTCTTTTATGATTCAAAAAGTATTTGAATCAATTTTCAAAGTTAAAATAATATAATGTATAACAGAGAACTATGAACTTCAGGCAGACAAAATAATACAATTTCAAATAAAAGTATGTCAAGGCCATACTCAAGGCCAAAAGACTTGGAATGATGTCTTGTTATTATAAGCAGAAAATTTGGGAAATATGCAAAAGTTTATTTTTCTATGGAGAGTGGAGAAAATATTAAAAATTATACACCAATAGCCAACTTTATTGGATCTTCTCCCAGATTGGTGAGAAAGCTAAGTGTGATAATAGAAAGCAATATATTCTGCCCTCTTGAGAAATAACTGTACGAAGGATTTCTAGACAACTATTTCATAGTATTTTCTAACATTTTGGCATATTTGTAAGGCTCCAGTGAAATATAGGACATGTGATATCTTTTGTGGGGTGTAACTTAAAACAGCATACATTTAAATTTATGAAAGAACTGTAAAGGTCATGTACTTCAAACCCTTTTTCTTTATTTCCTAGTTTGTTTTCTTCTCTGAATTCAGCGATTATTTTTAGTTCAATACTCATCCCACCATATCATACTATGCCTTCATCTATGAAAAACCTGGAAATATTAATATATTTACTTAGTATTTTCCAGCCAAGCAAAAATTTTAGAAATTATACTGAATCATTGTGTAAGGCAATCCAGGTGATAAAGTAAGAAAAATACTATGCCTATAAAAAGGTGAAAGTGTTAGTCATTCAGCCATGTCCAACTCTTCAGGACCCCATTGACTGCAGCCTGCCAGGCTCTGATATCCATGGAATTCTCCAGGCAAGAATACTGGAGTAGGAAGCCATTTCCTTCTCCAGGGGATCATCTCTACCCTGGAGCCGAACCTGGCTCTCTTGCATTGAAGGTAGATTCTTTACCATCTGAGCCACCAGAGAAGGTCCATTCCTCTAAGACCATAGAACAAATCAGTAGGAATGCTTAAAACTGATCAAAATAGACAAAAAAAAAAAAAAATGTACACAAGGCAAAACATGATACGACATAAGAGAGTTATAAACAAAGAATACCTGTGACTCTACTTTTGTTTGGTAAATCAGCCCATTTGTATCCTTTTTTAGATTTCATGTATAAGCAATATCATATTTGTCTTTCTGTGTCCAACTTATTTCACTCAGTATGACAACTCTAGGTCCATCCGTATTGCTGCAAATGGCATTATTTTATTCTTTTTTATTGCTCAGTTATAGTCCATTGTATATATGTACCATATCTTTATCCATTCCTCTGTTGGACATTCAGGTTGCTTACACATATTGGCTATTGTAAATAGTACTGCATTGAACAAAGAGTTGCATATATCTTTTTGAATTACAGTTTTCTCTGGATGTATGCCTAGGAATGGGATTGCTGGGTCATATGGTAGTTCTGTTTTTAGTTTTTTAAGGAGGCTCCATATTGTTTCTATAGTGGCTATACCAATTTACATTCCCACAAATGACTTTATTTACAAAAAAATCTGGGAGACTGGGGTTGACATATACACACTCTACTATATATAAAATGCATAACTAATTATCTGTAATGACCTATATGGGAAAGAACCTAAACAACAAAAAAAGAGTGAATATATATATGAATATGCATAACTGATTCACTTTGCTGTACATCTAAAAATAACACATTTTGAATTGACTATAATATTAAAAAAAAGAAGAAGAAAAAATAATGAGGACCTCAGACCAAAAAACAACCAAAAAAAGTCCAATTTTTTATCCAAGTCTTCTGAAAATAAAATCCCTAATTTGCTACTTGTCTGAAAATGAAAAATAAAATACACAAAGAACAATTAAGAATTGATAGCAAGGATTTGGTAGTCACCAAATATATTGTGAAGAACCAAATCTGATAAGAAATTAGAATTCCTTCATAACAATAGATAGTTATATTCTACTTAAAAGAGCAAGGTCAAATCTATTCTTCAGCACCAGTAGAGTGAAGAAACACTGTATATTAGGAAAAATCTTATTCAGTCTCTTGAAAATAGCCAATGTAAAACACACAATGGCATGGCAACTATTAAAATGCTTCTAGTTCTCCAGCATATTTTCAAAATCCAACAGCCGGTGAACAATATAAAAAGGCCTTTAGAAAGCTATACGAAAGTTCTCAAATGTGGGAGCTATCTCTAGAAATTAGACAACTGGATATGCCAGTGACTGCATGCAACACTTTGCAACTTCACAACAGTATCAACTTTGAATTACATAGTTGGTTTAACGAAATATGCCAAACCTAGAATCATCATGCCAATTTTAAAAGCTATCTATGGAGAACAGTGTGGAGATTCCTTAAAAAACTGGAAATAGAACTGCCTTATGATCCAGCAATCCCACTGCTGGGCATACACACTGAGGAAACCAGAAGGGAAAGAGACACATGTACCCCAATGTTCATCGCAGCACTGTTTATAATAGCCGGGACATGGAAGCAACCTAGATGCCCATCAGCAGATGAATGGGTAAGAAAGCTGTGGTACATATACACAATGGAGTATTACTCAGCCATTAAAAAGAATACATTTGAATCAGTTCTAATGAGGTGGATGAAACTGGAGCCTATTATACAGAGTGAAGTAAGCAAGAAAGAAAAACACCAATACAGTATAATAGCGCATATATATGGAATTTAGAAAGATGGTAACAATAACCCTATGTATGAGACAGCAAAAGAGACACTGATGTATAGAACAGTCTTATGGACTCTGTTGGAGAGGGAGAGGGTGGGAAGATTTGGGAGAATGGCATTGAAACATGTATAATATGTATGAAACGAGTTGCCAGTCCAGGTTCGATGCACGATACTGGATGCTTGGGGCTGGTGCACTGGGACAACCCAGAGGGAGGGTATGGGGAGGGAGGAGGGAGGAGGATTCAGGATGGGGAACACATGTATACCTGTGGCAGATTCATTTCGATATTTGGCAAAACCAATACAATATTGTAAAGTTTAAAAATAAAATAAAATTTTTTAAAAAAAGCTATCTAATGAAAAAGAGTACATGGCATACAAGGAGTTTATGCTCTCTAGATTCTTCATTTTAACTATGAGTATACTACCAAGTTATCATTCTAAATGTTTTAATATGTTTACAGGTAGTTTCAATTATTATCCCAATAATTCCAAATTCAATTTTATTGGCAATATACACTAAACCTATTATTAGTTGAAATTTTCCAAAACACCCTTATTAACATTGTTCTCTCAAGAAATAAATACTTGTTATCTTTAAAAATTAAATAAATATGATGTAGCCATAATAAAAAAATTGGGAAGGTAAGCCACATTCAAAGCCACCTTACAGATATCTAGAACCTAGGGATATTGCTAAATTTGTTACTAATATATGCAAAATATTCAAAATATTAAAACTATAAGGCTACTTCCTAATTTTATTAAAAAGATAGATGATTCTGAATATACATAATATAACATTATATACTTTATATTTTAGAAGAGTTCTAAATTTTCAGAAAAATTGTAAAGATTTTAGTTTCCATATACCTTCTCAACTAATTTCACTATAATTAAAATCTTAAATTAATATGGTATGATCTTCAAAATTAAGGAACCAATATTGATACATTAACTAAATTGTATAATCTATTCAGCTTTCTTTCATTTTTAAACTAATTTTTTTTTTCCTGAAACACCACACTTCACATGTTTTTTGTGTCTCTTTAGGCTTCTTTTGTTTGTGACAGTTTCTCCTATTTTCTTTGATTTTGATGATCTTAAGGGTTTTGAGGAATACCGGTCAGATATTTTGAACAATGTCCTTCAATTGGGATTTGTCTAATGTTTTTTCTCATGATATGTCTGGCTTACGGGTTTTTCATACCAAGAGTGAATAGGATAGACATGACTTGTCACTGTTGATGTTGAATTTGATTAGTTGGCAGAAATAGTGTTAGTCAAGTTTCTCCACTATAGAGTTAATTTTTTAATAATGCTTCTTTTCATATTGACCTCTTTGGAATGAAGTTACTATGGTCAGCTCATTTTTAGGGAATGAGGCGTTACTCTTCCCTAGCTTGAAATTAGAGTACACAAGTTATCTGGAAATTTTCTGTTTATTTAGCTGTCTCTGTTTATTTAGCTAATCATTTTTATCAGTATAGACTCATAAATACTTGTTTTAAGGTTTGGGCTATAATCCAATACTACTTTATTTTGTTGATCAAACTGTCCAGCTTTGAACATCGGGAACATTTTAGTAGGCCTTCTGTGTCCTGTCATACTCCCATTGTTGAGGGTTTTTTTGAGAACTTATTTTTGGAAATATAAAATGCCCTAGACTAATTTACATATTTCCTATTCCATCCTACAGTCAGCCATTTACCCAAGGATTGCTGGTTCTGTTTATTGAGATTGTTATTAAGAAACCAATATCTAGATTCTAAGGGTGCTCACTATTACTGGGGTTTTCTTGTTTCTTAGCTCCCTGAGCTGGTAAAGCAAGGAAATATATGCATGTCTACTAATCCATGTATAAGCAAATACTGATAAATATTTCTATATGTAACAATCTATACTTGCTATAGATGACTTTACACTGATTCCTTCCTCTCTCTATGACCTTAGTCTATCACACTTCCACCTGCTCCAAGTAATGAAATCTTTGCTTATCTGTCAACTCCAAATACAGTCATGATAATTTTGGTATCTATCATGAGTCAGCTATATACTAAATTGTTTAGATTCATTACACACGAGTAGTGGTATCAGAATTATTAACATGCACTCCCTACAGAAACAAATTTATTATCTAAAGTACAGTTGCTGCTGCTAAGTCACTTCAGTCATGTCCAACTCTGTGTGACCCCATAGACGTCAGTCAGCCCACGAGGCTCCCCTGTCCATGGGATTCTCCAAGCAAGAACACTGGAGTGGGTTGCCATTTCCTTCTCCAATGCATGAAAGTGAAAAGTGAGAGTGAAGTCGCTCAGTCATGTCCGACTCTTAGCGACCCCCATGGACTGTAGCCCACCAGGCTCCTCCGTCCATGGGATTTTCCAGGCAAGAGTACTGGAGTGGGTTGCCATTGCCTTCTCCAAAAGTACAGTGCTTATACACAAATTCTAATCACCTCTGAAGTTACTTAGGTCAGCATCTTTTTCCTCCCCCTCTCTTTCTGTGAGACTGTTACATGCATTTGTAATGAGTTAGAGTGTTTATCCGGAGAAGGCAATGGCACCCCACTCCAGTACTCTTACCTGGAAAATCCCATGGATGGAGGAGCCTGGTAGGCTGCAGTCCATGGGGTCGCTAAGAGTCGGACACGACTGAGTGACTTCACTTTCACTTTCACTTTCATGCATTGGAGAAGGAAATGGCAACCCACTCCAGTGTTCTTGCCTGGAGAATCCCAGGGACGGGGGAGCCTGCGGGCTGCCGTCTATGGGGTCACACAGAGTCGGACATTACTGAAGTGACTTAGCAGCAGCAGAGTGTTTATCACTTTCTCAATCCATCCTGAGATGCTTGACCTTCCTCACAAATTTTATATTTGCATATATTAGGCTTCACTCTGTGTAGTAAATTTCTATGTTCTTTGGAAATGTATAGTAACATGTATCCACCATTAACTACTTATAAAAAATAGTTTAACAGTCCAGAAATAACACTGCTGCATCTCTTCAACTCTACAATTCCCCTTGAGAACCAAGAAACTATGCTGTTTCTATAGTCTATAATTTTGCCTTTCCCAAAATACCAAATTAGAAACCTATAGCATACATCCTTCTGTTACTAGAACATTTCATTTTGCAGTATGCTTCTAAAATTCAGTAATTTCTTTTCATGGTATAACAGTTTATTCCTTTCTATTGAGAATAATATTTCAATATAGTGAGGCACTCACAATATGTCTATCCATTCAATACCTATTAGAGGACATATTGGTTGCTTCCAGTTTGTGTTGATTATGAATAAAACTTCTATAAATATTTATGTAATAGTTTTCTTGGGACATAATTTTTCAAATCAGTTAGCTAAATACCAAGAAGTATGATTGATGGATTATATAATAAAATTATGCTTAGCTTTGTAAGAAACTGTAGTACAGTCTTCCAAAGTAGCCACTAGCAATGAAAGAACGAATTTTTGCTGTTTACACCCTCATTAGCATTTTTAAATTTTTTGAAATTTAGCCATTCTAGTATTGTGTGTTAGTACCTCATTGTTGCTTTAATTGGCAATGCCCTAATGGCAAACGATAGCAAGCATTTTTCTAATGTGCTTGTTCACCATCTGTATATCTTCTTTACTAAAGATGTCCGTTCAGATCTTCTGCCCATTTTTAAATTGGGCTGTTTATTTTCTTACTGTGGATTTTTAGGACTTCTTTACATATTTTGGCTAAAAATTATCAGATATGTGTTTTGAAAATATTTTCTCCCAATGTTTGCTTTGTTGCTTTATTATTATAACAGTGTATTCCTCAGAGCATATATGTATTTAATGTTAATAAATAACAACATCATTTATTCATAACCACAGATTATGCTTTGGTGTTATAAGCTAAAATCTCGTTGATTGATCTGTATATATTTTATCTTGTAGGTTATCTTTTTCTTGCCTTTTAGCATGCCTTGTAATATTTGGTAAAATACCATTATGATATAAGGGGGTAATAGGAAGTGAGGTGATTAGGTTAATATCAAGTTCTGTATTTCTCTAGTCCTGTAAAGTCTCAAGAGAATTTTTATTGGCTCTTCACCATAAGATCCTGGTGGAGCACCTGAGAGAAAAAGCTATAAGCACTGCTTCCAAAGCTGTGGTCCCATGCGTTTCTCACAACTCAAGCTTGTTTACCTTCAGCCTCCAATAGCTCACCAAAATTGCCATCTACATGTTCCTACCACGTACAGCTCCAAAGGGAAGTTCACCTTGGCTGTGATATCAACATTTACTCTCTTTCCACATTTCAGGGTGGTGGTGTGTCCTACAATTTCATTTATCAGAAGATTCAATGAAAGTTCTTTCGCATTTTGTTCAGTTTTTGTTGTTGTTTTAAGGACAGGGGTGACAACTTTTAAGATCTTTTTTTTGCATGTTTGAGCTGAAACTGTAAGTCCTAATCACTAAATAAATTCTTTAAATCATTAAATACATGCTTTAGATTTCAGATTATAGAATTGTTGCTAGAATGCAATATCAGAATAAAATCTCTCTGTATTGAGATTTTAAAAATTTATGACAGAATAAAAAGCAAATGAGTAATAAAAGGTGAAATAATAAGAAAAGGAATGGTTACAAATTCTAAGAATGTGATTTGAATTTAAAGAAATTATATATGGTAATAATTTTTCTATGCAAGATAACTCACCCTATTTCATCAATCATTATTTTCATTTTGTGTTCTCATGTTAACATGAGTAATAGCCTATACAGTAAAATAGATATTAGTCTGTTAAAGAAAATGGTTTCAAAAAGATCCGTCATGTTTTGTTTTGATCTATATGAAAAACTGTATTAATATGTAATTCTACATATATACTATAATTATCTGCTAAACAGATTATATAAGATGCAAAAAGCATGGCCATTTTAAAGAAATTGAATTTTAATGGAACTCTCAGACATGCACATTTTACACACTTCCCTTTAAGTCACAGCCTATGCAGAGGTATGGTTACCAGTAAGCAACAGCAGGCACTAGCATACTGTACTGTACAAGTTGGTGCACAATACTTGTTAAAATACTCAAAAATACTAGTGTTACTTGCTACTGTCATCACTAACAATGAGAACATCATGTCAAAAAGGTCTCCAGAAATGTTTTTGTCTCTTAAATAAGGCTTCTACCTAATATCACCTTTTATTATTTATAAGTATTTGTGACTGGGTGATCAGCCGCTTCAATCATGCCTGACTCTCGGCAACCCTATGGACTAGAGCCCGCCAAGGTCCTCTGTCCATGGGATTCTCTGGGCAAGAAAACTGGAGTGGATTGTCATGTTCTCCTCCAAGGGATCTTCCCAACTCAGGGATGGAACTTGAGTCTCCTGTGTCTCCTATATAGCAGGTGGGTTCTTTACCACTAAGCCACCAGGGAAGCCCATGTATATGCACACTGAGTGATAACTATGTTCCATGTAAAGGTTATACACAATTTCTCAGCATTAAATAATACAAAAATAAGCTTTTCTCGTATAGTTTATACTCCAGTGTAGACAAATTCTCTTCTCATCTAATATTAGCCTTCTTTACATTGCAAAAATTGTTTACAGCTAATTTCTAGCATCCAGTCATTCTCAGGAAGAAACATGAGGTGGAATTCAATCTTGTCTCCAGTCCACCTTTTCATAAATGTGTGTAATAAAGGTTTTGGAACTAAGATATTCAATGCTGAAGTGGCTACAGCAGGATCTACCCACTATTTTTATGACTTCAAATAGCAAAGAAATTTTACTTTAAATGCAAATAAAGCAATTTGCTTAAATTTTATATTTAAAATATAATGCTTTCACTAATAAGGACTCCAAATAAAAATGAAAGTTCAGTTAAACATCCAACGTGAGTGAAGAGAGATGACTGCAGTCAAATGGTATCCCATTCATTTGTTTTTGCACTCTATACATGTAAAGGAATTTTGTGCTGTGGGCTTCTGGTGACCTTCTAGGTCTTAAATGGGATGAGGAGCCAAGAAACTTGGAATAGGCATATTTTTGGAGTTTGAAACTAAAGGAGTAATTTAATGTACACCACAATATTTAGTGAAATAATAGATTTGTACTAAGAAAAGCAAATTCAAATAGACCAAACAAGACTGGATTATGATGGAAGAGGAGTTTTCAAGTGCAAAGATGGGTTAGGCTACAGTCCCTTCTTACACTCCTGCTTACCACTGCCAGCTTGAAAGTATGTAAGTTTTAAAGGAGTTAAAAGGAGTAAAGAGTAACTAATCCTCACTCATTTTCCACACTCATTCTGAAGCAGCTGCATAATAATCTTTAAATCCTTGACATTACTTGATTATGCAGTTTAATTAGCACAACACTCATTGCTAAATATTAGAAGTATTTCGTCTCATGTCTCATACCTCTTCTCAAATTATGTCTCTGAATGCCCTAGTTTTTTTTATAACAATCAATTAAGCACAGTGCTAATCATATACAGAAAAAAATCTTTATTTATTTTTTAAAGTATATTATTTTTCAGTTTCATCAGATTCATCATTCAAAATTTAATACTGTGTTGTTCAAAAATAATTTTAAAGCCAGTATATGGCATGTGATGTTTTTGATAAATTATATGTGAGTATATCTAGGTGGCATCACATGATTATAACTGTATATATATAAAGGACTCTTATAAGCCACAAGATTATGAAACTTACTGAAATATTTTAAGATCGCATGTCAGAAATAATTATATTTCTAGTAAGTAATAGATTTTACATAGACAAAAATTGTATTATATAGAAGTATATGTTAACTGTATGACAGTAGCTGTCAGTAACATATATGCACATGTAAGAGTGCATTTATATATATTTATCCATACACACATATAAAAAATTCAACAATATATACAGTTAATATATGATACATTGAATTTCACCTATGACTTCAGGATTCACCTCTAGTTGACTAAAAATGTAATTCTAAAAATATTTCATTTTATTAAAGTGGGTAAAAATATATTAAATTGGGCTTTCCCTGGTGGCTCAGTGGTAAGGAACCCACCTACCAATGTAGGAGACATGGGTTCAATCCCTGGGTCAAGAAGATACCCTGGAGAAGGAAATGGCAACCCATTCCAGTGTTCTTACCTGGGAAATCCCATGTACAGAAGGGCCTAGTGGGCTACAGTCCCTGGGGTCACAAAAGAGTTGGACACAACTTAGAGACCAAAACAACAACATACATTAAATTAACACTCAAATTATTTTTATCACTTAAACTCCAAGTTGTTCCTGAAAGGAACTTTCCATCAGATATAACGTTACATTTTGTGGTAAGTTTAACTTATATTTTAAATCATTACTCTTTCTTTCAAACCAAATATTATTATTTTGTGTATTTTTATTGTTTATTTTGCTAAGTATACCACTGCTGCTAAAAAATAAATATTATTTCTTTTATAATATGGTTCATTAATTCTTAAGGATATATTAGCATTAGTTGCTCAGTTATGTCCAACTCTTTGCAACCATGTGGACTGTAGCCTGGCAGGCTCTTTTGTCCATGGAATTCTCCAGGCAAGAATCCTGGAAAGGGTTGTCATTCCCTCTCCAGGGGATCTTCCCGACCCAGGGTTCGAACCCAGGCCTCCTGCATTACAGGCAGATTCTTTACTGTCTGAGCCACCAGGGAAGCCCTTAAAGATAGGTTTAGATGTTTTAGACCTTTATGGACCATAAAGAATGCTGAGCACTAAAGATTTGATGCTTTCAAATTGTGGTGCTGGAGAAGACTCTTGAGAGTCCCTTGGACAGCAAGGAGGTCAAACCAGTCAATCCTAAAGGAAATCAAGCCTGAGTTGGAAAGACTCAGGCTGAAGCTGAAGTTCCAATATTTTGGTCACCTGATGCAAAGACTCAATTCATTGGAAAAGACCCTGATGCTGGAAAAGATTGAGGGCAAGAGGAGAAGCGGGACAGAGGATGAGATGGTTAGACAGCCTCACCAACTCAATGGACATGAATTTGAGCAAATTCCAGGATAAAATGGAGAACAGAGGGGCCTGGTGTGCTGCAGCCCATGGGGTCTCAAAGAGTCAGACATGACTTAGCCACTGAACAACAACAGCCAAACACTCACATCCCATATTGTTATTCTTTATAAGTTCTAAAGCTTTTTCCCTTAGAGTTAATTTAACTAAAAGCATTTAAAAAGCATGTGATGGTGGGGGAGGACAGTAATAAAAACTGTTTTTGTGCTAATTCTGCCTTTTACAGATTGTTTTTATACTTATTACTTATGAGAGAAGTCTGGATTGCCCTTTCTCATCTAGCTCTGTATATCTGGAGTGTAAATAGTTGTTTTTGTTTAGCAGGGCTTCTCACAGGTTAGAGAAACATTGAAGAGTACAAGGCGAGAAGTGTGGTATGACAAAATGAGATTCACAGAGTAACAGAGATAGATAACGTTCAAAAGCTCCTTTAAACAAGTTACACCCCATAAAAGCACTCCCTTATTAAACATAGTTCATAGCAATTTTCTAAGTTTTCATAACCAAAATGTATTGGCAATGATATAAAAATTCAAAATTCAATCACTCCAATCCTATGACTGGGTTTCCCAGGTTTCTCAGTTGTAAAGAATCTGCCTGCCAGTGCAGGAGATGTGGGATCAATCCCTGGGTCAGGAAGACCTCCTAGAGAAGGAAATGCAACCCACTCCAGTATTCTTGCCTAGGAAATACCATGGATGGCACAGCCTGGTGAGCTACAATCCATGGGGTTGCAAAAGTGTTGGACACCACTTAGTAATTAAAAAACAAACAAACAAAAAATCCTATTACTATAGTATCCATGCTTGTAGTAAACACAATTCTACAATCCTGCTACTATTGTGCTAAGGAACAGCCATATATATAGGAGCCAACATAGAGTAAGAGCCTTATTTTTCCACTAGTGAAATAACACACAGGTTTACCTTTGAAAGTACTCTCATTTGGCACTGCAGACACAGAGCATGTATGATTTCTAACAAATGTTGTCTACCTATCAGTCTAAAGAAATAAACTGTGTGTGTGCATTCCTTCCCATACTCGGTGATTTGTTCCAGTCAAATCGTATTACCATATCCAGAAGGATTCTTTAGCACATGTAGAACAATTTTATTGCTAGAACAAGTAATATTTTGAAAATTGTTTCCTCTATCCACCCCCACATCTGTCACCCACAAAGCCCAGATAACTTCTTTCACGAAAGTCAGCATGACATATTTTTTTGTGGGAGTTCACATAGCAGTTTTCTCAAACAATGTGTTAGTCCATCTGATTTATCCTGCTTCATTTCTAGTAATTTCTTTACAACCCAAGTCAGATTTCTAGCCCCAAATTTACTCATTTAAACAGACCAATTTTATCTAAACCTATGACTATTTCACTAAAGAAAAATACATGTATAGGTAAGAGGATTTTTTGTTAGATACCCATACATGAATAATAATAATCATACATTTCCAAAGTTACAATGAAAACTTGTTTATAATCAAAATTGATTATTTCTTAAACTATAATGACATCTTTCCATGTCTCAAGGAAAAAAATGGATACACGGTTCTTTTTATTGAAGTGAGGGGCTTCCCTGATAGCTCAGTAGTTAGTAAAGAATCCACCTGCAATGGAGGAGACCCCAATTTAATTCCCAGGTCTGGAAGATCCACTGGAGAAGGGATAGGCTAATCACTCCAGTGGATAATGCTGGATCCCACCAAAAAAGATACCCCACATCCAAGGGCAAAGGGGAAGCCCCAGCAAGATGGTAGGAGGGGTGAAATCACGTTTAGACTCAAACCCCATACTGACCAGAGATGCTAGGAGGGCTCAAACCAAACCTCATGTGCACCAGGAGACCCCACAGTTCTGAGTGAGACCTGCCTTTCAGTGTTTTTCTGTCTCCTGTGAAGTTATGGTTCAGCAGAGCCCTGCCGCAGGGGCAGGGGCTCTGGATGAATCAGATGTGGGTGTGGCATAAGACCTCTTGGAGGGGGTAGCCATTAACTCCACCATAGAGCCGACAGAAATTACAGTCAACAAAAACAAGACCCAGAGCTGACTGTGGCTCAGATCATGAATTCCTTATTGCCAAATTCAGACTTAAATTGAAGAAAGTAGGGAAAACCACTAGACCATTCAGGTATGACTGAAATCAAATCCCTTACGATTATACAGTGAAAGTGACAAATAGTTTCAAGTGACTAGATCTGATAGAGTGCATGAAGAACTATGGACAGAGGTTTGTGACATTGTACAGGAGGCAGTGATCAAGATAATCCCCAAGAAAAAGAAATGCAAACAAGAAAAACGGTTGTCTGAGGAGGCCTTACAAATAGCTGAGAAAAGAAGAGAAGAAAAAGGCAAAGGAGAAAAGGAAAAATATATCCATATGAATGCAGAGTTCACAAGAATAGCAAGGAGAGATACGAAAGCTTTCCTCAGTGATCACTGCAAAGAAAGAGAGGAAAATAATAGAATGGGAAAGACTAGAGATCTCTTCTGGAAAATTAGAGATAACAAAAGAACATTGCATGCAAAGATAGGTACAATAAAGGACAGAAATGGTATGGAACTAACAGAAGAAAAAGAAGAGATGGAAAGAATACACAGAAGAACTGTACAAAAAAGATCTTCATGATCCAGATAACCATGATGGTGTGACCACTCATCTAGAGCCAGATATCCTGGAATGTGAAGTCATGTGGGCCTTAGGAAGCATCACTACGTCAAAGCTAGTGGAGGTGATAGAACTCCAATTGAGCTATTTCAAATCCCCAAAGATGATGCTGTGAAAGTGCTGCACTCAATATGCCAGCACATTTGGAAAACTCAGCAGTGGCCACAGGACTGGAAAAGGTCTGTTTTCATTCCAATCACAAAGAAAGGCAATGCCAAGGAATGTTCAAACTACTGCACAATTGCACTGTTGCCTGGAAAATCCCATGGACGGAAGAGCCTGGTAGGCTGCAGTCCATGAGGTCGCACAGAGTCGGACACGACTGAGCAACTTCACTTTCACTTTTCACTATCATGCATTGGAGAAGGAAATGGCAACCCACTCGTGTTCTCGCCTGGAGAATCCCAGGGATGGAGGAGCCTGTTGGGCTGCCGTCTATGGGGTCGCGCAGAGTCGGACACGACTGAAGTGACTTAGCAGCAGTAGCACATGCTAGTAAAGCAATGCTCAAAATTCTCCAAGCCAGGCTTCGGTAGAACGTGAATTGGGAAATTCCAGATGCTCAAGATGAATTTAGAAAAGCCAGAGGTATTAGATGTCAAATTGTCAACATCTGTTGGATCATCAAAAAAGCAAGGGAATTCTAGAAAAAACATCTACTTCTGCTTTATTGACTACATTAAAGCCTTTGACTGTGTGGATCACATCAAACTGTAGAAAATTCAGAAAGATATGGGAATACCAGACCACCTGATCTGTCTCCTGAGAGGTCTATATGCAGATGAAGAAGCAACAGTTAGAACTGGACATGGAACAGAGTGGTTCAAAACTGGGAAAGGAGTACATCAAGGCTGTATTGTCACCCCGCTTATTTAATTTATATGCAGAGCACACCATGAGAAATATGTGCTGTTTGAAGCACAAGCTGGAATAAAGATTGCTGGGAGAAATATCAATAACCTCAAATGTGCAGTTGACACCACCCTTATAGCAGAAAGCAAAGAATTAAAGATCCTCTTGATGAAAGTGAAAGAGGAGAGTGAAAAAGTTGGTTTAAAACTCAACATTTAGAAAACTAAGATCATGGCATCCAGTCCCATAACTTCATGGCAAATAAATGGGGAAACAATGGAAACAGTGACAGACTTTATTTTGGGGGATTCCAAATCACTGCAGATGCTTACTGCAGCCATGAAATTAAAAGCACTTGCTCCTTGGAGGAAAAGCTATGACCAAACTGGACAACATATAAAAAGCAGAGACATTACTTTGCCAGCAAAGGTCCGTCTAGTCAAAGCTATGGTTTTTCTAGTAGTCATGTATGGATGTGAGAGTTGGACTATAAAGAAACTAAGCACCGAAGAATTGATGTTTTTGAACTGTGGTGTTGGAGGAGACACTTGAGAGTCCCTTGAAATGCACGGAGATCCAACCAGTTAATCCTAAAGGAAATCAGTCCTGAATATTCATTGGAAGGACTGATGCTGAAGCTGAAACTGCAATACTTTGGCCACCTGATGCGAAGAACTTACTCATTTGAAAAGACCCAGATGCTGGGAAAGATTGAAGGTAGGAGAAGGGGATGACCAAGGAGATGGTTGGATGGCATCACCGACTCAATGGACGAGTTTGAGTTCGCTTCCGAAGTTAGTGATAGACAGGGAAGCCTGGTGTGCTGCAGTCCATGGGGTCGCAAAGAGTCATACATGACTGAGAGACTGAACTGAATTGGTCATTTTATCATTATGATTACATGATAACTAGTGTTAAAAATGATTTTTCTTCAAATGCTCTTATAAATTAAATATATTAATTTTAAAGTTTTGAGGCAAGCATTTTTTATTTGTAACTCTATCTTACTTACTCCTTGACACTTATTTACTCCAAGGATGCTTACTCCTTGGCAGGAAAGTTATGACCAACCTAAAGTGAAAAGTGAAGTCGTTCAGTCGTATCTGACTCTTTGTGACCCCATGGACTGTAGCCTACCAGGCTCCTCTGTCCATGGGATTTTCCAGGCAATAGTACTGGAGTGGATTGCCATTTCCTTATCCAGGGGATCTTCCCGACCCAGGGATCGAACCCAGGTCTCCCGCATTGTAGACAGACGCTTTACCGTCTGAGCCACCAGGGAAGTCCATGACCAACCTAAACAGCATATTAAAAAGCAGAGACATTACTTTGTCTATAAAGGTCCTTCTAGTCAAGGCTATGGTTTTTCCAGTAGTCATGTATGTATGTTAGAGTTGGACTATAAAGAAAGCTGAGCACCGAAGAATTGATGCTTTTGAACTGTGGTGTTGGAGAAGACTCTTGAGAGTCCCTTGGACTGCAAGGAGATCCAACTAGTTCATCCTAAAGGAGATCAGTCCTGGGTGTTCACTGGAAGGACTGATGTTAAAGCTGAAACTGCAATACTTTGGCCACCTGATGTGAAGAGCTGACTCATTTGAAAAGACCGTGATGCTGGAAAAGATTCTGGGCAGGAGGAGAAGGGAAAAGGATGAGATGGTTGGGTGGCATCACTGACTCGATGGACATGGGTTTGTGTGGACTCTGGGTGTTGGTGATGGACAGGGAGACCTGACGTGCTGCAATACATGTGGTCGCAGAGTTGGACACAACTGAGCAACTGAACTGAACTGATACTTCAATGAAAATACTAAGAAAAAAATAAATTAAAAAATCCTGTCAAAATTATTATATTGCCTGTTTCCCTACTAGACTTAGAATTCAATCAGAAAAAAAAACAAGTTGTTAAAAAACAAAACTAAACTAAACTAGGGTTCGATTCATCATTTCCTTCCAGCATTTAATATAAACAGTAAGTGATCAAATGTATCGTGAAGGTCACAGACAATCCCACAACAACCAAGCACCGGACTAGAGGCCCAAAATACAAGCCAGATAAATACCCATAGAAATTGGTGAATCAGTGGAATACAGTCCATCTGCTTTGTGGAAACTGATTTTGTTCTAGCTCAGCAGCTGATATGTAATTCAACAACTGGAAAGGAAAATGTGAGTCTGTCAATATGGCAAGAGCCTTCTGACCGAAAAAGAAAATTCCAGGATAAGTGTGAGAGGAGATCAAATAAGTTACATATAGTAGAATAAAATTTTACTCACTGTAACACAAATGTTTCACTGGGGAAGGAGTTGTGGCAGGTGAAAAAAGACAGCTTTATTTAATTTCTATAGTGATCCCCTATTGCCCTCAAGCCCTTAGTTCTGCTGATTCAACAGAACAAATCTGTCAAAATATGCTTTAAGGGGAAAAAAAAAGAAAAAGATGTGTTATATTACACAATGGAATATTACTCAGTCATAAAAAGTACAAAATAATGCCATTTGCAGCAACATGGATAGACCTAGAGATTGTCATACTGAGTGAAGTAAGTCAGTAACAGAAAGACAAATACCATATGGTATCACCAATTTGTGGAATTTAAAGAAAGGGTACAAATGAAGTTGTTTACAAAACAGAAGTAGAGTCACAGATGTAGAAAACAAATTTATGTTCACCAAGACACAATGAGAGGGAGGATAAACTGGAAGATTGGGATTGACATATACACAGTACTATATATAACATAGATAACTAATAAGAACCTACTGTATAGCACAGGGAACTCTACTCTGCTCTGGAAAGGCCTATATGGGAAAAGAATCTAAAAAAAAAAAAAAATAGTGGATATATGTGTATTATAACTGATTCATTTTGCAGTGTATCTGAAACTAACGCAACATTATAAATCTATTATACTCCAATATTAAAAAAAGAAATCTAAATTTCAACTTACATATGTAAACTTGAAAGAAAGTGAAAGTGAAAGTCATTCCATTGTGTGCAGCTCTTTGTGACCTCATACACTATACACTCCTTGAAATTCTCTAGGTCAGAATACTGGAGTGGGTAGCCTATCCCTTCTCCAGCAGATCTTCCTGACCCAGGAATCTAACCGGAGTCTCCTGCACTGCAGGCAGATTCTTCACCAACTGAGCTGTCAGGGAAGGCCATATATAAACTTAACACTTTTAATTCCCCTTATCTATCATCATCTTTGCTAGCACAGGAAACAGAAGTATAGGACTTTCTACAAAGACGAAATGGAATCCAAACATATTCCTTTGGGTAGAAAGCTATGTATTTTCATTTCAAAAAGCAGTCTCAAACGCAATAAACATGAACTAAGAAAAACAACATTTAAATTAAAAAAAAATTCTGTGCCTAATTTATTTATAAATGGCTATTCTACACATAATAAAATATGATTTGAAAACTTGGGAATTAGAATTAAATACTCATATTCTGTATTCATATAAGCTTTTAAAGGGTAATTATCTGCACTATTGTCTAATTAGAAATTTAAAGATACTCTACTTCATAACAGTTGAATGTAGTACAGCCAAATGAGCCTTCATTAAATCCAAGAATGATCAAAGTATTTTAAGTTCTGGACATAGTTAAGTGAATACTGAATTAATTATTCCTTCAAATAAAATCCCAAAGGATCTATAAAGCACTCTAAATATCTTCTCTTTTATCCTTTCTCCATTATCCACTTGAAACTTGGAAAATGTTTCACAGTTAGTCATGCAGTAGCAAGTAATAAGCTAATCTTTAGAATTCAATGAGATAAGCAGTTGTTAATTTAAAGGATTTAATTCATTTTAATGTGATTTATTAATTGATCAGCTGTAGAACAAAGATGTATGGCTTCCTAAAGTTCCAAAGAAGGTCATTTTCAAGTCTACATTGTTTTGTCTTTTCAAAAATATAGTAACACCAACAACAAAACCAACATTAATTGCTATAGCTAAAATTTGACTCCTTCTCTATGACAGACACTATTTCAATTTTAAAATGTATCACATATTATCAAACGTGCCATATCCTGCTTTTTACTAATTATGATCAAATTACACGTAGTAATATGCCCAAAGGTACAATTTGTTAAGATAAAGCAGCATTCAAACTTCAGCAGCCTGATTTGGAGTCTTGGATGTTACTCATTTTATTCTATGTTATCTGAACCTGGATCAGCTTTTGAAATACGAACTCATATATGCTGTATCCTTAGTGATCAAAAATAAAGATTTCTATGGAAGTTAGAACAACTTGTAATAAATAAAGTGAAGTCACTCAGTCGTGTCTGATTCTTTGCAACCCCATGGACTGTAACCTACCAGGCTCCTCTGTCCATGGGATTTTCCAAGCAACAATACTGGAGTGAGTTGCCATTTCCTTCTCCAGGGGATCTTCCTGACCCAGGTATCAAACCCAGGTCTCCCACATTGCAGGCAGATGCTTTACCGTCTGAGTCACTAGAGAATAAATAAGGGCCATCACTATAGCAATGTAAGTGATTCTCACCAATCATAACCACCCACTGCCCTAATCCCAGATAAGAAAATGCTTATTTAGGTCTTTGGCCCATTTTTTGATTGGGGCATTTATTTTTCTGGAATTGAGCTGCAGGAGTTGCTTGTATATTTTTGAGATTAGTTGTTTGTCAGTTGCTTGATTTGCTATTATTTTCTCCCATTCTTAAGGCTGTCTTTTCACCTTGCTTATAGTTTCTTTTGTTGTGCAGAAGCTTTTAATTTTAATTAGATCCCACTTGTTTATTTTTGCTTTTATTTCCAATACTCTGGGAGGTGGGTCATAGAGGATCCTGCTGTGATGTATGTCTAAGAGTGTTTTGCCTATGTTCTCCTCTAAGAGTTTTATAGCTTCTGGTCTTATGTTTAGATCTTTAATCCATTTTTAGTTTATTTTTGTGTATGGTGTTAGAAAGTGTTCTAGTTTCATTCTTTTACAAGTGGTTGACCAGACATTTCTCCAGAGAAGACATACAGATGGCTAACAAACACATGAAAAGATGCTCAACATCACTCATTATCAGAGAAACGCAAATCAAAACCACAATGAGGTACCATTTCACGCCAGTCAGAATGGCTGCGATCCAAAAGTCTACAAGCAATAAATGCTGGAGAGGGTGTGGAGAAAAGGGAACCCTCTTACAGTGTTGGTGGGAATGCAAACTAGTACAGCCACTATGGAGAACAGTGTGGAGATTCCTTAAAAAACTGGAAATAGAACTGCCTTATGATCCAGCAATCCCACTGCTGAGCATACACACCAAGGAAACCAGAATTGAAAGAGACACGTGTACCCCAATGTTCATCGCAGCACTGTTTATAATAGCCATGACATGGAAGCAACCTAGATGCCCATCAGTAGATGAATGGATGAGAAAGCTGTGGTACATATACACAATGGAGTATTACTCAGCCATTAAAAACAATACATTTAAATCAGTTCTAATGAGGTGGATGAAACTGGAGCCTATTATACAGAGTGAAGTAAGCCAGAAAGAAAAACACCAATACAGTATACTAACACATATATATGGAATTTAGAATGATGGTAATGACAACCCTGTATGTGAGACAGCAAAAGAGACACAGATGTATAGAACAGTCTTTTGGACTCTGTGGGAAAGGGAGTGGGGGGGCATGCTTTTGGAGAATGGCATTAAAACATGTATAATATCATATAAGAAACAAATCGCCAGTCCAGGTTTGATGCAGGATACAGGAAGCTTGGGGCTGGTGCACTGGGATGACCCAGAGGGATGGTATGGGGAAGGAGGTGGGAGGGGGGGGTTCAGGATGGGGAACACGTGTACCCCCATGGCGGATGCATGTTGATGTATGGCAAAACCAGTACAATATTGTAAAGTAAAAAAAAAATAAAATAAAACAAAATAATAATAATAATAAAAAGAAAAAAAAAGAAAATGCTTATTGAGGAACTTTATTATGAGTATTTAATATAAAATCACTTTTTTCATTTTTACAGACTTGTATAAAACTCTTTATGCTTCACCAGAATCTTATCACATTCTCTTCACCACAATATTGTGGGAATCAATGTATACTGTGATTTGTCCAAGGTCATAAAGCTCTTAATAAGTAAGAGATTAGAAACAAAAAATGAGACATTATCACAAACTCTTTCTCTTTACTCTACCACACTGCTTCTTTCATTTGTGAAAATCTGCAACAATATTTTACTTCATAATCTCCATCAAAATTAGTCACATTCTTGGTTCATTTCGGTCAAGAAATTTTTAAGTCACCCATTAAAGAGAAAAGGTGTAGAAATTTCACAAAAATAATATGAAATTAACAGTGTAATATAGATAACTCAAGAAATATTTTTTTAAAAGATTGAGGTAGAAAGCACAATGTAAAATGACTTCAAGGCATTGGCTTGAAGGATTGTGACACAGATGATGATGACTAATAACAAAAATCAAATTGGTGATTCCAACTGCACCTTCATGAATAAGCCAACATAATGGCCAAAATAATCTCATCTGAGGCGTGCAGGTACATAGATGTATGCATGTGTGTGTGAGAGAGAGGGAGACAGAGGGAGATTATAATACAAGTATCAGTTCAGTTCAGTTCAGTCGCTCAGTCGTGTCTGACTCTTTGCGACCCCATGAATCGCAGCATGCCAGGGCTCCCTGTCCATCACCAACTCCCAGAGTTCACCCAGACTCACGTCCACTGAGTCAGTGATGCCATCCAGCCATCTCATCCTCTGTCATCCCCTTTTCCTCCTGACCCCAATTCCTCCCAGCATCAGAGTTTTTCCAATGAGTCAACTCTTCTCATGAGGTGGCCAAAGTACTGGAGCTTCAGCTTTAGCATCATTCCCTCCAAAGAACACTCAGGGGTGATCTCGTTCAGAATGGACTGGTTGGATCTCCTTGCAGTCCAAGGGACTCTCAGAATACAAGTATATGTTATATTAAATAAAAATGTTCAATTATCAAACTAAGACATAATATAGAATTTCTTTTCAAAAGACACACAAAAACTATAAACTATTGGATGTTCTTAATGCATCTAGCAACTTAAAACAATTTAGTTTGTCAAATTTAAAAAGGCCTTCTGAGGCTGTTTTGGTCAAGATCCAATACATGCTATTAATACAAAATGAATAATCTTTTTGGAACATAACAAACTCTGACAAAAACTCAGATTTTTAGCAAAAATGACATATCTGTCTTTAGTGTGAGAACAGAATATTATCATTGCACATAGTACAATGCTGCTGCTGCTAAGTCGCTTCAGTCGTGTCCAACTCTGTGCAACCCCATAGACGACTCTGTGCAACCCCATAGCTCCTCTGTCCGTGGGATTTTCCAGGCAAGAGTACTGGAGTGGGGTGCCATTGCCTTCTCTGACACAGCACAATAAAGATCCCATAAAATAAGAGGAGCTCAGTGTTCAAATAATTTAAAACCCAAAGCCATGTTTATTTGGGCACCCCTTGCTAGCAAATGTTTTTAAAATATTCTAAATATGCAGAATTAAATATACATTTTCCCATTTCTCTATCAGGCAAGTAAAGAAACATTTTTCTTTTTTTTCTCTCTCTCTTCTATTTCACTTCAAACTTTGATGTGTCTACATAATTAACAAGAGTCATAGGTTCTTTCTTCCCTTTTCACCTTGCTCTTTTCAAATCTGTTTCCCTCTTACATCCTTTATGGGGTAGCTTTTACTAAAATTTTGAATTGCTCCATATAATTATTTATTTGATATGTTTCCTCACATAGAAAAAAGCAAAGTAGTTCTCCTTAATACTTCAATATGCCTGGTATAAAGTATATATTCACACATATTTGAAGAAATATGTTTGAAGTAATAAATGTGGTTTCGTATTTCCATTCATCTCTAAAAGATTATGTAGGAGGGTAGTAAAGTGTTCTAGATGATCAGGTCTTGACAGAAGCTCATGGCACTTCCGAAAAATATTAGTGGCAAAAAGAACTAAACAAAGTCAGAACACTCACATTGCCTTCATTATAGACAGGACACCATGGAGATCTGAGTGTTTTTTCCACACTAATTTAGGTAACTCTTTCTTCCTACATTAGTGGAGATACATTATATCTATATCTATATTAGTTAAGATACACAGGGCACATATTATCTTGTCAAACTGAAAACTTGAATCCCCTGGAGTTCTAGCAAGAAGCAATTCAGGGTTTAGTAACAAACACAATTCATGCTGTTAGTTTGTTTCAATGGTTAAATTTTAAAAACAGATGACTGGTTGACTATTGGGAAATCAAAAAGAATATTTCAATGCAGTTAATTTGCTTTCACTATAAAAAGAAGATGTTAGCATTAAAATAAAGTTTCTCCTTAAAAAATCTGATTGGATGATTCAATAAAAATCCAATCACCATTAAAATTATAATAAAATATTACAGTGATTTGAAAAACACACAGTGTTTAATTAGAATTCAATCAATTCTGTGGTTGTTACTAGCCTGAGTCCATTCTATTCTTTCAAACAAGACTATAAATGGGTACATATGTACTGAATAAAAATATTTTCCTACAAATTCCGTGGAAATTAGGTTACTGATTTTGTTAAAATAATTTCAGAAAAATGATGACATGAACTTAATATTAGGTCCTGTAAGTAACATCTGTTTTCTCCCTAAATACCTTTAATAATTTTATGTGTTTTTTCTTAATAAAAGGAAAAAAGGGACTGTGATTAGGTATTACTCAAATTTTCATTTATATTTTTGTCTATAAGACAGGTGTACAATATAAATGAATGCAGGTATGTAATCAAATGACTTATAAGAAAATTTAATTAGTATGAAAAAGTAACACATTGGGATTTATTTTTGATATTCTAATGATGTAAAATTGCATATTCCACCTACAGAATATATTCCAATTACAGGGTAATGAAGAAAAAACATTATTTGTTTCTCTCTTATACAGTGGTTCTTTCAGAAATGAATCATTTCTAACTAGCTTAGTAGTTAATTATCTTTTAAAAAGTGTATTTATGAGTTTTTTACATATTTCCTTTGAAAGGAAGAACTCAGGAGAGGGAAAAAATCTTTCTGGCCTCTTTCTCTTGGTCTATGTTATTTTTACTTCCTCTTCATGAGAGAAGTTGGAAATTTAAAGAGATACTTATTAGCTGGCATAAGTGTGACCAAAAGGTGTTGAAAGAGATCTTTCCTTTCTTTCTCTATGTGGAAGGATGCTGTGCTATTTCTCTGTTTCTCACATCCATCATTGTTCCCTCTACCATTAACAGTGAGCTATTCTATTTTTAGCTCACAAATTTTCTGGAAGAATAATCAGAGAGTAAGATCAAATTGGGTCTTTAAAATCTAGATACTTTTTTCCTAGGCAGGCTATCTAACTTTGCTATATTTCAATTTTAATATCTCACTAAGGAATACCTTTATGTTTACATATGAACTTTTCATTGAAATCCAAGATCACTTACAAAATCCATTAAGGCTTAATTTAAATGGAAAAAAAAAAAAACACTTTGGCCTTAACACAAATAAAAATATTAATTTATTTATAGAAATATATATATATCTCCTCAGCTGTAGAAAGTCCAGCTGTTGTGATTCATTATTCATTGGTAGTAGAATTCTTGCTCTGCATAGATATAAATTAGAATCAATGAGTTATAGCTCTGGATCAAGTTTTATGCATCTGAATCACTAAATTTAGTAAAAATGAACATAGATATTAACCCCAAAGCTGACTTTAAAGAGAAGGTTTATTAAATAATTATTTCCTTTTGCTTTCAGCTTCCATAATGTATAATCAGAATATCAAGATTACTTAAGGTAGTCTACTGTGGTAGAATCAGAATTGGACTAAAAACTGAGAAAACCCAGTTTCTTATTATGGCTTTATTCTTGGCTAGTATTAGTTGAATGAGCACTTTTTTTTCCTGTAAACTGGACTCCAGGATACTTCCCTTGTCATCCCACTCAACATGCTTGCTCCCTTATTATTCATTCATTTAAATACTTGTTCAACAAATACTGACACCTTATTATCAGATGTTGTTCTTGGTGGTGGGGAAGCATGGAGCAGAAAGGAGGCAAGACCAGAGATGCTGCTTGTAAGTTCTCAGAAGTGACAATTTTAAAACTGTTGGAACAACTAGATAAAAAGGCAGGGTAAAACAGAAGCACAAAATAGGGAGAAATTTATACTCTAAGAGCTCTGGAAGACTTTCAAGAGAACTATTTCTAATGAACTTTCAATGCAAGAATGGGGAACAAAACTCTACAGAACTTAAGAGATCCAAAATGCTGAGGGTCTAAAGTCAGAAAGCGCATGGTTCATGCATGGACAATAAGATTATAAAGTCTACAGTGTAGAAAACTTTAACTATGAGCTTAACTAAAATTTTAATTTTCCTCCTGATAAACCCAGGCTATTAGAGATATTGTTTTAAAACCTCTTTTGAGTTCTTACAATTCAGAAGAAGGCTGTCTTATACTATAGTGGAATGAAGTTTATCGTGAACAATTTCATATGTTTTCATTTTCTTAAGATTCAGAAGTAAATCCTAAAAGAATGGAAGAATAAAAAGTAATTCAAACATTGTAAATGAAGGGATTCCTTGGCTTAGTAATACAACAATCCTGCCAATAATTGTGAAATAATAGACACTTATATATCCTCTGAATATTTTTTGCTGAATGTAGTCTATTGAAAGGCTATAATCTTGTACAGGTTATTAAAATAAACCATTTTTACAGCATTCCTTCCCAGCAACAGCTTTTTGAAGCCTTCCTCTGTTTCTCGTAAGTAAGGATGGCAAACTTCCAAATTTGTAGCTTAACTTTCATTTTCTATGTCAGCAACATGTAGATTGTAAGAAGGCTTTGAAAGAATACACTAGTTAAGAACAAAGTCAACAATCCTCAGAAAAGGCAACCCAATTTCAAGGAGAGCTGTTTAAGCTCAGTGAACAGAGTCAGAACACACTAGCTACGATTAGGCATATATCAAGCATGCATCTCACTGCACTGCAATGAAGACTGGGATATGAAGAAAGGGAAATAAAAAAGATTTGATCAGATATCTGTGTTCAACTCATCAACACACTTGAAAATGAGAACCACAGCTAAAATAAATGGTTAAGTAAAAGTGAAAATGTTAGTTGCTCAGTCATGTCTGACTCTTTGCAACTTCATGGACTGTAGCACATTAGGCTACACTGTCCATGGAACGCTCCAGGCAAGAATACTGGAGTGGGTAGCCATTCACTTCTCCAGGAGATCTTCCTGACCGTAGGATCAAACTGGGGTCTTTACATTGCAGGCAGATCCTTACCATCTCAGCCAACAAGGAAGACCCTGGAAGTACTTATTGTGAAACAGCTTTTTAAGTTCTTTCTTTATGTAATGTACTATTCTAATGTACTGAGAATACAATATTAAACAAATGCCAAATGGATACTACCTCTCCCCTCTTGTTACCTCTTGGGAAGTTGGAAGGGTTACCAGGAAGGCAGAAAATTCTTCTGAGCCACAAGGGAAGCCTCCAGTAATAATGCATGAAGTACAATTAGAGTACCTAGACGGGTCATCTTATCTAGTCTCACATAGTCTTGAATGTTTTTTCATGGATTTTAGTGATATTCTGATTAGGCTTCAATTTTCTCACCTGGTCTTTCAGAAATCCAGCTTTAACTTAGCTACAGTCTCCCAAAGATACCTCCTCTTTACAGCCTATAGTTCCTTTTCACTCCATTTAAATTTAGTCTTTTCTCCACAAATCTCTTTTCCTATTTTTTGAGTGAAAGATTTAGCTTCTCTTCTCTTCAACAGTAAGACTCTGGTTTATAGAAGTTCAAGATTTCTGTTTTATAGAAATTTAAGCTTGCTACTCTACCTAGAAATTCTAGGTATTCTGTTATTCTACTTTTAAAATTAAAGGAATCAACTAAGATTAAAAAAAAAAAAAAAACATATATTATGACCTATTTGATCCTGGAGCTTAAACTGATTAAATCTTCTGAATGACTTGATACAATGTAGAATCTGTTGAAAGTTAGTATCAGTAATAATAATCATGGGCCTTATGTCTATCATTTAAGAACGCCTAGCAGGTTACAGCAGAAGGCAATGGCAACCCACTCTGGTACTCTTGCCTGGAAAATCCCACGGATGGAGGAGCCTGGTAGGCTGCAGTCCATGGGGTCACTGAGAGTTGGATACAACTGAGCATCTTCACTTTCCCTTTTCACTTTCATGCATTGGAGAAGGAAATGGCAACCCACTCCAGTGTTCTTGCCTGGAGAATCCCAGGGACGGGGGAGCCTGGTGGGCTGCCGTCTGTGGGATCACACAGAGTCGGACATGACTGAAGCGACTTAGCAGCAGCAGCAGCAGGTTACGGGCATTCCACTTGGTAATTGTCATTTGAAGTACTTTTGATACAAGAGAAAAAAATAAAATTGCCTGCTCAAATTTGGGTAAAATGGGGCCTGCCATCATTAGCTCTTCCTGTAGAATTGCTTTGGGCCTAGGAAGACAGTTTTCTGCTTCCTGTTTCCTACACTAGAGAATTCATCATATCTGAAGCTGTCCTTAAAACCAGTATCTCTGACGTATAATCCTAAAGCATTGGTTTCCATAGATTTTGAAATTTCTAGGAATAAAACAGCATGTATTTGTTCTTTATCTTTTTACTGTAATCAAAAAACATCCACCGATTATTTTCTTTCTTTGCCTCTTTTTCTACGAGAAGCGATTAGTTTATTACCTTAAGTATGCTTCTTAAATTAGCAGTCTACTTAAATTGCTCATTAAATTGATGTTGCTGCTACTAAGTTGCTTCAGTCGTGTCTGAATATTATCTTTCCATTCTCTTTCCCATTTTCTGACCCAGATATTTACTTTTCCTAACATGCTCTAAAGTCAGCCTAAAATTGAGATGTGAAGTTAATCAGTAGTAAGCTTGCTAAAGCAATGATTATTAAAGAAAACCCTATTCATGTCACTTTTCATTTCATCATATGATAGAGGGCACAGATCCAGCATTCTGCTGTGGTGCAGACAGTGAAGGGGTGCATGACTGTTCTTTATTTATAAAAATAATTAAATTAAAATCCTTAATAATAAAAATAATAAAAATAATTTAATTTAATTTAAATAATAAAATAAATTAAAATATATTTTTTATCATCACCAACAATTTTAAAAAATGTCAGTAACAAAATGCTTTTCCTTGTAGAAACCTGGTTTTAGTTAAGTACAAAAAATTTTTGTGGTTCCAATCAAGTTTAAAAAAGTATATGTGCTACCAATTCATATATTTTATCATTTGTCCTCTATTAAATAATGTATACTCTCTGAAGTTAATTCAGAGAACTTCCAGTTATACAGTATATTCAGATATAGTCATTTCCTAAAATGAGTTTGTAAGGGTTTGTGATCATTTGAATTCCCTTGGGTATATTGTGTTGCCAATAAATACGGTACTACATATTACTGTTCTTCAAACGTAGATTCAAAATAAAGTGATAGCACAGTGATTGCATTGATAACAAAACAATTTCAAGGCTCTCATTATACATGACTGCTGGAAGTTTTGTTCTTTATCTTAAAATATAATTAGAGGAAAATAATCTGTAAATTCTGAAGTATACAATTTTTGTTTTTGTGTGTGCTCAGTTGTATCCAGGTGTTTGTGACCCCATGGACTGTAGCCCACCAAGCTCCTCTGTCCATGGGGATTTTCCAGGCAAGAATGCTGGAGTGGGCTGCCATGTCCTCCTCCAGGGATCTTCCTGACCCTGGGATCAAACCCAGGTCTCCCACATTGCAAGCAGATTATTTACTATCTGACTTACCAGGGAAGCCCTGTTTAGTAAATTTGTGTGTGTGTGTGTGTGTGTGTGTGTGTGTGTGTGTTTGTTTTGTTTAGTAAATTTAAATTAGTTCACATATATCATGCTTTATCAATTTCAGTAATGTTTAAAATTGAAAGGCATTCTTCTATTTTGTTATTATTTTGTTTAAAACCTAAAACAAACCATGAAAAGAAAATTTCAGACCATTGGAATAATTCAGAGTTACCCAAATTAAATATTTTATATTTGGACAATAAAATATATTGAGTAATTTATTAAAAATAAGTGATCTTTATATAAGTTGTAGCCAAAGGGTCAAATTTCACAATGTTTACTTAATATAAAACTGACTACATCATTTTTTTTTCATTTCCTACAGGAATTTGGAGAAGACTGAATTCATTTGTAGTATTATTCTGAAACCAATAACTAGTTTATAATTATTCTAAGTTTTGTAAAGAATTTTTAAATCAGGTACCTACACTCATCAATATGAAAGGACACCATTTTACTGGAGTACAACAAAGGAAAAAAAAAAAAAAACAGAGGTAACTGAATCATTTCTGAATCTATCTTGTAAAGTGTAATACATGAAATACTGCATATGTTTAATGAAAATTTGTAGGAAATTCAGGCTTGCAAATCCCAACTATCTATACAAGAAACACTATTTAAATGATACAGGTGAAAGATGAAAATGAATCACTTTCTCTAATCCTTGATAATGTTTAAGAGAAAAGAAATATTACTGAGTCAATACAAATGCTATAGTGATAATAAAAATAAAGAGATGTTTTCAAAGATCAAGACTGATGAAAAGATATGGTAAGTGAAATTTTAGTGTAGGACGATGCCATTAGTTGATTAATAATGGTTTGAGATGACTGAGAGTTAACCTGGTTAAAAGCAGTAAATGACCTCATAATAAAGACAGTTGAATACTAATGAAAAGAATAAAAGAAAGAAGTCAAATTCATGGTTTCCATAGTGTTTATTTACATATACTTTCCGTATGGTGGAAAATGTTAACAGTTTGAATGTATGAACTGCTTGAAACTAAATAATTGGTTTTTTAAATCCATTTGTAGGTAATGAGACAAAAGGTTGAACATAGATGTTAAAAAATCACAGCAACACCTGATTAAAAGTGTACCCTAAAATCTCTGATCTTGAGATATTTGAATATCTATCTTCTTACAAAATAGATTCTAGCAACAGAACTGAAAACTATATATAAATGGGTAAAAAAAAAAAATGACTTTGTACATCTTATTTAGACTTAATTATGCTTTCAGGCAAAAAAAAATCTCTTTCCCTATTCACAAAAAATATACATCATCAGCAAATAAAGGACATTTTGTTGATGTTGAAGGACTTAACTCTTAAATTATAACCCAAAGTTGAAAGAACATTTTGTAAGAATTAGTATGTTATTTTTTTCTGAATAGAGATTGATCCAAATAATTATATTCATCTTCTGGGAAATTACCTCAAAGAACAGATAGTTAAAGATATTAAAAATGCATAGTAGTTTGAAATTCTTAATAGTATTCCCAAAGCTTTATACTTTGACCATTTATACAAGCTGATCAGACACATCAATCTTAAAGATGGTCAAGGAATGAAACTGAAGGGTCAAGATGAAATAAAGGGATTAATTTTGAGCTTTCATTCTATTTCCCAGAAATTGCCTGAAACAAGTACACAATCATCAAGGATATGACAATGCTCTGTGGCCAATATGCATGATGATAATGAAGCAAAATGTCAAAAAAAATTATTTCAAATTCTCATTTGTCCTTTGAACACATTGTTCTCTAAAGAACAGAATTCACTCCTTTACAGGGATTTCCTCTGGTGATATTCCTGGAAGTGTGAAAAGTAAATCCATATTTTCCAGTTCCATCTTATCAATAGAAAATGCTACAGAATGTAGATATAATTACCAAAGACTTTCTTAAAAAGCAGAGTGCTCATTATGGAGCTGTGTGTACAAGAAAGATAAATTTTGAAAGTTAATTAAACCTATGATGTACCAAGTTAGCAAAAGGAAAATGAGGCACACTTCTGTTGTGCCCACACATCAGTTCAGATGTTACTTTCTGCTGTATTTGTCTTTTCCGAGTTATCTTTCAACTGAAGGTGAAATTTGAGATATAAATATTAAAAAGACATATATATAGCAAATAGCCAGAATAAGACTTGAATCACTTATAGGGAAATATCAAACTTTGAAAATTAATCCTTGAAGACTGGCTCACAGAAAAACACAGAGAAAGCTGTTAACTTTGCAACAATAAAATATAAGGAAATGAGTGTTTTTTGTGGGAAAAAAAAATCAAATTTAGAAGAAAATTATCAAAAGAAATGGTAAAGGATAGTAGACTTATGTCATCAGAAAAATCAGATAGACAGGGCTTGAATGCCTCAATTATTTTTACTAACTACTACACAACTGTTTTCAGAGAAGGCAATGGCACCCCGCTCCAGTATTCTTGCCTGGAAAATCCCATGGATGGAGGAGCCTAGTGGGCTGCAGTCCATGAGGTCGCTAAGAGTCAGATACAACTGAACGACTTCACTTTGACTTTTCACTTTCATGCATTGGAGAAGGAAATGGCAACCCACTCCAGTGTTCTTGCCTGGAGAATCCCAGGGATGGGGTAGCCTGGTGGGCTGCCGTCTGTGGGATCGCACAGAGTTGGACACGACTGAAGCGACTTAGCAGCAGCAGCAACACACAACTGTTTTAAGTCAGTGGATCAAATGAAGCTGATGTACATTAACATTTAGTGATTTGTCTCTGAAGAAAATTTCAAACCTATTTTTACCAAATATAAGAGAACTGCATGATAAATTATGTGGCAAAGATATTTTTGGACTATAGAAATACTGAATATATGCTAGAGTCAGTTCTGAAGAAATGAAGATAGATATTGTGGAGATGTCTGTATTTTATTGAGAAATTTATCTTTTTATGAATCTCTGCTAAACTAATTATTGCATTTAAGAATTTTTCTTTTGGATAATAGTCACATACAAGTGAAACTCATTGAAAATAAAAATTCACAAAAATACTTCTGTCATGAATTAAATTGATCTGGCTATACTATTTACTAAACATTATTATGTAAAGAATATATATTTTAACTGCTAAGTTTGCAGACTGTAAGACTCAAAACTAAAATATGTTATCATTAATTACTGTGATAGATCACTATGTAGACATAAAACTGAGTTTTTATTATCTTTTATAAAAACTGATTCTTTTTTTTTTTTTTAAGGTTTTTTTTTTTTCTCTCAAATTTTATTTTATTTTTAAACTTCACATAATTGTATTAGTTTTGCCAAATATCAAAATGAATCCGCCACAGGTATACATGTGTTCCCCATCCCGAACCCTCCTCCCTCCTCCCTCCCCATACCATCCCTCTGGGCCGTCCCAGTGCACCAGCCCCAAGCATCCAGCATCGTGCATCGAACCTGGACTGGCAACTCGTTTCCTACATGATATTTTACATGTTTCATTGCCATTCTCCCAAATCTTCCCACCCTCTCCCTCTCCCACAGAGTCCATAAGACTGCAGATGAATGGATAAGAAAGCTGTGGTACATATACACAATGGAGTATTACTCAGCCATTAAAAAGAATACATTTGAATCAGTTCTAATGAGGTGGATGAAACTGGAGCCTATTATACAGAGTGAAGTAAGCCAGAAGGAAAAACATAAATACAGTATACTAACGCATATATATGGGATTTAGAAAGATGGTAACAATAACCCGATGTACGAGACAGCAAAAGAGACACTGATGTATAAAAACTGATTCTTAAAGTGTTTTATTCACTTTAAAATAAAAGGTCATTTTGTTTTCCTTTGTGTTGTGATGTTTATTTTATATTATTAATATTTGTGTTTTTTACTGGCATTATTATAATTATAAAATTCAATTAAGGAAAAATTCAGTTTGCCCTTTTTGGGATCATTATTACTTATTTAATTTCATAATTATTTCAGAAAATAATTTAATCATGAAGGGAAGAGTATTAAAATGAGATTGGTTCTGAGAATCAGATACACTAGTATGCTGCGGCCTTTTGGATCATTAAAATCATTAAATCTTCTCCCAAAATTGTCTTTTATTAAACTATGTCTAACCCCAGTCTGGACTCGAGATAGCATTATTGTTCTAATTAGCTACTCTTGGACATGACTTGTACACTATTTTAAAGTCCTCTGGTTACAAAAACCAGATCCATGCAACCATCGTGCAGCTTTTGCATTGAGAGCCTTGCTTTGAACTGAGGATCTTACAACATGAGTCCTCCCTAGAGCTTTTCTGATACTCTGTGTGGACTTCCATCTAGTCAGATTGCCTAAGTAGCCTGGAAGTAAAAGGAATCAATGTTAGCAGAGCCATCCTGGCCCAGTGGGGAATAAAGAATATTGGACAAACACTTTTGTCTTTTGCCTTTAGGTGGACAATTCTGTGGTCCATTTTATAAGGTTCCTCAGAAGGTCCCAATGGAAAGGGATAATAGTTGCCTGCAAAGCAACCAAATCAATACCACACCCTCCGATTAGCTCTTCCTCCTCTGTCTCAGTCTCTGTGCCCTCTACTCTACCTCCTACCTTGGATCACATTCTGAAATATACTAGCCTCACTAGTTTATTTGACTAAACTAGCTTTGACTCAGGTTCTGGTTCCAGGGTGGACCTCAAGCTGTGGAACATTTAATGTATCATTTTGGCTGCATCACTCCTTAGAGGATGACTTGCATTAATTTACCAGACATAATCCATAAGGAAATATAACTGAGCAGAAACCTGTGGAGTCTTCCTGTGACAGACCTCTCCTCTGTATCCTCTGCTGTAGTTCCCCTATGAAGTATCCAGATAATAGTATCTCATGGACATTTCTTGAGTTTTTCAGATGCTAAAAACCACTACCAAGTGGATAAAAAACTTGACTACTTGATGATCATGAATAAACAACCCCAGAACTTCTGGAACCTAAGGACTGATAACGTTAATCACCCTGTTACCTCAACACCAACCGATCAGAGAACCATGCCTAAGTTGATCACATATCCTGGACACCCTTCCTCACCTTGCCTTTAAAAATGCTTTGCAGGAACCCATCAGGGGGTTCAGGGTCCTTTTGAGCATGAACCACTCATTCTCCTTTCATGGCCCTGAAATAAAGCTATCTCTGCTCCAAACTCCAAAGTTTCAGTTTGTGTGGCCTCACTGTGCATCAGACACATGAACTTGTGTTCAGTAACAATCACAAGGACATTCTTGCTTCTCTACCCAGAATAAAAGTTTATCTTGAGACTCACATGATCCTTTTTAAAGTTTTTGCGTTGATATGTTTAGTCATCCACCCTAAAGTCTGTCTAGACATTCTGTGACACAGCTGTGATAGCATTTAAATAGTTGCTGCTCAACTGCTGTTGTTACTGGATCTCAATCTGCTACACTGAGGTTTCATCTCCATTTTCTACTGGATCTCAGCTCCCTCTGAAGGAATTATCCCAGTTTGCTCTTTCAGCTTCTGTGTCCTTTGTTAGATCTGCATTTCTGCATTTCTAACATATCCAAATTCAGAAAAAATGTCTGATGAGAGAATGATAGAGATAAAAACTTTTATTACAGATATTAGTGAATTTGAAGAATGCAGCTTTTGGGTGTTTTAATAATGAGTTTCCTAGTAATACACTAGACCACTATTTCAATAGAGAAACTGAGATACAAATCAGAATGTAAGTTGAGCTGTCCACCAAACTGTCTGTTTGGGAGAAACTAAATATATTAAATCTATACATATTTTTGCTGCCTTGTTTTCTCATTTTAATAATTATCTCAGGAAAATGGAAGCCCATCGGGTCATAGAGTTCTAATTTTGTCACAAGCAACAAGAATTATTTTTCAAATCTGAAAGTTTATTTTTTAAGAAAATATTTTATTTTCTAGACAGCCTGCTTTGAAAATGATAGGTTGGGGAATTCTCTTTGGAACATAAAATGACTTATGTTTTCTCAAGTGGTTTCTTTCTTATTGCTTCTCTTGAACTCTATCCTAATCTTGATGTCCCTTTTTGCTTATAAATCACCTTTGTCTATGGGGATTTTGCAACTTTTGACTTTGGAAAAATCAGATCTATACTAAAAGAAAAATAGGAAAAGAAATAAATGTAAGAATACCTGTAGAGACATGAGTTAACCCTCAGCTGTCTAAAACTATGAATCAATGTAATAGATTCTTAAATTACATTTACTTCTTAAAATATTATTCAATCAGGTATTTTCTATAATAATATTAAATATGTATAAATACTAAGATAAAGTATTAGGACTAGAATTGATTTTCTTCATTGTCCTAAATTTGAGAAAGGTTCTTTTTTATATTAAGATGACTCCATCCTTATATTCATCCTTATAGCAGATTCCAATATTTTGCTAACTTTTTTTCTGTGTTTAATATTTCTTGCCATTTCCCCCTATATTTTAAATCTTAAATCAGCTAGTTCTTGACACTATGGTCAATTATTTTATTTCTCTACTTGGTATATTCTGTTTAACCACTTTCCCACCATTTTTTTCTAGATGCAAATCTAATCTACTAAAAATGAGGAGACCCCTCTCTGTCACCAAACCAATCTCATATACAAATAATGACAGGTTCTGGCTACAAGTCACTTGGCTTTGAAGAACCAAAATCATTTATGCTCATAGCTTAACTCCACTTTATCATGACTTCACTAATCTTATACTTACTCTTGTATTCCAGAAAACTTGCCCAGAAAGATGAAAAGACAGTGAAAGTGTAGTCTCTCAGTCATGTCCAACTCTTTGAGACCCCGTGGACTGTAACCGGCCAGGCTTTTCTGTCCCCAGGATTCTCCAGGCAAGAATACCGGAGTGGGTTGCCATTCCTTTCTCCAGGCGATCTTCCCAACCCAGGGACTGAACCCAGGTCTCCCGAATTGCAGGGAGATTCTTTACCATCTGAGCCACCAGGGAAGCCATTGCAAATAACATTACTATTCCTTTCAGAATGAAAGGAATGAAAAACTTTAAGATGAACATCAGACAGCTAACTTTTAATAAATACACTTACATTGGAACATTTTTCTCAAAACCTTATATTTGCCCTATCCACTAATCTGTAACTATTATGTCATGAGCTAACACTAAACAACCCCTCCTATTAAAATACATGTCTTGAGCCATACCACCCCCAAACCTCATAAATATCTCAATTTTGCCTGTCCCCACTCTGAAACACTATTATGACATCTACAAGTAATTGATCTCATTTATCTTATCTTTCAACACATTGTTTTGGTAGAATTTAAAACTCTGAATGCTTTAAAACAACTGTGTTAAAATTATGTTTCTGAATCTTTTGTCCTTTTTTTTTTTTTTTTTAAATACTAGAAGTGCAAAGTTTCCATTCTGCTGTAAGGAGACAAATCCCTATAAACTTCTTGTCTCTGTCTCTCTTCTGTGCAGAAGTATTACCAGTTTAATTTCATATTTCAAAATTGTTTATAAAGCAAATAGCCTTGGAAGTTAGAATCTTCCAGAACTGAGAGCATATTAGTTTGCTGCTCACATTAATAATGACAGTGCCTAGGGCAATGTTTGGATAAGTTTTCTAGAAGCCTCCTTGTAAATGATTGGCATTTTCCTACACTCAGTGTTTTCCTCTAACACAAACCACTGTGTACACAGGCATCACCTGGACCTTGTAATGTAAGTATGTGGGAATTAAGGTTTGGGAAACTACTGGTAAATGATATGACACTGACTACTGCTGGTGTTGTGAATCATAAAGTTCCCTTTGTCTCATGCAGTACATCAGTATACGTGAACTTGCATTTTTGCTGGTATACATGAACTTTTGGCAGACTAACTCATTAGCTTACACATAGGGTAAAATCTCAGACCCTTCACAGATGCTGATGTTGGTATGAAAGATGGCAGATTTAAAAGTAAATTCTTTGCTCTAGTGAGCTTAAATGTAAAATCTATTTTAGAAACTACATTTAATATCGTTAATGAACCACTCCACCCTAGCATGTAGAAGATTACTTTGATAGATTAACTAATTGCAACTATAATTTAATAATAATTGTCTACAGGTCAAGCACTTTAAAATGTACTTTAGAGATGAAAGGTGACTTTATTTTCACAACAAATGGTGTGGTACATTTAGTTACCCAGATGTAAAGATATGGAAACTGATATTATAAAGTACCTAGCATATTCAAAGTCATACAGGTGGTGATTGATTAGCACTCAGATCTAACATTAAAAGCCAAGTTGTCTACCCCAGTCTACACTGTAACTTCAGGGTCTCAGTTGAAACTGAACACTGGTATTGTTTAAATGTCAAAGGCTAGCTGACATTACCTTTTCCCTATATGAATAACATATTGAACTTGCTATTATCCAATAAGGAGTTGAAAACCAACTTGATAAAACAATTGAAAAGAAAAAGTCTGTATTAGAGGGGAAAAGAAATATCTTCTTTTCTACTAATCATAACCTTCTTTCCTTTTTTGTTTCTGAAATGTCATTAGCCTGACATCAGAATTATAGCTACAGCAGATAAAGCTGTATGAAGAATTTTGAAATCCAATGAATGACATTAAAACATATTTTAAATTGTGGCAGTGCTAAAGAATGTCCTTAAAATCATAATCAGATAAGATCACAGGAAGAAAGCTGAATTCAATTAGGCAATAAATAAAAGTGGGACATTCCATCTACCAAAGCAGGCAGCTTTAAAAATGGTCCCACCTGTCTAATCAATGTCCTGGGAGGAACCCAGGCATATACCCAGTTCTTGTAAAGTGATTTCAAATTTATGAATGATAAATGGATATATTAATAATTACAACAAACTCACTATAGCAAACAGTATAATGGTTTTTAATTTTCCACCAAGTAACCTCAGTATGCTATGCTATGCTAAGTACTTCAGTCGTGTCCAACTCTGTGCGACCCCATAGACGGCAGCCCACCAGGCTCCCCCGTCCCTGGGATTCTCCAGGCAAGAACACTGGAGTGGGTTGCCATTTCCTTCTCCAATGCATGAAAGTGAAAAGTGAAAGTGAAGTCGCTCAGTCATGTCTGACTCTTAGCGACCCCAGTATACCCACTAATAAATTAAGATAATTAAGATATAAAGACAGAGAAGTAAAAAAAAGAGAAGCAAAAATCACTAATACTCCATTATTAAGTTTAGAAAAATCAGTGTATTTTTAATGAAAATGCTTGTGATATTTACGGGGAATGTAGTATATTTTAATTTTATTTTTAGTTTAAATGTCTATGATAATTTGGGTTTCTGTTAACATTATTAGAATGCTAAGAAGATTTGATTTGCTAAATTACAGTTTGTATTTTAAAAAAAAATTTAAGAGGTTTGGGAGAGATACTTCTGTTGACTTCTGAGTTTTCTCTGTCATGATTGTTAGATACCTACAAAGAAGACTAAATATACCTAATACATAAATGCAAGTAAAATAGTTGAAAAAAAAAACCTGTTACTTAAATTTATAAGTGACTTTTACAACAGGAAAAACATTTAAAAATTATAAGTAGACTTTTTTAAAGTATTCTATTCTGTTCAGTTGAAACTATAATATTTAAAGGTCTTCCTGGAAGCATTTTTTATTTGGTATGTAAGAAAACTATAAAATGAATTTTGTAAGTTGAACTTAAAGATTCTTACAACATTAAATTTATAAGTTAATAACTTGAATATAAATTTAATATACAAAATCATTATAGTTTCCAAATAATACCATTAAGTAAATTTAATATATATAGGATTAATTTTATGCATTTATTTTGCATTGAAATATTTGAATATACAAAAGATGTTCATCCTAGTGCATATAATTTTGGTGTTAGAATATCTTCCTAGAGACTTTTTCCTATTAAGTAGCAGTTCTCTTTATCGCTGATATCGCTGTGCCTCGAAACTTTTTAAGCAGTAGACAATTCTAGACAATATCTTTTAATTGCCTTTATTATTTTACTTTTATTAATTGAAAGAGACATATTTCAAGAGTTCACAATTTAACTTACAGAAAAAATTTGATTTTTATATTTGCTCTTGCATCCTGTGACCTTTTTCTTATTAATTTAATCAGTTAAATATGGAATCTATTGTGTAGAAGCCTTGTTCACATTGCTTATGAGCTTTATACTGCTAATATGACTAATCAGGTATTCTGATATCAATGATAGTTTTACTTTTGTTTAATCATTATTTTTTGTTGCCCTATTTTATTCATTTTGGATTTCATTATAATTGCTAATAGAAATAGTTTTAGCTAGCACACCCATATTTTCTCAATATCAGGGCAAAGCTTTCAATATTTTACCATTAACCATATATTGCTGTTTAAGACTAGAGGTATTTTCTAGTACTCTACCCACTTTGAAAATTCTGAACTCATTTTATTTTTTTTAGTTCCATGAAACTGCATTTTTAAAAAGGCCTGGCTTTCAGAGGCCCTTTTTGTGCTTTCTGGGCTACTGCACTGGAGAATTTAATCAGCAAATGTCTAAATAAGTATATAATTACTGAGGGTCATGATCATTTCTCTGAGCTGCCTTTTTTCCCCTATATATTGAGCTTTCAAGTCCTATTTCCTTTTAGGTTTAGACTTCTAAATTCTGTATCCTGAGTTCTGTGAAATTTACAGAATCTATACTGATTCTCCTGCAACTAAAATGATGCTGTTTCCATTAGCATTAAGTCGGCCTCCCCAGCCCAGAAAGGTAGATTTGGATCTCAATAAGTCTCTCTCTGTGCAGATTTTGACCTTTAAGTCCTGATTGCCATAGCAGCTCTCCAAAGTCTCAAAAAAATACATTTTTTAATCTAGGTAAACTTATAAATAATAATCTCTGCATTATTTACAACATTATTGTAAACTATTATGCTTTTATAACCAAAATAAAAATGTTTTATGTTTACCTATAACTTCGTGTTATTATCTAATTTTATTATAATTATAGTTTCTATCTGATAATTTCATTAGTTGAAGTACAGGAAGTTCAGATACCCCTTTCTATATTTTTTTCTGCTATATCTCCTTAATGACTGAATCATCAATCATATGGGTTTAAATACTGTACTATAAGCATAATTCTATTGATACTTCAGTTTATGTTTCATGTCTGGAAATGCTGTGTAATGTTGGATTAGGATTCATACATCCAACTATAATTTTGCTTCTGCTGGGCACCCAGTAGATCACTGGCTAGGGAATACTCTTTCTAATAATTTCAGCTCACACTGTCAAACTCTCCATATATTATGTAATTCAAATAGTTAAACCCACTTGACAATGGATCAATGTTATGAGGGGACTCATTTATTTTTTGATTTTTTTGTCAAAGGCCAGGCCAATTGATGAAAGGTTTCCTGATATCTACTTGCTTTGGTGATTGAATTTTATTTCTAATCCACACTTTCTGTTAGGTAGGAAGTTAGGCCTGGAAAAGGAGGGGTGGCCTAGCCAAAAAAGATTCAAGCTGATCTCTAAATTCCACCCCAGACACTCCCCAATGTAGCCCAGGAGAGCTCACAGATATGCTGCAAAATAACCACAAAAACTTTTCCAACATTGCAGTATATGCCCTAGGCACACAATGGATACAAACTAACCACAAGGGCTTCTCCAACTCTGGCACATGTGCCTTTGATGTGCAGCTGTGCCCTCAAGTGACCTCAGGCAGCCCAGAGTCCATTATAGGTTCAAACATTCTGTACATGCATATATCTGATTATAACAGACTGAACTATAGGAAGCCTTGCTGAATAGAGCCTGTTGGGTCATTTGCGACTGTCAATTAAAACTATCATTCTATGTCCACCTAGGAGAATAAGTAAAAGCCCTGTCTTGAAAACCCTGTACCACATCATTCCTGTGTCAGTGCCTCTCTGGACTTGGTCCATCTCTCCCTTGAGGTGTTCTGTTCTTTCCTTAAAAAATTTATTTATGCCACAGGTAAGACCTCAGATTCTTCTTTGTGTTCTTACCAAGAACTGAGGCCCACGAGGAAGGCTCCTCTTTGACCTGCCTACCCATACACAATAACACTTTCTTGGAGGTTATAGCCTTCAGAAGGACTTGGCTATGTTGAAGATCTCTTTTCTAATTCTCTCCTAATGTGCAGACACTTTGTCAAGGCCTTTTTTCTCTATATATATGGTCAGTAAAGCACAAATCTTAACTTTCATCCATCCTGTAAAATGCACATTCCTGGGACTTGTAGGACTTCTGCAGAATTGTTTCCTTTGATTATGTTATTTTTATTAATTTAACACTGCTCATACTGAGATGATGCTGTTTATTTCTGTTACCTATACTTGGATACTTCCTAAATTTTAATGTACATCTTAACTCAGATGTCCATTAAAATTTATTTTTAGGTGTTCGAATCATAGCAGTTCCTACCAAAATACCAGAAATGGATGCTTGAAGGTGATACCTATACACACACTAAATAAATGGCATAGCACTATGCCATCTTAGAGACTGAAATAATCATTGTAGATCTTGTAGAAATTGAAATGAATGGACCAACATATCACAAATCAGATAACCTCCACAGTAGCCTGGAAACTATAAATTCCCGCATTATTAAGTGATATGTGCAGTATTAAATCGGAGAAGGCAATGGCAACCCATTCCAGTATTCTTGTCTGGCAAATCCCATGGAAGAGGAGCCTGGTGGGCTGCGGTCCATGGGGTCGCTACAAGTCCAGCACGACTGAGCGACTTCACTTTCACTTTTCACTTTCCTGCATTGGAAAAGGAAATGGCAACCCACTCCAGTGTTCTTGCCTGGAGAATCCCAGGGACGGGGGAGCCTGGTAGGTTTCCGTCTATGGGGTTGCACAGAGTCAGACACGACTGAAGCAACTTAGCAGCAGCAGCAGCAGCAGCAGTGTTAAACCAAGTATATAAATTGTGATTTATTCCTCATAAAATTTACTTTCAGCCTTAAAAACTCCCTTGCTGTTCAATTTAGAATTAAATATCCAGCTCATATTAAATGGGTAAAATTAGTTAAAATATTAAAGAAAGAACCATTATGACTGCAGGTCCAGTTTCAGAAGAAAGTCAAGCATCAGAAGAGAGTTTTCAAATGGAATACTGCAGGCAGGAGAGTTCTTTCTGCAGCAGAGTCGAGTCTGCAAGGCTGCCCATAACTGTACTTTATCACAAAACACAGACTTGCATGGCTGAAAAAGATAGTGCTTCGATGCCAGACAGAAACTGTGTCGTGAGCTTGGCAGCACAGGCAAGCACTCTCAGCAAGAAAACGGACAAGAGTGTGGCAGCCTATTCACTTCCATAGGGAATGGATAAATAGCTAGGTGACTAAAAATAGACAATGCTGTGTTTTCTATTAATTGAAAATTAAGTAATGCCTATATTCCCACTTCTTTTCGATGAATATTAATCACTTCAGGCTAGTTTAAAACTAGGAGGTACACTAAAATATCTATGGTGTACTGGAAAGTTGAAATTTTCTACATTTGCATTATTTAAACATAAGTTCCAAACCATTTTCATGTTTTTATACACTTTGTGTCATTCTAGGTAAATTTGTCTAAGTACATACACACATATGTACCTATGAATAAATATGCTGTATCTAGTTCAATTGTAAAAATAATTTTACTAGGATAAATTATTCAGACATATAAGCCACATGAATAATTTGTAAATCATGTCCTTTCCCAAGGAGAAATGGATTTTCAAGAAGAAATTCTATTTCAAACACTGTTAATTGTTTGCTTTTCATTGTTAATGTACTCACATCTTCTAATGAAACAGCAAAGGAAAAATTATAATTACTATTAGTGACAGTATTAAGCAGATACTTCATTATTAAAGTTATTATATAAATATTTATTCACGATCTCTAATACATTCTAATGAAAATATTTTTAAAAGAATCATTTCAGCATCTTATCATGTTTGTGATTATTTCAATAGTATTTTTATATCTTTAAAGCACAGAATGAATGAGTAGTATCTAAAATCACATTATAACGCTAGAAATTTTAAGTACATCATTAAAAGATGATATGAACTGAAATGATTATCTTTCCAGTGAAAATCCTGCCAATGTATTTTTAAAACACTCTAATTTATAAGGGCTGTAAAACAAAATCTCAAGACATGGAATATGAGATTTTTGTCTTACTATTATTTAAAAATGCACTGTAACATTTAGCTGTCTATTTGTCAGTATTAAGTTTTCTATTCAAGGACACATGATTATTGGCTAAAGAATGAAAATATGAGCTTGGGTTATATACTGTATGTAATGTACTGACTGTAGAAAAAAATCCAATTCATATTTTTTTTTTTTAAATCCCATGATTCTAGTGAAAGCAAAAGAAAACCACAGTTTAATTTCAGATGTATTATTAAATGATTGATTGATTGAGCTTTTGGCTGCTCTGGGTCTTTGTTGTTGCAGGAGGGCTTTCTCTAGTTGCAGAGAGCGGGGCCTCCTCTCTAGTTGCGGTGCACGGGCTTCTCACTGCAGCAGCTTCTCTTGTTGCGGAACATGGGCTCTAGAGCTCCAGTAGTTGCAGTTCTTGGGCTTAGTTGCCCTGAGGCATGTGGAATATTCCCGAACCAGGGATCAACACCTGTCCCCGGCATTGGCATGTGGATTCTTCACCACTGGACCACCAGGGAAGCCCAGGGATGTATTTTTAAGCCTGATCCTCACCTGCTGAGACCTTCCAGGTCTCTTTCCTCTTCCTATGTTCCAGACCTCCCCATTCCTCCCACTGTGTCCCCACAGTGCCTTGTCCTTAAAGGCTCCACATTGGACAGTTTATCATGTAATTTTTATAATTATCTGTTTATAGTATCTGTCTCATCTATGGTACCGTGATTCCCTAGAGGGCAGGAGCTGTATCTCTCTCACCTTTATATCTCCAGCTTCACACTCAGAATCCATCATATCAGGCCCCTGAAATGAGTGCTGAACGGTCATCCATCTCTAGGAATAAAAAGCAACAACTCTGAGATCCTGAGTCTTTTTTCTTATGAGAGCACCTGACTGGCAGTCAAGAGACTCTGGTTCAGCAACTGACCAGCTCTGGGCCCTGGATGCCTTGCTTAACCTATAGTTTGCCGAAAATCATTGGGTTGTGCTAGGGTCAGATGGGCTTCCTAGGTGGCACCAGTGGTAAAGAACCCACCTGCCAATGCAGGAGACATAAGAGACGCAGTTTCTTTTTTTTTTTTTGCATACTATATTTTTATTTGTCAAATATGGCAATTCACAGACGGTTAAATATGGTTTCAGCACAATTTCAATCAATATTTTTTTTTCCAACCGCTGAAATTATATTTAAAGAACCAAATAATGTTTTCTCTTTTCAGTTCTACGTATAAATGTCTTGTGATTTCTTGCTGCGATTTCTTATGATAAAACAAATGAACTTTGAATCCAATAGGATTATTTTTAAGTCGATTATTTCCAAATAATGAGAAGTCGTAATGTACATTTTTTTTTTTTCTGGTTTTTTTTTTTTTTTTTTCATGTGCGCTTGAGAAAAAGGTGAAATTCATTGTTTTGGGATGAAATGTCCTATAGCTATCAATTAGGTCTAACTGGTCTAGTGTATCATTTAAAGTTTGTGTTTCCTTGTTAATTTTCTGTTTAGTTGATCTATCCATAGGTGTGAGTGGGGTATTAAAGTCTCCCACTATTATTGTATTATTGTTAATTTCCCCTTTCATACTTGTTAGCATTTGTCTTACATATTGTGGTACTCCTATGTTGAATGCATATATATTGATAATTGTTATATCTTCTTCTTGGATTGATCCTTTGATCATTATGTAGTGACCTTCTTTGTCTCTTTTCACAGCCTTTGTTTTAAAGTCTAATTTATCTGATACGAGTATTGTGACTCCTGCTTTCTTTTGGTCCCTATGTGCATGGAAAATCTTTTTCCAGCCCTTCACTTTCAGTCTGTATGTGTCCCCTGTTTTGAGGTGGGTCTCTTGTAGACAACATATGTAGGGGTCTTGTTTTTGTATCCATTCAGCCAGTCTTTGTCTTTTGGTTGGGGCATTCAACCCATTTACGTTTAAGGTAATTACTGATAAGTATGATCCCGTTGCCATTTACTTTATTGTTTTGGGTTCGAGTTTATACACCATTTTTGTGTTTCCTGTCTAGAGAATATCCTTTAGTATTTGTTGGAGAGCTGGTTTGGTGGTGCAGAATTCTCTCAGCTTTTGCTTGTCTGAAAAGCTTTTGATTTCTCCTTCATACTTAAATGAGATCCTTGCTGGGTACAATAATCTGGGCTGTAGGTTATTTTCTTTCATCATTTTAAGTATGTCTTGCCATTCCCTCCTGGCTTGAAGAGTTTCTATTGAAAGATCAGCTGTTATCCTTATGGGAATTCCCTTGTGTATTATTTGTTGTTTTTCCCTTGCTGCTTTTAATATTTGTTCTTTGTGTTTGATCTTTGTTAACTTGATTAATATGTGTCTTGGGGTGTTTCTCCTTGGGTTTATCCTGTTTGGGACTCTCTGGGTTTCTTGGACTTGGGTGATTATTTCCTTCCCCATTTTAGGGAAGTTTTCAACTATTATCTCCTCAAGTATTTTCTCATGGTCTTTCTTTTTGTCTTCTTCTTCTGGAACCCCTATGATTCGAATGTTGTAGCGTCTAATATTGTCCTGGAGGTCTCTGAGATTGTCTTCATTTCTTTTAATTCGTTTTTCTTTTATCCTCTCTGATTCATTTATTTCTACCATTCTATCTTCTACTTCACTAATCCTATCTTCTGCCTCTGTTATTCTACTATTTGTTGCCTCCAGAGTGTTTTTAATTTCATTTATTGCGTTATTCATTATATATTGACTCTTTTTTATTTCTTCTAGGTCCTTGTTAAACCTTTCTTGCATCTTCTCAATCCTTGTCTCCAGGCTATTTATCTGTGATTCCATTTTAATTTCAAAATTTTGGATCAATTTCACTATCATTATTTGGAATTCTTTATCAGGTAGATTCCCTATCTCTTCCTCTTTTGTTTGGTTTGGTGGGCATTTATCCTGTTCCTTTATCTGCTGGGTATTCCTCTGTCTCTTCATCTTGTTTAAATTGCTGAGTTTGGGAGTCCTTTCTGTATTCTGGCAGTTTGTGGAGTTCTCTTTATTGTGGCGTTTCCTCGCTGTGTGTGGGTTTGTACGGGTGGCTTGTCAAGGTTTCCTGGTTAGGGAAGCTTGTGTCGGTGTTCTGGTGGGTGGAGCTGTATTTCTTCTCTTTGTTCAGTCGCGCTGTGGGGAGGGAGGGAAGGATGCTGCAAACAAATAACACTGGCGTGCGCTCGCAGTGCCTCCGCCACACTGGGTCTGCCCCCGCTCACGGCGCGTGTAGCCTCCCTGCCCACACTGCTCGGGCTCTAGGTTGTTCCACCGGGAACAATCCGAGGCTGGCCCTGGGTTGCATGCACCTCCCAGGTCCAAGCTGCTCAGGTTCAGGCACTCAGGTGGTCCTCAGAGGCGCAGACTCAGTTGGGCCTGCGTTTTGTGCTCTTCCCAGGTATGAGCAGCTCAGGTGATGAGGTGTTTGGCGAGCGCCAATGCTGCGACTTATCGCCTCCCCGCCACTCGATTATCTGGGTGTAAAACCGGCGCACCTTCTCAGGCAGATGTTGACCGTCCAGACCCCCAATAAGTTTTAGTTAGCAAAGAAGCCAGTTTTATAGATAATGTCTCTCTGGGGCTGCGATTGCCCCCTTCTGGCTCTGGCTGCCTGTCACCGGAGGGGGAAGGTCTGCAGCCGGCTATCTCTGTTTAGTCCTTTGTTCCGTGCACGGGCTGGCGGTGTCTTAGGTTAAGGCTGGCTTTTCGCATGGTAGATATCCCACAGTCTGGTTTGCTAGCCCAAATTATTTCGCTCAGATAGTGCTCAGGGTATTCAGGCCAGATTCTTACTCTCAGCGATGCAGCCCGCGCCGCGCCTCCCTGCCCAGCCCCCGCTTGCTAATGGCGGATGCAGGTGTCTGCGCTGTTTCTCCGCTGGGGGAGTTACCGTAGGGCTCGCAATCTGCGAGTTTTAATTGTTTATTTATTTTTTCTCCCTGTTATGTTACCCTCTGTGCTTCCAAAGCTCAGCACGGATTTGGCAGTGAGAAGGTTTCCTGGTGTTTGGAAACTTCTCTCTTTTTAAGACTCCTTTCCCGGGACGGAACTCCGTCCCTCCCTCTTTTGTCTCTTTTATTGTCTTTAATATTTTTTCCTACCTCCTTTCGAAGAGTTGGGTTGCTTTTCTGGGTGCCTGATGTCCTCTGCCGGCATTCAGAAGTTGTTTTGTGGAATTTACTCGACGTTTAAATGCTCTTTTGATGAATTTGTGGAGGAGAAAGTGTTTTCCCCGTCCTACTTCTCCGCCATCTTGGTGCCTTCCCTCCAATTCATATTTTTTAAAATTACCATAATTAGGTTCTCTATCCCAACAGTCATAAGCTACTTCATTCAATCACATTTTTTTTGTTTGAAAAAACTTAGTCTCTGACCAGAGACAGCTAATATTATAATGGTTTGCTCAGTCTCTTCATATAAAATCACTTGGATTTATTGTGGCATTACTGAAGAGAAGCATTGTTTTAATATTCAATAGTCTGAATGCTGCTGCTGCTGCTAAGTCGCTTCAGTCGTGTCCAACTCTGTGCGACCCCACCACAGAGTTGCAGCCCACCAGGCTCCTCCATCCCTGGGATTCTCCAGGCAAGAGTACTGGAGTGGGGTGCCATTGCCTTCTCGGAGTCTGAATGCTAAATCTATATAATTTTCATCCAGGCTCTGAACTTGTGTTCTTATAACCATAACTGACCATTTGCCTGAGCTACAGCTGCATGGAATCAAATGGTCATGACTTCAGAGGAAAAACAGAGAAAAAGTGAAAAAGTAAATACATGTTCATAATTGGTAATTATCTAACTTGCCTTTTGGGCCAAAAAGACATTTTCTTCCCCTTCCTTAAACACATTTATTTAAAATAGACTTTGAGATGTGACATCAGTCATTGTTCTGTGTATCTGCTTACAGAACAGACAGGTTGACAATGATGATGATAAGAAATATCTGGAATTGGCTGAGAAGCTAACTGCAGAAGACCAAAGCCTGTTATACAAATATTAGTTAATATGAGTTAGAGCATTAGCTAGTTTCATAATCTCATTGAACCTTTAAATATTATCATTACCCTTATTTACATTTGAAGGAAGTGAGGATTAGAAATGCTAAGTATATTGCCCAAAGTCATAAAGCTGATAAATGGGAGATTTACCATTCAAACTCAGACATCCTGAACTAGGGTGCAATTTTCATACTTAATCTCTACTAGTAGTTGGAATGGATCACTGTTTACTAAAGTTTTGGAAAAATACATGACTTAAGGAGTAGGTCATGCTGTTTGCTGCTGCTGCTAAGTCGCTTCAGTCATGTCCAACTCTTAGCGACCTCATGGACTGCCGCCTACCAGGCTCCCCCATCCATGGGATTTTTCAGACAAGAGTACTGGAGTGGGGTGCCATTGCCTTCTCCGAGGTCATGCTGTTTAGAGGTGATGAAATGCTAGTGAAACATGTAACAGTGGAGCTGATAATTTGTAAAGAACATGTTATGCATTAGAGAAGCAGCAGTTTTATAAAAGAATTGACAGTAGCCAATGAACTTGATGGAATTTAGGATTGCGGTTTGAAATTTCATAAAGTAAGGTAAAGAGTTTTCAAACAAATCAATGAATTGGAGAACATACAAAAGCTAAATAAAAACAGATATAAGTGAAATGTTATCTTCAGATCAGATCAGATCAGTCGCTCAGTCATGTCCGACTTTTTGCGACCCCATGAATCGCAGCACGCCAGGCCTCCTTGTCCATCACCAACTCCCGAAGTTCACTGAGACTCACGTCCATTGAGTCAGTGATGCCATCCAGACATCTCATCCTCTGTCATCCCCTTCTCCTCTTGCCCACAAACCCTCCCAGCATCAGAGTCTTTTCCAATGAGTCAACTCTTCACATGAGGTGGCCAAAGTACTGGAGTTTTAGCTTTACCATCATTCCTTCCAAAGAAATCCCAGGGCTGATCTCCTTTAGAATGGGCTGGATGGATCTCCTTGCAGTCCAAGGGACTCTCAAGAGTCTTCTCCAACACCACAGTTCAAAAGCATCAATAATTCGGCACCCAGCCTTCTTCACAGACCAACTCTCACATCCATACATGACCACAGAAAAAAACCATAGCCTTGACTAGACGAACCTTTGTTGGCAAAGTAATGTCTCTGCTTTTGAATATGCTATCTAGGTTTGTCATAACTGTCCTTCCAAGGAGTAAGCATCTTTTAATTTCATGGCTGCAGTCACCATCTGCAGTGATTCTGGAGCTCAGAAAAATAAAGTCTGACACTATTTTCATTGTTTCCCCATCTATTTCCCATGAAGTGATAGGACAGGATGCCATGATCTTCGTTTTCTGAATGTTGAGCTTTAAGCCAAATTTTGCACTCTCCACTTTCACTTTCATCAAGAGGCTTTTTAGTTCCTCTTCACTTTTTGCCATAAGGGTGGTGTCATCTGCATATCTGAGGTTATTGATATTTCTCCCGGCAATCTTGATTCCAGCTTGTGTTGCTTCCAGCCCAGCGTTTCTCAACATGTATTCTGAATATAAGTTAAATAAACAGGGTGACAATATACAGCCTTGATATACTCCTTTTCCTATTTGGAACCAGTCTGTTGTTCCATGTCTATTTTGAACTGTTGCTTCCTGACCTGCATACAAATTTCTCAAGAGGCAGATCAGGTGATCTGGTATTCCCATCTCTTTCAGAATTTTCCACAGTTTACTGTGATCCACACAGTCAAAGGCTTTGGCATAGTCAATAAAGCAGAAATACATGCTTTTCTGGAACTCTCTTTCTTTTTCCATGATCCAGTGGATGTTGGCAATTTGATCTCTGGTTCCTCTGCCTTTTCTAAAACCAGCTTGAACATCAGGAAGTTCACCGTTCACAAATTGCTGAAGCCTGGCTTGGAGAATTTTGAGCATTACTTTACTAGCGTGTGAGATGAGTGCAATTGTGTGGTAGTTTGAGCATTCTTTGGCATTGCCTTTCTTTGGGATTGGAATGAAAACTGACCTTTTCCAGTCCTTGGCCACTGCTGAGTTTTCCAAATTTGCTGGCATATTGAGTGCAGCACTTTCACAGCATCATCTTTTCAGGATATGGAATAGCTCAACTGGAATTCTATCATCTCCACTAGCTTTGTTCATAGTGATGCTTTCTAAGGCCCACTTGACTTCACATTCCAGGATGTCTGGCTCTAGGTCAGTGATCACACCATCGTGATTATCTGGGCTGTGAAGATCTTTTTTAGACAGTTCTTCTGTGTATTCTTGCCATCTCTTCTTAATATCTTCTGCTTCTGTTAGGTCCATACCATTTCTGTCCTTTATCGAGCCCATCTTTGCATGAAATGTTCCTTTGGTATCTCTGATTTTCTTGAAGAGATCCCTAGTCTTTCCCATTCTGTTGTTTTCCTCTATTTCTTTGCATTGATCGCTGAAGAAGGCTTTCTTATCTCTTCTTGCTATTCTTTGGAACTCTGCATTCAGATGCTTATATCTTTCCTTTTCTCCTTTGCTTTTTGCTTCTCTTCTTTCCACAGCTATTTTTAAGGCCTCCCCAGACAGCCATTTTGCTTTTTTGCATTTCTTTTCCATGGGGATGGTCTTGATCCCTGTCTCCTGTACAATGTCACGAACCTCATTCCATAGTTCACCAGGCACTCTGTCTATCAGATCTAGGCCCTTAAATCTATTTCTCACTTCCACTGTATAATCATAAAGGATTTGATTTAGGTCATACCTGAATGGTCTAGTGGTTTTCCCTACTTTCTTCAATTTAAGTCTGAATTTGGCAATAAGGAGTTCATGGTCTGAGCCACAGGCAGCTCCTGGTCTTGTTTTTGCTGACTGTATAGAGCTTCTCCATCTTTGGCTGCAAAGAATGTAATCAATCTGATTTTGGTGTTGACCATCTGGTGATGTCCATGTATAGAGTCTTCTCTTGTGTTGTTGGAAGAGGGTATTTGTTATGACCAGTGCATTTTCTTGGCAAAACTCTATTAGTCTTTGCCCTGCTTCATTCCGTATTCCAAGGCCAAATTTGCCTGTTACTCCAGGTGTTTCTTGACTTCCTACTTTTGCATTCCAGTACCTTATAATGAAAAGGACATCTTTTTTGGGTGTTAGTTCTAAAAGGTCTTGTAGGTCTTCATAGAACCATTCAACTTCAGCTTCTTCAGCATTACTCGTTGGGGCATAGACTTGGATTACTGTGATATTGAATGGTTTGCCTTGGAAACGAACAGGGATCATTCTGTCGTTTTTGAGATTGCATCCAAGTACTGCATTTCAGACTTTTTTGTTGACCATGATGGCCACTCCATTTCTTCTAAGGGATTCCTGCCCACAGTAGTAGATATAATGGTCATCTGAGTTAAATTCACCCATTCCGGTCCATTTCAGTTCGCTGATTCCTAGAATGTCGGCATTCACTCTTGCCATCTCTTGTTTGACCACTTCCAATTTGCCTTGATTCATGGACCTGACATTCCAGGTTCCTATGCAATATTGCTCTTTACAGCCTCGGACCTTGCTTCTATCACCAGTCACATCTACAGCTGGGTATTCTTTTTGCTTTGGCTCCAACCCTTCATTCTTTCTGGAGTTATTTCTCCACTGATCTCCAGTAGCATATTGGGTCCCTACTGACCTGGGGAGTTTCTCTTTCAGTATCCTATCATTTTGCCTTTTCATACTGTTCATGGGGTTCTCAAGGCAAGAATACTGAAGTGGTTTGCCATTCCCTTCTCCAGTGGACCACATTCTGTCAGATCTCTCCACCATGACCCGCCCATCTTAGGTTGCCCCACGGGCATGGCTTAGTTTCATTGAGTTAGACAAGGCTGTGGTCCTAGTGTGATTAGATTGACTAGTTTTCTGTGATTATGATTTCAGTGTGTATGCTGTCTGATGCCCTCTTGCAACACCTACCGTCTTACTTGGGTTTCTCTTACCTTGGGCGTGGGGTATCTCTTCACGGCTGCTCCAGCAAAGCGCAGCCATTGCTCCTTACCTTGGATGAGGGGTATCTCCTCACTGCTGCCTTTCCTGACCTTCTTGTGGGATAGCTTCTCTAGGCCCTCCTGTGCCCACGCAGCCACGGCTCCTTGGACGTGGGGTTGCTAATAGAATAGTTGCAAAAGAAGGCTCCATAGCCATAAAAGACCACCCTCCTGACCTTTAAAAATTATCCCTCTGAATCAAAGGAAAGAGCAATATAGCAATCATTAGTTAAAATAAACATCTATATTCATTGTCTTGTCATTACATTCAATGCATGATGTTAAATAATAAGTCCACAAATTTATTTACAGAGTGACAAAATTATCCATCTGTATTTATATGAAAAATAGTTGATGGAGAAGCAATTTTATTATCTTATATATTCTGCAATTAAACTTTAAATCATAGTGATGTTTTTAAACAAAGAAAATAAGCAAAAATTGCCAATAGTTCAATTTAATTGACCCTAGTTAAACTACAGCATGTCAGTAAATGTAATTACACTATATTTTTCATGGCTTTACATTTCAAAATGCATTAAATGTTATTATTTGTTGTGGACATTTTATTCTCAGTAAGCTGATACTTATTTATGGCTTTTTATGAGTTAAATTAAACAACTACTAAATCTTTTCTAACATAATTTACTTGGATGGATTTGAAAAAGAAATTTTATAGTGATATAATATCTCCAGTGCCAGAAACATCATATAAAGAAATTTCTGTGTTATTAGATACAATCAAGTTTGTTTCTGGAATAACTGTATCATCTGAACACTTGAGAATTGTGTAGCTTTTCCCAATCTAATTTAACCTTATAGATATCAGACTTTTTATAGTTTTTCACCACTAATCCTCCCCAAGGAGTAGTATGAGTGTATCATAGGTCAGCAGAGATTGAAGAGTTCTTTAAAAATTTAAAGCTCCCTGAATTAAATTACTCTTGTATTTTTAGACTAAGCAATATTTCATTTTTACAATTTTATTGTAGAGTAATCAATTCCCCATGAAATTGACAATAAGCTTAGCTGTCACTTGTTTACTATCAAGGTGACAGTAAGGGTTGTCTCAAAACTAGGAAAATCAAGATCATTTAAATTTTAAGACTGTGGAGGGGAGATGTTCTGACCAAAAATATGGTTGTGGGTGCTTAATTGCATAATGCATTTGAGCTAAGCCATTGAAAATCCTAGTTAAAAATGCAAATATCTTTTGGATAAAAGAACACAAGACACATAGTAACAACAATACTTTTTAGTCACTCCTATACTAACACCGTGAAAATGAAAATATAACTATCTGCATTTAATAGACAAAGTACAAAGGCTGAAGTTTATACAACACAAGAAATAAAGCGTCTGTAAAGCTTTCAAGAAATAAAGCTTCTTTCCTGTTTCAAATCACAGCAGTAGACCCTATGCCCCTTGGTATCTGTAGGGGATTGGTTCCAGATCCACAGTGAACACCAAAACCCACAGATGCTCAAGTCCTTTATATAAAATGGTGTAGTATTTGCATGTAACCTATGCATATCTTCCCACAGGCTTTAAATCATCTCTGAAATCTCAAAGTGTTAGTTGCTCAGTTGTGTTCAACTCTTTGTGACCTCTTGGACTGTAGCCCGACAGATTCCTCTGTCCACGAAATTCTCCAGGAAAAGAATATTGGAGTGGGATTTTCTTCTCCAGGGGATCTTCTTGACCCATGCATTGCAGGCGGATTCTTTACTGTCTGAGCCATCAGGGAAGCCCTTAAATCATCTCTCGATTACTTATAATATGAGTGCTCTGTTAAAGCTATACAGAGTTACCAATATGAAACAATTTCAAGTTTTGGCTTTGGGAAATTTATGGATTTTTAAAAATATTTTTGATCTGAGGATGGCTGAATCTGCAGATGTGGAAGCTGCAGATGAGGAAGGCCGACTATACATATGTTATGCTGCCTCTCACAATTTAATGGCATCATTAGCTCTATATATCAGCATTAGTCATAAACAGAATTTCCCCTTGAACAACACAAGTTTTAACTGCACAGGTATACTTATAGGCAATTATTTTTTCGATAGTAAATTCTATAGTACTACATGATCCTATAAGTTAGGAGTTTTCATCTGTGTAGAGGGTTGGCACCCCTAACCCTTGTATTGTTCAAGGGTCAGTGGAAAGAGATTCAATTTATTTGATATTTACAAAACTTACCATAGACATGTTTAAATAAAAGGAATATGCCAAAAGCACACTGGAAGCATAGAGAAGGGCATGATTAACTTGGTTTGAGGGTGGGGTCAATAAAGTCTTTAAAGGTCACTATTAGAGAGTAAATAAAATTTAAGGTAATGGAGGGGAAAACATGCTCAGAAGGAAATAGTACTCAGAACTGATTACTGGAAATGAGTAAAAATATAGGCAAAAGTCTACAGACTATAACGTGACACCCAAGAGGGCAGCATCCACTAATGTGATGCTTTATAGCAGGAATTGGAAAATTATGACCCTAATGATCTGAAACAAATAGTTATTTCTCCAGCAAAGATGGATTCATTCAAGATCAGCAAAGAATTGCATTCTGGGGTCTGCAACCATGGCAAGCCTCATGCAAATTTCCACACACAGCAAGGGAAGGAGAACACGTATATAGAGACAAAAAGGAGTTTGGGAGAGCTATAGCATAAAAGTGCATAACTTTTCATTGGCTAGGCCCTTGGAGGTGGGGTTAGGAGTCTTCTTCCTATTGAGTTGTCCTGTTGGAGCAGATTGTGAGAGCTCCTCCCTTCTGGTATATCAACTCTATGTAACTGAGGTTTCAGTTTATTAATTTTTTATAGCCCATAGGTCAAGTCCAGTCTGTGAACTGTTTTTATATTGTTCCATGAACTGATTAATTTTTACATTTTTAAAGACTATCAAAAAATCAAAAAATAGAGATATTCTATGGCACAAAATACCTAAACTATTTAGTCTCTGGTCTTTTAAAAACAAGAAGTATAAAAAACATAGATTTGGCAAGCAAGAGTTAAGGTTCTAAGAGAATCAGTGAGGAAATGGGACAGTTGGATCAAGGAAAAGGAAAAAGGAAAAAAATAATTCAAGGAAAAGGGTACAAGAACAAAATTAACCTATTTTGTAAGTGTGTCTTATAAAGTAGGAATAAAAAAAATAAAGAAGTCTTAAACATGAGCTCAGTTAAGGCAAAAAGAGATTCAAAAGAGGAAAATATTTTTTCTTTATCAAAGCTTTACTGTGTTGTACCAATAATGCTCAACATGCTATACCCACTTATTTCTCACCTGAGTTCCATACATATATATAGCCAATTGTTCATTTCATATTTTTATTAAGATATCCAATCCATATATCCAAAATTATAATTATTCTATCTATCACTCCTCAAAGAGTCATACTCCAGTATTTAGCTTAGACAAGTGCTACCACCCAAATTTTTACATTAAATGTATCCCCAACAATTACTTCTCCTTTGTCCACATTTCCAAACAATCTTTAAATCCTGTTGATTTTGCCTATTAATACCTTTCATACCAATTCATATCTCTTCAATTCAAAACCAATTTCTTAGACTAACAGCAGACATCTTACCTTGATCACTGCATTTATCACTGAACTTGTATAACTATTTTCACTCATATACTCTCCAATCCATTTGCAAAAAAAGAAAAGTTTTGAAATATACATTCTAGATAAAGGATTTATTATAGAATATATAAAGAAATCTTAGAACTCATTAATAAGAAAACAATTTTATTTTATTTTTTTTTCTCTAATTTTATTTTATTTTTAAACTTTGCATAATTGTATTAGTTTTGCCAAACAACTTAGACACTTCACAATAAAAGATATAATCAGGCAAATCAGTATATGAAATGATGGTCAATATCACTACTCAGAGAAATTCAAATCAAAATGATAATCACAAAACACCCACTAGAATAACGATAAAGTGACTGACCTATCAAGTGTTTACAAGAATGGGGGACAACAGTAATTGTTATGTTTTGCTGTAGAAACACAAAATGACACAGATAACCGTAAAATGACAAAGTTACCGTAAAAAGTTCCCTTATCCTTTTGAAATTGATTCCCCCAGTAATAGGCTGAATGTTGAAGTCTTAACCCCCTCCAGTACCTCTGAAAGTGACTGTATTGGAGATAAGACTTTTAAATAGGCAATTAGGTTAAAATGAGGTCATATATATGAGCCCTAATCAAATATAACTGGCATGTTTAAAAGAAGAGGTGATTAAGATAGAGAAACACTCAGAAGGAAAACCATGTGCAGACAACTTTTTACGGTTTGGAGGTATCTTAAAAGATTAAGTGTATGTTATAGAATCTAGCAACCCCACTTCTAGGCATTTTTCTAAGTGAAATACATCCACATGTCAACAAAAAGCTATATCCAACCAATGGAGAATAGACGACAACACTGTGATACACTATAAAATCTCTTCACCAATAAAAAGGAAATATGAAGACAACAACAACATGAATGAATCTAAACCCATCAGAAGTAAAAACAGCTACATGCTTAATGCTATATATTGTTATCATTTCATTTACATGAAATTCAAGAAAGGTCAAAATTATGACACCATATAGATCCCATTGATTGCTTGGGCTTGAAAGTGAAAATGGATATATTATTAATAGTCTACTAGGGTTGCCATAACAAAGTACCACAGATTGGGAGGCTTAAAGAACAGAAATTATTTTCTCACAGTTCTGGAAGCTAGATGTTGGAGATTAAGGCATCATTGGCAGAGCTCATTTCCTCTGAGGCCTCTCACCTTGTTTTATAGACGTTCATCTTCTTCCTTTATCTGCACATGGTTTCCCTCTGAGTGTTTCTCTATCCTAATCACCTCTTCTTTTAAACATGCCAGTCGTATTTGATTAGGGCTCATATATATGACCTCATTTTAACCTAATTGCCTATTTAAAAGTCTTATCTCCAATACAGTCACTTTCAGAGGTACTGGAGGGGGTTAAGACTTCAACATTCAGCCTATTACTGGGGGAATCAATTTCAAAGGGATAAGGGAAATTTTTACGGTAATGAAAACTTCATAACACATTTGTGGTAGAGGTTACATGATTGGAAGCGATGATTAGAAGAGTATGCTATAGTTAAAAAGGGTGAGTTTTACTTTATGCATAATGTACTTCTGAAAGCTAAAAATACTTCAGGAGTCAAACTTTAAGGTTTCACCACTTTGAGTTAAGCTTTACTATAAAAAAGAAATGCTAGTTTGCATGTGAATGATGTCTTCTTAAGTATTTCATATATTTTTTAATTGTCTAGATCAAAGACAATCTACATTTACCAGAAAGCATTAGACTTCTCTTTATTTTGGTTTACCATGAACTCCTCTTTGTACTTGGTTCTCATTATAATATGTAAAAGTAAAGCACTTAGAAAATGCTCAATTTAAATAGGCTGAATTGCAGCAGATGTTCCTAAGACTCCTAGTTTGGGGTAACAAAGCAAATCAAAATTTTATTTCTCTCGATTTCTATAGCTTATCATCCACTTTCATAAACTTAGGGATTACAAATCCAATGAAATTGTCATTTCAGAAAAGGATGAAAATTGCCTGGATATTTTGTCCTGTTCTCTCCTACATGTTCCCTGGTACCTTCTGGCTTTAGTGCCCTGGAGGTGGTCCTCTGATCATGCCAGTGCTGGCACTATCTACAGTAAGAAGAATCCTCATGTCACTCTTCTCTCAGCCCATGGCTACTTATTATGAGAATTACAAGTCTAAGTTCCATAATCAGTCTATCCTTACTCCCTCCAAGAAACTCTTGCTAGAACTCCTGCATTGTTCAAATTGGTTGAGGCAGATTTTTAAATCAAGATTTTATAAATGTTGATTTTAAATTGTGGTAGGGCTCTAACTTTTATCCATACTCTGGGTTCAACTATGGTGATAACCACTTACTCAACACCTCTATTACCTGTTAACCTACCTCACTTTCCTGGAAGCATGAATTAGTTCCCCCTTTTTAACATCTGAATTGTTTTTCCACTTTCTTTTTTCTATCTCCCAGCTACACCTTTTCCATATTCCCACAATCTAGCCATGTTTCCTCACATGATATGACTTGGGTAAGAGTTTACTTACCAGTTTCTTGCAACATCCAAGGAGTACAACTAAGAAAAGAGGGGGCTTAGAGTTCAATAAGTAATAGGATGGGTAAACTAGAAATCAGATATGTTGATGAGCATGAGGTAGATACTTATCAAGATTTTATCATCACGTTACTGGATAAAGTTTATACATATATAGAACCCAGAATTGAGATGATGTGCTTGCAGGTCATTAAGAGATATCAATGCAGATTTTGCCATCCAGAAGAAATAAGCCTTTATAATGGGTAGGCTTCAAATAAGTAGAATAAGAGATGGAGGCTCTTTAAAGGAATCTAGGAGCAAACACCAGTCAGAGATTCAGACTGATAGCATCAAATTCCTGTCTTCAGAAAAGAAGGCCAAGTCACTGGGTAAGATTTAGGAAACAAACCCTCATTTGTATGGGTTAGTAAAAGGAGAGCAAAATTTCTGATCTCATGGGGTGGTGGTTTAACCACTCAGTCGTGTCCAATTCTTGTGACCCCATGGACTGTACTCAGCCAGGCTCCTCTGTCCATGGGATTCTCCAGGCAAGAATACTGGAGTGGGTTGCCATTCCCTTCTCTGATCTCATAGGAACTAGAAAACTAGTAGACTTAACTACATTTCCTCACTTACCCTCACCCACACATTTTGAGAAAGAGCACTTTAACTATTGTAATATAATAGAAGCCTACTATAATAGCTTCTTTAAAATAGCTGGATCTTTTCTTATTAATCTCATTTTAAAAATATTTCAAGAATGTCCTTCCACATATACTAATAAAACCCTACTGTTGGAGTCACATTTATGTTAGGCAAGAAAGAATCCCAGGAGTTTCTATTTAGGCAGTATTATGACATTATACTTAAACCTCTGCTTACTGCAGCTAAATAACTCAACTTCTTTTAAAGTCTTCTCTCATTACATAACCTACGTCTTGCCCAGAAAAAGGTTAAAAAATGAAAAATGATAACTTTAAAATGTCATGTACATAAGTTTGTATCCATTTTTGTGTTTGTCTATAATTCATGCTGCAATATATTTTTCTATGAATGGATATGTTAAGATGTAACAAGTCAATCTTCTGTGATCTCTTTTTTTCCTTCATCTAAAAAGATTCCTAGGATAAAAGCTAGTAAATACTTATAGGAGAAATACATAAGGTTTGTTAATACAGGCATACTTCATTTCATTGTCCTTCTCTTTATTGCATTTTGTTGACATTTTATTTTTTACAAATTCAAAGTTTGTCACAACCCTATATCAGCACCATTTTTCCAATAGTATTTTCTTGCTTCATGTCTCCATGTCACATACAGTACTTCAAGTTCTTTCTTTAGTATTATATTTGTTATGGTGACCTGTGATCAGTAATATTTTATGTTACTATTGTAATTGGTTTTGTATTTATTTAGCCTTAAAGTATTTTTAATTATGGTATAAACATCCTATAGACATAATGCTATTGCATACTTAATACTGTAGTATCATATAAATATAACTTTTATATGCATTGGGAAACCAAAAAAGTTTGTGACTCATTTTATTGCAATATTCATTGTATTTCAGTGGTCTGGAGCCAAACTCATAAGATATCCAAGGTATGCTTATACTTAAAATACCCACTTGCAAGCACTATGCCTGCCTTATTAGTCACTGAAGAATAAAGAAAATATTTATATTTATGTGAGTATTATGTTTTTTTCTGTTCGTGTGACTATCACTTGCACAGTTGTGTGTATATATGACATTTCTTCGACTCACCACACTTTTTAAGGATACTCTTTCAAAAGTTTCTAATTTTTAGTTCCTCTACCTAAAAAGTAAATGAATTTGCATTCAAATTATCTAAGAGTATAAAATCTTAACTCTGTATACTTATATTTTTGTCAAACATGCATTAAAGATGAGCTAATCATTCTGGTGGGCTTCCATCTATGGGGTCACACAGAGTCAGACACGACTGAAGCGATTTAGCAGCAGCAGCAATCATTTATATATATATTTAAATGTTACTGTAAAATATGAAAGTTACCTAAAATTTTAAACAAATATAGTTCATTTTCTCAAAACAGTGACTGAGTTGGAATTTTTAGGCCAAAACTGTCATCACATTGATTATTTTATATAATTTATGTAATTTTTATACTGAGTCAGTTTTATCCAGTTCACACCCAAGAAAAAAAGGGCTTTAGAGAAAAAGAATATACCAGAGTGTGTGTAAATTGATCCAATTATCCATGGGAATGTTTTTTTTTTTGAGTAATACAATATATAGATATATGTAAAAATACATCATAAAAAAGTGACAGGTACAAATATTTATGTATAAGTATCCATGAACAATTGTTGATAATGACAAAGGAGCTGGAAATAATTTAAATGTTCATCAAAATGTAAATTGTTAATTAAATGGTCATATCGAAATGCTGATATTGTGCAGTTATCATCATTGCTAGATGTGTTGAGTACACATAGAGAGAGTAGAAAAACATTAATGACCAACATAAATATGTTGGTTATATGTTGTTTATCATAAGTAGTTAATTATGTACATAAAACTTTAGAAACCTGAGCCATCTCTGGAGATTATGTCTTTGGAAGAGAGCTGATAATTAAGAAAACACAGAATGGTAAAGAAATACAAAGATATTTTCCTTGATAATAAACCTTGGGTCTCCTGACAGTGATTATTGTTGTTATCCAGAACACAAAGACAATTGTTTCCCAAAAAGAAATGTGGTATTCAAAACTTTAAAGAAATCGGTTGCTACTTATTCTAACACACACAAAGGCAGTGGAGAGTTTTTATGTATTCAAATGCAATTACCAACTTTCATCTCTCTCTCTCTATGTACAGATTCTGCTTGCTAATAACTGTAACTATTTTTTTTTATTTTTCCATTGTCTTATCTATGTCTCTCTAATCACCACACTACTGAGTCTCATTTTTTGCATCTCACATTTAAATTTCTCCAGAGCAAGTGTCTGTTGGGGTTGAAAATTACCCACTAGTCTATTATTGTCAGAAGACATTCTCATCATGATGTCATGATCAGACAATGAATGCCTGATTATTCAAGTTTTGCTGCTAAGAGTTGTGTATAAACAATTAAAACCCATGAAAAAAGATCATAGCAGAATATTTTTGTTCTACCATATTCTTTAAAAATTATTCTGTAGGTACCTCCTCTGCCCCTGGATAAAAACTTGGGCAAATGACATGATTTCCCAGAATCCTTCTAGGTGCTAGAAAATTCTAAATTACCTATGTCAGAAAACACAGCCTTGATTTAGAAATAATCTTATATGCATCCAAATATATCATTTTGCTGCAACCTGAAACTAATACAACATCATAAGTCAATTATATTTCACTACAAATAAAATTAAGTAACATGAGTGAATAAGTGCCATTTACTGATTCAAGAAAGATAGGGCAGGGAAGGCATAGAAATCAGTAATTTGCTTGGAATATGTTAAATTTATGCTATTATTTCAGGATCCAAGTAACTTCCGTAGCAACTAGGTAACTGGATATAGATTCTACAGTTTAGGAGAGAGGTCATTGATGGAGCTGTTAATTTAAAAGACATCAGTTTATAGATAACATTTCAAGCCAGAAATAGCCCAGAGAACAAGTAAAGGAAAAAAAGAGGGGGGAAGGGGTCTGAGAAACAAGTTTTGAGATACTCCAATACTTAGGAGTGTTGAAGGATGAAGATACAGAGATGGAGAAGGAGAGAGAGCAGCCATGAGACAGAAAAATGGAGAGAATTTACTGTTCTTTGGGCCAAGAGAATAAAAGCATTTAAAGAAGAATAGAAAAGAAAGCAGCTATTTAAAAAGTCAGAGTCTCTATGATTTACAATTACATTCTTTAAAAAACAAAAAGCTACACGTATTTGCCCATGTTCCATAGCTGTTCTCTTTCGTTTATTTGTGTTTCTTTTGTGTTTGCTTCATGTTGTCAGTTTCATCTGTGCTTTGGTTATCATTTAATAAGATGATTATGATAGCAATTTAGTTCGACGTAGTGCTAAAGAAGAACCAGAGACTGATTTTTTTTTTTTTTTCCTGTGATTCAGGGATCTGAAAAATTGTTGTTCATATGCATGGCTGGATTCTACAAATGCCTTTCAATACGGGGACCACAGAGGAAGAAACATTATGTAAAGATAACATTTGAAATAATGTCATCCATGCAAAGGCATACATAGGAGTTCACAAAGGAATAAATATACAAATTAGGAGGGGGACTTGTAACATTTGAAAAGGGCAATACATTCATCTTTATTTAGTCTTTCTGTGAAGTAAAAGCAATCTATATTTTGATACATTTTCAGGTATGATGATGGAATATAAACAAGGAGAAAAACCAGCCTATTCCCGAAATGGCTATACATTTTATATTTGATACATTTGAAAATATTGGAGACATGGCTTGAACTACTTGGAGAAGAACTCATTATCTTTATAATTATAGGCTTTTCTCTATTAATATGAATTTATTAGATGCTTAATGCCTTGTGTTGAATGAGTCATTAATGAAGCATACTTAATACAATTTGGCTGCTTCTAGACATAAATGCAGAGAAGGCAATGGCACCCCACTCCAGTACTCTTGCCTGGCAAAGCCCATGGATGGAGGAGCCTGGTAGGCTGCAGTCCATGGGGTTGCTAAGAGTCAGACACGACTGAGCGACTTCACTTTCCCTTTTCACTTTCATGCATTGGAGAAGGAAATGGCAAACCACTCCAGTGTTCTTGCCTGGAGAATTCCAGGGACGGGGGAGCCTGGTAGGCTGCCATCTCTGGGGTCGCACAGAGTTGGACACAACTGATGCGACTTAGCAGCAGCAGCAGCAGACATAAATGATAGATACTCTTATGCCCAGACGTAGCTGAATTACTGCAGAAGTTACAGATTAAAATTGTCAAATATCTTTAAAATATTTTCTATGATTATCTGGCCCAAATCAGGAAATCTGGGTACAATTTAGACTGATAACTAAGTGGATGAAAGACACAGTAGATAACAACTTTTAGCTACAATAATCACACCAGTGGAGACACTCAGATACGGACCCACAGACCAGTTCTGCTGTCTAGAATGTAAGCATTTAGGACTCTTGTTATCACATTATTGTCCAACACATTGGAGTTTTCATTTCTTCTTAGAAAACAGATTCATAATTTTGATGCCTCCCACTTTAATATGTATTTAATTTTTTAAACCAAACTTTTCACTAACAGCATAGAAAAATCAGAGTTGAGGTTGTTGCCCTGACAATAGAGTCCAGCATAAAATGTCATATGCTCTCTGGTTTCTATTATATAATTAACCTGTTTTTGTCCTATTAAAAATTTTAATAATAAAAATTTGATTTTTATTCTTAACCAATTTGTAAGTGATATCATTGGATGTCTTAAGGTACCAAACTAATTTGGTAGGAAAAACAGTCCCCAGTAAGCTACAGTGATTTGACATTTGCCTTTCATAAAACAGGGTAAGTGGTATGAATGGACCCTGTTGCAAAATGTCTGCAGTTTTCCCACATGGTTTTGCCAATATTACACCCCTAATGGCACCCCACTCCAGTACTCTTGCCTGGAAAATCCCATGGAGGGAGGGCCTGGTGGGCTGTAGTCCATGGGGTCGCTAAGAGTCTGACACGACTGAACAACTTCAGTTTTACTTTTCACTTTCATGCATTGGAGAAGGAAATGGCAACCCACTCCAGTGTTCTTGCCTGGAGAATCCCAGGGACAGGGGAGCCTCGTGGGCTGCCGTCAGTGGGATCGCACAGTCAGACACGACTGAAGTGACTTAGCAGCAGCAGCAGCAAGAGCAATTTATGAAGTTGTAGTTGGTTCGATTGTTCTTTTTCTTGTTTTCTCACAGAAAATGGGGTGTTAACAGCAATCATCATATTAACATTTTAGAGAATTAGAATAGAAAACAGATGAAATGGAGAATAAACAAATCATTTACACAAAATAAGAGAGAAGTAGTCTACCTCACTCTATTCATATTCCATTGATTCCACCTAATCATATGGCCATGCCTCTTTAGGAGGAAAGGCAGGGAATACCTTTTTTAGCTTGGAAGTCAAGTGCATTTAAAAATATTTTGGTACAGGAGGAGGAGAGAATGGATTTTGTGGGGAAAAAACAGAAACATGCCACAAGGCTATCCGAGAGCCAATGATTTGATTACGTTTCTACTCCTAACCTCTTAAACCCAGGAGAGCTTATAGATAATAAATGTTAGTTATTTTAAGCTACTAAGGCCACAGTAATTTGTTAAGCAGCAGGAGATAACAAATACAAGCTCCTTCATATCTTGCCTCAGAGCCCCTTTCAATTACGTGTGGATATGCAAAGCTCTTTCAGCTTCAACTACTCTTCTCCATTAACTGGCCTTCTGCACTCTTTAGGGAGTACCTTTGACTTTCTGTTCTCTGCTCTGGCAGATGCGCTTATCTTCTCCCTGGTAATATAATGTATACCTTAAAGCTGTAGGTGATTTTTCTCTATTGTATTTTAGGGTTTATGGGTATACATTTTCAGTTAGCTTTTATTTTTGATGTTGTCCAAAAATTTTGAGATGAGGAGTCATATTTTCCTTTTTATACTCTCCATTCAACAAAGGAAATCAAAGACGTTAAAAAAAACTATGTCACACTGCCATCTTCCAAGAATTGCTTTATGCATGTTGTTAAAATTCACCAGATCTTGCCAAATTGCTCTTCAGACTGGTATACTCACTAGATCTGCGGAAACCACGTTCAATTACTCAACACTCTTGGCAGCAGCAGGAAATGTCAGATTTTAATTTATTTTTTTCAGTTTGCTAGATGTAGGATAGTATCTAACTGTGGTTGGATTTTCATTTCCTTTCCTACTATATCTGTAGTCTTTAAAAAAGAAATGAACTTATTCATTGCTTCTCTCTCTTTTGAGCCATTTGTCTTTATTGATCTCAGTGATTATTCTATTTTGGAAATTAATGTTCGGTTATTAGATTCATTGTAAATATCTTTGCTAAGACTTCAGCTTTTCTTTTGATCTTTAATAATAAAAATATGTAGAAAAATTATCATAATGTTAAATTTATTCATATTTTATTTTAGACGTGTTCTGTTTGCTCCTTTTCAATATGTCTTCCCTTGTCTGTACTTATATTCTTCCAAATACTTTTTAAGTTTTGCTTTAAAATTCAGATTCTTAAAATGAAGTGGAATTGATACAAGTTCTGCATTTTTTAAATAATCATTTTATTTTTTAATTTATAATTTAATAAATAATTCTGATAGTTTATGAAAATGAAGCTTAATTAGTCAAAATTGAATTAATCTTCATCCAAGGTTCAATATGTATTATCATACATCTTGGTATAGAATGACACATTTTTTTAAATAGACTTTATTTTTTAAAGCAGTTTTAGGTTCACAGGAAAATTGAGAGGAAGTCTCAGAGAGCTCCCATTATATTCCCTACCCCACACATTTATATCTTGTTTCACTATCAACATTCTTTGGAAATTAACAGTGAAATCCTTTTCTTGATATTTTTCACCATCCCAAAGAGTTGTATATTTCTCAAAAGGGGTTTGTTTTCACTGGTCAGAAAAACTATTCATTTGTTTTTTATCACTTGCCAAAATGGTACTTTGGACTTTCAGGATTGTAGGACTACTGGGGTCAAATACAGCAGGTACTCAAGTGTTCAGTAATGGCCAATCTTAAGAATTTTCTCATTTAGTAGAAATTTGTATTATCTTATACAATGTAAAGTTAGGAAGACATTTGGAAAATGTTTTATTAAAACTATAAAGCAACTTATAAAAGCATTAAACATTTTGAACAAGTCCACACAGGAGGGAAAAGTACTGAAAAATATTTTATGAATATCCTTTTTATGTTTTTTTCCTTCCCAAAGTGATTAGGTCTAGCCTGAAGAAAATTTGATTTTGGTTCCACATAAATCTGCATTAGTATATTAGTTTCAGAGTTTGAGGGTTTTTTCCTCTCTGCTTTTCCAGGAATAGATCAATGGTTTCTTAGAGGAATTCTGAAACGTATTATCTTACAAAAAACACATCAATTTGCTGCCCCGTTTAATTTTTTCTTATAGCCTTAGGCTAACTTACTGTGAATGGAGTAAACTTGATTATTTAGTATTGAGGATTGGTAATAACAGTTATAATTATAGGGCATAAAGTCTTATTCATCTATCATTTATTTCAGAAATCACATTTTTCTAGAAATGCAATAATTTCACAGAACATTAAAATGGAAACAAATTATAAAATTGATTTAACACAGATAATTTTCTAAATAACATGTTGCTTTCATTGAAATTGGAACTGCTTCAAGGTTTTAAAACATTGGTCAATGCTTATTTTTGTGTTTGTTTCTTAGAACTCTTTATCTTTTATGTTGAAAATACAAGAACCAATATGCTAAGTTGAGATGTTTCATATTTAAATTTTGGTTTAATATGATCAAGTCATTTTGTTCAAGAAAAAATCAGTAGGATTTTTATGTTTGCCATATATTGATGGATATATTAATTTTGTAAGAAATCTGTAGATTTTACTAAAAAAATCAGATCCACATGATCAAATATTTCTAGGAAGTACTGGAAAAATAAAGTCATAGTTTTTCAATGTAGTTCTTAATTGTCAAATTTATCAGAAATGGTATTAAACCAATGTATATACCAACCTTTCAAAAGTAGGTTATAGAATGGTAACAATTTTTATTTCCCTAAAGTACTCAACTGTGTAATGTTACATAAGACTTGCTTCTTCTAGAAAAAGCTTTTGGAAAGTTATATGCTGTATTTGACAGGTAATCTAAATAATAGAGTAATTTTAAAATGTTGTATTGTTATTTAATATGCCAATGATCTGAAACTTGTTTTGTTCTTTAATACCATCTGCTTTGTATTATTCTCCTCTGGATATATATTTCTAATTTCATTTAAAGTAGATTTCACCATCTCCCATACTTAAGTTTTCTGTAAATTTTGTGTTATATTAAAGTGATAGGCTATGTATATTGTTGACCATGCATAATGTTAGTCACATGTTTATTGAGACCAAAGATACTTAAGTGAAGTGAAGTGGCTCAGTCATGTCCGACTCTTTGTGACCCCATGGACTGTAGCCTACCAGGCTCCTCAGTCCATGGAATTTTTCAGGCAAGAGTACTGGAGTGGGTTGCCATTTCCTTCTATAGGGGATCTTCCCAACCCAGGGATTGAACCCCGGTCTCCCACATTGCAGGCAGATGCTTTATCATCTGGGCCACTAGGGAAGCCCTTTGTATACTTAAGCAAAGGAGTATTAAAAATGTCATATATGGAGTAGTCCTACATACTTGACTACATACCTGTCAGCTTAGAAACTGTGTTTTTTAAATAAAACTTTAATTTTAGAGCAGTTTTAAATAGAAAAAAATCATAGGACAGTACAGAAAATTATTAACATCTTACATGTGTATGGTACATTTGTTAGAATTAAAGAGCCAGTACTAATATATTAATACTAATGAAATACTTAGACTTTTTTGTTTTTTTTTAAGTTTTGAGCCAATATCCTTTTTCTGTTTCAGGATCTTATCCAGTATATCCACATTTATTAATCGTGTCTCCTTAAGCATCTTTTGCCTTTGACAATTTCTGAATTTCCTTGCTCTTGATGGTCTCTCAATTTTCAAGGAGTATTAGCCAGGTAAATAATAGACTATCCTCCATCTGGAATTGTCGCCTATTTTTCATTTTGATTAGTTGAGAGTGCATGTTCAGTCATGGACTGCAGCCGCCAAGCTCCTCTGTCCATGGATTTTCTAGGCAAGAACTCTGGAGTGGATTGCCATGCCCTCCTCCAGGAGATCTTCCTGACCCAGGGATGAACCCACATCTCTTGTGTCTCCTGAACTGATAGGTGAATTCTTTACCACTGAGCCACCTGGGACTGGAGCCAAAGTGCCATTTCATCACATGGTATGTTAGGGGTCGAAACAAACAAACGAAAAGAAAAAAAACCAACTCTCCTGAGTGATTTAAAAGAAGACCTCAAGCGTAAAGCACAGGACTTGGCATGCTGCTGCTAAGTCACTTCAGTCGTGTCTGACTCTGTGCGACCCCATAGACGGCAGCCCACCAGGCTCCCCCATCCCTGGGATTCTCCAGGCAAGAACACTGGAGAGGTTGCCATTTCCTTCTCTAATGCACGGAAGTGAAAAGTGAAAGTCAAGTCGCTCAGTCATGTCCGACTCTTTGCGACCCCATGGACTGCAGCCTACCAGGTTCCTCTGCCCACGCGATTTTCCAGGCAAGAGTACTGGAGTGGGATGCCATTGCCTTCTCCGACTTAGCATAGTGGGTGTTAAATAACCGTACTGAACTGAAAGTGAATCAATGGACAGAAATGCTAATATCCCGGATGAAGCATCACACACTGCAAGATGTCAATCCTTGCCAAACTGATTTTTTTTTTAAAGGAAGCAAATAGTAAAAAATATGAGGTTAGTTATGTGACAGTCAGAGCCCTGAAGATGTAGATGACCTCAACTTTGGAATTTTAATAATTTCAATAGGATTTTTGGTTTATTTCTTTAAATTAGAAAATATAGTTAAGAACATTTTTTAAAACAAAGGAAACAAAGTGGGTGAAAAACCACTGCCACTGCTATATATTACAGCATTTTATGAAGTTAAAATAATTAAACCATGGGTACTAGAGTATGATTAAAAGAAAGAGTGGGAAAAAAAGGGGGTGCATGCATGCTAAGCCACTTCAGTTGTGTCCAACCCTTTGTGACTCTGTGGACTATAAGCCCAACAGGCTCCTCTGTCATGGGATTCTCCAGGCAAGAATACGGGAGTGGGTTGCCATGCCCTCCTCCAGGGGATCTTTCCAACCCAAGGATTGAACCTGTCCTTGTCTTTTAAGTCTCCTGCAATGACAGGATAGTTCTTTACCACTAGTGCCACCTGGGAAGTACACTATTAAAATGACTTATTAGTACTGATGTGGACCTTGATCACCCAGCTGAAAGCATGTTTGTCAGATTTGCAGCTGCAGAGTTAACTCTTTTTTAGACCCATTTATGCTGCAGTCTGTATGGAAGTCACTGTGCATAGCTGGTACTTACTGGGAGGGAGTTATACTCCTCCTCCTTGAGGGTAGTATATCTGCATAAATTACTTGGAATTCTGAACAGATTTGTTTCTTTTCCTCCATTTATTATTTTTATTTCTTTAGGTATACCAGTAGGAGCTTGTAGATATTTATTTTAGAGTGTGAGTACAATGCGATATCATAGTATTCATTGTGTTTCTCATGCTGTTGGCCGTTTGGAGCTCTGGTACTGGCTCCAATGTCCCTTTGTTATTCCCATCATTGTTCAAACTGTTCCTTTGTTTAGCATCTTCTTATGTTTTGACACTATAGGATACTCCAGGCTTATCTCCTAAATAGACTTTGCATAGAGTTGGCCATTTCTCTAAGAAGCCTTGTTCCTTTTATTTAAGAATGGAATTAGAAACATTAGTGTGGTGAGTACTCTCGTGCCACTGAGGCTTCTTTGTTTTAGGTCTTCTCAGCTGAAAGAAAGGAAATATATCTGCTTGTGTACACTAACTAGGTTATATACAGATATCTAGAAATACTTCTACATGTAACAATCTGTATAATTTAACACTGAGGCCTCCAACTTGAATCCATTACTACATGAATCATTCTACCCACTTCCCCATGCTTATCTGAAAATTCCACTGTGTGAGACACTTTATTTCTGCCATATACCATCCATTTGCTTAATTATTCAAATCTAAAGTAAGTAAATAGCAGTATCAGAACTGTTAACCCCATACACCATGAAAAATAATTACAGAAACTGTAATGGTTATATGCAGTTTTTGTTGTTGATGGTAATTTTTTGTCTTTAGCTTTATAGATTCCACTTGTTTCATAAATACATAGACCAGTGCATGTCCCTTAACTACTTCAGTGACGCTATTTCATACATTTATAATACAGATTGATGAGTCACATTTTTCACTCTATCCTGGAATCCTCCAATCTCCAAAATGATATTTTAAATTTGCATACATTAAGGTTCACTCTTTATGCTGTAAGATTCTATTAGTTCAGTTCAGTCGCTCAGTCATGTCCAACTCTTTGTGACCCCATGGACCTCAGCACACCAAGCTTCCCTGTCCATCACCAATTCCTGGAGACTACTCAAACTCATGTCTATCACATTGGTGATGCCATCCAATCATGTCATCCTCTGTCATCCCCTTCTCCTCCTGCCCTCAATCTTTCCCAACATCAGGGTCTTTTCCAATGAGTTGGTTATTCGCATCAGGTGGCCAAAGTACTGAAGTTTCAGCTTCTGCATCAGTCCTTCCAATGAATATTCAGGAGTGATTTCCTTTAGAATGGACTGATTGAATCTCCTTGCAGTCCAAGGAACTCTCAAGAGTCTTCTCCAACACCACAGTTCAAAAGCATGAATTCTTAGCCACTCAGCTTTCTTTACAGTCCAACTCTCACAGCTATACATGACCACTGGAAAAACCATAGCTTTCAAAGTGTAAAATTCTATGGATACAGGCTAATGCCTATTATCATATAAGCACTATTACAACATCATAAAGTATCATAAGAGGTAGTACTATACCCTAAAAAATCCCCTGAACGTTACCTATTCAAACTTTCCTTCTTTTATCTCAAATCCTTTGCAACCACTGACCTTTTTATCATCTATACTTTTTCCAGCATTTTGTACTCTAGTTGGAATCATATAGAACGGGGCACTTTGAGTCTTACTTCTTTCACTTAGAAATATGCATATAAGGTCCATCCATGTCTTTTTCTCTCCTGATAGCTCTTCTGTTATCCATCAGTTATAGTTTATTATCCATCAATCATGATTTTTTCAATCACAGTTCCTTAAAGAAAACAGAAGCCACTTGATATTCTCTACATATTAAATAATTTAATGTAAGGAAACTGGTGCTTTCACAGTACTAGGAAGAGCAAAGGAAGCAATCAGCTAGTTTAGAAGCTGTTTACAGCACCAAGATTTGTGTTTGACCAGATGCTATGAAAGGGCATTGCTAGTCTAAAGAATCTCTAGGAAACTGATAACAATTCTCTCAAACTGCAGGTTCTCAAATCCTCACTAGGTTGCTCTTGTGAATCTCATTTCTGCTCAGAAGTACATTTACTAATACCACAGGGGAAAAAAAGAAGAAGAAGAAAAACAAACACGACTCTTTCTTTTGTAATGCCTTCTAAATCTCTGGGAATTTCCTTTCTTAGGAAACTAATCCAGATTCTAGGAAAAGAGATTCCAGAAAATTTTGTTTCTCACTTTCTTCCATAGTTTTATAGATAATATAGAAGTGGGGTGATATTGAGTTGGTTAGTGATAATCCAGCATAAGAAGCTTAAAAAGTAGAGTAACTAAAAGAAAATTAGGGTGAAGTACTTAATCTCATATCTGCTATTCTGGCTTCTCTTGCATTATTACTTCCTCTGTATTTTTCATATTATTTCAGTCTCTGTTATTGGATGGGTCTTTTCGGTAGGTTATATACTTCCCATTGATACCTGGTTTTAATTTATTTTAGAGAATGTTATACTTTCCTTTGAAATTAGGGTATAAATGTGTATGTCTTTCACCTACTATATATCACCTGTATATAATTTTTAATTTCTTCTATTAATATATAGGACATATGTATGTAGGCTATTGAAGATGATACTGTGTTTTTGAGACATCTTTGGATTTAATATGCTAAAACACCCATAACCAGATGGAAAATCTTTCATTGTTAATCAGTCTATACTAGAGATCACAAAATACAAAGAATATACATGGAAAGAAAAATCACTAGATAAGGTAAATGAGATTTTTGTCTCTTAAACACTGTGAAAAACAGCTTCTAATTTATGATTATGAAACATGGATTGTTTTTCTTAAATATATATCCTTAATAATAAGGTACTGAGAAATTATTGCCACATGAAGAAAAGCCTAGAATAGGTAAATATAGAGAACACATTTTAATTTCTGACTTAGAAGATCATATTACCTACTCCTATAATTTTCATTGGCTCTGTATTTCCCATAAAAGTCTCCAGCACCTTTCTCTGGCCTTACTACATTATCCTAGCAGTTGGAAGGGGTGGAAGTATGTCATGGTAACAGTAGCACATATATAATTTAAAATTATATATTTTTGATGTCTACAATCTGGTTGAGAAAATATGAAATAAACATGAAATTATTACATTTAACAATCAGATAATGCAAATAAATGCAAATGTAGTATATTTCAATAACATCTTAATCCTAGACTAGACTTAAAGGGATAAGGATTATGTTTTATTCATCTTTGTATTCTCAAGTCAAATACATTTATCTGACACATTTAGGTACTCATTAGATGACTGACTAATAAATCAATGTAGTGAATAAGCCTTGTTTATTGGTACCATAAATTTAAAACAATCTAGCTTCTCCTTTAGAGGTTTTTTTAAAATTGCAAGATTTGGGGTAAGGATTGAAATGCTCTATTAGATCTCCTGTGGACTAAAGAGGATAAACTAAGTAGTCTGAACACAGGTCTAAATGATCAATAGGCTGCCATCTACTCTCTAATATAACCTGATTTTGTAAGTATTAAGTAGGATAGGTGAAATTTTTCCTTTTGACTTGGTCTGTTATTTTAACAGGCATTTATGATTTTCCTATTCATCTTAAGATCTCTTTTATTATATACTCTTTCCTTGTTCATGAATTTTGAGGGCACTTTAAGTACATGAATGAGGAAGTGAAATAGTGGTATAGCTCACTTGTAATGTAAGATATTTGAAAAAAGAGTGAGCATAAACTGATGAGAACAAAGTGTTGAAATGGTGTGAAATGGACTGCTACCAAATGAAATTGGTGTAGGGAGGAGTGAGAGCCACCCTGAGTCCAGGAAAGGAAGTGAAGCATGATGGAAGTTGATGGAAGGTAATGGAGAAAAGAAGGGCATTAGCCTAACATTACCAAGGTGATTACCACACTCTGGTGCAAAATCACTCAGTGGAAACACCTTTCCCCATCTATTTCAATTTTCCATGCAATTGGTCATCTGACAGCTACAGTATAGCTTCCCAAGTTCCTTACTAAAGAGAGTTTTCTGAATAATTTCAGATGCATATTAGTAAGGGTCAAAGAACAAGAAATTAAAATTGCTCTGCTATTAATTTGTAAGAATGATGATCAAGCATGCATAATCTCTACTCAAAACAAATTTAGGGCTATTTCTTTATTCATTTTAGAGTCTATGTCAGAGTTGGTATTATGTCTGGAATTTGCTGCCTAGTTTTGGATTATGTCCACAATTGACAGTAAAAACTAAAATGCTTGCAAAGTGTTCTCAATTTTGTAAAAATCAATGAAAAAATTGGGAACGTTCTTCTAAGCAAGGATAACTGAGAGACTGCTTTTGCAGAAGAAGGCCTGGATTTATCTTTCACATGATATCTTTGATGATGTGTGACGTTATATAGAGAGCTTTGTACACTAAGGCCATAGACAATAACTACCTCATTACCTGAAGAATAGATCATATACAATGAATAATTACTTAGGCTATGAATATTTTCATCCACTACTTGGTACATGGCTGGATCAAATGATACTCTAAAAGGATGTTGTCAGACTAATGTTGATAAATTCCAGTTCGTATATTCCACAAGATTTTTGGAAAAAACACATATATGTAAGCTTTGACTTTTCTATCTAATTTGAAAATATCTCTTTATGTGGAAATAACCCCCAACAGGGGAATATGGGAAGAGACTAAATATAATTTAACTTTTAAAAAGTCTCAAAAGTGAGGGATTAATTTGTCAGGCAGGTTTTGAATAACTGAAGTTTTTCCCCTTTCCCGAGTTTTCTGAAAACTGCATGGGCTGTATCATACAATGTCAGCTTTTAATAGTAGAATTCTTGTTTGGTGGGAAGCAACTCTGCTAATATGAGCCTGAATGAAGGATCAGTCATTTACTACCCAACCTGAACATCTTGGGATGAACAGATATGCATGAAAATATTAAAGTGAGTATAACAATGCTCACAGCTATTGAAGAAAATGCTGAAAGTTTTCATATCTGTGCATAGAAAATTGATGAATTATTACAGAACATAGAAGTTTCATAAAAATATTTAGCAGTTAAATATACAAACTGTTTTTCTTAGATTCTAGGGAAAAAAGTTGGCAGAAAAAAATATTATGCAATACCCAGAAAATAAGAATTTCAAAGTTATTTGAAATAACTATACTTAGTTATTTCAAAATTAACAATAACAGCCACTGAATAAAATTTAAAAGATACAGATAAAAGGAAAAATGAAAAGAATTTACCAATGTTACCAGTTACAGCTAAAACTTATAATATTTCCTTGTTATTGTAAAGCAAGAAGAGATAAGAAAGCCTTCTTCAGCTATCAATGCAAAGAAATAGAGGAAAACAACAGAATGGGAAAGACTAGAGATCTCTTCAAGAAAATCAGAGATACCAAGGGAACATTTCATGCAAAGATGGGCTCAATAAAGGACAGAAATGGTATGGACCTAACAGAAGCAGAAGATATTAAGAAGAGATGGCAAGAATACACAGAAGAACTGTATAAAAAAGATCTTCATGACGTAGATAATCACGATGGTGTGCTCACGGACCTAGAGCCAGATATCCTGGAATGTGAAGTCAAGTGGGCCTTAGAAAGCATCACTACGAACAAAGCTAGTGGAGGTAATGAATTTCAGTTGAGCTATTTCAAATCCTGAAAGATGATGCTGTGAAAGTGCTGCACTCAATATGCCAGCACGTTTGGAAAACTCAGCAGTGGCCAAGGACTGGAAAAGGTAAGTTTTCATTCCAATCCCAAAGAAAGGCAATGCCAAAGAATGCTCAAACTACCACACAATTGCACTCATCTCACACGCTAGTAAAGTAATGCTCAAAATTCTTCAAGCCATGCTTCAGCAATATGTGAACCATGAACTTCCTGATGTTCAAGCTGGTTTTAGAAAAGGCAGAGGAACCAGAGATCAAATTGCCAACATCCGCTGGATCATGGAAAAAGCAAGAGAGTTCCAGAAAAACATCTATTTCTGCTTTATTGACTATGCCAAAGCCTTTGACTGTGTGGATCACAATAAACTGTGGAAAATTCTGAAAGAGATGGGAATACCAGACCACCTGATCTGCCTCTTGAGAAATCTGTATGCAGGTCAGGAAGCAACAATTAGAACTGGACATGGTACAACAGACTGGTTCCAAATAGGAAAAGGAGTATGTCAAAGCTGTATATTGTCACCCTGCTTGTTTAACTTCTATGCAGAATACATCATGAGAAACACTGGACTGGAAGAAACACAAGCTGGAATCAAGATTGCTGGGAGAAATATCAATAACCTCAGATATGCAGATGACACCACCCTTATGGCAGAAAGTGAAGAGGAACTAAAAAGCCTCTTGATGAAAGTGAAAGTGGAGAATGAAAAAGTTGGCTTAAAGCTCAACATTCAGAAGACAAAGATCATGGCATCTGGTTCCATCACTTCATGGGAAATAAATGGGGAAACAGTGGAAACAGTGTCAGACTTTATTTTTTTGGGCTCCAAAATCACTGCAGATGGTGACTGCAGCCATGAAATTAAAAGACGCTTACTCCTTGGAAGGAAAGTTATGACCAACCTAGATAGCATATTCAAAACAGAGAAATTACTTTGCCAACAAAGGTCCATCTAGTCAAGGCTATGGTTTTTCCTGTGGTCATGTATGGATGTGAGAGTTGAACTGTGAAGAAGGCTGAGTGCCGAAGAATTGATGCTTTTGAACTGTGGTGTTGGAAAAGACTCTTGAGAGTCCCTTGGACTGCAAGGAGATCCAACCAGTCCATTCTGAAGGAGATCAGCCCTGGGATTTCTTTGGAAGGAATGATGCTAAAGCTGAAACTTCAGTACTTTGGCCACCTCATGCAAAGAGTTGACTCCTTGGAAAAGACTCTGATGCTGGGAGGGATTGGTGGCAGGAGGAGAAGGGGACGACAGAGGATGAGATGGCTGGATGGCATCACCAACTCGATGGATGTGAGTCTGGGTGAACTCCAGGAGTTGGTGATGGACAGGGAGGCCTGGCGTGCTGCGATTCATGGGGTCGCAAAGAGTCAGACACGACTGAGCGACTGAACTGAGAATATCTAGGCTATTTCTTTGTAAATTTAGTAGAAAACCCATGGCAAATTAACATATTATGGTACTGTACTAGAAATATTTGTATGCTTCTGTTCAGGGCTTTTCTTCTGAACGAATTTTACTAAACCTTGGGACCTGGGCTGAGACAAAAGCCTTACAACTTATACTATGATGGAATACCTATTTCATAGACATTTACCACTCCAGAGACATACATCTTTATTCAAGTAGGGATAAGATTTGAAACTATGTGGACATCCCCTAAGTTGTAAAGCTAGTGAAATTAGTCTTATCTTCCCAAGCTACATTGTTTATACTAGGGAGAAAAGGTTTCTCTCTCTTTCTCAAGAAAAAAAGAAGAAACAGCTGTTTCTCTTCTATTCAACTACTTAGATTAATCTTTTAAGAATTACTTGCCTGTAATACAAAATCCCATGCCTGCATAGTGATTTATAATCTCACCTCACATCATTTCACCAAAAGAGGAAATTGGGGTCTGAGGAGCTAGAATGATTACTTACTATAAACAAATAATAATCTTTTCTGCTCTAGAAATCTGTGTTTGTGATATATGTATATATTTCAACAGACGTTTTTGGTAAGAGCTGGACTTAATGATAGTCTTTTTTTTTGACAAAATCATTTCATTCACTTTTTAATGAATTTGTCAAATTCATTCTTTGTCAAGTAAACTATTTATTCTTCTTACTGAACTAATTACAGGGATAGTGTGAATGTGTGAATAATAATAGTCACTATTGTTAAGCCCTCAGTCAGAGCCAAGTACTGGATTTAATACTTGGAATTTATTACATCATTTAAATTTTGTTACAACATTGCATCTTAGGTACTATTACTATTGCCTTTTTATAAAAGTGGGAATTCAACTTTAGGAAAGTTAAGTCAAGTCATCCAAAGTCACACAGTTATTTAATGATGAAAATGAGATCCTAAACTGATTTTGCACTATTCTATCTTTAATTTATCCATGCAACATCTGATAAGACATTGGTGCAACTATTGTTTTTACAGATATAAAAATGATATATTTGTGAGGAATAAACTAAAGAAACATCCTGATATCCATTTTTTCCTATATAGTCACATTTCTCTTCATATTCCATAAAATGGTAAATACTGAATATAATGGCCTTTGAAGTGATTTCAAATTATGTTAATTTTAAAGTAATGTCCCCTATCCACCCTAAAACTTATGTCTTTCCCAATTTTCTTTCTTAATTAGAGGAATTGATACCCACTCAGTTAACCAACATGGAAGCACAATACCCATTATTGTTTCTGGAAAAACTTTAATACTTTTAAATACTTGTGGGTTTGGAAGACATATACTAATTCTTTGATATTTTTTCATTGAATCTGTGAGTCTGGGGCATGCTCTGTATCTTCTTTGACAGTGAGATAGAGCAGAAATAAAGATATGCCAATATCTACCTTGGACCAGCAGCTTCCTCTTCCTGTTTCTTGAAACTGTTTTTGAAGCCCTCTCTCTCCATTTAAGGATCCTAACTACATTTCTGCAGTGATGCCATGAAACTTAGAGACCACATGAAGAGGGAAAGAGCTTCATGTAACCCCAGTCTTCCTGTCATCACAAATAACAGACTTGGTATATGAAAATAATCATGTTGGACTCTCCACACCATACAATGAACTAACTGAAATCATTGACAGATACCATTCAATGCTACATGAAGCAGAAAAATCATTCAAAAAAGAACTTCTGTAATTCTTAAGCTACAAAACTATGAGCTATAATTAAATAATTAGTGTTTCTGGGTCACTAAGTAAGTATAATTAATCATGTATCACTGAAGCCAGGCTATCTGTGTTCAAAGCTGATTATGCATATAACTGGCTTTGTGAATTTGAAAGTTATTTTGGTATGTTATGCTTCTCATCATCCCACATTCACACCTCATACTCAGCACATGAGCGAATCCCAATGTTATTAACTCAAAATATACCCTTAATTCAAGTTTCCCAATTATTTCTATCATTACTTTCGTGTTATAAACCACCATACTTTTGGTTTAGATTACCCCGGAAGCCATCTAATTCTTATCCCTGATTTCTTTTTTAACTTCTACTGCCACCATGTAAAGCAAATATGCATTAAAATATGTATTGGATAATGTTACTGTTTTGCTCAAAAACTTCCACTGCTTCTTTTTCTCATTCAGAATAACGTTCAAATTCCTTAACACGGACTATAGCATCCTAGAAAATCTGGCCTCTTGTTATTCCTGTATCTAATTCCTTTTTCTTCTTCTTTCATTTACTTTTCAGACACACTAACTTGTTTGCTCTTCTTTATTCATTCTAAGTGTTTTGCTATCTTGGAGAAATTGCACTTGTCACGTCCTCTGCCTGGACTAGTCTAAGTGTTGTATGATTTTTCATTTTCTTTTTTAGTTAAATATTAACAGATATCTTCTGTGTCTATCATCCAAGAGATATCTATTATACCTTTGAATTTCTCAATCCACTTACTTTCTTTTCAAATACTGTTTCATGTCCTGTCTTATTTGTTTATTGTTTCTTATTTCCATCCAAGTATAATTTCCACAAGATAAGGAATTGTACCTGACTTCTTCACTGAGAGTGAAGTAAATATTATTTCTATGAAGGAATGGATTTTTTATATAAGAATAAAAACAGTAAAGGTTCATAAAATAAAGATCAAATATATCTGTCTTGACAAAATCACATGGCATTTGTCTTACCAAAAGAGCAAGAGTGATTTTATATATGTTATACTGGAAGTAATCTTGATACAACTGGCAAAGTTCAGTTCAGTTCAGTCGCTCCATCGTGTCTGACTCTTTGCGACCCCATGAATCGCAGCACGCCAGGCCTTCCTGTCCATCACCATCTCCCAGAGTTCACTCAAACTCATGTCCATCGAGTCGGTGATGCCATCCAGCCGTCTTATCCTCTGTCGTCCCCTTCTCCTCCTGTCCCCAATCCCTCCCAGCATCAGAGTCTTTTCCAATGAATCATCTCTTCACATGAGGTGGCCAAAGTACAAGAGTTTCAACTTTAGCATCATTCCTTACAAACACCACCCCGGGCTGATCTCCTTTAGAATGGATTGACTGGATCTCCTTGCAGTCCAAGGGACTCTCGAGTATTCTCCAACACCACAGTTCAAAAGCATCAATTCTTCGGCGCTCAGCTTTCTTCACAGTCCAACTCTCACATCCATACATGACCACAGGAAAAACCATAGTCTCGACTAGACGGACCTTTGTTGGCAAAATAATGTCTCTGCTTTTTAATATGCTGTCTAGGTTGGTCATAACTTTCCTTCCAAGCCAATCATATATTAATTGCACTGCCTTTATATTATTCTTATTAGCCACTGTCATTGACCATAGAAGATACTGGACTCATAATATTCAGATTTGCACATATTCAGAATGTAAACTTTCATAAACTATGCTAATAAAACAGCTAATACTTTATTTAGAGAAGCCAAGTGCTCACAAAATAATATTTTAGAGCATTTGCAGAAATGCTGATGGTTCTCATATGAAGATATTTATTTCACATATAAGATGACTTTTTGCAAGCACATGACACCACCCTTATGGCAGTAAGTGAAGAACTAAACAGCCTCTTGATGAAAGTAAAAGAGGAGAGTGAAAAAGTTGGCTTAAAGCTCAACATTGAGAAAACGAAGATCATGGCATCTGGTCACATCACTTCATGGCAGATAGATGGGGAAACAGTGGAAACAGTGTCAGACTTTATTTTGGGGGCTCCAAAATCACTGCAGATGGTGACTATAGCCATGAAATTAAAAGACGCTTACTCCTTGGAAGGAAAGTTATGACCAAACTAGATAGCATATTGAAAAGCAGAGACATTACTTTGCCAACAAAGGTCCATCTAGTCAAGGCTATGGTTTTTCCAGTGGTCATGTATGGATGTGAGAGTTGGATTGTGAAGAAAGCTGAGCGCCAAAGAATTGATGCTTTTGAACTGTGGTGTTGGAGAATACTCGAGAGTCCCTTGGACTGCAAGGAGATCCAACCAATCCATATAAAGGAGATCAGTCCTGAGTGTTCTTTGGAAGGAATGATGCTAAAGCTGAAACTCCAGTACTTTGGCCACCTCTTGAGAAGAGTTGACTCATTAGAAAAGACTCTGATGCTGGGAGAGATTGGGGGCAGGAGGAGAAGGGGACAACAGAGGATGAGATGGCTGGATGGCATTGCTGACTCCATGGACGTGAGTCTGAGTGAACTCCGGGAGTTGGTGATGGACAGGGAGTCCTGGTGTGCTGCAATTCATGGGGTCGATAAGAGTCAGACACGACTGAGCGACTGAACTGAACTGAAAGCACACATATTAAAAAATGGCATTTAGGGGTGGGATGGGGAGGGTAATGGGAGGGAGGTTCAAAAGGGAGGGGATATATGTGTATCTATGACTGATTCATGTTGAGGTTTGACAGAAAACAAAATTCTGTAAAGTAATTATCCTTCAATAAAAAATAATAAATGGCATTTAAATGGTGCAGTCTAAATGGGTGGTTTATTCCTGCTGCTGTTCTTTTTATGGTATTAATATTTATTAGTTCATCTAGCCTACATTTTATATTTCTCAACTGCTATGAAAAGGCTTTAATTTTCCTTTGAAGTTTGGAAAGAGACAATTAAGAACCACAGGAATCAAGTACTTTGCTCTCCAAGAACAGCAGAGAAGGACTGTAATTTGACAAGTAAAGAAGCCTGGTTAAGGACACCCCACAGATTTGATTAAAACTTTCAAGATTAAATCTGTTCTTGTCTCTTTATGAAATTGGCATTGAAGAAAGAGCTACCATTTCCAGGGTGTGATTTTACAAAGATTTATATAATTATATGCTATTCAAATATTGTCATTCAATAATACATCTCTGATTAGGAGGAAGAAAAAAAAAAAAAAAAAACAACTCACACTGTTGAGCATGTGGGAAAAATATTATCTGGATTATATAATTGATAGCCTGTCCATAGATCAGGGATCAGGATGCATGCTGATATTTCAATTCCAAATACACTACATGAAAGATGGACTGCTCAATATATCTTTCATGTAAGAAGTTTATGAGGTTTCCTTAATAACTTACCAGGTCATGTAAGACCTTACTGTGTGAAATATCTGGCAATGCTTCATTTCAGATATACAACCGTGGCCATGCAACTCAGTGTATCTAGGGAATGAAGTGTGATAGTTACGTTCGTATTCTCACTAGCCCTTGTGCAAGAGAAGTAATTGCTTCTATTGTACCTTTGATCTTTTGTCCTGGTTAGTATTTCACTCTCCAGTAAATTAAATGATATACATCCTGGAATAAATTGTAATAACCGGTATAATAATACCTTTTTAATCCTGAGTTACACAATCTTTACTGTTCAATAAGTCAAATTAATGGAATTTATCTAAAGGATCCAACTCAATTAGATACATCATAATCCATCCTCCAAAGCAATCAACTCAAGGCATTATTATAATTATGCACCTATAGTATCAAATTACTGAAAACTCATACTTTGTGTATCCAACCGAAACTTTATGTAATAAGATCTCCTTCAGTTTATAAATACATGATCCCTTTGTTAAAAGGACAATAACATTGACCTTTTAACAGTAGAACATACATTTTCTTTTTTTATTGAAATAGTGACAAACTTTCACTGCTTATTTGTAATCTTTGAAATGACAGAACTAGACATACTTTCAGATATAAGTTCTCAGGTCAGATTTTCTTCCCTCATTCCTAGTTTTAAACTGTTTTTAGCCTAAGGGCACTATCAATCAGACAGTATTCTTTCCAATGATGCTATATTCCATTCTGCCCTAGGACCTATGTGAATATTTATTTTCCCTCTTCTGAATACCAGTTCTGACTTAAGTAATATTGAGTTGTGATTTTTTTTTTTTCATTTAAACCAACTTTGGCAAATAAATTTGGAAAGGTGATGAGAAATGAATACCCTGCAAAGCAAGTTAGACTTCATAGAACAGAAAAAGGTCAATTTAAAATACATATTGTAAAGCTGTTAAATGTGCAAAGTATCTTACAAATACTATCTTTTGTTTGCATGGAAAATAAAGTGCATTACAAATAAGAGAGTAAAAGTAAAATTATCAAGTTGCATTTAAACCTGGAACAATTAGAACAAGAAGGAAAATTAAACCTTGATAATTTAAGGAAAAACACAAACAAGATCTTTAAAGAAATAAAAGTACTTTATTTGAAATTTGAAGTGTTCAATGACAGTTTACAGGTATGAAAATGCCAGACTCAGTAGTAACTGAAAAAGTTGTATGGAGAATGAAACTGTGGAGGGTGAAACCAAAACAGATTGCTTAATGTTGGATATTATATTGGATGAGACAAGATGGCTCTTGTGTACATACTCATTCTACACCAATTGTTCAAAAGGTAACTGATTTTAGCATTTAAAAGACAGTCCTATTTTGCAGCCTTAGGCCATTACTTTAACTTGCCCTTCCTCAAGTTATTTGCTTACCAGTGCCTTCTCTATCAGTCTTTCCCCGTGGCTCAGATGGTAAACCGTCTGCCTACAATGAGGGAGACCCAGGTTCAATCCTTGGGTTTGGAAGATCCTCTGGAGAAGGAAATGGCAACCCGCTCCAGTACTCTTGCCTGGAAAATCCCATGGACGGTGGAGTGTGATAGGCTACAGTCCATGGGGTATAGTTTTCTTCTGGTCTCTTTTCTATCTGATTGAATGTCATTCTTTAGAAATAGCTTTTGTTAAGGTATGTTGGTAATAAACGCATTCATTTTTTTTTTTTTTTTTTTGCTTAAAATACTCATTTTATTTCTATTTTTCAATATTTAGCCACATGTCTAATTTTATATAGATATTTCCACTTAGTGCTTTTAAGGTATTATTACCTTAGTAATAATTTTTGGCTTATGGCCAAAGTATTAAGTCTGTATAAATCTAATTGTCATAGCTTAAAATGAAATCTGTCTCCTCCCTTTCATTGTTTAAAATCTATATTTATGATTGTGAAAGTGAAAGTGTCAGTCAATCTGATCGTGTCCAACTCTCCAACCCCATGGACTGTAGCCCACCAGCGTCCTCTGTTCATGGAACTCCCCAGGCAAGAATACTGGAGTGGGTTGCCATTCCCTTCTCTAGGGGATCTTCCTGACCCAGAGATTGAACCCAGGTCTCTTGCATTGCAGGCAGTTTCTTTACTATTTTGTAATTATACCATGGTGGTACTATTCTCAATCAGTACCAAAAAGTGTAATATTTGTTCTAGCTATTTTGCTATGTAATAGAAGATCTAGTGGTTTCCACTTGTGTTTTCCTATGACATTGGATTTATTGTATGTGTCTGAAAGCCAATTGTCCCTTCAGCAAGTTGGTGAGTAAGACTGTGTATTCAAGAACTGGGGGTAAATCAAAGACCATCTAGCCTTATTGTAAAATGGATTCTGCTCACAACTCTATTGATTATTAGACCTTTATAATTCTCCTCTTTGTCAACAGATCACCTTAGAGTTTGGGGTACCCAGCGATTATTGTAAATGTATATTGCCTCAGCCAGTTTTGTTCTGAATTCACCTGAGGCACAGGCATCATCTTAAATGCTAAATATTTCTTTAAGGAAGCTGAGGAGAAATAGTTAGAGCACATATTTGCTGCAAAACTACAATATAGTCCCTAAAGGAGATTCAGTCTTTACATCTTTTAAGACAAATTGCATGTGTGAATTGGCTCAAATCTGGAAATTTAATATGGGACATTGATTTTTTCTATTATGGAAATTCATGTTAAATCTCTTCCAACAGATCTAGAATTTTTAGTAGACAGATTAAACAACATTTTACTAAGTTCAGTGACAACAAGGTCAACAAATTATATCATTGAATGCCTCAATTTGCTCTCCTGAATATTACTGTAATTTGCCTACTTTTTCCCTGGTGTGTAGGCTCTGTTACTTGAACTCTGGGGATTCCAGGGTCACATTGTCTCCCCACAAACCCCAGAAAACTCATTTCAATGCTGACATCTACTACTTTTGGAAAAGGAAATGGCAACCCACTCCAGTATTCTTGCCTGGAAAATACCATGGACAGAGGAACCTGGCAGGCTACAGTCCCTGGGATCACAAAGAGTCAGACAGGACTTGGTGACTAAACAACAACATCTACCACTGTAATCTTTAGCTTTCATAATACAGTCACTACAGACTTTTCTACAATGCTGGGACTCTCCTCACTGATATATATATATATTTTTTTTTACTACATCAGTGATAAAGATATGTCTTATGAGTACTCAAATTTATATTGGTAGGGTGTGACTGAGCCTGTCACACATGACAAACACTCAATTCCTAGCTGCCTAAGATTGCGAATTAATTCTTTCACATTACTGCCTTGTATCTTTATTGAATGTAAGCCACTACTGTTAATTTATCTTTATCCAGTGTTGTGATATTTATTTCCTGTTCTAACAACCTTAAGATACATGATCATTCATAATCCCAAAGTCTCGCCACCCTTCTCCAAGGTCAGTATCTGTCCTAAGTTGTCTTTACTGAGTATGAAGAAGCTAACCTCCACAAAAACAGAAGGAAAGCTTGCTTTTGTTGACAAGGGGACTCAGTGTCTTGAGACTTCAAATTATTTAGTCATTATGATTTCCTCAAATTCTCTCATTCCAAATTTCAGGCTCTTACTTTCTCTACAAAAAGGTCCTGATTTTTCAAATAAGAGACCCAGTGATGCTTTGAATTCAATGTGTTGTTAATTCTGTAAACCACAAGTTCTAATCCTGAGTCTGGTTTTCAGATCATTGTTTCCTGTGATTACAGTGGATAAGATATCCTATTCAGTAGTAAAGAAATTCTTTGATCTCTGATTTGTGTATTTCTAATCTTGAGTCTTTAATTGTATTTTTGCACACTCGTTAGTGCAGAAAGATGGCCAAACTTGTGCTCATGTTTATTATTTCTTTCATAGTATCCCAATAAAAAAGCCAGTTTGCTTCCCAAAGTGCTGCCTTCAAAGGCAATAAGTTAAATAATTAGTTTCATAACAGAAACTCCATGCCATAAACAATCAGTATACCATTGTCTGTTAGCAACATATTTATTACACCTTCCAATCTAAACCTAATTTAATCCATGGGCTTCCCAGGTGGCGCCAGTGGTAAAGAATGTACCTGCCAATGTAGGAGATGTAAGAGACACGGGTTCAATCTCTGGGTCTAGAAAATGCCCTGGAAGAGGAAATGGCAAACCATTCCAGAGTTCTTGTCTGGAAAATCCCATGAACATAGGAGCCTGTTGGGCTACAGTCCATGGGGTCGCAATGAGTAGGACATGACTGAGCACACGTATACACAATTAAGTAAATAATCTCATATTTCTATCTTGTGCTTAACTTTCTAGGCAACTATTTCTTATACCAAATACTATATAATTTATGAAGCAGGAAAACAAAAACCAATGCAGACATTTTTAAAAGAGACATTTAGTATAGAAAACAGGTTTTCACACATGTTGCAAGAGGTAGAATATGCTTCTGAGGGTCTGAAATGGCTGATCTACATAACAACAGGGTCCCAAAAGTAGTAGGAATACTTAACCTCCATATATATCTTCATGTTCCAAATTATTTCCTTTAATTGTAAGAATCTATCCAGAATCCCCCTAGAAAGGAAATGGAGTTCTTTTTTTTTTTTAGCCTTTATGATTATAGGAAGTGCTTTGAATGAAAGGGAAGTTACTGAGTATCAACAAACTATATATGACTGAGTTCTCTAGGGTATAGGTTTTGGTAACAGCCACAGGACAGCCATCACATTTGTTCATGTTTCTACCACCTTCCTTTTCAGATTCTTATTTGATTCTGACCCTAGACACCTCTTTCTTTCTTGAAAGAGTATATGTATATGTAATTTCTCTCTCTCTTCTCTCTTCCCTCTGTCTTCTTCTCTTTTTCCCTTTCTCTCTCTGCCCTCTCCTTTCCTCTTTCTCTATCTATTGTTAAAAGATAAACTGAGGCATATTAAGAATTTTAAGAATATCTTTCAAATACTTTATCAGGTGTCAGCTGGAATGACAGCACATATTCCATGGCAGTATTCCACAACTCCACAGACACAAGAGGCACTCCCAAAGAGGCTCCTATGACATTACCCTCCCAAGATCCAGATTAACCAAAAGACAACCGAAAGAAAGACTTGGACAGTTCTGCCCAGGGCTGCCAACAAAATGATCCAGGCCGCCAAAGAATTGAAACCCACATTTCTGTCTGGCCATATTTTGGGGGGCTCCCAACTGGACAGTGGAGCTACCTGCACACACAGCAATCCGAGTGCCACAGGTAGGCAGAAAGTTAAGTTTTCTGGACACAAAACGAGACCCGAAGGCAATGTCTGCCCTTGGAAGAGAACAGGTCGACACCAGGGGGTACCCGAAAGCAAATTCACAAGTCAAGATTCAAACACTGAATTCTTACACGGGCCTTTTGCCTGCCAATCTGAAAGAAAAGGACAACGTGACAATTTCCCTTCTTCTCTCAACCAGGCATCACAGATAGAGACCTAGGACAGCTGACTTTGATAAGAATCCTTACCGTTTGCTGTCTTCTGCCAGTATCCCCAGAATTCTGCACACTCCAGAGCGAGTGGGGTGTGCCGGCGGGTTCATCCTGGTCACAAGTAGCTGAAGAGGAGGAAAATAAGTTTTCCCCCTACTCTTTATTGTGAGTGCTCAGCTGAGACCCCCCCCCTTTTATTTGAGGCGTCTCATAAACAGCTAAACAGCTACGTTAAACGTTCTCCGTTGTGGCCGCTGTAATTCAGGATTATCGTGGGCAAGGTTAAAGTGCTTGTTCAGCCTCAAAACAAAATTAGGTTCACCTGACGCCGCACGTTGGGCTCACTGCAGCATCAGTCGGAACCAGTCCTGTTTCTAACTTGTCTGGAGTCTGAAGGTGAACCCAGCCCACTTTCTAAATCAGACTCGGTCAACCCTTAGGCCCGGTGTGTTTTTAAAGTCGGACCCAGTTCAAATCCAGCCAGTTTCTGCACCGAGTCTGGAAAAGAAACGCTCAAGTAAAGCCATGTTCCTAAGAAAAAAGCAGCAGAGTCCTGGAGAGGGTCGCACCCAGCACCTCCTGAGGCAGAAGAGGCCACGAGCTCCCTCGGGGTTCAGCAGGTACTGATTGCTCATTGCTCGCGGGGCTGTGGGCGGCGGGGGTGGGGGTGGGGTTCCTTCAGTGCCCACTTCTTGTTGTTACAAACAACTATTGAAATAAACTGAGGCATATTACCTTTTTAAGACTGAGCAAAAATCTATTCGAATCAGGCAGCATCCAGTTTAGCAGATAGACGGGGCTCTGGGGAGCTGTTCAAAATGAAACACTTTCATAGACATGAAGGAAAATAAAGGAGTCAAAAACTGGGTTGTTTATTACAAAGTTACTTTGTTTTAGGGAATGGCAGGAGGCCATCAGGAAGATGACCTCACCAAGGTGATTCCTGATTGACCTCTTTAAGGTTCCATTTCTGAGAGAGCCAAAACTCTTTAAGTCTCCCGTTTGGTGACATGGGACTTAGCATAAGTAACTCCATTTTGGACCTATTGCCCTGTTTTTAACACGAATAGTATATATTCAAGCACATTTACAGAGTTTTGGCTATAGGTTTTCTTTATTATATTTGTTATCTATAACCAAGATTATTTTCATGGCAGTGAATCAAAATGCATGTTAATATTCCTGTGTGAGGAAATTGTGATGGGAGAGTTCCACTTAACTGCATCTTATCAGTATATGTCTAATCTAGAGTCGCAGAGTCGGACACGACTGAGCGACTGAACTGAATCTAGAGTCATCATCTGGCTCCACGACAGAACTGCTTTCACATCACAGATGCCACAATTACGGCAATATGGGTATCAACTATCTCCAGGTTTAAGCATATTCCAAGTGATTGCATGTGTGTGTTAGTTGTTGGGTCCTGTCTGCCTCTGCAGCCCCCTGGATGGTGGCCTGCCAGGCTCCTCTGTCCATGGAATTCTCCAGGCAAGAGTACTGAAGTGATTGCCATTTCTTTCTCCAGGAAATGTTGCCGACTCAGGGGTTGAACCCCGGGTTGCCTGCCTTGACAGGCAGATTCTTTACTGTTTGAGCCACCAGGGAAGCCCAAGTGATATAGTGGAAATAAAATCTACCATTCTGTATATCCTTCATTTCTTCTTTCAGTAATAAACTTTGCCTGATTCTTTGGAATATAAGATCAAGAGAAAATAACTCCTGGCCTCAAAGCATTTACATTCCGTAGTGTTTGACAAATAAGTAAATGATTATCTGAAAATAAAATGAGGCATTAGGAGAAGATCATGTATAGAGTGAACAGAAGAAAGATCCCTAACCTAGATGATGTAGTTTGTGGAAGATGTTTGAGATGACCTTTTAGGGAGTTATACCTAAGCTGAATCTTAAAAGAGGACTTCTCTGGTGGCTCAGATGATAAAGCGTCTGTCTACAATGTGAGAGACCTGGGTTTGATTCCTGGGTTGGGAAGATTCCCTGGAGAAAGAAATGGCAACCCACTCCAGTACTCTTGCCTTGAAAATCCCATGGACAGAGGAGCTTGGTGCAGGCTACTAACCATGGGGTCGCAAAGAGTTGGGCATGACTGAGCGACTTCACTTCAATACCTAATAGAGAGGGTCATGGTAAGTGCACTGCTCAATGTACTACTTAAGAGAAACTGCTATGTAGAACAGTTAAGAGCTCCAGCTGGCAACTACACATACCTGTGGATCAACTTCTGAGTTCCTACCAAAGTCACATTTCCCTCTGGGCTGTTCTCAGCTAATGATTAAGCATACAGGTTCTTTAGTACTGGTCTCTTTCTGCCAGATGTGGGATTCCTGGAATGACCAAGATTTGCTTAAATACTCCACATTGGTCTGCCTGAGACATTCTTAGAACTCTGCAGCTATCTGAATTACTTCCTACCCATTCCTTCCTTTTCCTCTCCTTTCACCAACATCATATTTATATTGTGATCTGAAGGCAATCTGCACTGCTCATTTTGTTATAATTTATCCTTTATAGGCATTCCTACCAGAAAGATCTATCATCTTCATTCTGTTTCAGTATTGGCTTACAGAAAACACGAAGTGGCACAGCTAGTTCTGAGAATGTTTAGAGAAAGGGATTTTAAGAGTGGCTGATTTATGACCCTGTTGGTCATGTTCCAAGTGCATGTGAGACATGGGTAATCTCTGTCTCAAGGTGGTAGTCCAAAAGCTAAAGAGTTCAACATTTGATGACCTGTGAAAGTATCCTGGTGAGCGGATACCCTGCCAATGTGATTATTCCAGCATTTGAAATACATGGGGGAAAATGACTGCCAGAAAAATATCCTATCCTAACGGAAGGATAATGCAAACACTGAGGTGGATTAACAGGTACAGGTTATGTGTGAAATCCAGACAGTCTTTTCATAGCCATCATATTAATATGCAGCTGTCTTTCAGATAGCAGATATTCTTATTCAGAAGTGAATACATGGGATTCATTATTTTCAATCAGTAATAATTAACCTTGAGTACAAATAATTTGTATTGGATAAGTAAAGTCAGAACATTTCATTGGCTCATAAGAAAAATTGTGTGGAATTTTGTCACAAGCTTTAAGAAATAATTTATTTTCTTAATTATGGACTAATCTCTCTATATATGGTGTGTGTGTATGTGTATGCGTATGCACACATTCTCACATACATGACATGTGCATGTGTATATAATTTGTTTATTTAACTTAGAATTAGTTTCCAGTATCTTATGTAAATGTTTGGTTATGAATCCATCATTCTGTATCACATATAATAAGAATATTTTTCGAATTCCAGAAACAAAATGAGCTTAATTCATTCATGCTCAATATGGCTCTTCCTTAGAACTGTCATCAGATGTACTCAGAGCACACTAGGCTTTCCAGTGGTGCTAATGGTAAAGAACATGCCTGCTAGTACAGGAGACATAGAGATGTAGGTTTGATCCCTGGGTAGGGAAGATCACCTGGAGAAGGCCATGGCAACCCATTCCAGTATGCCTGGAGAATCCTATGGACAGAGGAACCTGGCTGGTTACAGTCCATGGAGTTGCAAACAGCCAGACATAACTGAAGCTACTACACACACGCACACATTCAGAGCACACCAATCTTCCGTCTCAAGCTTAAAATCTCAAGATGCTTGTCTGCTTCTCTCCTAGCATCAGAGAGTATCCAAATCCTGTTGTACCCATCCCACCCCTGTGGGAAAACATCAGGCATATTGATTTTTTTGCATAGTTGTCTGATAACATCTAGTATGGAGAACTCTGGATTGGATTTCAGTGTGTGGAAAAATATTCCCAACAATGGAAATGTGAACAGTTACTAATAGACTATTATCTTTAGAAATTAACTTAAAGGAATCATTTTAGTAGTCAAAAAAAACTATGCAATGACTGAAAATACTTTTTCCAAGTATTTTGTTGTAGTTAAAATATTACTTAATGATATATTTAGCTACCCTGGCCTTGATGAGGTGCAGCATAACTCCCACTCAAGTGAGGACTATGCTTAGTGACTTCATTCTAAAAGGTATGGCATGTAAAGGAGAAAAACAATGCAGTGGAGAAACCTCAGACACTACCCCAAACAACTGTGAACACAATGATATGTTAATATTATGTAGCTTTATAAGAAGATAATGATGTGATGAAACTGATACTTTACCTTTGTGATATTTCTCCCCTCTCCTCAAAAAAAAAAAAAAAAAAAAAAAAGTCAAAAAAGCCATAACCCCAGTCTAACTGCAAAAAACATCAAATAAATCCCAATTTAAGGGCATTCTACTGACCAGGAGTCTCCCAAACTGTTGATATTGTAAGACACCAATTCTGAGATAGTATTACTGCCTAAGTAGCCTAAGAAGACATAATGAATAATATAATATCTTATATGGGATCCAGGTACAGAACATCAGCTTTCAACTAAGGAAGGCTGAATACAGTATCAATATCATTAATTATAACAAACATATTATACTAATGAAGTAAAGTGAAAGTCACTCAGCTGTGTCTGACTCTTTGAGACCCCATGGACTATACAGTCCATGGAATTCTCTAGGCAAGAATCTAAGCAGTAGCCTTTCCCTTCTCCAGGGGATCTTCCCAACCCAGGGATAGAACACAGGTCTCCTGCATTGCAGATGGATTTTTTACCATCTGAGCCACAAGGGAAGCCCAAGAATACTGGAGTGGGTAGACTATCCCTTCTCCAGCAGATCTTTCCAACCTAGGAATTGAACCGGGTCTCCTGCATTGCAGGTGGATTCTTTACCAACTGAGCTATCAGGGATACTAATATAAGATGTTAATAATAGGAGAAATAATGCAAATATATAGGCATTCTCAGTTCTATCTTCATAATTTTTTGTAAATCTAAACCTATTCTGTTATTTTAAAAACATTATTTACTAAGTTAATTAAATATATATCTCTGTAGCTTTTGCATAAACAGAACCATTATTTTCTATGATATAAAATAGAATAAAGGCATTGTAATAAATTCATGTTAATTTTAAATGAAACCTGCTTATAGAATTATAACATAGGGAGAACTTTACATTCAGCAAATTTTCCCAATAAGTCAGAAAACATCACATTCCTTAGACATGAATTAGGAAAAGCTGTCTTTATCAATTACATGTTTATGATCTAAATGCACATCCTAAGCACAGTGTTTATATCATAACAAAAATATTCATATAAAATTTAATTTCAGTTATTACATTTGAAAAATATGTGAATTAGTGATAAAAACTTATTCTTCCATGCCACTTCAGTTCATCATTTTATTAAGTGACTGACTGTAAATATCTGCCTATGCTTAATTTTGAAAGTCTTCTCAACTCTTAGAAAACTCAATAAATTATAGTATATTTTGATCTGTGTATACTCTTTATAATAATTAGTCCAGGCTGTCAATATTATTTGCCACAAAATGGCAAAATATGCAATAGAGGATAATCTGTTCTAATAAACTATGGCCATTAAAATTTTAAGTATGAGTGACAGGCAGTGCAATTTTACATGCATGACAAGGAATTATTCCTATTAATCATTGATATCAATACCCTTCATGCCACATAACCTTATTTTCAGGGTAACAAAAATCTACTTAGTATTTGTATCATTCAATACTGTCTGCTTATGTGGTAATCACATAAAACTCTAAAATTTCAGTTACTGAAAACAATTTCATTTTTTACAATGAAGATTCCACCTTGGGTCAGTTGGACGCTTTGCTCTACATCATCTTCATTCTCAACATCAGCTTTAAAGAATCTCCACTCTCTGGGATATTGTTTTCCACCATCTGAGAGAGAAGGAAGCAAAGTGGTGTTCACACCAATTTAATGTTCCTGGCTAGAATAATCTGTACTACTCCCAACAACATATGGTCAGCTCCAGTTACATGACCCTTCAGTGCAAGGGAGAATGTGTTCAGTTTCCCTAGATGGTTCTTGGCCTTGGTAATTCCCTAGAAGGATGCACAGAGCTCAGCATATAGTTGTATTCATGGCTAATATTTATTATAGTGAAAGGATACAAAGTAAAATCATCAAAATGAAAGGATGCATGGCATATGCAGTCTAGCACAAGCTTCCAGGAGTCCTTCCTCGATGGAGTTACATAAGACACACTTAATTCCCCCAACCCTGAGTTGCAATGACACATGTGAACTATTGTATACCAGGGAAGTTAACGAGGGACTCAGTGTTCAGAGTTTTTGTTTGAGTGGTCACACAGGTACCCACTCCTTAAAGTTCCAGACTCAGAAAGGAAAAGGAAAGGTTCAGCATAACATCATTTTGTTTACTTAAAAGCCTAAACAGCAAATCATCCTTATCTGTTAATTGCTGGTTAGGAACACCTGAGAGCCAAGTCGGTGGATACCTGCCCAGGTCCAACCTTGTGAGCAATCCACTGTAAGGGTAGCAGTCTCAGGGGTGTTGGGTTTATTTTCCTCAGTGCAGGCAGTAAGAGACTTTAATCTCCACTGTACCCGAATAATGAGAGACTGAACTCAGAGAAGCATTAAAATCTCTTCTCTGCAGTTATTAATTGTAGCTCTAGGAAGAATTTAAGTATAACCATATGAATTTATAGTGTTTACATTTCTTTGAATAGTGTTTTAGCAAAATATAGTGAAATTTTTCAAGGAAAAACAAAAATATTTGGCAGAAAAAATTTTTCAAACAAGATTTAGATAAATTAATCAAAATGTGAGTTCACAGGAAATTTAACTTTAATATTTAATACTGTACAAGTAAACAAAAGGGAAGAAGAAGATAGGAAAATATCTAATGTGTTAAAAAATCTGTATCACTGTATTTTCATGTGCATATGCATAGAATATATACATATATTTATTTGCACATACATAGAATATTTTAAGAAGGATAGATATAATACTGGAAACAAATCTTGTGAAAGGAAGAAAGGGCTGGGATATGTAGTGATAGAGAAATTACTTGTCAATATATACAGTTTATTCTGTTTAATTTTTTATCCTCCTCATATATTAATTTTCAAATAAAATTGTTTTATTAAGCTTACTGGGAAGGGTAAATGTGAAAATTCCTTCTGTATTTTCATAAAACCCTAGCGAAAGCTTTTTAATAGTAGCTGGTATTGCTGCAAGAATAGATGAATAAAGAGAACTCATCAGCAAACCCCTAAACAGACAATATTAAATACATAAATTAAGGGAAGACAATACATAACATATGAATTCAAATTGTGGTATATGAGGATGTTAATAGAAGTTTGTATGTTCTTAGAAAAGTTAAAAGAATATCTTTCTGTGTCAACTTGCCGTTTATTTCCTGCATGTGTGCTAAATTGCTTCAGTCATGTCCAGCTCTTTATAATCCTATGGACTGTAGACTGCCAGACTCCGCTGTCCATGGGATTCTCCAGGCAAGAATACTGAGTGGGTTGCCATGCCCTCCTCCAGGGGATCTTCCCAACCCAGTGATGCAACCTGTATCTTATATCTCCTGGCAGGCCAGTTCTTTACACTAGTGCCACCTGGGAAGCCCTAGGCCCCTCAGAAATGCATCCTTGATATCAAATTTTAAATAATTCATCTGAAATATCATCAATAAATGTACTGGCATTACCCCTCTTAAAAAGATGTATTAGGCTGTGCCTTAGATCAGTATTAAATAAAGACATGTATTTTTCTTCTCATTTCCTTTTTTTCCCTCAAATTTTCTTCTTCCCTAAGCAGAATCATCTCTCATACATGTCACCCTGTAGATAGACTCTTAAGGACTTGTATTCCCAATTATTTCCTTGAATTTATGTGCACATGTGTAAACTTCAGAGGTGGAAATAACACAAGCTAAGGTTGGTGATCTACGTTAAAATACCACACTCCCACCTTATAGAATAAACAGAGGTTCTGAAAATGATATTGTCCAACACTGGTGGGCTGCAGTGAAACAGAAACTCCATAATGCATAATTAGTAGGAATAGAATAAGCTAACATTTCTAGAGATTTATATGGCAATCTAAACACAGAGATGTTCATCTCAGGATTAATAATAAGAATGTAAGAAATAAAGAATAAATTAATAAAACTATTGGGTTTCAAATACTCATGAGGGCATATGTTATATACAATTAAAATAACAAAAAATAGAACGGGTAAAGTATATATTGTATCACAACTATAATAATGTTTTCTAGATTCCTTAATGCCACAGAAAATGATTAAATATCTAATGTTAATTTTGAAAATCAAATACACATTTTTATATGAAATCTGATCCAATTTAATTGTAAAAGATAGTATACTGTGGTTTAGGAATAAGAAATATTAGAAAAGAATAGTTATCATGTGGCAGTGATTTCCTTTCGGCCTTAGAATCATGAAGTTTTGTTTTATATGTACCTTTCTATACGTTTAAAACTATTTATAATAATGACATTACTTTTGAAAGTTAATATCATTAAAATGAAAGGAAAATTATTGTAGCACAAAATTATAGCTTTTACAATTGTAAGGAGTATAGCAATAAAATTGATGAAGATTATGGCATTTAGAGAAAATATTAATAAAATGTGTGCTTCATTGACAGTTATCATTTCTATACACCATAGTGTCAGTAAATGCAACTTTTATTTATATAAAGTACTTTCTCTAGTTTTTACCATGTTCATTCAGACTTAGTGATTTTCAAAATAAAAGTTAAAAATTGAACTATTTAAATAAGTTAAAAATAGTATATCTTCAAATACTACCCACAATAATAAGAAACTAAAAAAAAAAATCAAAAGTAGTCTTATTAAAATGTATGCATGTTTAAGTATTTTACATATTAAATTCTTCCCTTGCAAATTAGGACTGCTGAATTATACCACCAAAGCTTCCTTCATACAAAGGCTGGAAATATTTAGACACTCCTCAATGCAATAATGGATTCTACTTTATAATCACCATAATAGGATAGGATGTAAACATGAAAATTCTCCCTCATCTGTTAGTTAATCATTACAAATTTTTGATTTGCTTTGAGGGTCACAATCTTTCCTTATAAAGGTTGAGATCATCTCTAAATCTCAGTACTCATTAGTCAGTGATGGATAAAAAGTGATTACAGTAAGGTAAATTAAATTCAACATAATGCACTTACCTTATTCTAAAATGTCTTAACATATTTAGAAATTTTTATCTTCTTTTCCTCCTGTCCCAACCACCTGACTGTGTTATGTGTTTTAAAACATAGATTGATATGTAGTGGGAAAGAGAGAAAAGAGAGAATCTCTGTCACTTCTCAGTGGTTAACAGAGGACAAACATCAGCAATAACAAGGAGTAAAAACATGTTTCATTGTGTTAGATAGCAGGGATATTCAGTTTGATGGAAAACTTAGGGGCCACAGTGTTTATGCTCTTTCATTAAGAAGAGAAAATGATGACACTGAACTCTGAACTTGGACCTGACATCTTCATCATTGATTTATAGTAGCGTCTGTGATGGGAAGGTCACCGTGCTGAATAAGCTTCTAATGTAGCTCAGGGAGAAGGTCATTTGTGCACACTGTAACTTCTCATCATTTTAGGAGCATAGAGAATTTGGAAACCAGAACTTGACATTTTCAGAGAATTATTACAGTGCTAAAGGGTTCAAAGTGTTTATGCTTGATACCTGGAAAATAAAGTGCTTCTTGCTCTGAAGTTTTCAAACAAGATTGCTGTACTAAAGTTTAATCAGCATTCCATCAAAACTACTCATGTGGAGCCTGAGGCTTAGATAACTTAATTTTAAAAGATTCCCATCCTTAGGCCTTTTGCAACAAAGGCAAATGAAAGTAGAATATTATAAACAGAAATTGTGTTGTTTTTTTTTTTTTCTAAAAATTTTCTCTTCAGCATGGCAAATATAAAGTGTCCACTGTTCCATTCCAATGCCTTCATTATATTGGTGATAGACTGCTAATCTCAGAAGATCCTCAGTCTAGAGTTCTGCAAACACACACACACACACACACACACACACACCACATTACATTAAAATTAAAACTAAGTTTTCTTTCCAGAGTATGAGCAGCCATTTGCAACAGCTTTTCTGGCTACAGATATCAGCATAAAAATCAAAAGGTAATGAAGAGACAAAGATAATAAAAGAAATACAGAAATGATGGGAAGAGCTGTACTTTTTCTCTTCTTTGTGTTTCTTCTGATGTGTCTCCTAAAACTATGGGATTATTAATGAGACTTTTTTTTCCTTCTATGCTGTTAAGTAATTTTTTCCCTGGTAAATTCCATGCTTTCTGGTTGACTAAAGTCCACAGTATCTTCTTACTATTAGATATTATGTTTTATTCATGTAACAGTACATCTTCTAGGTTATACTCTGGATTGTACCATATGATTACATATAGAATAAATGAACATTGTTGTTTCTTCAGTATGTCATTGGGCACATTTACAAATGTGCTTGTAAGAAAATTGCTAGAAGGAGAAAGTCTGACTCAAAGAATGTAGACATTTAAAATGTTTATAAATGTTGTCGTTTTTTTTTTTTTCCTAATTTTATTTTATTTTAAAACTTTACATAATTGTATTCATTTTGCCAAATATCAAAATGAATCCACCACAGGTATACATGTGTTCCCCATCCTGAACCCTCCTCCCTCCTCCCTCCCCATACCATCCCTCTGGGTCGTCCCAGTGCCCTAGCCCCAAGCATCCAGTATCGTGCATCGAACCTGGACTGGCAACTCATTTCAATCCAAGTTGTACTCTTTTCTTTTTAATGCTGTGTAATATTCCATAGTTTGTATGTATCACATTTATTTATCCATTCACTGACTGAAGGGCTTATTATTCTTGATTGCTTCCAAGTTTTGGCAGTAATGAATAAAGTTTCTGTAAACGTGTACAAATTTGGGGGTGGACATAAGTTTGCAACTTGTTTGTGTAAATAATAAGGACTAGGATTGCTGGACTATATGGTAGGAGTTTTGCAAAAATTGGCTAAGTTATCCTCCAAAGTGCCCATACTATTTTGCACTCCCATCAGCAATGAATGATAGTTCCCATTGTTCAATATTCTTGTGTCTGGTGTTGCAGTGTTCCAGATTTTGGTGATTCTAGGTCACGAAGCAACAGTTAGAACTGGACATGGAACAATGGACAGGTTCAAAATTGGGAAAGGAGTACGTCAAGGCTGTATATTGTCACCCTGCTTATTTAACTTATATGCAGAGTACATCATGTGAAATGCCAAGCTGGATGAAGCATAAGCTGAAGTCAAAAGTATGGGGAAAAATATCAATAACCTCAGATATGCAGATGACACCACCATTGTGGCAGAAAGTGAGAAGGAACTAAAGAGCCTCTTAATGAAAGTGAAAGAGGAGAGTGAAAAAGTTGGCTTAAAACTCAACATTCAGAAAACAAAAATCATGGCATCCAGTCCCATCCCTTCAGGTCAAATAGATGGGGAAACAATGGAAACAGTGAGACTTTATTTTCTTGGGCTACAAAAATACTGTGGACAGTGACTGAAACCATGAAAGTAAAAGAGACACTTGCTCCTTGGAAGAAAAGCTATGACAAAACTAGAGAGTGTATTAAAAAGCCAAGACATTACTTTGTTGACAAACATCCATATAGTCAAAGCTATGGCTTTTCAAGAAGTCATGTATGGGTGTGACAGTTGGACAATAAAAAATGTTGAGCACTGAAGAACTGATGCCTTTGAACTACGGCGCTGGAGAAGACTCTTGAGAGTCCCTTGGACAGCAAAAAGATCAAATCAGTCAATCCTAAAGAAAATCAACCCTGAATAGTCATTGGAAGGACTGATGCTGAAGCTGAAGCTCCAATGCTCTGGCCACCTGACGTGAAGCGCCAGTTCATTGGAAAAAGCCCTGATGCTAGGAAAGATTGAAGGCAGGAGGCAAAGGGGTGACAGAGGATGAGATGGTTCGATGACATCACTGACTCAGTGGACATGAGTTTGAGAAAATCTGGAAGACAGTGAAGGACAGGGAAGCCTGGTGTGCTTCAGTCCATGTGGTCACAAAGAGTCAGACATGACTTAGCGACTGAACAACAATAATAGATGTGTACTGATATTTCATTGTTGCTTAAATGGGTATTAATTTTCCCTTGATGCCATGTGATATGGAGCATTTTTCATATGTTTATTTATGTTTCTATTTTCAATGAAGATTTGCTGGGCAAGCAAACAACAGTGTAAGCAATACTTAGTCTAGGGAGATGATATATTTAAACTATTGTGCCTTTCTATCTAAAATCAGCATATAGCATTCTACTTGTCCATTCTACTTATACAGTCTACAATAATAGTTTTTTTTTGTTTGCTTGTTTGTTTGTTTTTCACATAGAACTGGCACATTTCTTGGTGCATGTTATTCCTCTAGAGATTGATCTTTTCAAGTTGTTATTTTAAAAGAGCTCTTTTCTTTATATATATATATATATATATATATATATATATATATATAAAGCTATGTCATATATGTATAAAACATTGGTTGTTGTTGTTCAGTCACTCAGTCATGTCTGACTCTTTGCAATCCCATGGACTACAGCACACCAGATGTCCCTGTCTTTCACTATCTCCTGAAATCTGCTCAAACTCATGTACGTTGAATCGATGATGCCATTCAAACATGTCATTCTTTGTCACCCCTTCTCCTCCTCCGTTCAATCTTGGTACACATACTCATACATATATAGGTGTCTGTGTATATAATTAATATATAGATTTTAGCATAATCAAAAACTTAAATTTTTTATTGTTATTATTTTCCAATTTTGATTAAACATGCTTCTTGTTCTTGCCTAGATAATCCTAGGGACAAGGGAGCCTGGTGGGCTGTTGTCTATGGGGTCACACAGAGTCGAACACGACTGAAGTGACTTAGCAGCAGCAGCAGCAGTGTCAACTCTGACACTTTCTAATAAAACATTTGATACAGAAAACCTGGTTTTAAAAGTAAGCTTGTCTGACTGAATTCAGAGCACTACAATTCACTAAGTACATGGCCTTGGGCAGAGAAAGTTACTGAACCTTCTCTGCGATTTAGTTTCCTCATAGATAAGATAGTATGTTAATAATATCTACCTACTGAAAGAGTCATTAGGAAAGGGGATAGTCATGAAGATTAATTCTCAGAAAACTAATATACAGTAAGTATCAAATGATTTTTATTTTTCTTATTACTAATACTAATACTTTGTCTCACTTTCCTAAAACTCCGTCCTTTTCAGTTTTTCATGAAAAAGATAAAATGTATAATTAGAGTGATTGGGAAAAAATTAAAACATTCCAAATGATTATAGTTGAATGCAATCATTGCTGAAAGGGAATAATAGACAAGTGCAGTTGAAAGCCAAATAAAGGATTAGTTCACTTTTTGAAGGTTCAGGAAACACTAGATAAAATGTGTGACATTTGAATGACCAATTTAAAAAAGGTAGATTTAAGCAAAATAGGTCAAGTTGGAAGTTTTCTGACTTGTTTCTTCAGCTTAAAGCAAAAGTGCAATTTTCTGAAAAATCTGTAAAAGGTAATTAAGATGATACAACAGAAGTCGTCCACTTGATAATGGACATGAAATTTTTCATGTTTTCTAATCGTCTTCTCTACTTAAAATATACAATAGATGTGCTTGAGATTTAAATGATGGAATTTGAATTTTCAAATACTTTGCAAATAGTATGTCAGAATTATCTACTCTGTTTAAAAGTGCTTATAATGGGAACTTTCACCAAATGAAAAAGAAAACGGCTTCATCAAGGTCCCTAGGTTAAGCACTAGAACAAACTAAGAGGTTGAAATTATGTTGAAAAGACCACATTTCATGCTACTAATGTCTGAGTGAAAAATAAAACAAAACAAATCGACTCCACATGACAATTTCCTTCTGCTTGGAGCAATTCTCATACCTGTCCTTCAGAGTGTCAGCCTGACCAGAAACAATGCAACTACTCCTGGGCTTCGGCCAAAAAATTATGGGATGTCTTAAAATGTTTTATTTGTTGGTTTAGTAATCTCAAGGCTATATTCCAAGAACAGGAACACCCCAGAGAAGTGTCAGCCAGGCTATGAGAGAATATTTCCACTCTGTGGAAAATATTATTTCAAAAGGCCTTTATAAAAAGGGAAATAGAAACAAAATAAAAAGGCAACATGGGTGGGGAAAAGGGATAGTAGAAAACTTTTTCTTTTAAAGTATCAATTGAAATAGAAAAAAGGTAGTATCTCTACTGTGCTTTTCATATCTATAAAATGTTACTATTTTTCATGTCTATGATACATGTCACAATAAAACAAAAAGAAAAATAAAAATCTTGGACTTTTTAGAATCCTTAAAGTTAAAAAATGAAATGAAAATCTGTCTAGCTTCTGAAAGGAAATTTTTATTAAACAGATATAATGTGGATATCATTTCAGAAATTCTCATGGTATTACATTTTACTAATTTAATAAAAATATTTAATGTCACCAAAGGTATTCACCAGCAGAATCCATTATTGATTGAAACATATAATATACAAAAACCTTCAAACCATGAACAGCATTTAAAAAAAAAAAAAAAAAAAAGATTCTCAACCTAGAGCCAGATATTCTGCAATGTGAAATCAAGTGGGCCATAGGAAGCATCACTATGAACAAAGCTAGAGAAAGTGATGAAATTCCAGCTCAGCTATTTGAAATCCTAAAAGGTGATGCTGTTAAAGTGTTGCACTCAATATGTCAGCAAATTTGGAAAACTCAGCAGTGGCCACAGGACTGGAAAAGGTCATTTTTCATTCCAATCTGAAAGAAAGGCAATGCCAATGAATGTTCAAATTACCTTACAATTGTGCTCATTTGATATACATGTGTGGAAATGCTCAATTAGAGTTTACTGATAGGCTTCAGCAGTATGTGAACAGAGAACTTCCAGATGTACAAGCTGGATTTAAAATAGAAGAACCAGAGATTAAAGTGCCAACTTCTGTTGGGTCATGCAGAAATTCCAGAAAAGTATCTGCTTCACTGATTATGCTAAAGTCTTTCACTGCGTGAATCAAAAAAAAAAAAAAAAACTGTGGCAAATTCTTAAAGGGATGGGAATGCCAGACCATCTTACCTGTCTCCTGAGAAACCTGTATCAAAACATCAAGTCTGTCACCCTGCTTATTTAACTTATATGCAGAGATGCAAAATGCCAGATTGGATGAATCACAAGGTGGAATGAAGATTGTCTGGAGAAATATCTACAACTTCATGTATACAGATGATGCCACTCTAAAGGCAGAAAGTGAAGAACTAAAGGGCCTCTTAATGAGGGTGAAGGAGGAGAGTGAGAAAGCTGGCTTAAAACTCAACATTTGAAACCCTAAGATCATGAAAGTCAGTTCCATAACTTCATGGCAAATAAATGAATAAAAAGTGACCATTTTTTAAAAAAATGTTGTTGGGCTCTAAAATCACTGTGGATGGTGACTGCAGTCATGAAAGTAAAAGATGCTTGCTCCTTGGAAAAAAAGCTATGACAAACCTAGACAGCATATTAAACAGCAGAGACATCACTTTTCCAACAAAGGTCCATGTAGTCAGAACTATGGTTTTTCCAGTAGTCATGCATGGACGTGAGAGTTGAACCATAAAGAAGGGTGAGAGCTGAAGAATTTATGCTTTTGAAATGTGGTGCTGGAGAAGACTATTGAGAGTCCTCTGAACAGCAAAGAGATAAAACCAGTCAATCCTAAAGGAAATCAGTCCTGAATATTCTTTGGAAGTACTGATGCTGAAGCTCAAATACTTTGACGACCTGATGGGAAGTGTTGACTCACCTGAATAGACCCTGATGCTGGGAAAAATTGAGGGCAGGAGGAGAAGGGGGTGACAGAGGATAAGATGGTTGGATGGCATCATTGACTCAATGGACATGAGTTTGGGCAAACTCCGGGAGATAGTGAAGGACTAGGGAAGACTGGTGTGCTGCAGTCCGTGGGGTCATGAACAGTTGGACCTGGCTTAGCAACTGAATTACAACAAAAGAAGGCACAGTAGATAAGCAGAGATAATTTTCAAATCTACCTCTATCCATCAAAAAATTTTAGGATGTACTCAACACAAGATTGAGGGTTCTATTCATGTCATTAAATATGGTTATATACAAATAAAGATCAAAATTTATTCAGCTTAATTTTCTATTAAATTTTAATTGCATAAGTAACATATATCTTTTAAAATAAAAACAATAACAGTTTTAAAATAATAGAACAGCAATTAGATGGACTCAGATATTTTCATATCTTAAATGATGGTAAATGCTGGTTTATGGAAATTCATATTCATCATGGATTTTGTATCTTGGAAATTGGTATATTTGTCTTTGTTTATTAAATATAACATACTTTAGTGGGTATACAAAATAAATTGATTTGATAAATTCTTATCAATGAAATAATTTTCCATAATCATTCATTTTTATGGTAAAATGTTTTTTATGAATTTCTGGTTCACTATTATAATTTTCTCATGCCATCAGCCACATATATGCAAATGTCCTTGGGAATCTCTGTAGTTTTCTATCATAGAGGATAGATAGCTCAAACTTTTTACTTTAATGTCATATTTACTTAAAAATACCAAGATATATAGTAATTATTATTTCTAAGCATGCCAAAATATACTATTCCTCAATTATTATTAACATACTGGACCATACCCAGAGAAGATAAAACTTCCTTTTCTTTCTCATAAGTTCTTATCTATGGCATGGCGGTGGGATTTTTAGTCAAATGTAAAATGTTTGATCCCTTAAAATATTTCTAGCCATACATTTCTGTATAATTATTTAAACAAAAATTTTGTCTTTTATTCCTCCCATGTATGAAAGAATCAGAGACTTTTATACTCTTGTGATGTCGGAGATAAGGGGTACCCTTTGGTAGGACTATGGATCCTCTCTTCTACACGTGACTGTTTTATTTTGAATGTCAGAAATGATTATTAATTCTTCATTTCTCTTTGCTTTCACGCTCCAATAAATTTTACCCCTTCAAGTTAATAGGTTGTGAAGGCAATGGCACCCCACTCCAGTACTCTTGCCTGGAAAAGCCCATGGATGGAGGAGCCTGGTAGGCTGCAGTCCATGGGGTCGCTAAGAGTCGGACACGACTGAGCGACTTCACTTTCACTTTTCAGTTTTATGGATTGGAGAAGGAAATGGCAACCCACTCCAGTGTTCTTGCCTAGAGAATCCCAGGGATGGGGGAGCCTGGTGGGCTTCCATCTATGGGGTCGCACAGAGTCAGACACGACTGAAGCAACTTAGCAGCAGCAGCAGCATGTAGTAAATAAGTATATGGAAATGCACATTTTTTTCAAAGTTTGCATGTATATTGTTTTGTACTTTTTAATAGGGCTTTCATCTCATTATTTAATGTGAGTCTACTATCAGTATGCAAAAGTAGCAGTAATACAAAGGAACTGAACCAAAGGTAAATGAATGTTATCCAAGCATCTATTATGTGATACTGGTGCTTTCACATCAAGAGCTAAAGAAGAAATACATCAAAAGAGCAAAATAAAAAATTTGGGCAAATTTACATAGTCTTATGGATAAAACAATAAAGAATACTCATAATTTAATAGAAGCCTCTCAATAAATTACATACTGATAGTGGTGAGAAAATAAAGAACAGCATTATGAACAAAGTAAACACATTCATTATAATAGTTTTATAATATCTAAGAATGCATTGCCTCAAATATATCTTTATTCTCTTAGGGATATTAACCTCAAATTATGCAAATTTCAAAGTATGTAATGAATGTTCCAGATTTATTCATTTCACAAACTGTTAATGTTGAACACTTAATATGCAATGCTTAAAGATAAGAGTTTTTAAAAGAAAATAATATATCTGTAGATATGAATCTCAGTCAAGAACTTTAAATCAAGACATACTGAATGTGTTTTAAAGTAAAAATTAATCAGAAGCATTTTAATTGAAAATGGACCTCTCTCAAGCATTGAAAATTTCAATTTAAAAATTAAGAACTGGGAAAGAGGGCATCCCTGGTGACTCAGTGGTAAATAATCCACCTACCAGGGGGGCGGTCCTAAGATGATGATGGAATAGGTCAGGGAGACCACTTTCTCCCCCACAAATTCATCAAAAGAACATTTGAACGCTGAAAAAAATTCCACAAAACAACTTCTGAATGCTGGCAGAGGACATCAGGCACCTAGAAAGGCAGCCCATTGTCTTCAAAAGGAGGTAGGAAAAATATAAAAGACAAAAACAGAGTCAAAAGAGGTAGGGATGGAGATTCATCCTGGGAAGGGAGTCTTTAAAAAGAGAGAAGTTTTCAAACACCAGGAAACACTCTCTCCAGCGGGTCTGTGGCGAGCCTTGGAATCTCAGAGGGCAAAATAACCAGCAGGAAAATAAATAATTAAACCCCACAGATACGTGCCTAGCAGCAACTTACAGTGGAGAAGCAGCCCAGACGCTCACATCCCCCACTAGCAAGTGAGGGCTCGACAGGGAGGTGTGGGCTGCATTGCATAGGGTAAGGACCGGACCTGAATACCCCGAGGGCAATCTGAAGGAACTAGCTTGAGATAGCAACCCAGACTGTGGGTTAGCTATCCCATGAAAAGCCCTAACCTGAGACACGGCACCCCACTCCAGTACTCTTGCCTGGAAAAATCCCATGGACGGAGGAGCCTGGTAGGCTGCAGTCCATAGGGTCGCTAAGAGTTGGACACGACTGAGCATCTTCACTTTCACTTTTCACTTGCATGCATTGGAGAAGGAAATGGCAACCCACTCCAGTGTTCTTGCCTGGAGAATCTCAGGGATGGGGAGCCTGGTGGGCTGCCGTCTATGGGGTCCCACAGAGTCGGACACGACTGAAGCAACTTAGCAGCAACAGCAGCAGCTCCTAAGATTACCTGATTACTAATAATTTTTGTGACCTTTTTAAAAAATATTTTATTTGGGGGAAATCTAACCTCTACTCTAGATTTTTAATCTTTGCTTTTTGGTATTTGTTATCAACTTTGTACCTTTAAGAACCCAATCTTCAGTACCCATTTTCACTTGGGAGTGAGATTACTGGCTGGATTGCTCTCTCCCCCTATGAACTCTCCTTTTCTCCACCAGGTCGCCTCTATCTCCTCCCTCCCCCTTCTCTTCTCTACCCAATTCTGTGAATCTCTTTGAGTGTTCCAGACTGTGGACAACACTTAGGGAACTGATTACTGGCTGGATCTGTCTCTCGCCTTTTGATTCCCCCTTTTCTCCTCCTGGCCACCTCTGCCTCCTTTCTCCCTCTTCTCTTCTCTGTGTAACTCCATGAACATCTCTGAGGGATCCAGACGGTGGAGAGCACATAGTGAATTGACTACTGGCTAGCTTGCTGTCTCCTCTTTTGACTCCCCCTCTTCTCCTCCTGGTCACCTCTATCTCCCTCCTCCCTATTCTCTTCTCCATGTAACTCTGTGAACCTCTCTAGGTGTCCCTCACTGTGAAGAAACTTTTCATCATTAACCCAAATGTTTTATCATCAATGCTGTATAGATGGAGAAGTCTTGAGACTACTGTAAGAATAAGACTGAAAACCAGAGGAAGGAGGCTTACATCCAAATCCTGAGAACACCATAGAACTCCTGACTCCAGGAACATTAATTGATAGGAGCTCATCAAACGTCTCCATACCTACACTGAAACCAAGCACCACCCAAGGGCCAACAAGTTCCAGAGCAAGACATACCAGGCAAAATTCTCCAGGAACACAGGAACATAGCCCTGAGCTTCAATATACAGGCTACCCAAAGTCACGCCAAACCCATTGACATCTTAAAACGCATTATTGGACACTTCATTGCACTCCAGAGAGAAGAAATCCAGCTCCACCCACCAGAACACAGACACAAACTTTCCTAACCAGGAAACATTGAAAAGCCACCCATCCAACCCCACCCACAGCAAGGAACCTCCACGATAAAGAGGAACCACAAACTGCCAGAATACACAAAGGCCACCCCAAACACAGCAATATAAACAATATGAAAAGGCAGAGAAATACCCAGCAGGTAAAGGAACAGGATAAACGCCCACCAAACCAAACAAAAGAGGAAGAGAGGGAATCTACCTGATAAAGAATTCCAAATAATGATAGTGAAAATGATCCAAAACCTTGAAAAAAATTGGAGTTACAGATAAATAGCCTGGAGACAAGGATTGAGAAGATGCAAAAAAGGTTTAACAAGGACCTAGAAGAAATAATACACAGAAGAAATGTACAAAAAATGTCTTCACGACCAAGATAATCACGATGGTGTGATCAGTCACCTAGAGCCAGACATCCTGCAATGTGAAGTCAAGTAGGCCTTAGAAAGCATCACTATGAACAAAGCTAATAGACGTGATGGAATTCCAGTCGAGCTATTTCAAATCCTGAAAGATGATGCTGTGAAAGTGCTGCACTCAGTATGCCAGCAAATTTGGAAAAGTCAGCAGTGGCCACAGGACTGGAAAAGGTCAGTTTTCATTCCAATCCCAAAGAAAGGCAATACCAAAGAATGCTCAAATACCACACAATTGCACCCATCTCACATGCTAGTAAAGTAATGCTCAAAATTCTCCAAGCCAGGCTTTAGCAATACATAAGCCGTGAACTTTCTGATGTTCAAGCTGGTTTTAGAAAGGCAGAGGAACCAGAGATCAACTTGCTAATGTCCACTGGATCATGGAAAAAGGAAGAGAGTTCCAGAAAAACATCTATTTCTGCTTTATTGACTATACCAAAGCCTTTGACTGTGTGGATCACAATAAACTGTGGAAAATTCTGAAAGAGATGGGAATACCAGACCACCTGACCTGCCTCTTGAGAAATTTGTATGCAGGTCAGGAAGCAACAGTTAGAACTGGACATGGAACAAAAGACTGGTTCCAAATAGGAAAAGGAGTACATCAAGGCTGTATATTGTCATCCTGCTTATTTAACTCATATGCAGAGTACATGATGAGAAATGCTGGGCTGGAAGAAGCACAAACTGGAATCAAGATTGCCGGGAGAAATATCAATAATCTCAGATATGCAGATGACACCACCCTTATGGCAGAAAGTGAAGAGGAACTAAAAAACCTCTTGATGAAAGTGAAAGAGGAGAGTGAAAACGTTGGCTTAAAGCTCAACATTCAAAAAACGAAGATCATGGCATCCCATCCCATCACTTCATAGCAAAAAGATGGGGAAACAGTGGAAACAGTGTCAGACTTTATTTTTCTGGGCTCCAAAATCACTGCAGATGGTGATTGCAGCCATGAAATTAAAAGACACTTACTCCTTGGAAGGAAAGTTATGACCAACCTAGATAGCATATTGAAAAGCAGAGACATTACTTTGCCAACAAAGGTCCATCTAGTCAAGCCTATGGTTTTTCCAGTGTTCATGTTTGAATGTGAGAGTTGGACTGTGAAGAAAGTTGAATGGCAAAGAATTGATGCTTTTGAACTGTTGGAGAAGACTCTTGAGAGTCCCTTGGACTGCAAGGAGATCCAACCAGTCCATTCTGAAGGAGATCAGTCCTGGGCGTTCTATGGAAGGACTGATGCTAAAGCTGAAACTCCATTACTTTGGCCACCTGATGCGAAGAGTTGACTCATTGGAAAAGCCTCTGATGCTGGGAGGGATTGGGGGCAGGAGGAGAAGGGGACGACAGAGGATGAGATGGCTGGATGGCATCACTGACTCGATGGACATGAGTTTGGGTGAACTCCGGGAGTTGGTGATGGACAGGGAAGCCTGGCGTGCTGCAATTCATGGGGTCGCAAAGAGTTGGACGTGACTGAGTGACTGAACTGAAGTGATAAGAAATAAGAAAGAGTCAATATATAATGAATTATTCAATAAATGAGATCAAAAACACTCTGGAGGGAACCAACAGTAAAATAATAGAGACAGATGATAGGTATGTGAGGTATAAAATAGAATGGTAGAAATAAATGAAACAGAGGAAAAAAGAAAGACAAGAAATAAGGACAACTTCAGAGACCTCTGGGACAACGTTAAATGCCCCAACATTTAAATCATAGGAGCCCCAGAAGAAGAAGACAAAAAGGAAGACCCTGAAAAAATACTTAGGGGATAATAGTTGAAAACTTCCCTAAAATGGGGAAGGAAATAATCACCCAAGTCCAAGAAACCCAAAGAGTTCCAAACAGGATAAACCCAAGGTGAAACACCCCAGAACACACAAAAAAATCAAATTAACAAAGAACAAATATTAAAAGCAGCAAGGGAAAAACAACAAATAACACACACGGAATCGGATAACACCTGATCTTTCAATAGAAACCTTTCAGGCCAGAAAGAAATGGCAGGACATACTTAAAGTGATGAAAGAAAATAACGTACAGCCCAGATTACTGTACCCAGCAAGGATCTCATTCAAATATGAAGGAGAAATCAGATGCTTTACAGACAAGAAAAAATGAGAGAATTCAGCACCACCAAACCAGCTCTCCAACAAATGCTAAAAGATCTTCTCTAGATAGGAAACACCGAAAGAGTGTATAAACTCCAAACCAAAACAATAAAGTAAATGGCAACAGGATCATACTTATCAATAATTATCTTAAATGTAAATGGGTTGAATGCCCCAAACAAAAGACAAAGACTGGCTGAATGGATACAAAAGCAAAACCTATATATGTTGTCTGCAAGAGACCCACCTCAAAACAAGGGACACATACAGACTGAAAGTGAAGAGCTGGAAAAGATATTCCATGAAAATAGAGACTAAAAGAAAACACGAGTAGCAATACTCATATCAGATAAAATAGACTTTAAAACAAAGGCTGTGAAAAGAGATAAAGATGGACACTACATAATGATCAAAGGATCAATCCAAGAAGAAGATATAACAATTATAAATATATATGCACCAAACATAGGAGCACCACAATAAGACAAATGCTAACAAGTATGAAAGGGGAAATTAACAATAACATAATAATAGTGGGAGACTTTAATACCCCACTCACACCTATGGATAGATCAACTAAACAGAAAATTAACAAGGAAACACAAACTTTAAATGATACACTAGACCAGTTAGACCTAATTGATATCTATAGGACATTTCACGCCAAAACAATGAATTTCATCTTTTTCTCAAGTGCACATGGAACCTTTTCCAGAGTAGATCACACCTTGGGCCATAAATTTAGCCTTGATAAATTAAAAAAAAAAAAAATTGAAATCATTCCAAGTATTTCTTACTCAATGTAGTAAGATTAGATGTCAATTACAGGAGAAAAACTATTAAAAATTCCAACTTATGGATGCTGAACAACACACTGCTGAATAACCAACAAATCACAGAAGAAATCAAAAAAGAAATTAAAACATGCATAAAATGAATGAAAATGAAAACACAACAACCTAAAACCTATGGGACACTGTAAAAGCAGTGCTAAGGGGAAGGTTCATAGCAATACAGGCTTACCTCAAGGAACAAGAAAACAGTCAAATAAATAACCTAACTCTACACCTAAAGCAACTAGAAAAGGAAGAAATGAAGAACCCCAGGGTTAGTAGAAGTAAAGAAATCATAAAAATTAGGGCAGAAATTAACGTAAAAGAAACAAAAGAGACCATAGCAAAAATCAAGAAAGCCAAAAGCTGGTTCTTTGAGAAGATTAAAAAAAAAAAAAAAAAAAGTTGAGAAACCATTAGCCAGACTCATCAAGAAACAAAAGGAGAAAAATCAAATCAATAAAATTAGAGATGAAATGGAGAGATCACAACAGACAACACACAAATACAAAGGATCATAAGAGACTACTATCAGCAACTATATGTCAATAAAATGGACAACTTGGAAGAAATGAACAAATTTTTAGAAAAGTACAACTTTCCAAAACTCAAACCAGGAAGAAATAGAAAATCTTAACAGACCCATCACAAGCGCGGAAATTGAAACTGTAATCAAAAATCTTCCAGCAAACAAAAGCCCAGGACCAGATGGCTTCACAGCTGAATTCTACCAAAAATTTAGAGAAGAGCTAACACCTATCCTACTCAAACTCTTCCAGAAAATTGCAGAGGAAAGTAAACTTCCAAACTCATTCTATGAGGCCACCATCACCCTAATATCAAAACCTGACAAAGATGCCACAAAAACAAAACAAAACAAACAAATAAAAAAAAACTACAGGCCAATATCACTGATGAACATAGATGCAAAAATCCTTAACAAAATTCTAGCAAACAGAATCCTACAACACATTAAAAAGATCATACATCATGAACAAGTGGGCTTTATCCCAGGGAAACAAGGATTCTTCAATATCCACAAATCAATCAATGTAATACACCACATTAACAAATTGAAAAATAAAAACCATATAATTAACTCCATAGATGCAGAGAAAGCCTTTGACAAAATTCAACATACATTTATGATAAAAACCCTCCAGAAAGCAGGAATAGAAGGAACATACCTCAACATAATAAAAGCTATATATGACAAACCCACAGCAAACATTATCCTCAATGGTGAAAAATTGAAAGCGTTTTCCCTAAAGTCGGGAATAACACAAGGGTGCCCACTCTCACCAATACTATTCAACATAGTTTTGGCAGTTTTGGCCACAGCAATCAGAACAGAAAAAGAAATAAAATGAATCCAGATTGGAAAAGAAGAAGTAGATTATGTTTGCCAATAACATGATCCTCTACATAGAAAACCCTAAAGACGCCACTAGAAAATTACTAGAGCTAATCAATGAATATAGTAAAGTTGCAGGATATAAAGTGAACACACAGAAATCCCTTGCATTGCTATACACTAACAATGAGAAAACAGAAAGAGAAATTAAGGAAACAATTCCATTCATCATTGCAACAAAAAGAATAAAATACGTAGGAATATATCTATCTAAAGAAACAAAAGACCTATATATAGAAAATTATAAAACATTGGTGAAAGAAATCAAAGAGGACAAAAATAGATGGAGAAATATACCATGTTCATGGATCTGAAGAATCAATATAGTGAAAATTAGTATACTACCCAATGCAATCTATAGATTCAATGCAATCCCTATCAAGCTACTAACGATATTTTTCAGAAAACTAAAACAAATAATTTCACAATTTGTATGTAATTACAAAACACCTCGAATAGTCAAAGCAATCTTGAGAAAGAAGAATGGAAATGGAGGAATCAACCTGCCTGATTTCAGTCTCTACTACAAAGCCACAGTCATCAAGACAGTATGGTACTGGCACAAAGACAGAAATATAGATCAATGGAACAAAATAGAAAGCCCAGAGATAAATCCACACACCTATGGACACCTTATCTTTGACAAATAAGGCAAGAATATACAATGGAGAAAAGACAATCTCTTTAACAAGTGGTGCTGGGAAAACTGGTCAACCACTTGTAAAAGAATGAAACTAGAACACTTTCCAACACCATACACAAAAATAAACTCAAAATGGATTAATGATCTAAACATAAGACCAGAAGCTATAAAACTCCTAGAGGAGAACATAGGCAAAACACTCTCTGACATACATCACAGCAGGATCCTTTATGACCCACCTCCCAGAATATTGGAAATAAAAGCAAAAATAAACAAATGGGACCTAATTAAACTTAAAAGCTTCTGCACAACAAAGGAAAGTATAAGCAAGGTGAAAAGACACCCTTCAAAATGGGAGAAAATAATAGCAAATGAAGCAACTGACAAACTAATCTCAAAAATATACAAGCAACTCCTACAGCTCAACTCCAGAAAAATAAACGACCCAATCAAAAAGTGGGCCAAAGAACTAAACAGACATTTCTCCAAAGAAGACATACAGATGGCTAACAAACACATGAAAAGATGCTCAACATCACTCTTTATCAGAGAAATGCAAATCAAAACCAGAATGAGGTACCATTTCACACCAGTCAGAATGGCTGCAATCCAAAAGTCTACAAGCAACAAATGCTGGAGATGGTGTGAAGAAAAGGGAACCCTCTTATACTGTTGGTGGGAATGCAAACTAGTACAGGCACTATGGAGAACAGTGTGGAGATTCCTTAAAAAACTGGAAATGGAACTGCCATATGACCCAGCAAATCCACTGCTGGACATACACACTGAGGAAGCCAGAACTGAAAGAGATATGTGTACTCCAAAGTTCATGGCAGCACTGTTTATAATAGCCTGGACATGGAAGCAACCTAGATGTCCATCAGCAGACGAATGGATAATAAAGCTGTGGTACATATACACAATGGAGTATTACTCACCCATTTAAAAAATACATTTGAATCAGTTCTAATGAGGTGGATGAAACTGGAGCCTATTATACAGAGTGAAGTAAGCCAGAAAGAAAAACACCAATACAATATACTAACACATATATATGGAATTTAGAAAGATGGTAACGATGACCCTGTATGCGAGATAGCAAAAGAGACACAGAACTATAGAACAGTCTTTTGGACTCTGTGGGAGAAGGCAAAAGTGAGATGATATGGGAGAATGGCATTGAAACGTGTATATTATCATATGTGAAACGAATCACCAGTCTAGGTTCGATGCCTGATACAGGGTGCTCAGGGCTGGTGCACTGGGATGACCCAGAGGGATGGGATGGGGAGGGAGTTGGGAGGGGGGTTCAGGATGGGGAACACATGTACACCCATGGTGGGTTCATGTCAATGTATGGCAAAACCAATAGAATATTGTAAAGTAAAACAAATAAATAAATAAAAGTGAAAAAAAAAAAAAAAAAGAATCCACCTGCCAGTGCAGGAGATGTGGGTTTGACCCCTAGTCCAGGAAGATCCCAGAAGCCTTGGAGCTAGCTAGGCCTGAATGCCAGAACTTTGGAGCCAGTGATCTAACGTCCAGGAGCCACAACTACTGAGCCTGCATACCCTAGAGACCATGCTCAGTAATGAGAGAAGCCACCACAATGAGAAGACCATGTACTGCAAGTAGAAAGTAGCCCCTGCTTGCTGCAACTTGAGCAAAGCCCATATAGCAACAAAGACCAAGCACAGCCAATAGATAAATACATAAATGAATAAAATTATTTTAAAAAAAGAACTGGGAAAGAGACAGTATCAAAGTAAGAAAGATAATGTTGCTTATGCTATGTCAGGAGCCGCGTTAGGCATTACTGACAAAATGGAGGTATGGCCCCCAACTCCCTCTCCTTGTCCCACAGGCACAGACCTGCAATGAAGGAGTTAGGCCTTGTGATTCTGACTTGTTCTTTCCTTTCTTTGGTTGAGTTGGCTGGAAAGAATGTTAAGGTGCTTATTGTGCTTGAGAAAAGCATGAGAAAGCACAAAGCTTTCTGCAGTTGTGCCCAGAAAATAATCTATAAAATAACCTTTGACATTTGTTCAAGGATCTTTACAAAGAATGTCCCAGGACAAGCATGTAGGCTGCAGCTTGAGGCCATGGGAAGGATTATTATCTGAGACCTGTTTGTGAGGGAAATGTTTATGGCAACGGAAGTTTGCTGAGTTTGCTGCTGCTGCTAAGTCACTTCAGTTGTGTCCAGCTCTGTGAGACCCTATAGACAGCAGCCCACCAGGCTCCCTGGTCCCTGGGATTCTCCAGGCAAGAACACTGGAGTGGGTTGCCATTTCCTTCTCCAATGCATGAAAGTGAAAAGTGAAAGTGAAGTCGTTCAGTTCTGTCTGACTCCCAGCAACCCCCTGGACTTCAGCCTACCAGGCTCCTCTACCCGTGGGATTTCCCAGGCAAGAGTACTGGAGTGGGGTGCCACTGCCTTCTCCTTGCTGAGTTTAGAGTTTAGGAATAATTAAGAATAGCTAGAAGCCTTTTTAGGAGATAGTGATCTTAAGATGCTAGGGGCAAAAAGGATTTAGAAAGATAAGAAATAAACTGAGGAATGTGGCATGAGTTACAATGTAATCACAAGTTAAGTATAGGACACATAAGAGAAAGTAGATAACAGATAGTAAAACCTGAGAGAATAAAAATTCTGAGAGAATCGCTGAAGCAGGAACTCTGTTTGTAGGACAACAGTGATTTCTGGAGACAATAAATCTGGGTGGGAAAAACTAAAAATGTCAAACCTCTGACCTAATGCTTTTGTCAAAGTCCAAAGAAAACCTGAAGCTTGAAATAAACATGTAGTTCCCTACTGAGTCAGAGGCTACATCATCTGACTACACTGCTCACCCTTCAGGCTGATTCCCTGGCTGCTGGAGCTGGACTCCGGCAATGCTTTATTTCCAGATGTGGAAAAAAAGGTGACTCCCCACCTCTAATTTGTGGATATAAAGAGTGTAAGTTACAAAAGTGGTTGTCATATACATTTGTCTTAAAATTTCTGAGACATTGAGAACTCTTCACAACCAAGATTGAGATAGAACTGTTCTTACTATATATAGTAATTGGAGACAGAATTCCATTGCACTACTGTTTAGAGAGGCATAAAAACTTCACTCCAGCTGTTGACAAATCCCTTCTTCAGGGGACAGTTAAAGTAAAGAGCATAGGCTTAAGTTTTTCAGCCAAAGAATTAATGTTGCTATGAGAAATTTAGCAGTTTCAAGAATCATATGAGGTGAAGAAGAAGATGCAAATTATGATAAGGTACTGTTAGAAAATACTAATAGAGACTATATTTTAAGCCAACATTAAGAGTTTGTTTATTTTAGAAAATTTTCTTCTGTTTTACCAATATCCTCTTTATAGAGAATGTTATATTTATATATTAGAATCTGTTTTATAAATTTTTGGCTTTATTGTTTATATAAAACAATATGATATTTAACATGCCTACATTTACTGCATAGTAATGCATACCCACAGGAAAAAACATAGCCTTGACTAGATGAAAATTTGTTGGCAAAGTAATGTCTCTGCTTTTGAATATGCTATCTAGTTGGTCATAACCTTCCTTCCAAGGAGTAAGTGTCTTTTAATTTCATGGCTGCAGTCACCATCTGCAGTGATTCTGGAGCCCCAAAAAATGAAGTCTGAGACTGTTTCCACTGTTTCCCCGTCTATTTCCCATGAAGTGGTGGGACCGGATGCCATGATCTTTGTTTTCTGAATGTTGAGCTTTAAGCCAACTTTTTCACTCTCCACTTTCACTTTCATCAGGAGGCTTTTTAGTTCCTCTTCACTTTCTGCCATAAGGGTGGTATCATCTGCATATCTGAGATTATTGATATTTCTCCCGGCAATCTTGATTCCAGCTTGTGCTTCTTCCAGTCCAGCATTTCTCATGATGTACTCTGCATGTAAGTTAAATAAGCAGGGTGACAATGTACAGCCTTGACGTACTCCTTTTCCTATTTTGAACCAGTCTGTTGTTCCATGTCCAGTTCTAACTGGTGCTTCCTGACCTGCATACAAAGTCCTCAAGAGGCAGGTCAGGTGGTCTGGTATTCCCATCTCTTTCAGAATTTTCCAGTTTACTGTGATCCACACAGTCAAAGGCTTTGGCATAGTCAATAAAGCAGAAATAGATGTTTTTCTGGAACTCTCTTGCTTTTTCCATGATCCAGCAGATGTTGGCAATTTGATCTCTGGTTCCTCTGCCTTTTCTAAAGTCAGGTTGAACATCCAGGAAGTTCACAGTTCACATATTGCTGAACCCTAGCTTGGAGAATTTTGAGAATTACTTTACTAACGTGCGAGATGAGTGCAATTGTGCGGTAGTTTGAGCATTCTTTGGCATTGCCTGTCTTTGGGATTGGAATGAAAACTGACCTTTTCCAGTCCTGTGGCCACTGCTGAGTTTTCCAAACGTGCTGGCATATTGAGTGCAGCACTTTCACAGCATCATCTTTCAGGATTTGGAATGGCTCAACTGGAATTCCATCACCTCCACTAGCTTTGTTCATAGTGATGCTTTCTAAGGCCCACTTCACATTCTAGGATGTCTGGCTCTAGGTCAGTGATCACACCATCGTGATTATCTGGGTCTAGTCAAGGCTATGGTTTTTCCTGTGGTCATGTATGGATGTGAGAGTTGGACTGTGAAGAAGGCTGAGTGCCGAAGAACTGATACTTTCAAACTGTGGTGTTGGAGAAGACTCTTGAGAGTCCCTTGGACTGCAAGGAGATCCAACCAGTCCATTCTGAAGGAGATCAGCCCTGGGATTTCTTTGGAAGGAATGATTCTAAAGCTGAAACTCCAGTACTTTGGCCACCTCATGTAAAGAGTTGACTCATTGGAAAAGACTCTGATGCTGGGAGGGATTGGGGGCAGGAGGAGAAGGAGACAACAGAGGATGAGATGCCTGGATGGCATCACTGACTCGATGGACGTGAGTCTGAGTGAACTCTGGGAGTTGGTGATGGACAGGGAGGCCTGGCGTGCTGCGATTCATGGGGTCGTAAAGAGTCGGACACGACTGAACGACTGATCTGATCTGATCTGAATGCATACCCATGGGGTGATTCAGATGGTAAAGAGTCTGCCTGGAATTCAGGACACCTGGGTTTAATCTCTGTGTTGGGAAAATCCCCTGAAGAAGGGGATACCCATTCCAGTATTCTTGCCTGAAGCATCCCATGGACAGAGGAACCTGGTGTGCTACAGTCCATGGGGTCATAAAGAGTTGGACAGAGCAGCGGCAGCAAGTAAAATACAAGAGTTGATGTTTAACGGGTTATCTCTGTACATCTGGACACTGTACTTAATTTGTCCTTAAAATTTGAAACTGCATTGTCTTAGGAAGTCTTAGCATTTGGCTTTAATCATTTTAGTGTATACATTTATTTCTTTTCTGAACATTTTAAATTAGCAATTTTTAATTGATGATTTTGACAAATTATTATGGCACAGTCTTAAATTTTTCTCTAAAAATTAGTAGATAATATATAGAAGTGAAATTATATTTAACATTACAATTTGTAAATTATATATCATATATATATATATATATACACACATACATATACATATACATATATGCCTGAAAATTCTGACACCAAGTGGATTCTTTATAAATACTAACATTTACCTCTGTACCATTTTGAATCTTGGGTAAAATCAACAAACCATAAATGGCCTCCTCTTTCTCTCTTTTTCCCTGAAATAATTATTTAAAACATAGCCTTGGTGATAGTAATTTTATAACTTAGTATGATTTTTGGATTAGAGAAGGCAATGGCACCCCACTCCAGTACTCTTGCCTAGAAAATCCTATGGATGGAGGAGCTTGGTAGGCTGCGGTCCATAGGGTCCCTAAGAGTCAGACACGACTGAGAGGCTTCACTTTCCCTTTTCACTTTCATGCACTGGAGAAGGAAATGGCAACCCACTCCAGTGTTCTTGCCTGGAGAATCCCAGGGACGGGGGAGCCTGGTGGGCTGCTGTCTTTGGGGTCGCACAGAGTTGGACACGAATGAAGCGACTTAGCAGCAGCAGTAGCATGATTTTTGAAATTATAACTCAAAAATATTATAGAGATATAACTATAAAAATTAAAATGTATAAAATCAATTATGAAGCTACTCATAATACATATAATTTCTCCACCCTATTTCATAAAATTATTCAGTCTCAGAAATTTCATCTAAATGCATGACAATTCAAGAGACTTGAATATATGAAGAATAATTAAAATTCTGAAACTTGTTAAAGATTCCAGATTTTGTGACTTGATTATATACATTCATCATCAACATCATCATATCAGAGTAAATATGTGTGTATGCACATATATAGAATTCATTTTTTATAGTATGTGTCTGCATGTCTATATGTAAATAGTATGCAAGAAATCTTCTTACTTATTTTACATATATTGCTTCCTTTACTCCACAGTAGGTAATATTATTTTGCCTTTAGAGACAAGAGCATTGTGGTCCCAAAGGGTTAAATATTTGTTCAAGGTGGTACAGCTATCTAATGGCAGCTATTCATTTTAAGTCTTTCCAAAAATTATGGAAATTGCATTATAAAAATAAAAATACTATAAAATTGAAAGTCATGTTACTGATTCTCTCTGTTGCCATTGTTGAATAACAAGCCCAGTATAGATTGCAGTTTTCTAATCTGTAAAATGAGAAAATCATATTATATCATTATGGATGCTCTTTTTATCTATTGTAAGTCAATAATTTTAATTTTCTACATCATTTATGCATTCATACACTTATGCATTCATTCACTTTACTTTCACTTACTTAGATACTCACCCTGATCCAGTATGTTTTCTATTCAGTAGGGTATACTGACATGGCATTATCCACTTGGGATCACAATATATATACATAAGAGGCAAATATATTTTATATATTTTTATATTTTATAAATATAAAATATTTATATATAATTATATCAGTAATTTCATTATTATAAATTAAGGTAAGTACTATAAGAACACAATACAGAATGGCAAAAAAGCATATAAAATTGGGACTAGTAATGGCTATACATGCCCAGGGATAAATAGATGAGCTATGAGCAGTGCCTACTATGAGGAGAATCATTACAATATGGAGATACTGTATAAAACAATGTATATTTTATATATATAAGCAACTTCTCACCCATTTACACACTTTTTTTGGTACCAAAGGCTTAATTTTAAAGCATCTAAAACCATTATTGGGCAGAATAGTTATGCTGTGGTAACAAACAACCTACAACCTTACCAAATATAAGACTAAAAGTTCGTTATTCCCTCATATGAAACGTCCATCCAGGAGCAGGTTGGGGATCTCCTTATCATTGCCAGTCAAGAACTCAGGCTTACACAGACTCCTTTTCAATATGTACATCCATGACAAGTGGAAGGGATCTGATGTCTACCAAGTAAAATGTCAGATCTCAAAAGCAGTTGCCTAGATATAATACATGTCACTTCCATTCTTATTTCACTGCTCAAAGAAACTTGCTTGTTCCGAGTTACCATTAAATGAGGTGAGTGAGTGCAATCCTAGCATTCATCCAGAAGTAATAAATGTTTATAAACTTCCTGACTACTATCACAAAACACAGTCTATGCAGGAGCTTTGAAGACGTGTAATATAAACTGTAATGAGGGTTTGAATAATCCACTAGTATACTAGCGTGGGATCTGTTAGGAAAAGGAGTTGAGTTCTGTTTTGGGAAGTATCAGTTCAGTTCAGTCGCTCAGTCATGTTCAACTCTTTGCAAGCCCATGGACTGCAGCATGCCAGGCCTCCCTATCCATCACCAACTCCTGGACTTACTCAAACTCAAGTCCATTGAGTCAGTGATGCCATCTAACCATCTCATCCTCTGCCATCCCCTTCTTCTCTAGCTTTCAATCTTTCCCAGCATCAGGGTCTTTTCAAATGAGTCAGTTCTTTGCATCAGGTGGCCAAAGTATTGAAGCTTCAGCTTCAGCATCAGTCCTTCCAATGAATATTCAGGACTGATTTCCTTTAGGATGAACTGGTTGGATCTCCTTGCAGTCCAGGGGACTCTTAAGAGTCTTCTTCAACACCACATTTCAAAAGCATCAATTCTTTGGCGCTCAGCTTTCTTTATATTTGGGAAGTATAGTAAACCCTATTTCTTTGAATATCTAAGTTCCATTATTTAAAATGTCCAGTTATCCACCTGATGGATACTTATTTATTCTTTAGCCCCAAATCACATATCACTTCCTCTGCAAAGTCTTCCCAGATATTCTCCAAGCAGCAATAATCACTTACTCTCTGTGCAGTCTTTGTATGCTTTTCCTGGTTTGTATTCATCACACTTCACTTTGCCATTTGTTTATTTATCTGAACGAGACTGGATGACATGTTTGTCAGTAAAGAGACTATGCCCTATTACTCTCTAAGACTTCACCAAGTGTCTCGATGAATAGCACACAGAAAATTTCCAATTCAGTTCAAATTATTGTATCCTGCAAGCCATGTGTTAAAAATGTGTATGTGGTTAGTTGATGAGAAAAGGGCATTAAATACTGGATAAAGATTGTGAGTCAGAACAGGATCAAAGGCTGTTCAGGAACTTGGTACAGATGATTCCAAAGAATGCTACTGCATCAGATGTATTAATTTTACAATCAGAACCACAGTACTTTGTATGAAAGAGGGTGAGTAGTTTTTGAGGCAAGAGCAACTATTTAGATTAAGATTTAGAAACTAACTTATACTTTGTTGTATACTATTTGTTAATTGGAAATATTGACCTATTGAAGGAATTTCAAAATAGTGTTGAACATAAAAAAAAAAAAAAAAAAAGGATAACTCTTCTTAGTATTATTTGGAAAGCTCAATAACTCCAAAGAAAGCAGTTATATACATGTACTTTATGTGCATATAAATATATAAAAATGAAGTTTCTCTAGGCTGATCTGTTAGATGAATTTTCCATGTCTTTTAGTTAATGTTACCTCAAAATTAAAAATATGACAGTCTAGATAACCACAGACTGTAATATGTAAATAGGAGTTTTAACTCAATCATTGTTATATATGCAGAGCTGAGAAGAATAATGATGAAGCAACTTAGCATAATTACTCAATTGCATCAACAATCTTATTGAAAAGTAAGTTAATTCAATTTGGAGTTATTGGCCTGTAAGTTAAAATGAAAATAGTGGGGGAAGAAGATGTGCCTTTTCTACGTTAAGGTGGCACATGTGTAAATGTTTTATCACAAAGGAGTATCTAATTTATTTAATTTTTATAAAAAAGTCATATCCTGTCTTTACCTGTAAACAATATTTATCATGCCTTTTGCTCTATTTTGGCAATAAGGAGTTCATGATCTGAGCCATCCTAGTCTTGTTTTTGCTGACTGTATAGATCTTCTCCATCTTTGGCTACAAAGAATATAATCAATCTGATTTCAGTATTGACCATCTGGTGATGGCCATGTATAGAGTCTTCTTTTGTATTGTTGGAAGAGGGCGTTTGCTATGACCAGTGCATTCTCTTGGCAAAACTCTGTTATCCTTTGCCCTGCTTCATTCCGTACACCAAGGCCAAATTTGCCTGTTACTCCAGGTATCTCTTGAATTCCTACTTTTACATTCCAGTCCCCTATAATGAAAAAGACATCTTTTTTGGGGTGTTAGTTCTAGGAGGTCTTGTAGATCTTCACAGAACCATTCAACTTCAGCTTCTTCAGCATCACTGGTCAGGGCATAGACTTGAATTACTGTGATATTGAATTGTTTGCCTTGAAAGTGAATAGAGATCATTCTGTTGTTTATGAGATTGAATCCAAGTACTGTATTCTGGATTCTTTTGTTTACTGTGAGGACTACTCCATGTCTTCAAAAGGATTCTTGCCCACAGTAGTAGATATAATGGTCATCTGAGTTAAATTCACCCACTCCAGTCCATTTTAGTTAGCTGATTCCTAAAATGTCGATGTTAACTCTTGCCATCTCCTGTTTGACTACTTCCAATTTGCCTTGATTTATGGACCTAAAATTCCAGGTTCCTATGCAATATTGCTCTACAGCATCAGACTTTACTTCTATTGCCAGTCACATCCACAACTGGGTGTTGTTTTTGTTTTGCTCCTTTTCTAGAGTTATTTCTCCACTGATCTCCCATATTGGATTTATTGGACACCCAATGACCTGGGGAGTTCATCTTGCAGTGTCCTAATGTGTTGCCTTTTCATTCTGTTCACGGAATTCTCAAGGCAAGAATACTGAAGTGGTTTGCCACTGCCTTTACCAAGCAACCATGTCCTTATTTCCAAATTCAGACTTAAATTGAAGAAAGTAGGGAAAACCCCCAGATCATTCAGGTATGACCTAAATCAAATCCCTTACGATTATAGATGGAAGTGACAAATAGATTCAAGGGATTAGATATGATAGAGTGCCTGAAGAACTATGGACAGAGATTTATGAGATTGTACAGGAGGCAGTGATCAAGACCATCCCCAAGAAAAATGCAAAAAGGAAAAATGGTTTTCTGAGGAGGCCTTACAAATAGCTGAGAAAAGAGAAGCTAACAACAAAGGAGAAAAAGAAAGATATACCCATTTAAATGCAGAGTTCCAAAGAATAGCAAGGAGAGATAAGAAAGCCTTCCTCATTGATCAGATGCAAAGTAGTAGAGGAAAATAATAGAATGGGAAAGACTAGAGATCTCTTCAAGAAATTTAGAGATACCAAGGAAACATTTCATGCAAAGATGGGCTCAATAAAAGACAGAAATGGTAAGGATCTAACAGAAGCAGAAGATATTAAGAAGAGGTGGCAAGAATACACAGAACTATACAAAAATGATCTTCATGACCCAGATAACTATGATGGTCTGACCACTCACCGAGCCAGACATCCTGGAATGTAAAGTCAAGTGGGCCTTAGGAAGCATCACTACGAACAAAGCTAGTGGAGGTGATGGAATTCCAGTTGAGTTATTTCAAATCCTAAAAGATGGTGCTGTGAAAGTGCTGCACTCAATACGCCAGCAAATTTGGAAAACTGAGCAGTGGCCACAGGAGTGGAAAAGGTCAGTGTTCATTCTAATCCCAAAGAAAGGAGATGCCAAAGAATGTTCAAACTACTGCACAATTGCAGTAGCTTCACACACTATCTCACATGCTCATCTCACACGCTAGCAAATTAATGCTTAAAATTCTCCAAGCCAGTCTTTAACAGTATGTGAACCATGAACTTCCAGCTGTTCAAGCTGAATTTATAAAAGGCAGAGGAATCAAAGTTCAAATTGCCAGTATTCATTGGATCATCGAAAAAGCAAGAGAGTTCCAAGAAAACATCTACTTCTGTTTTATTGACTATGCCAAAGCCTTTGTGTGTATCACAACAAACTGTGAAAATTCTTCAAGAGATGGGAATACCAGACCACCTTAACTGCCTCCTGAGAAGTCTGTATGCAGTTCAAGAAGCAACAATTAGAACTGGACATGGAACAACAGACTGGTTGCAAATCGGGAAAGGAGTACAACCAGGTTGTATTTTCACCCTGCTTATTTAACTTATATGCAGAGTACATTATGAGAAATGCCAGGCTGGATGAAGCACAAGCTGTAATCAAGATTGCTGGGAGGAATATCAATAACCTCATATATGTAGGTGACACCACCCTTATAGCAGAAAGTGAAGAAGAACTAGAGAGCCTCTTGATGAAAGTGAAAGAAGAGAGTGAAAAAGTTGGTTTAAACTCAACATTCATAAACTAAGATCATGGCATCTGGTCCCATCACTTTATGGCAAATAGATGGGGGAACAATGGATACAGTGAGAGACTTTATTTTTTGGGGCTCCAAAATCACTGCAGATGGTGACTGCAGCCATGAAATTAAAAGACGCTTGCTCTTTGGAAGACAAGTTATGATCAACCTAGACAGCATATTAAAAAGCAGAGACATTACTTTGTGAAAAATGTTCATCTAGTCAAAGCTATGGTTTTTCCAGTAGTCATGTATGGATTTGAGAGTTGTACTATAAAGAAAGCTGAGTGCTGAACAATTGATGCTTTTGAGCTGTGTTGTTGAAGACACTTGAGAGTCTCTGGTCCTGTAAGGAGATCCAAGCAGTCCATCCTAAAGGAAATCAGTCCTGATTATTCCTTGGAAGGACTGATGCTGAAACTGAACCTCCAATACTTTGGCTAATTGATGCAAGGAACTGACTCCTTGGAAAAGACCCTGATGCTGGGAAAGATTGAAGGCTGGAGGAGAAGGGGTTGACAGAAGATGAGATGGTTGGATGGCATCACCAACTAGATGGACATGAGTTTGAGCACACTCCATGTGTTGGTGATGGACAGGGAAGTCTGGCGTGCTGCAGTCCATGGGGTCGCAAGGATTCGGACACAACTGAGTGGCTGAGCTGAATTGAACTGGCTCTATTTTAAGACAATTCTATTTAAAGTTAGAAGTGATATAGGTAAACTGTATTTTTAAAACACTACAAAAAGACTACTGGTCATTGAGAACATGGTTGAGATGACATAATTGGGAAGGAGATTGCTCTGAAAAAAGCTATCCTGGATTTAGTTATATCAACATCGTCACTGAAATGGAAGTAACTTTAGAATACTGTTCAAGAAACAGTGATAAGTAAAATGCAGTCAGGATAAAACAAATTTTAATCCTTTTAGTGTCTTCATAGAAAGAGCTAAGATTCATTTAGCTTATTTAAGAATGAGCTAAGTGCTTTATAAAACCTCTCTCACTTTATGAAAGACATTCAAATCTTAACTATGCTAAAATAGCTATGTCATTCCTGTGGCAGACAGTCATAAGCGAAACTGTTCGTAAAGAGGTGAAAAATCCTAAATCATTACTTTTCATGTAAAACAAATTGCTGGCTAGAAACTAAATTACATTTTAATGCAGATAATATGATTTTGTTAAACCATGTCCAGTAGAAAAAGAATGATGGATACAAGGTGAAGTAAAACACACCTGCTTCCTTTAGGCACTTTGCAAAGTCCCTGAGGGAGACAGATGATCCAGTGTGGGACTAAACAAATGCAGTATCTTTATTACAGACTGAGCTTTGGCTTCAAACTCCTTTGTACCTGCCCAAAATGGCGACTATAGTTGGAACACACAGACTTAACTTGGATCTTTAATCTCTGGATGAAACTAGAATCAAGTAGAGTCACTTCCCCCATGACCAATTTCTTTAGGTTCTCACCCCAGTTTGGCTCTCAAGATCTTACAGTTTTGTAGAAAAAGGGATAGAGAGAAAAAATTTCCTCAAGGGGGGGAAAAAATATTTCTTAGGCATACAGCAGAAGATTCAGCAGTTCTAAAAAGTGTCAGAGACAAAACCTATTTATTCAGGATTATACATGAATGAATGTATACATTCAATGAATGAATTTACATACACTATACTCATTCTTCTGCATGATATATAATTTTTGGCTTAAGGTATAAGGTAGACTATTATGGAATCAGATATCAGGTCACTCCTTCTCATTTAATTATTACCGAGTTGTTCTTTGATACGAGTACTTTACTCTCTGTTTAAGGGATATAATAAAAATCTATGTTTACTAAGCATATGGTTTAAAACAGTGCTCAGAATAGATTCCCTATGGGGGCAAAGGCTATTAATGCTTGTCACTTTACATAGTTATCTGTGCTTTTGCAAAACACAGAAAAGAATTTTATATTCCTTTAGGTTTATGATCCATTCTGAATTAACTTGTACATGGTGAGAGGAAAGGATATATACATCTCTGTGTGTGTTTCTCAGGTAGGATCTCAGCAGCCTTTATTATAGGGCTAATTTTGCCCCACTGCCGAGTGTCTTCTGAGTACACGACCCCATCCCCTCTGACTGTTTTCACTATGGCTCTTTCAGTGTGGAACTAAACTATTGACGACCCTTTGAAAACTCCATTGACTGTTCCTCGTGCTCCCATTCCCCACCCCAAAGCCTTGTGTTTCTTCACCCATGTTGCTGTTTTTTGCTCATTTGTAGATATAAGGATGAACTTGTAAAGAACCCAAGAACTCTCTCTCCTTGCAATTCTCTCCTCTCTGGGTCAGTTCTGCACACTCTAATTTTCTTGGCCTCCCAACTTTCCAATTTCTTGGAATTCCATCTCTGTCTCCTCCACTCAGGGAAACCAGTCAACTCTACCTTGATTCCACCTTCTTACTCTATGCCATAGGGATTTTCTACAGGCAGGATGTTGGGATATGACTGTGCTCAGCTCCTTTATTTTTTTCTCTTTCAGAAATTCCTGTCCTGTACTAAGTTTTGTACAATGTTTGAAAATTCCTGTTTCATATATTTTATGCATTTTTAATTGTTTAAGGAGGGAGTATAAATCTAGTGCACATTTTTGAATATTGGCTAAAAACTTGAATATTGGCTAAAAAATTCTGTCCTCTCTCTTTTTCCCTCTTTACATTTTATTTGCATAATTTTTGATGATTTATCTTAATTTATCTCCTCTCCCACAGCCCCCCGCCCCACAGTGTCCAATATTGTGATAGAATTCTTAAAGGAAGTTCTCACCTCTAATTTGTCTTTTTACTTGTGATATTTCTTTTACTCTTCTCTTTCAGACTTATATGTCTAGTAAATTCAGCATTTCATGTTCTCTACCTTTTCCACTAGGTCCTTTAAGATGTTATTTGTCGTGATTTTAATCTCTGAATGATCATGTCTAATATCTTTATCATTCCAGACTCTGATTCTGCTGGCTATTTATTTGTGGGGTTTCTCCTTCTCCCCTTTCTCACCCTTGCCTGTTTCCCTTTCCCTCTTTTTCTCCTTCTCCTTCTTAATTTTTCTAGTATTTCTTTAAACAATTGCATGCTGATTATGGGGGAAAAAATGTAGCAAGTAAATATAATTTGGGCCAAGTAATTATACTACTTTTTGTTTGTTTGTTTTTCAAATAAGTAATGATGTTTGTTACATAATAGACTCCATAGATAAAATAGTATGGTATTTTATTATTGACAAATTTACCAGTATTGGAGCACATACTTTTAATCTCTTAGATTGGGGTGGGGAGGGGGGCTGCTCTTGCTACTTTGTTCTTAAACTATATGCCAAGGAGATCATAAGGCTTTTTTCTTTTCTTTTTAAAGGACTACTACTACAGTCCCAGATCTCAGTTTATAAGCTTGTAAAGAAAACTGAAATATATATTAAATTATAGTCAATTGATAACCTACTAAATTTTGAGATTCTTGAATTATCAATGTCCTGTCTTTTCTATACAGCCCATAGTAATTTATCATACATGATCCAAAAGTGTTTTTGAAAACTAAATAACTAGTATAATAAAATTATATTATTAATTTACAGCAAATAATTTAATTAAGATTATGTTAAACAGAATAGCTGCAATTATGTATAAGATAATCTATTAAAAGATAACATTATGGGAAATGTAAATATCAAAACCCAGAAACAGATGGCATGAATGTGGTATTTTTCCTAAAAAACAGAGAAAATGTTATTACCATTTGAGCAAATATTTAATAATTGTCTACTGTGTGGCAGACACAGATTAGGCATTTAAATGTTATGAAGATGAATAAGTCACACTTTTCTTTTAAGATGATGGGTAGCTTATTTTTATTTCTATATCTTGGTGAATTACTAAATATATCCATAGTGTTCAGAGAAGGCAAAGGCACCCCACTCCAGTACTCTTGCCTGGAAAATCCCATGGACAGAGGAGCCTGGTAGGCTGCAGTCCACGGGGTCGCTAAGAGTCGGATACGACGGAGCGACTTCGCTTTCACTTTTCACTTTCATGCATTGGAGAAAGAAATGGAAACCCATCCAGTGTTCTTGTCTGGAGAATCCCAGGGATGGGGAAGCCTGCTGGGCTGCCGTCTATGGGCTGGCACAGAGTCGGACATGACTGAAGCGACTTAGCAGCAGCAGCAGCATTCGTAATGTTCAGTTTTAAATTTAAAACTATTTTTTTCCATTTTTTGGCTAAAAGGCAAATTATATGCTTAGAAATATGCAGCTCTGCTTTTTTTTAGCTATATTTGTGTTCTGTTATCAACTTAAGGGAAGAAAATTATTTGATCTATTATTAAGTTGACATGTTCTCCAAGGGAAGAACAAAACTCTTATATTTTGGGAGTCATCTTATACTCCAATTGCCTTTTCTATGGGCTACTTTTATTTGCTGCTGCTGCTGCTAAGTCTCTTCAATCGTGTCCGACTCTGTGCGACCCCATAGATGGCAACCCACCAGGCTCCCCATTCTCTGGGATTCTAAAGCTATTTTTCTGTTATCCTAAGAAATCTACAAAATCACAGAGAAAACATATTACTCTCAGACTAAAATATGCTTTAAATCTTCTTTTTAAACATTTGATTTCATTAAACTTACATAAGTATATAAGATCAAAGTATTTTAGGGACAATTCTAATATGTACATTCAAATGTCGATTAATGATAATATTTGTGATAGGTTGTTTATCTTTGATCATGTAACAATAGTTTAGAAATTCTAATAATATAACTCAGAAATTTTGATGTTTATGATGTTATTAAATAACTGCCATATAATATTCTAAGCATAACATTTTAGATAATCAGATAATTTTTTCAAGAAGTAACTGAATGTATTTTATGCCTCATAACTCAATAGTAGATGATTGAAATATAAGCCCATCTATTTAACCAAAGATATTAAGCCTTTAGTGATAAAGTTATTCAAAAAATGCCATGGTACATTCTGATTTCTTCTACCTAATCTCTACCCCCAAATAAAGTTCTAGGGGAAAATCTCAAGTGAAAAGATTATTGCTTTATGTTATTTGAGGACAAATAAACAGATTGTCTTCTGAAATGGTGTACAATTTTACTCTTTACTAAATAAATGAATATTTTGTTGTTATAAGTGCAATATTTAAATAAACACCTTATTACATATAAATATTTATATTAAGCCAGAATGAGGAAAGAATTAGATCAATTAGAAAGAAGGGTAAGTGGGATAATGTGACATAAGAGAAGACCAATATATTCTATCTGAAATTAAAATATGTAATTTAAAAAACAACTTCTACAATGAATGTTTTACGTTTTTCTTAAAATTATAGGAATCATTCAAAAATTAAGATTTACTGCAAAGAAGAAACATTTATCCTAAACTCAGCTAGTGTTTCCATTTCATAGTATTTTTTCCTCCATGAATTATACATAAAACTAAAATTAGTCTTTTTTATAAATGTAGATAGCCAATTATTCCTTCTTCTTTTAAGGAAAACAAAAGCAGGAATAGGAAAATATTAGATATAGAACTTGCAATTTGAGCCAGTTCTAGAACCTTGCTTTTGCTGTTGTTCAATCACTAAGTTGTGTCCTACTCTGCAACTCCATAAACTATAGCAAAACAGGCTTCCCCATCCTTCACTATCTCCTGAAATTTGCTCACACTCATGTCCATTGAGTCGGTGATGCCATCCAACCATTTAATAAGAGTTAATAAGCTGTTTGTGAGGCAAGTTTTGCTGAGACAAAGAGGCGAGAGTTCAGGGGAGGCTCTTTCAATTGAAAAGTCTGGATGTCTATACCAGAGAAGCTCGGTAACTTGAGGTGGACAGAACCTTGCCAGAGTTTCAGCCCACCCTCTACTCAGCTAAAAGTCTGATTAAAGTTACCAGCCATCTTTCTATCTGCCAAGGGGAGCAAAGAGTGAAGGCTCCCTAAAGGAAAATAAATCAGCTAGTGCCTAACTTTATTATAAGCAATGTTTGGCATATCATTGAAAAAATCTCTGGGCATGCTGAAAGAGAGGACCATATGCAGTGACTCTGGGAGTTAGAGGAGTCTTGATTTGTAAATTTTGCTGATTTCTGTGGTTTAAACATTCATTCCATGAATGATTCCACACTATCAATATGAAGTTATTGAATGTAGACTTAGGAAGTGATGCTCATTAGCTGCACTCCCATGTGGGTATGAGCCAGTTCTAGAACCTCACTGTTGTTGTTCAGTCACTAAGTCATGTCCTACACTTTGTAACTCCATGGACTATAGCAAGCCAGGCTTCCCTGTCCTTCACTATCTCCTGGAATTTGCTCAAACTCATGTCCATTGAATCGGTGATGCCATCCAACCATTTCATCCTCTGTCTGACTCTTCTCCTCCTGCCCTCAGTCTTTCCCAGCATCAGGGTTTTTTCCAGTGAGTCAGTTCTTTGCATCAGGTGGCCAAAGTATTAGAGCTTCAACTTCAGCATCAGTCCTTCCAATGAATATTCAAGATTGATTTCCTTTATTATTGACTGGTTTTTGCTCCTTGCAGTCCAAGTGACTCTCAAGAGTCTTCTCCAATACTACAATTTGAAAATCATCAATTCTTTGGTGCTCAGTCTTCTTTCTGGTCCAACACTAACATTCGTATATGACTACTGAAAATACCACAGCTTTGACTAGACAGAGTTTTGTCAGAAAATTGATGTCTCTCCTTTTTAGTATGCTGTATATGTTTGTCATAGCTTTCCTTCCAAGGAGCAAGTATCTTTTAATTTCATGCTGCAGTCACCGTCCAAAGTGATTTTGGAGCCCAGGAAAATAAAATCTGTCACTTTTTCCCCTTATATTTGCCATGAAGTGATATGACTGGATGCCATGATCTTAGTTTTTTGAATACTGAGTTTTAAGCCAGCTTTTTCACTCTCCTCTTTCACCCTCAACAAGAAACTCTTTAGTTCCTCTTCATTTTCTGCCATTAGGATGATATCTGCATACCTGAGGTTGTTGATTTTTCTCCTGGGACTCTTGATTCCAGCTTTTGATTCATCCAACTCAGCATTTAGCATGATGTCCTCTGCATAGAAGATAAATCATCAGGGTGACCATATACCACCTTTTTGTACTCCTGTCCCAATTTTTATCCAGTCAGTTCTTTCATGTCTGGTTCTAACTGTTGCCTCTTGACCTTCATACAGGTTTCTCAGGAGACAGGTAAGGTGGTCTGGTATTCCCATCTCCTTAATAATTTCCACAGTTTGTTGTGATCCACACAGCTAAGGGCTTTATTGTAGTCAGTGAAGCAGATGTTTTTTCTGGAACTCCCTTGCTTTCTCTTCAGTCCAACGAATGTTGACAATTTGATCTCTGGTTCCTTTATGTCTTTGAAACCCAACTTGTACATGTGAAAGTTCTCAGTTCACATACTGCTGAAACCTAGCTTGGAGGATTTTGAGCATAACCTTGCTAGCATGTGAAATGAACACAATTGTATGGTAGTTTGAACATTCTTTGGCATTGTCCTTCTTTAGAATTGGAATGAAAACTGACATTTTCCAATCCTGTGTCCCCTATTGAGTTTCCCAAATTTGCTGAAATATTGAGTGCAGCACTTTAACATCATCATCTTTGAGGATTTAAAATAGCCAGCTGGAATTCCATCACCTCCACTCACTTTGTTCGTAGTGATGCTTCCTATGGCCCATTGACTTTATACTCCAGGATGTTCAGCTCTGGATGAGTGACCCCACATCATCACCCAATTATCTGTGTCATTAAGACCTTTTAGTATAGTTCTTCTTTAGTATAGTATTCTTGCCACCTCGTCTTAATCTCTTCTGTTAGGTCCTTACCATTTCTGTCCTTTATTCTGCCCATCCTTCCATGAAATGTTCCATGAAATGACTGAGAACTTTCAGAGATACAATTTGGGTTTCAAAGATATAGAGGAACCAGAGATCAAATTGTCAACATTTGTTGGATTGAAGAGAAAGCAAGAGAGTTCCAGAAAAAATACCTGCTTCACTGACTAAAATAAAGCCCTTAGCTGTGTGGATCACAACAAACTGGGGAAATTATTAAAGAGATGGAAATACCAGACCCCTTACCTATCTCCTGAGAAACCTGTATGAGAAGACCAGCTCTCTGGTCTTCCCCATTCTATTGTTTTCCTCTATGTCTTTGCTTTGTTCATTTAAGAAGGTCTTCTTCTCCTTCTCCTTCTCCTGCTCATCTCTGGAACCCTGCATTAACTTGGATATATCCTTTTCTTTCTCCTTTACTTTTCACTTTTCTTCTTTCTTTCTCTCTCCTAAAAATAGGAGGCTATTTTTAAAGCCTCCTCAGACAAACACTTTGCCTTCTTGCACTATTTTTTCTTTGGTTTTGTACAGTGCTATGAACCTCTGTCCATAGTCCGTCACACATTCTGTCTACCAGATCTGATTCCTTGAATCTATTGATCACCTTCACTGTATACGGAGAAGGCAATGTCACCCCACTCCAGTACTCTTGCCTGGAAAGTCCTATGGATGGAGGAGCCTGGTAGGCTGCAGTCCATGGGGTCACTAGGAGTCGGACACGACTGAGCGACTTCACTTTCACTTTTCACTTTCATGCATTGGAGAAGGAAATGGCAACCCACTCCAGTGTTCTTGCCTGGAGAATCCCAGGGACAGGGGAGCCTGGTGGGCTGCCGTCTATGGGGTCACACAGAGTCGGACATGACTGAAGCGACTTAGCAGCAGCCACTGTATAATCATATGGAGTTTGATATAGATCATACCTGAATGGCTTAGTGGTCTTCCCTACTTTTTTCAATTTAAGCCTGAATTTTTCAATACGGAGCTCATGATCTGAGCTACAGTCAGTTTCAGGTTTGTTTTTGCTGACTGTATAGAGCTTCTCTATCTTTGGCTACAAAGAACATAATCAGTCCAATTTTGATATTGATCATCTGGTATGTTCATGTGTAAAGTCATCTCTTGGGTTGTTGGAAAAGTGTTTGCCATGACCAGAATGTTCTCTTGATAAAACTGTGTTTGCCTTTTCCCTGCTTTATTTTGTATTCCAAGGCCAAACTTACCTGTTATTTCAGATATAACAAGTGACTAACTTCCTATTTTTCATTCTAATCCCTTATGAAGAAAAGGACATCTTTTTTTGGTGTTAGTTCTAGGTGTTGTAGGACTTCATCAAACCAGTTAGCTTCAGCTTCTTTGGCATTAATGGTTGGGGCATAGACTTGGATTACTGTTGATGTTGAATGGTTTTCCTTGGAAATGAACCTGATTATTCTGTCCTTTTTTTTTTTTTTTGAAATTGCACACAAATACTGTATTTTAGGCTCTTTTGATGACTTTGAGGGCTACTCCATTTCTTTTAAGATATTCTTGCACCCAGTAGTAGATATAATGGTCATCTGAATTAAATTTGCCCATTCTTGTCCATTTTCATTCACAGATTCCTAAGATGTCAATATTCACTCTTGCAATCTGCTGCTTGACTATATCCAATTTACCTTGATTCATAGACTTAACACTCCAGGATCCTATTCAATATTGTTCTTTACAGCATTGGACATTACTTTCACCACCCGATCCATCTACAACTGAGCAACATTTCTGCTTTGGCCCAGCAACTTCATTCTTTCTGGAGCTATTAGTAATTGCCCTCTGCTCTTCCCTGGTTTGGCCACTTGATGCAAAGAACTGACTCATTGGAAAAGATCCTGATGCTGGAAAAGATTGAAGATGGGAGAACAGAATGACAGAGGACGAGATCACTGGATGACATCATCGACTCAAAGGATATGAGTTTGAGTAAACTCCAGGAGTTGGTGATGGACAGGGAGGCCTGGCATGCTGCAGTCCATGGGGTAGCAAAGAGTCGGATACACCTGAGCGACTGAACTGAACTTCCCTGGTAGCAAATTGGACACCTTATGACCTGGGGGTGTTTATCTTCCAGTGTCATATAGTTTTACCTTTTCATATTATTCATAAGGTTCTAAAGGCAAGAATACTGAAGTGGTTTGCCATTTCCTCCTCCAGGGGACCGCGTTTTTTCAGATCTCTCCACTATGATCCACCATCTTGTGTGACTCTGCAGGGCATGGCTCATAGCTTCATTGAGTTATACAAGCCCATTTTCTATGACAAAGCTGTGATCCATTAAGGGAAAAAATTAAAGGGAAATGAAAATAGAAAACATCAAAAATTTACTAGAACAAAAAAAATAATATTCATATTAAAAGTGAATATTCTTCACATTTTAGATCTGAAAAATAGAATGAATTAAATTAGACTTGATATTTGATTTTAATAAATAATAAATTCAGGATAAGATTAGAACATTTTAAATCAAATTCATAGGAAATATCCAAATTAAAGCACACAGGAAAATATAGAAAAATACTGGAAAATATAAATGTAAACGTCTAACCTATTTTTAATTGAAGCTCCATAAAATATTATGTCCTATAATATTGTGACAGTAGCAAAAAGCTAACAGCTTTAAAAAAAGAAAAAAAATTAAAATATTAACCCATATTAACTCAAGGACAATGTCATCTGTAGCAAGCTGAATGAATATAAAGAATAGCCCATAATGACACCTTCTAGTAAACTGTAAAGAACAATACAGAAACTAAGCAATTAAAAAAAAAAACAAGTGGAAAAAAATATAAATATCATCTTCAAAAGAATAGGGAATATACTGATAAAAATATATGATTCATCAATAGAAACAATGGAAGTCAACCATTCAATATTATTTGCCAATGTGTATTTTAAAGATTTTGTTCTTCTGTCTTCATTCATTCTCATATTCTTATCAGTCATCTATATCTTGTTGAAAAATATTTCAGCTGAGATCTCACTCTGGAGTATCATGCTGCATGTCCCTTCAGGCAATTCAAACATATACCTCTGGTCCTGAACTTAAGTTACTCATCCTCCCGATGTCCTATTCTAGAATTTCATCATGGCAATGATCTGTTAACCTTGCTGTTGAATTTTGAATGAATACCAAGTATCCATGAAGGCTTGCTTTTCACTACTAGATAAATTGTTTATGCTTTAGTTTCCCTCATTGCGTTTGTTAATCATACCCCACCCTTTTCTGTCATAGCACTGCTAACTCTATGTGTGATTACTAGATACATAACTCTCTCTCTCACTGCAATAGAAGGTTATAATCTCAAGGTTGATTGCTTCTGTGGGTAACATTATATGCCTAGATCTTAGCACAGTGTCTATTGCATTATTGGTTGTCAATATATATTTAAGGAATTAATGAATACTTCTTTGCTTCTACATGTATTCTTACAATAAGTTCCTTTTACCTAAATTTATCTGCATCTGTGACTTTCTTGCCATAAGATAAACCTAAGGACATGTTTGGTACCTGTCATTTTTCTCAAGTGTTATTCACTATTACTCCTAAGCCTCTGTCCCTACTACTTCCTCTCCTTGAAATGTCCTCCATATCTTTTTGCATTTAGGCCAGACTTTTTCATTATCTAAACATAACAGGATGTACCTTTTCCTTGAGGCATGCTTCAACTTTGTAAGTTTAGGGTAACTAGCTCTCTTTTCATGAACTAATATCAGTAGATTTCTCCTCTATTATAAACCATTGTCTATGAGATTGTAAATATGTTAAGGTAAAAACCATTACATTTGTGTTCAGGGTATAGACTTTGTAGTCAATAAGTATTTATTGAGTAAACATAAATGGCCAATTGGCTTTGAATCAGAGAAAATCATTCAATTATTCTTTTCACTGAAAAACATATGCCAGGTGTTTCAGAAATCAAAAGTCTCCATAGACATTATCTTTTAAGATTCATCTTACCACTTAAATCATATATTTAATAGATGAATTGATTAATTTATTCAACATCACATAATTGAGAAACTGAATATTTGTTAAACATCAGTTCTAGAACCTAAAAAGTACTGGTGTAGGCCCTAAGTGGGAAAAAAATGTTAGGTGTTGATCTGTAAATGAATATAACATGGAGTAGAAGCAGATGTTTGTGTCAACTAGAGAATTAACAATGATGAGGGAATATTCAAGTCCACTGTGAAGGAGAGTTAAACAGAGGCTTTGGGGAGAAGCACTGGTAAATTTGAGAGTCAAAAATTGGTTGTTTTCAAAATAAGAGGAAAAATAAATTATATGCATAGGGATTATATGCTTAAAGTAATGGAGAAACTGATTTAAAAAATTAAACACATTTAGAAAACTGTAGTTCTCTCAATAGGGTTTGGATTTAGCACATAATGAGAAAGAAATTACTTATTGGATATGTAGCTAAGGTAATAAGAGGCTACACTTCTTGTGTGCTAAATTGCTTAAGTCATGTCCAACTCTTTGCAATCCCATGGACTATAGCCCTCCAACCTCCTCTGTCCATGGGATTCTCAAGGCAAGAATACTGGAGTGGGCTGCCATGACCCCCTCCAGGGGATCTTCTTGGTCATGCGTTATGCCATGCTAAACGTACTGACTTTTCTGTGCAGGTAATAGAAAGTCTTTGTTAGGTTTTAAATAATGTAGTGATATAAAAATTAATGTAGAAAGAGTACTCTGTGGGCAGTATCTACATGTTGGAAAGCAGAGGCTAGGATAGAAAGATCAATTTAGAACAAATTCTGAGGATGATGGAGGATTGAACTGAAAAAAAAAAAGTGCAGTGAGTTTGCAGTATAATTAAGCAAGACTCAGTTGCCTATTATGTATGAGCACCAGAAACGTATAAGTGAATAACAAGAGATTTCAGACTTAGCCAACATCATCTCGGGGCCCTCGATAGTAGTAGAGATAATGAGAGGCAGTGGAATGTGCAAATCTTGCTTTTATGTAAAGAAATCATCTGTGGTATTAATGAGTTAACAACTATCATGATTTCATAATATTGCTTATATTGTATTTTACTTGGTTTGGCTTCTATGAGTTTTTTAAAAAAGCTTAGGGAGAAAATAAAAATAAAAGTGATTCACTTTTATTCTCTCACAATGCTACTGTTGTTTCTCATGTGTTGCAAATAGAAATGTATAGCTCATCTTTGACCTCCTATCCCAGTGGAAAAGGAAGTGTGTTAAAGGAGCCAGCCAATATTCACAACTGCTGGTTGTAGGTATTCACTCTTATCTTTTCATTTTGAATTATCTTATGAGAAACTGACTAAAGAAATATTCCTACACTGGTCTTTACTACAAAATAGATCCAGAAAAAAGAGGGCAAAATAGTACCTTCTGGTTCAGTTCAGTTCAGTCGCTCAGTTGTGTCCGACTCTTTGCGACCGCATGAACTGCAGCACGCCAGGCCTCCCTGTCCATCACCAACTCCTGGAGTTCACTCAAACTCATGTCCATCGAGTCAGTGATGCCATCCAGCCATCTCATCCTCTGTCATCCCCTTCTCCTCCTGACCTCAATCCCTCCCAGCATTAGAGTCTTTTCCAAGGAGTCAGCTCTTCGCATGAGGTGGCCAAAGTATCAGAGTTTCAGCTTTAGCATTATTCCTTCCAAAGAACACCCAGGACTGATCTCCTTTAGAATGGACTGGTTGGATCTCCTTGCAGTCCAAGGGATTCTTGAGAGTCTTCTCCAACACCACAGTACAAAAACATCAATTCTTCGGCACTCAGCTTTCTTCACAGTCCAACTCTCACATCCATACATGACCACTGGAAAAACCATAGCCTTGACTAGATGGACCTTTGTTGGCAAAGTAATGTCTCTGCTTTTCAATATGCTATCTAGTTTGGTCATAACTTTCCTTCCAAGGAGTAAGCATCTTTTAATTTCATGGCTGCAATCACCATCTGCCATGATTTTGGAGCCAAAAAAATAAAGTCTGACTATAGTAACTATAACCAGAGTTTGCTTTCCCTAAGAGATAATGAAATGGCTGTTTGCTTCTGAAGATGAGATCCTTTGTCTTCTGTCCTTCCTCTGTCCCTCCATCCCTTCCTTCTTATTTCCTTTCCTTCCTCCCTTCTTTCATTGCTTCTTTCCTCCCTCTCCACTCTCTCCTTCCTCCTTTCCTCTCTTTTCCTCCCTCTGTCTCTCTCCAAAGTTTTATAGGCATATGTCCTATTGTGCTTTAATGTAAAAGTTAATATTGAAATTGATGGTTACAAATGAATTTAGAAAACCAGCCAACCTAATACTGTTGGTGAACTTTAAAGACTAACAATAACAAACAATGAAATAATTTAATATTATCAACCTTTATTCTTTTAGCACTAATGCAAATTGTTCCTTGCATGTAGGTTGCTAAGCAATGGCCTGAAAGTGTTTTTGTTGACCATAAGTGCAATTCTGTGTGGTCCCAAAAAGCAGAGGCATTCCCTCAATCTTTTTTGAGCTATCATATTTTATTATCAAGCCATGCTTTCAAAATGGCAGAATTCTGTATAAATGAAAACACTATGTATGCTGTGCAAACAATTTCATATGTTCTTCACAATTTCATTCCATCCAATAGTGATCTTGGCAGCACAATTATCATTAAAAGTACATATGAAATATGTAATCAAACTGAGTAGAGTCAGGAAAAACATTACTTTTAATATATGCTGAAAATAATCAGAAATATATATTTAAACAACTCAAGCACATGATAAGAATAATGTAGGAATTATATTATTTTTTAATTTTCTTATAAATTACTATATTATAAAATTATTATAAAAGTATAACATCAACATTGGATTAGCTGAAGAGGGGAGGACTAGAACCATAAAAAGAAACATATACTAATTTTCCCGGGAGAAATGGAAAAGGGGATGAAGATTGTCCATGATATGATAAAATGTAAGATCACCAGATCAAAAGTTCAGAGTTATCTAATACAGCAGCGGGATCTAGGGAGATTATATTTTAAAATTCAAAGTTATATTAAGGAACTGTATAGTATGCTCGTTGTACTATCTCAGGCATAAGAAAAGTGAACCACATGATTTCTTTCCTATAATATATTAGTAAATAGAACTCTATGAGGAAATAAGAAATAAATCAAGTTGTTCTTATTTCATTCACTCTTTGTGAAGTTGAAGTCATGAAATTTGGCTTAGGGATTTAGGCTTATATATTCCTTAACCAATGGTAAATATGGCTTCTAATTCCATATTTTGAATATGTCATTATTATCCTTATGATTATACAGTGGAAGTGAGAATAGATTTACGGGACTAGATCTGATAGATAGAGTGCCTGATGAACTATGGAATGAGGTTTATGACATTGTCCAGGAGACAGGGATCAAGACCATCCCCATGGAAAAGAAATGCAAAAAAGCAAAATGGCTGTCTGAAGAGGCCTTACAAACAGCTATGAAAAGAAGAGAAGTGAAAAGCAAAGGAGAAAAGGAAAGATATAAACATCTGAATGCAGAGTTCCAAAGAATAGCAAGAAAAGATAAGAAATCCTTCCTCAGCGATCAATGCAAAGAAATAGAGGAAAACAACAGAATGGGAAACTCTAGGGATCTCTTCAAGAAAATCAGAGATACCAAAGGAATATTTCATGCAAAGATGGGCTCGATAAAGGACAGAAATGGTATGGAACTAACAGAAGCAGAAGATATTAAGAGGAGGTGGCAAGAATATGCAGAAAAACTATACAAAAAGATCTTGATGACCAAGATAATCACGATGGTGTGATCACTGACCTAGAGCCAGACATCCTGGAATGTGAAGTCAAGTGGGCCTTAGAAAGCATCACTAAGAACAAAGCTAGTGGAGGTGATGGAATTCCAGTTGAGCTATTCCAAATCCTGAAAGATGATGCTGTGAAAGTAATGCACTCAATATGCCAGCAAATTTGGAAAACTCGGCAGTGGCCACAGGACTTGAAAAGGTCGGTTTTCATTCCAATCCCAAAGAAAGACAATGCAAAAGAATGCTCAAACTACCCCACAATTGCACTCATCTCAGACGCTGGTAAAGTAATGCTAAAAATGCTCCAAGCCAGGCTTCAGCAATATGTGAACCGTGAACTTCCTGATGTTCAAGCTGGTTTTAGAAAAGGCAGAGGAACCAGACATCAAATTGCCAACATTTGCTGGATCATGGAAAAAGCAAGAGAGTTCCAGAAAAACATCTATTTCTGCTTTATTGACTATGCCAAATCCTTTGACTGTGTGGATCACAATAAACTGTGGAAAATTCTGAAAGAGATGGGAGTACCAGACCACATGACCTGCCTCTGGAGAAACCTATATGCAGGTCAGGAAGCAACAGTTAGAACTGGACATGGAACAACAGACTGGTTCCAAATAGGAAAAGGAGTACGTCAAGGCTGTATATTGTCATCCTGCTTATTTAACTTATATGCAGAGTACATCATGAGAAATGCTGGGCTGGAAGAAGCACAAGCTGGAATCAAGATTGCTGGGAGAAATATCAATAACCTCAGATATTCAGATGACACCACCCTTATGGCTCAAAGTGAGGAGGAACTAAAAAGCCTCTTGAGGAAAGTGAAAGAGGAGCGTGAAAAAGTTGGCTTAAAGCTCAACATTCAGAAAACGCAGATCATGGCATCCAGTCCCATCACTTCATGGGAAATAGATGGGGAAACAGTGGAAACAGTGTCAGACTTTATTTTGGGGGGGCTCCAAAATCCCTGCAGATGGTGACTGCAGCCATGAAATTAAAAGACGCTTACTCCTTGGAAGAAAAGTTATGACCAACCTAGATAGCATATTCAAAAGCAGAGACATTACTTTACCAACAAAGGTCTATGTAGTCAAGGCTATGGTTTTTCCAGTGGTCATGTATAGATGTGAGAGTTGGACTGTGAAGAAAGCTGAGCGCTGAAGAATTGATGCTTTTGAACAGTGGTGTTGGAGAAGACTCTTAAGAGTCCCTAGGACTGCAAGAAGATCCAACAAGTCCATTCTGAAGGAGATCAGCCCTGGGATTTCTTTGGAGGGAATGATGCTGAAGCTGACCCTCCAGTAGTTTGGCCACCTCATGCGAAGAGTTGACTCATTGGAAAAGACTCTGATGCTAGGAGGGATTGGGGGCAGGAGGAGAATGGGACGACAGAGGATGAGATGGCTGGATGGCATCACTGAGTCAATGGATGTGAGTCTGAATGAACTCCAGGAGTTGGTGATGGACAGGGAGACCTGACGTGCTGCGATTCATGGGGTCACAAAGAGTCGGACATGACTGATCAACTGAACTGAACTGATGACATGTTTCTTGAAGGAATGGATCCCAGAGATATATTGAATCACAGATTCAAGTTTACTTAAGTATTGCAGCAAGTAGCATTTGAAGGTTTCTCTAATGCCTATTAAAATGTTTAATGAAAGAAAAAATAGATGACTATAACTAACACTGCTGAATGGGAAATAGGAAAGTTGTTAAGAGAGTAAATCCTAAGAGTTCCATCACAAGGAAAAATATTTCCTTTTCTTTTTTTCTTTTGGCTTTGTTTTATGAGAAGATGGATTAACATATTAAGAACTTCTTATGGTAATCATTTCACAATACAGGTAAATCAAATCATCATGCTCTACACCTTAGGTCTTACAATGATGCATGTCAATTATTTCTCTATAGAACCGGGAGAAAAATAATACAGATGGCTTATCTTTTGTTAAGGGAAGTCATACTGGGTAAAAATAAATGTCACATAACCATGTACAAAAAAAGCAGAAGTCACAATAAATCATTTTTAAATCATCTATGCCTAAACTACATTAACTGAAGTGAAATATCTAGGATATACATTGCAAGAGGTAATAGTAATTGAAACCGTTACAAAATATAACCTTCCAAGTTTATTTTGCATTAATTTTTTCTTCCAGTTTTAATGAAATATGGTTGACACACAACACTGTATAAGTTTAAGGTGTACTGTGATCCTTTGACTTACATACATCAAGAACTGATTACTGCAATGCTTTTAGTAAATATATATCATTTCATGTAGATACAAAATAAAAGAAAAATATTTTACTTGTGATGGAACTCTTAGAATTTACTCTCTTTATAACTTTCAAATATAACATAAGTGTAAGTAAGTAAGTGAAAGTCTCTTAGCCGTGTCTGACTCTTTGCGACCCCAGGGATTATACAGTCCATGGAATTCTCCAGTGCCGAATACTGGAGTGGGTAGCCTTTCCCTTCTCCAGGGGATCTTCCCAACCCAGGGATTGAACCCAGGTCTCCTGGATTGCAGACAGATTCTTTACCAGCTGAGCCACAAAGAAGCCTATAACATAAAGGAGTGTTAATTATATTGATCAGGTTGTAACTTGAATCCCTAAGACATTTTAAATCTTACAACAATTCTCTTTCCTTCCCAACCTCCCACCTCTGAAAACAACAAGGAAGATCTCTTTTTCTACAAGATTGTTTTTTGAAGTATAATTGAACTACAGCATTGTGTTAGTTTCTGGTACACAACATAGTGATTCAATATTTTCCTATATTATAAAATGATCACCACTGTAAGTCTAGTTACCATCTATCACCATACAGATATATTACTGTATTATTGACAATATTCCTGTGCTGCACATTTCATCTTTGTGACTCATTTATTTTGTAGCTGAAAGTTTATATAGAGGTATAATTTCCCTCACCTATTTCATTCATCCCTCCCTCCCCATCTCCTCTGACAACCACCTGTTTGTTCTCTGTATATGTGACTCTGTTTCTGTTTTCTTATATTTGCTCATTCGTTTTGTTTTTTAGATTCTTATATCAGTCAGTTCAGTCGCTCAGTCATGTCCGACCCTTTGCGACCCCATGAACTGCAGCACGCCAGGCCTCACTGTCCATCACCAACTCCCGGAGTTCACTCAGACTCACGTCCATCAAGTCAGTGATGCCATCCAGCCATCTCATCCTCTGTCGTCCCCTTCTCATCCTGCCCACAAACCCTCCCAGCATCAGAGTCTTTTCCAATGAGTCAACTCTTCACATGAGGTGGCCAAAGTACTGGAGTTTCAGGTTCAGCATTATTCCTTCCAAAGAATACCCAGGGCTGATCTCCTTTAGGATGGACTGGTTGGATCTCCTTGCAGTCCAAGGGACTCTCAAGAGTCTTCTCCAACACCACAGTTCAAAAGCATCAATTCTTTGGTGCTCAGCCTTCTTCACAGTCCACCTCTCACATCCATACATGACCACAGGAAAAACCATAGCCTTGAATAGATGGAGCTTTGTTGGCAAAGTAATATCTCTGTTTTTGAATATACTATCTAGGTTGGTCATAACTTTGCTTCCAAGGAGTAAGCGTCTTTTAATTTCATGGCTGCAATCACCATCTGCAGGGATTTTGAAGCCCAAAAGAGTAAAGTCTGACACTGTTTCCACTGTTTCCCCATCTATTTCCCATGAAGTGATGGGACCAGATGCCATGATCTTCGTTTTCTGAATGTTGAGCTTTAAGCCAACTTTTTCACTCTCCACTTTCACTTTCATCAAGAGGCTTTTCAGTTCCTCTTCACTTTCTGCCATAAGGGTGGTGTCATTTGCATATCTGAGATGATTGATATTTCTCCCGGCAATCTTGATTCCAGCTTGTGCTTCTTCCAGCCTAGCATTTCTCATGATGTACTCTGCTGCTGCTGCTAGTGCTGCTGCTAAGTCACTTCAGTCATGTCTGACTCTGTGCGACCCCATAGACGGCAGCCCACCAAGCTCCCCAGTCCCTGGGATTCTCCAGGCAAGAACACTGAAGTGTGCTGCTATTTCCTTCTCCAATGCATTAAAAGATGCTTACTCCTTGGAAGGAAAGTTATGACCAACCTAGACAGCATATTGAAAAGCAGAGACATTACTTTGCCAACAAAGGTCCTTCTAGTTTTCCAGTGGTCATGTATGGATGTGAGAGTTGGACTGTGAAGAAAGCAGAGCGCCAAAGAACTGATGCTTTCAAACTGTGGTGTTGGAGAAGACTCTTTAGAGTCCCTTGGACTGAAAGTGAAGTCCCTCAGTCATGTCTGACCCACAGTGACCCCATGGACTGTAGCCTTCCAGGCTCCTCCATCCATGGGATTTTCCAGGCAAGAGTACTGGAGTGGGAGGCCATTGCCTTCTCCATATGTACTCTGCATATAAGTTAACATAGCAGGTGACAATATACAGCTTTGACGTACTCCTTTTCCTATTTGGAACCAGTCTGTTGTTCCATGTCCAGTTCTAACTGTTGCTTCCTGACCTGCATATAGATTTCTCAAGAGGCAGGTCAGGTGGTCTGGTATTCCCATCTCTTTCAGAATTTTCCACAGTTTATTGTGATCCACACAGTCAAAGGCTTTGGCATAGTCAATAAAGCAGAAATAGATGTTTTTCTGGAACTTTCTTGCTTTTTCAGTGATTCAGTGGATTTTTGCAATATGATCTGTGATTCCTCTGCCTTTTCTAAAACCAGCTGGAACATCTGGGAGTTCACTATTCACAATTCTTATATAAGTGAAATCATATAGTATTTAGCTTTGTCTTTCAAGGAGTTGGAGCTCTAGAGTGTGACTTTGTGCAGATTCTAGTCTTTGTTAACTTTTTTTACCTCTCTATGCCTTCTTTTCTTCATCTGTAAAGCAGATATAAAAAATTATATATATGATTATTATGCTAATTATAGGACATAATCTATGCAAAAGAACCAGATCCATAACAATTGTATAATGCATGTTAGCTATTATTTTTATTATTACCCAAAATATTAGCCATTGTTATTTATGTTTATTATTTGGTTTCCAAACTTTGAAAAAGTAAAAGAAGTTATTTTTTAAACAAAACTAAGAATTAGTTTTTGCAGTGAGCAGATTCTATGGAAGAGATGCATGTTAATTATTTGGTAAATGTAGTATCAACAGCATTTCTGTGTAATTTTTATTTGTAAAGTAAGATTATATACTTTTATATCCAATTAATTTTAATACCATATTAATTGCAATCAATGTGGAAACATAATTTTTAATAGCTAATTGCTATTTTAAGTGGAGAAAGAGCCAGAGATTTATAATAAAACAGTGACTTAGACTTCCAGAAAAATTGTTTAAAATGCTGTGTATATAACATGAAGAAAAACTGAAAATGCAAATTTCCAAGGAAACAATGTGTTTAATACTAATTCTATGTATATCACTAGATAAAACCTTATAGAGCTTTTGCTGATAGGTCAAATTCATTACAAGTAGTAAAAGTGTGCTGAGGCTCTAGCATAAATGCATGTGATTATGATTAAAACATCCAAAGATGTTGAATAGATTAAATATATTAACATATAATACTGTAGAAAGGCAGAGATGAGCATGCCTAAACACAAGCTATTTCATTTGCTTGGATAAATAGAATTCTTAATGCAGTAGAACCACAAATGATTGCAAGAGTAAATTTTACATTTCTTCCTAGATATTAAAAAGTTTGCATGAAATGAAGTTTCTTCCATGATTCGTATCAATTTGTAAGGTAGGCAACTCAGTTTGCCACAGGAAATATATCTTTATGAAGCATAACAAAATCCAATTTACCAGTAAAATCCATTTACATTAAAACCAAAGACTAATCTTCATGTAATCCTTTAATTGTATCATAATAATGAATGATGAAGAGATACCTCTAGTGAGTACTTACTTATTCTGATTATTTTCAATTTTACTTGATAGAAATTATCTTCTACAGGAATGAAAAGGTATATGGAAAGGTCACATTACTTCTTGTAACCAGGAGACTTATTTAAGCTATACTAGTCCTGGGTGTTCATTTGAAGGACTGATGCTAAAGCTGAAACTCCAATACTTTGGCCACCTCATGCAAAGAGTTGACTCATTGGAAAAGACCCTGATGCTGGGAGGGATTGGGGGCAGGAGGAGAAGGAGACAACAGGGGATGAGATGGCTGGATGGTATCACTGACTTGATGGACGTGAGTTTGAGTGAACTCTGGGAGTTGGTGATAGACAGGGAGGCCTGGTGTGCTACGGTTTATGGGGTCGCAGAGTCGGACATGACTGAGTGACTGAAATGAACTGAACTGATTAATGGAACAATAAAAGAATATTCACATTTTTGTAGGGTCATAGAGAATGTAACTGCATAATGATGTTTTTAAAACCTAATCTGAAATATATAAAATCTTTCTAATTCCAAAAAAATTCTCCTACACAATGACTGAATGTTGCTAAAAGTGTCACATTCCTGATGACTGTATAAAATTTTGTTTAGAGTGAAAATTTACAAAATCTTTCTAAAATTTATATTGAGATGTCAACTGACAAAAATAGTTAAGAAAACACTTAAGAACAAAGATGAAATTACACTATTAGATATTATACTTTATTATAAAGTTATTTACAATAACTTCCTGGAGAAGGAAATGGCAACCCACTCCAGTGTTCTTGCCTTGAGAATCCCAGGGACAGGTGAGCCTGGTGGGCTGCTGTCTATGGGGTCGCACAGAGTCGGACACGACTGAAGCAACTTAGCAGTAACAGTAGCAGCATAAAGTTATAGCAGTTGATAGTTTTGAATGAGGAAATAATCTGACCTCATATTTGACTGTAAAAATATCACACTGACTCCATGTTAAAAATAAACTGAATAAGGACTGGGGCATATTATAGTAGAGCAGTTAGGATAACCAAAAAAGTAGAAGATGGTGATTTCTAGCATGGTAATATTAATACAGTTGATTAAATACATGATGATATTCTGATTATATTCTGAAGGTACAAGCAATAAAATTTGCAGATATAGTGAATATGCAATATAATAAAAGTGAAAAATAAGAGATATCTCCAAGTATTTTAACCTGAGCATCAGGAAGCATAGAAGAGAGAACATGTGGTATTGGTGAAATGGATCAGAGTTGCTTAGTTGTGGAGATAGTAGGTCCCAAGGAGAGGTTTAGTTAGGATATACAAATTGTGGTATCGAAACTATAGAAATAATAACTGTTATCATAATAAGTTTTCTGAAATATATGATTAATTTGGATTTTTTTTTATTTATTGCAGATATCTGAGATCAGTTTGGATTAATATATTTTCATTTATATTTTAGGTTATAATCCAAAGCTACTTAATTTTATTGTTTAAATGCTTCTAGTTTTTCCAATTGGTAGATCTCTCATGTGCCCCTTTGATAGAGAATCACATTGGTGTTTATTCTTTTACTTTCTTTTCTGCTCATTTTTGGTTTTTCTTTTCATGCACTTCTGGCACTACAATATACTTTACATTCATCTGGTGCATTTTTTTACTACCAGAATCAGCCATTTCCCCAAAGATTCCTTGTTTATTTTGCTGGAAAATTATATTAGGAATCAAGATATGGTTTTAGATGTGATCATGGATACTGGGGTTTCATTACTGCTAAATCAACTCAGCTGAAAGAGGAAGGAAACCCATAAATGGATAGTAACTTGTTTATGCACACACACATAAACACATACACATTATCATTTGTATCTACATTATGCTACTCATGAGTTTATACTAATGTTGCTAGTTCTAATCTGTTACCACATGAATAAATCTAATGTTCCAGTCTTGCTTGCCAATTCTAATCTAGCCTTCCACTCTTGTTGCTAATTCTAATCTGTTACCAAATGAATAAATCTTACCTTCTGCTCTTGTTAATCTCCCTCCACCAAATGTGAGAAACCTGGCTCCCGCCATCATCATTTTGTACAAAATTGTTTAACTCTAATATGTATATCAGTTTGGAATTTTACCCCTATATGAAACAAGCTTGTTAACCACAGTATAGTGGTTTTGTACAGATTTTGGTATTGGTTTTAAAAAAAAATCTACATTGTTCAAAGTTACTTATGTCAGTAAGGTAGTTTCATATATTTGTAATATAGTTATACCACTTTTTTCACATTCTTCATTTCATTCTTTTATCTTTTGCCAGCATATCTCAAGTCATTGAATACACAGAGAGTTGCTATGTGTACTATAACATTATATATGTCTTTAAAAATAAATTACAATACTTTCAGTTCAGTTGCTCAGTCATGTCTGACTCTGCAGCCCCATGGACTGTAGCACACCAGGCCTCCCTGTCCATCACCAACTCCCAGAGTTCACTCAAACTCATGTCCATTGAGTCGGTGATGACCTCCACCCATCTCATCCTCTGTCGTCCACTTCTCCTCCTGCCCTCAGTCTTTCCAAGCATCAGGGTCTTTTCAAATGAGTCAGTTCTTTGCATCAGGTAGCCAAAGTATTGGAGTTTCAGCTTCAACATCAGTCTTTCCAGTGAACACTCAGGACTGATTTCCTTTAGGATGGTCTGGTTGGATGTTCTTGCAGTCCAAGGGACTCTCAAGAATCTTCTCCAACACTGCAGTTCAAAAACATCAATTCTTTGGTGCTCAGCTTTCTTTCTAGTCCAGCTCTCACATCCATACATGACCACTGGAAAATCCATAGCTTTGTCTAGATGGATTTTGTTGGCAAAGTAATGTCTCTGCTTCTTAATATGCTGTCTAGGTTGGTCATAATTTTTCTTCTAAGGAGCAAGTGTCTTTTAATTTCATGACTATAATCACCATCTGCAGTGATTTTGGAGCCCCCCCAAATTAAATCTGTCACTGTTTCCATTGCTTCCCCATCCATTTGCCATGAAGAAATGAGATCAGATGCTATGATGTTAGTTTTCTGAATGTTGAGTTTTAAGCCAGCTTTTTCACTCTCCTTTCACCTTCATCAAGAGGCTCTTTAGTTCTTCACTTTCCGTCATAAGGGTTGTGTCATCTGTACATCTGAGGTTACTGATATTTCTCCCGGCAATCTTGATTCCAGCCTGTGCTTCATCCAGCCCAGTGTTTCTCATGAGTTTAACACCCTAAAAATCCCCTTTACATCTCCTACTAACTATCCTCTCTTTCTATACCCACAAACCTGGTTACCAATGATATTTTTACCATGTCTATAGTTTTGTCTTTTTCAGGATGTCATATAAATGAAATAATACAGTATGTTGTCTTTCACATTTGCTTTCTTCACTTTGCAATATGCACTTAATATTCATGCATGTTATTTTGTGATTTGATAGCTCATTTCCTTTTACTACTGAATAATATCCTATTGTATCAGTTCAGTTCAGTCACTCAGTCATATCCTACTCTTTGCAACCCCATGGACTGCAGTATGCCAGGCCTCCCTGTCCATCACCAACTCCCATAGTTTACCCAAACTCATGTCCATTAAGTCAATGATGCCATCCAACCATCTCATCCTCTGTTGTCCCCTTCTCCTCTTGCCCTCAATCTTTCCCAGCATCAGGGTCTTTTCAAATAAGTCAGTTCTTCGCATTAGGTGGCCAAAGTATTGGAGTTTCAGCTTCAACATCAGTCCTTCCAATGAACATTCAGGACTGATTTCCTGATCCTATTGTATAGATGTATCAAATTATCCATTCACCTATTGAAAGGCATGTTAGTTGCGCCCAGTTTTTGGCAATTAACATTTAAGTTGCTACAAACATTCATGCCCTGGTCTTTTTGTGAATAATAAGCTTTCAAAAATAATTGGGTAAAAAACCTAGGCATGCAATCGCTAGATCCTGTGGCAAAACTATGTTTGAAAGTGAATGTGAAAGTCACTCAGTTGTGTCTGATTTTTTGCAACCCCATGGACTATACAGTCCATGGAATTCTCCAGGCCAGAATACTGGAGGGGGTAGCCTTTTCCTTCTCCAGGGGATCTTCCCAATCCAGGGATCGAACCCAGGACTCCCACATTGCAGGTGCATCCTTTGCCTGCTGAGCCACAAGGGAAGCCCTATGTTTACTATGTTTACCTCTAAAGTAAACTATGTTTACCTGTATAAGAAATTACCAAGCTGTCTTCCAAAGTGTCTGTCTTTTATCACTCTCGCCAGCAATGAGTTCCTGGTGTTCTGCATCCTTGCTAGCAATTGGTACTATCAGTTTTTGTTTTTTTGTTTTTTTCTTATTGCTAGATATGTAGTAGCATTTCATTGTTATTTTGATTTAAAATTCCCTAATGAAAAATGATGTCAATTAGTATTTCATAGGTTTATTTGACCTTTGAATTTTTTGGGGTGAGGTGTCTGTACTAATATTTCCTATTATTAAAATTTTTATTGTTAATTTTTAAGAGTATTTTTGTATATCTTAGACACAAGTCCTTTATCAAATGTATATTTTGAAAGGTTTTTCTCTCAGTCTGTGGATTGTAATTTTTATTCTCTTAACAGTGTCTTTCACAAAGATGAAGTAGAATTTCAGAAGTCTAAAAATCTTTTATTTTGTCCCATCTCTGTCTCTTTCTAGCAGTGTTTCTGCTGGTATAGTATTCCCAGGAACCTTGTTGGTCACCCATGTAATACATGAAGGGTCACACCATTGGGCAAGAGTTCTCTACACATCCTTCCTGGATAAACCAATCTGTAATCCTGGCTTCTGCTGAAATGGTTTATTAGAGCCAAACATGATATCCTTAATCTTTCAGTAAAAACCTTTCCACCTATACCCTGGCCTTCCCTCCAGAGCATGCTTTTCCAAGGCTAAATTTCATAGTTTTAGCTAGGAAATTTAAATTTCCTCATTTCCTTTGCAATCTGGGTAGATTGAGAATTTCCCAAGTCACCAGATGTTTATTTTTGTTGGGAAATTCCTTCCTCAATTTATCTTGCTCTCACATTTTACTATAAGCACAGGGAGAAACCAGGCTGATAATTTCAACATTTTTCTTGGAAATCTCCTCAGCTAATTTTATCTATTACAAATTCTGCTTACCACTTAAAAGTGAAATAAATTCAACCGAGTTTAATGCTGCTTTATAACAGGAATTGCCATTCCTCCTGTCTCTAATAACACATTCCTCATTTCTTTTCGAACTCTCACCAGTCATCTTCAGTGCTCATGTTTTTAACCAGTCATCTCTTTAGGACAACCTAGAGAAGGCATGGCACCCCACTCCAGTACTCTTGCCTGGAAAATCCCATGGACGGAGGAGCCTGGTAGGTTGCAGACCATGGGGTCGCGAAGAGTCGGACACGACTGAGCGACTTCACTTTCACTTTTCCCTTTCATGCATTGGAGAAGGAAATGGCAACCCACTCCAGTGTTCTTGCCTGGAGAATCCCAGGGACGGGGGAGCCTGGTAGGCTGCCATCTATGGGGTCACACAGACTCGGACACGACTGAAGCGACTTAGCAGCAGCAGACTTTTTCCATCATGTGCATCTAAATTCTCTCAGCCTCTTCTCATTGTCCAATTCCAAAGTCATTACAGGTTAATAAAAATTTGATATGGTAGCACTTCACTTACTAGTGACAGAGTGTGCATTAATTTCCTAGGGCAATCATAATAAATTATTATAAACTTGGTGACTTAAAACAACACAAACTTATCTTCTCATAATTTTGGAGGCCGTAAGTCCAAAATCAACGTATCAATAGGGATGGTTCCTTTTGGGGACTCTTAGGGACAGTCTGTTCCATGCCTCTCTCCTAGATTCTGGTGACTGTCAGCATGTCTTGATTTTCCTGTTTTTAGATGTATCATATTAGCTTCTGTCTCCTTTAACTTATGAAACAAGCCATTGGCTTTAGGCCCCATACATAATCCTGAATGATCTCATCTCAGCATCCTTAACTTAATGACATAGTCAAGATCTTATTTTCAGATAAGACCACAGTCACATGTACCAGGGTTTAGCATTTGGACATACCCCTTTGAGGAAACTATTAATGCATTAAAATAACCAGTATAATTTCCTTCTTAACTGAAGAACTTTCTTATATATTTCTTGCAGGGTGTGTCTGATGACAATGACCTCCCTTACTTTTTGTTTGTCAAAAATGGTCTTCAATGATTTTCAATTCTAAACTTACATTATGTATAGATAATATCCAAACCATAAAAAATAAATGCCCTTAAATCTTTGATACACACATGGTATGAATACCAAAAGTATTTAATATAGCAATGGTGGTGGTGGTGGTTGAGTCGCTAAGTTGTTTCCGACTCTTGTGACCCCATGGACTGTATAGCCCACCAGGCTTCTCCATCCATGGGATTCTCCAGGCAAGAATACTGGAGTGGGTTGCCATTCCCTTCTCCAGGGGATCTTCCAGACCCAGGTCTCCTGCATTACAGGCAGTTTCTTAACCCACCGAGCTATGAGGGAAGCCCCTAATAGAAAATTTTAAAAGAAATATGTGATGAGGAGGAAGATGATCATTATTATTATTTGTTTTCTGAGGTAATTTCAAGGACATGAAATTTAGGATACAGAGCCAACTTGACAAACTTAAACTTCTCACAATAACCTGCTATACCAAAAAATATTTCTCTTCAAGCTGTGGTATCAGGTAGGGAAATTAAAACTAAGATATATTGATTTCTTCAGTTTTATTCTATAAACTTTATATATTTCTATCATTAAATTTGTATTTTAAAAAGTTTTAACACTGAGAGTACTAAGAGGAGACAAGTTATTTTCATGTAAAAATGGATTCTTTGAGGTTTTTTTTCTCCCATCCATGGCTTAAAGCTAATTTTCTGAAATAAGCCAAGAGAAAAAAATCACTTTTTTCAAACTGTTGAGCTCTGGGGAAAAACATTTTGATTATCATATTTGATTATATTAACATAAAAAAGTGTCTATTTTAAAGTCAAAAAGCTTTGTTTTTCTCTAAAGTTCGTTATACCTCCAATATAAAATTTTATTTATGGTTTTAACTGTGTCAGTCAGCTATTGTCACAATGCCATTGCATAGAATCTACTCCAAAACAAAGATTCATGCATCAATAAGCCTCTATATCAATATTCATGAATCTGAATGCAGCTACAGGATAGCACATTTAAGCTGAGCTCAGTTGTAAAGCTCTTCTTCATACCACAGGTTGATAGGGCTTGGCTTTTTCCTTACAAGTTCAGCTAAGTTAAACTTTGCATGTGTTATATTAACTGAAGGAAAGCCAGTGGAGCAAGAAATAAAGCCCATTCATGTAAGCATGTTTTTAACCCCTTACTCTGTCAGGCATATTATTATTAATGCTCAGTTGGCCAAAGCAAGTTACATGGAATGGAACACAGATTCAGAAACAGGCTTTAAGAATTGCCAAAATTAATTAAATCTACCATTGCCTACTCTTCATCATAATTATTTATGATTATTCCACACACAAAGTTCACTCACCTGCTCTTTTCAAGATTTACTTATTGTTGCTTAGGATCTCACAATCTGTATCATGTTTGGAGTCAGTTATTATTATTAACCTATTAACTAAAAAGACACATTTTTCTCCACCCACATATCCAACATATGATTGTGGACTAGGAACAGAAAAGCTGCAATTAACACTTTACTTTGAAAAGAGAAATGGGAGATATACTGGAGCCTCTGGTCTAGTAATTCTGAAATCCTGCTGGGAAAGCATCATCACGTACTCCCAATCTTGGGCTAGAAAATTTTCTTGACCAGAACCCAGATCTACTTACTCAAAGAGGCTGTTCTCTATGAATCTTTTCTTTTGCCTCCTGGCATTTTCTATTATTCTCTGCCTATAGTTAAGTGCAGGACCAGAGCTCTTTGTTTGTCTTGTTTGTTTTTAATATGGTGAACAAACAGGTGATATTCTCACAAATATAAGCTAAGCTAAGCTAAGTCACTTCAGTTGTGTCCGACTCTGTGTGACCCCATAGACAGCAGCCCACCAGGCTTTCCCGTCCCTGGGATTCTCCAGGCAAGAACACTGGAGTGGGTTGCCATTTCCTTCTCCTCTCACAAATATAGATCTCTCAAAATTTAGGTTTTTTTAAAATAGATTCAAAACCAGTAAGCAATACGTGCCAAAGCCTTACCCACAAATACTTGAGGTGTTTTTCTTATCATGCTTTGTGGGACCATATACTTCACCATATCAGAAGTGTGTTTATCTAGTTATAAGCATTTAATAGGCTCCACCCTATGTATATCAGAAGTCTTAACAAATGGTGGAGCAGCCAACCCCTAGGTTTTGTTTGCTTTTACCCACAGGAAGTATTTTAAGGGTATATAGTTTTTGAGCTTTGCCCCAAGTCTGGATGTATCTTAAGTTTTGAATTATTATTGGCTGGAGAGAACAAAGATTAAAAAGATAAGTTTGATTATTTATTTTCAAATCTATCATCTGTCAGCCTTTCTCAGTTCTTAGTAATACTTCTTAATTCTATTTGTAAACTAGCCTGTTCCTTGTTAAATCTCTTATAACAGTTTTCATAACTCCTGCTCTCCGGTCCCAAAGCCTATGCCATATATCTTAAATTTTTGTTATGGCTGTTTCTTCTAGGTGCCAATGTCTTGATTTGTCAGCTACTGACTCAAAAATGCTTAGTAACAATCCTTACCAAACCTCAGTTACATAAAACAATGATAAGAATTTATTCCCACATCATGGGTTGTACTGTTGTGAATCAGCTAACCAAGTTAGCCTTCACAGAGTGGCTCTACTTCAAACTGTAGCTCTCAATAGGCTGAGATTTTGACTATGTTGGGCTTAGATAGGCCCCACAAGTATTTATTCTGAGGATGAGGGTAAAATGATTCTTAGCTGTTTGAGGGTAAAATGTTCTTAGCTCTTCTCATGCAGAATCAGAAATGATAGGGCCCAAGCTCATCTATTCAGACTGGCTTAAAATTCCCCTGCCATTGCACCTGCTACCATCCCTTTGGTTAAAACAACCTCTATGTAAAGAGTGTGGCTACAGGGAGGCATATGCATAATTGGGAACCATCATGTTATCTGCCACAATAACATAATTAAATTTATGGTTATTGTTTAATTGTTATAAGTCTATTTTAATTTAATCACTAAGAAATTATAGACTACCTTGGAAATAATAAAACATTAAAGAAAATCTACTTGAGATTATGTTTGCAAACACACAACTTGTTATCATTTAAGCATCATAAATAATTTGCCTACCAATTTACCTTTGGAAATATGTTCTCATTTAGGTAAACTTTTTAACCTTTGAATACTAACTCAATTCTTTCTTAATATATATGCACAAATTGAATCTCAAGGTCAATGCTACCTAAATAAATAAACATAGCACAGATTTTAAAATAGGTTTACTCATGATTATAGACCTTAGCTTGGAACTAGTTTTCCCTTTGGGCACTCTTTTGAGGAAGGTAGTGAAGAAATACATTGTCTTATTTTTGCTAACAGTCCTTTTCCCATTCACATATTTGATAATTATTCTCTTACCTTGTTTTGTCATTGTATCTTCTGCCACTTATCTACAAAGTATTCTCCCACTTTCTTTTGAAGGTGGAGTCATGGCAAATTTTTGTCATCTTTACCTCCACTCTGTAACTTTTCAATGAAGGTCTGGTGTCTCTAAAACTGGAAAACAGAGTATAGATGATCTGAAAAAGATGTGACCTCAGGCTTCTACACTGTTGCTTGCTTATACCTCTTGCTTTTCCAGGAACAGATGACAGAGCTATATCAAATAGTCACAGAAATTGGACTGTATCTTCTAATTTCCACAAAAATATAGTCTTCGGTCATTTTCCCACCCACAAATTAGAAATAAACAAAGATTCTTCTCTCTCCATATATTTATGTGCCCCTCCACTCCAAAATCTATAGGTTGGCACAGCACTCATTCTGTTTAATGACCACTGCTCTTGCTTTTTCTTTTCCACTGCCATAACAATCTGAAAGCTCTTGCAGTAACATTTTATTGAGTCTGGTGATCTGATTGGTTTTGCCCACACAGATCTTCAATAGTTAGCTGCTTATGAGGTCTCCAGGAATAAAATGGATGCACTATAAACTAAGGCCTTGTTTGGAGTATAAAACTAAAAAAATATTACATTATTATTATATTAATAATACCATTAAAATATCATTATTATATTAATAATAACAACAACAACATTGTATCTAATGTGACCAGTGTGAACTGAACCATCTGTAGTTATGGTCCCTGAGTAATTCCAGACTTAGGTCAGTTCAAAGACCTAAAGTCTCTTCATTGAGTGTAAGACTGATACATTGAGGGAGACATACATGTGAAGTACGTAGTTTGTATTTCCCTCTTTATCGCCCCTAAAAAGACTTACAGGCATTAAACAGTAGTGGTACATTAGGGGAAATGAAATACGTGGTCATTTTTCAGACTTTGAAACACTGATACCTAGCAATCACAAACCCCTGTTGAATACAAATGCCAAGAGGGAAAAAGCTTTATAGGGATCAGGTGATAAGTAAAATTTTTTCTTGAATCCATTTCAGTGTTACAATGTATGTCAATATATATGCCTTTTGGTTCTTTCCTCAGTTCTTAACAGATTAATTAGAATAGAAATATGCAACCTTAGCCAAAAACCAATGTTGACTCTCAGATTACATTACAAAAGCTATTACAAAAAGATAACCAAGTGCAAGACTATAGAACCTCACCCTCTCACATCAAAATAGTAAATTAAAACAGCACTGAATGCTTCTGTTTCTAGGTAGGTTCTGATAAATAGCAGCAGGCCATGGTCTGCTTCAAAAACTAGCAAAAATTGTATATATCACAAAAAGAATATTTTCAAAGTAATGAGACAGCTGTGAAGGAAAGAAAATCTAGACTTAAAAAATTCCTGGGAGGAGCTAACTTTTCTTGGATGAGCTAATAAACTGCAGTCTTTTTAAGTCCCCTGTAGATAATTCACTGACTCTGGGCACAGGCTTAGCTGAGACTTAGCTCAAGCAGAGAGACTCTGCTGGAGGAAGGAGAAACCAGAAAATTTTCAGTTGACATGCAGAATTAAAATAACAAAGCAGAAAATTGAGGAGGCTCAAATGCTTGACCAGTTCTCTCCACAGGATGTCTTCTGAGTTCTGGGATCATGTGGGAGTCTGGGGAGTTAAGAGAAATTTTCTGAAAGATAGACTGTAATGTCCTGCCATCCAGGGTGTTAACAAACAAACTCCTGCTGGGGGGAAGCAGCTAGACTCTAGCACATGGCCAGAATCCCTTCAATATATTTTTCAGATTTTGAACCTCTGTGAGAAGGAGAATAATATGAAGCTTGGCTGGGAAATTCTGAAGACAAAGCTAAAGTTTTATTTTTAAAAAACCTCAGAATTATCCTTTTCTTTTATTGGCAACTATATCATTCTAACATTTCTAATAATAATGAAAACAGTCTTTGAACATTTTTCAAATATTTCCAAATAATTCTGAAGCTCCGATTTGCGAACAGCGCATGCATTACTAAAGGCAAGGCATCACCTTGCACCTGGCTTGGAGGCCACTAGAAAGTCACATGAACCACAAACAGATGCAGATCTCTGCTTTCTGTGGACACAGCGCTATTTCCTCCATCATCTTCTGAACACCTGCTATTCACTTGGTCTGAATGCTTTTCCCTCTTCATGTGCCTCAGCCCTTCTTAGTCTTAAGATTTTAGCTTGCTTGTCATATCTTCTAAGAAACTGTGACTGACCAGATTATTTGAGGCATTTTGATCCCTCATTTTCTGCTTATACATTCTGTTTATTTCCTTCTAATTGCATTTAACAATATACAGCTGATAGATATTTACTGAATTTTATATTCATTCTCTGGAGAAGGCAACAGCAACCCACTCTAGTCCTATTGCCTGGAAAATCCCATGAACGGAGGAGCCTGGTAGGCTGTAGTCCATGAGGTCGCTAAAGTCGGACACGACTGACCGACTTCACTTTCCCTTTTCATTTTCGTGCACTGAAGAAGGAAATGGCAACCCACTCCAGTGTTCTTGCCTGGAGAATCCCAGGGATGGGGGAGCCTGGTGGGCTGCCGTCTATGGGGTCCCACAGAGTCAGACATGACTGAAGCGACTTAGCAGCAGCAGCAGCAACATATTCACTAACAATTTTCCTCTCCTGAAAATTAGCTCCATGAAGTTAGGGATACTTTTTGTGTCTTTTTCTTTTGTATATGCCCACAACTCCTAGCAGGTACCACATAAACAATAGTCACTAAATAAATATTGGTTGAATTAACAAAATGAATCAAGTATTACTGTACAATATATTGGGTTGGCCAAAAAGTTCATCTGAGTTCTTCCGTAACTAACAAATGTTTTGGCCAAGCCCATATGTTGTGACAGCCATTATGCTAATTTCCACTTTATTTTTCCCATGTGCATTTTAGATGATTCTTGAACTTATCTGGGTTATAAGTTGTATTACTCTGTCCATGAAAGAAAACACATATTTATAAGTACAATATTATACTTATTACAATTCTATTAGAATTGTAACCTATATGAGTTCAACAGATGACACCACCCTTATGGAAGAAAGTGAAGAGACTCTAAAAAGCCTCTTGATGAAAGTGAAAGTAGAGAGTGAAAAAGTTGGCTTAAAGCTCAACATTCAGAAGACAAAGATCATGGCATCCGGTCCCATCACTTCATAGGAAATAGATGGGGAAACAGTGTCAGACTTTGTTTTTTGGGGCTCCAAAATCACTGCAGATAATGACTGCAGCCATGAAATTAAAAGACACTTACTCCTTGGAAGAAAAGTTATGACCAACCTAGATAGTATATTCAAAAGCAGAGACATTACTTTGCCAACAAAGGTCTGTCTAGTCAAGGCTAAGATTTTTCCAGTGGTCATGTATGGATGTGAGAGTTGGACTGTGAAGAAAGCTGAGCGCCAAAGAATTGATGCCTTTGAACTGTGGTGTTTGAGAAGAATCTTGAGAGTCCCTTGGACTGCAAGGAGATCCAACCAGTCCATCCTACAGGAGATCAGCCCTGGCATTTCTTTGGACGAAATGATGCTAAAGCTGAAACTCCAGTACTTTGGCCACCTCATGCAAAGAGTTGACTCATTGGAAAAGACTCTGATGCTGGGAGGGATTAGGGGCAGGAGGAGAAGGGGACAACAGAGGATGAGATGGCTGGATGGCATCACTGACTTGATGGACGTGAGTCTGAGTGAAGTCCGGGAGTTGGTGATGGACAGGGAGGCCTGGCATACTGTGATTCATGGGGTCGCAAAGAGTCGGACACGACTGAGTGACTGAACTGAACTGAACTGAATCATACAATTAATTACACAACTTTTAGCATGATATTGGATTAAATAATGATTCTAGAAATAAATAGAACTGTCTGAATATCAGTGGTTATTTAACATAATACTATTTTTTATAATCTTATTAAACAAGCAAACACATAATTATATATTGTTTTAAATTATTTTCATTAAGATTAAAAAGCGATGTATTTTCTTTTAAATTTCATATTATAAATAAGAGATAATAGTATGTGGAATTTCAGTAGTGTTATTCATGACTGGGTGTCTGTTTACAGCTATCCCTTTGATAAATCAGTGGTAGGATTCTTTAGGCTGAGAAATTTAACATGATTAGTTCTCATTAATGTCAGAGTTAAGCTTTTCCCTTATAATAAGGACAGATCCATTCAAGTAAGGTTCTTGCAGAACCCAAATATCTGTCACACAGTGATTGTTTCCCGCACCATTAATTTTAGGTCAACTAACAGAATATTAAAGAAAAGTAGAACAATAATCTAAAGTTTAGAGGCTTAAAATCAAGTACATAAATTGAACAACTTTTGTGAAATAGGTACATATTAAAAATAATTTGTCTACTATATGTATTTGATTATACTTTTTAAATAGCATCATTTTATTTATATTGATATTAGAAATATTTATTCAATTTGAAAAGATTAGGAAATATACAAAAAAATAAATGCTAAAAAATAACCACCAACAAAACTGAAGCCCAGTGAAAATAACCATTCTCATGTTGGAATATTTCTTTTTTCCCCCTCTGTTGACATGCCTGAGTATGACCAAGACTCAATCACATCCTTAGGACTCTCATAAGCATTGTGGAAGGAAAACATCCAGGAATATAGACATTATGTTAAAAAAAAAAAAAAATCAGGTTTGAGGCCTGGCATTATGATTTTGACATAAAAATATTGTGACTCATAGATTTGTGAAGGTTTAACAGACCAGGAATAAACTTCTTCATATCTTGCATTTTGCATGTTCAGCATTATAAATTAAATTAATATAAGAATATTTGAATCCAAGTCATTCTGAGGATTTCTGATTGTTTACAAAGAGGAGAATGTCCTTAAAAGATATCTATGCATATGAAAATTAAAATTTGACATATACTGAAAAATTAGCACCATGCAGGGTTGTAATTTCACACTTCTCTTATAAATTATGATGGGGATTTTTTTAAAAAAAATATAGTATGATTATATTTTAATACAAAACCAACATACAAAACACCACAGTAAATTGACAGCAATAATATATGGTATTTCATTTGCACTACACTAAGACATTGATGGAGAAGGCAATGGCACCCCACTCCAGTACTCTTGCCTGGAAAATCCCACGGACAGAGGAGACTGGTGGGCCACAGTCCATGGGGTCGCTGGGAGTCGGACACTACTGAGCGAATTCACTTTCACTTTTCATGTTCATGCATTGGAGAAGGAGATGGAAACCCACTCCAGTGTTCTTGCCTGCAGAATCCCAGGGACGGGGGAGCCTGGTGGGCTGCCGTCTATGGGGTCGCACAGAGTCGGACACGACTGAAGCGACTTAGCAGCAGCAGCTGCAGCAAGACATTGATATACCAAGGAAAATGAAAAGAAAAAAAAAAAAAAGAGCAAAATGAAATAATGCAAGAGACTGGTGAGGACTAAGCATATATGATGGAGAATTTTTAAAAGAATTTTATCAGTTACAAATGCCATTCTTTCTTTTTCCTACTATAAGCTAGTTAATATGTGAAGACTTGAACTATATTAAATTTTGTAACATTTAATCATGAATCATCATTGGCTCATTTATGTTAAATATTTCTCAAATATGCATCAGTTATTTGATCATCTTTGGTCACTTTGTTACTTATGTTACAGCTTTCTATTAGGATACAAAGACTAGGTCTTGAGGCTGACCCTTTTGCCTTAAATTGGACTGTATGCCTCTTTGTTTATAATAGATCATAAAACAACTTGCAAAATATATTCTTTAAACAAACTAATGAACTTTGCTCTATCAGCATAGACACAATGAAGTGAGGTGTAGGAATGCTGAATTACTTAATGTTTATTAAAGACAATTTGCTATAAATATCTCACACCCTATATGCAACCAAAAAATTATAAATACATATATATTAGACAGAGATTTGTAATATTGTACAGGAGGTGGTGAACAAAGCCATCCCAAAGAAAAAGAAAAGCAAGAAGGTGAAGTGGTTACCTGAGAAGGCTTTATGAATAGTGAAAGAATGAAGAGATACAAAAAGGTAGGGAGAGAGGGAAAGGTACATCCAATTAAACGCAGAGTTTCAAAGAATAGCTAGAAGATATAGGAAGACCTTCTTCAATAAACAGTGCTTAATAATAGAAGAAAATAAAAAGTAAAGACTAGAGAGCTCTTCAGGAAAATTGGAAACATCAAGGGAGCTTTCCACCCAAAGACGGGCACAATAAAGGGTAAAAATGGAAGAGACCTAGTAGATGCTGAAGAGATTAAGAAGAGATGGAAAGAATACATGGAGAACAGTATAAAAAATATCTGAATGAACTGGATTGGTGTGGTGTGACTAACTACAATGGTGTGGTTAGTCACCCAGAGCCAGACATTCTAGAGAATGAAGTCAAGTGGGCCTTAAGAAGCACTGCTGTTAATAAAGCTAGTGGATGCAATGAAATTCTAGCAGAACTATTCAAATCCCTAAAGGATGATGCCATCAAGGTGTTGCATTCATTATGCCAGCAAAGATGGAAGACCCAGAAGTGGTCACAGGACTGGAAAAGGTCAATCCTCATCCCAATTCCTAAGAAGGGTGGTACCAAAGAATGTGCTAACCATTGGACAGTTGCACTGATCTCCCATGCTAGTAAGGTCATACATAAAATCTTGCATGCTAGGCTTCAGCATTATCTGAACCAAGATCTTCCAGATGTTCAAGCTGAGTTTAGAAAAGGAAGAGGAACTAGAGATCAAATTGCCATCATTCGCTGGATTATAGAAAGAGCAAGGGAATTTCAGAAAAACATCTATCTCTGTTTCATCAACTACTATGCAGCCTTTGACTGCATAGATCATGACAAACTGTGGAAAGCACTTAGAGAGATGGGAATACCAGACCATCTTACCTGTGTCCTGAGAAACCTGTATGCAGGTCAGGAGGCAACAGTTACAACCCTATGTGGAGCAACTGATTGTTTCAAGATCAAGAAAGGAGTATGACAGGGTTGTCTGCTATCACCCTGTTTGTTTAACTTATACGCTGAGCACATCATGAGAAATCCTGGGCTGGCTGGGTTGCAAGCCAGAATCAAGGCAGGTGGGAGAAGCATTAACAACCTCAGATATGCAGATGTTACTACTCTAATGGCAGAAAGAAAAAGGAACTAAAGAGTCTTTGGATGAGGGTGAAGGAGAAGAGTAAAAGAGCCGTCTTAAAACTAAATATTAAACAACAACAACAACAACTAAGACCATGGCATTTGGACCCATTATTGCATGGCACATACAAGGGGAAAAGGTGGAAGTTGCGACAAATTTCCTCTACTTGGGCTCCAAAATCACTGCAAATGGTGACTGAACCCATGAAATCAAAAGATGATTGCTTCTTGGCAGGAAAGTGATGACAAATCTAGACAGTGTGTTGAAAAGCTGAGGCATGACTCTGCTGACAAAGGTCTGTATAGACAAGGCTATGGTCTTCCCAGTGGTCACATACTCTTGTGAGAGCTGGACCATAAACAAAGTGGAATGTCAGAGAATTGATGCCTTTGAACTGTGATGCTGGAGAAGACTCTTGAGAGTCCCTTGGACAGCAAGGAGATTCAACTTATAAATCTTAAGGGAGATCAACCCAGACTATTCACTTGAAGGACTGATGCTAAAGCTGAAGCTCCAGTAGTTTGGTCATTTGATGCAAACAGACGAATCATCAGAATAGTCCCTCATGCTGGGAAAGATCAAGGGCAGAAGGAGAAGAGGGTGTCACAGGATGAGATGGCTAGATGACATCACTGATGCAATGAATATGAACTTGAGCAAACCCTGGGAGATAGTGTGGGACAGGGAGGTCTGGCAAACTACAGTCCATGGGGTGGTGAAGAGTTGGACATGACTGGGTGACTGATCAAAAACAAGTATATTAGTTGGATTAAAGATTTACTGAGCATGGTTCTGCCCATCAGAATAAGACCCAATTTCCCCCTCAATCAGTCTCTCCCATCAGGAAGCTTCCAGCAACCTCTTAATCTTCTGCATCCAAGGGAAGACAGACTGAAAGCCACAATCACAGCCTTGTCTATCTCAATGAAACTACAAGCCATGCAGTGTAGGGCCATCCAAGACTGGTGGGTCATGGTGGAGAATTCTGAAAAAACCTGGTACACTAGAGAAAGGAATGGCAAAAAACTTCAGTATCCTTGCCTTGAGAACCCCATGAAGACTACGAAGAGGCAAAAATATAGGACATTGAAAGACGAACTCCCCAGGTTTGTTGGTGCCCAATATACTACCGGAGATCACTGGAGAAATAACTCCAGAATGAATAAAGAGATGGAGCTGAAGCAAAAACACCACCCCGTTGTAGATGTGACTGGTGATGGAAGCAAGGTCCAATGCTGTAAAGAGCAATATTGCATAGGAATCTGGAATGTTAGGTCTATGAATCAAGGCAAATTAGAAGTGATCAAACAGGAGAAGGCAAGAGTGAACATCAACATTTTAGGAATCAGCGAACTAAAATGGACTGGAATGGGTGAATTTAACTCAGATGACCATTATATCAACTAATGTGGGCAAGAATCCCTTAGAAGAAATGGAATAGCCCTCAAAATAGTCAACAAAAGAGTTCTAAATTCAGTACCTGGATTCAATCTCAAATATGACAGAATGATTTGTGTCATTTCCAAGGCAAACCATTCAATATTACAGTAATCAAAATCTATGCTCCAACCAGTAATGCTGAAGAAGCTGAAGTTGAACGATTCTAGGAAGACCTACAAGGCCTTCTAGAACTAACACCCAAAAAAGATGTCCTTTTCATTATAGGGGACTGGAATGCAAAAGTAGGAAGTCAAGAAATACCTGGAGTAACAGGCAAATTTTCCTTTGGAGTACAGAATGAAACAGGGCAAAGGCTAATAGAGTTTTGCCAAGAGAATGCACTGGCCATAACAAACACCCTCTTCCAACAACACAAGAGAAGACTCTACACATGGACATCACCAGATGGTCAACACCAAAATTGATTATATTCTTTGAAACCAAAGATGGAGAAGCTCTATACAGTCAGCAAAAACAAAACCAGGAGATGACTGAGGCTCAGATCATGAACTCCTTATTGCCAAATTCAGACTTAAAGTGAAGAAAGTGGGGAAAACCACTAGGCCATTTAGGTATGACCTAAATCAAACCCCTTATGATTATACAGTGGAAGTGACAAATAAATTCAAGGGACTATTTGATAGACAGAGTTCCAGAAGAACTATGGATGGAGGTTTGTGAAATTTTTCAGAAGACAGAGATCAAGACCATCCCCAAGAAAAAGAAATATGAAAAAGCAAAATGGCTGTCTGAGGAGGCCTTATAAATAGTTGTGAAAAGAAGAGAAGTGAAAAGCAAAGGAGAAAAGGAAAGATATACCCATCTGAATGCAGAGTTCCAAAGAACATCAAGGAGAGGTAAGAAAGCCTTTCTCAGTGACCAATGCAAAGACATAGAGGAAAACAATAGAATGGGAAAGACTAGAGATCTCCTCAGAAAAATTAGAGATACCAAGGGAACATTTCATGCAAAGAAGGACACAATAAAGGACAGAAATGGTATGGACCTGACAGTAGCAAAAGATATTAAGAAGAGGTGGCAAAAATACATAGAACTATAAAAAAAGATTTTCACAACCCAGAAATCACAATAGTGTGATCACTCACCTAGAGCCAGACATCTGGAATGCAAAGTCAAGTGGGCCTTAGGAAGAATCCCTACAAACAAAGTTAGTGGACGTGATGGAATTCCAGTTGAGCTATTTTGTATCCTAAAAGATGATACTGTGAAAATGCTGCACTCAATATGTCAGCAAACTTGGAAAACTCAGCAGCGGCCATAGGACTGGAAAAGGTCAGTTTTCATTCCAATTCCAAAGAAAGGAAATGCCAAAGAATGTTCAAGCTACCGCACAATTGCACTCATCTCACACACTAGCAAAGTAATGCTCAAAATTCTCCAAGCCAGGCTTCAACATTACTTGAACTGTGAACATCCTAATGTTCAAGCTGGATTTAGAAAATGCACAGGAACCAGAGATCAAATTGCCAACATCCACTGGATCATGGAAAAACAAGAGAGTTGCAGAAAAACATCTACTCTACTTTGTTGACTATGCCAAAGCCTTTGAATGTGTGGATCACAAGAAACTGTGCAAAATTCATAAAGAGATGGGAATACCAGACCATGTGACCTGCCTCCTGAGAAATCTGTATGCAGATCAAGAAACAACAGTTGGAACTAGACATGGAACAACAGAATGGTTCCAAATAGGAAAAGGAGTATGTCAAGGCTATATATTATACCCTGCTTATTTAAATTATGCAGAGTATATCATGAGAAACGCTGGGCTGGATGAAGCACAAGCTGGAATCAAGATTGCTGGGAGAAATATCAATAACCTCAGCTATGCAGATAATAGCACATTTATGGCAGAAAGTGAAGAACTAAAAGAGGCTCTTGATGAAGTGAAAGAGGAGAGCTAAAAATTTGGCTTAAAGCTCGAAATTCAGAAAACTAAGATCATGGCATCTGGTCCCATCACTTAATGACAAATAGATGGGGAAACAGTGGAAACAGTAATAGACTTTATTTTGGGGAGCTCCAAAATCATTGCAGATGGTGACTGCAGCCATGAAATTGAAAGACGCTTGCTCCTTGGAAGGAAAGCTATGACCAACCTAGAGAACATATTTAAAAGCAGAGACATTACTTTGCCAACAAAGTCTATCTAGTCAAAGCTATGGTTTTTCCAGTAGTCATGTGTGGATGTGAGAGTCGGATTATAAAGAAAGCTGAGTGCCAAAGAATTGATGCTTTTGTACTAAGGTGTTGGAGAAGACTCTTGAGAGTCCCTTGGACTGCAAGGAGTTCCAACCAGTCCATCCGAAAGGAAATCAGGCCTGAATATTCACTGGAAGGACTGATGCTGAAGCTGAAACTCCAATGCTTCGGCCACCTGATGCAAAGAACTGACTCATTGGAAAAGATCCTGATACTGGGAAAGATTGAATGTGGGAGGAGAAGGGGACAACAGAGGATGGGATGGTTGGATGGCATCACTGACTCAATGGACATGAGCTTCAGTAAACTCTGGGAGTTGGTGATAGATTGGGAGGCCTGGTTTGCTACAGTCCATGGGGTCACAAAGAGTCAGAGTCGACTGAGCGACTGAACTGAACTGAATTGATTTTTGATGCTTTTAAATAAGGAAGAGATAGACCATAATTATGAATATTTCACAAGAAAATAAACTCATCATTATTCACCATAGACTTTCCCGCCAAAATATCAATCACATAACAGTGAATTCAGTATTGTATGACAGGAAAAGAGACATTACTTTACCAACAAAGTCTATCCAGTCAAAACTATGGTTTTTCCAGTAGTCATGTATGGTAGACTGCTTCACAGCTTCTCCACTAGATGTTAGTCACTGGTACAAGGTAGAACCCAATTTATTTTACGGAGTTGAACATTGTTTTGTTTTGGGACATGAACCTCTGTACCTCTGTAGAATTCTATACCTCTACCTCTAGGACAATCAAACGAAGAAGCTGAATGCATAGTTTAGAAATCAGGACTTCGGTAAATATTTGAGGTACAAAATAAGTGAAATAAAAGCTATATTTGGGATAATTAGAAAAAAAATGTAACAGTGATCTCAAACTGGTGGTTCTGCAGATGTGTTTTATTTGGTTAATGTAATGTTTAAAAAGTCAACATGTTTAATTTTAGGTATGCTTATATTCTCCAGTTAGGTAGGTTTTCCCACTCATGTGTTGTGCCTTACCATGATTGCCTTCACTAAATTATGTTATCTGCATGTCTACTGAAGTTACTTTGGTTCTTAAGCCTTGCTTAAGATGAAACAACAGGTAGTCTTAGGACTTGTTCTTGTTCAGTCGCTAAGTTGTGCCTGAATCTTTGCAACCCCATGGAAAGCAGCATGCCAGACTTCCCTGTCCTTCACTATCTCTTGGAGTTTGCTCAAGTTCATGTCCATTGAATCAGTAATGCTATCTAAATATTTCATCCTCTGCCACCCTTCTTTTGTCTTCAGTCTTTCCCAGCATCAGGGTCTTTTCCAGTGAGTTGACTCTTCCCATCACATGGCCACAGTGTTGGAGTTTCAGCTTCAACATCAATCCTTTCAATGAATATTCCAGGTTGTTTTCATTTTGGATTGACTGGTTTGATCTCCTCTCAAGTTTTCTCCAGCACCACAGTTCAAAAGCATCAATTCTTCAGTGCTCAGCCTTCTCTCTGGTCTGACTCTCACATCCATGCATGACTACTGAAAAAACCACAGTTTTGACTATATGACTTTGTCAGAAAAGTGATATCTTTTCTTTTTTTAAATTTTCTTTTGTTTTATTTTTTTGCTTTATTTTTTTTTTAACTTTATAATATTGTATTGGTTTTGCCATACATCAACATGAATCCGCCACAGGTATACATGTGTTCCCCATCCCGAACCCTCCTCCCTCCTCCCTCCCCGTACCATCCTTCTGGGTCATCCCAGTGCACCAACCCCAAGCATCCAGTATCGTGCATCAAACCTGGACTGGTGACTCGTTTCATGGGGATGATTTGGGAGAATGGCATTGAAACATATATAATATCTTTTCTTTTTAACATGCTGTCTAGGTTTGTCTTGACTTCCCTTCCAAAGAGCAAGGATCTTTCAATTTCATAGCTGCAGTCACAGTATGCAGTGATTTTGGAGCCCAAGAAAATAAAATTTGTCACTGCTTCCTCTTTCTCCCCTTCTATTTGCCATGAAGCATTGGGAAATCCAAATTATATGCATTTGATTTGTGAACATAACATACTTGAGAACAAATCCTATCAAAATATCTTGATGAAGGAACAAGTCCCGTTTTGTATTTTTTATACATATATATATATAGGTTGTTTAACATATATATATATGTATTATATATACACACATATTATACATATACATACATATATATACATACATATATACATATGTATACACACATATATACATATATACACACATATACATACATATATAATACATATACATATACATATACATATTACATATATACATATTACATATACATATATAATACACACATGTTATACATATACATACATATATACACATACATATACATACATGCATACACATATACATACATATATAATACATATACATATTATATATGTGTGTGTATTTTATATAAACATATATACATATAGGTTGTTTAATTTCACATTAAAATTGACACTTTAATAACTACATTATATTTCTAAGGCTGCTGTAACAAAGTACCACAAACTAAGTGGCTTAAACAACAGAAAATGTTTGCCTCACAATTCTGGAGGCTGGAAATCTTAGACCAGGGTATTTATTGGCAGTTTTGGTGTCTTTTGAGGGCTGTAATAGGGAATCTGTTCCATCCTAGCTTCAGGTGGTTTGCTGGCAATCTTTGATGTTCCTTGGTGTACAGAAGTACAGCTTGATCTCTTCCTTCATCCTCACATGGCTTTTTTTTTTCCCTATGTGTGTGCTTCTGGGTCCAAATTTCCCCTCCTATAAGATTACCAGTATTATTGCCTTAGGGCCCACTGACCTCATCCTAAGAAATTACATTTTGAAAGGTCTTATTTCCAAAAAATATCACATTATGAGTTACTGATGGTTAGGCCATCAACTTATGAATGTGAAGGTCACACAATTCTTAACTATTGAATTCTAACCATAAGAATGAATTACAATAATAATGTCGTAGGAATGTCAATTTGCTTTAAACATTTCTAAGTGCTTCCTCTATTTTCTATACTTATTTCATGCCTGTGGTTAAGAATATGTAGATTGGTTCCAGAGCACAAAAGACACTGAGTATAGCACTGCTTACAAAAATAGGAAAAATATTTAAAACTCCAGAAGGATAGAAAGAGTAAGTTACAATAAATATATCAGAAAGATATTTGCTTTGATATATTCAGAATACTTATTCTTTTATGAGTATCTTTTCTAGGAAAGCTGTTGTCTCTAATTTCTGTTAGAAGCAATCATAGTAGCTTGGTGTTCTGTGATTCTTTCCTGTTTTTGAAATCCTGCCTACAAATTTTTACTTTCCCTGCTCAACTAGCCTTAGAGAAATCATTGCTACATTAGCTTCTGACAAATCACTATTCACTGGAGATGGAAGCCACATTTCTGTTTCTTTGCTTAGCTTCTTCTAATGTAGCTTCATGCCTCTGAATGAGGAGCTGTTAATGGAGATTATTCTGAATTTGGGTCATTTTTCAGAGGTACTTTTTCAAAACTGGTAATATGAGTCACCCTGAAATGCCTTTCAGTCTGGTATAATTTCACTCTAGCAAAAATGTGTTTAAGTTTATGATGTATGCATAGTACTCTATTTTCCTGTTTACCTGTTTTCCTATTAATGACCCCTCTCAATCCAGAATTTTCTCTCCTATGAGGATAACAGAAAAAAAAAGATTATAAAAGCACATAATTTTTCCTTTAACTCAATCTGTCATGACTCAATTCTTCTTTAAAAGCATCTTTGTACATAAAGTAATCAATTTTGTGTTTCAGACAAATATATATCTTTCATATAGTTATGGTGATTCAAAATTATTACTTTAAATCTTAAAAGGGCTATTGCAGAAATTATTAAAAATATTTTAGTGCTAAGGAGTAAAGTGTCCTACATAACATTGTAATATTCCAGTATCAAAAATGTAAAGTGACCTATCAGATCCATATTGAAATTTTAAAAAATTAACTAAAAAATAATTACTTGAATTACATCATAAAGTTGTATGAATAGTTGTAATGAGTACTTTCATTATATAAATGGTACAAATACCGTTTTATAGGGAAATCTCATGAATATTTTTAAATAGTTACTATGCTAAGTCACTTCAGCCGTGTCCGACTCTGTGCAACCCCGTAGACGGCAGCCCACCAGGCTCCCCCGTCCCTGGGATTCTCCAGGCAAGAACAATGGAGTGGGTTGCCATTTCCTTCTCCAAAATAGTTACTATATCATCCATTAATATAGCTTGCCAATATAGCTTGCCATATCAACCAATGGGACCATAAAAGAATAAACTGCTATTTTTTGTTAAAAAAACAAACTTAGTAGTGGTAGATAAATTATAAAAGAATACAAGAGCAGGTATTTTTCATAGTATGTCCAACTGTGCTGTCCCTTTGGCACTTTTGTTTGCAGTTTTAAAAATAACTATTGAATAATGTGATAACATGATAAAAATAATGCAACCATATACTGTTCATAAATACGTTAAGAAAAAAATTAAAGCAAGTAAAATGCTTTTAATATATTGTAGACTCTGCTAAGAATATGAAATTTGGGACCAGATTGCCTATGTTCAAATCCTGACTTCCAATGATTTGCTTGTTGACTTGGTCAAATTATTTAATGTCTCTCTGTGACTTTAAGTCCTATTGTTTCAACTGTTGATTTTAAAAGAATGTAATTCACAATATAAATTATATCTTTACTTCATCAGTTATCTTCAGTGTATATAAAGTGCCACACAGCTAAAAGTCAACTGCTTTTTAAGTCAGGTGGCCTGAAGGTATTAGCATAGAAAAGTGTATCTGTGAACTGAGCACCTACAGATAAGTGATAGAACATCCATTGCTTTGGCTCCCCAGTAATCTTTCTCTTTCTCTCTCTTCTACCCATACATTAGACAATAATGACAACAGCATCTTCTTCATTACATGATGCAACCATCTTTCATGCAACTGAAGATATCCGACCATCTCCCAACATGAATGTTTTAAAATATAATGTATTAATGGAAAATGTGAAGTATAGTAAGGTCAAAAGATTGGGAAATGGTTGCCATTGAAGAGATCGTTTGTTGCAGTTCCCAAGATAAAAGAGAATAGCAAGCCATGGCCTGGGAAAAAGCCAGGCCATGCTGAGTTGGTCACTAAACATATGGTAAGGGGGAAACTATGGACAAGAACTTTGTTTTCCTCAGGAAGTAATGGACAAGGATAAATAGGCTTAGAATTGGCTTTCAGGCTTTGATACATAGATGCTGTCCCTAATTGTCTGGTACCTGGTTCTGAGGTGATTAGGGCAGGTTTATAGTAACCAAGAATGTGAAAGCCCAATAAGAAAAGTGATTGGGAGTATGGATTCTGGATGGGTTGGTTAGTATTTGAAAAATCCCCCTGGAAGAGAACGCCTTTCCAAGAAGAGGGGTGACATGGAAGAGTCAGGAAATCAAAGCATGGTGATGCATATCAAGTTGTCTAAAACCAGGCCTACTTGACACAGGCTTATAGGGCAAATATTAAAGCATCAAGCTTATCAGATCAGATCAGTCGCTCAGTTGTGTCCAACTCTTTGCGACCCCATGAATCGCAGCACGCCAGGCCTCCCTGTCCATCACCAACTCCCGGACTTCACTCAGACTCACGTTCATCAAGTCAGTGATGCTATCCAGCCATCTCATCCTCTGTCGTCCCCTTCTCCTCCTGCCCCCAATCCCTCCCAGCATCAGAGTCTTTTCCAATGAGTCAACTCTTTGCATGAGGTGGCCAAAGTAACGGAGTTTCAGCTTCAGCATGATTCCTTCCAAAGAAATCCCAGGGCTGATCTCCTTCAGAATGGACTGGTTGGATCTCCTTGCAGTCCAAGGGACTCTCAAGACTCTTCTCCAACACCACAGTTCCAAAGCATCAATTCTTCGGTGCTCAGCCTTCTTTACAGTCCAACTCTCACATCCATACATGACCACAGGAAAAACCATAGCCTTGACTAGACGAATCTTTGTTGGCAAAGTAATGTCTCTGCTTTTGAATATGCTATCTAGGTTGGTCATAACTTTCCTTCCAAGGAGTAAGCGTCTTTTAATTTCATGGCTGCAGTCACCATCTGTAGTGATTTTGGAGCCCAGAAAAATAAAGTCTGAGTTTATCTGACTGTTTCCCCATCTATTTCCCATGAAGTGGTGGGACCGGATGCCATGATCTTTGTTTTCTGAATGTTGAGCTTTAAGCCAACTTTTTCACTCTCCACTTTCACTTTCATCAAGAGGCTTTGTAGTTCCTCTTCACTTTCTGCCATAAGGGTGGTGTCATCTGCATATCTCAGGTTATTGATATTTCTCCCGGCAATCTTGATTCCAGTTTGTGTTTCTTTCAGTCCAGCGTTTCTCATGATGTACTCTGCACATAAGTTAAATAAGCAGCGTGACAATATACAGCCTTGACATACTCGTTTTCCTATTTGGAACCAGTCTGTTGTTCCATGTCCAGTTCTAACTGTTGCTTCCTGCATACAAATTTCTCAAGAGGCAGATCAGGTGTTCTGGTATTCCCATCTCTTTCAGAATTTCCCACAGTTTATTGTGATCCACACAGTCAAAGGCTTTGGCATAGTCAGTAAAGCAGCAATAGATGTTTTTCTGGAACTCTCTTGCTTTTTCTATTATCCAGCGGATGTTGGCAATTTGATCTCTGGTTCCTCTGCCTTTTCTAAAACCAGCTTGAACATCAGGAAGTTCACGGTTCACATATTGCTGAAGCCTGGCTTGGAGGATTTTGAGCATTACTTTAGTAGCGTGTGAGATGAGTGCAATTGTGTGGTAGTTTGAGCATTCTTTGGCATTGCCTGTCTTTGGGATTGGAATGAAAACTGACCTTTTCCAGTCCTGGGGCCACTGCTGAGTTTTCCAAATGTGCTGGCATATTGAATGCAGCACTTTCACAGCATCATCTTTCAGGATTTGGAATAGCTCAACTGGAATTCCATCACCTCCACTAGCTTTGTTCATAGTGATGCTTTCTAAGGCCCACTTGACTTCACATTCCAGGATGCCTGGTTCTAGGTCAGTGATCACACCATCGTGATTATCTGGGTCATGAAGATCTTTTTTGTACAGTTCTTCTGTGTATTCTTGCCATTTCTTCTTAATATCTTCTGCTTCTTTTAGGTCCATACCACTTCTGTCCTTTATCGAGCTCATCTTTGCATGAAATGTTCCTTTGGTATCTCTGATTTTCTTGAAGAGATCCCTAGTCTTTCCCATTCTGTTGTTTTCCTCTATTTCTTTTCATTGATCAAGCTATAGAAGCTAGAAATCCTGTGTACATTGGGTCACAAGATAATCATAATTCTTAACTGTTGTAGTCACACTCACATCTGGATATTCTATAGCCTTAAACTAAGTTGCAAAAAAAAAAAAAAAAGTCACTTCTCCTTATATAACATATTAGGACAATATAGAATGTAAAAAGGAATAATGTTCCAGGACAAGTGAATATAAGAGACTGGTTCCAAATATTTCTGCTGTCTTTCTCACCCATTTTATGTCACTTTTCCTTCAACCTGCATTTTTTTGGTCAGAGGTCTTTAGTTAATTGTGTTACACAAACCCACATTCCCAACGGCCTGAGTTTCAGTAGTATTGCCATTATGGAGTTGAAGATTTTTCACTAACTTTTATGTCTAGATCTGGATGTAGTAAGAGGCACATCCAGTGATTTTGAATTCTAACCATAATTCCAGTTGCCCCATGGTTATTTATTTATTGATATGTCAAAATGATAAGTAATTTAGAATACATATAAAATATGACATTGAGCTAGATGCTAAATATGAAGATTTGCCAAGAATAAACTAGTTCCTCAGAATGGGGTTGGCTATAAATATATAAAAACCTTCTGATTAATGGAAAGGGTAGAGTGATCACAACAACAAGAACAAGGAAAGAACAACAAAGACAATTGGGAAAGAACTGTAATTGAAATATTGTAACACTCAGAATGCACCGAAACTGTGCTCATGCTTAGAGGGTAGCAAGCGAATGTGGCCTTTTGGCTTTGAGATGGTCATGGTGTTCCAGCTTTACTCATAATTGATCATGCTGACTCCAGAGAGGAAAATAGATCAGAAGAGAAACAGTCTGAAAGCACAACACATGTACTCTTATTTATGAAGATCTTCAATATAATTTTCTTGTCTTCAATAAGATCTTCACTCACATTTATACATTCTAGCATGTAGTTTTCGATAAGTATCTTATCAAGCAATGGGGGTATATAGCTACTCATAGAAATGAAAGGATCTGGTTGAGTATCATAGTTTATAGGTTCTAACGTCCAGTATTAGTATCTTTTTTTTTTTTTTTTTTGATGTCTGATCTTATTTATTTGTTACTCTTAGAACATCTCAGTTTTGACTGGACTCAGAAGTAGAAGCTCTCTTCTGCAAGAGAGGACAGCCTCTGTCTCTTGGCAATCTGTTCCTGCCATTTTTCTTTGGCCTCTTTCATTCTCTTGGCCAAAAGTTTAGCATATTCTGCAGCCTCTTCTTTGTTTTTCTTAGTACGCTGTTTCTTCAGAGCAATACGCCGGCGTTTGTGTTGCAGAACTCGTGGAGTCACGAGATGCTGAATCTTGGGTGCTTTAGTCCTAGGTTTCTTACTGTCTTTGTTTAGGGGCTTTCGTACAACATATTGGCAGATATCATCTTCTTTAGAGAGACTGAAAAATTTACGGATTCTCCTAGCTCTTTTTGGACCCAGGCGATGAGGCACTGAAGTATCAGTGAGTCCAGGAATATCCTTCTCCCCTTTTTTCACGATGACCGAATTGAGAACACTCAGATTGGCATCCACAATGCAACCCCATACAGATTTTTATGCTTTCTCTCTCCAGTCCTCCTTGGTCTGTAACAGGAATGTCCCTTACTCAATAGCAGGTGAACTTGGCCATGGGTCAAGACACCCTGCTTCATGGGGAAACCCTGCTTATTGTTCCCGCCACTGATTCGGGCCACATAACCCTTCCATTCTTCACCCAGAGCATCAGCAACAACTTCTGTGGCCATATGCTTCTCGCAGAAGGTACGAAGTTTTCGTTCATTGTCCACTTCAATGAGCTTCTGGCAGCCAGTTGCTGGGAAAGAGATGTTCAGCTTCATTCTGAAGTGGTTGACAGCCTCTGAGGTGCCACAAAAAAGAGCCAGTATTAGTATCTTTGAAGGTTTGGAAGTCAAGAAAAGGAACAAAGACCCCCAACAGTAAGAAGTAACAGTATACAATTTTCTCAAGCCACTCATAGTTGCAAATCACTTGATATAACAAAGTTCTTTTTCTAGTATATGAGTGTGTACAGATTTTGTAAGCTGTATGTATAGATTCTGTATGATCTCTGGGTCAGGAAGATACCCTGGAGTAGGAAATGGCAACCCACTCCAGTATTGTTGCCTGAAAATTCCATGAACAGAGGAGCCTGGCGGGCTACAATCCATGGGGTCACAGTCAACCACAACTGATCACCCATGTCTTTATTTAATAATATATGCTGCTGGTGTTTAGTCGCTCAGTCGTGTCTGACTCTGCAACACTGTGGACTGTTTCCTGCCAACTCCTCTGTCCATGGGATATTCCAGGCAAGAATAACGGAGTGGGTTGCCATTTCCTTCTCTAATAATAATATGTAATTAGTAGTAAAAGCTACCATGCATTGAAATGGTATGGGACTAGCTATGTTTATTACATTACTTAATTTTCAAAGCAAGTTAATATTTCAGATGCTTTTCCAAAAGAGAAGTGTGAGAAGTTTCTGAGACTGGAAGATCTAGAGAAGAACATTAGCTATTTTAAAATTATGTTTGGATCCTATGTTAATCTCAGTGCCTGTGAATTAGTGAAAAACATTTTTCTCCCTCGTTGCCATGTTAGTGCTTTCTGAATTCTAACCCCAAGTGCCTCAGACAACAAGACGACTCACTTTTTCTACCATTACTGTTTTATGATATATATGGTGGCCAAAGGCAGGGCCGGCATTGTGAAACTGACACTAGTTATACAATGCTATGTCTCATCCTGACTTCAGAGTCTTGAGTTTGTTCCATTATAAACCTCTGAGATCAGGAAAAAGTTCCTCCTCAATATTCTGCTAGAAATCCAGGGATTCCCCTGGGGTTTTACATATGTCTTAAGAAGTAGAGGGAAGGCAAAATCTATAGTTGTCACGTGATTACTGAGCAAGATTCTGTTGAACTGGTGGGCATCCCTTATTGCTGCTGGTCAGTCAGAGTTGTGACTTTGGTAGCAAAAGGGATGGAATTTCACTTTGAGGTATGTGGCATGATAAACTGGCTGATAGCTGAACTAAAGAATTGAAGGATGAAAGCTCATAGTCAGGTAAAGACCTCTACCTAATGTAACTCCTCAAAATATTTAGTTATTCAGAGTGGTACCTCTCTTGGTCTACTTAACCACTACTTTATAGGAATCCCCACACCACATACCCTTTGCCACTCTTCTAGACTCAAGTCTTCACATTGTAGAGCCCAATTCATAAGCTGCCATGGATACTTTTCCTCTCATTTGGCCACTTATTCTTTATCCATCTATATCTATAAAGACCTTCTATTTTTCCACTATAGATTTTTAGGCAATATAATAAAAGTTGATTAAAAATTGACAAGTCAACCAACAAACAAACATTTAAATATTTTTTTCAAACATAAGGAATAGTCGTTTTCAGATACATTCTGCAGGTAAGGCAGGTATATAGCAGTGCTGCTATGAAAATTTGAATCATTCCATAGCAGCAAGAAAAAATTAAAAAAACAAAAATACTGATTTTCACATTAGAATATATAATGTCCTGCAATAAATGCCTAGAATTCACTGATTCAGTCCTTCTAAGCTCTACATCTCCACATTTGGCTCTCAAATTATTCTCAGGAAAAAAAAAAAAAAGAGGTAAAATCAAGGAAAGGAGAGAGAAGGAAGAGAGACATAGCAGGAGTCTGTGACCTCAGCAAAATGTAATACATTACATTATATATGGGCACAGTTGAGCTAATTCCAACAGCTTTTAGGTCTTCTCATCCCTGCAAAGAACACTAGCCTATACTTAACAGGTATATAAATGCTACAATAAAACATTTATGATTAAGTCCAGCTTAATCTCTAATCATGTATATTTATTTCAAATGTATTTCAATATGGGGTTTCTCTGGTAGCTCAGATGGTAAAGAATCCACCTGCATTGAAGGAGATCTGGGTTTGATCCCTGGGTAGGAAGATCCCCTGGAAAAGGGATTGGCTACCCACACCAATATTCTTGCCTGGAAAATTCCATGAACAGGAGCCTGGCAGGCTACAGTCCATAAAATCCCATGAAGAAAAGCTTGGTACCTTGAAGATGGTTAATAAATGAAATATGCGTATAACATAAAATTAGAAAGGAATAGTTTTGTTTTTCTTTAAACTTACACAGAGGTCTGATGTAGCCAGTCCAACATCAGACTAATAGCTGACTGAAATAATGAGTCTAAAATACTTATTTTGGAGCCTAGCATAATAGAAGGATTTAAAATTTAACAAAGCAAGCATGTTTTTATTATGGAAAATAGACTCCAAAAATACCAAGAAAATCTCTGGAGAAAAAATTTATAGAATGCCTGTTTTAGGGGGCCAGAGAAACGAATCGCCAGTCCAGGTTCAATGCACCATACTGGATGCTTGGGGCTGGTTCACTGGGATGACCCAGAGGGATGGTACGGGGAGGGAGGAGAGTGAAGGGTATCTCATCCTCTGTCATCCCCTTCTCCTCCTGCCCTCAATCTTTCCCAGCATCAGAGTCTTTTCCAGTGAGTCAGCTCTTCTCATCACATGGCCTAAGTATTGGAGTTTCAGCTTCAACATCAATCCTTCCAATGAAGACCCAGGACTGATCTCCTTTAGGATGGACTGGCTGGATCTCCTTGCAGTCCAAGGGACTCTCAAGAGTCTTCTCCAAACCACAGTTCAAAAGCATCAATTCTTCCACACTCAATTTTCTTTATAGTCCAACTCTCGCATCCATACATGTCCACTGGAAAAACCATAGCCTTGACTAGATGGACCTTTGTTGGCAAAGTAATGTCTCTGCTTTTTAATATGCTGTCTAGGTTGGTCATAACTTTCCTTCTAAGGAGTAAGTGTCTTTTAATTTCATGGCTGAAGTCATCATCTGCAGTGATTTTGGAGCCCCCCAAAATAAAGTCTGACACTGTTGACACTGTTTCCACTGTTTCCCAATCTATTTGCCATGAGGTGATGGGACCGGATGCCATGATCTTAGTTTTCTGAATGTTGAGCTTTAAGCCAACTTTTTCACTCTCCTCTATCACTTTCATCAAGAGGCTCTTCATTTCTTCTTCAGTTTCTGCCATAAGGGTGGTGTCATCTGCATGTTTTAGCACAAGTTTAATAGGATTATTGTCCTCTAACTTTCTCTTTTTACTATAATGTCATTCTCCTAGGAGTTTGGGACATAATTTAGACATAGAGACTTCAAGTTCTCAGAATATCTCTCCATCCTTAAGTGATATTTTCTCCAAAATTGTCTTCCATACATTCATTTAGCAAAACTCTACTTATCCTTTGAAACACAATTCAATATTATCCTTTACAATGGTCTCCTATCATTTGCTGGTCAATTGTTTATTATGGCACTTATCACACTGTTAAAATTACTAGTTTACATGTATATCTCCTTTGGAAAGTTCTGGTTCTGAGTAAGTCAGATACTACATTTCATTGATCACAATTTCCCCAGATATTGTATTGAATCTAACTCCATACCTGGGCACATAGTTGACATAAAATACAAATTTAAAGAATAAATGAAAACTTTATTTCACTGTAGCATAGAAACAGGTTCTGATATGAGTAGATTCATTTTATAGATGATGCTAAAGATAGAGAAATATAAAATAAAGATGAAAAGGTAATGAATACAACTATCATATTGATAGAGATCATAGATCTGCCTACATGTAAGTACATATTCCATGATATCCAGAGAACAGGGAGACAGAAGAGATGGAAAACTATTACAAGTAATACAAGTGACAAAAATACCAGAAATTACTTCAGTGGTTCCAACCCTCAGCCCGTTTCCTCATCCCCATCCCCGAGAATAAAGGACTAAAGTAAACGATGAATGCCAAATTGTGGGAGGAACCACTACTTAACCAACAACACAGGTAATAGGTGGTCTTTGTGACTACCTTTTAGCTGTGTTTTATCTCTGATACTGAAGATGAACTTGTTCATGTATTTGACTGTGTCCTGCTTTGAGTGTCTATATTTGGACCATGATTCCCAAGACAACAAGGTCTGGGGGGTTAAGTATTGATACTTGCTACAACATGAATTATTTGAATTATTCCATAAAACATTATGCTAATTTAAAGAAGCCAGTCACAGAAAGTCGAATATGGTATGCAGACTGAAAGTAGATAAATGGTTGCTGGAGGAAGAGAGTGATGAAAGATGTTTTAAAATTAGAAGTGATGATTGCATAACTGTGAATGCATTTTCTTTAAAGAAACACTGAATTCCCCCAAAAAATAAGGTTTGGGGGATGAAGTATTGCTACCTGCTACACTTTAAAAGAATTAACTCTGTGATATATGAATCACATGTCAATTAAGCTGTTATAAAAAACTGAGGGAAAGAAGTTTGGTGGATGATTAGACAATTGAAAACACTAGTTAAAATCAGAATTTGCAACAGGGGAGAAATAATGGTATGTAGCATTCAAAGTTCTATATACCTTCTCACTAGTTTATGGAGCCTTCAACATTTCAAAGAATAATACATCAAAAGCCCTATGATTCCAATACTATAATATGTAAAAAAAAAAAAAAAAAACTTTAGCAAATTGTTTTAATCATTTCAAGAGTTTTAATATATAAAAGAAATAAGATATTTGACATTAATGTAAATGCCTTTTCAACCAAGAGCTGGGTCTGTATTTTTACTTTGTTGGAAACCAGAATTTTAGAATTATTTTTAAGTAATATGCTTAAGTTATTTGATTCTCATCTATATACTTCTGATGATTTATTGGGCTATAAAAAGCACAAATAAGCCACCAATTATTAAAATTAATATCTCAAACTGCCAGTTAAGGTGCATGCATTGTGAAGGATAAAAATAATGCTCATTTAAAAAATGTAAAGATTAATAAAAACATTGCTATCAATCTATATTAGGAAAGGAAATGACAGCCCTTAAAGAAAACTATTTCTGTTACTGTGAGAATTTTGGAAAAATATTTAAATGCTTTAGTATAGTAATAAGAATAAGGAGAAACTTGACAATACCATTGGAAAAGAGACAAATACTTGATTTTTCTTTTCTTTTCTTTCAGTTCTCTTAAAGAATTCATTTGGAATAAAAAAGGAAATCCTGTAGGGTAAAATACAGAAGAATTAGTTAACTGAATTATATAAACCAAAATAAATTTTATTTTTATAGAGCAATAATATTGAAACACAGGAGCAAGAACTGTAGCAATATCCTAAAACTCAGGTTAATTTTAATTTTGAGCTTCTATCTTTCCTGCCTGCTGAGAAACATAATTTTAGTCATTTGTAATATCTCTTAGTCTCTTCAAAGATGAGAATCAATCAAAACATTGGCATTTTAGTAGTCCAGAATAAGCCATCTCATATTAACCATGTGAATATCCATGTAAAAGCTATATTTTATAAAGTTCAAGGTAATAACTATTTTGAACACCTACTCTATTGTATAGCTCCAGTGTCTCAGGGTTCCACAGGCAGGCTGGTGTCAAAGTTCAGAGAAATGTCTGAGAAAGCTGAGACATGGGCAAAGACCATTTATCTATAGAAAATATCATTTGAAACACCCCACAGTCAACATGAATGTTCAGATCCAACACCTATCTAAGGCCTCAGTTTCAAGATACCACAGGGAAAACTTCACAAGACCATTTGTGGTTTTTTCTAGTGTTAAAACATACATCATTTCTCTTTGAACTCTTTCAGTTCACTGGCATTGTGAAATTCCATCTTATTCAGTTAACCATACGGTATTGTTGAATTCACTTAGCACTTCTGGAAAGCATGGTTCAGTTTTTCTTTCTTTTTTCACCCAAGTTCTCATGGCTTCCTTATCATCTGCAAATCCAAATTGGGGAATCTTCTAATCCAGGATTGAACCTACACTTGCTATGCCTTCTCATGGAGACAGAGAGATAATAGATAGATATAAATTGATTGATAGATGTAGATACAGATGTAGAAACAGATATTTTTCCTATTCAAGTACTTCTTCCTAGACACAAGTTTTGGCTTTTAGAGGAAAAAAAGGCAGGAAGAATCACAAGCTGTTTTTGCTCTTGTCACTTAAATTCATGAATTTGGAAAAGAAAAATGCTAATATACTATAATGTAGTATGACATGATGTGAAAGAAAGTGAAGTCGCTCAGTCGTGTCCGACTCTGCGACCCTATGGACTGTAGCCTACCAGGTTTCTCAGTCCATGATGTAGATATAAATAAATAATAAATTACTGTCTCAAAATATTGTCCACACTAGGCGAATTTATCTGAATAAAAACATTTTAGGTATGTATTAGGCTGTTCTCAATTTTTATAAATAATGAGCTTCCAAGAATATTTAAAAAGTGAATGCATAAGCAAAAAAATTATGTTTAATGAAAGATTTGTTTCTAATAAACAAAGCTTATTCTAATATCCATAATCAGCTTTTAAAATTCAAAGTTTTTGAATACATGTGTAATGTCGTATAGAATATTAAAATAAGTATTAAATAAAGTACTTTTAAAAACACAAAGTTTTATTATTTGAGTTAACTTGAATTTACTAGGTTGAAAAATCCTAGTTCAATATTAAAGGAAAGCTTAACTTGGTGATTTTTGTAAAGGATTAATCAGAGAAGAAGAAAATATTCACATGGAGATTGTGTTGATTTTGATGAGTACTTAACATATTTTCTTAAATAAATTGTCAAGAAAATTTAAAGGCTAGATTTATTTTCTGTGAAAATAGTCTATTTGGTTTCAGCTCAGAGATGTAGAGAACTGAAAGAGGATTATCCTCTTCATTACATCATTGATAAGCCTGGACAAAGGGTACAATAATTATTTTTCTTAAACCTCAGTTCAGTTCAGTTCAGTCACTCAGTAATGTTCTACTCTTTGCGACCCCATGAATTGCAGCACGCCAGGCCTCCCTATTCATCATCAACTCCGGAGTTCACTCAGACTCAGGTCCATCGAGTCAGTGATGCCATCCATCCATCTCATCCTCTGTCGTCCCCTTCTTCTTCTGCCCCCAATCCCTCCCAGCATCAGAGTCTTTTCCAATGAGTCAACTCTTCACATGAGGTCGCCAAAGTACTGGAGTTTCAGCTTAAGCATCATTCCTTCCAAAGAAATCCCAGGGCTGATCTCCTTCAGAATGGACTGGTTGGATCTCCTTGCAGTCCAAGGGACTCTCAAGAGTCTTCTCCAACACCACAGTTCAAAAGCATCAATTCTTTGGTGCTCAGGCTTCTTCACAGTCCAACTCTCACATCCGTACATGACCACTGGAAAAACCATAGCCTTGACTGGACAGACCTTTGTTGGCAAAGTAATGTCTCTGCTTTTGAATATGCTATCTAGTTTGGTCATAACTTTGCTTCCAAGGAGTAAGCGTCTTTTAATTTCATGGCTGCAGTCACCATCTGCAGTGATTTTGGAGCCCCCAAAATAAGGTCTGACACTGTTTCCACTGTTTCCCCATCTATTTCCCATGAAGTGATGGGACCAGATGCCATGATCTTTGTCTTCTGAAAGTTGAGCGTTAAGCCAAATTTTTCACTCTCCCCTTTCACTTTCATCAAGAGGCTTTTTAGTTCCTCTTCACTGTCTGCCATAAGGGTGGTGTCATCTGCATATCTGAGGTTATTGATATTTCTCCCGGCAATCTTGATTCCAGCTTCTGCTTCTTCCAGCCCAGTGTTTCTCATGATGTACTCTGCACATAAGTTAAATAAGCAGGGTGACAATATATGGCCTTGACGTACTCATTTTCCTATTTGGAACCAGTCTGTTGTTCCGTGTCCAGTTCTAACTGTTGCTTCCTGACCTGCATATAGGTTTCTCAAGAGGCAGGTCAGGTGGTCTGGTATTCCCATCTCTTTCAGAATTTCCCACAGTTTATTGTGATCCACACAGTCAAAGGCTTTGGCATAGTCAATAAAGCAGAAATAGATGTTTTTCTGGAACTCTCTTGCTTTTTCCATGATCCAGCGGATGTTGGCAATTTGATCTCTGGTTCCTCTGCCTTTTCGAAAACCAGCTTGAATATCTGGAAGTTCACAGTTCACATATTGCTGAAGCCTGGCTTGGAGGATTTTGAGCATTACTTTACTAGCGTGTGAGACAAGTGCAATTGTGCGGTAGTTTGAGCATTCTTTGGCATTGCCTTTATTTGGGATTGGAATGAAAACTGACCTTTTCCAGTCCTGTGGCCACTGCTGAGTTTTCCAAATGTGCTGGCATATTGAGTGCAGCACTTTCACAGCATCATCTTTCAGGATTTGGAATGGCTCAACTGGAATTCCATCACCTCCACTAGCTTTGTTCATAGTGATGCTTTCTTTTTTTTTTTTTTTAATTTTTTTTAAATTTTATTTTATTTTTAAACTTTACATAATTGTATTCATTTTGCCAAATATCAAAATGAATCCATCACAGGTATACATGTGCTCCCCATGCTGAACCCTCCTCCCTCCTCCCTCCCCATGCCATCCCTCTGGGTCGTCCCAGTGCCCTAGCCCCAAGCATCCAGTATCGTGCATTGAACCTGGACTGGCATCTCGTTTCATACATGATATTTTACATGTTTCAATGCTATTCTCCCAAATCTTCCCACCCTCTCCCACAGAGTCCATAAGACTGTTCCATACATCAGTGTCTCTTTTGCTGTCTCGTACACAGGGTTATTGTTATCATCTTTCTAAATTCCATATATATGCGTTAGTATACTGTATTGGTGTTTTTCCTTCTGGCTTACTTCACTCTGTATAATAGGCTCCAGTTTAAGGCCCACTTGACTTCACATTCCAGGATGTCTGGCTTAGGTGAGTGATCACACCATCATGATTATCTGGGTCGTGAAGATCTTTTTTGTACAGTTCTTCTGTGTATTCTTGCCACCTCTTAATATCTTTTGCTTCTGTTAGGTCCATACCATTTCTGTCCTTTATCGAACCCATCTTTGCATGAATTGTTCCCTTGGTATCTCTAAATTTCTTGAAGAGATCTCTAGTCTTTCCCATTCTGTTTGCATTGATTGCTGAAGAAGGCTTTCTTATCTCTTCTTGCTATTCTTTGGAACTCTGCATTCAGATGCTTATATCTTTCCTCTTCTCCTTTGCTTTTCACTTCTCTTCCTTTCACAGCTATTTGTAATGCCTCCCCAGACAGCCATTTTGCTTTTTTGCATTTCTAGCACAGAACTAAAATGTCAGGGCAATTAAGTACCCTGAAACCTTGTGAAAGAGAGCCACTGGCAGCAAGAAACAGAACTGTCTCATTTGCTTACTTGGAATGGATAAGAAATACAAGTTAAAATTTTAAACAAATTGCTAAAGACCAAGTGTGGGCTAGACCGGTATGTAACGGAAGCCCATTGGGGCTGAAGACCTGAAGGAGTCACAACCTTTTGCACAACCTCCTTGAACTCATATGGGAGATCACAATAAAAAAATCTGACAGAATCCAAGAGAGTTCTTTTCCTGGTACTTGTTGGGGATATAGAACAGCATTAACTCTTGAAACCTAACCCAGATCCCACCTCCACTATTTCCCAATCAGAATAAGTAATTTCATCTGCAGAGAGAAAGCAAAAAAATCTGCTGCCTTAAGGCAGTTTTGGAAACTCACTACAGTGGATTGAAGGGAAGGTATTATACCAGTTCTAAGAAATAGCTTCCAGAAATAGAAGGGAATTAAAGAATCTCAACTTCTCTAAAATGCCAATTTTTTTTAATACCCAAACCAGACAGAACCATTAAAATAAAAGGTAACTACAGACAAATTTACCTTATGAAAATAGATGTAAATATCCTCACCAAAATTTTAACATATTAAATTCAATACCATGTATAAGGGATAAAACATTACCACCAAGGATGATTCATCCCAGGAATGCAAAACAGGCTCATCATTTAAAAAATCAATGTAATTCTCCATATTAATAATTAAAGATGAATGCCATTCAGTTAATGAAAAAAAATTTGAAAAAAATTCCACACTCATTTATGACAATTATACTTAGCAAACAATAAAGAGAATGACTTTACCATAATAAAGGATATACTTTTTCCCTAAGTTCAGGAAGAAGACAAGATGTTCACTGTTACCACTGCTATTCAACATCATACTAGAAGTTCAAGCCAGTGCAGTGAGAAAAAGAAAAAAATATAGATTGTAAAGAAAATTTAAATCTATTCACAGATCTTTTTTTAATATAAATAATTCCAAATTATCTACAAAGGCTAATGCATTTAAACATGTTAACCTAGGATATGAGATCAAGGTACAAATCAATAGTATAGCCATAATCCTATATAGACAGGAATAGCACATTGTGATGTCCATACTGTCCAGTACCTGCTATGGCTCTTCTATTTTAAGGTATTAATTTCTTGAGTGTTTATTTTCCCATAGGAGTTTCACTACTACTATTTGTTGTTCTAGAAAAATCCTAACTTTGGTTGTTGACATTTGTATCGGGGTTAAATTATAGATGTGTGTGCTAAGTTGCTTCAGTCATGTCCGACTCTTTGCCAATGAACTGTAGCCTGCCAGGCTCCTCTGTCAATGGGATTCTCCAGACAAGAACATTGGAGTGGATTTCTGGGCCCTCCTCCAGGGTAAATTATGTATAAAAATACATTAATCCGTGAAGTAAGAGATTTTTGCCTTGAGACTGTGTTGATTTTGATAGATTCATATATTTTCTTAAGTAAACTGTACTTTTGTATTTAGGTTGTTTCTGGGATCAATGGATATGATATATCTGTACCAGAGATGATTAGATATATTAGAGAAATAAATTAATCAGATTCATCTTTATATCTTTAAGATGTTCAGTAAACTTATCAATGCACATAGGGTGACTTTCCATTAGTTTGAATATACTCATAAGACTTTCAGTAATATTTTTCTTACAGATTTTGCATATTAAAAAATATTGGAATATAGTTGCTTTACAATGTTGTGTTAGTTTCTGCTGCACAGCAAAGTGAGTCAGCTATATTCATACATATATCCCCTCTTTTTTGGCTTTTCTTTCCATTTAGGTCACACAGAGCATTGGGTAGAGTTCCCTGTGCTGTACAGTAGGTTCTCATTAGTTATCTATTTTATACATAGTAGTGTATGCATGGGGCTTCCCTAGTGGCTCAGCAGTAAAGAATCCACCTGCAGTGCAGGACACTCAAGAGATGGGAGTTCAGTCCCTGGGTAAGGAAGATCCCCTGGAGGAGAGCATGGCAACCCATTCCAGTATTCTTGCCTGGAAAACCCACAGACAGAGGAGCCTGGCAAGCTACAGTCCATGGGATAGCAGAGAGTCAGATGTGATTGAAGTGACTGAGCTAACTCACAGTGTAAACATGCCAGTCTCTACCTCCCAATTCATCCCACTCCCCATTCCCTCTTTGGTATCCAGACATTTTTTATCTATATTTGTGTCTCTATTTCTGCTTTGCAAATAGGTTCATCTGTACCATTTTTTTTCTAGATTACACATTTATACATTAATATATCAATATTTGTTTTTCTTACTGACTTCATTCTGTATGACAGTCTCAATTGGAAAAAAAGTAAAACTATCACTATTTGCAGATGACACGATACTGTACATAGTACATGTCATAGATACTGTGCATAGAAAATCCTAAAGATGCCTCCAGAAAACTAATCAATGAATTTGGTAAAGTTGCAGGATACAAAATTAATGCTCAGAAATCTCTTGCATTCCTATACACTAACAACAAAAAATCAGAAAGAGAAATGAAGGAAACAATCCCACTCACCATTGCAACAAAAATAATAAAATACCTGGGAATAGATCTATCTAAAGAGGCAAAAAGATGTGTACTCAGAAAACTATAAGGTACTGATGAAAGAAATCAAAATTGGCACATTTAAAAAATACTGATTCTTTGGCATCATATATTTTTATTGTTTTTACAATGTGTTTTTCTCTTCCATTTTATCTTGTAACTGTTTGTGAAGGAAGTAGGACTGGGTAGAAGCAGCACCTGTGCTGTGATGCAGGCCTGACAAAGCCTCAACTTACCTGGTAGGGAGCTCGGCAGGTCTGCCTAGGATAGGACCTCAGACAGCTGCAGCTGAGGCAGATCCTGAGGTAGTGGAGCTGAAGCATATCTCATGAATGCACTCCCACAGTTGGGCTAAAAGTCTGCCTCTGAAAAGGATTTGAGTAGGGCATCTCTCTTCTTCACCTGGGAATCATGATTTGACATTGCACGAGGAAGCTGAGCATGAGCAGGAGCGATAATAAAGGAGCCTTGAGGAAACACTGCACCAACAGAGGATGGAGAGTCTGAAATGTAGAATGAGAAGATTAGGAGTATTGGAGTTTTTTAAGGTAAATTTTGGAGATGTGTTCAAAATTTAAATGTGCAGAGATTGAAAAATATTGATTTATGGCACAAATGTTTTATTTTGCAAGTTTTTGACTGCATTTAAAAATGAGAAAGAATGTTAGAGTAGAATATGGGTTGGGGTGAAAAAAGTTTTTCTCAGGTCAATTGTCAGGAAAATCAAGTATATTAGAACATTAGGGGAAATATCCAGAATAAAGGAATAGGTTAAAGATACAGAGGAAATGGGAATTAGCTGAAGTGAGAAAAGTTCAAAGAGCCTCAAACCACATATGAGATAATTATTTTTTAAAGAATATTTAGGACACTATCTGGTGTGACTAAATAGATAAAAATGACTGCATCTGTAAGTAAGTTCATGGTGTTTGTGGCACTAGTTTAATGAAATATTTGTTGTGTTAAAAAGTCTAAGTCATTTACTGAAAATGAGGAAGAAACTGGAGGTTAAGTTGAAAGAACTTAGGGAAGCTCACCTCTGAGCTACAGCTGTGAAGACTGAGAGAGAAAGCTCAGAAGGGAAGTAGCAAGATTTCTGGGCTGTATTGAAAGCTGATCTAAGTTTGGAGCCACAGATGTATAATAACAGCAGTCTAGAGCTGTATTCGGAGAAGGCAATGGCAACCCACTCCAGTACTCTTGTCTGGAAAATCCCATGGACAGAGGAGCCTGGTGGGCTGCAGTCCATAGGGTCGCTAAGAGTCAGACATGACTGAGCGACTTCACTTTCCCTTTTCACTTTCATGCATTGGAGAAGGAAATGGCAACCCAATCCAGTGTTCTTGCCTGGAGAATCCTAGGGACGGGGGAGCCTGGTGGGCTGCCGTCTATGGGGTCGCACAGAGTCGGACATGACTGAAGTGATTTAGCAGCAGAGCTGTATTGTCCAATACAGCAGCCAGTAGCCATCAGTGTCTAGATAATTCAGTTCCTTAGGTGCACTAGTCACATACCTACTGCTTACCAATGACTAGTGTGTTCTTTGTTGGACATAACAGATATGGGACATTTTCATCACTGCAGAAAATTCTACCAATCAGTCTTGATTCGAGTTGAGTCATTTGTCTGCAATGGTGTTCAGCAGCCCAGGAGCAACAGCTGAGAGTGCATACTTTTAAGCGGCTCCAGGCCTGCCATTATGTTTCCCTGGGCAGAACAGGAGATGGATGCTAAGACAAAACAAAAATGTGTCTTGTAAAGCCTAGTCTGCATATAGAGAGATAAGAATTGGAAAGCATTGATGCATTAGTGACACTTAAAGATGCCAAGGACTTTGGCATTTGATGAGGCTAAATAACAGAGAAAAAACTAGAAAGATACTACTCAGAGTGAGAAAAATTTAAGATTTCACAGGTGGCATTGTTCTTGTTGCAGACAAGCTCAGGCTATGCTGGAAGTGGATATAGATTTGTAGGTTCACTGGAGTTCAAACAGTCACAGAAACAGCAGAGGACAGAAAACAATTTGGGTGATGAGGTCACTTAAGATGATAAGTTTATAATATGTAGGTAAACAGTTTGATAAATGATAGACATTAAAAAATAATAGAAATAATCAAGAGCGAAATGACCCTTAAAAAAATAGAGATGGAGAAACATATAGGTTTGGAAACCAACTTTAAGATTAGGTTTATGAACCAACCACATTGGTTATATTTCTATCATTGGTATGTTATCATTTCCCCTAAGTATGAATGAAAAAGTAACAGAGTAAATAAGAAAAACCATGAGCTGTGAAGCTAGAAAAACCTGGCTTCAAATCCCCGTTCTATATCGTTTACCTGACATTTAATTTCTGGTAAGATTATGCAATTTCACTAAGTGTACTTTCTTCCTCTTTGAAATGGCAATTATAATACTTCAAGAGCATCATGCAGATTTAACAAAATGAGGTATTGGCCCATCTCGTCCTTAGCCCTCTCCCTTTTACACTCTGCTCCAGTCTCATGCTATATTTCAATTCCTTGAAAATATTTATTTATTAACATCAAAGCCTTTGCATTTCTATATCAATTAAGGTTCTATCAGGGAAACAGAATCATAAGGATAAATATATAAAATACACATTTTTATTGCAAATAATTGGTTTACAAGACTGAAGACTGGCTAGGCAAGTCCAAAACTTGTAGGACAGGTCACTGGGAAGGGCAGGCTGGAAAGTCCTGGGCATGTGCTGACTCTGCAGTTCACAGGTGGAGTTTCTTCCTAGCAGAAGGAACTTCAGTTCTGCTACAAAGGTCTTTCAACTACTTGGATCAGGCCCACCGAAAAAATTGAAGATATTCTCCTTAAAGTAAACTGATAGTAGATGTTAATCACGTGTACTAAATAATTTCACAGCAAGACTTAGATTAGTGAGTGGTCAAATAACTGGTGTTTGATTGAATAGCCTGAACAAATTGACACATAGAACTGACCATCACAACTCTTTAACTGAATGCCTGAAACATTTTGCCTCTTCCTCCTTGTACCTGAAGATTGAAGGCCTATGTAAATCTTTTCTGACTTCATATGTAACTTTCCACTTATTATAAATCTCAGCAACTATGGTTATTGCCTTTATATTTGTGACCATTTTTGTCTATTTGTTTTATTTCCTGTGTCCTACACTTCCCTTCAGGATGGAGATTATGCCTATCCAGTTCATTGATGTATTCCACATGTCTAACACCTAACTTGGCACATAGTAAATGGTAGAAGCCCAATGAATATTGAATAAAATGTCTGAAAAATAATAACATTCAACTAATGTAGTTTCCAGCTTTCTCTATGAGCCAGACTTCATTGTATGATTAATAAATGAGTTAATGGATTATTTTTCTTTTTCCCTCCTCTGTCTTAAAAAAAAACTATTTGTAGGTTTCCTTACTATTTACTGACTATACATACAGACATCCATTATACCTTTTGCCTCCCAATATGTGTATGAAGGTAATTTAATTGAAAATGTAAACTATTTCATGTTGAGTCATAAAATGTTATACATTACACCTTAAACTTTTGGATTATTTATAAATTTACAGTCTATGTATTTTAAAATTCCATAAATGTGATTAGGTTGTACAGTTTTAAATGTACAGTTTACTTCCTTAATTTTCTTTTCTTTCTTGTCTATCCATTAGCCGCTTCACTTTTCATCTATCAGTATTACCACTGTCTACTTCTTATCAATCCTGGAATGTGTTGTAAATGTATTTATCCATGATTACATAATTATAAGTAAATGCATATGGAATTATATCCAATTACATGCTGAGTCTGTTTTTTCAATAAGATCTTATAGAATCAATCATCTAATATAGATGTCATTTAACCCTTTTAGTAGCTGCATGAGAATATATGGTACCATCATTAAAGCATTTTCTCTATTTAAGATCATATCCTCTATTTCCATGTCTTAGCCCTACAATCCACTCTTCAACACATCCTGGAAACTTGCCTTACTTTTGTTTTGATAGGATATAACCAGGAGAATAATTGAGGGTAGCTTTCCAAATAAGCTATAAAAATCACAATTCTACCAACAATAATGTGTAAATTCTTGTCATTAATAGATCTTACGCTTTTTAAGTCTGATTAATGTAAACTGATCATTTTATTTTACTTTGAATATTTGCATTTGTTTAGCAATTCTCTCTGTACCATTTAATATTTAATTGCACAGGTGTAAATGTAGATAAGTCTTTCATCTTTTAAAGGATGATTTAAAAACCATAATGCTTCACTTATCTTTAAGAATAATGCAGGTCCTTTTGGCTGTTAGTGTGTCTCATCTAGAGAAAGACTGGTGATTAAATTTGTCACATCCCTTAAAAAGTACTACAGGCCATGTTTGGCATGTGTGCTAGAAAAGTGGATAATTACGTGATTTTTCAATTTTTTTTTTCTGAAGACAAAAAAAGTTGTTAGTTTATTTGAAAATTAGACATTTTATGATATGTCATCGGAGAAGGCAATGGCACCCCACTCCAGTACTCTTGCCTGGAAAATCCCATGGACAGAGGAGCCTGGTAGGCTGCAGTCCATGGGGTCGCTAAGAGTCGGTTACGACTGAGCAACTTCACTTTCACTTTTCACTTTCATGCATTGGAGAAGGAAATGGCAACCCACTCCAGTGTGCTTGCCTGGAGAATCCCAGGGATGGGGGAGCCTGGCGGGCTGTCGTCTATGGGGTCGCACAGAGTCGGACACGACTGAAGTGACTTAGCAGCAGCTTATCATAATATGATATGTCATATTATGAAACATACTGTATTATGTTTAAAAACTGAGTCATTTTGAAGCCAATAATGCATCTAAGCAAAACAAGTATCACATCTTTTTTCATAAAATAGAAATATTTCCAAGATTGACAGAAGCCAATTTTTTTAAATGACAAAAGATAACTGAAGTTTTCTGCTTATATTAATTCTACTTGTTTTGGTAGAAGTATACATGTATTAAACTTGATTCTTTTAGTATTAGTAAATGTATATATTGTAGGAATAAGAAATCAGAAGAACACTTGCTTTGTTTTTTAACACATATGTGCTGGAAAATTTTTAAACAAAGGTCCAAGGATATTTCTCAGTTCTGGATATAACGATGCATTAATTTCATTGAGAGTTATTAGGCTTAAAGCTATGCTTGAGTATTCATTTCTGACACTAAATGCTTTTCTCTTTTGACTAAATAAATTATCAGAAACTGTAACTTGAACACATGGCTATGTTGCATAGTTACATCCAAGAACAATTTTTGCTGTTAAATAAGATTATTGTGTCTTTTCTTCATCTAAAATATAAGATATATGCAAAATGTAAATTCATATTTTATACTTTAAAAACAAATTGCACTGAATTCTGGAAAACTTTTCTCAATTTACTTTGTCTCATTTCACTTACAAATTTGTACATATTTCAGACATTTTTCTCTTGTTGACAATATCTATAGTTGAATTTCTAATTGTGTCTAGAAAATGGCCCAAGATAGTCATACAATATGTCTGAATGTCTACATTTTACCTACATCCCACCCCAGGGTTGGGAGAAGGAAATGGCAAACCACTCCAGTGCTGTTACCTGGAAAATCCCATGGATGGAGGAGCCTGGTAGGCTGCAGTCCATGGGGTCACTAAGAGTCGGAGACGACTGAGTGACTTCACTTTCACTTTTCACTTTCATTCATTGGAGAAGGAAATGGCAACCCACTCCAGTATTCTCGCCTGGAGAATCCCAGGGACGGGGGAGCCTGGTGGGCTGCCGTCTATGGAGTCGCACAGAGTCAGACATGACTGAAGCAACTTGGCGGCAGCAGCAGCATCCCAGGGGTTACTAGTTGGTATGCAAATTCACATAGGTTTTTATCATTGGAATCAGTCAATAGGACACAGAAGATAATACAGTAATGATAGAAGTGAATGTGAGATTTGGGGCTAAAAGTAAGAGTAATAGAAAAATTAGTTTTGGATTTTGGCCCTCTCTGCACTCGAGTTCCCACAGCTATAATATGGCATGATGACTAAAGCCACATGAGAGTGTCATGTAAAATGCTATGAAGTCTCCTATTGCTGAAAGACATGTGTCATGTGTTATCCTTTGTGGCAAAAGTTATTTGTTCTTCAATATTCTGGGGTAGTAAATGTGGAACAATTTTGTTTGCTTCAGCCATTTTTTAAATATAATTAGAAAAGTGTTTAACAAACTTATGTCTGGGTTTTAATTTCCTTAAAAAGATCAAGAGACTCTGTCTTGATTGTCAAGATATGTAAATTTGGTCTAATAATTGTTTTTCTTTGTTGCTGTTGTTCAGTCACTCAGTCGTGTCTGACTCTTTGCGACCCCTTTGGACTGCAGCATGCCAGGCTTACCTGTCCTTCACTATCTCCCAGAGTTTTCTCAAACTCATGTCCATTGAGTCGGTGATGCCATCCAACCATCTCTTCTTCTGTCACCCTCTTCTCACTGACCTCAATCTTTCCTAGCATCAGGGTCATTCCCAATGAGTCAACTCTTCACATCCGATGGCCAAATTATTGAAGCTTCAGCATCAGTCCTTCCAATGAATATTCAGGGTTGCTCTCTTTAGGATTGACTAGTTTGATTTCCTTGCTGTCCAAGGGACTCTCAAGAGTCTTCTCCAGCACCACAGCTCAAAGGCATCAAGTCTTCAGCACTAAGCCTTCCTTGGGGTCTAACTCTCACATCCATAAGTGACTACTGGAAAAACCACAGCTTTGAATATACAGATCTTTCTCAGCAAAGTGATGTCTCTGCTTTTTAATATGCTGTCTAGGTTTGTCATAGCTTTTCTTCCAAGGAGCAAGTGTCTTTAGTTTCATGGCTTCAGTCACCATCCATGGTGATTTTGGATCCTAAGAAAATAAAGGCTGTCACTGTTTCCTTTGTTTCCCCATCTATTTGGCATGAAGTGATGGGACTGGATGCCATGATCTTAGTTTTTTGAAGTGAAAGTCGGTCAATTGTATCTGACTCTTTGCAACCCCATGTACACTCGATGGAATTCTCCAGGCCAGAATACTGGAGTGGGTAGCCTTTCCCTTCTCCAGGGGATCTTCCCAACCCAGGGATTGAACCCAGGTCTCCCACATTGCAGGTAGATTCCTTACCAGCTGAGCCACCAGGGAAGCCCAAGTTTTTTGAAGGTTGACATTTAAGCCAGATTTTTCACTCTCCTCTTTCACCTTCATTGAGAGGCTCTTTAGTTCCTCTTCACTAATGCCATTTGGGTCTTGTCATCTGCATATCTGAGGTTATTGATATTTCTCCAAGCAATCTTGATTTAAGCTTGTGATTAATCTAGTCTGGCATTTCATGTGATGTACTCTGCATATAATAAGCAGGGTGGCAATATACACCCTTGTAGTACTCCTTTCCTAATTTTTAACCAGTCCATTGTTCCATGTCTGGTTGTAACTGTTGTTTCTTGACCTGCATACAAATTTTGCAGGAGGCAAGTTAGGTGGCCTTGTATCCCCATGTCTTTGAAAATTTTCCAGTTTATTGTGATCCACACAGTCAAAGGTGTTAGTGTAGTCAATGAAGCAGAAGTTGATGTTTTCTGAAATTTTTATGTTTTTTCTATAATCCAACAAATGTAAACAACTTGATCTCTGATTTACCTTTTTGCTATTCATTATTTTACTAATTTTCATGAAATAAAATGGCTGAGTTCTGACCCCTAACCTCAATGAAGTAGCATTTGATAAAATTGTACAAAAGATTAATAAAGACATATAAAAGGAAAACAAGAAGTGAAGTTAAAAGGAGAAAAGTCAATGCTGCACTTGTAATTTTCACATTAGAAGGCAAAATGTAAAAGAAGTTTTTATAAGCTTTTAACTATATTTTCTATAATTATAAAGGTCTAATTGTTTTCTTTTTTGTGTTGAGTTTCCTTGTAGCGAAAAAAAACCTATACTGCATTTTATGCAGGGAGTCTTACTCAAATGCTCATAGCAATAGCCTGCATTCTGTCTTCTTCCTAGATTCCTTTTCTTTATCATTATATTATTTATAAATTTTACTACCTCAATTTTTTATATTCTTAAAGTTGCTAGTATGAGAAATCAGTACCCTCAATGTGTACTGATGAATAAATATACCACAGATGCAGTCTTTAACTGAGAGTGTCCACGGTCTAAGATAGAAGGAAATCTTTAAATTAGTATGTCTTTCAACCCTTTTCATATCACATTTTGCTTTTCCGACAACTTTAAACATAGAAAACTTGAAATATATCCATATAGGCACACATTATCTGCCATGTATATTGGTAGATTGCTGAAAATGTTCTGTGTTTATCTGCTTCACAATTTCTATGCTGGGTATGTAATGCACAAATTGCTATTGATTGTATACACTCTGTTTTCTGTGAAGGTGAGTAAAGAAAGACATAAAATAAAACATTTTTAGTTTTAAAATGCTGTATCAGGTGCCTTAATTTGCTGAAAATAAGACTAAATTAGAGTTTAAAATGAGAACATTGCTACCCTGTTCTTCTGGTAGCAATGCAGCATCCTAACAGCATGTAAGCCATCACGAGATTTAGAGCTCAACTCAATCAGTGGCAACAAAATTAGAAATAAATAGGAGAGGATCAATACAAACTGTTGTCTGGAATAATAAAACAATCCTTGGCTGCAAAAATCTATTTTATTTTTCTTTTAGCTAGGTGTTCTGGAAATATCTGTCCTAGCTCTTTAGACACTAAGTCTCCTTTATTTATAAAAACAAAGAGGAGTCAATAGTGAATACTACATATTATATGTAACTATAAACATATATACACATGTATCTATATATATCAATATACATTAAAGACGAACTGACAGAACAATAGAGCATCTAGGAAATGGTTTTCATTATTAAAATTATAGTTAATTCAAATTGATAAAATGGTGTCAAATATATCAATGATATGGTAACTGGTTTTATTTTTTCTTGAATGTATTTTTTTCAAGTTTGAGTCTATGATGATATTTTTGCAAAGCTACTTACATAAGGAGCCTCTAATAAATGTTAATGTCAAGATATTTGACAGATCATGAAAAAATAAACAAAGGTTTCTCAGTACATTCTAAGATTTTTAAAGTGCTGGATCCAACTTAAAAGGAATTTTGTACTGACTGTTAAGTACTGGTCCCCTCCCTCCTGTGGCAGGGACCAGGATACAATACCGATGTGACTTCTCAGAATATTGGCTCCAGCTTCATCCTGAGAGGTCAGAATTAGTGCTTAGTGGAAGAACCGGCCATTTTTATGACTGTATCAAGGGATTAGTATTCGATCTTTTATGGTTGCATCTATATGATGGAGTCCTAAGTGGCAGACGTCACCATGTTGCTGCTCACTCACTAAAAGTCATGTCTGACTCTTTGCAACCCCATGGACTGTAGCATGCTAGACTCTGCTGTCCTTCACTGTCTCCTGGAGTTTTCTCAAACCGATATCCATTGATGCCATCCAACCACCTCACTCTCTGTCGCCCCCTTCTCCTCCCACCCTCAATCCTTCCCAATGTCAGGGTCTCTTCTGATGAGTCAGTTCTTCACACCTGGTGGGAAGAGCCTATCTGGTGCAAAGGCATGACCATTTCAGCTTCTTATTTCATAAAGAATCAAACATTCCCTTTGATAACAGAGGTGGGAATGGAGTCTTATTGTCCCTGACTTTCAATTGATCAGATTGAGTTATCATAAGCCATGAGCCCAAGTCATTTCAATAATAGTTCGAAGAAGAAAACCACCTTTTCTAGCAGGTCAATCATAAGATGATCAGTTGTAAGAATTTATCTTTCCTTTTCCTATTTTACTTGAAAATTACTTAACACATCTGGCTCTTAGGCATTAGTTAAAATGGGTGCTTTTCTGGGGTTTTACATGTAAATTAGAACTAGTGAAGAGATGGGACTATTCCCTTGAACATGCTTTTTGAAATCTTGATGTTACAGTGTATCTACCATAACCAAATATAACTTTAATTTCTATGAGAATAAAATACTTCTAAGTCGTGATTTTTTTAAGTCACATGAGGAAAATCTTTTCAAGTAAAGAGAATAGCATCACCAATGAATATAAATGTCTCTCAGCTTTTTAAGGAACATAAATATCAAATTTCTATTTCAAAGGTATCTTTTTTTCTCATGGGAATTGATCCTTTAGACAATTATTAGTCATTTTACTCTTGTACTTCTGTTTTAATTCAGACATTATCTGCAATTATAAACCTTTTTTTATTAATCATCCAACAATTGTTGTCTCATGCAAACACCTGCATGCAACTAAAACAGCCCTAAAAGTTATCCTTATTGCTTCAAAATATTTAAGTGTAAAATATCATATTTAGAGGGAAATTTTAGAACTCTTTTTCAAAAATTTTTTTGAAAATTTTGATTTATACTTTATATACATAAAAATAGAATGCCTTTTCTTAATTTTTAATAAAATATACAGACTATTCTGTTGGAGAAGGAAATGGCAACCCACTCCAGTGTTTTTTCCTGGAGAATCCCAGGGACAGGGGAGCCTGGTGGGCTGCTGTCTATAGGGTCACACAGAGTTGGACACGACTGAAGTGACTTAGCAGTAGCAGCAGCACAAACTATTCTGTAATACTTCATCTTTTTTTCATTAATTTCTACTGGATATACATTAAAAAAAATATAAAACCTTGAATATGTTCATTTAAATATCATTATAGACAGACTAGGGGACTTCCCTGGTGGCTCAGATGATAAAGAGTCTACCTGCCATGCAGGAGACCCAGGTATGATCCCTGGGTCAGGAAGATCCCCTGAAGAAGGGAATGGTGTTCCACTCCAGTATTTTTGCCCAGAGAATTCCCTGGACAGAAGAGCCTACAGTTACACTTGACTGAGTGGCTAAGACAGGGATGAGCTTAGCACACAGAATGCAAACATCCTGACGAAAACTACTATGAAAAACTATAGTCAGAGTGACTCTACTGGAATGGTAACTATTTCAATGCCAATTATTTTAAAGTATCAATCATTTACAGTACCTGATTTTTTTTTTTTTTTAAGTTTTCACAGAAGAAAATGTAAAATGCTTTTAAGGGTACAGTTTCATCTATCAGCATTTCTAATTTATGCATATAAAGTTCAAATGAGCTTCTGATTGAATCTACCAAACCCAGATGTATTTCAGTCATTTCAGTCACTTTGCCATTTTAATAGCTGGAAGTAATATAGGCAACAAAGTTTAATCAGTCCTCTCTATAGGCTAAGCTGTCTATGATAAAAGGAGAGAGACCCTACCATCTAATTATCACCTTAGATCTTTTGATGGTGAAGAAATATCACTGTTGTACCTCAAATATGGGTGATAATGGGAAATAGCTGCTTCATTTTCTGTCCCTTTGCGATGTTACCTGGGACATCACCTCTTTCTCAACTGTTCAGAATTAGGTCACTGTAATCAGAGTTCTTAAAGACCATTTGCAAGGAATTCATTTTAAGGAAGAAAACAGAATTACCCAATGTCTTTAATGGAAATTCTGAAAATATGTAAAATAAAATTGTAAAATAGATTATTTTCAGAATATTATAATCTAGATGTACCTTTGATTCTCATTTTATTGGGTCCTAGAAGAGAAGAGGTTAAGCACTAAAAAAAAAAAATAAAGTTAGAGAAAAGGGTAGTTTCTTGCTGGTAACTTTAATTCTCTTTCCTTTGTAGAATTCTTGTTTTTGTTTTGCATTTTTTTTCATACAAGAAGGATTATATATGTGTTTCTACCTTTGTTTCAGACTTTGAAATGAATTTAGCAGCAGTCATGTGACTTCATTTTTTTCTTCTTTAATACATGTCATTTTTCATCATTCATTAATTGTTTTTAAATGTAATATAAGTAAAACCAAACTGCGAGTACTCTGTTTTATTTAACATATTTGTATTTTGGTACTTTGCAGTAGTTCATATTTTTCATTTTATGTAATATATAAACTGCTTTTGCAGCTTACCACAACTTATTTACCTATTACACTGATAATGAATATTTGGATTTTTTCCTATATTTTTGCAATTATAAATAAATTGGAGAAGGGCATGGCAACCCACTCCAGTATTCTTGCCTGGAATCTCATGGGCAAAGGAGCTTGGCCGGCTACAATCCATGGGGCTGCAAAAAGTCGGACATGACTGAAGCGACTTCAGTTCAGTTCAGTTCAGTTCAGTCGCTCAGTCGTGTCCGACTCTTTGCGACCCCATGAATCGCAGCACGCCAGGCTTCCCTGTCCATCACCAACTCCCTGGAGTTCACTCAAACTCATGTCCATCAAGTCGGTGATGCAATCCAGCCATCTCATCCACTGTCGTCCCCTTCTCCTCCTGCCCCCAATCCCTCCCAGCATCAGAGTCTTTTCCAATGAGTTAACTCTTTGCATGAGGTGGCCAAAGTACTGGAGTTTCAGCTTTAGCATCATTCCTTCCAAAGAACACCCAGGACTGATCTCCTTTAGAATGGACTGGTTGGATCTCCTTGCAGTCCAAGGGACTCTCAAGAGTCTTCTCCAACACCACAATTCAAAAACATCAATTCTTCAGCACTCAGCTTTCTTCACAGTCCAACTCTCGCATCCATACATGACCACTGGAAAAACCAAAGCCTTGACTAGACGGACCTTTGTTGGCAAAGTAATGTCTCTACTTTTTTTTTTTTTTGATACTATATCTTTATTTTATCTTTTTATGATATTATACATGTTTTAATGCCGTTCTCCCAAATCATCCTCCCCTCCCTCTCCCATAGAGTCCAAAAGACTGTTCTATACATCTGCGTCTCTTTTGCTGTCTCGCATACAAGATTGTCATTACCATATTTCTAAATTCCATATATATGCGTTAGTATACTGTATTGGCGTTTTTCTTTCTGGCTTACTTCACTCTACTTTTGAACATGCTATCTAGGTTGGTCATAATTTTCCTTCCAAGGAGTAAGTGTCTTTTAATTTCATGGCTGCAATCATCATCTGCAGTGATTTTGGAGCCCAAAAAGCGACTTAGCACTGCACGTAAATTATAAATAAAACTGCTATGAATGTTTTAAGGTATATATTTTGCTGGATATTCACTCATTTTTTTAGGTATGTACCTAGAAATGGAATTACTTTATTTAATTTTAGTAGATATCATCAAACAATTTACCAATCTTTTGCTATTATAGTTATTCTATTACAATAGGTGTTTTCAAGTTTATTAATTCTAACTTTAGTTTCCAGACTGCACATTTCATCTAGAAAGTTTTTAATTTCAAATATTGTGTGTTTGAAGTTTTTAAATGTTCTTTCAATAATTTTTTGTAGATTGAAATTCTTTTTTTTTTAAGTTGTCAAGATTTATATTTTTAAATGAGATTTATTTTTTTTTATTTTTTTAAATTTTATTTTATTTTTAAACTTTACATAATTGTATTAGTTTTGCCAAATATCAAAATGAATCCATCACAGGTATACATGTGCTCCCCATCCTGAACCCTCCTCCCTCCTCCCTCCCCATACCATCCCTCTGGGTCATCCCAGTGCACTATTTAAAACCTCTACCTTTAAAATTTGTCTTTTCTGAAATATATTATCAATATTTTAAAATTAATTGTTTGATTTCTCTATGTATCACCCAAGGATCTGTTTCCAGTCTTTTTGTTTTTCAATCATCTAGTCATAGATTTCTTCAGGCCTTTGCATTTTCAATAGTATCCCAGCTATTGTGGATAAAAACATTTTAGAAGATCTGGGTGATATTATTTTTAAAGCAAGGTTAATTTTTCTCCTGCCAGGTAAATAGTGGATCATGCTGGTACTCTCTTGGCTTGGTTCTATTGTCAGAGGACCATGATGCCACCACTGATAATCTGAATTAAAAACACAAAGTTGAAATTATTGTTTACAATATTAAGGAAGAATTTTGTTTGTTAGGCACATTCTTTACAAATGAATCTGAGAGACTCATTTATGGATTGGTAGGCTCTCAAGAGTCTTCTCCAACACCATAGTTCAAAAGCATCAATTCTTCAGTGCTCAGCTTTCTTCACAGTCCAACTCTCACATCTATACATGACCACTGGAAAAACCATAGCCTTGACTAGACAGACCTTTGTTGGCAAAGTAATGCTCTACTTTTCAATATGCTCTCTAGGTTGGTCATAACTTTCCTTCCAAGGAGTAAGCGTCTTTTAATTTCATGGCTGCAATCACCATCTGCAGTGATTTTGGAGCCCAGAAAAATAAAGTCTGACACTGTTTCCACTGTTTCCCCATCCAATTCCCATGAAGTGATGGGACCAGATGCCATGATCTTAGTTTTCTGAATGTTGAGCTTTAAGCCAACTTTTTCACTCTCCTCTTTCACTTTCATCAAGAGGCTTTGTAGTTCCTCTTCACTTTCTGCCATAAGGGTGGTGGCATCTGCATATCTGAGGTTATTAATATTTCTCCCAGCAATCTTGATTCCAGCTTGTGCCTCTTCCAGCCTAGCGTATCTCATGATGCTTTTGAACTGTGGTGTTGGGGAAGACTCTTGAGAGTCCCTTGGACTGCAAGGAGATCCAACCAGTCCATTCTGAAGGAGATCAGCCCTGGGATTTCTTTGGAAGGAATGATGCTAAAGCTGAAACTCTAATACTTTGGCCACCTCATGCGAAGAGTTGACTCATTGGAAAAGACTCTGATGCTGGGAGGGATTGGAGGCAGGAGGAGAAGGGGACAACAGAAGATGAGATGGCTGGATGGCATCACCGACTTGATGGATGTGAGTCTGAGTGAACTCTGGGAGTTGGTGATGGACAGGAAAGCCTGGTGTGCTGCAATTCATGGGGTCACAAAGAGTCGGACACAACTGAGTGACTGAACTGAACTGAACTGAGGCTTTCAGGGCATGAGTAGACTCACATCAAATGTGAAAGTGTGATTACTCAGAAGCAGGCTATTTATTACTTACTAAACTGGGCTTCCCTGGTGGTTCAGATGGTAAAATGTCTCCCTGCAATGCCGGAGACCTGGGTTTCATCCCTGGTTTGGGACGATCCCTTGGAGAAGGAAATGGCAACCCACTCCAGTACTCTTGCCTGAAAAATTCCAAGGAGCCTGAAAGGCTACAGTCCATGGGGTTGCAGAGTCGGGTGACTGAGCAATTTCTCTTTCTTTCTAAGCTGATATACCTTTATTGGAATCATCTGCTCTTGATTAGCTTACTGTCCTAAGTGAGAGGCTGACACTGATTGGTTTGCTTGTGATGTGTGTTCACTGAGTTCACTTAGTTTCACTAAGTTCTGATGACTACTTATAATGACTACAAAATAATCAGTCTTTGCTTAAATGTGTGAAAACATTTTCATCCTCAACATTTTCCTGAATTTGGTTTATTTTAGTTTTCCTCTTACTTATAAGGTGTAGTTCTAACTCCTATGCCATGACTCATTTCTTAGGCATGGTCCTTCTACTTCCAAAGTGTCTTTGGCCACCCCGAGGTCCAATATCTATCTCAAGCCAGTAATACTGTTATGTCTAGCTTATATTCTATTTCTGTGCAAAATAATTTAGGGAAAAAGAAACCCACCCTCAGGGAAAAAATGTAAGCATGGCTTATTTCACATGCTTTATATGCTTTCTTAATGTTTGTAGCTGCACAGATCCTCCTTCTATTGACTGTCTTCCAAAACTTGTAAAAGTATTTTGCATATTTTGTCTATATTTATAATTTTTAACAGAAAATCCAGTCCAATATAAGCTAATCCATCAGCTAAAACTGGAAAACTTTGAAAAGTATTTTCAAAAATTAACTCAAGATGTAGCATTCATTCATATTTTAAAGAAGCATGTTTTCTCTATAATTAACAGTTTTACTATGATACACAAAACCAGCATCTACACATTGGTGTCCAAACAATCTGAGATAACAAAGCCTAGAATGACCCAGTAAATGATAGTTGAGAAAAGTTCTATTTGACAAATTGACAAATTGTGTTTGATTGCATTATTGGCCCTAATTAAGGAGTCTCCCTGTATGTATGTCCTTCTCTAATTTTGTATCATGTTTTCACATTGACTTTGGGTGCAGCCATGTAACTTACTTTGCCTAATGAGAGAGTAGCATATTTGATACGCTTAGAGTCTTGAGAATACTTATTTTTACTTTCTCTCTTAAAACTGTGCCACTACCATGAAGATAACCAGGGTACACTAAAGTAGGATCAGGAGGAACACAGGGAAATATCCTAGATGAAGATATCTTAAGGTAACCAGCCTCTAACTAATCCACCAGCTCTTCTCAAACACATAATGTTAGAGTGGTAAGCTGAGCCTCACTCAAATCAGTAGAATAATCTAATTCATGAGAAACAAAAGACAATTGCTGTTTTAAATCATCATGTATGTAAATAAACTGTTAGCTCAGAAATGGCTAACAGGTATACCAAGAGGAAAATGTTATTAACATTTTCTGACAAGATCATTAATGCTAAATACACCAAAAAGACTTTTTTACATACTATTCCTCCTCCTCAAAACTCTCTAGTCTAATTTTTACATGATTTGCTTTTTCACTTTCTCTGGTTCTTCCTCAAGGATCACATCTATTTTTTTCCTTATTACTTAACAATATTCCCTTCAAACATCTGTGTGTGTGTGTGTCCCTCTCTCTGTGTCTCTCATACATACACAAACACATAAGATTTTTTTAAAAATAATATTTCCTCAGTAAAATTAAGCTGCATAATACAAATATTAGAATGATTTTTTCTAGTGAATCACAGTAACTTCAAGTGCTAGGAAAGCCTGAAATGTAGTGGTTCATCAATATATAATTGTTGAATTAACATTGATAAATCAGGTCAGTTCAAATTCAGTTGCTCACTCAGTCGTGTCCAGACTCTTTGCGACCCCATGAATCACAACACGTGATTCATCACCAACTTCTGGAGTTCACTCAGACTCATGTCCATCAAGTCAGTGATGTCATCCAGCCATCTCGTCCTCTGTTGTCCCCTTCTCCTCCTGCCCCCAATCCCTCCCAGCATCAGAGTCTTTTCCAATGAGTCAACTTTTCACATGAGGTGGCCAAAGTACTGGAGTTTCAGCTTTAGCATCATTCCTTCCAAAGAAATCCGAGGACTGATCTCCTTCAGAATGGACTGGTTGGATCTCCTTGCAGTCCAAGGACTCTCAAGAGTCTTCTCCAACACCACAGTTCAAAAGCATCAATTCTTCAGCGCTCAGCTTTCTTCACAGTCCAACTCTCACATCCATACATGACCACTGGAAAAACCATAGCCTTGACTAGATGGACCTTTATCGGCAAAGTAACGTCTCTGCTTTTCAATATGCTATCTAGGTTGGTCATAACTTTCTTTCCAAGGATTAAGCGTCTTTTAATTTCATGGCTGCAGTCACCATCTTCAGTGATTTTGGAGTCCCAAAAAATAAAGTCTGACACCGTTTCCACTGTTTCCCCATCTATTTCCCATGAAGTAATGGGACCAGATGCCATGATCTTCGTTTTCTGAATGTTGAGCTTTAAGCCAACTTTTTCACTCTCCACTTTTACTTTGTGAGAAACATTGATAAATAGTATGTGTTACATTGATAAACATTGATAAATGGTATGTGTTAATAGACAATGTGTGTAGTAGACACCTCATCTTAAAAACTAAAATAGTTCAAACCGAACATAAGATGGGACCACTAGAATTACTTGAAATATATCCAATAATCATAGTAATAAAACTAAATATATATATGGGCTTAATAGCAGAATGAATGTTATTAGAAATAATGAGCTAGAATTTTTTTTAAAGTAGTAAAATAGAGAACAAAGACATTAAAATATGAAGGGGACATTAAAATAGAAGATATAAATATAAGCTACAACAATGACAGCAAAGAGGACAAATAATGTTATCAAAGAAACAACAAGAAGTATTCTCCATAGGTAAAGAAAGTTATGTTTCATATGAAAAGTATTAAATACCATCCAATAATATCTAAGTACTGAATGGAAAGAATACAAAGGCCTAGGTATATAACTCTAAGTATTTCTTAAAAAGAGAAACTACAATAAAAACAAGTAAATACATGCATATGCACATGCTAAATGAAGAACATGGTAAAAGAATAAAGATAGTCAAATCATGCATAAGCCTCTTAAAAAGCAATAATGAAATAGTCACTCCATCATCAAAAAATTTAATGGAGCAACTATTATTTTTCAGTCATGGTTCCAAGTTCTTGAAATATATCTATAAGGAAAACAGAAAAAATATGTTCCTACCTGCCGTCTATCATCAGTCATTCTGAACCTAACTGCCAATGGCTAAATGAGCATTCAAGCGGCAGGGTAAAATAAATATCTTTTTTTTTAGCATTCAGAAAGTCAAGAGATTTATCAAGCATAGTCTAAGTTGAAAGAATTATTAGACTATATATTCACATGGACAAAAATGTAAAGCCCCAAAAAGAAAAGAATGAGAAGTTAACTATCTTCTGAAATCAATGTTAAATCTTATGTTTTACTTATGAATAAAAAAAAAAAATAGTAGGCTATTACTCTTGGGCAAATGACAGCAAATCTTGTCTCTTGCTGCAAAGGAAATATAAATATGGCAATAGTAATACAAGTAAAATGCTTATCAAATTTATTGAGAGCTCTATCCATCTCTAATATATGCATGTTCTATCCATTAAAAAATACTACAGACTAAACTCACTTGTGAAACTTTATGTAAAAGCCTGAAATAAAATATTATCACACCGAGGGCAAGATCTTCAAAAATATTTTAAAATATGGTTATTTCAGGAGTCATAAAAATCCACTATGTATATTAAGTATTTTAATACATCTATCATACACTGCACAACAAATTAGCACAAGCTGCCTCTTGAGAAATTTGTATGCAGGTCAGGAAGCAACAGTTAGAACTGGACGTGGAACAACAGACTGGTTCCAAATAGGAAAAGGAGTATGTCAAGTCACCCTGTTTATTTAACTTATATGTAGAGTACATCATGAGAGACTCTGGGCTGGAAGAAACACAAGCTGGAATCAAGATTGCCGGGAGAAATATCAGTAACTTCAGATATGCAGATGACACCACCCTTATGGCAGAAAGTGAAGAGGAACTACAAAGCCTCTTGATGAAAGTGAAAGAGGAGAGTGAAAAAGTTGGCTTAAAGCTCAACATTCAGAAAACAAAGATTATGGCATCTGGTCCCATCTCTTCATGGGAAATAGATGGGGAAACAGTGGAAACAGTGTCAGACTTCATTTTTCTGGGCTCCAAAATCACTGCAGATGGTGACTGCAGCCATGAAATTAAAAGACGCTTACTCCTTGGAAGGAAAGTTATGACCAACTAGATAGCATATTCAAAAGCAGAGACATTACTTTGCCAACAAAGGTCCATCTAGTCAAGGCTCTGGTTTTTCCTGTGGTCATGTATAGACATGAGAGTTGGACTGTGAAGAAGGCTGAGTGCCAAAGAATTGATGCTTTTGAACTGTGGTGTTGGAGAAGACTCTTGAGAGTGCCTTGGACTGCTAGGAGATCCAACTAGTCCATTCTGAAGGAGATCAGTCCTCGGATTTCTTTGGAAGGAATGATGCTAAAACTGAAACTCCAGTACTTTGGCCACCTCATGCAAAGAGTTGACTCATTGGAAAAGACTCTGATGCTGGGAGGGATTGGGGGCGAGAGGAGAAGGGGACGACAGAGGATGAGATGGCTGGATGGCATCACTGACTCGATGGACGTGAGTCTCAGTGAACTCCGGCAATTGGTGATGGACAGGGTGGCCTGGCATGCTGTGATTCATGGGGTTGCAAAGAGTCGGACACGACTGAGTGACTGATCTGATCTGATCTGATAGCATATTAAAGCAATGTACATTTATTATCTCACAGCTTTCATGACTCAGAAGTTCAAACACGGCTTAATCAGTTCCTCTGTTCAAGGTCTCTCATGGCAGTTGAAATGTCTCATGTGATTTCCAGGATTCTCTCCTAAGATTACATGATTGCTGATATTATTCACTTGCTCACAGTGGTAGACCTGAGGCTTCAGTTCCAAGAGGCCACCTCTCTCAACAGGCAATTTGTAACAAGTCTGTTAGCATCTTCATGGCCAGAAAGAGAACATCTGTGTTGCTCTTAGTTTCTTCTCGGGTTTTTGACCTCTAGACACTTTTAAATGACTAACATGATTAGATCAGGCCTACCCAAGATGACCTCCCTTTTAATTAACATAAACTTATTAGGATCTTGTGTCTACAAAATCCCTTTTGAAAATTTAATATAATGGAATGCAATCACTCAAGTATTATTGCATTACCTTTATAATATTCTGTTGGTTAGAGTGAAGTTACAGGTCCCGGATATAATCAACTTGAAGGGATTGAACAGGACATGGATGACTGTGGGTAATAGATTTCTTTCTATAATATAGAGTTGGCCAAAAAGTTCTTTCAAGATTTTCCATGTTATGGAACAAACTTTTGGCCAACCCAATATATAATATATATAATAATAATAGAAATATATTAAAATTTATTAATTTCTCCATTGAGCCTTTCATTTATGCATTATCATATATTAATTGATATAAAATAGCATGTGATCATCTGTAGATTCTTAAAAGTTAATTGACAAAATATTACTTCCATTTTTTTTAAAGACAGTCATTTTGGATCAGCAGATATGCATTTAACATATCTCATATGTTATATACTCAATATATCTCAGTATTGAAGCCAGACGATAGAGAAATATTAAGAATTTTTCTATTTAGTCAGAAACAAAAAAATATATGTTTTATCTTCACTATACTTAACATTATGTTTGGAAAAAGTTGTCCATGGTCTTTCTGCAGGTCTTATATCAACTTTTGTTCCGGAACACACTCTCAATTGCATTTGTAGAGTAAGCAGTCTTGGAATATTTTCATAATGTCTCATTGCAGAGCTGGGGATCAGATTTGTTTACTAACCAGGTGAATAAACATAATATGTCTTCCTCTGAGATGAAAGGGTTAATAGTTTTGTTTGTTTTTTCCTTATGTTGTTGTGGTTTAGTTGATAAGTTGTATCTGATTCTTAAAACCCCATGGACTGTAGCCTGCCAGGCTCCTCTATCCATAGGATTTTCCAGGCAAGAATAATGGAGTGCCATTTCTTTCTCCAGGGGATCTTCCTAACCCAGAGATCGATCCCAGGGCTCCTGCATTGCAGGCAAATTCTTTACCAACTGAGCTACAAGGAAAGCCTTATGTTGTTGGGAGTGTTCCAAGCTGGAAGTTAAACAATTGTAACACAGACCCACTGCATGCACAGCAGCCACCTAGCCAGCTCCATATCATTCTTGTAGAACTTGGAGAGCGAAGAAAACCACTAGATATATGAAACCTATGCTGCTTGCTTTATTGTGAGTTGTAAATTCCTTTGTGTCTGACCCAGGAATTGCATGCCTTCCGTCAACATCCCTGGAAGTATGTCAGTCTAATTTGTTAGCTTACAAGTATGGTAAATTATCAGACATTTCACAGTTAATGATACATGGTTTTGGCAATATTAGCTATTGCAATGAGATGAGACAAGACAATGAGCATAATTAGGATTGGAAAGAAAAACAGTCTCATTTCTCTCTGCATATAACCTGAAAAAATATGTCTGGGAATCTCTCCCAAAATCAATTACAAAGTGAAAACAAGTATTAAGATAATTTAGTCAAGTCTATGGCTTTGTAATAAAGATTCTAAAAACAAATAACCATCAATGATGTAAACCAAAAACAAACAAAAATGAGTAGGAGGAAATATTAAAATAGGGGAGGGAGGTGGGAGGGGGGTTCAGGATGGGCAACACATGTACACCCATGGGTAATTCATGTTAATGTATGGCAAAACCAACTACAATATTGTAAAGTAATTAGCCTCCAATTAAAATAAATACATTTATATTTTAAAAAATTAGAAAATAAAAAAGTAAAATAGAATATTAAAATATTAATTTTAATTAATAGTAAAATAGAAGGTATTTTGATACAAGAAATTACATATTTTTATGCATAAACAGTAATACTGAAGAACCAACAAATAGCTGTAAAACACATATTTAAAGACACAAAACTAGACTTAAAAATTAAAAAGATATCATTAACTTGGATAGAAAGGCTCAAAATAAAAAACAAAAATTTAGTTATTCCTTGGTTTTTGAATGTTTTAAAATTTCAACTAAAGTAGTGTCAAGTCTCTGCCTCCAACTTTGAGCTAGGCACTTGGATTAGAAAATGTACTTTGAAGAACAAATAAGTGAGACTTTCCAGGAAACCCTAGGAAAAGAAGAACAAGGAGAATGGCACATAATCAGAGACTAATGAAAATCAATTCAGTTCAGTCGCTCAGTCGTGTCTGACTCTTTGTGACCCCATGGACTGTACCATGACCAAGCTTCCCTGTCCATCATGAACTCCTGGAGCTTACCCAGACTCACATCCATTGAGTCAGTGAAGCCATCCAACCATCTCATCCTCTTTTGTCCCCTGCTCTTCCCTCCTTCAATCTTTCCCAGCTGATGCAGGGTCTTTTCAAATGAGCCAGTTCTTCACAACAGGTGGCCAAAATATTGGAGTGTAAGCTTCAGCATCAGTCAATGAAAATATTCACCCTAAATATACCATCTTAAATTACCAGAGAACAAATGACATGTTAATAACCAATGTTGGGGGAAAAAATTGAGTCTATTCCCCCATTTTATAAGAAAGTGAATTCCAAATCTTTTCTCTTTGGATCAACTATGTAAATGTATCAAATGTACCTTAAAATTAAGATAATAAAATGAGTGAATTTCTCTCTAGCCAGGAGTATGGGACTTCCAGTCATGACTCAAAATCCAACATTAGTATGAAAAATATGAATTTGATTTTATTAAAAAAAAAAAACTAGGCAAAAATAAGCATAAAGAAAAAGTTTATGAAAAATTTAATTTCCAGAATTCCAAGTAAGATGGAAAAATAGTTCTAAGTATTTTAAAAAAGGATAACACTTGAACAAGCTTGTGCTAGTAAGGTACTGTGTATGCCTAAATTCAAAGCTTAGTGACCTTCCAGGTATTCTAGCCTTGATATTCAGCAGTAATATTTGTTTTTCACAATTATATCTTTATTTCATCATCTCATGTTAATTGTACTTAATTGTATACTGAATTGGATGAATTTAACTCAGATGACCATTATATCTACTACTGTGGGCAGGATTCCTTAGAAGAAATGGAGTAGCCATCATAGTAGCCAACAAAAAAGTCTGAAATGCAGTACTTGGATGCAATCTCAAAAATGACAGAATGATCTCTGTTCGTTTCCAAGGCAAACCATTTACTATCACGGTAATCCAAGTCTATGCCCCGACCAGTAATGCTGAAGAAGCTGAAGTTGAACAGTTCTACGAATACCTACAAGATGTTCTAGAACTAACACCCCCAAAAGATGTCCTTTTAGTTATAGGGGGCTGGAATGCAAAAGTTAGGAAGTCAAGAAACACCTGGAGTAACAGGAACATTTGACCTTGGAATACGGAATGAAGCAGGACAAAGGCTAATAGAGTTCTGGCAAGGGAAAACACTGGTCATAGCAAACACCCTCTTCCAACAACACAAGAGAAGACTCTACACATGGACATCACCAGATGGTCAACACTGAAATCAGATTGATTATATTCTTTGTAGCCAAAGATGGAGAAGCTCTATACAGTCAACAAAAACAAGACTGGGAGCTGACTGTGGCTCAGATCATGAACTCCTTATTGCCAAATTCAGACTGAAATTGAAGAAAGTAGAGAAAACCACAAGACCATTCAGGTATGACCTAAATCAAACTACTTATGACTATACAGTGGAAGTGAAAAATAGATTTAAGGGACTAGATCTGACAGAGTGCCTGATAAACAATGGATGGAGGTTCATGACATTGTACATGAGACAGGAATCAAGACCATCCCCCCCAAAAAAAATGCAAAAAAGCAAAATGACTGTCTGGGGAGGCTTTACAAATAGCTGAAAAAGAAGGAAAGTGAAAAGCAAAGGAGAAAAGGAAAGATATAAGCATCTGAATGCAGAGTTCCAAAGCATAGCAAGGAGAGATAAGAAAGCCTTCCTCAGTGAGCAATGCAAAGATAGAGGAAAATAATAGAATGGGAATGACTAGAGATCGCTTCAAGAAAATTAGAGATACCAAGGGAACATTTCATGCAAAGATGGACTCAATAAAGGACAAAAATGGTAGGGACCTATCAGAAGCAGAAGATATTAAGAAGAGGTGGCAAGAATACACAGAAGAACTGTACAGAAAAGATCTTCATGACCCAGATAATCACGATGGTGTGATCACTCACCTAGAGCCTATATCCTGGAATGTGAAGTCAAGTGGGCCTTAGGAAGCATCACTAAGAACAAAGCTAGTGGAGGTGATGCAATTCCACTTGAGCTATTTCAAATCCTGAAAGATGATGCTGTGAAAGTGCTGCAATCAATATGCCAGCATGTTTGGAAAACTCAGCAGTGGCCACAGAACTGGAAAAGGTCAGTTTTCATTCCAATCCCAAAGAAAGGCAATGCCAAAGAATGCTCAGACTACCACACAGTTGCATTCATCTCACACGCTAGTAAAGTGATGCTTAAAATTCTCCAAGCCATGCTTCAGCAATACGTGAACCATGAACTTCCAGATGTTCAAGCTGGTTTTAGAAAAGGCAGAGGAACCAGAGATCAAATTGCCAACATCCACTGGTTCATGGAAAAAGCAAGAGAGTTCCAGAAAACATCTATTTCTGCTTTATTGACTATGCCAAAGCCTTTGACTGTGTGAATCACAATAAACTGTGGAAAATTCTGAAAGAGATGGGAATACCAGACCACCTGACCTGCTTCTTGAGAAACCTGTATGCAGGTCAGGAAGCAACAGTTAGAACTGCACATGGAACAACAGACTGGTTCCAAACAGGAAAAGGAGTACATCAAGGCTGTATATTGTCACCCTGTCTATTTAACTTCTATGCAGAGTACATCATGAGAAATGCTGGGCTGGGAGAAGCACAAGCTGGAATCAAGATTGCCAGGAGAAATATCAATAACCTCAGATATGCAGATGACACCACCCTTATGGCAGAAAGTGAAGAAGAACTAAAGAACCTCTTAATGAAAATGAAAGAGGACAGTGGAAAAAGTTGGCTTAAAGGTCAACATTCAGAAAACGAAGATCATGGCATCTGGTCCCATCACTTCATGGCAGAGATGGGGAAACAGTGGAAACAGTGAATGCCTTTATTTTTCTGGGCTCCAAAATCACTGCAGATGGTGATTGCAGCCATGAAATTAAAAGACACTTACTCCTTGGAAGGAAAGCTGTGACCAACCTAGACAGCATATTAAAAAGCAGAGACATTACTTTGTCAACAAGGGTCCATCTAGTCAAGGCTATGGTTTTTCCAGTGGTCATGTATGCATGTGAGAGTTTGACTATAAAGAAAGCTGAATGCAGAAGAACTGATTCTTTTGAACTGTGGTGTTGGTGAAGACTCTTGAGAGTCCCTTGGACTGCAAGGAGATCCAACCAGTCCCTTTTACAGGAGATCAGTCCTGGGTGTTCATTGGAAGGACTGATGTTGAAGCTGAAATGCCAATACTTTGGCCACCTGATGTGAAGAGTTGACTCAATTTGAAAAGACCCTGATGCTTGGAGGGATTGGGGGAAGGAGGAGAAGGGGATGACAGAGGATGAGATGGCTGGATGGCATCACTGACTCGATGGGCATGGGTTTGGGTGGACTCTGAGAGTTGGTGATGGACAGGGAGGCCTGGCATGCTGTGGTTCATGGGGTCACAAAGAGTCGGACATGACTGAGTGACTGAACGGAACTGAATTTTATACTTTTCTTGATTAATATTCTGTATTTTCAGCATTTATATAACTTACATTTATTCATCGTTTAACATTTATTTTGCTTATTTTGAAATATTTCAAAAGTCTTCCCTTCCATTTCAAGAAAAAATATTTTACAGAGAATACTTTCTCTTTATTATTATCATCCTTTCAACTTCAAATAGATGATAATCAGTTAGTTGAGTAACTACAGATAAGTTGGTCATCATGGTAGGTTTTTAGGGCCAAGCTGTTTGCCATATTCAAGGTACGTGTCAGTATAATTGTTGCTGTGAAAAAAAAACTCACTTTTATTCCATTAAACTAAAATTTGTATGTATTTTGTTCCAAATAATAGACTCTCAGTATAGAAAGTCCATCTCGACCTTCATTTATATATTCAGTATAGGAAGTGATTACATAGCGTAATATATAGAATGATGTACTTAGCTGTAAATTCAAATCAGTCCTTTATTTTTATAATTCTAACTATTGAAGTACCTTGCAAGCTTCTGCTACAGTGATTGTGTTTGCACCACATGGTGGTAAATGGGAACCTTTTTTCTGGTATACTTGCATTTGTGCATGAGAACCACCCCCCGCCACCCGCCCCCCCCCCCCGCCCCCACCAAACACACACATACACACATGCACTTTATGGAAGGGAATCAAATACTTAATAGTATATGTTCTTGTTCCTATTTATTTTATTCATTTTATAGCTACTTTTAAAGTTCATGGCCATATCAAATTTTTCTTGGGTTCAACTTTGTTTTTTACTTTAGTAAAACATATCTTACATGTTTGTCTTCTTGAGGTTTTTATTGTTGCTTTCCTATTTTTGTGATCCCCAATTTGTTTCTGGGGATTCCTTCATTATTTTTTTACTAGTTTACTTATTTTAAAATGGCAGTACTATAGACTGTTGCTATTATTTTCACCTTGAATGTAACAAAAGCATTTTCAGAATGATCATTTTGAGTAAGGTAGCATTTCAGTCTTTTTATTTTAATTTCTAATTGAAGCCACATTAGCATTGTGAAATTTCTGGATTATATGAGGAGATTAAGGAATGTAAATGTCCTATTTATCAAAAAGGATTAAACTTTCCTGATGCTTTATTTGAAAATCAAGCCTGTCATGAATTCTTTTTTCCTGCTGCTGCTGCTGCTAAATCGCTTCAGTCGTGTCCGACTGTGTGCGACCCCATAGACGGCAGCCCACCAGGCTCCCCCGTCCCTGGGATTCTCCAGGCAAGAACACTGGAGTGGGTTGCCATTTCCTTCTCCAATGCATGAAAGTGAAAATTCAAAGTGAAGTCACTCAGTCGTGTCCAACTCTTAGCGACCCCATGGACTGCAGCCTACCACCAGGCTCCTCCGTCCATGGGATTTTCCAGGCAAGAGTACTGCAGTGGGGTGCCATTGCCTTCTCCACTTTTTTCCTAACAAGAGTTTAATCTTTAGTACAGTTCCATTCTGTTAATTCCCATCTCTTGAAGAATTTTCATAGTTTATTGTGATCCACAGAGTCAAGGCTTTTACATAGTCAATAAAACAGAAATAGATTTTTGGGGGAACTCTCTTGTTTTTCAATGATCCAGTGGATGTTGGCAACTTGATCTCTGGTTCCTCTGCCTTTCTAAAACCAGCTTGAACATCTGGAAGTTCATGGTTCACATATTGCTGAAGCCTGGCTTGGAGAATTTTGAGCATCACTCTACTAGCCTGTGAGATGAGTGCAACTGTGCTGTAGTCAGAGCATTCTTTGGCATTGCCTTTCTTTGGGATTGGAATGAAAACTGACCTTTTCCAGTCCTGTGGCCACTGCTGAGTTTTCCAAACGTGCTGGCATATTGAGTGCAGCACTTTCACAGCATCATCTTTCAGGATTTGAATAGCTCAAGTGGAATTGCATCACCTCCACTAGCTTTGTTCTTAGTGATGCTTCCTAAGGCCCACTTGACTTCACAGTCCAGGATTTCTGACTCTAGGTTAGTGATCACACCATCGTGAATATCTTGGTTGTGAAGATCTTTTTTGTGTAGTTCTTCTATGTATGCTTGCCACCTTTTCTTAATATCTTCTGCTTCTGATAGGTCCCTACCATTTCTGTCCTTTATTGATCCCATCTTTGCATGCAATGTTCCCTTGGTATCTTTAATTTTCCTGAAGAGATCTCTAGTCATTCCCATTCTATTGTTTTCCTCTATTACTTTGCATTGATCGCTGAGGAAGGATTTCTTATCTCTCATTACTATTCTTTGGAACTCTGCATTCAGATGCTTATATCTTTCCTTTTCACTTCTCTTCTTTTCACAGCTATTTGTAAGGCCTCCCCAGACAGCCATTTTGCTTTTTTGCATTTCTTTTAAATGGGGATGGTCTTGATCCCTGTCTCCTGTACAATGTCACGAACCTCCATCCATAGTTCATCAGGCACTCCATCTATCAGATCTAGTCCCTTAAATCTGTTTGTCACTTCCACTGTATAGTCATAAGGGATTTGATTTAGGTCATACCTGAATGGTCTAGTGGTTTTCCCTACTTTCTTCAATTTAAGTCTGAATTTGGCAATAAGGAGTTCATGATCTGAGCCACAGTCAGCTCCTGGTCCTGTACCTGACCTGCCTCTTGAGAAACCTATATGCAGGTCACGAAGCAACAGTTAGAACTGGACATGGAACAACAGACTGGTTCCAAATAGGAAAAGGGGTTCATCAAGGCTGTATATTATCACCTGCTTATTTAACTTATATGCAGAGTACATCATGATAAATGCTGGGCTGGAGGAAGCACAAGCTGGAATCAAGATTGCCAAGAGATATATCAATAATTTCAGATACGCATATGATACCACTCTTATGGCAAAAAAGAGCCTCTTGATGAAAGTGAAAGAGGAGAGTGAAAAGTTGGCTTAAAGCTCAACATTCAGAAAACGAAGATCATGGCATCTGGTCCCATCACTTCATGGGAAATAGATGTGGAAACAGTGTCAGACTTTATTTTTGGGGGCTCCAAAATCACTGCAGATGGTGATTGCAGCCATGAAATTAAAAGACGCTTACTCCTTAGAAGGAAAGTTATGACAAACCTAGACAGCATATTAAAAAGCAGAGACATTACTTTGCCAAGAAAAGTCTGTCTAGTCAAGGCTATGGTTTTTCCAGTGGTTATGGATGGATGTGAGAGTTGGACTGTGAAGAAAGCTGAGTGCCATAGAATTGATGCTTTTGAACTGTGGTGTTGGAGAAGACTCTTGAGAGTCCCTTGGACTGAAAGGAGATCCAACCAGTCCATCCTAAAGGATATCAGTCCTAGGTATTCATTGGAAGGACTGATGCTAAAGCTGAATATCCAATACTTTGGCTACCTCATGTGAAGAGCTGACTCATTGGAAAAGATTCTGATGCTGGGAGGGATTGGGGGCAGGAGGAGAAGGGGACGACAGAGGATGAGATGGCTGGATGGCATCACTGACTAGATGGACATGAATTTGAATGAACTCTGGGAGTTGGTGATGGACAGGGAGGCCTAGCGTTCTGAGATTCATGGGGTTGGAAAGAGTCAGACAGGACTGAGCTACTGAACTGAACTGATTCTGTTAATTCCTCTACTCTTTAAAAAAAATGCTTAAATACCTTTGCAGGAGAGAAGTGAAGCTCTTCTAGCATCAGAAGTAAATGAGTTGTGCCTATCCATCAAGTCCATATTTGTTGAGCATCTCTTGTGTATCAAACAGTGTCAATGACTGGGATTCAGGAAGAGCTAAAAGTGCCTGTGAGTAGTTTAATTTTAGATGGACAAGGTTTGTTGGTTTAAAATGAAATAGCACCAAATTCAGTATACTTGGTATTTGGGGTGTCAAAATACCCAGATATGGTGAGTCACTAAGAGAAAGGGAGTACTTTGTTGAATAGCTACCAAAGATAAATAGATTTTACCTGGCAGTAATGGCATTCCCTCTGCTTCCTGTTGTCCTTCACCTTTGCTGTCTTACCCTTGTCCTTCTACAACTTTCTGAAGTCCCTTGAGTTTCTTCAGATGGCCTTTGTATCCTGTTGCCTTCTGTACCTTTTTGCTTACTCATGTATCATGCAGTTTTAAATTTTGTCATATGTTATATTGGAGAAGGCAATGACACCCCACTCCAGTACTTTTGCCTAGAAAATCCCATGGACAGAGGAGCCTGGTAGGCTGCAGTCAATGGGGTCGCTAGAGTCAGACACAACTGAGTGACTTCACTTTCACTTTTCACTTTCATGCATTGGAGGAGGAAATGGCAACCCACTCCAGTGTTCTTGCCTGGAGAATCCCAGGGACGGGGGAGCCTGGTGGGCTGCCGTCTATGGGGTCGCACAGAGTCGGACACGACTGAAGCGACTTAGCAGCAGTAGCAGTAGCAGCATATGTTATATTAGAGTGTCTTTATATTCTTCTTGACTATTGACTAATATCACTACCTTAATATTTGACCTTTTTTTTTTTTTTGTAAACCTATCCGTTGTTTGGACAAAGAATTGCAAAGCCAATTTTCTGGTGCCAGTTTATATCTCCACCTAGTAACTGCTAAACAAACTCTCTTCTCCTGGTTTGACTTTGCAGTTCAGAGGAACTTGGTAGCTGGAGATACTATATACTTTGTTGTTGTTCAGTTGCCCAGTTCTGTCCTACGCTTTGTGACCCCATGGACTGCAGCACACCAGGCCTCCCTGTCCCTCACCATCTCCCGAGGTTTACCCCAAGTTCATGTCCTTTGCTTTGGTGATGCCATCCAGCCATCTCATCCTCTGATATCCTCTTCTCCATCTGCCCTCAGTCTTTTACAGCATCATGGACTTATCCAATGAGTCAGCTGATTGCATCAGATGACAAAAATACTGGAGTTTCAGCTTCAGCATCAATCTTTCCAAGGAATATTCAGGGTTGATTTCCTTTAAGACTGATTGGCTTGATCTTGTCCAAAGGTCTCACAGGAGTCTTCTCCAGCACCACAGTTTGAAAGCATCAGTTCTTTAGTGGTCAGCCTTCTTTACAGTCCAGCCCTCATAATTGTACATGACCACTGGGAAGACCATAGATTTGACTATACAAAACTTAACTGGCAGAATAATGTCTCTGCTTTTCAACACACCATCTAGGTTTGTCATGCTTTCCTGCCAAGAAAAAAACACCTGATTTCATGGCTGCTATCAACATCCACAGTGATTTTTAAAGCCCAACAAAAGGAAATCTGTCACTGCTTCTACCTTTCCCCCCTCTCTTTGCCAAAAAGTAATAGGGATTGATACCATGATTTTTTTTAATATTTAGTTTTAAGCCTGTTCTTTCCCTCTCCTCCTTTACCCTCATCAATAAGCTCTTTAGTTCCTCTTCACTTTCTACCATTAGAGTGGTATCATCTGCATATCTGAGGTTGTTGATGTTACTCCTGCCTATCTTGATTCCAGCTTTAACTCATCCAAGCCTGGCATTTCTCATGGTGTGCTCAGCATATAGGTTAAACAAACAGGGTGACAGCAGATAGCCCTGTCATATTCCTTTTACAATCTTGAACCAGTCAATTGTTCCATACAGAGAAAGGTAAGATGGCCTGCTACTTCCATCTGTATAAAAGCTTTCCACAGTTTTTTTTTTTTTTTTTTATGATCCACACAGTCAAAGGCTTTGCTGTAGTCAATGAAACAGAGATAGATGTTTTATTCTGGAATTCTTTATCATCCTCTATGATCCATGGAATGTTGGCAATTTGATCTCTGGCTCTTCTTCCTTTTGTAAACCCAGCCTGGACATCTAGAAGTTCTTGGTTTGCACAATGCTGAAGTCCAGCATGCAGGATTTTAAGCATGACCTTACTAGCATGGGATATGAGTGTAATAGTCTGATGGTTCACACATTCTTTAGTACTATCCTTCTTGGGAATTGGGATGACGATTGACCTTTTGCAGTTCTATGGCCACTGTGTGGTCTTCCAGATTTGCTGACATATTGAATGCAACATCTTGATGGCATCACCCTTTTTGTTGTCGTTCAGTCACTCAGTAGTGTCTTACTATTTGTGACACCATGGACTGCAGCACGTCAGTTTTGCCTGTCTTTCACCATTTCCTGAAATTTGCTCAAACTCATGTCCATAGTGTTGGTGAAGCCATCCAACCATCTCACCCTCTGTCGTCCCCTTCTCCTCCTTCCTTCAATCTTTCCCAGCATCAGGGAATTTTCTAATGAGTCAGCTCTTCTCATCAGGTGGCCAAAGTATTGGAGCTTTAGCATCAGTCCTTCCAATGAATATTCAAAATTGATTTCCTTTAGGATTGACTGGTTTGATCTTCTTGCAGTACAAGGAATTCTCAAGCGTCTTCTCCAACACCACAGTTCAAAAGCATCAATTCTCTGCCACTCAGCCTTCTTTATGGTTCAACTCTCACATCCATACATGACTCCTGGAAAAACCATAGCTTTGACTAGCTGGACCTTTATTGGCATAGTAATGTTTCTGCTTTTTAATAATGCTGTCTAGGTTTGTCATAACTTTTCTTCCAAGGAGCAAGTAAGTGTCTTTTAGTTTCATGGCTGCAGTCACCATCTGCAGAGATTTTGGAGCCCAAGAAAATTAAGTCTCTCACTGTTTTCAGTTTCCCCATCTATTTGCCTGAAGTGATGGGACCAGATGCCATGATTTTCCAAATAAGGGTATGGCAACCCACTCCAGTATTCTTGCCTAGAGAATCCCATGGACAGAGGAGCCTGGTGGGCTGCTGTCCATGGGGTCACACAGAGTTGGACACAAGTGAAACAACTTAGCATGCGTGCATGCATTGGAGAGGGAAATGGCAAACCACTCCAGTATTCTTGCCTGGAGAATCCCAGGATGGAGGAGCCTGGTGGGCTGCCATCTGTGGGGTTGCACAGAGTCGGACAAGACTGAAGTGATTTAGCAGCAGCAGCAGCAGCCATGATTTTCATTTTTTGAATGTTGAATTTTAAGCCAGCTGTTTCACTCTCCTCTTTCAGTTTCATCATGAAGCTCTTTAGTTTCTCTTTGCTTTTTTTCATTAGGGTGGTGTCATCTGTATATCTGAGGTTATTGATATTTCTCCTGGCAATCTTGATTCCAACTTGTGCTTCATCCAATCCGGGATTTTGCGTTATGTACTCTGCATATAAATTAAATATGCAGGGTGACAATATACAGATTTGATGTACTTCTGAATCCAACCTTGAAAGATTTTGCCAACCTTGCTGGCATGTGAAACGAGTGCAATTGTATGGTAATTTGAACATTCTTTGGCATTGCCTTCCTTTGGGAAGAAAATACTTGAAATCAAATAGATGTAAATGACGTTTTTAATTCTTATTTTGGAGATGTGAGTTTGAGATCTTTTAAAATACTACATGAATGTTATCTGTTCATTCATATTGATTATTAATTTTTCCTGGAACACCATGTAATAATTTAAGTATCACAAAGAGCATATATTATTTTCTTACTTAGCCATCACAATGGCTCTGCAATTCTAAAAACAAATGTCAGTGAATTTTATAGATTAAGAGATAAGGAGTTATGACTTACCTAACATTAAGAAATAAACAGTACATATGGAATGTGTTGGAGATTCTTTGTTCAAAATCTTAATTCCCTTGATCACTGGTTTCTACTCTTAGAAACAATATTCAAAAAAAAAAAAGATTAGTATGATTATCTAACTTTATAATGGTGACCCAATAGCTCAAATTTTCTTACTTATCATTAAATATAAGATACAGTACACAAACTCAAGCTAGGCTCAAATGAGGTTTTCCTACCAGAGGCCCCAAATCGAGACTTGAGGACTGCATGTGGAGAAACTTGACTCTCCATGCAGTTTCAGAATTCACATTACAAGACATCTTCATATAGCATATCAGTTTTGCATAATGTTACCTTCCAAAGAGAGTATGTGAGAAAGAATAGTGTGTCTACATTTTGAGACCTGAGACTTCTCCCAAAGTGTACACTACCTGCTAATAGGGATCAGATATCAGCTTCTCTAACTCATGCATTCATATATCAGATAACACAGTTCAGAGAGTCAAAGACATATTCTTTGACTGTTGTGTGTCAAGCTGTTCAGTGACCTCTGTACTGGTTGTTGTTTTTCAGTTGCCAAGTTGTGTCCAACTCTTTATGACCCCATGAAGTGCAGCAAGACAGGCTTCTCTGTCTTTCACTGTCTCTCAGAGTTTGCTCAAACTCATGTCCATTGAATTGGTGATGCTATCCAATCATCTCATCTTTTTTGCCCCCTTCTCCTGCCCTCAGTCTTTCCTAGCATTAGGGTATTTTCCAATGAGTCAGCTCTTCGAATCAGGTGGCCAAAGTATTGGAGCTTCAGCTTCAGCTTCCAGCCCTTCCAATAAATATTCAGGTCCAATAAATATTCAGGGTTGATTTCCCTTAGGACTGACTGGTTTGATCTCCTTGCTGTCCAAGGCACTCTCAAGAGTATTTGTGAGCACAATAGTTTGAAAGCATCAATTCTTTGGTGCTCAGCCTTCTTTCTGGTCCAACTCTTGCATTAGAATGATTCCTCTTATTTTTTTTTTTGGGGGGGGGGGGGACAAGATCGTGTACCCCCCATCTCAGTTTTGCTTTCCTCACCTTTTAAGCAAGGTATATGCCTTCCACGCCTAGTTCAGCACATGTCATGCAAAATCTCTGTGAATGCCCCAGAGGAAACACACGAGATGAATACCCTTGGATATAACCCTCCAGACTCAGCTAAGAGCCAATGATTCCTCTTAATAGTACCAAGAATATAATTTCTGAATAACACTCTTATTTTCTAGTATATTGACACTTGAATAATCATGTGCCATTATTTATAATAGAAAGTGGACAGTCAAATTAAATAATAGTTAAGGAGTATCATGTGAGTGTCTAAAAGAAACACAGAAATTAGAGCCATAGTGAAAATAATTTAAGGTCAGATTCAGATTGGTTGTATTAGTGATCTATTCCTGTATATAAAATTATCCAAAACTTAGTGTCATAAAATAACAATATTTGTTATATTAGTTTCTATTTTTTTCCCTCAAGAATCTGGGTGTGGTTTAACTATGTATTTTGGCTTAGGATCTCTCATAAGACTTCAGTAGACAAGTCAGCTGGGCTACAGGCATCTTAAACCCTAAGTAACACTCTGCATGTAGGGTCACTCACCTGGTTGTTGGTTGGGTTCAGTTCATGTGCTGTCACAAGGGTCTTAATTCCTTTCTGCCTGTTAGCCAGAGATTGCCTTTCACTCCTTGCCAAATGACCTTTTCATAAGGTAACTCACCACATGGCGTTGTTAAGAAAGAGCAAGCAAGTTATGAGAGATGGAGAGAGAAAGGGAAGAAAGTTCAATCACTTCCCAACTTGCAAACAACACTGTTTTCTCATCTGTTAAGTGGGATCAAAATAACTTTCTTGACAACATCATGAAAGCAGGTTAACAGCATAAGTACCATATAAAGTGAAATTAGCATGGTTGCTATTGTTGTATTAGCAGTATATTTAATAGTCTAATAGTATTATTGGAGTAACATATACGGGATGAGATTTGAATAAGGAGCTTGCCAAGCAACATTTTAGATTTTACTGGCAGAAGCTATGGTGAAGGCAATGGCAATCCATTCCAGTACACTTGTCTGGAAAATCCCGTGGAAGGAGGAGCCTGGTAGGCTGCAGTCCATGGGGTCTCTAAGAGTCGGGCACAACTGAGAGACTTCGCTTTCACTTTTCACTTTCATGCACTGGAGAAGGAAATGGCAACCCACTCCAGTGTTCTTGCCTGGAGAATCCCAGGGATGGGGGAGCCTGGTGGGCTGCCGTCTCAAGTTGCACAGAGTTGGACACGACTGAAGCAACTTAGCAGCAGCAGCAGCAGTAGAAGCTAAAGATGAAACCCTTAGGTTTTGGAAAATGTTTGGGTGTTAAAGTAACATATTCAGAGAGAGGAAAGCATTCATCCATGTATTTTGAATATTTTTGAGCACCGTTGAAGTGCCAATCAAATGTGGTTCAGCTATTGATCTAATGTTTAGTTGTTAAGTTATGCCCAATTCTTTTGCAATCCCGTGAACTCCTCTGTCCCTGCCAGGCTCCTCTGTCCGTGGGATTTCTGAGGCGAGAATACTGGAGTGTACTGACAGTTCATCCGCCAGTGTATCTTCCTGTCCTGGGGATGAAACCCATATCCCCTGGTTGGCAGGTGGATTCTTAACTGCTGAGTTATCTGAGAAAAGTCAGTTAAATTTTCCTTATGTGTTAGGAATAGAACTGGAAGGGGGATAAATACCTCTAAAAAATATTAAAATTAACCTAATGTGAACCTCATGTTTTATACAAGTAGAGAGAGGGAGAGTTAATAGTTTACCTAGGCCTTACAGTAAGCAAGCATCAGAGTCATCCCTAGAAACCTGGCCTCGAATATCTAGGACAATATTTTCTTTTAAGAAATAGTTGTTTGCATATAGAATTATTATTTCAGGAATAGTTATTCCTAAGTTATTTCTAATAGAATAAAATATGAATAGTTGTAAAGGACAATGGAAGAAATATTGAAAATGAATATTTCATTCAAATGGGCTTCCCCATTGGCTCAAGCGGTAAAGAATTTGCCTGCAATGTAGGAGATGCTGGAGTTGTGGGTTCAGTCCCTGGGTTGGGAAAATCCCTTGAAGGAGGAAATAGCAACCCACTCCAGTATTCTTGACTGAAGAATTTTATGGACAGAGGAGCCTGATGGGCTATAGTCTGTGAGGTCATAAAGAGTCAGACGCGACTGAACTCGCATGCACAATCTCTCTTGCATTTCATTCAAACACCATAGATTCATATTTTGGAAAAAATATTTTTAATATAATTCTATGTTTCAAAAATATTTTTAGAGATTTAAAATATTTTATGGTGGTATTTTCCCCCACATGAATAAAAATTGTATTGAAAGTACTGAAAATCTTTGGCATTAAAGTAAAACACTATTTGTTATAGATATTACAATGTAACTACAGATAGTACTGTACTTTTCACTTGCACAAGAGTTTTTTATAAGAACCAAGATTGAAAATACTTATTTATACTTGCTATTTAAAAAATATTTTGGAACATGCATGACTGTTTGCATGATAATAGGTATAAATTAGTGTGGATATTTGAATGCTGAATTAAAACTGATTCTTATCACTGGCTTTCAAGTTAAATTAATCTGGGAAACTTAAAATGGTCCTGATGCTTTGGTCTCTTACCTGACCAAATGAAGCAGAACCACTGAGCTTGCAGTCAATATATTAATATGTGAAAAGTTCTTTAGCTGATGACAATACACAGCTACAGTTCAGAATTCCTGACTTACAATGAAGGAAATGATAATGTAAATTCCAGAACTGCCTAGTCCACTTTCCAAAAAAAAAAAAAATATATATATATATATATATATATACACTTTCACTTCTTAGCATTCAAAGACATTTACAGTTACTTTATCTTATAGAGCTCTTTTGGACTAATATTTCCAATGGCTTGTAGAGTTTCAACATCAAGTTATCAAATTAATAATGTGTCATCACCTGCAAACATGAAATAGGTGTTATGTTTCTAACAGCAAATGCTAGATTAATGTCATTTTAGTCACAAGAAGTTCAAAATCAATTTCAATGCTAATCAGTGGTTGAAAGAACAGATTAGTAATGCAGTTGATGCCATTCACATTAGTGATGCAGTTACCCTTTCAAGCAGTTCTTTTTATGTGGTGTTCCTTGCTGAAGTGAATAAAGATGTGAGGCTATGATACCATAAAGTAAGGCAGCAGATTAAATGAAATAATAATAGAAAAAAGCCAAGTTAAAAATTTCTGAATGAAATAATTTTCCCTACAAGAAACTATGATTTCAGCCAGTTAGTGAATACCCTGCTATTTAAAGTAAGAATTTCTCTGCATTAAAAATTAGAGTCAACATTGTGATTTTTGAAGATTTTTATGCCAAATCACTTTGATTATAGTACAAAATTATTAAACTCAAAATTGTTTTTGTATCTACTACATTACTCTGGACTGGTACTGCTTTGCTTGCCTCTGTTACATTTAAGTAACCTAATCAATAGAGAGAGGGCAGCATCACAGTAATATTCCTGAGTGAACTTATCGTATTACTCTAGTGCAGTGGTAATATGTAAAGGATCTTTTATTACAGATTTCACATTCATTATATAAGTTTGAAAGATATTCTGTAATTATAGTTTGTACGTCCCAAGATATCTTGAAGACAAATTCAAATCAACGTGAGATTTCCAGTTGAAGGTACTTGAAGTATTTTAAAAACTTCGTTAAGAGTGTAATCTCCTCGCATGGTATTTATTTACTATAGGAAGATTTAGCAGAAAAACAGGCAAAAAGTATTTTAACTTGCTCATTTTGTTTAGAATTCTAGTAGAAAACCTTGAGTTTTATACAATAAATTAATTCAAATATAGATTAGAAATTGAACCAGAAAGCCAAATGATTTGTTTTTTGAAATAAACAAAAATAAATTGAAAATATTAGCTGTGTAGATAGACGCACAGTAGATGAAATGCAGCATATTTCTTCATATTGGCAACATACCCTTACTCATTTTAAATGAGAGTATATATTGCTGGTATTGGGTTCTTGGCATTTCTTATAATGTGTACTTACTTTTAAGCTATGTCCTCTTAATATGATCATTGTGCAGAGTTATAAACCAAATAAGAGTATAATGGAAAGAAAAAGTCAGTCACTGTCTTAACCCATCTCCAGTTTCAAACAATGAATCACATGATGATCATGACCTTGTTTTATTTCTTGTAGCAAAGCTAAATTTTATCTCATGGTCTTCTTTAATTAAAAAGAAGTTCTCATTATTATCAATTAGTTTTTGACCCAGGATGAGTTGTCTTTTCCATCCTAATGTCTTTTTGACTCTCTATTCCCTTTTCTTCTTTTTTGCAAAATGAGCATTTTTCGCTTAGTTGTTAAGTTTCTCATAATGCTTTGCCAAACAACAGCTAATAACAAAAAGTGCATGCTATCAACAAGCTGTTTTTAACCTCTTGACATCCACCACCCTAGGGTAAATTAACTGTATTATACTTCTTCCAATTTTTTGTCAGTGTATTTTACTGAGTGTTTTCCACTACTTATATAGATACTGTCCCATACTCTTTTCCCCTTCACTACCAGATGCTTAATCCCTAAAACAATGACACAAATAGAGTTTAATTTTTGAGGTGGCAATGAACTCATAAGTACCAATTTCTCTTTCTGAGAGAATGGGCTAAATTATGTTGTTTTAAAGACATGATGAAGATCTCTTTTAAAAAAATAGATTTTGCTTTAGAGAAGTTTTAGATTTGCAGAAAAATCAAACAGAATGTCAATGTATGGCAAAACCCACTACAATATTGTAATTAGCCTCCAGTTAAATAAATTCAAAACAAACAAACAAAAAATACAGAAAGTTCTCCTATGTTCCCCCCTTTATTTTCCTGTTATTAGCATCTTTCATTAGCTTTGTACATTCCTTATAATTGAATCAACATGTTATTATTAATTAAAGTCTATACATTAGAATTCAGACTTCTGTTTTGTTTAATTCTGTGGGTTTTGACACACATATACTGCTGCTGCTGCTGCTGCTGCTGCTGCTAAGTCGCTTCAGTCATGTCCGACTCTGTGCGACCCCAGAGACAACAGCCCACCATGCTCCCCTGTCCCTGGGACTCTCCAGGCAAGAACACTGGAGTGGGTTGCCATTTCCTTCTCCATAGCTGCTATTTTAGTATCATACAGAATGCTTTTCACTGCTCCAAAAACCCTCTGTGTTCCTCCTATTCCTGTTCCTGCCCTCCATCCAAACCCCTGGTAACCACTGATGTTTTTATAATCTCTATTTTTCCTTTCCCAGAAGGTCATATAGTTGGTTTCATGCAACATGTAGCCTTTTCAGATTGGCTATTTGCATGTAGCAATATGCATTTAAAGTTCCTCCATGTCTTTTCTTGCCTTGAGAGTGCATTTCACTTTATTGTTGAATAACCTTCCATTGTATTTATGTGCTATAGTTTGTCACTTCACCTTTTGAAGAACATATTGCTTGCTTCCATTATGAATAAAGATGCTTTATACAATCCATGCACATTTTTGTGTGGACACAAGTTTTCAACTCATTTTGGTAAATAACATGGAGTGTGATTGCTAGACAATGTAAGACTGTTTAACTTTGTAAGAAACTGCCATGCTGTCTTCCAATGTGTACATTGTTGAATTCCCACCAGCAACAGGTAACATTTCCTATTACTCCATATTTTGCTAGCAATTGATGCCAGTGTTTTGGATTAGCCATTCTAATAAGTGTTTAGTGGTATCACATTGTTGTTTTAATTTGTGTTCCCTAAAATGACATATGTTAAGGATCCTTTATATCATTTAATATTGACGTACTTTTTGGCAAGGTATGAGTTCTCATCTTTTGAAGCCTTTTATTCAGCTCTTTGTGTTCTAAGTTTAAAAAAAAAAAGTTTATTAGAGGACATTGCTTTACAATATTGTATTGGTCTCTGCCATGCATCAAAATGAATCAGATTTCCCTTCCCTCTCTAACCTCCTTCCCATCTTCTACCGCACCCCAACCCTCTAGGTTGTCACAGAGCACTGAGTTTAGCTTTGTGTGTCACACAGCAGATTCCCACTGGCTATCTGTTTTACTTACAGTAATACATATGTTCCCATGCTACTCTCTGAATTCGTCACACCCTCTCCTTCCCACACTGTGTCCACAGTCTTTTCTCTATGTCTGTATCTTCACTGCTGCCCTGCAAATACCCTGCATCAGTACCATCTTGTAGCTTCCCTAGTAGCTCAGTCGGTAAACAATCTGCCTGCAATGTAGGAGACCTGGGTTTGATTCCTGGGTGGGGAAGATCCCCTGGAGGAGAAAATGGCAACCCACTCCAGTATTCTTGCCTGGAGAATCCCATGGACAGAGGAGCCTGGTGGGCTACAGTCCATGAAGTTGCAAGAGTCAGACACGACTTAGCGACTAAACCACTACCATACACCTACATCAATATACAACATTTATCCTTTTTTTGACTTACATCACTCGTACCATAGGCACTAGGTTCATCCACCTCTTTAGGACTGATTCAAATGCGTTTTGTTTTTTTTTTTTCTTTTTCTTTTTAATAGCACAGTAATATCCCATTCTATACATGTACCACAATTCCTATATCTAGGGATGCAAAGGGATTTTGGCATATTTGGATGCAAATGCTTTATCAGATATGTTTTACAAATATTTTTCCCAGCCTGTGCCTTGTCTATGAATTCTCTTAACTGAGTATTTGTAAAGAAGAAAATTTTACTTTTAATAAAGTCCAACATATCAATTTTTCTTTCATGTATGTTGTTTTTGGTGTTATATATAAAAGTCATCTTCAAACTCAAGATCACTTAGATTTTCTCCTATATTATTGGAGCTTTATAACTTACATTTTAAACTTGAATCTATGATCCACTTGACTTAATTCTCCTGAAATATGTAAGGTTTGTGTCTAAACTTTTTTTTTTTCCCTTAATGTGTATGTCCAGGTTGCCCCCCATTTTTCTCTTTAAACTCCTTTATCACCTTTCCTCTTTAACCAAAAATTAAATAATAATTTTGGCTATATTTGTGTGGCTCTATTTTGGGGCTTTCTGTTCTATTGATCTCTGTGTTTATTCTTTCATCGATAATACAGATTCTTCATACTATAGACTTATAGAAAGTCTCCAAATCTGGTAGGGTCATTCCATTGATTTTATTCTTCTTCTTTAATATTGTGTTAGTTATACTGAGTATTTTGAATCTCCCTGTAAACTTTAGAATAAGTTCATTTATAGTCACAACAGTATGGGTCATTATGGAAATATAACCCCTGAAACGCTATTTAGTTTCCTGTTCTATCTCTGATAATTTGCTGTGAAGCTGGATTTGTATTAAATAAATATATAGTTTTTCAGCACTGTATTGTCTTAGCTTGGTATCTTTCTCAGTTCCTTTACTTTTCATCTCTTTGTCCTTATAATTAAGGGAGACTTCTTGTAAATATCTAGTTGGGTCTGGGATTTTTTTATTTGTTTTTTTTTAATCTATTGTGATGGTCTCTGTCTTTTAATTGGTGAACTTCTACCATTCAAATTTTAAATGATTATTGATATAATTGGTTTCTACAATATTTTTAAACTATATGCTAATTCTTGACCTTTTTCTTTTTTTATTTCCCCCTTCCACTCTTTGTCTGTCTTCTCTGGCTTTATTATTATATATGACACCATTTTTCCCCTTTCTTAGCATATCAATTATATATCTTAGAAAAAAAATAAGTGATTTCCCTTGAGTGTGGAAGATGTATTTACAACTAATTTCACTTTCAAATAGTACTATAGAATTTCACTGGTAGTGCAATTATTTTATAAAAGTATTCCCTGTTCTTCCCTCATCCCTTTAAAATTCCTGTCATTCATTTTGTTTATTTATAATCAACTAATTCATTATTGCTATTATGATTTTGATCAAGTTAAGGATATTGGTTATATAAAACTCATTGAAGATTCAAAAAATTAAGTCACTTACCATCTGATCTGAGCAAGCAAATTGATAACTCTTTTAAATTCCCTTAGGCACCTTACCACTCTATCCAGCAACATCAAACATCTAAGAATAAACTTTGTATTCAGTGATGTGAGCCATGTATCAATATGATTCAAATTAAAGTGCTGTTGGTATATCAGCAAGAGTATTCAAAGCATACAAGTTGTTTCATTACGTCAAATTATTTTTTGATCATTTGTTTTCAAAATTAAGCATCACTTTTCATAAAACAATATTTCTGTAAAGATTATTAATAATAATTTTGCTGCTGCTGCTGCTAAGTCGCATCAGTCGTGTCCGACTCTGTGCGACCCCATAGACGGCAGCCCACCAGGCTCCCCCGTCCCTGGGATTCTCCAGGCAAGAACATTGGACTGGGTTGCCAATTCCTTCTCCAATGCATGAGAGTGAAAAGAGAAAGTGAAGTCGTTCAGTCGTGTCCAACTCTTAGCAACCCCATGGACTGCAGCCCACCAGCCTTCTCCATCCACGGGATTTTCCAGGCAAGAGTACTGGAGTGGAGTGTAATATGTGGCAAAATTGAAATTATCAGCCTCAAAATTCAGTAACAGAATGAATGAAGTATACTTTCAATTAAAGTTAGGTGTGATTCTTGGACATCTTTGAGATAGCCTACTTTTTAAAAATTCAGTGTGAATGTTTCACTTAAGAGAATCAAGAAAAAGAAATGCAGTATATGGTTACATGTTAGGAGTTGTTCAGAGATAAAGACTTCCTTATTGTATGAGACAATCACTTTTGTATCCATTTTCATTTTTCTGAAATGTCTTCCTGAAGAGAAAAAATGGTGGAGGAGTAGGTGGACTTGGGGTACATCTCTCTCCAATGATACATCAGGAATACAGCCTCAGACACAGAAGTGCATGCAGATCACCTGCTGAGAGTGGACAGGAGTACCTGACCAGTGGAAAAGAATATATAGGCCCACAAAAACTCGATAGGATGAAGGAACTAGGGGCGAAAACAGGAGTGTTAATACGACTGGACCTGCCTTTGGTGGGTGGGGGAACTGAAGCAGGGGTCCAATTCCCACATCGGGGCAATTGTCAGAGTCAGAGGACAAACGTTTAAGGCTGAGAGAGAAACAGCTGATCTGTGGCAGCCTAAATGGAATGGTACTATGAAATCTAATAATCTTTTGTGCTTTTTTCTTTTTTTTCTCAGTCACATTTTTTACTGTTTTTATAAACCCCTGTCTCTATGTTGGGCTTTTGCAGTTCTGGGGAGTTTTCCTTTCTTTTTTTTTTTTTAAATTTTAATTTTCAATTTTTTAAACCTATTATTATTTTTTCTACATTTATTCCTTTGTCTGCTTTTCCTACTGTTCTTTTCCCCTTGCAGTTAATCTTTTCCCCCCCCTTTGAACTTTATTTTATTTTACTTTTTTGAACAATGAAATCTCTTAGCAATATTCATTCTTATTTTTCTATAAGAAATTTTTACTAATTCATTTTAAGAATACACATTTTGGTTTCATCACATTGATGTATGTGATAACACTATTTGTTTAAAATGTTTCTTAGTTTTTAATATATAAAATCTTCTTCATCAACATCTATTTAACTTTGCATATCTATTCATTCTTTCTTTCCTTTCCTCTCAACATATTTGTTAGTTTATTTTTATTGCTTTATTTTCCACTTGGCACCTTGCTTTAGTTTTGTTTTCTTTCTTTCTTTTTTTTTTTTTTTTAGTTTTGTTTTCAGTTTGTGCTTTAGTTAGTTTTGTTCTGGTAGATATAATTACTGGTTTCCTTTATTTACTGGGTCAATATATTTTACTTTACTTTTCTTGGACTGTTTTGATTTTGCTTATGGGTGTATATGTATATGTGTATATTCATTAACACTTTTTATTGTTATTATAAACCTCTGCCTCTGTGTTGGGTTTTTGCAGTTCTGTGGAGTTTTCCTTCTTTTCCCCTTTTTTCTTTCTTCTTCTGTAATTTTTATTTTCTCTTCTTTAAAAATTTATTTTTTAAAACCTATTATATTTTTGTATATTTATTTCTTTATTGATCTTTCCAGTAGGAAAGGATGTATTTATATACATCTTTAATGTATATAAATTTTCTTCATCTACCTCTATTTAACTTTGCATATCTATTCTTTCTTTTCTTTCCTCTCAACATATTTTGTAGTTTTGTTTTCATTGTTAGAAAATTATAGGACACTCATTAAAGAAATCAAAGACAGCATGAACAAATTGAGAAATATTACATGTTCCTGGGTAGGAAGAATCAATATTGTGAAAATGAGTAAACTGCTGCTGCTACTGCTAAGTCGCTTCAGTCGTGTCCGACTCTGTGCGACCCCATAAACAGCAGCCCACCAGGCTCCCCCGTCCCTGGGATTTTCTAGGCAAGAACACTAGAGTGGGTTGCCATTTCCTTCTCCAATGCATGAAAGTGAAAAGTGAAAGTGAAATCGCTCAGTCGTGTCTGACTCTTAGTGACCCCATGGACTGCAGCCTACCAGGGTCTTCCATCAATGGGATTTTCCAGGCAAGAGTACTGGAGTGGGGTGCCATTGCCTTCTCCAGACTAAACTACCAAGTGCAATCTACAGATTCAATGTGATACCTATCAAATTACAAATGGCATTTTTCACAGAACTAGAACAAAAATTTTCACAATTCATATGGAAACACAAAAGACCCCAAATAGCCAAAGCAATCTTGAGAAAGAAGAATGGAGCTGGAGGAGTCAACCCTCCTGACTTCAGATTATACTACAAAGCTACAGTCATCAAGACAATATTCTACTGGCACAAAAACAGAAATATAGACCAATAATATTAGAAAACCCAGAAATAAACTGTATGGGTACCTTATTTTTGACAAAAGAGGCAAGAATAAATAATGAGGCAAAGACAGCCTCTTCAATAAATGGTGCTGGGAAAACTGGACAGCTACACGTAAAAGAATGAAATTAGAACACTTCCTAACACCATACACAAAGGTAAACTCAAAATGGATTAAAGATTTAAATGTAGGACCAGAAATGTAACTCTTAGATGAAAACATAGGCGGACAAAAATGAGATAAACCAAAGCAAGATCCTCTATGACCCGCTTCCTAGAATAATGGAAATAAAAACAAAAGTAAACAAGTGGGACCTGATTAAACTTAAAGCTTTTGCATAGCAAAGGAAACTATAAGGAAGGTGAAAACACCAGCCTCAGAATCAGAGGAAATAATAGCAAATGAAACAACTGACAAAGGATAAATTTCCAAAATATACAAGCAGCTCATACAACTCAATGCCAGAAAAACAAACAACCCAATCAAAAAGTAGGAAAAAGACCTGGGCAGACATTTCTCCAAAGAAGAGATACAGATGGCTAACAAACATGAAAAGTTGTTCAACATCACTCATAATTAGAAAAATGCAAATCAAAACCAAAATGAGATATCACCTCACAACAAGTGAGAATGGCCATCATCAAAAAGCCTACAAACAATAAATGCTGGAGAGGGTATGGAGAAAAAACACTCTTGCACTGTTGGTGAGAATGTAAATTGATACAGCCACTATGGAAGATGGTATGGAAATTCCTTAAACAACAAGGAATAAAACCACCATATGACACAGCAATCCCACTCCTATGCATATACCCTGAGGAGACCAAAATTGAAAAAGATGCATGTATCCCATTGTTCATTGCAGCACTATTTACAATAGCTAGAACATGGAAGCAACCTAGATGTCCATCAACAGATGAATGGATAAAGAAGTTGTGGTATAAATACACAATGGAATATTACTCAGCCATAAAAAGGAACACATTTGAGTCAGTTCTGATGAGGTGGATGAACCTAGAACCTATTATACAGAGTGAAGTGAGTCAGAAAGAGAAAGATAAATATTGTATTCTAATGCACATACAGAGAAGGCAATGGTAACCCACTCCAGTACTCCTGCCTGGAAAATCCCTTGGATGGAGGAGCCTGGTAGGCTGCAGTCCATGGCATCGCTAAGGGTTGAAAATAACTGAGCGACTTCACTTTCACATTTCACTTTCATGCATTGGAGAAGGAAATGGCAACCCACTCCAGTGTTCTTGCCTAGAAAATCCCAGGGATGGGGGAGCCTGGTGGGCTGCTGTCTATGCGGTCGCACAGAGTAGAACACGTCTGAGGTGACTTAGCAGCAGCAGCAGCAGCAATGGAGAAACATACATATAGAATAGACTTATGGACATGGGCAGGAGAGGGTGAGATGTATGGAAAGAGTAACATGGAAACTTACATTACCATATGTAAAATAGATAGCCAAGGGGAATTTGCTGTATGGTTCAGGAAACTCAACAGGGGCTCTGTATCAACCTAGAGGGGTGGGATGGGGAGGGAGATGGGAGGGAGGTTCAAAAGGAACTGGATATGTGTATACCTATGGCTGATTCATATTAAGGTTTGACAGAAAACAACAAAATTCTATAAAACAATTATACTTCAATAAAAAGTTAACAAGAAAAAAACAGTCATAAAGAAAAATTTTTAAGTGAAATGTTTTCCTTTCATGTTCTTTCTTTCCAAACCTTAGAACCTCAGACATAGAGAATTTTCAAATAATTTTTTAAAGTATCCTTTTACATTTAAAACAATTTTTTATTAATTTTTAACACTGAAAACATTTTGTATTGGTGTATAGCCAACTAACAGTGTTGAGGTTGTTTCAGGTAAACAGCAAGGGACTCAACCATACATATACATGTAACCATTCGCCCCCAAACCTCCCTCCCACCTAGGTTGGCACATAACATTAAGCAGAATTCCATGTGCTACACAAAAGGTCTTTGTTGGATATCCATTTTAAGTAGAGCAGTGTGTACATGACCTTCCTCAAATCCCAAACTATCCCTTCCCTCCAGCAACCATAAGTTTGATTTCTAAGTCTGTGAGTCTCTTTCTGTTTTGTAATAAGTTCATGTGTATCTTGTCTTTTTAGATTCCATACATATGGGGTATTATATGATATTTCTCCTCTGTCTGACTTCACTCAGTATGATATTCTCTAGATCCATCCATGTTGCTGTAAATGGCATTCTTTCATTCTTTTTAATGATTGAGTAATATTCCATTGTATATATGTACCACATCTTCTTTATCCATTCATCTGCTGATGGATATTTAGATTGCTTCTATGTCTTGATTATTGTAAACAGTGCTGCAATGAACATTGGGATGCATGTATCTTTTCAGGTCACGATTTTCTCTGGATATATGTCTATGAGTGGGATTGCAGAGTCATATGGTAGCTCTATTTTTGGTTTTCTAAACAACCCTAATACTGTACTCCATAGTGGCTGTACCAATTTACATTCCTACCAACAGTGCAGGAGGGTTCTCTTCTCTCCAAACCCTCTTCAGCATTTGTTGTTTGTGGATATTTTGATGATAGCCATTCTGACCTATGTGAAGTGATATCTCATTGTAGTTTTAATTAGCATTTCTCTAATAACTCCTTTGGTAAAGAACCCGCCTGCAATACAGGAAACCCCAGGTCAATTCCTGGGTCAGGAAGATCCACTGGAGAAGAGATAGGCTACCCATTCCAGTATTCTTGGGCTTCCCTTGTGGCTCAGTTGGTAAAATAGTATGCCTGCAATGTGGGACACCTGGGTTCAGTCTCTGGGTTGTGAAGACCCTCTGGAGAAGGGAAATGTTAACCCACTCCAGTATTCTGGCCAGAGAATTCCATGAACTGTATAGTCTATGGGGTCACAAAGAGTTGGACACAACTAACTGACTTTCAGTTCATAACTAGCAATGCTGAGCATCTTTTCATGTGTCTATTGACTGACTGTATGTCTTCTTAGGAAAAATGTTTTCTCTGCCCATTTTTTGAGTGGGTTATTTATTTTGAAGCTATTAAGCATCATATAATGTTTGTAAATGTTGGAGACGAATCCCTTATTGGTCATACCATTTGCAAATGTTTTCCCTCAGGCTATGGATTGTCTTTTCATTTTGTTCATTGTTTCCTTTGCTGTGAAAAAGCTTTTGAGTTTAAATTTGTTTATTTTTTATTTCCGTTATTCTTGGAGATGGATTGAAAATGATGTTGCTATGATTTATATCAGAGAGTTATATGTTTTCTCTAAGTGTTTTAGAGTGTCCGGCCTCACATTTAAGTCTTTAATCCATTTTGAGTTTCTTTTTGTGTATAGAGTTAAGGATTGGTTTAATTTCATCTTTTCACGTGTGGCTGTCCAGTTTTCCTAGCACCATTTGTTGAAGAAATTGTCTTCCCACACTGAGTAGTCTTGCCTCCTTTGTCATAAATTAATTGACCATTCGGTTCATGGGGTTCTTGAGGCAAGAATATTAAAGTGGTTTGCCATTCTCTTCTCCAGTGGACCACGTTTTGTTAGAACTCTACATCATGATCCGTCTGTCTTGGGTGGCCCTATATGGCATGGCTCATAGTTTCATTGAGTTAGACAAGGCTGTGGTCCATGTAATCAGATTGGTTAGCTTTCTGTGGCTATGGTTTTCAGTCTGTCTGCCCTCTGATGGATAAGGATAAGAGGCTTATGGAAGCTTCCAGATGGGAGAGACTGACTGAGGGGGAAACTGTGTCTTGTTCTGATGGGTGGGGCCATGCCCAGTAAACATTTAATCCAATATTCTGCTGCCAGGAGAAATATCAGTAACCTCAGATATGCAGATTACACCACCCTTATGGCAGAAAGCAAAGAGGAACTAAAGAGACTCTTGATGAAAGTGAAAGAGGAGGGTGAAAAAGTTGGCTTAAAATTCAACATCTGGAAAACTAAGATCGTGGCATCTTGTCCCATCACTTCATGGCAAATAGATGGGGAAACAATGGAAACAGTGACAGACTTTATTTTGGGGGGCTCTGAAATAACTGAATATGGTAACTGCAGACATAAAATTAAAAGACACTTGCTCCTTGGAAGAAAAGTTATGACTAACCTAGACAGCATATTTAAAAGCAGAGACATTACTTTGCCAACAAAGGTCCGTCTAGTCAAAGCTATGGTTTTTCCAGTGGTCATGTATGGATGTGAGAGTAGGAGTATAAGAAGCTGAGCACTGAAGAATTGATGCTGTTGAACTGTGGTGTTGGAGAAGACTCTTGAGAGTCCCTTGGACTGCAAGGAGATCCGATGAGTCAATCCTAAAAGAAATCACTCCTGAATATTCATTGGAAGGACTGATCCTACAGCTGAAACTTTGGTACTTTGGCCACCTGATGCAAAGAACTGACTCATTTGAAAGGACCCTGATGTTGGGAAAGATTGAAAGGTGGGAGAAGAAGGGGGTGACAGAGGATGAGATGATTGGATGGCATCAGAGACTCAATGAACATGAATTTGAGTAAACTCTGAGAGTTGGTGATGGACAGGGAGGCCTGGCGTGCTGCAGTCCATGCAATCGCAAAGAGTTGGACATAACTGAGCAACTGAACTGAATTGATCATAGGTGCATGGCCTGATTTTGGGGTTTTCTATCTGTTCCATTGATCTGTATTTCTATTTTTGTACCAGTACAATATTGTTTTGATGACATTAGCTTTGTGTTATAATCTGAAGTCAGGGAACCTGATTCCTCCAATTCCATTTTTCATTTTCAAGATTGCTTTGGCTCTTTGGAGTCTTTTGTGTGTCCATACAAATTTTAAAATTTTTTATTATAGTTCTGTGAAAAATTCCATTGGTAATTTGATAGGGATTGCATTGAATCTGTAGATTGTCTTGGGTAGTATAGTCATTTTGACAATATTGATTCTTCCAATCTACACAGTATATCTTTCCATCTACTTATGTCATTGATTTCTTTCATCAGCATCTTGTACTATTCAGAGTACATGTCTTTTGTCTCCTTAGGTAGGTTTATTTCTAGGTATTTTATTCTTTGTGATGCAATGATAAATGGAATTGCTTCTTGAATTTCTCTTTCTGATCGTTCATTGTTAGTGTATAGAAATGCAACAGATTTCTGTGTATTAATTTTGTAACCTGAATCTTTACCAAATTCACTGATGAGCTTTACTAGTTTTCTGGTAGCACCTTTAGGATCTTCTATGTATAGTATCATGTCATCTGCAAACAGTGACAGTTTAAACTCTTCTTTCCCAATTTGGATTCACTTTAATTCTTTTTCTTCTCTAATTGCTATAGCTAGGACTTCCAAAACTATGTTGAATAAAAGTGATGAGAGTGGATATTCTCGTATTGTTCCTGATCTTAGAGGGAACACTTTCAGCTTTTCATCATTGAGTATGGTGCTACCTATAGTTTTGTAACATATAGCCTTTATTATTTTGAGGTATGTACACTCTATGACCACTTTCTGGAAAGTTTTTTTTTTTTTTTTTAATCATAAATGTGTACTGAATTTTGCCAAAAGACTTTTCTGCAGCTATTGAAATGATTGTATGGTTTTTATTACTAAATTTGTTGATGTGATGTATCACATTGATTGACTTGTGGATGTTGAAAATTTCTTGCATCCCTGGGATGAACCCCACTTCATCGTGGTGTATGATCTTTTTAATGTATTGTAGGATACAGATTGCTAGTATTTTGTTGAGGATTTTTCCATCTATGTTCATTAGTTATATTGGCCTGTCATTTTATTTTTTGGTTGTATTTTCATCTGGTCTTGTTATAAGAGTGATATTAGCCTCATAAAATGAGCTGGGAAGTTTTCCTTCCTCTGTGACTTTTGGAAACATTTTCAGAAGGATAGGTGTTAACACTTCTCTAAATGTTTGATAAAATTTGCTTGTGAAGCCATCAGGTCCTGGGCTTTTGTTTATTGTTTTTTTTTTTTTTTTGTTTTTTTTTTTTATGTTTGTTGGGAATTGTTGATCATGGTTTCAACTGCAGTGCTTGTGATTGGTGTGTTCACATTTTCTATTTCTTCATGGTTCAGTCCAGGGAGACTGTACCTTTCTAAGAACTTGTCCATTTTTTCCAGTTTGCTCATTTTATTAGCATACAGTTGTTCATAGTAGTCTCTTAGGACCCTCTGTATTTCTGTGAAGTCAGTTGTAATTTCTCTTTTTTCATTTCATATTTTCCTGATTTGAGTCCTCTGTCTTTTTCTTGATTAGTCTGGCTAAAGGTTTATCAATTTTGTTTATCTTTTCAAAGAACCAGCTTTGAGTTTCATTCATCCATGCAATTGTTTTCTGTCTCTGTTTCTTATATTTCTTCTCTGATCTTTATAATTTCTTTTCTTCTACTAACATTAGGTTTTGCTTGTTCTTCTTTCTCTAGTTGTTTTAGGTATAAGGTTAGGGTTTTTACTTGAGATTTTTCTCGTTTCTTGAGATAAACTTGTATTGCTATAAGCTTCCCTCTTAGAACTTCTTTTGCAGTATCCCATAAGTTTTGGACCACTGTGCTTTCATTTTCATTTGTTTCTAGGTATTTCTTTTTTAAATTTCTTCTTTGATTTCTTCAGTGATCCAATGGTTGTTTACTAGCATATTGTTTAGCTGCCACATATTTGTGTTCCTTAATTTTTTTTATTTTTGCTACTTATTTCTAATCTCATAGTATTGTGACCAGAAAAGATATGCTTTCAATTTTCTTAAATTTGCCAAGCATGTGATCAATCATGGAAAATGTTCTGTGAGCACTTGAGAAGAATGTGTAGTCTGCTGCTTTTGGATGGAATGCTCTATAAATATCAATTAAGTCCAACTCATCTAAAATGTCATTTAGCGCCAGCGTTTCCTCATTGACTTTTTGTCTGAATGATCTGTCCATTGATGAAAGTGGGATATTAAAGTTCCCCACTATTATTGTGTTACTATTGATCTCTCCCTTTTTGTTTGTTAGTGGTTGCCTTAGAAATGGTATGGACCTAACAGAAGCAGAAAACATTAAGAAGAGATGGCAAGAATACACAGAAGAACTGTACAAAAAAGATCTTCAAGACCCAGATAATCACGATGGTGTGATCACTGATCTGGAGCCAGACATCCTGGAATGCGAAGTCAAGTGGGCCTTAGAAAGCATCACTACGAACAAAGCTAGTGGAGGTGATAGAATTCCAGTTGAGCTATTCCAAATCCTGAAAGATGATGCTGTGAAAGTGCTGCACTCAATATGCCAGCACATTTGGAAAACTCAGCAGTGACCACAGGACTGGAAAAGGTCAGTTTTCATTCTAATCCCAAAGAAAGACAATGCCAAAGAATGCTCAAACTACCTCACAATTGCACTCATCTCACACGCTAGTAAACTAATGCTCAAAATTCTCCAAACCAGGCTTCAGCAATATGTAAACCGTGAACTTCCTGATGTTCAAGCTGGTTTTAGAAAAGACAGAGGAACCAGAGATCAAATTGCCAACATCTGCTGGATCATGGAAAAAGCAAGAGAGTTCCAGAAAACTATCTATTTCTGCTTTATTAACTATGCCAAAGCCTTTGACTATGCGGATCACAAGAAACTGTGGAAAACTCTGAAAGAGATGGGAATACCAGACCACCTGGCCTGCCTCTTGAGAAATTTGTATGGAGGTCAGGAAGCAACAGTTAGAACTGGACATGTAACAAAAGACTGGTTCCAAATAGGGAAAGGAGTATGTCAAGGCTGTATATTGTCACCCTGCTCATTTAACTTATATGCAGAGTACATTATGAGAAACTCTGGACTGGAAGAAACACAAGCTGGAACCAAGATTGCCAGGAGAAATATCAATAAACTCAGATATGCATATGACACCACCCTTATGGCAGAAAGTGAAGAGGAACTCAAAAGCATCTTGAATAAGGTAAAAGTGGAGAGTGCAAAAGTTGGCTTAAAGCTCAACATTCAGAAAATGAAGATCATGGCATCCGGTCCCACCACTTCATGGGAAATAGATGGGGAAACTGTGGAAACAGTGTCAGACTTTATTTTTCTGGGCTCCAAAATCACTGCAGATGGTGACTGCAGTCATGAAATTAAAAGACACTTACTCCTTGGAAGGAAAGTTATGACCAACCTAGATAGCATATTCAAAAGCAGAGACATTACTTTGCCAACAAAGTTTCGTCTAGTTAAGGCTATGGTTTTTCTGTGGTCATGTATGGATGTGAGAGTTGGACTGTGAAGAAGGCTGAGTGCCGAAGAATTGATTCTTTTGAACTGTGGTGTTGGAGAAGACTCTTGAGAGTCCCTTGGACTGCGAGGAGATCCAAGCAGTCCATTCTGAAAGAGATCAGCCCTGGGATTTCTTTGGAGGGAATGATGGTAAAGCTGAAACTCCAGTACTTTGGCCACCTCATGCGAAGAGTTGACTCATTAGAAAAGACTCTGATGCTGGGAGGGATTGGGGGCAAGAGGAGAATGGGATGACAGAGGATGAGATGTCTGGATGGCATCCCTGACTCGATGGACGTGAGTCTGAGTGAACTCCGGGAGTTGGTGATGGACAGGGAGGCCTGGCGTGCTTCGATTCATGGGGTCACAAAGAGTCGGACACAACTGAGCGACTGATCTGATCTGATCTATGTATCAAGGTGCTCCCATGTAGGGTGCATATATATATATATATATATTTACAATTGTTATATCTTCTTCTTAGGATGAACCCTTGATCATTATGTAATGTCATTATAGTCTTTGTTTTAAAGTCTATTTTGTCTGATAATATTGCTATTCCAGATTCCTTATGATTTCCATTTGCATGAAATACCTTCTCCCATCCTGATTTTCAGCCTGTAATTTTTTGTAGATCTGAGGTGAGCCTCTTGTAGATAACATATATATGGGTATAACCAGCCAGGCTATTATAACCAACCAGGAGCTATTCCACATACAAGGTCAGAAGGGGCGGTGGTGAGAAGATACCCCTCGTCCAAGGTAAGGGGCAGCAGCTGAGCTTTGCTGGGCAGCCGTGAAGAGATAACCCACGTCCAAGGTAAGAGAAACCCAAGTAAGATGGTAGGTGTTGCAAGTGGGTATCAGAGGGCAGAAAACTGAAACCATACTCACAGAAAACTAGTCAATCTAATCACACTAGGACCACAGCCTTGTCTAACTCAATGAAACTAAGCCATGCCCATGGGGCCGCCCAAGACAGGAGGGTCAGGGTGGAGAGGTCTGACAGAATGTGGTCCACTGGAGAGAGCAATGGCAAACCACTTCAGTATTCTTGCCTTGAGAACCACATGAACAGTATGAAAAGGCAAAATGATAGGATACTGAAAGAGGAACGCCCCAGGTCAGTAGGTGCCCAATATGCTACTGGTGATCAATGGAGAAATAACTCCAGAAGAATGAAGGGATGGAGCCAAAGCAAAAAGAATACCCAGCTGTAGATGTGACTGGTGATAGAAGCAATGTCTGATGCTGTAAAGAGCAATATTGCATAGGAACTTGGAATGTCAGGTCCATGAATCAAGGCAAATGGAAGTGGTCAAACAAGAGATGGCAAGAGTGAACGTCGACATTCTACGAATCAGCGAACTAAAATTGACTGGAATGGGTGATAATTCAGATGACCATTATATCTACTACTGTGGGCAGGAATCCCTCAGAAGAAATGGAGTAGCCATCATGGTCAACAAAAGAGTTCAAAATGCCGTACTTGGATGCAATCTCAAAAACGACAGAATGGTCTCTGTTCGTTTCCAAGGCAAACCATTCAATATCACAGTAATCCAAGTCTATGCCCCAACCATTAACGATGAAGAACCTGCAGTTGAACGGTTCTATGAAGACCTACAAGACCTTTTAGAACTAACACCCAAAAAAGATGTCCTTTTCATTATAGAGGACTAGAATGCAAAAGTAGGAAGTCAAGAAACACCTGGAGTAACAGGCAAATTTGGCCTTGGAAAACAGAATGAAGCAGAGCAAAGACTAATATAGTTTTGCCAAGAAAATGCACTGGTCATAGCAAACACCCTCTTCCAGTAACACAAGAGAAGACTCTATAGATGGACATCACCAGATGGTCAACACCAAAATCATATTGATTATATTCTTTGCAGCCAAAGATGGAGAAGCTCTATACAGTCAGCAAAATCAAGACCGGGACCTGACTGTGGCTCAGACCATGAACTCCTTATTGCCAAATTCAGACTTAAACTCAAGAAAGTAGGGAAAACCACTAGACCATTCAGGTACAACATAAATCAAATCCCTTATGATTATACAGTGGAAGTGAGAAATAGATTTAAGGAACTATATCCGATAGATAGAGTGCCTGATGAACTATGGACTAAGGTTCGAGACATTGTACATGAGACAGGGGTCAAGTCATCTACATGGAAAAGAAATGCATAAAAGCACAATGGCTGTCTGGGGAGGCCTTACAAATAGCTATGAAAAGAAGAGAAGTGAAAAGCAAAGGAAAGATATAAGCATCTGAATGCAGAGTTCCAAAGAAGAGCAAGAAAAGATAAGAAAGTCTTCCTCCGCGATCAATGCAAAGAATTAGAGGAAAACAATAGAATGGGAAAGACTAGAGATCTCTTCAAGAAAATTAGATTTACCAAGGGAACATTTCATGCAAAGATGGGCTAGAAAAAGGACAGAAATGGTATGGACCTAACAGAAGCAAAAGATATTAAGACGAGATGACAAGAATATACAGAAGAACTGTACAAAAAAGATCTTCAAGACCCAGATAAGCACGATGGTGTGATCATTGACCTAGAGCCAGACATCCTGGAATGTGAAGTCAAGTAGGCCTTAGAAAGCATCACTATGAACAAAGCTAGTGGAGGTGATAGAATTCCAGTTGAGCTATTCCAAATCCTGAAAGATGATGCTGTGAAAGTGCTGCACTCACTATGCCAGCACATTTGGAAAACTCAGCAGTGGCCACAGGACTGGAAAAGGTCAGTTTTCATTCCAACCCAAAGACAGGCAATGCCAAAAAATGCTCAAACTACCTCACAATTGCACTCATCTCACACACTAGTAAAGTAATGCTCAAAATTCTCCAAGCCAGGCTTCAGCAATACGTGAATCATGAACTTCCAGAAGTTCAAGCTGGTTTTAGAAAAGGTAGAGGAACCAGAGACCAAATTGCCAACATCTGCTGGATCATGGAAAAAGCAAGAGAGTTCCAGAAACATATCTATTTCTGCTTTATTGACTATGCCAAAGCCTTTGACTGTGTGGATCACAATAAACTGTGGAAAACTCTGAAAGAGATGGGAATACCAGACCACCTGGCCTGCCTCTTGAGAAATTTGTATGCAGGTCAGGAAGCAACAGTTAGAATTGGACATAGAACAACAGACTGGTTCCAAATAGGAAAAGGAGTACATCAAGGCTGTATGCTGTCACCCTGCTTATTTAACTTATATGCAGAGTACATCATGAGAAACACTGGGCTGGAAGAAGCACAAGCTGGAACCAAGATTGCCAGGAGAAATATCAATAAACTCAGATATGCAGATAACATCACCCTTATGGCAGAAAGTGAAGAGGAACAAAAAACCTCCTGATGAAGGTGAAAGAGGAGAGTGAAAAAGTTGGCTTAAAACTCAACATTCGGAAAACGAAGATCATGGCATCTGGTCCCATCACTTCATGGGAAATAAATGGGGAAACAGTGGAAACAGTGTCAGACTTTATTTTTTTGGGCTACAAAATCCCTGCAGATGGTGACTGCAGCCATGAAATTAAAAGACGCTTACTCCTTGGAAGAAAAGTGACGACCAACCTGGATAGCATATTGCAAAGCAGAGACATTACTTTGCCAACAAAGGTCCATGTAGTCAAGGCTATGGCTTTTCCTGTGGTCATGTATGGATGTGAGAGTTGGACTGTGAAGAAAGCTGAGTGCCGAAGAATTGATGCTTTTGAACTGTGGTGTTGGAGAAGACTCTTGAGAGTCCCTTGGACTGCAAGGAGATCCAAGCAGTCCATTCTGAAGGAGATCAGCCCTGAGATTTCTTTGGAAGGAATGTTGCTAAAGCTGAATCTCCAGTACTTTGGCCACCTCATGTGAAGTGTTGACTCATTGGAAAAGTCTCCGATGCTGGGAGGGATTGGGGGCAGAAGGAGAAGGGGATGACAGAGGATGAGATGTCTGGATGGCATCACTGACTCGATGGACATGTGTCTGAGTGGACTCCAGGAGTTGGTAATGGACAGAGAGGCCTGGCATGCTGTGATTCATGGGGTCGCAAAGAGTCGGACAGGACTGAGTGACTGAACTGAACCAGGCTATGTGTTTTGGTTGGTGCATTTAATCCATTTACATTTAAGGTAATTGTCTATATAATGATCCTATTAATATTTTGTTAACTGGGGTTGATTTTTGTAGTTCTTTTCCTTCTCTTGTATTTCATGCATAGAGAAGTTCCTTTAGCATTTGTTGTAAAACTGATTTCATGGTGCTAGATTCTCTTAATTTCTGCTTTCTGGAAAACTTTTGATTTTCCCACCAAATCTCAGTGAGAGTTTTGTTGGATAGAGCATTCTTGTAGGTTGTAGATTCTTCCCTTTCATAACTTTACACGTATCATGCATTCCATTCTGGCTTGTAGAGTTTCTATTATCAGTTGATAAGCTTATGGAATTTCCTTTGTATATATTTGTGTTTTTTTTTTTTTTCCCCCTTGTTGCTTCTAATAAGTCTGATTACTATGTGCCTCAGTGTGTTCCTGCTTGGGTTGATCCTGCATGAGCCTCTCTGAACTTTCTGGACTTGCTTGACTATTTCCTTACCCATGTTGGGAATTTTTCAGCTATTATCTCTTCAAATATTTCTCAGGTCTTTTCTCTCTTCTCCTTCTGGGATCACTATAATGTGAATACTGGTGCATTTGCTGTTGTCCCAAAGGTCTCACAGATTGTCTCAATTCTTCTCATTCTTTTTTCTGCATTCTGTTTTGCAGCATTTATTTCCACCATTGTCTTCCAGGTTATTTATCCATTCTTCTGTTTTAGTTATTCTGCTATTGATTCCTTTGAGTGTATTGTTCATCTCTGTTTATTAGTTCTTTAAAATTTCTAGGTCTTTGGTAAACGTTTCTTGCATTTTCTCCCATTCTTTTTCAGAGATCAAGGATCATTTTCTCTATCATTATTCTGAATTTTTTTCTGGGAAGTTACCTATCTCCATTTCATATAGTTGTTTTTCTGGAGATTTATTTTGTTCCTTCATCTGGGCTATTTTTTTTTTTTTTCATTTTGGTTAGCTTTCTACAATTGTGGTATTAGTTCTAGAGGCAGCTTGGATTGGAGTTATTAATTCTTCTATCTGCCCTTTTCTGGATGAGTTTGAGGCTTGTGCAACCTTCTTGATGGGAGGGATTGGCTATGGGAAAAACTGGGTCTTGCTTTGGTGGGCAGAGCTCAGTAAAACTTTAATTCAATTGTCTGCTCCCTGTTAGTTGTTTGGCCTGAGTGACCCACTCCCAGAGTCTACAGGCTCTATGGTAGGGCTATTGATGACCTCCAAGAGGACTTATGCTGAGACATATCTCCAAGGACTCTTGCTGCCAGTTCCTCTGTCCCCATGGTGGGCCAACACATGCCTCTGTAGGAGACCCTCAGACACTTACACACAGGTTTGGCTCAGTCTCCTATGGGATCACTGTTCCTTTCCCCTAGATCCTGGTGCACACAAAATTTTGTTTGTACCCTCCAAGATGGAGTCTGTTTATCTCAGTCTTGTGGAAGTCCTGCAACCAAATCCTGCTAGCCTTCAAAGTAAAATACCTTGGGGATTCCCAGTCCCTTGGCTAGAGACTGATGTGGGGTCTAAAACCTTCACAACAGTTTGAGAACTTCTTTGGTATTATTGTTCTCCAGTTTGCAGGTCACCCAACTGATGGGTATAGAATTTGATTTTATCATGAGTGTGATCTTCCTACTGTTTTGTCATGGCTTCTTTTGTCCTTGGATGTGAGGTATATTTGTTTGGTGGGTTCCAGTATGTTCCTATCGATGGTTGTTCAACAGCTAGTTGTGATTTTGGTGCTCTGGCTGGAGAACTTGAGCACAAGTCCTTCTACCCCCTTTTATATTCTGATTCAAGTATATGCAGCGCAATCTTACTCAAAAAATATCAAGAAAAGTTGAACGTTGGGGTAACCATACATTGCATATAGAAGAAAACTGTAAAAAAAATCAGATCAGATCAGATCATTCACTCAGTCGTGTCTGACTCTTTGCGACCCCATGAATCACAGCACGACAGACCTCCATGTCCATCACCAACTACCGGAGTTCACTGAGACTCAGGTTCACCGAGTCAGTGATGCCATCCAGCCATCTCATCCTCTGTCATTCCCTTCTCCTCTTGCCCCCAATCCTTCCCAGCATCAGAGTCTTTTCCAAAGAGTCAACTCTTCGCATGAAGTGGCCAAAGTACTAGAGATTCAGCTTTAGCAACATTCCTTCCAAAGAAATCCCAGGGCTGATCTCCTTCAGGATGGACTGGTTGGATCTCCTTGCAGTCCAAGGGATTCTCAAGAGTCTTCTCCAACACCACAGTTCAAAAGCATCAATTCTTTGGCACTCAGCCTTCTTCACAGTCCAACTCTCACATCCATACATGACCACAGGAAAAACCATAGCTTTGACTAGACAAACCTTTGTTGGCAAAGTAATGTCTCTGCTTTGAATATGCTATCTAGGTTGGTCATAACTTTCCTTCCAAGGAGTAAGTGTCTTTTAATTTCATGGCTGCACTCACCATCTGCAGTGATTTTGGAGCCCAGAAAAATAAAGTCGACACTGTTTCCACTGTTTCCCCATTTATTTCCCATGAAGTGATGGGACCGGATGCTATGATCTTCGTTTTCTGAATGTTGAGCTTTAAGCCAAGTTTTTCACTCTCCACTTTCACTTTCATCAAGAGGCTTTTGAGTTCCACTTCACTTTCTGCTATAAGGGTGGTGTCATCTGCATATCTCAGGTTATTGATATTTCTCCCGGCAATCTTGATTCCAGCTTGTGTTTCTTGCAGTCCAGCATTTCTCAGGATGTACTCTGCATATAAGTAAATAAGCAGGGTGACAGTATACAGCCTTGACGTACTCCTTTTCCTATTTGGAACCAGTCTGTTGTTCCATGTCCAGTTCTAACTGTTGCCTCCTCACCTGCATACAGATTCCTCAAGAGGCAGATCAGGTGGTCTGGTATTCCCATCTCTTTCAGAATTTTCCACAGTTTATTGTGATCCACACAGTCAAAGGCTTTGGCATAGTCAATAAAGCAGAAATAGATGCTTTTCTGGAACTCTCCTGCTTTTTCCATGAACCAGTGGATGTTGGCAATTTGATCTCTGGTTCCTCTGCCTTTTCTAAAACCAGCTTGAACATCAGGAAGTTCACGGTTCACATATTGCTGAAGCCTGGCTTGGAGAATTTTGAGCATTACTTTACTAGTGTGTGAGATGAGTTCAATTGTGTGGTAGTTTGAGCATTCTTTGGCATTGCCTGTCTTTGGGATTGGAATGAAAACTGACCTTTTGCAGTCCTGTGGCCACTGCTGAGTTTTCCAAATGTGCTGGCATAGTGAGTGCAGCACTTTCACAGCATCATCTTTCAGGATTTGGAATGGCTCAACTGGAATTCTATCACCTCCACTAGCTTTGTTCATAGTGATGCTTTCTAAGGCCTACTTGACTTCACATTCCAGGATGTCTGGCTCTAGGTCAGTGATCACACCGTCGTGCTTATCTGGGTCTTGAAGATCTTTTTTGTACAGTTCTTCTGTGTATTCTTGCCACCTCTTCTTAATATCTTCTGCTTTTGTTAGGTCCATACCATTTCTGTCCTTTATTGATACCATCTTTTCATGAAATATTCCTTTGGTATCCCTGATTTTCTTCAAGAGATCCCTAATTTTTCCCATTCTGTTGTTTTCCTCTATTTCTTTGCATTGATTGGTGAGGAAGGCTTTCTCATCTCTTCTTGCTATTGTTTGGAACTCTGCATTCAGATGTTTATATCTTTCCTTTTCTCCTTTGCTTTTTGCTTCTCTTCTTTTCACAGCCATTTTTAAGGCCTCCCCAGACAGCCATTTTGCTTTTTTGCATTTCTTTTCCATGGGGATGGTCTTGATCCCTGTCTCCTGTACAATGCCACGAACCTCATTCCATAGTTCACCAGGCACTCTATCTATCAGATCTAGGCCCTTAAGTCTATTTCTCACTTTCACTGTATAATCATAAGGAATCGTTTAGGTCATACCTGAATGGTCTAGTGGTTTTCCCTACTTTCTTCAATTTAAGTCTGAATTTGGCAATAAGGAGTTCATGGTCTGAGCCACAGTCAGCTCCTGGTCTTGATTTTGCTGACTGTATAGAGCTTCTCCATCTTTGGCTGCAAAGAATGTAATCAATATGATTTTGGTGTTGACCATCTGGTGATGTCCATGTATAGAGTCTTCTCTTGTGTTCTTGGAAGAGGGTGTTTGTTATGAGCAGTGCATTTTCTTGGCAAAACTCTATTAGTCTTTGCCCTACTTCATTCCGTTTTCCAAGGCCAAATTTGCCTGTTACTCCAGGTGTTTCTTGACTTCCTACTTTTGCATTCCATTTCCCTACAATGAAAAGGATATCTTTTTTGGGTGTTAGTCCTAAAGGGTTTTGTAGGTCTTCATAGAAGCGTTCAACTTCAGGTTCTTCATCGTTACTGGTTGGGGCATAGATTTGGATTACTGTGATATTGAATGGTTTGCCTTGGAAACGTAAAAAAAAAAAAAATTATTTTTATTTTCATCTCATTTTAATAGCTTGGTAATTCATTTGAAAAACTTTATAGTCTTTGGCGTTCTAGCTTCCATTTGTTTCATGGAGATGCTACTTCTACTTTAGTGCTATGTTACTAGAAAAATATTTATGATTCAAGTAAATATCTCATAAATAGTTTTATATAAATTACCCTAATGGATATTTTATAAAAATATGCAGTCTTATATTTAGTATAAGAGTACATCCAGCAAGTTCTAGTATGTCTTTGGCTTTCAAGATTTTATAAAAATCAGTAAATAAAATAATGGGGAAAATATTTTTATACTTTTTGAATACTATAGTGGTTATTAAACAACCATAATGCAAGACTCGAGTACTCTGAATGAAGAATATAATATATCACTATGGAAAATTATGGCAAATTAATCATGTAGTAAAATATTTTTCAATAAAGAATAATTTTTTTTTATTCTTGTAGTTCTTAACAGTATAAGCTCATAAATTGGGCCTTATTAACTGTAAAATGATCTTTTGATTTCCTTTAATAATAGAAATCCATTTTAGTATAAATATCACATGTATATTAAAAAGATGTATGAAAATACTTAACAGTATTTCTAACTGTAATTGTTTAGTGACACTTTATTAGAACCTACTAACTTTCGATTGAAGTATGTTTGTTATCAGATTTTTATCCACAGTAAAAGAAAATTACATTTCCAATTTAAAAAGATAATTTTTCATTGAATAAATACCAAACTATATCAGTAAATATGAAAAAAAAATCGAATTACTTTGTAGGAATAATGAATATATAACACTATTTTGAAAAGTAGAAGAAGAAGCTCTCACTTTTTAAGAAGTCAATTTTTATTCCCTGTAGAAAAGTCTAAGTGAATAGAGCACTTGTGGTTTATCAATTAGCTATTCTGGTTATTCTTTCCAAATATATCTAGTATCTGCAAAGGTACTGTTGCCTTAGAAATCCCATGAAAGTGTGGCATTTTATAGCCTCCATCCTTCCCATGAAGTTAGGTATTAGTTTGTGACCAATTTCATTTCCTATTTAAAATGTGAGAAGGGATACACCACAGTCAATTTTGGACTGTACTCGCTCTCGCACAATCCTCCATTTTCTGTCTTGGCTCCTCTGCTGATACATCTTGGACCATGTGAAAGGAGATCTGCAGAACAGAAAGAACAGATAGAGAGGATATGCTTTCTAATGGTAACCATATGATATTGAATAAATACAGACAGTTGAATAATCAATTTTCAGTGTTAATTCACTGAGAATTTGATCTTTTAATACAACAACCAGCATTATGTATCCAAAGTCTATGTAACCTCATTGTTATTCAGTCACCTAGTCATGTCTGACTCTTTGTGACCCCTTGGTCTGCAGCATGCCAGCTTCCCTGCCCTTTACCATCTCCTGAAGCTTATTCAAACTCATGTCCATTGAGTCAGTGATGCCATCCAACCATCTAGTCCTCTGTTGTTACCTTCTCCTCCTGCCTTGTATCTTTTCCAGCATCAGGATCCTTTCCAATGAGTCGGCGCTTTGCATCAGGTGAGCAAAATATTGGCACTTCAGTTTCAGCGTCAGTACTTCCAATGAATATTCAGGGTTGATTTCCTTTAGGATTGACTGGTTGGATCTCCTTGCCATCCAAGAGACTATCAAGAATCATCTCCAACACCAAAGTTGGAAAGCATCAGTTCTCCAGTGCCCAGCCTTCTTTATGGTTCAACTCTCATATCCATACATAACTACTGGAAAAACCATACCTTTGACTATATGGACCTATGTCATCAAAGTAATGTCTCTACTTTATAATATGCTGTATAGGTTTGCCATCTAGGTTTGCTGTCTAGGTTTGCTTTTCTTCCAAGGAGCAAGTGTCTTGTAATTTCATGGCTGCAGTCACCATCTACAGTGATTTGGGAGCCCCCCCAAAATAAAAATCTGCCACTATTTCCATCGTTTTCCCATCTATTTGCCATAAAGTGATGGGAAAAGATGCCATGATCTTTGTTTTTTGAATGTTAAGTTTTAAGCCAACTTTTTCACTCTCCTCTTTCACTTTCATCTAGAAACTCTTTAGTTCCTCTTCACTTTCTGCCATAAGGGTGGTGTAATCTGCATATATGAGGTGATTGATATATCTCCTGGTGATCTTGATTCAAGCTTATGATTCATCCAGCCCCCCTTTCCCATGATGTACTCTGCATACAAATTAAATAAACATGGTGGCATTATACAGCCTTGAAATACTCCTCTCCCAATTTTGAACCAATCTGTTCTTCCATGTCCAGTTCTAACTATTGCTTCTTGACCTGCTTACAAATTTCTCAGGAGACAGGTAAGGTGGTCTGGTATTCCCATCTTTTGAAGAATTTTCCATAGTTTGTTGTGATCCACACAGTCAAAGGCTTTGGTGTAGTCAATAAAGCAGAAGTAGATATTTCTCTGAGACTCTCTTGCTTTTCGATGATCCAATAGATGTTGGCAATTTGCTCTCTGGTTTCTTTGCCTTTTCTAAATCCAGCTTGAGCATCTGGAAGTTCTCAGTTCACATACAGTTGAAGCCTTGCTTGGAGAATTTTGAGCATTACTTGCTAGTGTGTGAGATGAGTGCAATTGTGTGGTAGTTTGAGCATTCTTTGACATTGCCTTTCTTTGGGATTGGAATGAAAACTGACCTTTTCCAGTCCTGTGGCCACTGCTGAGTTCTCCAAATTTGCTGACATATTGAGTGCAGCACTTTCACAGCATCATCTTTTAGGATTTAAAATAAATCAGCTGGAATTCCATCACCTCTACTACCTATGATATTTTAAGGAAAGTTTAATGAATATAAACATTTAGAAGTCATTTTAAGGATGATATAAAGAGCAAATATAAAACATCCTCTTTTTTCATAATTTTAATAAATGAATTAAATCATGATATGAAGTCTTAGAAACACTTTCAATATATTTTCAATTTAGCATCATTAATAATGAAGAATTAGGATTATTTTGTATACTTGAATGCTATTTTTAGCCTGCAAATTTACCTAATCATAGATGAGTCTTCAACCAATTCAAAGGTAATTTATACTAAGTTACCATTGATAGCGCCTTCAATTTAAGAAATTATGGTTTAGGGAATTACATAATTTGGGTTTTTTGCATGAGAAATAATAAGCTTACCATGTATTGTATGTGTAGAAATGAATCTGGGATAGATGAAAACAATGGTTTTAATGGCAGCCTTTTAAGTTGTTTTTTTTTTTTTTTTTAGTAGAATTTTAAATGTGATATTTTAGTTCAAATAATGATATATTTTTCTGTTTTGTAATATAACTTTGTTCATAGAGAAAAACTCATTACACTTTTGTATGTACTTCAGGGCATAATGTTATCAATATTCTTTAAGTACAGTGTAATCTACTCAGCCACTAATACATAGTCATAATACTCAGCATGTCTGATATATATAATGCTGTTCAGTATATATTATTTTATAAATATCATTTATATAATCTTGTTTATAAAGGCTTATCAAAGTAACTAAGTAACAAAGTAAGAGTAACTAATAGATATATATCCTCATCCAGCCTTGTAGTGAGTAGGCCAAATCATACTTGTGTCTTAATTAGATAGAGAAAGGGACAGAATGTTCTCAATTTAAAGACTGTACTCTCCATGGTGGGGAGAAAGATCTTGCACCAGGCAATTAGGCATATTCCCATTGCTGCAATGGCTCAAAAAATTGATCTCAGGCACTAGTAAAATGAAAGTTCTTCAACATAAACATTGGTTATGGGTGATGCAGAGAATAAAAGCTACATAATGTCCATATTTATCTTCCAAAAAGTTCTGTAGTTTTTCTACAATACAGAGAAATTATTTTTTTTTAAGTCTTTTGTTTTCACACTTTACTATGAGTATGAAGTCTAATTATAATATTGTCTCTTTTTCTATTTGAATGTGTCAGTTTTCATATTATGACTTTCACACCTGTACTAGCTAAGATTAAACAATCATGTCATCTGAGACCACCCATCAACTAAACTGTGAAAATTAATTTCAATTTCACCTAAACTCAACCCCATGCTGCTTTTCTATTACTCCCATACCAGGATATATGTGATTTTCACTTACCAAATGGCTTATTTATTATTGAAGACAACATTCTAAAGAGTTGTGGTGACAAACTCTATCTCATATTTCTATATAGCTTTAATAAACATATTTTATGTTTGAAGGAAGAATATTATAAAATTTTCGTATTTCTTTGATGTATTTAACTGAAAACTTCCAAAGAAATTTTATCTTAAACTCTAAAAGTTATTAATACTAGCTGGCATTGTGTATAGTAATATTATAAAGTAAATATTATTTTTAGGAAGATTTTTAAAATAAATGAAGCAAAAACTAACAAAACTAAAAGAAGAAGTTTAGAGAATCTACAATCACAGTTGGAGATTTAATAATGCTGTCTTCAGATATTGATAGAACAAAACCAGACTGATAGTACCAGGAAACTACAGCTCATTACGTGTGTGTTTGTGTACATGCTCATGTGTATATAAATATGTCTGTAAAATATTTCATAAAATAGTATTTAGAACCCACCAGTATAGAAAATTACATCATAACCAAGTAGAATTTATTCCTGGAATTCAAGATTGTTTTAACTTTGAAAACCAATCAGTAAAGTACATTATGTTAATAAATGCAATCATTTATTTACAAAAGCAATCATTTCACTAAATGCAGATAAATCATCTGACAAAATTCAATATACATGATAAGAATTCTTAGAAAACTCAGATAAGAAGAACTCCTTCAACCTAATAAGACATAACTAAAAAATTAAATAAATAAAGCTAGCATTATACTTAATGATAAACATGAAAAGTTTTCTACTTAAAATCAGGAACAAGTCAAGGATGGATATCACTATTTCTAATCAGTGTTGTATTATGATCTTATTAGTGTTAATCACTCAGTTGTGTCCAACTCTTTGCAATCCCATGGACTGTAGCCTACCAGACTCCTCTGTCCATGGAATTCTCCGTGGAAGAAGATTGGACTGGGTAGCCATTCCCTCCTGAAGGGGATCTTCCTGACTCTTCCAGATTCTTTACTGTCTGACCCACCAGGGAACCCCACCAGGGAACCCCACCATGATCCTACACAATGCAGTAAACCAGAGTGAGTGAGAAGGAGATTGGGAGGGAGAGAGGGAGAGAGAGAGAGAGACTGGTAGAGGGAAAGGGAGACAGAGACAGGATACAGATTGGAACAAAAGAGCAAACCTCTTTTGTTTAGAGGATGTGATCAAGCATGTGAAATATTCTAAGGAATCTATAAAAATTACTGGACCTAATAAACTGTAACATGGTTTATCATGCCATAAAATGATAAGTCAACATATGAAAAGCAATTATATATACAAATGATTATAACTTAATATTAAAAATAATAAACTATTGCTTAGATTTTAATGACATGAAGTATTTAGGAATAAATTTAACAACATATGCTTCCCTGTGGCTCAGCTGGTAAAGAATCTGCCCACAATGCAGGAGACCTGGGTTCGATCCCTGGGTTGGGAAGATCCCCTGGAGAAGGGAAAGACTACCCGCTCCAGTATTCTGGCCTAGAGAATTCCATTGACTGTATAGTCCATGGGGTTGCATAGAGTTAGACACGACTGAGCGACTTTCACTTCCTTTAACAACATGTATGTGCAAACTCCCTAAACTGACAACTATGAAATTCTGTTGACAGAAAGCAAGAAATTCTGAAATAGGCCAAGAGTTATACCTTGTTGCTTGATTGGAAGACTCAATATGGTTACAATGTAATTTATCCTCACATAGATAATCTATGTATTATCTGCAATGCCAACAAAAATTCCATCAACGTCTATAGAAATCAACAAGATTATTCCAAAATGTGTATGAAAATTCTGGGGCACAGTTTAGTCAAAACAATTTTAAAAACAGAACAAATTTAGAGAACTAACACTACCTAATTCACTGGCATACTATAAAACTACAATAATCAAGACAGTGCATTACTGGTATAAAGATAGAAATGGATCAATGAAACACAATAGAGAGTCCAGAAATAGACACACCCTTACACAGTCAATTGATTTTAAACAAGCAATTCAATGAAGGAAAAGCCCCACTTTTCAATAAATTGTGCAGGAACAACTGGTATTCATATAGGCAAAATAAACCTTGAAACAGACATCAAAACATACACCAAAATTAGCTTGAGAATAGATCACAGAACTAAATTTAAAAGCTAAAACTATAATATTTCTAGGGGAAAACAGTGGTGAAATCTTTGATATATTAGGTTATGAAAAGATTATATTTAACCAGACCACAAAATGCATGAACTATTAAAAAATGTTAAAATTTTGTCATCATAATTTAAAACATCTTCTACTTGACAATGTTCTTTTATGTATGTCTATATATGTGTGTGTATACATATATTCAAACTTGTATCTAGAATAATCTTACAATGTACTAATAGCGCAACTAATCTAGTTATATATAGGCAAATATTTGAACAGATGTTTGGCAAAAATATGTATACAATAGCTAACATTTATAGAAAGATATTCCATATAACTAGTCATGGACACAAATTAAAACTAAAATGAAATATCAATATAAACCCATTAGAATGACAAACATTTAAAAGTTAGAAGTGCCTTTTAAAAAAAGGATACTTTGACCATAAAACCTTGTAATCCTATTGATATTTATAAAGAAGAAATGAAAATATACGCCCATAAAAATGAATATATAGTAGATTAGTCCACTGATATGAAATTCTAAAACTACCAAAACTAATCTTTTTAATAACAGAAATGAGATCACCACTCTCCTGGCCCAAGCGAGTGGTGGGGCAACAAAGGGGTGGTGATGGTTTTGGGACATACTCTTGAAATGGTTGAGAAATAATTCAATATTCAGGTTAAAGGATTTGTTTCAGCTTTATTTCTTCTTTAGTGGTTACTTGGGTATATAAATATGTCACTACCATACACATGCACACACACACACACACACACACACACATATACTTACATGAAATGGGTTTATTTCACTCGAACAATGTTACCTGTATAAAATGGCAAACTGACCAAATCTCACTGGATGTTTTCAAAAGATTCAGTATTACAACATTTGAAAAGCAAAATTTTATCACTCTAAAAGAGAAAAAAAAAAAAAGACTGGAAAAAAGACAGGGAAGAGTAGATTCTTTTTATTTTCTTTTTAATTATTTAAATTTTTTTGATTTTTATTTTTCTCTTTTTACTTATTTATTTTAATATAAATTTATTTATTTTAATTGGAGGTTAATTACTTTACAATATTGTATTTAACCAATACAATATTGTAAAGTAATTAACCTCCAATTAAAATACATAAAATACATCAACATGAATCTGCCATAGGCGTACATGTGTTCCCCCTCTTGAAGCCCCTCCCACCTCCCTCCCCATACCACCCCTCTGGGTCATCCCAGTGCACCAGCCCAAACATCCTGTATCACGCGTCAAACCTGGACTGGCAATTGGTTTCATATGTATTATACATGTTTCAATGCCATTCTCCCAAATCATCCCACACTCTTCCTCTCCCACAGAGTCCAAAGGACTGTTCTATACATCTGTGTCTCTTTTGCTGGCTCTCATAAAGGATTACCGTTACTATCTTTCTAAATTCCATATATATGTGTTAGTATACTGTGTTGGTGTTTTTCTTTCTGGCTTACTTCACTCTATAATAGACTCCAGTTTCATCCACTTCATTAGAACAGATTCAAATGTATTCTTTTTAATGGCTGAGTAGTATTCCATTGTGCATACGGACCACAGCTTTCTTATCCATTTGTCTGCTGATGGACATCTAGGTTGCTTCCATGTCCTGGCTATTATAAACAGTGCTGTGATGAACACTGAGGTACACGTGTCTCTTTCAATTCTGGTTTCTTCAGTGTGTATGCCCAGCAGTGGGATTGCTGGGTCATATGGCAGTTCTATTTCTAGTTTTTTAAGGAATCTCCACACTGTTCCCCATAGTGGCTGTACTAGTTTGCATTCCCACCAACAGTGTAAAAGGGTTCCTTTTTCTCCACACCCTCTCCAGCATTTATTGCTTGTAGACTTTTGGAGAGCAGCCATTCTGATTGGTGTGAAATGGTACCTCATTGTGGTTTGGATTTGCATTTCTCTGATAATGAGTGATGTTGAGCATCTTTCATGTGTTTGTCAGCCATCTGTATGTCTTCTTTGGAGAAATGTCTGTTTAGTTCTTTGGCCCATTTTTTGATTGGGTCGTTTATTTTTCTGGAATTGAGCTGCAAGAGTTGCTTGTATATTTTTGAGATTAGTTGTTTGTCAGTTGCTTCATTTGCTATTATTTTCTCCCATTCTGAAGGCTGTCTTTTCACCTTGCTTAGAGTTTCCTTTGTTGTGCAGAAGCTTTTAATTTTAATTAGGTCCCATTTGTTTATTTTTGCTTTTATTTCCAATATTCTGGGAGGTGGGTCATAGAGGATCCTGCTGTGATTTATGTCAGAGAGTGTTTTGCCTATGATGACCCATTTACTAGAGACTTGGAAAATACAGGACAAGGTTACATATATTTAAGAATGGAGTTTTAATCAGAATATTATTTAGATTGATTATATTCTTTGCAGCCAAAGATGGAGAAGTTCTATCAGTCTAGTTCAGTTCAGTCGCTCAGTTGTGTCTGACTCTTTGCAACCCCATGGACCACAGTACGCCAGGCCTCCCTATCCAGCACCAACTCCTGGAGTTTACCCAAACTCATGTACATTGAGTGAGTGATGCCATCCAACCATCTCATCCTCTGTCGTCTCCTTCTCCTCTTGCCCTCAATCTTTCCCAGCATCAGGGTCTTTTCAAATGAGTCAGTACTTCCCATCACTGGCCAAAGTATTGGAATTTCAGCTTCATCGTCAGTCCTACCAACTTAGTCCGTCCTTTAGGATGGACTAGTTGGATCTCTTTGCAGTCCAAGGGACTCAAGAATCTTCTCCAACACCGCAGCTCAAAAATATCAACAAAAACAAGACCTGGAGCTGACTGTGACTCATATAATGAAATCCTTATTGCAAAAGTCAGACTTAAGAAAGTAGGGAAAACCACTATGCTATTTAGATATGATCTAAATCAAATACCTTATGATTATACAGTGGAAGTGACAAGTAATTTCATTAGATCTGATAGACGAAGTGCATGAAGAACTATAGACGGAGGTTCATAACATTGTACAGGAAACAGGGATCAAGACCATCCCCAAGAAAAAGAAATGCAAAAAAGGCAAAATAATTGTTGTCGGAGGAGGCCTTACAAATAGCTGTGAAAAGAAGATAAGCGAAAAGCAAAGGAGAAAAGGAAAGATATACCCATTTGAATGCAGAGTTCCAAAGAATAGCAAGGAGAGATAAGAAAGCCTTCCTCAGGGACCAATTCAAAGAAATAGAGGAAAACAATAGGATGGGAAAGACTAGAGATCTCTTCAAGGAAAACAGAGATACCAAGGGAACATTTCATGCAAAGATGGACACAATAAACGGCAGAAATGGAATGGACTAACAGAAGCAGAAGATATTAAGAAGAGATGGCAAGAATATACAGAAGAACTGTATAAAAAAGATCTTCATGAGCCAGATAACCATGATGAAGTGATCACTCACCTAGAGCCAGACATCCTGGAATGTGAAGTCAAGTAGGCCTTAGAAAGCGTCACTACGAACAAAGCTAGTGGAGGTGATAGAATTCCAGTTGAGTTATTTCAAATCCTAAAAGATGATGCTGTGAAAGTGCTGCACTCAATGTACCGGCAAATTTGGAAAACTCAGCGGTGGCCACAGGACTGGAAAAGGTCAGTTTTCATTCCAATCCCAAAGAAAGGCAATGCCAAAGAATGTTCAAACTACCACACAATTGTACTCATCTCACATGCTAACAAAAGTAATGCTCAAAATTCTCTAAGCCAGGCTTCAACAGTGCATGAACCACAAACTTCCAGATGTTCAAGCTGGTTTTAGAAAAGGCAGAGGAACCAGAGACCAAATTGGAATGAGATTCAAAACCTGTTAGATCATTGAAAAAGCAAGACACTTTCAGAAAAAATATCTACTTCTGCTTTATTGACTACACCAAAGCTTTTGACTGTGTGGATCATAAAAACTGTGGAAAATTCTGAAAGAGATGGGAATACCAGACCACCTTACCTGTCTCCTGAGAAATCTGTAAGCAGGTCAAAAAGCAACAGTTATAACTGGACGTAGAACAACAGACTGGTTCAGAATTAGGAAAGGGGTATGTCAAGGTTGTATATTGTCACCCTGCATATTTAACTCGGAGAAGGCAATGGCACCCCACTCCAGTACTCTTGCCTGGAAAACCCCATGGACAGAGGAGCCTGGTAGGTTGCAATCCATAGGGTCGCTAAGAGTCTGACATGACTGAGTGACTTCACTTTCACTTTTCACTTTTATGCATTGGAGAAGGAAATGGCAACCCACTTCAGTGTTCTTGCCTGGAGAATCCCAGGGATGAGGGAGCCTGGTGGACTGCCATCTATGGGGTCACACAGAGTCGGACACAACTGAAGTGACTTAGCAGCAGCAGCAGCAGCAGCAGCAGCATATTTAACTTATATGCAGAGTACATCATGCAAAATTCTAGGCTGGATGAAGCACAAGCTGGAATCAAGATTGCTGGGACAAATCTCAATAACCTCAGATATTCGCATGACACCACTCTTATGGCAGAAAACAAAGAAAATCTAACAAGCTGCTTGATGAAAGTGAAAGAGGAGAGTGAAAAGGTTGTCTTAAACCTCAACATTCAGAAAACTATGTGACATTCTGGTCACATCACTTCATGGCAAATAGATGGGGAAACAATGGAAACAGTGAATGACTATATTGCTGGGGTCTCCAAAATCATTGTAGATGGTGACTGCAGCCATGAAATTAAAAGACGATTACTCCTTGGAAGAAAAGCTATGACCAACCTAGACAGCTTATTAAAAAGCAGAGACATTACTTTGCCAACAAAGGTCCATCTAGTCAAAGCTATGGTTTTTCCAGTAGTCATACATGGATGTGAGAGTTGGACTATAAAGAAAGCTGAGTGCCAAAGAATTGATTCTTTTTAAATGTGGTGTTGGAGAAGACTCTTGAGGGTCCTTTGGACTACAAGGACATCCAACCAGTCAATCCTAAAGGAAATCAGTCCTGAAACTCCAATATTTTGGCCACCTTATGTAAATAACTGATTCATTGGAAAAGATTCTGAAGCTGGGAAAGATTGAAGGTGGGAGGAAAATTGGATGACAGAGGATGAGACGGTTGGATAGTGTCACCGTCTTGATGGACATGAGTTTGAGTAAGCCCTGGGAGTTGGTTGATGGGCAGGGAAGCCTGGCGTGCTGCAGTCCATGGAGTCACAAATAGCTGGACACAACTTGGCAACTGAACTGAACTGATGTCAGCCCATCCCTTCTCCAGTGTGTCGGGAAGATCCGCTGAAGAAGTGATAGCCTACCCACTCCAGTATTCTTGGGCTTTGCTGGTGGCTCCACTAGTAAAGAATCTGCCTGCAATGTGGGATACCTGGGTTCCATCCCTGAGTTGGGAAGATCCCCTGGAGAAGGGAACAGCTACCCACTCCAATATAATGGCCTGGAGAATTCCATGGACTGTATAGTCCATGGGGTTGCATAGAGTCAGACTCGACTGAGCAACTTTCACTTCCATGCCCTTCCCTTAAACCCCACTACTACTACTACCACATCTATACACTAAGGAGAATGGGTGGAGAGATCTTTAAATGCAACATCAGAGGGGCCATTTAGAGAGCTTGGTTTGATGTTGTTATGGGTTGAATTGTGTCCTCAAAAAAGATGCATTGCAATGTTAGTCTCAGGTAGTTATGAATGTGACCTCACATGAAAACAGGGTCTTTGCAGAAGTAGCCAAATTAAGATAAGGCTATTAAGGTAGTCTCTGATTCGATATAACCATTGTCTTTAGAAAAGGAAAAGACACACAAGGAGGGAATGCCATGGCATGATAAGAGGCAGAGATAGAGACTGAAGTGCTGCCACTGTAAGCCTAGGAGTACAAGGATTGCTGGCAAGCCATTAGAAGCTAGAAAAAAAAGCACAAAAACATTTCTTCCTAAGATTTCTGTATTCTAGCCTTCAGAACAGTGAGAGAAATTTCTTACTGTTGTTAGCCACTCAATTTGTGTTTCTTTGCTGTGTCAGACCTAGGAAACAAAGATATTTTCATTAGTTAGATAATAAATATCATAGAGGAAACCTAAGAGGATGAGCTAGTTTGACTAGGTGTTCCAATGATTGGAGTAAGGATCAGTTTGCTTCTGTGTTGGATTCAGATCCTAGTCTTATATTTTATCAGGCCAAAGACTATATAAATGTTTCTTGTGGACCATGTATTGTTCATTTGGCAGATAACCAGGGTGCAGTAAGTCCTGTCCAGGTCAAGAGAATTGTCCTCATGGAAAACAAAGAAATTGTATGCAGTGTACTGCTGGAAAGCTAGACTCTGGAAAAGAATTCCCAGTAAAAGGTCAATATTAAATCAGTGATGCTTTAGTAAATGGGACCAGAATGAATAAAGAAGAAAAGGAGTAAGCTTTAATGGTTAGTAAAGCATAGAATATTTTAAGCTCCTTCATAAAAGTAGCGATCATTAGAAATTTTATGTATCATTTTCCTTATTTTTGCTGTGATCCTGGAGGGCTCAGAAATGGCAGCTATTGCTATTGCTATTTATTGCTGAGTCACTTCAGTCGTGTCCGACTCTCTCTGACCCCATAGACTGCAGCCCACCAGGCTCCCCCATCCCTGGGATTCTCCAGGCAAGAACACTGGAGTGGGTTGCCATTTCCTCCTCCAATGCATGAAAGTGAAAAGTGAAAGTGAAGTCGCTCAGTCGTGTCCCACCTTCAGCGACACCATGGACTGCAGCCTTCCAGGCTCCTGTGTCCATGGGATTTTCCAGGCAAGAGCACTGGAGTGCGGTGCCATTGCCTTCTCCAGAAATGGCAGCTAGTATATGCCAAATGAAGAGAACAGGAAAGAACAAAGGTTCAAACTGTTTGCTCCTCTGACAAGGCAAGGACCTGTCTCTAACCTGCACTTGTTAGGGTAAGAGCAGAAAAAAAAAAAAAAAAACATCTTTATGCTGAATTTAGATTAAAGTGTTGAGTGACATAATATATTCTTTTTCATATCCTTTTCCATCATATGTTTCTACAAGATATTCCATATAGTTCCCTGTACTGTACAGTAGATCCTTGTTATCGATCTTATATATAGTAGTGCGTATCGTTTAATCCCAAACTCATAATGTATCCCTCTCTGCTGTTTTCCCCTTTGGTAACCATAAATTTGTTTTCCATGTCTGTGAGACTATTTCTATTTAATAAATAAGTTCACCTGTATCTTTTTTAGATTCCACATATCAAATCAGATCAGTCGCTAGGTCATGTCCGACTCTTTGCGACCCCATGAATCGCAGCAAGCCAGGCCTCCCTATCCATCACCAACTCCCGGAGTTCACTGAGACTCACGTCCATCAAGTCAGTGATGCCATCCAGCCATCTCATCCTCTGTCGTCCCCTTCTCCTCTTGCCCCCAGTCCCTCCCAGCATCAGAGTCTTTTCCAATGAGTCAACTCTTCGCATGAGGTGGCCAAAGTACTGGAGTTTCAGCTTTAGCATCATTCCTTCCAAAGAAATCCCAGGGCTGATCTCCTTCAGAATGGACTGGTTGGATCTCCTTGCAGTCCAAGGGACTCTCAAGAGTCTTCTCCAACACCACAGTTCAAAGGCATCCATACTTCAGCGCTCAGCCTTCTTTACAGTCCAACTCTCACATCCATACATGACCACAGGAATAACCATAGCCTTGACTAGACGAACCTTTGTTGGCAAAGTACTGTCTCTGCTTTTGAATATGCTATCTGGGTTGGTCATAACTTTCCTTCCAAGGAATAAGCGTCTTTTAATTTTATGGCTGCAGTCACCATCTGCAGTGATTTTGGAGCCCAGAAAAATAAAGTCTGACACTGTTTCCATTGTTTCCCCATCTATTTCCCATGAAGTGATGGGACCGGATGCCATGATCTTCGTATTCTGAATGTTGAGCTTTAAGCCAACTTTTGCACTCTCCTCTTTCACCTTCATCAAGAGGCTTTTTAGTTCCTTTTCACTTTCTGCCATAAGGGTGGTGTCATCTGCATATCTGAGGTTATTGATATTTCTCCCGGCAATCATGATTCCAGCTTGTGCTTCTTCCAGTCCAGCGTTTCTCATGATGTACTCTGCATATAAGTTACATAAGCAGGGTGACAATATACAGGCTTGATGAACTCCTTTTCCTATTTGGAAGCAGTCTGTTGTTCCATGTCCAGTTCTAACTGTTACTTCCTGACCTGCATACAAATTTCTCAAGAGGCAGATCAGGTGGTCTGGTATTCCCATTTCTTTCAGAATTTTCCACAGTTTCTTGTGATCCGCACAGTCAAAGGCTTTGGCATAGTCAATAAAGGAGAAATAGATGCTTTTCTGGAACTCTCTTGCTTTTTCTATGAACCAGTGGATGTTGGCAATTTGATCTCTGGTTCCTCTGCCTTTTCTAAAACCAGCTTGAACATCAGGAAGTTTACGGTTCACATATTGCTGAAGCCTGGCTTGGAGAATTTTGAGCATTACTTTACTAGCGTGTGAGATGAGTTCAATTGTGTGGTAGTTTGAGCATTCTTTGGCATTGCCTTTCTTTGGGATTCGAATGAAAACTGACCTTTTCCAGTCCTATGGCCACTGCTGAGTTTTCCAAACTTTCTGGCATATTGAGTGCAGCACTTTCACAGTGTCATCTTTCAGGATTTGGAATGGCTCAACTGGAATTCTGTCACCTCCACTAGCTTTGTTCATAGTGATGTTTTCTAAGGCCCACTTGACTTCACATTCCAGGATGTCTGGCTCTAGGTCAGTGATCACACCATCGTGATTATCTGGGCTGTGAAGATCTTTTTTAGACAGTTCTTCTGTGTATTCTTGCCACCTCTTCTTAATATCTTCTGCTTCTCGTAGGTCCATACCATTTCTGTCCCTTATCGAGCCCATCTTTGCATGAAATATTCCTTTGGTATCCCTGATTTTCTTAAAGAGATCTCTAGTCTTTCCCATTCTGTTGTTTTCTTCTATTTCTTTGCATTGATTGCTGAGGAAGGCTTTCTTATCTCTTCTTGCTATTCTTTGGAACTCTGCAACCAGTAGTGTATATCTTTCCTTTTCTCCTTTGCTTTTTGCTTCTCTTCTTTTCACAGCTATTTTTAAGGCCTCCCCAGACAGCCATTTTGCTTTTTTGCATTTCTTTTCCATGGGGATGGTTTTGATCCCTGTCTCCTGTACAATGTCACGAACCTCATTCCATAGCTCATCAGGCACTCTATCTATCAGATCTAGGCCCTTAAATCTATTTCTCACTTCCACTGTATAATCATAAGGGATTTGATTTAGGTCATACCTGAATGGTCTAATTCTTTTCCCTACTTTCTTCAATTTAAGTCTGAATTTGGCAATAAGGAGTTCATGGTCTGAGCCACAGTCAGCTCCTGGTCTTGTTTTTGCTGACTGTATAGAGCTTCTCCATCTTTGGCTGCAAAGAGTATAATCAATCTGATTTCGGTGTTGACCATCTGGTGATGTCCATGTATAGAGTCTTCTCTTGTGTTGTTGGAAGAGGGTGTTTGTTATGAGCAGTGCATTTTCTTGGCAAAACTCTATTTGTCTTTGCCCTGCTTCATTCTGTATTCCAAGGCCAAATTAACCTGTTATTCCAGGTGTTTCTTGACTTCCTACTTTTGCATTCCAGTCCCCTATAATGAAAAGGATATCTTTTTTTGCTGTTAGTTCTAAAAGGTCTTGTAGGTCTTCATAGAATCGTTCAACTTCAGCTTCTTCAGCATTATTAGTTGGGGCATAGACATGGATTACTGTGATATTGAATGGTTTGCCTTGGAAATGAACAGAAATCATTTTGTCGTTTTTGAGATTGCATCCAAGTACTGCATTTTGAACTCTTTTGTTGACCATGATGGCTACTCCATTTCTTCTGAGGGATTCCTTCCTACAGTAGTAGATATAATGGTCATCTGAGTTAAATTCACCCATTGCAGTCCATTTGAGTTTGCTGATTCCTAGAATGTCGACGTTCACTCTTGCCATCTCTTGTTTGACCACTTCCAATTTGCCTTGATTCATAGACCTGACATTCCAAGTTCCTATGCAATATTGCTCTGTACAGCATCATACCTTGCTTCTGTCACGAGTCACAGCACAGCTGGGTATTCTTTTTGCTTTGGCTCTGTCCCTTCATTCTTTCTGGAGTTATTTCTCCACTGATCCTCAGTAGCATATTGGGCACCTACTGACCTGAGGAGTTTCTCTTTCAGTATCCTATCGTTTTGCCTTTTCATACTGTTCATGGGATTCTCAAGGCAAGAATACTGAAGTGATTTGCCATTCCCTTTTTCAGTGGACCACATTCTGTCAAATCTCTCCACCATGACCCACCCGTCTTGGGTTGCCCCACAGGCATGGCTTAGTTTCATTGAGTTAGACAAGGCTGTGGTCCTAGTGTGATTAGATTGACTAGTTTTCTGTGAGTATGGTTTCAGTGTGTCTGCCCTCTGACGCCCTCTCACAACACCTACCATCTTACTTGGGTTTCTCTTACCTTGGGTGTGGGGTATCTCTTCACGGCTGCAGTGGTATCATATGTTTGATTTTCTCTGCCTGACTTACTTCACCTAGTATGATAATCTCTAGGTCCATCCATGTTGCGTTATTTCATTCTGTTTTATGGTTGAGTAACATTTCCTTCAGGGCTTCCCAGGTGGCTCAGTGATAAAGAATCTGCCTGCCAACATGGGAGATTTCGGTTCTCTAAGATTGCATAGAGAAGGAAATGACAACCCACTCCAGTATTCTTGCCTGGGAAATCCCATGGACAGAGGGTGCCTGGAGGGCAACAGCCCATGTGGTCATAAAAGTCAGACCTGACTTAGCAACTAAACAGAATTTAATTATGTATTTAATTTGTGAGTATGGGGGTGTATGCCACATCTTGTAAATCCATTCATCTGTCAATGGACATTTAGGTATTTAGATTATTTACAAGTCTTGGCTATTGTAAACAGTGCTGCTGTGAATATTGGGGTGCAATATTCTTTTTGAATTAAGAGTTTTTATCTTTTCCAGATGTATGACTAAGAGTGGGATGACTGGATCATATAGTAAATCTATTTTAGTTTTCAAAGGAGCCTCCATACATTCTCTATAGAAGCTTCAGCAGTTTACATTCCCACCAACAGTGTAGGAGAGTTCCCTTTTCTCCACACCCACTCCAACATTTATAATTTGTAGATGTTTTGATGTTGGCTGGACTGTTGATGTGATATGATACCTTGTAGTTTTGGTTTGCATTTCTCTAATAATTAGTAATTCTGAGCATCTTTTTATGTGCCTGTCAGCCATTTGTATTCCTTCTTTGGAGAAATCAATGTTTAGTTCCTCTCCCCATTCTTTGTTTGGGTTGTTTGTTATTGAGTTGTATGAGCTTGTGAGCTGTTCATATATTTTGGTAATTAAGGCCTTATCAGTCACATCATTTGCAAATGTTTTTAACCATTCTGTAGACTATTTTTTTACTTTGTTTATGGTTTCCTTTGCTAATGAAACACATTTAAGCTCAATTAGGTGCCATTTGTTTACTTTTGCTTTTGTTTCTATTATTCTAAGGGATGGATTAAAAAAATATTGCTGTGGATTATGTCGGACTGTTCTGCCTATGTTTTCCTCTAGGAGTTTTATACTATCCAGTCTTACATTTAGGTCTTTAATCCATTTTGAGTTTATTTTTGTATATGGTGTTAGGGAATGTTATAATTTCATTATTTAGCATGTAGCTGTCTAGTTTCCCAGCACCACTTATTGAAGAAATTCCCTTTTCTACTTTGTATATTATTGCCTCCTTTGTTGTAGATGAATTGACCATATGTGTGTGAGGTTATCTCTGGGCTCTCCATTCTCTTCCACCAATCTATGTGTCTGTTTTTATGCCAGTCTCATACTGTTTTGCTTACTTTAGGTTTGCAGTATAGTCTGAAGTCAGGGAGCATGATTCCTCCAGCTCTGTTTTTCTGAAGATTGTTTGGCTATTCAGGATCTTTTGTGTTTCCATACAGATTTTTTTTTGTTGTTGTTCCCATTCTATGAAAAATGCTGTTGGTAACTTGACATGTAGTGCATTAAATCTGTAGATTGCCTTGGGTAGTATGGTCATATTAACAATATTGATTATTACAATCCAAGAATATAGTAATACCTTTCTATGCATTTATATTGTCTTCAATTTATTTCACCAGAATCTTATAGTTTTCAGAATACAGGTCTTTTGCCTCCTTAGGTAGGTTTATTCCCAGGTATATTATTGTTTTTGATTCAGTGATAAATGGCATTATTTCCTTAATTTCTCTTTCTGCTATTTTGTTGTTATTGTATAGATAAGCAACAGATTTCTGCATATTAATTGTGTATCCTGTAACTTTACTGAATGCATTGCTTAGCTCTAGCACTTTTCTGGTGATGTCTTTAGGATTATATACATATATTATCATTTCATCTGCAGTGACAGTTTTACTTCTTCCTTTCCAACTTGGATTCCTTTCATTTGTTTTTCTTCTCTATTTGCTGTTGCTAGACTTCAAAAATTATATTTAGTATAAGTGGCTAGAGTGGGCATTCCTGATCTTAGAATGCTTTCAGTTTTTCAAAATTAAGTATATGTTAGCTGCAGGTTGGTCATATATTGACTTTATGTTGTAGTATGCTCCCTCTATGCCTGCTTTCTGGATACTTTTTATCACAAAAAAATGCTGACTTTTATCAAAAGCTTTTTCTGCATCTATTTATATAGTCATATGGTTTTTATTCTTCAATGTGTTAATGAAATTAACCCCATTAATTAATCTGCAAATACTGAAAAAAAATGCTTGCATATTTTGGATAAATTACACTTGATTGTGGTGTATGATCCTTGCAAAGTATGGTTAGATTCAGTTTACTAGTATTTTGTTGAGGATTTTTGCATCTATGTTCATCAATGATATTAGTCTGTAACATTTTTATGACATCTTTATCTAGTTTTGGTGTCAAGATGATGGTGGCCTCACAGAATGAGTTTGGGAGTGTTCCTTTCTCTGATTTTTTTTTTTTTAATAGTTTCCAAAGAATGAGTGTTATTTGTTTCTAAATATTCGGGTGAATTCACCTGTGAAGTCATCTGGTCCTGGATTTTTCTTGGGAGTTTTCAAATTACTGATTCAAATTCAGCAGTGGTAGTTGATGTGTTCATATTTTCTATTTCTTCCTGGCTCAGTCTTGGGAGAGTGTACTTTTCAAGTATCTATCCATTTCTTTTATGTTGCCAATTTTATTGGCACATAATTGCTCATAGTAGTCCCTTTTGATTCTTTGTATTTCTGTGATGTCAACTGTAACTTATCCATTTTAATTTACAGTTTTATTGATTTGGACCCTCTCCCTTTCTTTTTTTTTATTTTTTGATGATTCTGGCTGAAAGCTTATCAGATTTTTTTTTATCTTTTCAAAAGGACTAGCTTTTAATTTCATTAATCTTTTCTATTGTCTTTTATTTGTTATTTTATTAATTCTGGAAATGGCAACCCACTCCAGTGTTCTTGTCTGGAGAATCCCAGGGATGGGGGAGCCTGGTGGGCTGCTGTCTATGGGGTCGCACAGAGTCAGACACAACTGAAGTGACTTAGCAGTAGCAGAAGCTCTGATTTTTATTTCTTTCCTTCTACCAAACTTTGAACTTTGCTGGGTAGAGTCCTTGGTCACAGGTTTTCCCCTTTCATGACTTTGAATATATCATATCAGTCCCTTGTATCCTGCAGAGTTTCTGCCAAAAAATCAGCTAAATAACCTTACGGGAGTTTTCTTGTATATTATTTGTTACTTTTCTTTTGTTGCTTTTACTATTCTTTATCTTTAATTTTTGTCATTCTAATTACAATGCATCTTTGAGTCTTACTCTTTGGATTCATCCTATATGGGAGTATCTGTGCTTTTTAGACTTGGGTAACTGTCCCTTTCCCAGGTTAGGAAAAATTTCAGCTTTTATATTTTATTTATTTATTTTTTTAATTTTATTTTATTTTTAAACCTTACAATATTGTATTAGTTTTGCCAAACATCTTATATATTTATTATTTTAGGAAAAATTGCCCAGGAAATTTTTAGGAAATTTCCCAGGAAAAATTTAGGACATTTTTCCCAGGTTAGGAAAAATTTCAGCTATTATATTTTATTGTTTTATTTATTTATTTATTTATATTATTTTATATTTTATTTATTTATACTAAAATATTTATTATATTTTATTATTTTATATTTCAGCTATTATATTAAGTAGATAAATAACATACATATTTCAGATATGTTCTTAGCCCATTTTTCTTTTCTCATCTGCATTTGGAATGCTATAATACAAATATTAGTGTGCTTCATGTTGTCCTAGATGTCTCATGTCTTTCTTTTCATTCTTTTTTCTGTTCCGTGGCAATGATTTCTATATTGTCTTCCAGCTCACTGATCCATTCTTCTTTATCATTTAGTCTACTATTGATCACTTCTAGTATATTTTTCATTTCAGTTATTGTATTTTACATCTCTGATTAGTTATTCTTTATGTTTTCTAGCTATTGGTTTAAAACTTCTAACTTATCATTCTGTGCATCCATTATTTGCCCAAGTTCTTTGGTCATCTTTACAGTAATGATTCAGAACTCTTTTCTTGGGTAAACTATCTTTCTTCACTTAGTTCTTCTTCTGAGGTTTTATCTTATTCCTTAGTCTAAAACATGTTCCTCAGCTGCTTCATTTTGTCTAAGTTGCTATTGGTATTTTTTTGTATATAAGAGGCATGCTACATTTTTGTGTATGTATATGTCCCTGCAGCACACTCCTCTGTCATCACCCAAGTTATATGCTCGAGGGATTCCCCCTCAGAGGGTTGTGTGGGTACTTCTGTTTTGGTGAGCTAGGTGGTCAGTCTTGATAGGCTTGGTTGACCCTTGTCCTGTTTGGTTGCCAGGGCCTGCCTTGTGTAGATGGTGCTGATTGCTAGTAGTGGCGTCTGGTCATGAGACTGCTGACTGAAGAACCCCAGGGGGCTTTGAGGCTAGTGCTGGCTCACTAGTGGGTAGAGTCAGGATTCAGAAGACTCTGGTGCTGTTTTCTCCCACCACGTGCAGGTAAAACAGGATCCTAGGGTTAGTGCCAGACTACTTGCAGACAGAGTTAGGTCCTAGAGTCTGGCCATAGGGCTCTGGGGCCCAGAGCACATATTAGATCTTTGAGGAGGGGAGGGCCTGTTTCTGGCATAGTTGGGTATGAGGTCATAGTTGTCACAAAGCTTGTGTTGGTCTGCTAGTGGACAAGGCCAGTGCACCACTGGTCCCAGGTTAGGGTGTAGCCTGCTGTGTAGTCTGGGTCCCAGGCTACCGGATTGTGGTTTTCTTCCACCTGGTATCTGCCTCCTGGTGGGTAAGGCTAGTCTAGAGGCTAGTGCAGGTTTCCTGATGGTAGGGCAGAGCCTGCCCACTGGTGGGTGGAGTTGGGTTTTGGCCTTCTGGTAGGCAGGGCTGTGTGCAGAAGCATGTCTGGAGGACTTAGGAAGTTTTTAGGCACCTGTCTGATGATGACTGGAGCTGTGTTCCCATTTAGTTAGTTGTATGACCTGAAGTGTCCCAGCACTTCTGCTCATAGGCTGTTGGGTGCAGCCAGACCTTGGTGCTAATGAGCCAATAAAGCAGCTGCCAGCAGCATGTTTATCCTGTAGAACCAGCTCACAAATATGGTTGCTGCCAGTATCTATGTCTCCAGGATGAGCCTCAGCCACCCCTCACTTCTCCAGGGGACTCTTCAAGACTAGCAGGTAAGTAACTACCTAGGTTCTTCTCAAATTACTACTTTTGCCTGAGGTCCCAGTACACATAAGATTTTGTATAGGCCCATTATGAGTAACTGGGTCTATTTCTGATAGTTTTTTAGTACCCCCCAAAATTAAGCCCTGCTGACCTTAAAATGCTCTGAGAGTTCTTCTTTCAATGCAGGACTCCTAGTGGGAGAATTTCTTTGCTTTAATTATTCTCTAATTTATGGGTAACCCACCTGAGGATGACTTGATTATACTGAGAGTACACCCTTCTTACCTGTCTCATTATGGTTCTTTCTTTACATCTAGCTGTAGAAGTTTGTTTTCATAGACTTCAGTCTTTTTCACAGATGGTTTCTCTGCAAGTACTTGTGGTTTGTTGTGGTTGTTGAGAGAACTCAGGGTCTTTCTACTACACTGTCTTGGCTGATCCTTTCTTTCCACAAATCTTTGTACAATGAATTTTTATTTTAATTCAAAATATGTTTAAATTTGCCTGCATATTTCTCCTTTGTTCCATGTGATGCTTAATTATCAGATATGTGTGTATTATCATATATCTTTCTGTTACTAATTTCTAGTTTAATTCCATTATGCTCTGTAAACATACTTGGTATAATTTTTGTTCTTTTAAATATCATGAAGTTTGTTTTATGACTATTAATATGATACACCTTAGTGAATATCCACTGTATACTTAAAAGGTATATTAGTTATATTTTTCTACATATCAAATTACCATGAAACTTAAAACATACACTTATTTTCTCATAGTTTGTATGGGTCAGGTACCCAGGCAAAACTTAGCGGGGTTTTCTATCTCAAGATCTGTCACAAGTTGCAATCAAAATGTCATTTCATTGCAGTCATCTGAATCTCAAGAATTCACGTTCAAGCTCATGTGGTTATTGGCAGAATTAGATTCTAATCAGGCAGGTAGACTGAGGGCCTGTGTTCCTTACTGTGTTTTGGCTAGATGCTGTCATCAATTCATTGTCCCATGCATCTCTCCAATATAGCAGATTGCTTCATCAAACTGTGCAAGCCAGCAAGGCTGTACAGTGAGTTGGCTGCGAAATGGAAGTCATTCTTTTTAACCTAATCTCAGAAAAGACATCATCACATTTTCTGTATACTATCCCATAAAAGCAATTCAAGAGAGCTAGCCCACTCTTAAGCAGAGGGTCTTATACTAGAACTTGTTTATCAAAAAATCAAATCACCACTTCCTTACTCCTCACTCTGTACCCCAGGAAGTGTCCCTGGAGAGAAATACAGTGGTCATAATCTACCTCAGGCTTGCCTTGTGTGTTTCCCTTCTTTCAGTGGTAAACGTCCCTCAGTTCTTCCTGTATAATGCCTGGAAACTGTTACCTCATATCTTTTTTTCAGTGTTATCGTTACTTTCAGCCATAGGCAAGTTTTGCACATGGTACTTTGTATTCTTGGTATCATATTTCTATGTATTTGAGAACTATTCATTTTATTGCTAAGAATCCTCTATATTTTTTATATAGTCAGTTGTGTGAATGCACACCTGTTTTTTATTATTTTAAATTACTTTCTCATTTATGAATGTTTGACATTTTCCCCAGGAATTTGCTTTTGAGAGTAGTAATCACTGCAGACGGTGACTGCAGCCATGAAATTAAAAGCCGCTTACTCCTTGGAAGGAAAATTTTGATCAACCTAGATAGCATATTGAAAAGCAGAGACATTACTTTGCCAACAAAGGTCCATCTAGTCAAGGCTATGGTTTTTCCAGTGGTCATGTATGGATATGAGAGTTGGACTGTGAAGAAAGCTGAGCACCGAAGAATTGATGCTTTTGAACTGTGGTGTTGAAGAAAACTCTTGAGAGTCCCTTGGACTGCACGGAGATCCAACCGGTCCATTCTGAAGGAGATAAGCCCTGGCATTTCTTTGGAGGGAATGATGCTAAAGCTGAAACTCCAGTACTTTGGCCACCTCATGTGAAGAGCTGACTCATTGGAAAAGACTCTGATGCTGGGAGGGATTGGGGGCAGGAGGAGAAGGGGACGACAGAGGAGGAGATGGCTGGATGGCATCACCGACTCGATGGACGTGAGTCTGGATGAACTCCAGGAGTTGGTGATGGACAGGGAGGCCTGGCGTGCTGCAATTCATGAGGTCGCAAAGAGTCGGACACGACTGAGCAACTGAACTGAACTGACTGAATCTATGGAAATCCTGGTACTTGTGTCATGGAGCACATGGAAAATAGTTCTTTTGAACAGACACTCAGGCACATTTCAGTTACATTCCTAGAGAGAAGTGCATGTATAGATTCATAATTATAAGAACATGTTAAACTGCAGCACCAAACTTTTTAAAAGTGGCTATATAATTCTCTCATTAAGAATGGATTCCAGTGGATATATATTCTCTTCAAATGTGTTATCATCAGGTTTATTTTTCATTATAATCTTTCAATTTTTGCTAATAACATGAGTATATAATATTATACTAACATTGCTGTGATTTTTATTTCCTTGAACACTAATGAGCTTGAACATCTTTTCATATGTCTTGGCCTTGTGCATGTCCCAAATAGATAGATAGATATAGATATATGCATGTCAACATAGATATTTAATGCCATTTTTTCTTAGAATATTCGTAATTGTCTTAGTGATTTATTTAATTTCTTCATACATTTTTATACTAGTCTGATACTAATTGGTTTTGATATGTTTCTTGCAAATATATTCTCCCAGAGCACAGTAAGTACTTATTTAATAAATGAACAAATAAATATTGAATAAAAACACTTGTTCCGATACTGGATTTTGCATGCAGCAACTGCATAAATTTGGCAAAGTCATTTAACTCCTTTGAATTTTAATTTTCTATGTTAAATACTTATAGTACCTATTTTAACAGTTTATATTTATTACTATATTTTATTATTTAAGTTGGTGACAAACTGAGATGGGGCAGAAATTTAAAGGTATTTTATATCAGTGAATTATTTCTCTTATGAATATCAAGTAACACATAGATAAATATATGCATGCATAAATATATATACATATACATATATAGATATACCAAATGAAAAATATTTTAAGAATAAGATAAGTCTGATATTATATTATGTCTGTCATTCTACCACTTGACTATATAGCAAGTTATTATTCTGACATTGAAACCAAATGATATTTCTTAGTAAAGTATGTATTTTTAAATTTTTAACCACGAAAGCGTTCTACATTTACACATTTTTCTTGTGTTGTATTCTTAAAATTCTTCTAATTAAAATAAATACATTTATATTAAAAAATTCTGCTTCAATATCTGAGATTTATCAGAGTTTAAATAAGGAAAATAATTGATTTTATTTTCTTTTTGTAGTATAACCCTGTCCAACTTCTGCTGCCTCCTCTTTCAAGAAACATACCTGTGTCCAGATGTAAAAGTACCTACTTCCTAAGTCCATTCACTGAGCTGCAACTAATACATCAGATCAGATGAGATCAGATCAGTCACTCAGTCGTGTCTGACTCGTTGCGACCCCATGAATCGCAGCACGCCAGGCCTCCCTGTCTATCACCAACTCCTGGAGTTCACTGAGACTCACGTCCATCGAGTCAGTGATGCCATCCAGCCATCTCATCATCTGTTCCCTTCTCCCCTCGCCCCCAATCCCTCCCAGCATCAGGGTCTTTTCCAATAAATCAACTCTTCGCAAGAGGTGGCCAAAGTACTGGAATTTCAGCTTTAGCATCATTCCTTCCAAAGAAATCCCAGGGCTGATCTCCTTCAGAATGGACTGGTTGGATCTCCCTGCAGTCCAAGGGACTCTCAAGAGTCTTCTCCAACACCCCAGTTCAAAAGCATCAATTCTTTGGCGCTCAGCCTTCTTCACAGTCCAACTCTCACATTCATACATAACCACAGGAATAACCATAGCCTTGACTAGACGATCCTTTGTTGGCAAAGTAATGTCTCTGCTTTTGAATATGCTATCTGGGTTGGTCATAACTTTCCTTCCAAGGAGTAAGCGTCTTTTAATTTCATGGCTGCAGTCACCATCTGTAGTGATTTTGGAGCCCAGAAAAATAAAGTCTGACACTGTTTCCACTGTTTCCCCATCTACTTGCCATGAAGTGATGGGACCAGATGCCATGATCTTCGTTTTCTGAATGTTGAGCTTTAAGCCAACTTTTTCACTCTCCTCTTTCACTTTCATCAAGAGGCTTTTAGTTCCTCTTCACTTTCTGCCATAAGGGTGATGTCATCTGCATATCTGAGGTTATTGATATTTCTCCTGGCAATCTTTATTCCAGTTTGTGCTTCTTCCAGTCCAGTGTTTCTCATGATGTACTCTGCATATAAGTTAAATAAACAGGGTGACAGTACACAGCCTTGATGAACTCCTTTTCCTATTTGGAACCAGTCTGTTGTTCCATGTCCAGTTCTAACTGTTGCCTCCTGACCTGCATACAAATTTCTCAAGAGGCAGATCAGGTGATCTGGTATTCCCATCTCTTTCAGAATTTTCCACAGTTTATTGTGATCCACACAGTCAAAGGCTTTGGCATAGTCAATAAAGAAGAAATAGATGTTTTTCTGGAACTCTCTTGCTTTTTCCATGAACCAGTGGATGTTGGCAATTTGATCTCTGGTTCCTCTGCCTTTTCTAAAACCAGCTTGAACATCAGGAAGTTCACGGTTCACATATTGCTGAAGCCTGGCTTGGAGAATTTTGAGCATTACTTTACTGGCGTGTGAGGTGAGTTCGATTGTGTGGTAGTTTGAGCATTCTTTGGCATTGCCTTTCTTTGGGATTCGAATGAAAACTGACCTTTTCCAGTCCTATGGCCACTGCTGAGTTTTCCAAACTTTCTGGCATATTGAGTGCAGCACTTTCACAGCATCATCTTTCAGGATTTGGAATAGCTCAACTGGAATTCCATCACCTCCACTAGCTTTGTTCATAGTGATGTTTTCTAAGGCCCACTTGACTTCACATTCCAGGATGTCTGGCTCTAGGTCAGTGATCACACCATCGTGATTATCTGGGTCTTGAAGATCTTTTTTGTACAGTTCTTCTGTGTATTCTTGCCACCTCTTCTTAATATCTTCTGCTTCTGGTAGGTCCATACCATTTCTGTCCTTTATCAAGCTCATCTTTGCATGAAATGTTCCTTTGGTATCTCTGATTTTTTTGAAGAGATCTCTAGTCTTTCCCATTCTGTTGTTTTCCTCTATTTCTTTGCATTGATCACTGAAGAAGGCTTTCTTATTTCTTCTTGCTATTCTTTGGAACTCTGCATTCAGATGTTTATATCTTTCCTTTTCTCCTTTGCTTTTTGCTTCTCTTCTTTTCACAGCTATTTGTAAGGCCTCCCCAGACAGCCATTTGCTTTTTTGCATTTCTTTTCCATGGGGATTGTCTTGATCCCTGTCTCCTGTACAATGTCACGAGCCTCATTCCATAGTTCATCAGGCACTCTCTCACCAAAGGGAATTTCACCCTGACAAAACCACATATAACTTTATTTCTACATATTGTCTTGATCTTTATCTCTTCATTTGATTTAGCCAATTTATCAAAGCATAAACAACCTCAGACTTTATTATTTGAGAGTTTGTTAATATAATATTTTATCAAATAAAATTATATATATATATATAAATAGATTTATATGTGTGTTTTAATATAACCATGAAATATATAGAAAATAAAATTTAATTGACATACAATTTTGAATTAAATTTTATTATCTTATTCTTTAATAAAAGTGACATATTGCTGCTGAATTATATTAATTTCAGATTTAGTTTTGGAATTTTGTCAAAGCTGTTCAATGGCACTACGTGCTGCTAGCCAGAAGGCAATTGATAAATTGCTGGACCTACTCCAGAAGAAAATGCAGGTCATGTTAAATATATCATTTTGTTAGACACATGGTATTATTTTAGCTATATTTACTTTAACAGTTGGACAGGACTGTCATCCTATCAAATTAGAATGCTTTAACAAAAACATTTTATATATCAGTGCTACTGCTCACAATATCCTAGAAAAGTTCTACTAGATTTTTCATAAATATACGTGAAAAATTTAAATATGCTTGGTTAACACCTCTTCATAAGATGGTCATAAAAGGGAGAGGACAAAGTTTAGATGTAAGATAAATATAGTTAACATCCAAATGTCACTTTAAGTTAAACAAGCTTTAATAGTAAGGTCTGTTTTCTCAGCGACCCAAAGAAGAGAGCCAAACTGGAGTGGAAAATGCAGTATTATGCTGTCAAAAATATAAACATGCTCTCATTATTTATTCTACAAATCAATTTTTGAAAAGCTCAGTCCCAGTTATTAGGGCTGTATAACAAATCACTCAACAACTTAGTGGCTTAACACAACAAAAGTCATTTTGCTTAGGACAGATTATCTGCTGTACTCGGCATAACCTAAGGTGTCTTCCAGAATGGGACTAGAATCATCTGAAGGCATGCTGAGAACATAGAAGAACACCTGGGGGATAGTACTCTTGGATTTCCTCAAGCAGCTCTAACTCCGTGTGGCCTCTTCATGTGGTCTCTTATTTCAGTGTAATCATATTTCTTATATTCCAACTCATGGCTCCTCAAACTCTTGTTCAAGAGAATAGGCCTACATGTAAGGCAAGAATAGAGACATAGACATTGAGAATAGAATTGTGGACACAGCAGGGGAAGAAGATGGTGGGATGAATTGAGAGAGTAGCATTGAAATGTATATGTTACCATATGTAAAATAGATAACTAGTGGAATTTGCTGTACAGCACAGGGAGCTCAACCCATCTCTGTGACAACCTCGAGGGGTGGGATAGGGAGTCGGGTGGGAGGGAGGTTCAAGATGGAAGGAACATACGCATACTTATGGATGATTCTACTTGTATGACAGAAATCAACAGAATATTGTAAAACAATTATCCTCCAATTAAAAATAAATTTAAAAAACTTTTTAAACAAGAGTCAAGTAGAAATCTTAGAAGTCACATAGCACCACTTTCATTATCATATATTGATCAAAATAGTTACAGGGTTTACTGTTTCAAGAATAGAAGATATAGACCTTCATCTCTCAAAAGAAGGGTATTAACATGAAATGATAAGAAAAAATAAATATATATATTTGTTAGTGTGTACATTTTTAGAAAATATCATCTGTCTTAAGCTCCAAAGTAGAAAAGATAGATGCTGAAAGAAGAAGAAAAAAAAAATTATAATATGAATGCAACCTAGTCTAAAGGAGAAAATAAGATGATCAGGATCAGCAGTAGGTCACAGATGGAAGCCCCTAATTGCAAGTATGGCAGGTCCAGGAAGATTTTGATAGTCTACTGTGATGAGAAAATTATCCAGAATTGACTGAGAAATAGCACTGACACTGCTTCACTTGTATGCCTTGTGCCTAAATGCCTTGAAGAGAAACTAGCCTTAAAAAACAGGGATCCACAGCTGACAGCTGAAGCAATCTTCTACCGTGAATGTATTATTTCATATGAATTAGTTAATGGGCAAAGACAGTAGATGCTTCCCTTCTGTGAAAATAATACTTATTATTTAATTGCTAAGTTGTGTCTGGCTCTTTTGCGACCACATGGACTGTAGCCCACAAAACTCCTCTATCCATGGGATTTCCCAAGGAAGAATAGTGGAGTGTGTTGCTATTTCTTCAGGGATTGAACCTGTATCTCCTGCTTGGCAGGTGGATTCTTTACCAATGAGCTGCTGCTGCTGCTGCTGCTAAGTCGCTTCAGTCATGTCCAACTCTGTGTGACTCCATAGACAGCAGCCCACCAGGCTCCCCTGTCCCTGGGATTCTCCAGGTAAGAACATTGGAGTGGGTTGCCATTTCCTTCTCCAATGCATGAAAGTGGAAAGTGAAGTAGCTCAGTCATGTCCGACTCTTTGTGACCCCATGGACTGTAGCCTACCAGGCTCCTCCATCCAGGGGATTTTCCAGGCAAGAGTACTGGAGTAGGGTGCCATTGCCTTCTCTGTACCAATGAGCTACCAGGGAAGAGAATAATAATAGGCTGCCTAAGACATCATTGAATGGGGTGGAGGGCTGCTATTTAATACATATGACTTATACTTCATGCCTTAAAGTGTTTGGGCTGATCCAATTGATTACACTAAAACATTCCTTTTCTATTTATGGATTTTAAGAAGCCTTTCCCTTCTTAGTCTCTCCAGATTATTCATTGAGCCTGTACATTTCACTTTGTCTGCTTTTTACAGACCCATCTTTTCTGGTCCTGTGCTTCCTTTCCACCTGCCTCGCCTGTGGCTTCAAACCAACTTTGCCATCCTTTTTGTCCCAAGAGCATGGGCCAGGTCCTGCACTCTGATGCTGCTGCTAAGTCACTTCAGTCGTGTCCGACTCTGTGCAACCCCATAGATGGCAGCCCACCAGCCTTCCCCATCCCTGGGATTCTCCAGGCAAGAACACTGGAGTGGGTTGCCATTTCCTTCTCCAATGCATGAAAGTAAAAAGTGAAAATGAAGTCGCTCAGTCGTGTCCAACTCTTAGCGACCCCATGGACTGCAGCCTCCCAGGCTCCTCCATCCATGGATTTTCCAGGCAAGAGTACTGGAGTGGGGTGCCATTGCCTTCTCCATATCCAACTCTAAATATTAGAGTCCCATTGCAGAAACTGGCTCCTGAGCTCCCATTTCAAGGGTGAATAACCAGGAGTTTATAAAACACATTGTTATTCCATCAAATTCTCCTAATTATATGGTTTAGGGTCATTATTATTATCTTTGTTTAGAGTAAAGAAGTGCTTATGATTTTTTAAATCATATATTATGTAAATAATGTCATGAGAATTCATTTATCCTAACCCTAAAATAGACTTCTCTACACACCACAGGAATCACTCTGGTATTTTGATGCTGCTCAAGCCTTTAGTATTTCTGAATGTAAACATTAATACCTGAATTTATCAAGTATATCTTACTTGTGCATATCTTACTTGCCAAGATTAAGATTGAGATTTAGCTTGTAGCATATATAGTCTTTAATATGTACTGTATTCTTCTATAAGCATTTTAGATGCATTGCTCACTTAATGTTGACAGCAACACTGTGAGGGAGTTAAATATAAATATATTAGGGAAGAGTAAGCAGGGTTTGTTTTTTTTTTCCTCAAGTGTACATCATACATTTATTACCAACAGCCTTCTTAACTCCAAAATTGGGCACAGGGATTAAAAATAAAAATCCATTGCACTTGTTAGTAAAGCATAACTAGTAACTTTCATAAAATATGTACAAACTTTGATAAAAAATTATCAAGGCTTCAAATGATCTGGTTACAAATATTTATAATACATGTATAATATGTACAGATATGCAAAATATGTTTGTATAAAATGCAAACTTAGACATTCTGTTGCCAGATTTACTGTCCTTACCCATGATGTGATATTGTTTCAATCCAACCAAAGGTCTCCTTACAACTTTAGCAAAGTGCTTTCTTATGTTAACAGAAAAGAATCAAAGTTGAAATGTTTAAATAAAACCAATTTTACATGTTATTAAATTTGATTCTTAATGTATAACTTGAAAGACTATTTGTCATAAAATAATTTCCTTCCATTTGAAACTATCCACTGGATTTAAGATTAAAACACATATAATAACATGCAAACAAGCAAAACATGATCTTTCATACTGATACCAGAAAAATATTTTTTTTCTAGTTCTTACCATAAAGGGCATAAAACTTACCATAAAGGGCAGCAATTCATAAATCTCATTCTTAGCCAAAAAATGTATCTTAAACATTGTTTCTTCATGTTAAATGGGATATATTAGCTTAAGATTAAAAATGTGATTTGCTCTATGGATTTAAATAATTAAAACAGTAATTATATCAGTGTAATAATGTGAATCATTCAATATTCACACCACCATCCATAATTTCTAAAATTATCTATGTAGTTTAAGGCAAGTTAGTTCTATCCATTACTAATTAAAAATGTTGTTCCTATTCCAATTATTTCAATTTGCTAAATTGTCTAGTAGATAAGTGGACAAAATCCTCCATGTAAATAACTGTTTAGCATATTGTTAGGTTGGTGCAAACCTAACTGCGGTTTTGGACCATGAATTTTAAATCATAACTAGGTTCAAACACAGCCTTATAAATCAAAATAGGAACCATTACAATCAACATGTTTGCCAACAAGAAATGTTTGTTTATTCTTGTAACATAAAAATACGTGCTTTAGAATTTGACAAATGCTTGGAAAGCATTTTCTGCCTCCTGCTGGTTGTGGAAGCATTTTCCCAGCAAAAAATTGTTGAGATCCTTGAAGAAGCAGTAATTGGTTGGCAAGAGTTCAGGAGAATATGGAAGATGAGGCAAAACTTCTTAGTCCGAGTCATTCAACTTTGGAAGCATTGGTTGTGTGACAAGCTGTTGGACATTGTCATGGAGAATTGGCCCTTTCTGTTGACCAATGTTGGCTGCGTTGCATTTCTCTGTGCATCTCATTGATTTGCTGAGCATACTTCTCAACTATAATGGTTTTGCTGGGATTCAGAAATCTTCAGTGGGTCAGATGGGTAGCAGACCACCAAACAGAGACCATGAACATTGTCAGATGCAAGTTTGGCTTTGGGAAGCAGTTAAGAGCTTCTTGGTCCAACCACTGAACTGGTCGTCTCAGGTTGGTGTATAAAATACACTTTTTTTGCATGTTACAATCCCATTAAGAAATGGTCCTTTGTTGTTGCATAAAGTAAATGAAGACAACTCTTCGGAACAACTATTTTTGATTTTCAGTCAGCTCAGAGGCATCCACCCACTTTTCAATTTTTCATCTTTCCAGTTTGTTTCAAATGACAAGCAACCACAGAATGGTTGTTGTAGAGTTCTTTAGCAACTTCTCATGTTGTTGTAAGAGGATCAGCTTCAATGCTGGCTCTCAATTGGTTTTTGTCAACTCCCAATGGCTGATCACTATGCTCCTCATCATCAAGGTTGTTGTCTCATTTTCAAAATGACCACCACACTGTACATTTGTTAGCAGTTCCTGGGCCAAATTTGTTGATGTTGCAAGTTGCCTCTGCTGCTTTATGTCCTATTTTGAACTCAAATAAGAAAATCACTTGGATTTGCTTTTTAGTCTAACATCATTTCCATAGTTTAAAATCAATATAAAATGCACAGCAGGTAGTAAGTCATTAGCAAAAAACAAAGTTAGAAGTGTGCATTAAAATGATGTATAACATAACCACATTTAAGAATGTATTCCAATATCAAGACGAAGTTCAACAATGCTAAACCACAATTACTTTTGCACCAACCTAATAAAAATATTTTTTTACTGTTCTTGAAGCTGATAGTTTAAACCACTGCTCATACTGACTCTTCTTTAAGTATTTAGACCAAGGCATTTCTATTGTGTTCAAGCTTTTCCCATCTCAAATAATCTTTTATAAGTTTTGCTCCTTTTGCTTTTCCCCTCTATAAATGTGAAATACCTAATCATTTTATATGCTGTATTTTATCAGTTGCTGCTTATGTGCTTCCTTATATTTTAGGTACATTATATCCCTCCATCAAGGAGTTCTGGGTATTGGACATACTCAAGACTGCAAAGAAAAAAATTGTTCCTTGACTCTCCATGCTGCTGCTGCTGCTGCTGCTACTAAGTTGCTTCAGTCGTGTCCGACTCTGTGCGACCCCATAGACGGTGGCCCACCAGGCTCCTCTGTACCTGGGATTTCTCCAGGCAAGAACACTAGAGTGGGTTGCCATTTCCTTCTCCAATGCATGAAAGGGAAAAGTGAAAGTGAAGTCGCTCAGTCATGTCCGACTCTTCGCGACCCCATGGTCTGCAACCTACCAGGCTCCTCCGTCCATGGGATTTTCTAGGCAAGAGTACTGGAGTGGGGTGCCATTGCCTTCTCCATGACTCTCTATAGTACAGGTCAAATTAGGCATAGTGTTCTTTATACAAATCATTAAGACTTTAATGAATGGTCATCTATGTACAATGGGAGAAATTTTGGATAAGTTACCTGTCATGGTAACCTTGCCCACCTTGTAACCATAGTTAAATCATTACTTATCTTCTGTCACCTCAAGATCCTAGTATCTGTATTGATGTCAATAGGCATATGTTGTGTCCCTCACTCCCTAAAATATACATTGTGTATTAAATGTATGTATATGTATGTAATGAATGCTAGTGATCATCTCTCCCATACATTTAAGGCTTTAGGGAAAATACTATCTTCTTGGCCCTCTTGGAAGACATATTTATAAACAGGTTAACAGGTTATACATGACCACTTTGCATGGACTTAAAAAGTGTTAATTACTTAAAGACAGCTTTAGTATTTAAACTACTTTCTATCAACATACTAGGTTAATAATTCAAATTATTTGCCACTCTAGAAAAGACAGTCTAGAATAAATAGAAATTGAACACACATTGATAATTTCAATCCAAGTAAATATTACACACTTCTGTCTTTGGAATCACCCTTAGAATCTGTTACTGAAATCTATTCTTCATATTTTTATCAATGCTGCTACAGTAAGAAAAAAAATCCCTAAAATTCAATGGATTACAATAAAAATAATTATCAATACTCATGTTCAAAAACATGATCATGTTCTACATGGATGTGAGTCAGCTGTGTCTCTACACCATGTGCAGACCGATTCCAGGACCAAGACTGAAGCAGGAGTCAGTATTCAATAGTTTCTGTTCTTATGGCAGTGGACAGAGAATGTATGAAGTTCAGTCATATGCATTAAATGGTTCTACTTAATATGGTACACTTTGGGTTTTCCCATTTTGTATTGAGAAAAACAAATCATGTGTCCATGCTGAACAATAAGGTAAGGAAAGAAGATTAGGATGTTGATGTGTAATCCTATCAATGAGGACCGGCAAAATAATTTTTAAAAATAATATAATATTCAATGGTAAAATGCCAAAATCTTGTGAATGTTTCCATGCACTTGCTGGAAACTGATTATAGTTAGAAACTGTGTTAAAACAGTATGTGTTTATGTGGGTACATTAGGCATATTGACTTCCTTTTATTAGACAATTCCCTTAAGTGAGGAAAGTCAGTATTTTAAGGAAGAGGGGACTGCCATGATAGAGATATGACAGCTTACACAGTGGGCAAGGAAAGCTTAATGCATTTATGAATTCAGATAAACCTGAGTCCTCTGACCCTTCCATATAGTGCATTCCTGTTCTTTGGGTCCCACCCTTTCTCTATCAATTCCCTGAATTTTATGTGAGATACTTCATGAGATTGTTGATCTGATTAATATTATAACTTGGAAGCCTACAGAATATTTTTTTTCTTTTAGATATTATGGCATTCTAGGTTATATATAAGAAAATGCCTAAAATAATAGGAAGTTTGTACTACAGGATAAAATTTTGGAATTAGAAACTTAAAGTTGTTGTTCTCTTCCTCAGTCTTGGAATTAGTAATAACTACTTCACCACAGTTAGAACTGGACATGGAACAACAGACTGGTTCCAAATAGGAAAAGGAGTACATCAAGGCTGTATATTGTCACCCTGCTTATGTAACTTATATGCAGAGTACATCATGAGAAACGCTGGGCTGGAAGAAGTACAAGCTGGAACCAAGATTTCCAGGAGAAATATCAATAACCTCAGATATGCAGATGACATCACCCTTATGGCAGAAAGTGAAGATGAACTAAAAAGCCTCTTGATGAAGGTGAAAGAGGAGAGTGAAAAAGTTGGCTTAACTTTAAAGCTCAACATTCAGAAAACTAAGATCATGGCATCTGGTCCCATCACTTCATGGGAAATATATGGGGAAACAGTGGAAGCAGTGTCAGACTTTATTTTGAGGGGCTCCAAAATCACTGCAGATGGTGATTGCAGTCACAAAATTAAAAGACGCTTACTCCTTGGAAGGAAAGTTATGACAAACCTAGATAGCATATTCAAAAGCAGAGACATTACTTTGCCAACAAAGGATCATCTAGTCAAGGCTATGGTTTTTCCAGTGATCATGTATGGATGTGAAAGTTGGACTGTCAGGAAAGCTGAGCACCAAAGAATTGATGCTTTTGAACTGTGGTGTTGGAGAAGACTCTTGAGAGTCCCTTGGACTGCAAGGAGATCCAACCAGTCCATTCTGAAGGAGATCAGCCCTGGGATTTCTTTGGAAGGAATGATGCTAAAGCTGAAACTCCAGTACTTTGGCCACTTCATGCGAAGAGTTGACTCATTGGAAAAGACTCTGATGCTGGGAGGGATTGGGGGCAGGAGGAGAAGGGGACGACAGAGGATGAGATGGCTGGATGGCATCACCAACTCATTGGACAAGGGTTTGGGTGAACTCCAGGAGTTGGTGATAGACAGGGAGGCCTGGCATGCTGCAATTCATGGGGTTGCAAAGAGTTGGACATGACAGAGCGACTGAAGCAAACTGAACTGAACTTCACCACAGTGATGCCAAATTAGTCCTATGTTCATTGCATTCTATAACAGCAGCTACAAGTTCTTGATAAATTTTATCTTTTCTGGTTAATTTATTAGGTCACAATAAGTAATAATTTGACCAATTGCAATTTTTGAAAACTTTGAGATTTCAGAGACAAATTTCTTAGCTTATTAGTATGTATTTACTAGCCTTGATTCCAGTTCACTAATCTATCATTCCTTGACTCACCACAACCTCTCAGATTACAAATTTCTGTATCATAGATATTGGTTTCAAACAATAAGATATTCCATTGAATAATTATCTCAAAGTAATTCCTTGTGGAAAATTTGATGGTGAGCACACTTGCAAGGAAAATGACAGCATGAGATTTGCAAAACAAACAAGGGTTTAGCATAAATCAAATCTGCTGAACACATTAATGTTTCCATTGCTTAACAGAGCACACCTCAAATTATACTGCTATGATAGCCCCAGTCTTTGCAATAAACTCCTGTACCTCAATAATTTCTTACTTGGAAACTCAATGTTGTGCCATTGAGTCTCTGCTACCAGGCTCAGCTAAAATGAACTCTTTCTGAAACTTACTTCTTTATGTTGATAATTGTATATTCAATTTCACTGCCAGATATACCTAAGTTTAAACTCTGGTGTCTGAGGTGCAAGAGAGTATGGGAGAGGATCTTGTTTTCCTATAAGAAGTAGTGTATCCAGTCAATACTCAAAGTGGAATATAATCCAAACTGGAAGAGAGTTCAGATGCAGAGCAATAAAAGGCAGTGACACTTATCCATTTATATACCAACTTATCACTATCCACAGAAAAATTATTTCAGATATCTCACATAATAATAAGGCAGCTTTGATACCTGGGATAAATACTTCATAGTATAGATCAGACACAATTATGTTCTGTTTTTATAATTAAATGTTTATTGTAACACAGCCACACTCATTCTTTATATATTTTCTATGGCTGCTTTTGCACTGCTATAGCATAATTGAGAGTTGAGATCAACCATATGGTGCAAGAAGTCTAAACTTACTATTTTATCTTTATAGAAAAAAACTTTTTGAACCACTACAACAGATTATTTATAATTTCTAAAATGTTAGGAGCAAAATAGCAACTGTTGTGGAAGTCTTGAAGATCATTTTATTTTTATTATTGTTTTTTCAAGTTTTGTGCAATGACAAATATAGATTTGTCCTGGAGAAAACTTCTCTTTTAAAACTGACTAAAATAAAAACAACTTTTTGAGAAAAAGTACACATAACATTGCTAATAAAATTTCTGTATGAATGTCAGCAAATAAACACATTTCACAAATTAAAAAGAACACAAAAATGAGTGCTCAGAAATGAATTGCTCTGGAGATTGAAATTATTTTTTAAAAATATTGATAGTTTTAGCTTTCAATAAATTAAGGTGATAGATATCTAGGTGCAGAAGTTTTGTAGGAAGCTTATTTGAGTAAGGCACTTCAGACATAAAATACATTGTCTTTGTCTTTAAATGGACATCTTAAGGTTGTGAAGGTTTATTTACTTACAAACCTGTTATTTTCCCTACATTACCTTTCCTTTGTACTTTAATTTTCTGTTTTTCGTATGTTTTTGAAGCTACCAGTTTGAAACAAATATAATTTCATATTTCCTGTAGTGCTAATTCTGTTCCACCAAGAAAATGCAACCCAAACAAAACTCTCTCTGTCATTAAGCAACAGTATTTTCTCTTGAGCTGCAAACTGCAAAGTGATATAGAAAACAGCAGAAGCTATAAATTTAGGGCAACTGCAGTTTTCAAACAGTTTCCATAATAACTATCCAGAATGCTTCCTTTGTTTCCTGTATAACCACCAGTGTTTGCATAAAGATTATATTTCTTTATTGATCTATTTCCTCGAATGAATGATAGTGCTCTTTTCCCTCTCTTGAGTGGTTTGGCAGTGGTTAGTTAACAAATGATGTGTTAATCCAAAAATATTTTTTGAGAAAAGCCTAAAATAACTTAAGAATGTTTTGATAAGCCATCTGCAGAGCCACAGCTCTACATAATCCAAACTCTGCAGTGTCATTTTTCAAAATTTCTGCTAAAATTGAATTGCAATCAAAGTGCCCTGATGGCTCATCTTAGAAAGGAACAAAAGATACAAGTAAAAAACCATCATTCTCTCTAAAATAAAATCTTAAAGAGTCAGGTGTTTGACAAGTATTATTTAATGACATTTTCTAATGTTACAAGGAAACATTTTGTCAATCTTCTTTACTTAGTATGTCAATTTAAGTGTATTAACGCTAGCATAAATATGCATTTAAATGTGTTATTTTTTAAAAGATGAAGAAAAAAATCAAACCTTTTATTTGGAGACAGAAGCAAATTACAATTAAACTGCTCATAAAGTTAGCACAGATCTCAATGTATCTGAAATTAAGAAGACTAGGATAAAGTTTTGTTATATAAATTAAGTCTGATTACAGAACTAGATTATAGGGAATGTAATGTGACTTGATAACCACTTAACATTTTTTTCCTAGGTTCCAGGCACTGTGCTAAACACTTTATAAGCATTTATATAACTCTCTTATGAACACTAAGTGGTATGTTCTTGTTTTAATTAATAAACTCATTTTTAAATGGCTGAAAAAATTTGTCCAGGTCCACATAACTATGCATCAGAACAAAATATAAACATGAAAATATTTTTAGCACTTAAAATTATCAGAAAGGTAACTCCCTCTTTGATTTTGCTTTTAGCAATACAGGAGATAAGATAAACTAATGATATCTTAGAAAACGAGAACCTCAAATCCACCTTCTATTCATTATCCAGAACTTTTCCCATTATTCAACACTACACATATGTTTATTTGCTTTATTCTTTTTTAGCTTTTATAAACGACCTATGTGGAGTATATCTTTGGGCTGTGTCTGCAATTTTGAAGTCACCTTAACCCTTTATTCTATCCTCTCCATCCATTAACATGAATGGGCTTTACTTTCCAGGTTGCTTATTCCTGCTATCTCATCTATTAGGTCCCATATTTCTGTGGAAGATTCTAATACCTAAAACAAAATATTTGTATATTTAATACATTTCAAAATGGTAAAAGTAGAAAATGGGCATAATTTCAAGAACAATTAAAATGCATGACATTATTATTGTGATAAGAAATTATATTGTTCACAAACTTCCCTCACCCTTTTAGTAATACCACTGAATAAGTCATATATTTATAGGGCATTGTTTGCATTGACATAGAATACTAGGTTCTTAATCCACTGAATCTGTGACATTCAAGCTCAAAATCTGACTGTGCCTTTTATTTCTTTATTCAGTTCCCCCATATTTCCCCCCAGGAAACTCCACTCTCTATAGTCACCTATCTAAGGAGAAGTGATCTGATAATTACTTGAATATGTTGTCACTACCAGGTATATTTGCATTTTTAAAAAACAAAATCACCATGGTAACTCCAAAGGAAATTGTGTAGCATAAATTCTGGCCAATAATATGTTCTCAATTAACATTATTTCTCTTAAACTCTAAAACCTATAAAAATTGTGTAATTCTGGACTGAAGTTGTATGTCACTCTGATAATTCAGTCTTCAACAAAGTCTCACATTATCTCAGATTTTCCCACTTGTTGCACACTGATACATGAGGAACTTTTTGTTAAAATAAGATAGTTTGTCCCTTGGGGGAAGTTCCCTTGGGGGAAGTATAGTTATTTAAATTTTGTAAGAATCCACTTTTGTAATGACTCCACTGTTTGTTTTTCTCATTTTTTACTTTTTCTAATAGTAGGTGTTTTTACCTGATACAGGTTTTTGACACATATTTTTACTTTAACTGTCATTTAAAATTTAATACAGATTGTGTTATTAGCATTAAACCTAAAACCCTATTTGATTGTCCCAATTGCAAGTAAATGTTCAGGTTTCCCAAAATTGAATTTATTAAAAAAAGAAAAATCAATTTAAGTATCTTTAAGTGAATTTTGATCTAGTAGAAGAACCAAAGTAAGTCTAATTAAATTCAGGAAACAAATATCATCATTAAAGTGTCCAAAACATGCTTTCATTTAATTGACTTTAAGTTATTTCTATTACTTTACTTCTATTGGGGTTTGTATTCTTATTTCTAAGGTAAAAAGTAATTAAAACTGTTATTTAGCATCAGTACATCATACACTGTGTTAAAAATTGCAAAATGTTCTAGAAAAGTTTCAAGCTAGTAAAACAAAGGCAAGACATTAGATATAAGATTTATTAGGTGTACAAAGGGACTATGAGAGACGAATTCTGAGAAACCAAACTATTGTTTGATGTATATGTTTTACGATCATATTTGGCTTCAGTTATTGCCTGCAATAGCTTCTATACTGGCAATTCAGCCTCCACTATACATGATGACAGAGATGTGATTAACTGAAGCTTATTCTAGGAAATAGATGATATAAAGATTGATAAATGACTATAAATCAATGTACGTGTATTTATTTCCTCTTAGAAAAATATATTCTATAATTTAAATTTATATGCATTATATACTGCTGTTAAATCCTCTGATTTTTTTAATTTCATATTATTGTATCTTCAAAGTTAGATAGGGATGGATTTTTTTTACTATATATAGTTTTTAAATTTTTAAATTTTTTATATATTTTTGCATTATTTTTCCCATGTACAAATAGTCACTCTTTTATGGTAAGAAAGTATCTCTTTTGACTATTGTCTATCTAGCTGTCACCTCCATCTTCTATTACATTTGGCCATACTAGAAAAAGGTAAGGTGGTCCACAGTCATTAGCTAATATGTATTAGTTCTTTCCCAATGTATTAAGGCAAAGGAGATACATTGACGGATAAATGCCCAAGGGATATCTTGAACTATTTTAGGAGGCTAACCAATGAAGAAATTTATACTCTGTAATTAAAATAGAATCAACTTTTTTAATGGTGTTTGACAGCCAGATTGAGGTCATTTGATGAAGTCTGATCCTGAAGCCCAATGAACTCTTTAAAACCTTTTGAAAAAGATTGATTACACTCATAGGGACCTAATTTGACATGCTTTAAGGTTACCAAAGACAAGGAGAATAAACACTTTTAGTGTCTAGACAGTTTCCCTTGAACATTGGTTGTTAATATCCATGGTCAGAAACCATTCCTAATTGTATGCTCTCTACTGCGTTTAGAGCTCAATAACCATTAACTGACGACAGCAACAATAGGCATTTGTGATCCACAGCCTCATTCTCAGACTGTGGCAACATTCTTCTACCACATGTTGTGAACAAGCCAGGACTTTTCCACTCAATCAAGAGAGAAAGTCCAAAAGCAATTCCTTGGTCTTTGACTTGAGGTTTCCATATGCTATGAGGCTAGCAAGAATGTTTGCTGCTAAGTCACTTGAGTCGTGTCTGACTCTGTGTGACCCCATAGATGGCAGCCCACCAGGCTCCCTTGTCCCTGGGATTCTCCAGGCAAGAACACTGGAGTGAGTTGCCATTTCCTTCTCCAACTCATGAAAGTGAAAAGTGAAAGTGAAGTAGCTCAGTCGTGTCTGACCCTTAGCGACCCCATGGACTGCAGGCTTCCAGGCTCCTCTGTCCATGGAATTTTCCAGGCAAGAGTACTGGAGTGGGGTGCCACTGCCTTCTCCACAAGAATGTTTACTTTCCTTGAAAAAAATCAGAATGAGCATCATGTACTTTTTTTTTCTTACTGGGTCCAAGCTTATGGCACTTGCCATAAGACAAGGCCAATAAATTAAGAGCTGAGTTGTTGGAGCAAGGAATAGTCCCTTTATTCAGAAATCCAGCAGAGCCAGGACTGCTGGCTCTTCCCAATAGAATTTGTTCATTGTCAAGGCTTCAGTTCAGTTCAGTCACTCAGTCGTGTCCGACTCTCTGCGACCCCATGAATCACAGCACGCCAGGTCTCCCTGTCCATCACCAGCTCCCGGAGTTCACTCAGACTCACGTCCATCGAGTTGGTGATGCCATCCAGCCATCTCATCCTCTGTCGTCCTCTTCTCCTCCTGTCCCCAATACCTCCCAGCATCAGAGTCTTTTCAATGAGTCAACTCTTTGCATGAGGTGGCCAGAGTACTGGAGTTTCAGCTTCAGCATCATTCCCTCCAAAGAAATCCCAGGGCTGATCTCCTTCAGAATGGAGTGGTTGGATCTCCTTGCAGTCCAAGGGAGTCTCAAGAGTCTTCTCCAACCCATGACTTCACCTCAAATTAGCTATAAATCAGAGGGTCCCAAGACTCTCTGAGTTGAAGAATTTGTTAGACTAGCTTACAGAACCCAAGAAAACAGTTTAATTATTTATGCCATTTTATTATAAAGGATATGTTAAAGAATACAGATAAAAAGATACATAGTCGAAGGTCTGGAAGTGTCCTGAGCTCATGAGTTTTGTCTTTGTTGAATTGGAAGGGGGCCCTTCCTGTCATGTGAATACGGCTACCAACCCTGAAGTTCACTAAACTCTGTACTTTAGGGATTTTTATGGAGGTTTCATCACATAGGTATGATTAGCTGTTAAAGTCTAGGCCCTGTCCTCTCTCCAAAAAACAGGAGGTAGGGCTGAAATTTCTAAGCTTCTAATAATGTCTTGCTTTTCCTGGTAACCAACCCCTACAAACAGCATTTGCAGATATACAGCAAAGTGATTTGGTTATGTATATATCCATTCTATTTCAGATTATTTTCCTGTATAGGTTATTAGAGATTATTGAGTACAGTTCCCTTTGCTATGCAGTAGATCCTTGTCGATTATCTATTTTATATATAGTAGTATGCATATGCTAATCCCAAGCTCTTAATTTATCCCTCCCCTCACCTTTCCCTTTTTGTAACCCTAAATTTGTTTTCAAAGTCTGTTTTATGTATAAGTTCATTTGTATCCTTTTTTTAAAGTCCACAAATAAATGATATAATGTGATATTTATACTTGTCTGTCTTACTTTAGTTAGTATGATAATTTCTAGGTCCCATCCATTTTGCTGCAAATGGAATTATTGCATTTGTTTTTCAGGCTGAGTAATATTCCACTATATATATGTACCATCTTCTTTATCAGTTCCTCTGTTGATGAATATTTAGGTTGCTTCCATGTTTTGGCCATTATAAACAGCACTGCATGGTGGCTCAGCTGGTAAACAATCTGCCTGCCAATGCAGGAGATGCTAGCGACATGGGCTTGATCCCTGGGTTGGGAATATCCCCTGAAGGAGAAAATACAACCTGCTCCAGTATGCTTGCCTGGAGAATCCCATAGACAAAGGAGCCTGACACCCTATAGTCCCCAGGTCACAAAGAGTTGGACATAACTGAACATTATACACATGCATGCAGTGAACACTGGGGTGCATTTACTACTCAAATTATGTTTGGTTGTTTTTTTGTTTTTTCTGTATATATGCCCAGGAGTGAGATTGCTAGATCATATGGTAGTTCTTGTTTTAGTTTTAAAGGAATCTTCCTTCTGTTCTCGATAGTGGCTGTACCAGTTTACATTTCCACAAGAGAAAAGAGAGTTTCCTTTACTCAACACCCTCTCCAGCATTTATTGCTTATAGACTTTTTGATGACCATTCTGACTAGTGTGAGGTGACACCTTATTGTAGCTTTGATTCATGATTCTCTAATAATTAGTGATGTTAAGCATTTTTCCATGTGCTTTTTATTTTCTATTTATTTTAATTATTCTATTTATTTAATGTATTCTATTTATTTTATTTTCTATTTATTTTCCATGTTCTATTATTTTATTCTTTTACATGGACATCTGTTATGTATTCTCTGGAGAAATGTCTATTTAGAGCTTCTTCCCATTTTTTGATTAGGTTGCTATTTTCTGTGTGTGTTTTCTTTTTCTGATATAGAGACACATGAACTGTTTGTATATTTTGGAGATTAATCTCTTTCGGTCACTTCATATCTTTCCTGTTCTGTGGACTGTCTTTTGTTTGTTTACAATTTCCTTTGCTATCCAAAAGATTTTAAATTTAATTAGGACCAAGTTATTTATTTTTGTTTTTATTTTCATTATTCTAGAGGTAGATCCAAAAAGATACTGCTGCAATTTACATCAAGGGCTTCCCAGGTGGTGCTAGTGGTGAAGAACCCACCTGACAGTGCAGGAGATGTGAGACAAGGGTTCAATCCCAGGTCGGGAAGATCCCCTGCAGGAGGGCACAACAACCCACTTCAGTATTCTTGCCTCGAGAATCCCATGGACAGAGGAGCCTGGCAGGCTATAGTCCATAGGGTGGCAAAGAGTGGGACATGACTGAAGCGACTTAGCACACAGCAATTTATGTCAAACGAGAGTTCTCCCAGTGTTTTCTTCTAAGGGTTTTATAGTATCCAGTTTTACTTTTAGGTCTTTAATCCACTTTGAGTTTATTTTTGTGTATGGTGTTATAGAATGTTCTAGTTTTATTCTTTTACAAGTAGAGGAACAGTTTTCCCAGCACAGTTTACTGAAGAGACATTCTCCATTGTATATTCTTGACTCTTTTATTATATTAGAGATTAATTGACCATAGGTGTGTGGGGTTAGTTCTCAGCTTTCTGTCTTGTTCCATTCATCTCTGTGATTGATCCATTGATTACTGTAGCTTTGCAATATTGTGTGAGCTCAGGGAGCCTGATACCTCCAGCTCCCTTTTTCTCTCTCAGGATTACTTTGGATATTCTGGGTCTTTTTTGTTTCCATACAAATTATTTTTTTGTTACCAGTTCTGTGAAAAATGCCACTGATAATTTAATAGGGATTGCATTGAATCTATAGCTTGCCTTGGGTGTTGTAGTCACTTTGATAATATTGATTATTCCAATCCAAGAATATAGTATATGTTTCCATGTATCTGTGTCATTGATTTTGTTCATCATACAGTTGACAGAGAACAGGTCGTTTGCTTCCTTAGAGAAGTTTACTCCTGAGTATTTCATTCCTTTTGATAAGATGGTAAATGAGGTTGTTTCTTTAATTTCTCTTCCTGATCTTTCATTGTCAGTATAGAAAAATGCAACAGATTTTGATGTATTAATTGTGTTTATCCTGCAACTTCAATGAATTCATTGATAAGTTCTGGTAATTTTCTGGTAGCATCCTTAAGATTTTTTATGTATAGTATCATGTCATCTTCAAACAATGACAGTTTTCCTTATTTTCCAATTTGGATTCTTTTTACTTCTTTTCCTTCTCTGATTGCAGTGGCTACATATTCCAAAACTATGTTGAATAAAAGTGATGAAAGTAGACAACTTTATATTGTTCTTGGAATTTTTATCATACATGGATGTTGGATTTTGTCAAAACCTTTTTCTGCATGTATTGAAATGATCATATGGTTTTACCGTCAAATTTGTTGGTGTTTGGTGTATCAAATTGATTCATTTGGAGATATTAAATGAAAAAAAAAAAAAAAAAAGAAACAGGCATCCCTGGAATAAATCCCTCTTTATTGTGGTGTATGATCCTTTTAATGTATTTTTAGATTTGGTTTGCTAGTACTTTCATGAGGATTTTTGCATTTAAGATCATCAGTGATATTGGCTTGTAATTTTCTTTTCTGTAGTATCTTTGTATGGTCTTGGTATTAGGAGTATGGTGGCCTCATTGAATGAGTTTGGGAGTGTTTCTTCTCTGCAAATTTTTGGGTTTTCAGAAGGATAGATGTTAACTCTTCTTAAATATTTGACTATTTGCCTGTGAAGTCCTCTGGCCCAGACTTTTGTTTGTTGGAAGGTTTCTAATCACAATTTCAATCTCAGTACTTGTGATTGGTCTATTCACATATTCTATTTCTTCTTGGTTTAGTCTTGGAAGATTGTACCTTTCTAAGAATTTGTCCATTTATTCTAGGTTGACCATATAGTTGTTTATAGTAGTCTCTTAGCCTCTTATGATGCTTTATATTTCTACTATCAGTTATAACTTCTCCATTTTTAATCTCTAATTTTATTGATTTGAGTCCTTTTCCTTATTTTTTGATGCCTCTCGCTGAAGGTTTATCAATGTTGTTTATCTTTTTAAAGAGCCAGCTTTTTGTTTCACTGATATTTTCTATTGTTTCTCATCTCTATTTCATTGATTACTGCTCTGATCTTTATGATTTCTTTCCTTCTACTGACTTTGGGTTTGGTTTGTTCTTCTTTCTCTAGTTGGTTTAGGTGTAAAGTTGGGCTATTTATTTCAGGTTTTGCTTGTTTCCTGAGTTAAGATTGTATTGCTATAAACTTCCTTCTTAGAAGTTTTTTTTGCTGCATCCCATAGGTTTTGGATCATCATGATTTCATTTTCATTTGTCTCTAGGTATTTTTTTTTTTAATTCCTCTTTGATTTCTTCAGTGATTAATTGGTTGCTTAGTAACATATTATTTAGCCTCCATGTATTTGCATTTTTTAGATTTTTCTAGTTTATTTCTAACTCATAGCATTGTAGTCAGAGAAGATGCTTGATATGATTTTAATTCTGTTAAATTTATCGAGGCTCACTTTATGGCCCAGCATGTGATCAATCCTGGAGAATGTTCCATGGGCACTTGAAGACAATGTATATTCCACTGCTTTTGAATGGAATGCTCTAAAAATATCAATTAATTCCATCATGTCAATCTGTCTCAATGATTTGTTCTTTAATGAAAGTGGGCTGTTAAATTCCCCACTATTATTGTGTTATTGTCAATTTCTCCTTTTATGGCTATTAGTATTTGCCTTATATATTGATGTGTTTCCATGTTGGGGGTATATATATATTTCTTAATATATATTCTTGGATTGAGTTCTGCTCATTTTGTACTATCCTCTGTTGTCTCTTGTAACACTTTTGAAGGTCTATTTTTTTTTTTTTTTTTTTAGCAATAACTATTGCTATTCTGGTTTTCTTTATATTTCTATTTGCATGAAATGCCTTTTACCCTTCCCTCACTTTCAGTCTGTATATGTCCCTAGACCTGAAGTGGGTCTGCTATAGGCAGTATATATACAGGTCTTTTTTTGTATTTACTCAGAAGGTCTATGCCTTTTGGTTGAAGCATTTAATCTATTTACATTTAATTATCAATATGTATGTTCCTGTTGCCATTTTGTTGTTTGGGATTTGGATTTGTAGTCCTTTCTTCTTCCCATCCTCTTTTGTTCTATTCTCTTCTGATTTGATGACTAACTTTACCATTATATTTGGATTCCTTGTGTATGTGTGTGTATCTATTGTAGATTTTTTGGTTTGAAGATACCATGATGCTTTGATATAGCAGTCTATATATAACAAGATTGCTTTAAGTTGCTGATATCTTAATTTCAAATACATTTCCAATGTCCTGTTTTTGTACTATTCTCTTCTCATGACTGCTGATTTTGATATTATATGTATGTGTGCATGATTCCTACTTTTGTTTTTGCCTTTTCCATTCATCATTTTCTTCTTTCTGGTTGTGGCCTTTTGTCTTCCATTTAGAGAAGTTCTTTAGCATTTTGTGTAAAGATGTTGTGCTGGTACCAATTTTTCTTAACTTTTGCTTATCTATAACGCTTTTCATTTTTCTGTCAAATCTGAACAAGACCCTTAGTGGGCAGAGTATTCTTGGTTGTAGATTTTTCCCTTCACTATTTTAAATATAACGTGCCACTCCCTTCTAGCCTACCATGTTTCTACTGAAAAATCAACTGATAACCTTATGGAGATTCCCTTGTATGCTATTTATTGTTTTCCCTTGTCACTTTTGATATTTTCTCTGTCTTTAATTTTTGTCCCTTTGATTCATATGTGTCTTGGTGTGTTCCTCCTTGGGTTTATCCTGCATAAGACTCTCTGTGCTTCCTGGACTTGAGTGTTTTCTTCCCATGTTAGGAAAGTTTTCTGCTATCATCTCTTCAAATACAGTCTCAGAGCCTTTCTCTTCTCCTGGGAACCCTACAATGAGAATATTGGTGCTTTAATGTTGTCCTAGAGGTTTCTTTGTTCATCCTCATTTTTTTTTTCATTCTTTCTTTTTTCTGTGGCAGTGATTTCAACCAGCCTCCCTTCCATCCTATTTATTCATATGCCTCATTTATTCTGCTATTGATTCCTTCTATTATAGTTTTAATTTCAGTTATTATTCATCTCTGTTCTTTAAAGCTTTTAGATTTTTACTAAACATTTCTTGTATCCTCTTGGCCTGGTCCTCCATTATTTTTCCAAGATGGTGGATTATCTTTACTATGATTATTGTGAATTATTTTTCAGGTGGATTGACTTGATCCATTTCTCTTAGTTACTGTTCTTGGGTTCTTTTTCCTTCATCTGGAACATATTTCTTTTCCATCTCATTTTGTCTAACTTTGTTTGTAGTCTCAATTACTCAGGCTGCAGGATCATAATACTTCTTGGTTCTGGTGCCTGTCTCCTGGTGGGTAAGGTTGGTCAAGGGGCTTGTGCAAACTTCTTGGTGGGAGGGACTTTCCTGACCACTGGTGAGTGAACATAGTCTTGTCCTTTTGGTGGGCAGGATTGTGTCAAGGGATGTGTTTACAGGCAGCTGTTGGCTGAGAAAGGCTTTAGGTGGCCTGTCTGATAATGAGTGGGGCTGTGTTCCCACCCTGTTGTTTACTTGACCTGAGGCATCCCAGCACAGGAGTCTGCAGGCTGTTGTTGTTCTTCAGTCACTAAACCATGTCTGACTCTTGTACCACATGAACTGCAGCATGCTAGACTTTCTTGTCCTTCACTATCTCCTGGAGTTTGCTCAAACTTGTGTCTACTTGAATCAGTGGTGCCATCCAACCATCTCATCGTCTGTCACCCTTTCTTCTCTGCCCTCAATCTTCCCCAGCATCATGGTATTTTCCAGTGAATCAGCTCTTCAGATCAGGTGGCCAAAGTATTAGAGTCTCAGCTTCAGCATCAGTCCTTCCAATGAATATTCAAGGTTAATTTCCTTTAGAATTAACTGGTTTGATCAATTTGCCCTCCAAGGGACTCTCAAGGGTCTTCTCCAGCACGACAAATCAAAAGCATCAATTCTTTGCTGCTCAGCTTTCTTTACGGTCCAACTTTCACATTCACACATGACTACTGGAAAAACCATAGCTTTGATTTTACTGACTTTTGTCAGCAAAGTGATCTCTCTGTTTTTTAATACACTGCCTAGGTTTGTCATTAATTTCCTTCCAAAGAACAAGAATCTTTTAATTTCATGGCTGCAGTCACAATATGCTATGATTTTGGAGCCCAGGAAAATAAAATCTGCCACTTTTTCCACTTTTTCCCCATCTATATTGCATGACGGAGAAGGCAACGGCACCCCACTCCAGTACTCTTGACTGGAAAATCCCATGGACAGAGGAGCCTGGTGGGCTGCAGTCCATGGGGTCGCGAAGAGTGGACACGACTGAGCAACTTCACTTTCACTTTTCACTTTCATGCATTGGAGAAGGAAATGGCAACCCACTCCAGTGTTCTTGCCTGGAGAATCCCAGGGACGGCAGAGCCTGGTGGGCTGACGTCTATGGGGTCACACAGAGTCAGACACAACTGAAGCGACTTAGCAGCAGCAGTAGCATATTGCATGAAGTGATGAGACCAGATGTCATGATCTTAGTTTTTTGAATGTTGAGTTTTAAGCCAGCTTTTTCACTCTCCTCTTTCACTTTCGTCAAAGGTTCTTTATTTCCTCTTCACTTTCTACCATTACAGTGGTATCATCTGCATATCTGAGGTTGTTTGTATTTATTCCATCAGTCTTGATTCCAGCTTGTGATTCATCTATCTCAGCATTTTGCATGATGTACTCTGAATATAAGTTAAAAAAGCAGGGTGACAATATACAGCTTTGAAGAACTAATTTCTCAATTTTGAAGCAGTCCGTTGTTCCATGTTTGGCTCTAACAGTTGCTTCTTGACCTGAAACAGGTTTCTCAGGAGACAGGTAAGGTGGTCTGGTATTCCCCTGACCTTGAGAATGTTCCAAAATATTTTGTGATCCACTCAGTCAAACGCTTTAGTGTAGTCAATGAAGCAGAAGCAAATGTTTTGTTTTGTTTTTTCAAAAATTCCCTTTCTTTCTCTAAGATTAAACAAATGTTGGCAATTTGATTTCTAGTACCTCTGCCTTTTCTAAATCCAGCTTGAACATCAGGAAGTTCTCAGGTCATGTAATGTTGAAGCCTAGCTTGGAGAATTTTGAGCATTACTTTGCTCGTGTATGAAATGAGTGTAACTGTGTGGTAGTTTATATATTCTTTGGCATTGCTTTTCTTTGGGATTGGAATGAAAACTGACCTTTTCCAGTCCTGTGGCCACTGCTGAGTTTTCCAAATTTGCTGGCATATTGAGTGCAGCACTTTCACAGCATCATCCTTTAGGATCTTAAATAGCTCAGCTGGAATTCCGTCTCTTCCATTAGCTTTGTTCATAGTGATGCTTCCTAAGGCCCACTTGACTTCACACTCCAGGATGTCTGGCTCTAGGTGAGTGACCACACCATCATAGTTATCTGGGTTATTAAGCCCTTTCTATACAGTTCTATGCGCTCATGCCATCTTTTCTGCTTCTGTTATGTCCTTACTTCATCTTTTACTGTGCCCATTCTTGCATTTAATGTTCTCTGGATATCTCCAGTTTTTTTGTGTGTGTGTTTTTAAGAGATCTCTAATCTTTTTCATTCTATTGTTGTCCTCTATTTCTTTGCATTGTTCACTTAAAAAGACCTTCTTATCTCTCCTTGCTAGTCTCTGGAACACTGAATCTTTCCTTTTCTCTCTTGCCTTTTGCTTCTCTTCTTTTCTCAGCTATTTGTAAAGCCTCCTCAGACAACCACTTTGCCTTGTTGCATTTCCTTTTCTTTGGGATGATTTTGGTCGCCACATCCTGTACAATGTTATGAACCTCTGTCCATAGTTCTACAGGCTCTTTGTCTACCAAATCTAATTCCTTGAATCTGTTTGTCACCCCCACTGTATAATCATAATGGATTTGACTTAGGTCATACCTGAATGGTCTAGTGATTTTCTTCCAATTATATGTAATTTTCCAATATGGAATTCATGATCTGAGCCATAGTTGGATACCAGTCTTGTTTTTGTTGACTCTATAGAGCTTCTCCATCTTCAGATGCAAAGAATATAATTTCTCATTTTGGTATTGACCATCTGGTGATGTCCATGTATAGAGTTGTCTCTTGTGTTGTTGGAAGAGGGCGTTTGCTACGACCAGTGTGCTCTCTTGGCAAAACTCTGTTAACATTGGCCCTGCTTCATTTTGTATTCCAAGGCAAAATTTACCTCTTACTCCAGGTATCCCCTAACTCTTACTTTTGTATTCCAGTCCCCTATGATGCAAAGGACATCTTTTTTTTTTTTTTTTTGGTGTTAGTGTTAGAAGGTCTTGTAGGTCTTCACAGAACTGTTCAGCTTCTTCAGTATTAGTGGTTGGGCATAGACTTGGATTACTGTGATGTCGAATGCTTTGCCTTGGAAATGAATGAAGATCATTCAGTTGTTTTTGAAACTGCACCTAAGGACTGCATTTCAGACTATTTTCTCGACTATAAGGACTACCCCATTACTTCTTAAGGATTATTGCCCACAGTAGGATATATCATGATCATCTGAATTAAATTTGCCTATTTATGTCTTTTTTAGTTCATTGATTCCTGAGATGTAGATGTTCATTCCTACAATCTTCTGCTTGACCACATCTAATATACCTTGACTCATGGACCTAATATTCCAGGTTCCTATGCAATATTCTTCTTTACAGCATTGGAGTTTACTTTTGCCACCAGACACATCCACAACTTAGCATCATTTCTCCTATGGCTCGGCCACTTCATTCCTTCTGTAGCTATTTCTCTGCTCTTCCTCAGTAGCATATTGAACACCTTCCAATCTGGGGAGCTCATCTTCCAGTGTCATATCTTTCTGCATTTCCATAATGTTCATGAGGTTCTTCAGGCAGGCTATGGGCTGAGGCCAAGTCTCAGTGCAAAAATAATAACTGGGAGAGGTTTTGGAGAGCTAATGCCGATGAGTATTCCCTGAGACATCCACCACCAGTGTCCCTGCCCCATAGTGAGCCACAGCCAACCTCAGCTTCCCCAGGAGACCTTCCAAGACTGGTAGGTAGATCTGGTCCAGGTTTATATGGAGTTACTGCTTTGCCAAGGGACTCAGTGCACGTGAAAAATTGTGTGTGCCCTTGAAGAGTGGAGGGAGGCCCTGTTTCCTCTAGTCCTTTGGCGCTATTGCACTCATGACCTGCTGGTCTTCAAAGCACTCCCAGGCTGGGGAGTCTGACCTAAGTCTCAGAACTCTGACTCCTGTGGGAGAATCTCTGAAATATAGTAATTTTGCAGACTGTGGGCAACCCACTTGGCAGATGGTTTTCCCTGGTAACTTTGATGGTAAAGATTCTTCCTGCAATGCAAGGGACATGAATCCAAACCCTGGGTTAGAAAGATCCCCTGGAGGGGGGCATGGTGACCCACTCCAGTATTTTTGCCTGGAGATTACCATGGGCAGCAGAGCCTAGCGGGATACAGTCCATGGGATCACAAAGAGTTGTATACTACTGAGTGACTAATCCTTTACTTTTACTTTCACTTTCACCTGGCAGGTATGGGATTTGATTATATCATGAAAGTGCTCCTCCTGCTGTCTCATTGTGGTTTCTTTTTTGTCTTTAGGTGTAGTATAACTTATTTGGTAGGCTTGATTCTTTTTCATTGATGATTATTCAGGAGTTCAGACTTTGAGGAGATATCCCATGGCTAAGGGCAATTGAGAAGCCCCAGAAAGATGGTAGGAGGGGTGAAATCATGTTTAGAATCAAACCCCATACCTGCTAGAGATGCTCAGAGGGCTAAAACAAACCTTGTGCATACCAGGACCCAGAGACCCCCCACAAAGACTGAGACAGAACGGTGTTTGAGTGTCTCCTGCAGAGGTACGGGTCAGCAGTGGACTGCTGCAGGGGCAGGGGCTCTGGATGCAGCAGATCTGGGTGGCATAAGCCCTCTTAGAAGAGGTCACCATTAATCCTACAATATATCTGCCAGAACTTACACAGGACTGGAGAAACAGACTCTTGGAGGGTACAAACAGAACTTGTGCACACCAGGACCCAGGAGGAAGGAGCAGTGATCCCACAAGAGACTTACCTAGCCTTGCCTGTGAGTGTCTATGAGTCTCCATCAGACGCAAGGGTCAATGGTGGCCTGCTGTAGGGTTAGGGGCACTGAGTGTAGCAGTGCTTGCATAGGACTTTTTGAGGAAGGTCACCATTATCTTCATTACCTCCACCATAGTTTGGCCCCAGGTAAATAACAAGGAGGGAACACACTCCCACCCATCAACTGAAAATTGGATTAAAGTTTTACTGAGCATGGGCAGCCAATCAGAACAAGACAAGATTTTCCCTTCAGTCAGTCTCTCCCAACAGGAAGTTTCCATAAGCCTCTTATCCTTCTCTGTCAGAGGGCAGACAGACTGAAAACCACAATCCGAGAAAACTAACCAATCTGATCACATGGACCACAGCCTTATCTAGCTCAATGAAACTATGAGCCATGCTGTGTAGGGCCACCCAAGACTGGCATGTCCTTGTGGAGAGTAGTCCACAAAACGTAGTCCACTGGAGAAGGGAATGGCAAACCACTTCAGTATTGTTGCCTTGAGAACCTCATGAATAGCATGAAAAGGCAAAAAGACAGGACACTGAAAGACAGACTACCAAGGTCGGTAAATGCCCAGTATGCTACTGGAGATCAGTGGAGAAATAACTCCATAAAGAATGAAGAGACAGAGCCAAAACAAGAAAAAACAAAAACACCCAGTTGTGGATGTGACTGGTGATAGAAGTAGCCTGATGCTGTAAGAACAATATTGCATAGGAAGCTGGAATGTTAGGTCCACAAATAAAACCAAATTGGAAGTGGTCAAACAGGAGATGGCAAGAATGAACATTGACATTTTAGGAATCAGTGTAATAAAATTACTAGAATGGGGAAATTTAACTCAGATGACTATTACATCTGAGTAAGACTTTATTTTTTGGGCTCCACAATAATCACAGATGGTGACTGCAGCCATGAAATTAAAAGATGCTTGCTTCTTGGAAGAAAAGTTATGACCAACCTGGACAGCACATTAAAAAGAAGAGACTTTACTTTGCCAACAAAAGTCTGTCTAGTCAAGGCTATGGCTTTTCTAGTAGTCATGTATGGATGTGAGAGATGGAGTATAAAGAAGCTTAGCAATGAAGAATTGATGCTTTTGAACTGTGGTCTTTGAGAACACTCTTGAGAGACCCTTGGACTGCAAGGAGATCCAATCAGTCCATCTTAAAGGAAATTAGTCCTGAATATTCATTGGAAGGACTGATGCTGAAGCTGAAGTTCCAATACTTTGGCCACCTGATGTGAAGAACTGACTCATTTGAAAAGATCCTGATGCTGGGAAAGATTGAAGACGGGAGGAGAAGGGGATGACAGAGGATGAGATGGTTGGATGGCATCACTGACTCGATGGACATGAATTTGAGTAAATTCCATGAGTTGGTGATGGACAGGGAGGTCTGGCATGCTGCAATCCATGGGGTCCCAAAGGACACGACTGAACGACTAAACTGAAACTGAAACTGATTCAGCATTTAGTTGTGATTTTGGTGCTTTCATGACAGGGGGTGAGCTCAGTCCCTTCTACTTGCTATTCTTTCTCCCTCCTTTCAATCTTAAACACTTCTATCAAAATCAATTCTATATTATCTTATGGCTTAATGGTCCTAATTAGGGATTATTTTATATTGTATGTTTCAATATAGTGATGCATTGTTGGGGTATTCAGGACAGTAGAAATACTTTCTTTTAAGTTAAAAAAAAAAAAAATCTGCCTACTCCATTTGTGAGGTTTGATGTCTTATTTATCTTAACTTGTTTTTCCTCTTGGTAGTAGTTAACAGCCAAAATTAACAACTAGCCTATCCACGTTTGGAAGGCATCCTCTTAAATTTACAGCATTTGTGGAGGTCTTGTAATTCATATGAGTAATTAAGCTTTGAGCATCTGTTATGCTTTACCTTTTAAAAGAAAGATGAGTGTCCCAACATAGATTCTATGATGTGTTGTGGGTATAGGTGGAGAGGGGGACTTTTTTGAATAGTTTCAGTTTCTAAACTATGATCTGAATAATTAAAATTTTCAGAACATTGATGGACAGATGTGTGTTACACAACTGTGGATAGTTACAGTGGTAACTGAATGAAAAAGAATTGAATAGAATGAAGTATAAATTAGCAACACCAGATTATTTTAAAAATGTGAAGCAGCCACAAGGTGAAATATTCTACAGTAATTAAATAATCTTAGCAGGTTATTACTAACATGGGCACAATTTCAAAATACATCTCACACTAAAAGTAAACACAATTACTTGAAACCAATCATATAAATGTAACATGGGTATATGAAAGGATGGAAGTATATGTTATAAAAATCACAAATTATTACTGGTTAGTAGAAGTAAAAATCAGAAGTCGGTAGTTATCGAAAGTGAATAAACCAATAAATAGATGCAAAACTACATAAATAGAAGACAAATACCATATAAAACAAGTATATAAGCACTAAAAATGATTGTTTCTGAGCAATAAAACCAGGGAGTAGAGAAGGGTAAGTTTTCTGTTTTTTTTTTTTAATGGTCATGGGTCCTTTGGTACTCTTTGACAGTGGATATATAACATTACTTTGATGAAACTAAACTAAAATAAAATGTATCTCATCAGAAGAGAAAGTCTCACAGTTCAAAATGATCAAGGGGCATAAAATGCTAAAACACTGATGCTTTCTGAAAACTCTTCAGAAGGACAGGGAATAAATAATTCCTACATGTAACACTATGACATCAAAATGAAAATCCCTTTTTGAAAAGCTGTAAGATCAAATGAATATTTGGGCTTTGTTACAAAATCTCATGTAAATTACACATTTAACTAAATGGCCCACTTTTAATCCTAAAATTGATAAATCAATAATTTCTAATAATATTAAAAGACATATGAAAATAAAATTTTCCATTTTTTCAAAGAAATGTGAAAACTATACTGATATATGTTAAATATTTCTTCTGTCAACATTTTTCAAAGGTTTTCATTACAATTGGCTATTTCAATGGACTGTCAACACTTTTATTTATTTTTTTTAATATTTCTATACATTTTCTTTTAGTCTTTATTTTTTCTCCTGCAGTTAAAAATTATAATCATGCTGTGTATACAGTTTTGCATCTTGTTTTTACAACAGTATTATAAGCATGTTAGTGTTATTAGTATTCTTTATAACAATCATTTTAGAAATCAGATTTTTATTCCTGAATTGAAACAAGGATGAATTTCCCATAAAATCAGATACAAAGCAACAAGATCTACTTCTATTTACCATATTCCAAATCTTAAGTCACAATTTTCTAGTTCAAAATAATGGAGAACCTAATTTGTCAAAGATAATTTGTCCAAAAAATTAAGAAGTGAATCTCTTGAAGAAAGACTCTTGAGAGGCCCTTGGACTGCAAGGAGACCAAACCAGTCAATCCTAAAGGAAATCAACCCTGACTCTTCATTGGAAGGACTGATGCTGAAGCTAAAGCTCCAGTACTTTGGCCACCTGATGTGAAAAGCTGACTCATTAGAAAAGACCCTGATGCTGGGGAGATTGAAGGCAGGAGGAGAAGGGGGTGACAGAGGATGAGATGGTTGGATGGCATCACCGACTCAATGAACATGAGTTCGAGCAAACCCAGGGAGATGGTGATGGATAGGGAATCCTGGTGTGCTGCAGTCCATGGGTTCTCAAAGAGTTGGACACGACTTAGCGTCTAAACAAGAACAATTACTATACATAAAATAAACAAGAAGATCCCACTATATACCACAGAAAACTATATTCAATATCCTGTAATAAATCATAATGGAGAATATGAAAAAGAATACATATATAACTGAATCACCTTGTTGTACACTAGAAACTAACATAACACTGTAAATCAACTATACTTCAATTAAAAAATAAAAGTCATTGCCAAAAAAAAAAGAAAGATACCAGAATTTCACTGTAAATGGTGAAAAAAAATTGTAATTTTTGTCTTCACAAGGGGCATTTAAAATTATGAACACATTTTTTTATATTATAGCAAAATTTAAATTGTAATTTTGCATTTCTTCTTCAAAGAAAATAATCAAATTTTGAACTTACTCATTGGTGTATTCACAATTACTCATTGTATGTATTCCTGACTTTGTAGCAGGATTGTATAGTGGATCATTTTTGTGATTAGAGAGTGTTTTCAGTCTTGCCAGGGCCTGTTTTATTCATTTGATTTTTTTTTTTAATTTAAATTTATTTATTTTAATTGGAGGCTAATTACTTTACAATACTGTATTGGTTTTGCCATTTTTAAAAGATGCTTCCATTAAGGCAGACTTTCTATATAGGAATGTTTTTTTTACTATTTTATTATTGAGTTTCTATGCTAAATTTTTGATAGAGAAATCAAAAGAAAGCCCATGTGCCCAGGATGGGTTAACCTAGGAAAACCTAGGTGCCTATAAATGGGGGCCTAGGAAAAACCTAGCTTAGGATGAAGAGAAAAAAATATGCTTAAATGTTTAATTTACAATAAATTGTAGATGACAGTTATCTCTCTTCATATCAGCACATGCATACACTACACACACACTCAGCAACTCAATAAAGGTAGACTTTGTCTTTCCTTGTTTCTCTTTTCTTGACATAAAATTGTCTTTGAAAAAGAAAGAGAATGAGTGTGAGGAAGTACATGTAGGCTTCAAAAGATAAAATGATTCCTCATTTTAAACTTTAGGGCAAAATCATCAAAGAAAACATTTATAATATTTTATTAAACTATAGTGAAAGTGTAGTAGTGTGTCAGCATTATATATGAAAATTACAAAAGTACTTTTTACTGAGGTATTCAGAAATATTGTGAAAGTAGGAAAATATCTGTTAAACTGTTACATTGGAAAGTACTTCAAAGGTACATGGCACTTTATGTATGACCTAGAGAAACAGATACTTTCTCTGGCAAAATACCAAAACTGATCGAAGTTAAAAAACAAAACAAAAAGACCAATTACATTAAAATGGCCTAGAAAAGTAAAGTGATACCTTAAAAAAAAAAAATAGGATTAGAATCTTTCACAACTGAGTTCCAGCCAAAATATATCTAAGAATTTAATGCTTATTATTTTAATAAATATTTGTTTAGCATTTTGCTGTCAGCCACTTGAGGTGATGGAAATGTTGCAGTGAAAAATTAATCAAGGATCCTTACTAATAAAACTTACATTTGAAATTATTCCATGGCAAGGAGAGAGGGCAGGAAATTTGAGAGATTCATATTTAATTTGCTGAATCCTACACACTTTTAATACCACAAAACCATAAACAGAGTGAAACAATGAATGAATATATTACTAGGAGGTTATTTTACATATGAAATATTACAGTATAAAAGATTGTTAAATATCAGAAATAATATATCATTATTTATTACAAAGAAAAATAATGACCCAATAAAAAGATCATGCTAATTGGTGATTAAAAGGTATTCCTAAAGTTGTGCAGTCATTTTTAAAGTAAAATGTGAATAGAAGGCTATAGGAGAAGCAGTTTAAATATCAAACATCTGTGGTGGATTCATTTCAATATTTGGCAAAACCAATACAATATTGTAAAGTTTAAAATAAAATAAAATTAAAAAAATAAAAAAATAAAAGTGAAAATACGGTTCAAAAAATTAATATTATGAACATCAGAGAGATTCACTTTTTGGTCATTACACTTAAGTATATTTCTGGGGTGTCTAGCAGATGGGCTAAAATAATCACTTAAAACATAATTCTACACCTGGAAAAATTTACTCCAATAAAAAAAAAAATAAAACCTGTTAGAATTAACAGCAGAACCTGAATGAGTGGATGGAGACATAATAATTAAGCAAAGTCCAAATTTTCCTCTTTATACTCATCAATAAACAGTGAGAAATAAAAATAGAAAATTTTATTCAAATAATGACTAGTATATATTATATTCTGCAGTAATCTTTAAAATTTATTTGTAAAATACTATATGCCACTAAACACTTTATCACTGGTAACTTATCCCCATTTTAGACTAATGTATGCTTTATTCTTAATTCTGTATTTCATATGAGATATATATGAGATTCATATGAGAGAATTATTATCCCAAACCACCCAATAAAGGTAAGTAATAATAATAAGTGAAAGTATGCTTCACACCACATATCAAGTTTATGATTAAGCATTAAAACCATATTAATTCATATTTAAATAGTTAAAGATAATCAGTAGGCCAGGCATGAAGGCCATACTAGAATTCCAGTTGTGATGTGATTTTCTTCATCCCTTACCCTTATAATACTCATAGAATTAATACCATCCTGGAAGATAGCTTTCTCAGAAGAAAAGGACAAGGAACCACTGCATTTGTTTGGTCTGAACAACTTAGAAGATAATTTTTACTTTATTTCTACTTATAGAAATTACAAAATGAAAATGTTCTATTCCACATAATATATTCTTGACAGAATGAAAGACAAAACACAGATTGAGAGAAAATATTTGCAAAATGCAGATCAGTTAAATTACTCAATTCAAAATAAAAACAGAAAACAGTTAAGAAATGAGCAAAAGACCTCAAAAGATGCTATATCAAAGATTTGTAAATGTCAACTAAGCATTTTATAAGTGTTTAACACCATTTGGCATTGTGAAAATGCAAATTACAACAAAAATGAGATATAACTACATACCAATTTGAATGTACAAATCAAAAACAAATGAACAGATAATGCCAATTTTGGAGAACATGCAGAACAACAGTGACATACATTTTTGGTGGGATGCAAAATGTTACAACCACTTTGGAAGACAGTTTATAGCAGTTTCCTACACAGCTAAGCATATTAGTGCTACAGAATCTAGCATTCATATTCCTAGGTATTACCCAACTGATTTGAAAATTTATCTCTACACAAACTTTGCACAAATGTTTATGGCAGTGTTATGCAAAACAAATACAAACGGGAAGCAAATAGGAAGGCTTTAATAGGTGAATGGATAAATAAGCTGTGGTAGATTCATACAGTGGTGTTCTCACAAGTAATATAAAGGCATGAGCTACCAAACCATACCAATATATGAGTGACTTCTAAATCTATTTTGCTAAATAAAAGAAGGCAGTCTGAAAAGGCTACCTACTACATGATTTCAACTGCACAACATTTTGGAAAAGGCAAAGCTATGGAGACAAAACGTGGTTGCTGGGAGTTTGGGGAAGGAAGGACAGGATGAATAGGTGGAACATCACAGGTGTTATGATACTTAGTCTACTTGGGCTGGTAAAACTTACCTTAGATTGGATGATTTAAACAACAAACATTTATTGTTCACAGTGCTGAAGGGTGGAAGTCTGAGATCAGGATGAGGGCATGGTTGGGTTTTGGTGAGGACACTCTGTTTATATCCTCACACAGCTACCCTTAGTGTAGGCAGGGGGGGAGAGAGAGAGAGATGGAGAGAAAGACTGGAGGTCGTGACGGGGTTGCGGGGTGGGGGAGTGGTTGTGGGCAAGGCTGGAAATTTTTGCCCTCTTTTTATAAGGGCATTAAGCCTATCATGAAGTCCCCACACTCATGACACTTAACCCTCCCAAAGGCCCCACTTTTAAATGCTATCACATGAGGGGTTAAGACTTCAAAATATAGAATTTTGAGGGGACACCATCCATGTCAATACTCTAATAGTGACTACGTGGCATTAAAAATCAATCAAAACCATAACCTGTAAAAATGAACTATAATATAAACTATGCTATTTAGTTAATAATGTGTCACTATTGGTTTGTTAACAAATATTGGTTTGTTAACAAATATATCATACCAAGGCAAGACATTCATTACAAGAAAAACAACGTATGTTGGGAGATTTGGTAGGGGACAGAGGGAATACTGGAACTCTCTGTAGAGTCCACTCAATTTTTCCATAAGCCTAAAACAAATTTTAAAAAACAGAATTTTGCCCTTAGCTATTTGGGGAATTATGAGAAACAATTTTGAGTAAGTCTATTGACTTTTGTAGAGTTTTATGTTTGGAAAAGAATAGCACTAGCATAGACTGTAAAAACCATCAAAAATATTATATTGATTAAAGAATTCAAGAATTATGTTAATATTAAAATATTCAAATGCTGTCTTTGGAGGAATTTCATCGACCACCAGTTCTTGGGCAAGAAAAAATAAACAATGTACAGCCATCAGTTGTGAAATATAACTGGAAATGATAATTAGTACCTTCAAATTGTATATAATTTGACAAGCACCTTCAATCATTGACTTCTTTACAATGATAATCTGCATATATGTGAAGGAGTATGCTCTTGAGCTGGGGGTAGGGTGGTGTTAGAAACAAGTTTGCACCGAACTGAAAAATGACAGATTTCTTATTTTAATAGTTATGTGAAACTGAATTTTTTTTTTTAATAAAAGTCATTTCTTTGAAACTAACATCCAAATTCCTTTAAAAACTGTAAAATGTGGATCTAGTGGCATTCTAGATGCCTTGGCTAAGCAAAACTTCTCACCTCAGTTGACTTTGAGAAGTTGTTTCCCCTCCCCCCCACCCCGTTGAATTCTTTGTTCACTCATTCTCTTTGGAAATGGCACCATGGGGTATTTGTGCTGTTCCCCAGACATTCTCAACTTTCTTTCTCCTAAGTGTATGGTAGGATTTCTCCTATCTGTGACTTTTGAAGTTTGTAACAGCAGTGTTTCTTCCTTTGGCAAATAGAACATGATTGGCAATGATACATGGTATGTCCCAGAAGAGATTTTAGAAGCCAGATTGTGGTTTGTTTATTCTGTCTTCTGCCTCAGCAGTCATGCAAACACTGAGGTGTAGCCTCCTTAACCTTCATCCTTGACTCAGAATAAGGTAGAGCAAAGTGTTCCAGAAATAAATCTGTAAAACTAGTACTATTGCTATTATTATAAACTATAATATCTGAAGAACTTTTAATGTAACAAATTATCTATTCTGACTGATGCACGCTAGTAATTAGAGCAGCCATTTGGACTTTTAACTCCATCTTTGTATTAATCAACTGGAAGAAAACATTTTGCTTGATCTAATAAAATTTGAGAGAGCTTCAGGATAAAATTTGTGAAGAAAGAAAAACATTCTGTTTTGTTCCCCACAAACTTTTTAATTTGGTCTTTTTTAAGATTCTTTACTCAACTTTAACCCAGTAAATTATTAAATCTTTCTTTTCCAAACTTGAAAAATTGTACCTCCAATTGATTATAATTATAATCTTCTTGCTAAAGGGTAAAGTTTAAAATTTTTGGCTAACAGAAGAACTCTGGTCTATTAACCAGTCAGGCTGAAGTATATTCTACATTACCTGCCCATTTATTAGGAGAGAGTAATTATAGATATAGATAATAATATACACATAAATAGTAACAAAATTTCTATTCAAGTACTATGCAAGTACTTTCCCACTATGATTTTTTAAGAACTTATAGTCTATATTATGACCACTGTTTACCAATTCTAATGTTACACATTTTATGAAGTTAGTTCATTGCTTAACTCCTTTTGTTCTCAGCTTCTTCATCTGTAAATAGTTCATCAAGGCATCTTATACAGACATGTTGTCACCATGTTTACACCATGGGGTTTTGTATTTAATAAAGGAACAAAACATATATTACTTTACTATTTATCTTTTTGGAAATCATGAAATCTGTTTCTGTGTGGTCTCTGTCAACAGTATTCAATATCAACTAAAAAAAAAAAAACAAACAATTTTTGAATTTAGGAGGCAGCAGGATCAAGATGGCAGAGCAGGAAGATCTTGAGCTCACCCCCCACCATAAACACATCAAAACTACAAATACATACAGAGCAACTCTCGCTGAAAGCGATCTGTAGACTAGAACAATGGCTCTTATACAACAAAAGCCACAAAGAATTACACAGAATCTGGTAGGAAGGAAGGAGAAATGATCTAGATATGACCTATACCCCTAGAAGATAACCCATAAGAAGAGGGGAATATCAGAGAGTAGGGGGTCCCCCCTAATAACAAAGGGTTTGAGACCCACCTTGGCCCTGGGGTCCAATACTGAGGAAGATGCTCCCCTTCACTTTAGGTCATTTCACAACCAGTGGCACATATCAGACAGATGAAAGAAACCGAGACTCAGCTCTTGAGAATGCACATAGATTTGCTTGCTCCAAGTTGCAGGACAGAAGCAGCCAATGGAAAACTTTCTGGTGCTCAAGTCAGTCTGGCATCACCACCCTAGTGTGCACCCCAGGACACACTAGGATCCTGCTCCAGTCCCACCTGCTCTATCACTGCTCCTTGCTAATGCAGAGGCCAACATTGTCAACACATTCACACACTAGAGCACCAGCTCTAGCTCCAGCCTTGTCCCTTTCTGTTTCTGTCCAAAGAGGAACCCAGAACTAACACACTCAGTAGTGCATATCCAACCCTTGGGCCCAGACTCTACCTCTAACCAAGGTACACAAACCCAAAAGAAGAACCAACTCAATCGTACAGCTCCAAAACCAGAGGCCCTGGCCATGCTCCAACCAAGGCAGAAACTACCATCATGCTGGGGAGAAGCCCAACTCTCTCAGGGCTCCTGCTCCAGCCCCTCAGGCCCATTACCCAATAGTGCTGCAACCACCTCTATCCCCAGGAGAAACCCCAGCTAGCTCCTGACTCTAGTTTTAGCCCCTTCAACTCCCAGTCTTACTTTCTACCAAGGCAGTGGCTGCCATTATACCCTGGGGGAAGATGCAGCCTCTGCAAACTTCAGATGCAACTCATCCACCAAAGCTACTGGGCATACACAGATTGCATAGGGATATTCTCAAACAAAACTTTTAAGACCAGGTATCTGTTTTACCAAAATTCACAGAAGCCAAGAAGGTCAAACAAAGAAAACCGAGGAATATGTTTCAAATAAAAGAACAACATAAAACCTGGGTGGGGGTGGTGTTGGGGGGAACACTAATGAAATTGAGATAACTTACCTGGATAAAAAGTTCAAGTCAACAATAAAAAAATGCTAACTGAACTCTGGAAAAGAATAGAAGAACACAGCAAGAACTTCAACACAGAAGTAGAAAATATAAAAAAGAACCAATCATAGCTGAATAATACAATAACTGAAATGAAAAATATACTAGAAGGAATTAAGAGTGGATTAAGTGATACAAAAGAATGTATATGTAACCTGGAAGATAGAATAGTGGAAATCACCCAAACAGAATAGAAAAAGATTTTTTTTAATGAGAATTTAAGGGACCTGAGGGACTACATTAAGCATATTAACATTATAGGGGTCTCAGAAAAAAGAAGAGGGAAGGGACAGAAAACTTACTTTGAATAATAATGACTGAAAACTTCCCTAACACGGGGAAGGAAAAAAACATACAGGTACAGGAAGCACAGAGCGTTCTAAACAAAATGAACCCCAAAAGATCCAAAATAAGATATAGAATGTCAAAATTTAAAGATAAATAGAGACTTCTAAAGGTAGCAAGAGAAAAACAAAAGTCATATACAAGGGAAACCCCAGAAGGCTATGAAGTGATTTTTCAGCAAAACACTTTGCAGGCCAGAAGGCAATGGCATGATGTATTTAAAGTGCTGAAAGGGGGAAAAAAAAAAGAACAACAACACTCTACCTAGCAAGGTTATGATTTAGAATTTAAGGAGAGATGAAGTTTTCCAGAGAAGCAAAAACCAAGTTATCACTATATTTTATCAGAAATATTCAAATATCTTCTTTAATTGAAAAATAAAAGGTGATAACAAAATACTGATAAGGGCAATTATATAGTAAAAGCAGTGAATCAGCCATTGACAAAAGCTAGTATGAAAGCTAAAAGAAATTGTAAAACCTACTATAATTACAATAAATAGATAAGGAATATATATGAGTATGTAAAATATGGCATCAGAAATGCAAAACATGGAGAGGAAATAAAAACTGTAGATCTTGAGAATGTGTTCAGATGGCCACAATGTGTTAAATGGCCATCAGTTTAAGACAAGTATATGCTGCTGCTGCTGCTAAGTTGCGTCTGTCGTGTCTGACTCTGTGAGACCCCATAGACCGAAGCCCACCAGGCTCCCCCATCCCTGGGATTCTCCAGGCAAGAACACTATATAGTTCACCATATATAAACTTCATGGTAACCCAACAAATCAAAAACCTACAATAAATATACAAATAATAAAAATAAAAGCACCCAAGTATAAGAAGTTTTAGCCACAGCACTCAGAGCAGAAAAAGAAATGATAGGAATCCAAATTAGAAAAGAAGTAAAATTCTCACTGTTTACAGATGACATGATCTTCTACATAAAAACCCCTAAAGATTCTACCAGAAAATTAATAGAGCTTATCAATGAATATAGTAAAGTTGCAGGATATAAAATCAACACACAGAAATCCCTTGCATTCCTATACATTAATAATGAGAAAATAGAGAAATTAAGGAAACAATTCCATTCACCATTGCAATGAAAAAAATAAAATACTTAGGAATATATCTACCTAAGAAACAAAAGACCTATATATAGAAAACTATAAAACACTGTGAAAGAAATCAAAGAGGACACAAATAGATGGAGAAATATTCTGTCTTCATGGATTGGAAGAATCAATATAGTGAAAATGAGTATACTACCCAAAGCAATTTTTAGATTCAATGTAATCCCTATCAAGATACCAACAGTACTTTTCACAGAACTAGAACAAATAATTTCACAATTTATATGGAAATACAAAAACCCTCGGATAGCCAAAGTAATCTTGAGAAAGAAGAATGGAACTGGAAGAATCAACCTGCCTGACGTCAGGCTCTACTACAAAGCCACAGTCATCAAGACAGTATAGTACTGGCACAAAGACAGAAACATAGATCAATGGAACAAAATAGAAAGCCTAGAGATAAATCCACGCACCTATGGACACTTTATCTTTGACAAAGGAGGCAAGAATATACAATGGAGAAAAGACAATCTCTTTAACAAGTGGTGCTGGGAAAACTGGTCAACCACTTGTAAAAGAATGAAACTAGAACACTTTCTAACACCATACACAAAAATAAACTCAAAATGGATTAAAGATCTGAACGTAAGACCAGACACTATAAAACTCCTAGAGGAAAACATAGGCAAAACACTCTCTGACATACATCACAGCAGGATCCTCTATGACCCACCTCCCAGAATATTGGAAATAAAAGCAAAATAAACAAATGGGACTTAATTAAAATTAAAAGCTTCTGCACAACAAAAGAAACTATAAGCAAGGTGAAAAGACAGCCTTCAGAATGGGAGAAAATAATAGCAAATGAAGCAACTGACAAAGAATTAACCTCAAAAATATGCAAGCAACTCCTGCAGCTCAATTCCAGAAAAATAAACATTCCAATCAGAAAGTGGGCCAAAGAACTAAACAGACATTTCTCCAAAGAAGACATACAGATGGCTAACAAACACATGAAAAAATGCTCAACATCACTCATTATCAGAGAAATCCAAATTCAAACCACAATGAGGTACCATTTCACACCAGTCAGAATGGCTGTTATCCAAAAGTCTACAAGCAATAAATGCTGGAGAGGGTGTGGCAAAAAGGGAACACTTTTACACTGTTGGTGGGAATGCAAACTAATACAGCCACTATGGAGAATAGTGTGGAGATTCCTTAAAACACTGGAAATAGAACTGCCATATGAGACAGCAATCCCACTGCTGGGGATACACACTGAGGAAACCAGAATTGAAAGAGACATGTGTACCCCAATGTTCATCGCAGCACTGTTTATAATAGCCAGGACATGGAAGCAACCTAGATGTCCATCAGCAGATGAATGGATAAGAAAGTGGTGGTCCATATACACAATGGAGTACTACTTGGCCATTAAAAAGAATACATTTGAATCAGTTCTAGTGAGGTGGATGAAACGAGCCTATTATACAGAGTGAAGTAAGCCAGGAAGAAAAACACCAATACAGAATACTAGCACATATATATGGAATTTGGAAAGATGGTAATGATAACCCTGTATGCGAGACAGCAAAAGAGACACAGATGTATAAAATAGTATTTTGGACTCTGTGGGAGAGGGCAAGAGTGGGATGACTTGGGAAAATGGCATTAAAACATTTATATTATCATATGTGTAACGAATCGCCAGTCCAGGTTTAATGCATGAGACAGGGTGCTCAGGACTGATGCACTGGGATGACCCTGAGGGATGGGATGGGGAGTAAAGTGGGAGGGGGTTCAGGATGGGGAACACATGTACACCCATGGTGGATTCATGTCAATGTATGGGAAAACCAGTATAATATTGTAAAGTAATTGGCCTCCAATTAAAACAAAATTTTTTTAAATAAAAACAACATCAGTGTCTCTTTTGCTGTCTCATGTACAGGGTTATCGTTACCATCTTTCTAAATTCCATATATATGCGTTAGTATACTCTATTGGTGTTTTTCTTTCTGGCTTACTTCACTCTGTGTAATAGGCTCCAGTTTCATCCACCTCATTAGAACTGATTCAAATGTATTCTTTTTAATGTCTGAGTAATACTCCATTGTGTATATGTACCACAGCTTTCTTATCCATTCATCTGCTGATGGACATCTAGGTTGCTTCCATGTCCCGGCTATTATAAACAGTGCTGCGATGAACATTGGGGTACATGTGTCTCTTTCCCTTCTGGTTTCCTCAGTGTGTATGCCCAGCAGTGGGATTGCTGGATCATAAGGCAGTTCTATTTCCAGTTTTTTAAGGAATCTCCACACTGTTCCCCATAGTGGCTGTACTAGTTTGCATTCCCACCAACAGTGTAAGAGGGTTCCCTTTTCTCCACACCCTCTCCAGCATTTATTATTTGTAGACTTTTGGATCGCAGCCATTCTGACTGGTGTGAAATGGTATCTCTGTATACGAGACAGCAAAAGAGACACTGATGTATAGAACAGTCTTATGGACTCTGTGGGAGAGGGAGAGTGTGGGAAGATTTGGGAGAATGGCATTGAAACACGTGAAACATCATGTATGAAACGAGATGCCAGTCCAGGTTCAATGCACGATGCTGATGCTGGATGCTTGGGGCTGGTGCACTGGGACGACCCAGAGGGATGGTGTGGGGAGGGAGGAGGGAGGAGGGTTCAGGATGGGGAACACATGTATACTAATTAAATAATTTTCTATTAAAGAAAGAAAAAAAAAAAAAAAAAAAAACAGCCAGAAAACAAGTAACAAAATGGAAATAAAAACCTGCCCATCAATAATCACTTTAAAAGTCCATGTACTAAATGCTCCAATCAAAAGACATAGGGCGGCAGATTGGATAAAAAATATAAAGATCCATCTACATGCTCCCTAGAAGAGACTCACTTCAGAGCTAAGACACACAGAGATTGAAAGAGAGGGAATGGAAAAGATATTTCATGCAAATAGAAGTGACAAGGAAGAAAGGTTAGCAATACTCATATTAGACAAGCTAAACTTTAAAATAAAGTTTATAATCAAAGAATATAAAGGACATTATAATGATTAAAGGGTCAATTCAAGAAGAGTGTATAACATTTATAAACATATGCACTTGTTATAAAGCACCTAAATATGTAAAGCACATATTAACAGACATAAAGGAGAAATTGACAGTAATCCAACAATAAGTATGGCTGTTTAAAATACTGTATCAATGGATTGATCATCTATACCAAAGACCAGTAAGGAAACATGGTCCTAAATGACACAACAGGCCAGATGTACTTAATATAGGTCTATAGGACATTCCATCTAAAAACAACAGAATATGCATTCTTTTCAACTTTTCAAGTGCCCATGAACTTTCTCCAGGATAGACCACCTGCTAAGCCACTAAACAAGTCTCAGTAAATTTAAGAAGACTGAACTAATGTCAAGCATCTTTTCTTACCACAGTGGTATGAAGCTAGAAATCAAATACAGTAATACAAATGGGGAAAAAAACACAAATGTGGAAACTAAACAATCTGCACATAAACCAATGAGCCAAAGAGGATATCACAGAGGAAGTCAGAAAATATGTTGACCCAAAATGGAAAATATAAACAATTTTCCAAAATAGATCAGATCAGATCAGATCAGGCACTCAGTCGTGTCTGAATCTTTGCGACCCCATGAATCGCAGCACGCCAGGCCTCGCTGTCCATCACCAACTCCTGGAGTTCACTCAGACTCACGTCCATCAACTCAGTGATGCCATCCAGCCATCTCATCCTCTGTCATCCCCTTCTCCTCCTGTCCCCAATCCCTCCCAGCATCAGAGTCTTTTCCAATGAGTCAACTCTTCGCATGAGGTGGCCAAAGTACTGGAGTTTCAGCTTTAGCATCATTCCTTCCAAAGAAATCCCAGGGCTGATCTCCTTCAGAATGGACTGGTTGCATCTCCTTGCAGTCCAAGGGACTTTCAAGAGTCTTCTCCAACACCATAGTTCAAAAGCATCAATTCTTCGGCGCTCAGCCTTCTTCACAGTCCAACTCTCACATCCATACATGACCACAGGAAAAACCATAGCCTTGATTAGACGAACCTTTGTTGGCAAAATAATGTATCTGCTTTTGAACATGCTATCTAGGTTGGTCATAACTTTCCTTCCAAGGAGTAAGCGTCTTTTAATTTCATGGCTGCAGTCACCATCTGCAGTGATTTTGGAGCCCAGAAAAATAAAGTTTGATGCTGTTTCCACTGTTTCCCCATCTATTTCCCATGAAGTGGTGGGACCAGATGCCATGATCTTTGTTTTCTGAATGTTGAGCTTTAAGCCAACTTTTGCACTCTCCACTTTCACTTTCATCAAGAGGCTTTTTAGTTCCTCTTCACTTTCTGCCATAAAGGTGGTGTCATCTGCATATTTGAGGTTATTCATATTTCTCCCAGCAATCTTGATTCCAGGTTGTGTTTCTTCCAGTCCAGCGTTTCTCATGATGTACTCTGCATATAAGTTAAATAAACAGGGTGACAATATACAGCCTTGATGAACTCCTTTTCCTATTTGGAACCATTCTGTTGTTCCATGTCCAGTTCTAACTGTTGCTTCCTGACCTAAATACAAATTTCTCAAGAGGTAGATCAGGTGGTCTGATATTCCCATCTCTTTCAGAATTTTCCACAGTTTATTGTGATCCACACAGGCAAAGGCTTTGGCATAGTCAATAAAGCAGAAATGGATGTTTTTCTGGAACTCTCTTGCTTTTTCTATGATCCAAAAATATATTGCATACAGCAAATGTTCTAAGATATGTTTATAGCACTATAAGTCTACCTCAAGAAATAAGAAAAATCTCAAAGAAGCAACCTAACTTTTCACCTAAATGAATTACAAGGGGGAAAAAAGTGCAAATAAATAGTATAGATACCAAAAAATAACAGAAAAGATTAACAAAACTGATTCATTGAAAAGCTGATTCTTTGAAAAGATAAATTTGATAAACCTTTAGCCAGAATCAAGAAAAAAGAGAATTCAAATAAAGAAGATTTGAAAGTGAAAATGTTGAAACTGATATCACAAAAATATAAGCAATTATAAGAAATTTGAACAGTTATATTGCAACAAAATGGACAGCATAGAAGAAATGGATAAAATACTAGAAATATGTGACTTTCCAAGACTGAATCAAGAAAAAACACTTAATTTGATGAGATCAATTGCTAGTATTGACATGGAGTCAGTAATCAGCTCCCAATAAACTAAAGTCCAGGGCTAGATGGCTCCACAAGGTAATTCTATCAAATATTTAAAGAAGAGTTGATACCTATTCTTCTCAAACTATTCCAAAAAATTGAAGAGCAGGGAACACTCCCAAACTCACTCTGAAAAACACCACACACACAAAAAAAATTACAGGCTAATATCAGTGATAAACAAAGATGCAAAATATTATCAAACTAAATCCAACAATATATTAAAATGATCATGCATGATGATCGAGTACAGTTTATTTGAGTGATACAAAGATGACTTAATATCCCCAAATCAATCAGCATGATAGATCACATTAAGAATGAGGAATAAAAATTATATGGTCATCTCAATATATGCAGAAAAAGCATTTGACAAATATCAACATCCATTCATAAAAATTCTCAACAAAGTGGGTGTAAAGGACACATATTTCAACACAACAAAGGCTGTATATGATAAACCCACTGCTAATATCTCAAGAGTGAAAAACTGGAAGGTTTTTCTCTAAGATTAAAAAATAAAACGATGCCTACTTTTACCATTTCTACTTAACATAGTATTGGAAATCCTAACCACTATAATCAGAAAAAAAATAAATAAATAAAATGCATTCAAATTGAAAGGAAGAAATAAAACTGTCAGTATTTGCAAATGATGTGATATTATATAGAAAACCCTAATGACTCTTCCATAAATCTCTTAGTGCTAACAAAGTAATTCATTATAGTTGTAGGATTCAAGATTAATATAGATAAATTTGTAGCTTTTCTATATAGTATAATTAAAATATCAGAAAGAGAAAAAAGAAAAAAAAAAAACCCCTCCTATTTAAGGATCTCATCAAAAAGAATAAACTATCTAGGAATGCATTTAACCAAGAAGGTAAAAGATCTATATTCTGAAAACTATAAAACATTGGTGAAAGAAATTGAAGCTCACACAAAGAAATGGAAAGATATTTCTTGCTCATAGATTGGAAGAATTGTTTAAATGTCCATACTTCCCCAAGCAATCTACAAATTTAATGTAATCCCTATCAAAATATCCATAACTTTTTCACAGTGCTAGAACAAATACTCAAGTTTGTCAGGAAACACAAAATATCCTGAATAACCAAAGCAATGTTGAGAGTAAGAATAAAGTGAGTGGTATCATGCTCCCAGACTTCAGACTATACAACAAAGCTTCCGTAATAAAAAGAGAACAGTGCTGGCAAAAAAAAAAAAAAGACACATAGATCAATGGAACAGAATATATAAAGCAGAAATAAGCCCATGAACATATGGTCAATTAATCTAGATCAAAGGAGGCAAGAATATACAATGAGGGAAAGACAGTCTCTTCAAAAATTGGGTCTAGAAAAGCCAGAAAACTACATATAAAAGAATGAACTAAAAATATTTTCTCAAGCCACATACAAAAATAAACCTAAAATGGATTAAAAACCATTAAAATCTAAAACCTGAAACAATAAAACTCCTAGAAGAAAACATAGGCAGTACACTCTTTTGCATAAGTCTTAGCAATATTTTTTTCCATTTTCTTCAGGCAAGGGAAATAAGAGCAAAAATAAACAAATGGGTGTAATGTGTAATAAAACTTAAAAAAAAATTGCACATTAGGGAAACCATCAACTAAATGAAAAGGCAACCTACTGATTGGGAGAAGATTTCTGCAAGTGTTATATCTAATAGGGGTAAATATCCAAAATATATAAAGAACTCATACAATTCATTATAAAAAATATTAAAAATGGGTATAAGATCTGAATAAGCATTTTTCTCAAAAGACAAAAAGATAGCCAACAGGCATCGAAAAAGATGCTGAATACTACTAATCATCAGACAAATACAAATGAGAGGTTACTTCACACCTGTCAAAATCGCTATTGTCAGAAAGACAGGAAATAATTGGTGCCAAGGATGTGGAGAAAAGAGAACACTATCATACTGTTGGTGGGAGCATAAATCAGTACAGCACAATGAAAATAGTATGTAGTTTCCTCAAAAACTGAAAATAGAACTATCATATGATCCTGCATATCCACTCCTGGGTATATATCCAAAGAAAACAAAAACACCAATTGAAATACATATGCACAAACTAATGTTTATAGTGTATGATTTATGACAGCCAAGATATGTAAACAACCTAAAAGTTCATCAGATGAATCAACAAAGACGTGTTATATGACTGTTATATACAGACATTCACATATTGGAATATTACTCAGCCCTAGAAAAAGAACAAAATCTTGCCATTTGCAACAATCAGATGGATCTGTAAAGTTTTATGCTTAGAGAAATAAGTCAGATAAAGAAAGATGAATACAGTATATTTTCACTTATATGTTGAATATAAAATATAAAAAATAAAATGAACAGACTCACTCATACAAAGAACACATTAAGACAGGAAAAGGTCAATTTTCATTCCAATCCCAAACAAAGACAATGCCAAAGAATGTTCAAACTACTGCACAATTGCACTCATCTCACAAGCTAGCAAAGTGAAGCTCAAAATTCTCCAAGCCAGGCTTCAATAGAACGTGAACTGTGAACTTCCAGATGTTCAAGCTGGATTTAAAAAAAGGCAGAGGAAACAGAGATCAAATTGCTGACATCTGTTGGATCATCAAAAAAGCAAGAGAGTTCCAGAAAAACATCTACTTCAGCTTTATTGACTACACTAAACAAACTGTGGAAAATTCTTCAAGACATGGGAACACCAGATCACCTTACCTGACTCCTGAGAAATCTGTGTGCAGGTCAGGAAGCAACAGTTGGAACTCGACATTGGAACAACAGATTGATTCCAAACTGGGAAAGGAGCACCTCTAGGCTGTATTGTCACCCTGCTTATTTAACTTATATGCAGAGTACACCATCAGAAATACCAGGCTGGATGAAGCACAAGCTGAAATCAAGATAGCCAGGAGAAATATCAATAACCTCAGTTAGGCAGATGACACCACCCTCATTACAGAAAGTAAAGAACTAAAGAGCCTCTTGATGAAAGTGAAAAAGGAGAGTGAAAATGTTGGATTAAAACTCAACATTCAGAAAACTAAGATCATGGCATCTGGTCCCATCACTTCATTGCAAATAGACAGGGAAACAGAGAAACAGTGAGAGGCTTTATTTTGGGGGGCTCCAAAATCACTGCAGATGGTGACTGAAGCCATTAAATTAAAAGACGCTTGCTGCTTGGAAGAAAAGCTATGATCAACCTAGACAGTATATTAAAAAGCAGAGACATTACTTGGCCTACAAAGGTCCATCCAGTCAAAGCTATGGTTTTTCCTGTAGTTATGTGTGGATGTGAGAGTTGGACTATAAAGAAAGCTGAGCACCAAAAAATGGATGCTTTTGAACTGTTGCGTTGGAGAAGACTCTTGAGAGTCCCTTGAGTGCAAGGAGATCCAACCAGTTCATCCTAAAGGAAATCAGTCCTGAATATTCATTGGAAGGACTGATGCTGAAGCTGAAACTTCAATACTCTGGCCCCATGATATGAAGAATTGACTCACTGGAAAAGACCCTGATGCTGGGAAAGATCGAAGGCAGGAGGAGAAGTGGATGACAGAGGATGAGATGGTTGGATGGCATCACTGACTCGATGGACATGAATTTGAGCAAGCTCTGGGATTTGGTGATGGAAAGGGAAGCCTGACATGCAGTCCATGGGGCCACAAAGAGTCGGACAGGACTGAGCAACTGAACTGAATTGAAGAGAGAGATAAGGGTGGGACAAAATAGGAGAAGGGGATTAATAGTTACAAACAACTAGGCATAAAATAAGATACAAGAATGTAATTATAGCATAGGAAATATAGTGAAAATTTTATAACAACTTTATATGAAGTATAATCTATTAAAATATCAAATCAGTACATTGGACCCTTGAAACTAATATAATATTGTAAATAAAATACACTTCAATGAAAAAAGGGCTTCCCTGCTTGCTCAGACGGTAAAGCGTCTGCCTGCAATGTGGGAGATCCGGGTTCGATTCCTGGGTCGGGAAGATCCCCTGGAGAAGGAAATGGCAATCCACTCCAGCACTCTTGCCTGGAAAATCCCATGGACGGAGGAGCCTGATAGGCTACAGTCCATGGGGTCGCAAAGAGTCGGACACAACTGAGCGACTTCACTTTCAATTAAAAAAGAGTAAAGAACAACTTGCCTGTAATACCATCACTCATAGAAACCATATTTCAGATGTCAGGTTCAAAACTCTTCTATGCATTGAATATACACTACGAAGACACTGCAGTGTTGAATATTTTTGCAAAAAAATCTTCCAAAGTGAATAAAACCCCCTGATTAATATACCTTTCAGTTGGTGGTGGTTGTTCAGTTGCTCAGTTGTGTCTGACTCTGCAACCCCATGGACTGCAGCACACCAGGTGTCGATTGTTAAAATCCCTTTAAATAACTAATGAACACTATGCCTCTGTTGAAGAATTAGGTATATTTTATTTGAATTATCATAAATAATGTTTTGAATAATTTAAAGAAACAAATGTTCTATTTGGAGATGGCTAATTAGAAGGATTTAATGTAAAGTACTGGAGAAGGAAATGGCAACCCATTCCAGTATTCTTGCCTGGAGAATCCCATGGACAGAGGAGCCTGGTGGGCTACAATCCACGGGGTTGCAAAGAGTTGGACACGACTGAGTGTCTTAACTTTCAACTTTCAATGTAAAGTACAGAGAATATGGCAAATGTTTTATAATAACAATACTGAATATAAGATCAGCCCTGGGATTTCTTGGGAAGGAATGATGCTAAAGCTGAAGCTCCAGTACTTTGGCCACCTCATGCGAAGAGTTGACTCATTGGAAAAGACTCTGATGCTGGGAGGGATTGGGGGCAGGAGGAGAAGGGGACAACAGAGGATGAGATGGCTGGATGGCATCACTGACTCGATGGACGTAAGTCTGAGTGAACTCCAGGAGTTGGTGATGGACAGGGAGGCCTGGCGTGCTGCGATTCATGGGGTTGCAAAGAGTCGGACACGACTGAGCGACTGATCTGATCTGATCTGATAAAAATTTTGAATCACAAAATTGTGCACTTGAAATGAATATAGTAAATCAACTATACTTCAGTAAAAAATAAAATTGTTAATTCACCTTTTAAAACACTGGGAAAAAATAACCCTCAGAATTAATGGAATATAACATTCTGGTATCAATGGGCTGATGTTTGCTGCTTGATAAATATTTTTTGAATAAATGGATGAGCAGTGAATTATTTTATTCAGAAAATATGTATTGAGGATCTATACTCATGCCAGAGATAGAAGTCACAAACTAGAACAGAACAAGAAAGTTAGCCAGGGGCCCACTCACTGCAGAGGCCTGGTTTGATACTGCTGGCAAGCACATAGAACTGACTTATTTCATATTAACAGGTCTAAACTTTCTCTGGTCTGTAAGTAACCTAAGAGGGTTTTACTCTGTAAAAACTTTTAATTTGTGAATTTCAAGACATTTTAATACAACACTACTAGTTCAACATAGAATAAATCTAGGTACAGAGAAGTTATGTGACTAACCTGGGGCTCCATGAAGACTCAGTAACTCTCAGAAATATAAAACTTTAGGAGTTCAAAACCCAAGAGCCTTTTCAAGGATATTCCTGACTAAATACAGTTATATCCTGATAAAACAAAACCTTCAGAGAAGAAATATTTTCAACCCCTATGTGCTAGATGAAAAAAGATCAAGTGTCAGAATATAGTCAACACATTGGTATTTTAGACCTGAATGGTTACAATACTAATTTAGTAAGTGCTTTTCTAGAGAACTACATTAGTTAAAACACCCTAGAGAAAGACTTACCCTCAGAAAGTAATTTATGTTTTTGACAGCCTCCTCCAATATGTTTATTCCAATGGGTTGGAATAAACCCATTTCTCTCACAAATGGTTTTGAGTTATACAAGTTACAGTTTTAACTGATGTTTTCTCTTAGTTTTTAAATCTATGAACTTAGAACTATAAAATACATGTCTCCTATACACGGAATTATCTTCATTAACTTGGAGAAAGTGCCAGACATGGTATTTCAGAATGCTTCTTAGGTAACACAGAAGTGTGATTCATAAAAAAAGAGCAAAAAGTAGTAATTTTATAGGGACTGCAGGTCAATTGGTTCACATAAACAGCATCCACTGAAAGCTAGATAAGAGCCAACACCCAGCAAAATTTAAATTTGCAAGGCAAATCTGAAAGATGTTGCCACACAAAATAAACACAAATACTCCCAGCATTGTTTAAAATTTGTCTCATTACTGTAGTAGTCATTTTCCAGTATATTTATTATTCCATCAGAAGTAATTGCTTCAAGGAATGTCATGATTTTGAACTACATACACTAGAATATAATCTTAACTTCTAAGGCACTGTATAGTTTTAATTAAATGTTCATCAAGCCACTCTATAAATTTGACTCCAAAGATGGTACAAACATATATTTTCCTGGCTATTAATGTTAAAACTAATTATAAAAAAAATACAATTTACTCAATAATTAATGATAAAAATTGGTCAATAGAAGGCACATTAAGGCTTTAAATAGAAGTAACTATAGATAATGCTGGTCTGATTAGAGAAAAATCAACAAGATGCTAGTTTATAAAACAATTAAATGAGATTCCTTCTATTTGGAAGAAGAAACAGTAGAGAATTCTCTATTTGAAATGATTTATGAGTATTAGCATTCTAAGCATGCATAGTAAAATGGTGATTAGTAATATCCGCTTGTTCTTTATCTAACATATTAAATTAAGCAGTTGTATAAGTTTTTAAATGTTGGGACTATTATTTTAATACTAAAGTTGATATCATTTTTATAATGTTGAAAAAAATAGATCCAGACTTTCATTATTCTAACAGAATTTTTCCAAATGAATGAAGAAAAAAAAAATCTCTGACTGAAATGTGTGGAACAAATGACAAAAAAAAAAAAAAAAAAATAGATGTGTGTGCATACACATTAGTTTTAAAAGCAAACCATGGCATTTCAAAAATAAAACAAGAGCAACATGTAGTCCAGGACTGTGTTAAATTCTCAAACTTTCTGACATTACTTCCTTTTAGAAGGTATGCCATTTATTTAGATACTTAGATTATATTCTTCATCTAACAGGATATATTTCATCACACATTATTTCATCACCTTTAAGGGTGATTTACTTGAACATTAATCAAGTTAGTGGGTCTTTGATCATCATTATCTTCATAATAATTATTACTCTCAACATTTATGAAGTACTTATTATGTGTTAAGTAGACAATGTGTTTTTTCCCTTAGCCCTTGACATCAGTTTACTTTTGTGTTGAATCACATCCATTTTTGTTTTAAACCTTTACTGTTTTTAAAGAATTTCAAGTTATTTTATCAATCATTTCAGGCAACATCAAATAAAATAAGTTATTGAAAAATTTTTTCTGTATATGATATCCAAAGAGAAAAGGTAAGCTGTAGCTTACTGATATTTTTAATAATGCTAATCAAGACAGCAACTAACTATTACAGTCAAAATACTAATAAAGATGATGTATTTTCTTCATTTAAGTACTTCTATATCCTGGTATTACTATGAAAATGTACATCTTAGGAGAAAAAATATTAAATTACAGAGATAATTTATTAATACATGGCACTACTCTATAAATAATGATGTGCTAGATCTCAAAAAAAATTTCAATATACAAGACTTATGTCTTTTCTGGGAAGTCTTTCTGATGTAGAATTTCAAATACTGTAGATTACATCTCATATTAAGCATCATAATATGAAATTGTTAACCGATATTAGGGAAATTTTTTCTAAATTAAATTCATTCATACGTTTTGGGAAAATATTGCCTATAAAACAACATAGTTTGCTATCTTTATTGCATGTTGGAAGAGGAATTTTAAAAATGGAAGAGGCAATATTTACAGCTGGAGAAGAAAACTAGGTAAATTATATATAAAAATGAAAAAACTGGTTGATATAAAGAGAACAGAGGCCCTTAATAGATTTTAAAAGGACAGGAAATAAAAAGGGAAAGATTATTGAGTTGAGCAGAAAAAGAAAGAGAAAAACAACAGCTGGATAAATGTTGCAGTCACTCTGTGAAGGGAAAAAGGCAGACTTCCCTGATACTTGTGACTCCATCTCTTCCATTTTGTCTATTTATTGAGTGTCGTTTTGATTAGGTTTTCTGTGTTTTCTGTAGGTAAAATGATTGAGAATAGTCATCTGACTCATCTTCCCTTAGAATGGGCATTTAAGATAGTTAATCAAAAGCCCCTCTGCTGTCCTCCTTTCTTCTTCAAATCTACTGCCCACCTCTCTTGTTCTAGATTTCTTTGGGCTCTATTTTGTCAAGTTCATGAGATTCCATCTCACTGGAAAAAATAATGCTTACATTTTATAGTATCATAACTCTGAAATGCAATAGCATCTTTTTAAGTGGAAGAGTAACCCATTATAAAATAATATAACAATAGGTCAATGACAAATTAAAACATGATCTATATGGGAAAATATCACAAATGTATCTAAAACAATGTATGCATATAAAATAATATATGCAAAATAATCCATGTATTTAAAATAACAAGTGTTTATGAATCCTATGTAGCAATATTCACTAATATTTACTTCTTTCTCTCATTTCTCTCCCTCATACTATGTACTCTTTTGCTTTCATTTTAGTAAGAGGATGAAACCAATTCAGAGCACAGCAGTCTTCCAGCACTCACTGAACACCTACCAAGCATCATGGCCTCCTGCTGAGCAAGTTATTAAATGGCAGTTGAGTGTCTATTTGCTATTCCTACTCCAGGAATGTCATAACCAAAGACAAGATTTCTACATCCTTTCTTGTAACTTTTCTCCTGCTCAGTTTCATTTGTGTCTCTGTCTCTTCAGTAACTATTTTGCTTAAAACTATAATAAGAATCTATAATAAGTTTTCTTCCTATATGTTGACTCAAATGTTTGAACAATATATTCATAATTTAAATTATGTGATAATGCATAGCCATTGGCTTTTTGAGATTCATGGACATTAAATGATATGCAAACTAATAGAAATCATGGAAAGACAAGACAACAATAATGAGAATTAAAAATTTTTAGTTTCTGAAAGATCAAACTACCTAAAACTTGCTTATACTATTACTTATGAGATCGTACATAGCTATTTCTGTAAGATATATAGAGGTTAATTAAATGTGAAATGATTATTTGATTTCAGCATATTAAGTTATTGTTTTACTTTTTAACAGTGAATTATATTCTATCAAAAGAGACTTAAACACTTCAGTTTAAACAAATAAGTTGCAAAGATTTTAATCCAGAAATTCTTCAAAACCTATAGTTTTGTATAGTTAAATCAATAACAGCTAACACAAAGTAAAATGAAATAGAGAGATAACTAATAAAAATTGGAAGTTTTTTCCATCATGACATGAAATGTGGCATTTTACATGGAAAAGACTGTCTCAGGGGTCCTAATAACTGATAAGCAGAAATAATATGTAACATATTCTTCTCATGTGGTTTATTGATACTAGGATGCAGTGAAAGCAAACAAGATCTTGGAAGGAAAGTTTCTCTTTTTATTTCTACCTTTTAATATGATGTTGCTATTTGTTTTGCTTTTGCTAAGTTAGGGAGTAACTAGCTAACCCAAGAAGAAGATAAAATCCTTTTCAGTGGAATCCAATTCCCCCAAGATCTAAAGCAAGAGGAATTTTAACATAAAAATAATAATCAGGTAAGATTTGTCTTTAAGTCTATAAAGGAAAAAGAAACAAAGCAAACTTAGAGTAAACATTACGGTAGTATAGTATTTTATGATTATGTTCCTTTTTTCTTATTGCAATAATATGGATCAATTTTAAATAAGCCAATTAACTCTTTCAATAAAGACATATTATCATTTTAGATACAATGAGAAGCTAAAAATACTAGAATTAAAATTACTGCCTAAGGAACTCTATTCTTTTTTTTTTAATTTAATTTTATTTTTAAACTTTACAATATTGTATTGGTTTTGCCAAATATTGAAATGAATCCACCACAGGTATACATGTGTTCCCCATCCTGAACCCTCCTCCCTCCTCCCTCCCCATACCATCCCTCTGGGTCATCCCAGTGCACCAGCCCCAAGCATCCAGTATCGTGCATCAAACCTGGACTGGCGAGTTGTTTCATACATGATATTATACATGTTTCAATGCCATTCTCCCAAAACTTCCCACCCTCTCCCTCACCCAAAGAGTCCATAAGACTGTTCTATACATCAGTGTCTCTTTTGCTGTCTTGTATACAGGGTTATTGTTACCATCTTTCCAAATTCCATATATATGTGTTAGTATACTGTATTGGTGTTTTTCTTTCTGGCTTACTTCACTCTGTGTAATAGGCTCCAGTTTCATCCACCTCATTAGAACTGATTCAAATGTATTTTTTTTTTAATGGCTGAGTAATACTCCATTGTGTATATGTACCACTGCTTTCTTATCCATTCATCTGCTGATGGACATCTAGGTTGCTTCCATGTCCCGGCTATTATAAACAGTGCTGCGATGAACATTGGGGTACACGTGTCTCTTTCCCTTCTGGTTTCCTCAGTGTGTATGCCCAGCAGTGGGATTGCTGGATCATAAGGCAATTCTATTTCCAGTTTTTTAAGGAATCTCCACACTGTTCTCCATAGTGGCTGTACTAGTTTGCATTCCCACCAACAGTGTAAGAGGGTTCCCTTTTCTCCACACCCTCTCCAGCATTTATTGCTTATAGACTTTTGGATCACAGCCATTCTGACTGGTGTGAAATGGTACCTCATAGTGGTTTTGATTTGCATTTCTCTGATAATGAGTGATGTTGAGCATCTTTTCATGTGTTTGTTAGCCATCTGCATGTCTTCTTTGGAGAAATGTCTATTTAGTTCTTTGGCCCATTTTTTGATTGGGTCATTTATTTTTCTGGAATTGAGCTGTAGGAGTTGCCTGTATATTTTTGAGATTAGTTGTTTGTCTATTGCTTCATTTTCTATTATTTTCTCCCATTCTGAAGGCTGCCTTTTCACCTTGCCAATAGTTTCCTTTGTTGTGCAGAAGATTTTAAGTTTAATTAGGTCCCATTTGTTTATTTTTGCTTTTATTTCCAATATTCTGGGAGGTGGGTCACAGAGGATCCTGCTGTGATATATGTCAGAGAGTGTTTTGCCTATGTTCTCCTCTAGGAGTTTTATAGTGTCTGGTCTTACGTTTAGATCTTTAATCCATTTTGAGTTTATTTTTGTGTAGGGTGTTAGAAAGTGTTCTAGTTTCATTCTTTTACAAGTGGTTGACCAGTTTTCCCAGCACCACTTGTTAAAGAGATTGTCTTTTTTCCATTTTATATTCTTGCCTCCTTTGTCAAAGATAAGTTGTCCATATGTGCGTGGGTTTATCTCTGGGTTTTCTATTTTGTTCCATTGATCTATATTTCTGGCTTTGTACCAGTACCATACTGTCTTGATGACTGTGGCTTTGTAGTAGAGCCTGAAGTCAGGTAGGCTGATTCCTCCAGTTCCATTCTTCTTTCTCAAGATCGCTTTGGCTATCTGAGGTTTTTTGTATTTCCATACAAATTGTGAAATTATTTGTTCTAGCTCTGTGAAGAATACCGTTGGTAGCTTGATAGGGATTGCACTGAATCTATAAATTGCTTTGGGTAGTATACTCATTTTCACTATATTGATTCTTCCAATCCATGAACATGGTATATTTCTCCATCTATTAGTGTCCTCTTTGATTTCTTTCACCAGTGTTGTATAGTTTTCTATATATAGGCCTTTAGTTTCTTTAGGTAGATATATTCCTAAGTATTTTATTCTTTCCATTGCAATGGTGAATGGAATTGTTGCCTTAATTTCTTTCTGTTTTCTCATTATTAGTGTATAGGAATGCAAGGAATTTCTGTGTGTTGATTTTATATCCTGCAACTTTACTGTAATTGTTGATTAGTTCTAGTAATTTTCTGGTGGAGTTTAGGGTTTTCTATGTAGAGGATTTTCTTTAGGGTTTTCTTTAGGGTTTTCTATGTAGAGGATCATGTCATCTGCAAATAGTGAGAGTTTTATTTCTTCTTTTCCAATTTGGATTCCTTTTATTTCTTTTTCTGCTCTGATTGCTGTGGCCAAAACTTCCAAAACTATGTTGAATAGTAATGGTGAAAGTGGTCACCCTTGTCTTGTTCCTGACTTTAGAGGAAATGCTTTCAATTTTTCACCATTGAGGATAATGTTTGCTGTGGGTTTGTCATATATAGCTTTTATTATGTTGAGGTATATTCCTTCTATTCCTGCTTTCTGGAGAGTTTTTATCATAAATGGATGTTGAATTTTGTCAAAGGCTTTCTCTGCATCTATTGAGATAATCATATGATTTTTATTTTTCAATTTGTTAACGTGGTGTATTACATTGATTTGCGGATATTGAAGAATCCTTGCATCCCTGGGATAAAGCCCACTTGGTCACAGTGTATGATCTTTTTAATGTGTTATTGGATTCTGATTGCTAGAATTTTCTTAAGGATTTTTGCATCTATGTTCATCAGTGATTTTGGCCTGTAGTTTTCTTTTTTTGTGGGATATTTGTCAGGTTTTGGTATTAGGGTGATGGTGGCCTCATAGAATGAGTTTGGAAGTTTACCTTCCTCTGCAATTTTCTGGAAGAGTTTGAGCAGGATAGGTGTTAGCTCTTCTCTAAATTTTTGGTAGAATTCAGCTGTGCAGCCGTCTGGACCTGGGCTTTTGTTTGCTGCAAGATTTTTGATTACAGTTTCAATTTCTGTGCTTGTGATGGGTCTGTTAAGATTTTCTATTTCTTCCTGGTCCAGCTTTGGAAAGTTGTACTTTTCTAAGATTTTGTCCATTTCTTCCACGTTGTCCATTTTATTGACATATAATTGTTGATAGTAGTCTCTTATGATCCTTTGTATTTCTGTATTGTCTGTTGTGATCTCTCCATTTTCATTTCTAATTTTATTGATTTGATTTTTTCCCTTTGTTTCTTGATGAGTCTGGCTAATGGTTTGTCAATTTTATTTATCCTTTCAAAGAACCAGCTTTTGGTTTTGTTGATTTTTGCTATGGTCTCTTTTGTTTCTTTTGCATTTATTTCTGCCCTAATTTTTAAGATTTTTTTCCTTCTACTAACCCTGGGGTTCTTCATTTCTTTCTTTTCTAGTTGCTTGAGGTGTAGAGTTAGGTTATTTATTTGACTTTTTTCTTGTTTCTTGAGGTATGCCTGTATTGCTATGAACTTTCCCCTTAGGACTGCTTTTACAGTGTCCCACAGGTTTTGGGTTGATGTGTTTTCATTTTCATTCGTTTCTATGCAAATTTTGATTTCTTTTTTGATTTCTTCTGTGATTTGTTGGTTATTCAGCAGCGTGTTGTTCAGCCTCCATATGTTGGAATTTTTAATAGTTTTTCTTCTGTAATTGAGGTCTAATCTTACTGCATTGTGGTCAGAAAAGATGCTTGGAATGATTTCTATTTTTTTGAATTTACCAAGGCTAGATTTATGGCCCAGGATGTGATCTATCCTGGAGAAGGTTCCATGTGCACTTGAGAAAAAGGTGAAATTCATTGTTTTGGGATGAAATGTCCTATAGATATCAATTAGGTCTTACTGGTCTATTGTATCATTTAAAGTTTGTGTTTCCTTGTTAATTTTCTGTTTAGTTGATCTATCCATAGGTGTGAGTGGGGTATTAAAGTCTCCCACTATTATTGTGTTATTGTTAATTTCTCCTTTCATACTTGTTAGCATTTGCCTTACATACTGCGGTGCTCCCGTGTTGGGTGCATATATATTTATAATTGTTATATCTTCTTCTTGGATTGATCCTTTGATCATTAAGTAGTGACCGACTTTGTCTCTTTTCACAGCCTTTGTCTTAAAGTCTATTTTATCTGATAAGAGTATTGCTACTCCTGCTTTCTTTTGGTCCCTATTTGCATGGAAAATCTTTTTCCAGCCCTTCACTTTCAGTCTGTATGTATCCCCTGTTTTGAGGTGGGTCTCTTGTAGACAACATATGTAGGGGTCTTGTTTTTGTATCCATTCAGCCAGTCTTTGTCTTTTGGCTGGGGCATTCAACCCATTTAAGTTTAAGGCAATTACTGATAAGTATGATCCCATTGCCATTTACTTTATTGTTTTGGGTTCGAATTTATACACTGTTTTTGTGTTTCCTGTCTAGAGAATATCCTTTAGTATTTGTTGGAGAGCTGGTTTGGTGGTGCTGAATTCTCTCAGCTTTTGCTTGTTTGTAAAGTTTTTGATTTCTCCTTCATATTTGAATGAGATCCTTGCTGGGTACAATAATATGGGCTGTAGGTTATTTTCTTTCATCGCTTTAAGTATGTCTTGCCATTCCCTCCTGGCTTGAAGAGTTTCTATTGAAAGATCAGCTGTTATCCTTATGGGAATTCCCTGTGTGTTATTTGTTGTTTTTCCCTTGCTGCTTTTAAAACTTGTTCTTTGTGTTTGATCTTTGTTAATTTGATTAATATGTGTCTTGTGGTGTTTTGCCTTGGGTTTATCCTGTTTGGGACTCTCTGGGTTTCTTGGACTTGAGTGATTATTTCCTTCCCCATTTTAGGGAAGTTTTCAACTATTATCTCCTCAAGTATTTCTCATGGTCTTTCTTTTTGTCTTCTTCTTCTGGGACCCCTATGATTCGAATGTTGTAGCATTTAATATTGTCCTGGAGGTCTCTGAGATTGTCCTCATTTCTTTTAATTCGTTTTTCTTTTATCCTCTCTGATTCATTTATTTCTACCATTCTATCTTCTAAATCACTAATCCTATCTTCTGCCTCTGTTATTCTACTATTTTTTGCCTCCAGAGGGTTTTTAATTTCATTTATTGCATTATTCATTATGTATTGACTCTTTTTTATTTCTTCTAGGTCCTTGTTAAACCTTTCTTGCATCTTCTCAATCCTTGTCTCCAGGCTATTTATCTGTGATTCCATTTTGATTTCAAGATTTTGGATCAATTTCACTATCATTATTTGGAATTCTTTATCAGGTAGATTCCCTCTCTCTTCCTCTTTTGTTTGGTTTGATGGGCATTTATCCTGTTCCTTTATCTGCTGGGTATTCCTCTGTCTCTTCATCTTGTTTAAATTGCTGAGTTTGGGGTGTCCTTTCTGTATTCTGGCAGTTTGTGGAGTTCTCTTTATTGTGGCATTTCCTCACTGTGTGTGGGTTTTTATAGGTGGCTTGTCAAGGTTTCTTGGTTAGGGAAGCTTGTGTCGGTGTTCTGGTGGGTGGACCTGGATTTCTTCTCTCTGGAGTGCAATGAAGTGTCCAGTAATGAGTTATGAGATGTCTATGGTTTTGGGATGACTTTGGCCAGCCTGTATCTTGGAGCTCAGGGCTGTGTTCCTTTGTTGCTGGAGAATTTGCTTGGTATGTCTTGCCCTGGAACTTGTTCGCCCTTGTGTGGTGCTTGGTTTCAGTGTTGGTATGGAGGCATTTGATGAGCTCCTGTCAATTAATGTTCCCTGGAGTCAGGGTTTGGAATTAAGCCCCCTGCTTCCAGTTATCGGTCTTATTTTTACAGTAGTTTCAAAACTTCTCCTTCTATACAGCACCATTGATAAAACATCTATGTTAAAGATGAAAAGTTTCTCCACTGTGAGAGTTACCCAGAGAGGTTCACAGCGTTACATGGAGAAGAGAAGAGGGAGGAAGGAGTTAGAGGTGACCCGAATGAGATGACATGGAATCAATAGAGGAGAGAGTGGGCTAGCCAGTAATCACTTCCTTATGTGCACTCCACAACTGGACTGCTCAGAGATGTTCACGGAGTTATACAGAGAAGAAAAGAAGGAGGAAGGAGACTGAGGTGGCCAGGAGGATAAAAGGGGGGAGTGAAAAGGAGGGAGACAGATCCAGCCAGTAATCAGTTCCCTAAGTGTTCTCCACCGTCTGGAACACACAGAAATTCACAGAGTTGGGTAGAGTAGAGAGGGGTTGGGGAGGAGACACAGGCGACCTGGTGGAGAAAAAGGAGTGTCCAAAGGGAGAGAGAGCGGTCAAGCCAGTAATCTCGCTCCCTAATGAAAAATGGGTACAGAGGATTGGGTTCTTAAAGGTACAAAATTGGTAACAAATACATAGAAGCAAAAATTAAAAATCTAGAGTAGAGTTTGGAATTTCAAAAATACAACGTTAAAGAAAAGAAGAAGGAAAAGAAAAAGAGAAAAAACAAAGTCGCAAAAATTATAAAGAAAATATAGGTACAAAATTGATAACAAATACCAAAAAGCTAAAATTAAAAATCTAGAGTAGAATTTGGAATTTCAAAAATACAATGTTAAAGAAAAGAAAAAAAAAAAAAAAGTCAAAAAAATTATAAAAAAAAATATATATGAAGTTTGCTTTAAAAAAAAAGGGTCTTTTTTTTTTTTACAAATAATAGTAGGTTATAAAAGTGAAAATTAAAGGAATAATAGAGGACTTAATTTTTTTTAATTAAAAAAAAAGAAAAGAAGAAAGAATGATCGTAAAAATAGTAAAAATATATCTAGGACTTTCTCCGGTTTTGTTGTGGGTATTGTGGGTTCAGTTCATTTTTGGCTAGTTCCTTGGTCCGACTTATATTTCTCAAGATCTATAGGCCCCTTCCTATGTAGTCAGTAGTATCCACAGGGTTTTAATCTATTGCCTGTAGCTTCCAAGGCGGTTCCCTCTGTTATAGCTTCTTCTGTTTGCTGGTCTCTTCAGTGTCTGGTTTCTGCCCTGACACAAAGGGGATGGTGGAGGACACTTTTTTTTTTTTTTTTTAGGCTCACTTGTTCAGTCGTGCTGTGGGGAGGGAGGGATGCTGCAAACAAGTAACAAGTAACACTGGCGTGTGCTTGCAGTGCCTCAGCCACACTGGGTCTGTCCCCACTCACGGCATGTGTAGCCTCCCTGCCCACACTGCTCAGGCTCTAGGTTGCTCCGTCGGGAACCATCCATGGCCGGCCCTGGGCTGCTTGCACCTCCCTGGTCCAAGCCGCTCAGGTTCAGGCACTCGGATAGTCCTCGGAGGCACAGACTCGGTTGGGCCTGCGTTTTGTGCCCTTCCCAGGTCCGAGCAGCTCAGGTGATGAGGTGTTTGGCAAGCGCGATTGCTGTGACTTATCGCCTCCCCACCATTCAGTTATCTAGGTGTACAACTGGCACACCTTCTCAGGCAGATGTTGACTGTTCAGACCCCCAAGAAGTTTTAATTAGCAAAGAAGCCTGCTTACAGTTTTATAGATAATGTCTCTCTGGGGCTGCAATTGCCCCCTTCCGGCTCTGGCTGCTGGTCACTGGAGGGGGATGGTCTGCAGCTGGCTATCTCTGTTCAGTCCTTTGTTCCGTGTGCGGGCCTGGCGGTGTCTTAGGTTAGGGCTGGCTTTTTGCGTGGTAGATATCCCACAGTCTGGTTTGCTAGCCCAAATTATTTCGCTCAGATAGCACTCGGGGTATTCAGGCCAGATCCTTACTCTAAGTGATGCAGCCTACGCCGCGCCTCCCTGCCCAGCCCACGCTTGCTAGTGGCCTTTGCAGGCATCTGCACTGCTCCGCTGGGGGAGTTACCGTAGGGCTTGTAATCTGCGGGTTTTAATTGTTTATTTATTTTTCCTTCCTGTTATGTTGCCCTCTGTGCTTTCAAGGCTCGGCACAGATTCGGCAGTGAGAAGGTTTCCTGGCATTTGGAAACTTCTCTCTTTTTAAGATTCCCTTCCCGGGACGGAACTCCATCCCTCCCTCTTTTGTCTCTTTTTTTGTCTTTTATATTTTTTCCTACCTCCTTTCGAAGACTTGGGTTGCTTTTCTGGGTGCCTGATGTCCTCTGCTGGCATTCAGAAGTTGTTTTGTGGAATTTACTCAGCGTTTAAATGTTCTTTTGATGAATTTGTGCGGGAGAAAGTGTTCTCCCCGTCCTACTCCTCCGCCAGCTTAGCTCCTCCCCAGGAACTGTATTCTTTCAAATTCAAAATTGCAAAAGTAACTTATGAACATAAGCAAAAGTAACTTATGAACACAATATATGCCAGGTATATAGGTACATATGTGTGTGGTTTGTGTGTGTGTTCATGTGTGTGCTTATATATGTGTAAACATAGGAGTTCTTGAGGTCTTTTGAAGCTAAAGCCGCTGTTGCTGAATAAAGAATAAATGGGGGAATTAACGTTCTCAATAATTTTTAACCATTTATTCCTAGGGAAAATGTCCTAATACAAAGTCTCTCATTTTACTAATGATACAGCTCATATAAAAGAAACTTTGAGGAATATTCTAAACCTTACACATTTTCAGGATTGAATTCTCAGACTTTTTTTAAATGGAAAATACATATGTAAATTTTTTAACATTACATTCAGTTCTAATCACTTTCTGTCCCTACTGTGGCTTCCTTGAATCAGAAATGCTTTCAGATTAAATTAATTTTACATGTTTCCATAAATAACTGTAATAATCATCACTCACCATTCAAGCATACCAAAGTATATTTCAATATTCATATCAATTCACCAAATTGAAAGAAATATCAATTTAACTCAAAATCATAAGGAGAAATGTGGCAGTTTTCAAAAGAAGTTACTCAAAATATTTAGATTATTTAGGACAAAAAGGCCTTCATCAGTTAGAATTATTTTCATAATTAATTTCTATTTCCATTTCACCTTAATTCCATTTCTCCTAATATAGATGTGCCTTGAGTGAATATAGACTAGGCAACTTTCTGTTAATTGTATTAATATCTTTCATTTAAAAATAATATATTGTGATTTTTTTCCTATGATTAAAATGTAAATTTATTAAATCTTACCTTTTAAACTTTTACACATATTTATGAAAAGTAAATTACTCTGAAGATAATTTTGGAGAGTATTTTCTTTACTTTGGGGATAAGACAGTGTATATTTGAAAAAAATCAATTGCTGCCATAAAAAATAAGTTCTTTCTGAACTGCCTTATAGATCTATTACAAACTTTAATGAGCAAGTAACTGCGTTTATGAACTACATTTCTGGCCAGCTCCATCTGCTTTCATTTTCCAAACAGCCTGGTGAAGCAAACAGAGATAAGCAGGTAATAAAATATTTGACTGAATCACTACCTCTAGGGTACCACCAAAATAAAAAGGCACTGTGGTGATATTTGGGCTTAACACTCGAGATTAAAATCTAGAATTATTTATTTTCAGAAGTTGAAATATCAGCATTCTTTAGCAAAATAAGAAAATTATCTAACGTATTTAATATGAGAAGGGTTTCAGCTATCATAATGTAAATAATAAAACAGAAATCCTAACAATCATTAGCTGAAATGACAAAGTGAAAGTCACAGTACAGGTCCAGATGGTTCTGATGAGTCAAATAATTCAGAATAGGGGAAGTATGATTAAAGCAGCTCAGAGATAACTATAAGTATTGGCAAAGATAAATATTCACCAAATTAAAATAATTTCTAAGCTAGGACAATGCTAACTGTTTTAAGTAGGAAAAGATCTTGGGTTCATATTTATTTACTTCATACTATAGAACATTTCTGATAATGAGTCACTGCATAGGAATTTAATTTGTTTGGCTTAAAATATGAAACTCCTGTAATGGTAGATTGCGTGCAAATAGGATGTCATTTTTCACTTCTATGTATCCATACCTCTTTGCAGTTTTACTCTGCTTCTCTTCCAATACGGGAAAATATAATAGGCTAGTCATTAAATTTGGAATGGCCTTGTAACTTTGGTCAAATGTGTTCTCAAGAGGCCTTCTTTGGTCCCACTCTCTTCCCTGGATCACTGCCAATATTCCATATAAATATTTCCAGCCTAGACTTTTGGAAGATGGAAGATACTTGGCCCAGTTACTCACATTGCCTCAGCCCACAGACAAACACCAGGCATATGAGTGAGGCCAGAGTAGACAGTCAGCTCAGGAAACCTGCCAACTGATCTCAGACACATTGAAAACTTAAGTCAGCCAAGTGTGGTCTAGATTTGCAGAGCTATCCACCTGCCCCACAGACTCAATGTGATATGAATGATTGTTGCCTTAAGGTTTGGAAAACTAGGGCCTACCAGTTGGCCTCTGTTTTTGTAAATGAAATTCTAATAGAACACAGCCCCATCCATTTGTTTATATATTGTCTGAAGCTGTTTTCTCACTATAACAGTACTGAGTCAACTAATTACAACAGAGATCTTATGACCTTAAAAGCCTAAAATAACCACCAACTAGTTAGTCATTTACAGAAAATATTTGCTGACCCCTATTTTAAGCCACTACATTTTGAGGTGAACTGTCACCCAGGAATAAGTAAATATATTCATTTATATATATTTACAGAAATGGTTGCTTCCATTAAATATAATATTATGTTGTCTTATTATTTCTAATTTATAATAAATCTAGACTTCGATTTTACAACTATCTGTTAAACAAATATTTAATTATTGAGTACCTAATATAAACCATCACAGCATCAGATGCTGGTGATTCTGAGCTGCACAGACAAAAATACTTTTCTTCATGCAGCTTAACTTCTAGGGCTTAGTGACAAACTGAATGTAAATCTACACTCACAAACACATTATATACACATATGCCTATATACATACACATATGTAGGAAACTTATTGAGTTATAATCTCACATAGTGAAAAGTAGAATTATACCCAATGCAATTGAGAGGCTATGGGGGAATTAGGAAGGCAGCAAAATCACTGTAAATTCAAGCAAACACTTGAGGCAGATAAAGTAAGTGAGCTTTTATAGCTAATAAGAAAACAGGCTCAAGAAGAAGGAATGGCAAGTTTAGTAGTCTTAAAGTAAGGTCTGATCTATTCAAACCTCAGGAAAACCACAGAAAAAAGTAAGTAAGAAGTGTAATAAAGGCTGAGAGCAAGAGATAATGAGTTGCTGTGAAGAGTACTGTGACAGATTCTATAAGGTTGTATTGACCAATAAGTTAAGACACTACTGAGCTCTTGCAATGCAGCTAGTTCAACATGTGATATTATGGTAATGTAAAATGTATAACAGATTTTGAAGATTTAGAATGAAAAAATAAATGTTAATATCTCAATAAATTTCATGCTAATTACATGTTGAAATGATAATAAGTAATATCACATTGTCAAAAGATGACAGAGAATTGGAATAGAATGAAGGTAACACATAGAGGTGGTGAGAAATATTCGTATTTTGCATGCATTTTGAGGGTGGAGCCAATGATATTCGTGGATATTTTGAAAGTACATTATGAAGGAAGGCTATGGTTTCAGTTCAGGAAGTTCATGCAACTGAAAGAATGTGAGTCAATTACTGAGATGGAGAGGGCATGAAGAGGAGCAGGTTTGGTGTAAGAAGGATTCAGTTTGAGACATGGTAAGGTTGAAAATGTTGAGTAAAAATTTGGATAAATTATCTGTATTTCAAAAGTAAGACAGGGGCTAAGTATTGCACTTTTGTGACTCATTACCCTGTAAGTGGGATATAAAGCTCACAGAATGAATGGGTGAGCATGGAAAGAGAAGGATAACCATTCTGAAGTACTGCCCCAGTGCACCCTTAACTTTACTGGTCAAAGAAGCGAGAGAAAACCAGAGAATGGAACTGAGAAGATCACCCTAGTGAGGAAGAAAGAAAAACAGAAATCTGTGGGTGGAAAGAAAGGGAAAAAAATTCAAGGAATCAGGAATGATGCTCTGGGTCAAATAGTTCAGAAGAGATCTGAAAATCAGTCAATGTATTTTGCAGTCTGTAATTATCAAAGATTTTGGTAAGAGATGCTTTGGTTATGTGTTAGAAATGAAATGTCAAAACCAATACAATATTGTAAAGTAAGAAAAAAAAAAAGAAATTAAATGGGTTAAAGGGAGAAACAGAGGAAGAATGGAAATAGTGAATAGTGATAACTCACTCTGGGAGTTTTGCTAGTAGGAAAAATAGGCAGAGGAGGTGGGGTCAGGACAGCAACTATCTCTATTGCAGAGGTGTTCTGCCACAGGAGTAAGGGTTCTGAGTCCTATTTCAGGCTCCCCAGCCCAAGATCTGGCACTGGGAAGAGGGGCTCCCAGAACATTTGGCTTTGAGAAAACAGGGCTTAACTGAAGGATCCCCAAAGAACTGAGAAAAAGACAGTTCACTATTAGAGAGCAGAAAGTGAAGAAGAACTAGAGAGCCTTTTGATGAAAGTGAAAGACGAGAGTGAAAAACTTGGCTTAAAACTCAACATTCAGAAAACTAAGATCATGACATCTGGTCTCATCACTTCATGGCAAATAGATGGGGAAACAGTGGAAACAGTGACAGACTTTATTTCGGGGGGCTCCAAAATCACTGTAGATGGTGACTGCAGCCATGAAATTAAAAGACACTTGCTCCATCAAAGAAAAGCTATGGCCAACCTAGACAGCATATTGAAAAGCAGAGACATTACTTTGCCAACAGATGTTCATCTAGTCAAGGTTATGGTTTTTTCCAGTAGTACTGTATGGATGTGTGAGTTGAACTATAAGGAAAGCTGAGTGCCAAAGAATTGATTCTTTTGAACTGTGGTGGTGTTGGAGAAGACTCTTGAGAGTCCCTTGGACTGCAAGGAAATCCAACAAGTCAATCCTTAAGGAAATCATCTCTGAATATTCATTGGAAGGACTGATGCTGAAGCTGAAACTCCAATCCTTTGGCCACCTGTTGTGAAGAACTGGCTCATTGGAAAAGACCTTGATGCTAGGAAAGATTGAAGATGGGAGGAGAAGGAGATGACATAGGATGAGACTGTTACCTGTGTCAGGGGAGTTTGTAATTCCCTCGGTTCTGTGTCCTAGCAACAAAAATTTGAATTGACAGATGGACCAGTATTAAAGGCCCCAGACAGACCGGTGTTACAGCTCTGTATTACAGCTCAGTTTCATTTAGAAAGTAAAGGAAAATACATCCTTGAGGTGTGAGGGCATGTGGACCCAAAGGATGTGAAAAGAGGCCTCCCCATCCCAATTTTGGCTCCTCTTTTTATGTTTGTTCTCCTCCCCCTGGGCCTGCCCTATGTAAATTGGGCTAGCCAGGAGTGCTGTTTGTTCTACCTAAGATCCTCACTCCAGTCCTTGGACCCTCCTTTGTTCTATTTTCACAGGCTTTCCCTTCCTTGTCTTTTAGCCACCGCCATTCTGGACTCCTTTTTCCTATTCTAACTACCTAAAAAATGACATCACTGACTCAATGGACATGAGTTTGAGTAGGATCCGGGAGTTGGTGATGGACAGGGAAGCCTGGTGTGTTGCAGTCCATGGGGTCACAAAGAGTTGGACACAACTTAGCGACTGAACAGATTAGAGACCACACATAAAATTTCATACATGCTAGGACCCAGGGTAAGAGCAGTCATTTGATAGGAGCTTGGGCCAGACTACCTGCTGGTCTTGGAGAGTGTCCTGGACAGGTGGAGGTCTGCTATGGCTCACTTGGGGACAGAGACGCTGGTGGCAGACATAGTGCAGAACACTCAAAGGTGTGAACACTCCTGGAAGCTGCTGTGTTGGCTCCATAGCACCAAGACCTGGCCACACAAAAGAGCCTATAGGCACCAGTGCTGGGACACCTCAGGCCAAACAACCAAATGAGGACACAGTCCCAACCATCAGGAGACAGGCTGACTAAAGTCTTCCTGAGCCCACAGCCACTTCAAGACATGCCACTTCACACAGCCCTGCCCACCAGAGGGCTAAGATACAGTTCCACCCACCAGGGAACAGGCACCAGCCCCTCCCTCAAGGAAGCCTGCAACTGTCCCTAGATCATCTTTGTCCACTAGGGGGCAGACATCAGACACAAGAAAACCAGAATCCTGCAGCCTGGGACCCAGACTGCCCACAGCAGGCCAGACCCTAACCTGGAACGAGCAAGGCACAGGCATTGCATACTTGCAGACCAACACAAGCTTTAGGACAACCGGGATCCCATACTCAACTGTGTCAGGAACAGACTCTCTACCTCACCCGACGATGATCTGAAATGAGCTCTAGAATCCCCTGGACCTGGAGTCAGACTCTAGGAAACATTTCCGCCTGCCAGTAGTCTGGCACTGACCCCATCACCTAGTGTCACGAGAGGGCAATAGCCCCCAGAGTCTTCAGGACCCTGACTTCACACACAAGTGAAGTGAGTTAAGCCAGTCCTCGGGCCACCTTGGGTTCTGCAGCCAGCTGTCTTGTGGCCAGGTTCTGCTATACAGCAGAATCTGCACAAGGCAGGGCCTGGCAACCAGTCAGACTTGGTGATGCCAAAGCCTATAGACTACCCACATAGTCAGTCTGCCCAAACAGAAAGACTCATGCACTCCTCTTAAGGGGAATCCCAAGAGCATATAGCTTAGGTAACCAGAGGGGAGTGCACTGCTGTAATGCACAGGACACCTCCTATAGAGAACCACTTCTCCAAGGTTGAAAAACATAGCTAACCTAACACACATAAGAATACAAATAGCAACCTAGGCTAAATGAGGTGGCAGAGGAATATCTTTAGGACGAAGGAACAAAATAAAAACCCAGAAGATGAGCTAAGTGAAGTAAATTTACCATCATAAATGTCTACAAATAATAAATGATGGAGAGGGTGAGAAAAAGGAACCTTCTTACACTGTTGGTAGGAACATAGATTCATACAGCCACTATGGAAAACGGTATGGAGACTCCTTAAAAAACTATAAAGTTACCACATGATCTAGCAATCCCACTCCTAGGCATATATCCATAAAAGACAAAAACTAATTCAAAAAGAAATATGTACCCCAATGTTCACTGCAGCACTATATACAGTAGCTAAGACATGGAAGCAATATAAATGTCTGCTGCCAGGTGAATGGATAAAGTTGTGTTTTATATGTATATACAATGGAATGTTATCCATTAAAAGAATGAAAGAATGCTATTTGCAGCAACATAGTTGGACCTAGGGATTATCATAATAAGTGAATTAAGTCAGACAGAGGAAGACTTATTTAGTGATTAAGTGATCACTTATTATTAAGTGATACAAATATCACTTGTTTGTCTTAAGTGCAGTCTAAAAAAGGAGACACAAATGAATTTATTCACAAAAAAGAAAGAGACTCACAAACACATAAAGCAAATTTATGGTTACCCAAAGGGATGGGATGAGAAGGGATAAATTAAGAATGGGATTATAGATAAATAACAAGGACCTACTCTTTAGCACAGGAAATTATATTCAACATCTTATAGTAACCTATAATTTTAAAGAATTTGAAATTTATATATATATATATATATATATAAAAATATATATAACTGTGACATAAAGCAACAAAAGTTTGTTTGCTTACAACTGTGTAGGTTATAAGTCTGACTGAATTACTTTGCTGTATACCTGAAACATTATAAACCAACTATATTTCAATTAAAAAAAAATGAGCAATCAATGGTTGTTGAAACATGATGTGGAGTACAAAGAGAAAACTTTTTAAAATGTCTAGATCACTGATTTCATGACCCAACTCTAACCTAAAATGATGTTTCCCCTAATTTTTCATATTATACAATTTAACAATATTTTAGAACAGTCTTAGGTTTATAGAAAAATTGGGTAGAAAATACAAAAAAATCCATACATTCTCCTACTGCCAACTCCACACACATTTTCCAATATTATTAATAACATTTTGCAGTAATTAGATATTTGTTACAACTGATGTCAGTTATTATTAATTAAAGTCCACAGTCTACATTAGGGTTCATTCATTGCTTTACATTCCATAGGTTGTGATAAGTGTGTAATATGCATACACAATTATAGCATCATACACAATAGCTTCAGTGTCCTCAAATCTCCCGTGCTCCACTTATTCACCCCTCCATCCCTTTTACTGTGTTCCTAGCAATCACTGATCTTTAAACTGTCTCCATACTTTTGCCTTTTCCAGAATATCACAGAGTTGGAATTACATATGTAGCCTTTTCAGATTGGCTTCTTTTGCTTAGCATTTGAAGTTCTTCCCTATCTTTTTGTAATTTCATGACTTATGTACTTTTAACTATTCCACTATATGGATGTACCTCGTTTTATGTATCTGCTGCTGCTAAGTCACTTCAGTCGTGTCCAACTCTGTGTGACCCCATAGACATCAGCCCACCAGGCTCTCCTGCCCCTGGGATTCTCCAGGCAAGAACACTGGAGTGAGTTGCCATTTCCTTCTCCTTCTCTACTCATTTATTAAATGGGCTTCCCAGGTGGTGCTCACAGTAAAGAACCTGACTGCCAACGTAGGAGACAAAAGAGATATGGGTTTGATCCCTGGGTGGGAAAATACCCTGGAGGAGGAAATGGCAACCCACTCTAGTACTCTTGCCTGGAGAATACCATGGACAGAGGAGCCCACAGTCCATAGGGTTGCAAAGAATTGAACATGACTGAAGTGACTTAGTGAAGTGAAAGTCCCTCAGTCGTGTCCGACTCTTGCGACCCCATGAACTGTAGCCCGCAAGGCTCCTCTGTCCATGGGATTCTCCAGGCAAGAATACTGGAGTGGGTTGCCATTTCCTTCTCCAGGGGATCTTCCCGATCCAGGAATTGAACCCATGTCTCCTGCATTGCAGACAGATTCTTTACCAACTGAACTAGGAGGGAAGCCCCAAAAAGACATTGTTATCGCTGTCAAGTTTTGGCAATTATAAGTAAACACGCTATAAACATTCTTGTACAGCTTTTTGTGTGGGCATGAACATTCAGTTCCTTTTTGCAAATACCAAGGAGCATGATTTTTGGCTCTTAAAGTAAGAGCATACTTAGTTTTGTAGAAACTGGGAGTTTTCCAAAGTGGCTGTACCATTTTGCATCACCACCAAGAATGAATGAAAATTTCTATTGTTCCACATCAGCAACATCTGGTGGTGTTAATTTTAGCCATTCTAATAAGTGTGTAGTCATATCTCACACTGGATGTTTTAATTTGCAATTACAGGTATCCTCCACTTTTCGAAAGTTCACTTTATACCACTAGGCTTTTACAAGACCTATAGTAGTACTTGTTTTTGCTAATTGAAATAAATCCAAGAGGATTTTCACTTTCCTAATAAAAGTTAATTGTTTCACACTATTTTGGTTTGCAAAAGATTTCATAGGAATCTGCTTTTGGAAAGCAGGGGAAAGTTGTACATGTTTTTGATGTTATGATGTTGAGCATCTTATTTATGTCTATATCCTCAGAATCATCTGCTGGGAAATTCTTTGAAGTATTTTTAATAAAAATATATCCTATTCCTCCCTAGGGCTTCATGAAGACAAACCTTTAAGAATAAGTTTATAACAGTATTTTAGTTTTGATAGTTATTACTTATTATGATATAATCCTCTAATTTTACTTTTTAAAATAAAATGTATACATTGCACAGATAAAAGAGACTTTTATCTATTATACAAATAATTGTTCCAATTATTCACTTTGTAATTATATGAAAATAGAATCAATGAAATAAATAAATGGAAACCCTATTAAAAAGTACAAATATTCCAACAACATCAGCTTCTGTATGAGAATAAGGTTTCATTTCATGTGCCACTGGAAACTTGCTTTGAAATATTTCTTTAAAATAACATTAACATGTTCATGAGGTGAGAAAATCAAACTTTAGCTTCAAGATATACTGAAACAGAGGCATCACATATTATCAGGTTTTTATATAATTTTCTATATCCAACAGAAAACACTAAATTCAGCATTTAAGCAAACTAAAATTTTTGTGGGCTTCTCAGGTGGCACTAGTGGTAAAAAATGTGCTTGCCAAAGCAGGAGATGTAAGAGACTCAGACTCCATCCCTGAGTCTAGAAGAATCCCTGGAGGTGTAATGGCAGCCCACTCCACTATTCTTGCCTGGAGAATCCCATGGGCTGAGGATCCTGGCAGGCTTCAGTCGGGGTCACAAAGAATTTGGACACAACTGAAGTGACAGCACACACACATGATTATTTTGTGGCAAACTGCGTCATTGGGCTTTCATCATTTTCATTCTGAAAGATGGCTAATTAAAGCAACTTATGCTGATTGTTCACTGGCTAAAACAGAAAATGTATTATAAACAATTATAATAATCTAGCTTACAGAAAGTTTGGAAGATCTCTTCTGTGGAATAGAAGGTAATCAAATCTGGGTTGTACCTACAATCTTCAGTCACCCCAACCAACTGTAGAGTTTCCAGACACAAAATTAGACACATTTTTTTCTTTAATGCACTCCCTAAAATATTACCGGTTAGTTCATTTTGCTGATGTATTCTTCAAAATTCACAAAGTTTATTCATTTCTTCTACACCAAAGGGTAGAGATAGAATATAGTATTTAAATTTGGAAAAACCAGCATCATGTTCTGACTTCATTATTTCCAGGCTACATCAAGTTGGATAAATTCCTTTATCTTTTTTGAAGAGTCTTCTCAAATTAAAAGTGAAAAATAAGATGCTTATCTTAGAAAGTTACTATCAAAACCAGATGAGATGAAGGGTTTCCCTGGTGGCTCAGTGGTAAAGAATCCACCTGCCAATGCAGGAAACGTGGGTTCCATCCCTGATCTGGAAAGATCCCACATGCCACAGAGCAACTAAGCCTGTGCACCACAATGACTGAGCCTGTGCTCTAGAGCCGGGGAGTCACAACTTCTGAGCCTGCATGCCACAACTACTGAAGCCCACGTGCCCTGGAGCCCATGCTGTGCAGCAAGAGAAGCCACCATAATGAGAAGCCTGCACCATCGCTAGAGAAAAGCCTGAGCAGCAACAAAGACCCAGCAGAGCTAAAAATAAACGTTAAAAAAAAAAAAAATCAGATGATATGAATGTGAAAAATGTCTTAGTAAATGATAAACACAACTGTTGACATGCTACTTTTTTATATGCATACCCTCATAACTCTGGTTGCAACTGTTATTAATTATGCATAAATTGCTACATTTTCACAATGAAATTTTCTCATTTTCTAACTTATCTTACAAATAAAATTGGAGATAATATTCCTAAACAGTGTACATTGTATGTCATACATATTGAGAAATAGGCATAAAATACAAAAGGAACTATATCATTAAATTAACACTCATTTGATTGAAATATGATTGACTTGCATTTTCTTTTCTCTATCTTTGATTTAAAAACATATTCTTCATGGCTTATACATTCTCATAATCAGAAAAGAGACTCTAATTATAATTTACGTAAAAGAAATACCCTTTTGAAATACGTATCCTTTTCTCAAAATAATATCCATGTTAAATCATAGGAATTCCCTGGTGGCTCAAATGGTAAAGAATCTGCCTGCAATGTGGGAGACCTGAGTTCAATCCTTGGTCTGGAAGATCCCCTGGAGAAGGAAATGGCAACCCACTCCAGTTTCTTGCCTGGAGAATTCCAAGGACAGAGGAACCTGGAAGGCTACAGTTCTTGGGGTCACAAGAGTGGACACAACTGAGTGACTAACACTTTCACTTAAGTCATAATGCATATTCATTTAAAATCAATAGTCAATTATTGATATTATATGCCCACCCTTAGCTTTCATGAGTTTATAACAAAGTTTTTGTCTTCAAAATATGTCAAATAAATGTATATTATAGATTTAAATGAGAAAATGAGACTTAAGTTAGTAGAAGTTAATATATTACTACAACATAGAGTTAATCTCCAAAGGATACACCCTCTCTTTCAATATAAACATCCTTAAAAATCATTATGCTTAATAAGCCATTTCAAGAGGAAAAAGTGTCCCCAGTCCCAGGTATTATGTTACATGAGGAAAGAACACCTTTGTTTAAGAAGATGGGCTTAGAAACATAGAGATATAAAACAGATTGTTGAGCACTCTAACGGTGCCAGTCTAGCTTGGCTATGATGGTCATAATAGTGTCATTTGTCAGCAGCCTTCCCCTTCTCCTCTACCACTGAGTAAGCAGCTTTCAGAGTAAAGCCAAAATCTAAGATGCAATATTAGATGCCATCTGTGTTGCTCATCTGATTTCAATCCAAATCGTTCTCAAGCCAATCATGGAACCAAGTGAAGAGTGATTGTGATTAGGGTGAGGAATGAAAAAGACACAAAGCTAGAAGATCAGCATCCAGCTTCCAGGCACAAAAAGGTGGTTTGCATGTTTTGAAAATTACATTGTAAAAAGATTTTTGACCTAGAAAATCATAACATGCGCAAAGCTGGACAAAAATGGAAATAAATGCATTCGGTTGTGCAAGTGAACACTAACATTGTAGAAGTGATTTTTTAAAATGTCTACTTATTTCAACAATGTATTCTTTTTTATTATTTTAGCAAAATAGCTGACAATGTTGAAATATGGGATAATAAAAACTGCATGCATCTCTGTGTGATGTAAAAATTTAATTCTAAGATACTTATTTCCTTAAATACTTGAGGACTGCAAGCAAATAAGAAATCAGTATATAGACCTGTGTCCTAGTGATAGACATCTGCTCTGCATGTGAGCCACTCCTGAGTCATCTTCAAAGCAGATAAAGTAGCCATTTGTTTGTTTTATTAAGCTACATTTAAAAGAATGAAATTAGAATACTCACTAACACCACACATACACACCCAGAGAAACTCAAAAAGGATTAAATAAATGTACAACTGGCCACTATAAAACTCTTAGTAGAAAACATAGGAAGAACATTCTTTGACATGAATCACAGTAAGATATTTTTTGACTCACCTCCTAGAGTAATGAAAATAAAAACAAAAATAAACAAATGGAACTAATGAAACTTAAAACTTTTTGTACAGCAAAGTAAACCATAAACAAGATGAAAAGACAACCTTCAGAATGAAAGAAAATATTTTCAAATGAGGCAATCGACAAGGGATTCTGCTCTAAAATATACAAACAGCTCAATAACAAAAAAAATAAACAACCCAACCAAAAAATGGGAGGAAAACCTAAGCAGACATTTCTTCAAGAAAGAAATACAGGTAGCCAAGAGGCACATGAAAAGATGCTTAGCATCACCAATTATTAGTGAAGTGCAAATTAAAACTTCAATGAGATATCATCTTCCACTTGTCAAATGGCCATCATCAAAAAATCTACAAACAGTAAATGCTGGAGAAGGTGTGGGAATGTGAATTGATAGAGCCACTATGGGGAACAGTATGTAGGTGCCTTAAAAAACTAGAAATAGAACTACCATATGACCCAGAAATTCCACTACTGGGCATATACCCTGAGAAAACCATAATTCAAAAGACACCTGCACCCCAGTGTTCACTGCAGTACTGTATTACACTAGCCAGGACTTGGAAGAAACCGAAATGTCCATTGACAGATGAATGGATAAAGATGTGGTACATATAAACCATGGAATGTTATTCAGCCATTAAAAGGAACGGATTTGGGTTATTTGCAGAGATGTGGATGGACTAAGAGACTGTTACACAGAGTGAAGTAAGTCAGAAAAAGAACCACAAATACATCAATGCATATATGGGGAATTTACAAAAATGGTACAGATAACCCTATTTGTAGGGCAGGAATAGAGACACAGACAGAGAAGAGATGTATGGACTTAGAGTGAGGGAAAAGGGACTGGAGGGAACTGAGAGATTGGGATTGACGTATATACCATGTTTTATTAAAAAGCAGAGCTATTACTTTGCTGACAAAAGTCCATTTAGTCAAAGCTGTGATTTTTCCAGTAGTTATGTATGGATGTGAGATTTGGACCATAAAGAAAGCTGAGCACCAAACAACTGATGCTTTTGAACTGTGGTGTTCGAGAAGAATCTTGAGAGTCCTTTGGATAGCGAGATCAAACCAGTCAATCCTAAAGGAAATCAGTCCTGAATATTCATTGGAAGGACTGATGCTGAAGCTGAAGTTCCAATACTTTGGCCATCTAATGCAAAGAAGTGATTCATTGGAAAAGACCCTGATGCTGGGAAAGATTGAGGGCAGGAGGAGTAGGAGATGACAGAGGATGAGATCGTTGGATGGTATCGTCGACTCGATGGACATGAGTCTGAGCAAACTATAGGAGCTGCTGATGGACAGGGAACCCTGGCATGCTGCAGTCCATGGAGCTGGAAAGAGTCGGACATGACTGAGTGACTGAACTGAACTGAACTGATGTTTAAAATAGATAGCTAGTGGCAACCTGCTGTATAGCACAGGGAGCTCTGCTCAGTGCTCTGTGGTAACCTAGATTGGTGGGATGGGGAGGTGGTGAGGAGGGTGAGAGGGAGGTACAGGATGGAGGGATATATGTATACATACAGCTGATTCTCTTTGTGATTCAGCAGAAATTAACACAATATTGTGAAGCAACTATACCCTATATATATATATATATATATATATATATATATATATATATATATAAAAGGAATAGTTGAAAAGAGGGTTAGTCACATCACTCATCTATTTTGATCATTGCTGGCTATTTTGGGGGGTTGAAGATAAGTTATTGGCTATTTTTGTATATTATCATCATATTTTCAATCCTTTGTGGTTTTTTCCCCAACATTTTGAGCAGTGTTCTTGTTTATTGGGTAGGTGGTGATATTGGGCAATATGGCAAGAGCAAGATAAATATTTATAAAGTATTGTTAAACTTAAGTGTTGGTTATTTTAAACATCTTTTATTATATGAAAAGAATAAAAGACAAACATTTGCCTTTGGATACCAACGAAGTATATCATTTTAGGGCTCAGAAAATTATCTCCACAGGCATATATTACCCAATAAAGTACACTGAACACTTTCTATTATTGCAAATTATTGGAATCACTTATGTAAGCTCTATAATGTATTTAAACATTAATGCATAAAGAAAAAAAGTATAGAAATGGTTCTATGAATTCTCTTCCCTGAAGATTGCCAACTTTTGTGGAAAGAGATATTTTTATCAACAAAATGAATGTGATCTGAGTTAAATATACAATTTTCAATAAGACACTGAAATTAAAAAATCACTTTCATTAAAAAATCACTATGGTATATTAGCAAAGCTTATAGTATATACAAATGCTGTTAAGAGGCATTTTAAAAATGTGGTCAGAAGCAAGTGTTCTAGGAGATATTGTTCTTGAAAAAAAAAAGATATTGTTCTTGTTTGTTTTTTCTGCAGTAGTATTTTCCAGTTACATTCTACTTTAAGGAGATGTGTATTAGGTTTGAGGGCAAAGATTGATTCTGATATTTATCTTCTAAGTGACACATTTATCTTGCTAGGAAAATATTTTAATAAGAACATAGTATGACAAATGCATCGCCATGAGCTAGTTATCAAGGTTTCAATGTTGAACAATCTAAATGAAATGATCTGGAACAAGTTTGACACTTTCAGAAAAACTACGTGTAACTCTCTGTAAGATGGTTTGCTCCCTTATTAATGAAGTTAAATTTTGATTTTATGACTTCATATTATAATACTGCAAAATTGTATTAAAAAGTTTGTATACTTTAACCTCAAATGCATTAACTCTCAGAGCAGGTGTTATTACTGTTTCTATTAATAGGAAACTCCAGGGAAATCACTTACCACAGTGCCTGCTTTAAAATAGTGCTCACTGAATAATGTCTGCTATCCTTATTACTTTTCAACATACACTGTACCCAAATTCTCTTTTCCTAAGTTATACATTATTAACATCTCAAGAAGAAATAAACTTTCCTTTTCTTTGTTTCCACATGTAAAAAGCTTGAAAGCTACCACTCTATCTTAACAAGTAAAAACCTGAACAAACTGAAATATCAGTAATTCTTGGATCCACAAGAAAAATTTGAACATAAGGCAAATTGCTGCCCCCAACACTGGTAAGACAGACCAGCAAATACAGAAAAGTCATGACTTACCTGCATGGAAACCATCACGGGAATCCACACCGAGTTAGGAAAACCTGAACTGTAATTGCTGGAGATTCAGCATAGACACCTCAGTCAAAACTCTGGGGTACCCAATTAACAGGGGGAGCCCCTACAATTTTGTGAGATTTGCCTCGTACTGTTTCCACTGACTCCACAGTAGATATCAGAGTAAGATTCCCCCAGTCTTCCAGCAGTGGAGTGGAAAGGAACCATTTAAAAATATGCCAGAGCATTCTGTTCTTAACAAGGAATTTCCTCCAGGGAAACTAATGAACCAAAGCCTGGGCTTCCAAGGTGGCTCAGTGGTAAAGAATCTGCCTGCCAAGCAAGAGACGAGGGTTTAATCCCTTGCCCAGGAAGATACCCTGTAGGGGGGAAGTGGCAACACACTCCAGCATTCTTACCTGGGAAATCCCCTGGACAGAGGAACCTCAAGGGCTACCATCTATGGGGTCGCAAAGAATCCTACATGACTTAGTGACTAAACCACCAATAAGAACACAACAAGCTAACTGATCTGGGGAAAGGAAATACCCATCTCCAGCCTACTCTAGCCATTCTATCCCACCTAAAAAGGAAGAGGGAAAAAACTGAAAACATTCATGATATTTACAGTACAGAGGCTGAGGCTTAAGTAAAAGGTGAGATTTAATTATGGAACTATAGACTGCTTCCCCTCCCTCCAAATCTTACTACCACCTTAGGAAATGCCTATTTGCAGCAGCGATTTTTACCTACCAGTTCACATTAGCTGATCAAGAAAAATTACAAAGTATACCAAAATAGCAAAATAAATAACATAATTTGAAGAGACACACCAAGCATCAGATTAGATTTATACTGAAGTATTCATTTTGGGAAGTGTTACCGGAAAAAGCAAGAGAGTTCCAGAAAAACATCTATTTCTGCTTTATTGACTATGCCAAAGCCTTTGACTGTGTGGACAACAATAAACTGTGGAAAATTCTGAAAGAAATGGCAATACCAGACCACCTGACCTGCCTCTTGAGAAACCTATATGCAGGTCAGGAAGCAACAGTTAGAACTGGACATGGTACAACAGACTGGTTCCAAATAGGAAAAGGAGTACATCAAGACTGTATATTGTCACCCTGCTTATTTAACTTACATGCAGAGTACATCATGAGAAACACTGGGCTGGAAGAAGCACAAGCTGGAATCAAGATTGCCGGGAGAAATATCAATCACCTCAGATATGCAGATGACACCACCCTTATGGCAGAAAGTGATGAAAGTGAAAGAGGAGAGTGAAAGAGTTGGTTAAAGCTCAACATTCAGAAAACTAAGATAATGGCATCTGGTCCCATCACTTCATGGGAAATAGATGGGGAAACAGTGGAAAGAGTGTCAGACTTTATTTTTTGGGGCTCCAAAATCACTGCAGATGGTGATTGCAGCCAGGAAATTAAAAGACGCTTACTCCTTGGAAGGAAAGTTATGACCAACCTAGATAGCGTATTGAAAACCAGAGATATTACTTTGCCAACAAAGGTCTGTCTAGTCAAGGCTATGGTTTTTCCTGTGGTCATGTATGGATGTGAGAGTTGCACTGTGAAGAAAGCTGAGTGCCGAAGAATTGATGCTTTTGAACTGTGGTGGTGGAGATGACTCTTGAGAGTCCCTTGGACTGCAAGGAGATCCAACCAGTCCATCCTAAAGGAGATCAGTCCTGGATGTTCATTGGAGGAACTGATGCTGAAGCTGAAACTCCAATACTTTGGCTACCTCATGCAAAGAGTTGACTCATTGGAAAAGACTCTGATGCTGGGAGGGATTGGGGGCAGGAGGAGAAGGGGATGACAGAGGATGAGATGGCTGGATGGCACCACCGCCTCGATGGACATGGGTTTGAGTGAACTCCAGGAGTTGGTGATGGACAGGGAGGCCTGGCATGCTGCAATTCATGGGGTTTCAAAGAGTCAGACATGACTGAGCAACTGAGCTGAACTGAATGTAAATGATATCTTAATTTCAAATTCCACTTGTTCATTACTGATATATAGAAAAGCAATTGACTTTTGCTTGCTGACCTTGTACCATACAATCTTGGTGTAATTGCTTATTAATTCCAGGAGTTTTTTTGGTCAGTTCTTTTGGATTTTCTGCATAGACGATCTTGTCTTCAAACAAGGGCAGTTTTATTTCTTTCTTCCCAATATGTATGCCTTTTATTTCCTTTTCTTGTTTCTTATTGTGTTAGCTAGAATTTCCAGCACTGTGTTGAAAAGAAGTAGCAAGAAAATACATTCTCACCTGATCCTAGTGTGAGTGTTAGTTGTTCAGTCATGTCCAAGTCTTTGTGACCCCATGTAGCCCACCAGGCTCCTCTGTTCATGCAAAATTTCCAGGCAAGAATATTGGAGTAGGTTGCCATTCCCTTCTCTAGGGGATCTCCCTAACCAAGGGATCGAACCCAAGTCTCTGGCACTGCAGGTGGATTCTTTACCATCTGAGTCATCTTTGTACATACTCTTTATCGAGTTGAGGAAGCTTCCCTTTATTCCTTGTTTAGTGAGAGTTTTTATCATGAATGGGGGTTGGATTGTGCCCAGTGCTTTTTCTGCATCTATTGATACGATTGTGTGATTTTCTTTTTTATTTTATTGATGTGAGAGATTACATTAATCTTTTTTGGAATGCTGAAGTAACCTTGCACACCTGGGATAAAACCCACAAGGTCATGGTGTATAATTCTTTTTATATGTTGTTGGATTCAGTTTTCTAATAATTTTTGAGAATTTTTCATGCATGTTCACGAAAGATCTTAGTCTTTAGTTTTCTTGTAATATCTCTGTTTCTGATATTTGGCTAACACTGGCCTCACATAATGAGTTAGGAAGTATTACCACTAAGAGAACATGTGAGGGCAGACTTTGTATTTCTTTCTTTTTTCAGTTTGTTAAGACATGTTTTATGTCCTAAAATGTGGCACATCTTGGTGAATGCTATGTAGCTTGAGAAGTATGTCTATTGTGCTGTTGTACTCTACAGATGTCAATTATACAGTGTTGATTGATGATGTTGTTGAGTTCCACTATGCACTCACTGATTTTCTATCTGCTGAATCTTCCACCATATTCATAAAGGGAAAACGTGAAAACACATTACCTTCAGTACAGGCTGTGGAAAAAACACCAAAGTATAATTCAAGGAAATGAACAGTTTTGAGCATTAAATTGGTATAGTTTCCAAATATTCTATTAATAGTATAATAGAAGACTGATCTGCTTCTGTGTCTTTCTACTTTCTTTAGATTGAGATAGATGCATATTTCAGAAAGAAAAAAGATCTGCTTTTTTAGATTGAGATAGATGCATATTCAGAAAGAAAAAATATGTATATTTTAGACCAAATGATAAGACATTATTATAAAGTAGTTTTCACAACTGCTAGGGCCAGGATTCCAATGGTAACAGAATATTCTTATCTCTTTCCATCTTTACCATCTAAAAGAAAATACTTCACCTCATTCTCCAAGAAAAATCAAGGATAACAAAAGAGATGAGAATAGAGAATTGGACAAAATGAATTCCAGAAAAAAAAAAAAAAATCAAGTAAGCTATAAGCTTTTGAAATAATAAGGAAATAGTATTTTTCCTTTATTTTTTCCATAATAAGCATCTACTTTATTCCATGTTCCTAATACACATAATGAATCTGTACTATTTTAATGATATATAATTTTGAAGCAAGTAATTACTTTCTTCCCATTTGTTCATAGAATGCCAAGGTATGTATTAAAGTTACCTTAATAATTTTAAATTATTTAAAAATGAATGCAGCCACTTGCATACATAATAAATATAGTGTTAACATTCACTAATAATAATAATAATTAAGCAAATAATGAAAAGTCTAAATATAAGTGTTCATGGCAAAGCTTTCATATAAGTTTGTCAGCTGGTGAAAAAAAAAGAAAATTGGGGAATATCAAACTTGTATAAGAAACTAAGAAATTTCTTTTATCTTTTTTTTTAGGGGTTTGTGCTATTTCTTATTCTTCAAACAGAATTCAAAAGATACATTATCTTTTCAAATATGTAGCACCTTCTAATGCTATAAAATTAAAGATTCGATACTACAAATTACAGAGGTATAATTGCCACCATAAGACATACTGGCAGTCTTTATATAAACCAATTCCATTTATCTCCAGAAAATGTCCCAAATGTTTATGTATAATCTGAGCACTGCACTAGCTCTGGTGAAGATCATATGATCATAGCACATTATCTAGCCTCAGAAGTCAGAGAGAAACAGAGAGAGAGAGAGATCATGGTCTTAATATGACAACTTGTATGTTTGCAGTATGAGAGAGGTGTTGGAAGAACAAGGAGAGAGCTGTTAGTTCTGCCTATGAAGGTGGATAAAGGACCAAATAAATGAAATGACATGTGTTGGGGCTTGAAATTTGAAAAGGAAGTAGAAAAGGAAAGGGCATGGAATGAAAGTGGAATGAAAAGGAAGCATATTTAGGATTTATGACAGGTTTACTTCGTGGGTAAAAAATAAAAATTAAAAAGCTAAACAGGTAAATGATAAGGAATTACAGACACTTGCAAAGATTCAAGAATAGACAGGGCCAAAAGAGGCCAGAATACAGCAGCAGCCTTGTAGGTCATGAGAAGGTGCAGTGTACAGAGAACTTAAATAACTGCCACATAATTGCTAAAGTAACTGTTGAGTTTCAAAATTCATGGAAGCTTAAAACAACACATTTTTATTACTTTAAAAAACTTTGTGTTTTACCTGGAAGAATATGTACACTCATTCAAGAACAAATTCACAGCAGTTCACAGTCATTCACTGTTGCTTTTGGCACAGTTTGTGTCCCAAGCTCCTGTGGTAATTCATAGTCTAGTGTTTAAATAATAGATTAGATATAAGCACTGATCATACAGTGATTGCAAAGACAATGAGACAAAATCTGTGTTTCTTAATTTTCATTAAGTCCTTCATGAGTCTGCATGGAGGTTTCACTTGTGTTTAAAGTTTAAAGCAGTGAGTGAAGATTGTGGGTGCAATAATTTTCCTTTACTACAGATTATTTTAGTTATTTCTTTAATATTTAAACATCTTCTTCTTTTTACTCTTTGTGTTTGGTAAAACTAAGAAAATGTGCATCAGTGGTACAATTTGCTATATGCCTAAAATATATCTTTCAGAGATATTCCAGTTTTATTAAAATTCACTTGTAAGTTATTGCACATGCTGTGCTAAGTTGCTTCAGTCACGTCTGGCTCTCTGCAAACCCATGGACTGTAGCCCACCAGGCTCCATGGGATTCTCCAGGCAAGAACACTAGAGTGGGTTGCCATGCCCTCCTGCAGGGGATCTTTCTGACCCAGGGATTGAACCTGCATCTCCAGCATTCGCAGGCAGGTTCCTTACCACTAGTACCACCTGGGAAGCCCTAAGAAGCAGGGTTCGTTCAGAATGAGTTATTATGATATTGTGAAATTATTACTGATGGCTGTAATGGATTGATTACAGGTAGATACTTTCTCATTTCAAAATGAATTAATTTAATGTAGAAGTAGTACTCTTCCCTTTTTTTGAATTATGATATATTATTTCATTGTTCAAAAACTTTTTACTTAATTATTTTTGTACTGATACTAATATAAAAATAAAATACAACAAAAGAAAAATTTCACTGCCTGCACTTCCTTTCCAGCCATTATTTTCAGTTCATTTCACAGGTATCATTGTATATAAACTTGTCATAAAAGGAAGAAATAAAAATTGATCTACTTCAGTTGTTCAATACTCTAGGTACACTCCACAGAGATTTGAAAACTTTTCTATGAAGAGCTAGATAGTTTTGCTAGCCATACTGTATCTGTAACAACTACTCAGTTCTGGAGTTGAATTATGAAGCTAGCCAGAGACAATACATTCACAAATGGGTGTGTCTGCTTTCCAATAAAACTTGATTTACAAAAATGGCATGACTATTGGAAAAACAATAGCTTTGACTAGATGGACTTTTTTGGCAAAGTAGTGTCTCTGCTTTTTAATATGCTGTCCAGGTTGGTCATAACTTTTCCTCCAAGGAGCAAGCGTTTATCAGTTTTCTTAGTAATGTAGATGGTAAAGCGTCTGACTACAATGTGGGAGACCTGGGTTCAATCCCTGGTTGGGAAGATCTCCTAGAGAAGGAAATGGCAGCCCACTCCAGTATTCTTGCCTGGAAAATTCCATGGACGGAGGAGACTGGTGGGCTATAGTCCATGGGGTCACAAAGAGTCGGACACGACTGAGCGACTTCACTTTCACCTTCAATGTAAGCTTGATAACTCCTTTTCTTGCTTGTTGATTACTCTATGTCTTACTCTCTGAATGACCAAACAATAACCTTTTCTGAATCTTAGCATTTCTAAAAGACTACAAGCATTGGTAAACAGTACTATTTAAATGCATTCTTAGGTTCCATACCTATAAATTCTACTAAAGTATGTTTGGGGTAAGAATCAGAAATACGATTTTTTTTTTTTTTTAAGTAGGTACAGTGGTTCATGGATCAAATCTAAGAAAAACTTAGCATGTGAAAGATACTTTAAAAGGTAAAATTGTCCAAGGCTGTTTAACTAAAAAAGGATAGTTCACTGGGTGAATAATTTTCAAAATGTGGATAGCTTTTGCTTGTTTGCTTAGAGAAAATGAAAAACAACTGCATAAAAAATAAGATTTTTTGTTTGCCTTTTCAGGCTTTTTTGTTTGTTTGTTGCTGTTATTTGTTTATTTGGCTGTGTTAGGTCTTAGTTGGGGCATGCAGGCTTAGTTGCTCCACAGCATATGGATCTTAGTTTCCTGACCAGCCCAGGGGATCAAACCCATGTGCCCTAATTGCAAGGCAAATTCTTAACCACTGGACCACCAGTCAAGTCCCTGTTTATTTTTTTTAATTATCCTAGGTAATTCAGGAACAATAGAATAAATGTCACATGGATATTATTTATTACAAATAATGCACTAGTTTTTTACTACATTTGGTTACAAAATTTCTGAATTTCCTATGTTGGTATTTGAAGTAACTATTTCAAAACCTAGGCTTTATTAAACAACATATGGTATTTTTTCTCATTTTGTTTCTACTCTATTCTTTAAAAACAAAAAAAAAAAGAACATATTTAGGAGGATAAGACTTATTGTGATGAAGACTGACTTTATTATGGGATGTCAGGAGTAAACCCTGTATTATATTGTTGCAGCCTTGGAATCATAAAAGAGAACAGATTGTCCTTGTCCAGGAAGTTTTGTCTTTAACACTTTATCAGAAATTCACAGAGAAGACTGGGGAAAAAAAGTCTAACACCTTTTATTATTTACTTCACTTATAAATATCATAGAGGAAGAATAAAAGAATCTTAATGAATAGGAAGCATATTCAATCATTTCTCATCTCACACCAAATAAAGTTTATTACTCTGATTTCACACCACAGACTTAAAGAATTGTATCATCTCAATGGTCTTCTTGATTGAGAATAAATGCTTCATTAAATTTAAATATAGCAACCTAATAACAATAGTAAAATCAGAGAGAATAATGACTGACATTAAAAGGAGAACACATATCACTCTTTGGAACCTATTCAACTTCCAAATAAAATGCAAAATTTAATGTTCACAATTGCATAATAAATGCAAAGAATTATGGTATGACATAAGGTTATAAAATCAAACTTAATTTGAGAGCGGTTTTTAATGTAGAGAGATTTTGTTGATTGTTTTTTAAATGGGAACTATAGAAGAAAGAACAAATAATTATAATCCCTAGGTTATAGCTTTGGCAACTAAGTGAATGGTAATAAATTTCACTGAGTTGAGCAATAATGAAGGAAGAATAGAGTGTGTTTTTTGAGAGGTGTGCAGAGTTCATTTTTCTTTTTAACACAAAGTTTAGGTGCACTGGAGGACTCCACTTGGAGATGGCAAATAAGAAGTTGGTTCCTTAGATCTGGAACTCCAAAAAGTCTAGGCTGGAGATAATCCCCAAAACTATTTCCCAGCTCTCAGGCATAAATAGTCAATGCCTTATGAACATTTTTTTTATCTTTCAAAAAAAACCTAATAATTTAGTAGATTCAATGCCTAACCCCAAATATGCCATTATCTAAACCTGTAAACTGTTATTCCACATTTCATTACAAAATGGCATTTCTAATCATCTGGTCTATAGGCCAGGGACTTAAGGAGCTCTTGCCTGAAAGCCATCTCTGACACTCTGGGGTTTCAACCACTCAAGGTCCTCCTACATGTTCGCTTCTCCTTTGTGCTACCATGAAAGACTGATCTGAAAGCTTTGTCATCTAAATACTTATGAAATCCTATAATACTTACAAAATTTTATAACAATGCCTTACCTGTGATCTTAGGATAAATACTTAATTCTTAAACTGGACTGAAAATAGGTAATATCTATCCCTTCCTGTGACCCTATTCTATCTTGATTCACTTCTCCTTTCTTTCATTTCACCAACAATGACCAATTTTTCATTCAAAACTTCAATGTTCCTTATATATATATATATATATATATATAAAATCACTAGAACTTCTCAGGTGATGTATCAGTAAAGAATCCACCTGCCAATGCACGAGACACAAGAGATGCAGGTTCGATACCTGGGTCTGGAAGATCCCCTGGAGTAGGAAATGGCAACCTGCTCCACTAATCTTGCCCCAAAAATTCCATGGACAGAGGAGCCTGGTGGGCTACAGTCCATGAGGTTGCAAAGAGTCACCCAATTGAGCATGAACACACGGGCAGTAAATAGATAGATAGGTTATCTTTCAATGTAAAAAATTGAAACTGAATTGAGCTACCTTCAGCAGCAAAAGAAATGAACAGGAATTATATGGGAGTATTCACAGAACTAACAGGAAGGTCAGAGAAACAGGTACAGAATAAAACAGAAAAATGTGGTTGTCTGGAATCTACACAGCATAATCAATTCAACAGTTCCATATCAGTATCCATACAAAAATGAATGAGCTTCCATTTCACTTTCATATTTTAAAAATTATGTTCAAATTTCATGTTTCAAGAAGAGAACATAAGACTGGCCTAACTTGGATTATATATATATTCCCTGGCAAGTGAAAGGCAGGAAATTTGATCAACAACACTGCTAGTACCTTACAAAGGGGAAGCGATAATTCTCCATAAGTAAATTAAAGGGCTATTACAAAAGAGTCTGCAATTCATGATAGATGGCCAAAATTTTAAAACCCTATATGCAAGTTCAGGACCTTTATCCTGCTGCCATCACTGCCTGAAATATTCTATCGTCCTTTTAATAAGTAAATTCCCACTTTTGCTTGTGAATTAATATCAAATATATGTTCACAGTGAAACCCTTTCCCATATCAATTCTAACTTTCATATCTATTCACTGGGTCTAGTGTAATTTTCCTATATAACAATGATCACAGATTGCATTTAGCAATCTACTCCTATATTTATTTGATTAAGGTTAATGAGTTGGACCATCAAAAAGGCTGAGCACTGAAGAACTGAAGTTTTTGAATGTTCTGGAGAAGACTCTTGAGAGTCCTTTGGACTACAAGGAGATACAACCAGTCCATCTTAAAGGAAATCAGTCCTGAATATTCATTGGAAGGACTGATGTTGAAGCTGAAACTCCAATACTTTGGCCACCTGATGCAAAGAGCCAACTCACTGGAAAAGACCCTAGTGTTGGGAAAGATCACAGGTAAAAGGAGAAGAGGGCAGCAGAGGATGCGATGCTTAGATAGCATCACTGACTCAATGGACTTGAACTTGAGCAAACTCTGGGAGTTAGTGGAGTACAGGGAAGCTTGGTGTGCTGCAGTCCATGCAGTCAAAAAGAGTTGGATATGACTTAGCAACTGAACAACCACAACGAGTATATCACTTTTATTTTTCAAATTGTATTCCAGGTGCCAAACACAGTACCTCTCACGAAGCACGTGTTCAACATACACCAGCTGAATAAATGAATAAGCATGTAGTTGCTCTTTGATATCATGAGGGTGAATGTAATTAAGTAAGCAAGACAGTGTGATATTGTTGAAAGAACAGTGGGACAAAATAGAGAGCCCAGAATTAGACCAACATAGTTAGCTGATCTTTGATAAAGGATCAAAAGCAGAGGACCAAAGATGGTCTTTTTAACAAATGGTACATGAACAACTGCACATCCACACACACACATAGAGAGAAAGAAAGAAAGAATCAAGGCACAAACCTTGTACCCTTCCAAAAACATTTATCCCCTAAGTATCACTGACCTAAACATAAAACACAAACTATAAAACTTCTAGAAGATAACATATGAGAGAACCTAGATGACCTTGAGTTTGGTGATTTCTTTTTAGATATAATATCCACAAAAGAAAGGACTAGTAAGTTGGACTTCACTAAAATGAAAAACTTATGCTCTGCATAAGAGAATGAGAAGACAAGCCACAAAGAGGAGAAAATATTTGCAAAAGACATATCTGATAAGGCACTGTTTTCTAAACTATACAGAGGACTCTTAAAAGTCAACAGTAAGAGCACAACCTCATTAAAAATGGATAAAAGGCCTTAAAAACATTCTTTACCAAAAAAATAAAAAAGGATATACAGAAGGCAAATAAGTGTATAAAAGTATCCTATCATATGTCATCAGAGACATACAAATTAAAACATTAAGATATGACTACGTATCTATTAGAACGGCCAAAACCTAGAACACTGGGAACACCAAATGCTGACAAGGACAAGGAGCAACAGGAACTCTCATTCATTGACATTGAAAGACTATTATGTGATTTCTTACAAAAGTAAAGATACTCTTACCATATGATCCCAATCATGTTCCCTGGTATTTACTCAAAGGATTTGAAAATATATTCACACAAAACCTGCACACAAATGTTTATACCAGCTTTGCTCATAATTTGCAAAACTTGTAAGCAACCAAGATGTGCAGTAGGTGAATGAATAAATTGTGATATATCTAGGCAATAGAATATTCTGCAACACTAAAAATAAATGCATTGTCAAGCAATAAAAAGACATGGAAAATCTGTAACTCCACTTTACTAAGTGAAAGAAACCAATCTGAAAAGACTATACACTGCATGATTCCCACTATATGACATTCTGTAAAAGGAAAGAACTATGAAGACAGTACAAAAGATCAGTGGTTGCCAGAGGTTAGGGAGAAGAATGGGATGAGTAGGCAGAGCACAGAGGATTTTTTAGGCCAGTGAAAGCATTAAGTATAAATCTATGACGGTGTGTATGTGTCATTATAAATATGGCCCCATTCAAAGAATGTACAAGACGAAGAGTGAACTCGAAGGTAATCTAGGGACGTTTGATAATGATGTGTCCATGTTAAGTTCATTAATTGTTACTAATGTGGCTCTCTGGTGGAGGATGTTGATGATAGAGGCTCAGGTTAGGTAGGGAGAGAGTATATGAGAAATCTCTGTATCTTCCTCTCAGTATTTTTATAAACTTAACACTGCTCTAAAAATAAAGTCTGTTAAATATATGAGTATGGGGACATTTCAGTGATGAATAATGAAATGGGAACCCAAAGGAATGCTCGAGCCAGTAAGGAAACCAGGATGATGCTGTCACAGAAGCCAAAGGAAGACCATTTGAAGGAGAAATCAGTCACGACAAAGGGTAAACATAAACTGGGGTTGATGAAAAATCATTGCATTTAACATAAAGAGATTACTAATAATCTTGGGAGTGAATTTCAGAGAATCAATGGGAGAGGTGAGAACTGAAAAATATGAATTGTTCACAGTTTAGTTTGGAAAGTCTATGCACATGAACAGTAACTGCGTTCTTCATGCATGAAGAACAGGAATTCTAAGAACTTTTTGTTTGCCCTTCAAGTTCTTTGCTGCTACAGTGTTTGAGAAGAAACAAACCAGAATAAGTTTAAATATACATAAAAATTTTAAATTGAAGGAAAATCTGAACACATAGATGATTATTGAGCAAATTGACTAAGAGGAGAAAGTGAGAAGATTCAAGTCATTACCTTTAAAGAGAAAAGGGCTTCTCCAATTTTAAGGAAGGGAAATAGGAAATGGCTGTGGGTGCAAATAAGACCACAGGTTTAGAACTAGAAATCTGAGGGAGGTTCAGCCTGTTTGACCATGGAAACATAAGATAATTTGGTCAATAGTGTAATCCAGGCAAAAAAGAAAATGAGAGACTGGGAGGGTAACCACAAGCAATATAGAGAAATTAAAAAGTGGGAGAAATAGCCTAGAAATTAAGATGACAGACAACATTGACTTGGAGCTTCATGAGACTTGAAGTATAATCATATTTTTCTCTCTTTAAGAATAGAATAGAAAATTACAGACATAAAAATAAGCATGAGGCTGTGGGAGAAATCCAAGCATTTGAGAGACCCTGAAGCTTAAACTGACTTAGCTTCATGGCAAATCTGCTTCTTGCCATAAAACTTGCTGATAAATTTGGCATGGAGTAGGAGTGGAGGATTTTGCATTAAAAATAAATAAATAAATAAATAAAAGACTACTTTAGATGTGCTGTGGAGAATGGGTTAGAATGGAGGTATAGATGTTGGGAAGTAAAGAAAAGGGGGGAAAAGCAAGAGAAATGAGACTAAAATATAAGAAAGAAAATATCCATATTTATTCCCCCAAAACAAACCCAAATAGCAATGTAATAAATTCCTTCAAAGCTAAAGGCAAAAAATATATATGTTTTTCTCCCTAAATAATAGTTGTGCTTTATTTTAAATAATCAGGTATTAAATTTAAATATTTTATGATATTTATTTGCCTAAGGTCTCACTGCAAACTAAACACATTTAATAAAATGCCTTGAGATGGACTTCAAAATGACAGAGAATAAATACGTATGTAATGTCAAAAATTATTCATAGTTACATTCAACAGGAAGAAAAATTTTTAATATGAAGTTTTTTTTTTAATTGAAACTTTTATTGGAGTAATTTTAGATTTTCACAGTTTTAAGACTAGTACAAGAATTTCCATTGCACATTTTTGTTTCCCCGAATAGGTAACACTGCAATCCTTTAGTGACATATCAAAACCAAAGTATTGATAGTGATACAATACTCTGATCTATTCATATTTGCTCCATTTTACTTGTAGTCATTTTTCTATGTATCTGTGTGTGTTTGTTTATTGTGTTCTATGCAATTTTATTATGTGTAGGTTTTTATATCCACCACTACTGTCAGGATTCTGAACACATTCAACACCATACATAGGAGATATTTTTAAAGTAAAAGTATATGAAATGCTTTATTTCTTTGTCTAGAAAACAGAAAAGAACATAGTTTCCCTATCGACTTTATTATCAATGAAGCCATAAATTTGTGAATTAGACTTGTGAACCCAAACAGTAAGAATATCCAAAGCAGCATCACACTTGAGATCTTGACTTTATTTCTTGCAATGAAATGTAACTACCAATTAATGGCATGTAAATTGGGAGTGAGATGACCAGTTTCTAAGATATTCCAACAAGACAGATATTAGAGTCAAAGTAGTAGACTGAGACACCAAGCACAATAGACATAATATATGAACTGATTTCTGATTAGAATCAGTTCCCCAGGTGTTAGGGGAAGCACACTGATTGAAACCGCCCACCCTGGCCAGGCACCATAGTAACCATTTGCATGAGTTGTTTTATGACAGGAGATCCTGATAAGGAATACAGAACTAATAAGCCACCACCAACCGGAAGAGTTCGGGAAAGGTTGAAAGGAGACACCGGGAGTCCATCCACTTCCCAGAATCCCTCTCACTAGGATCCATCTTGGCTGAGCAATGCATGGGCCACCAGGAAGGACTCTGAATTAGAATGATTGGCCAGAGACCACCCAGAAACTAATCCCATCACCATAAAACCTGAGACTGCAGAGCAGTTCTCCTGAGTTCCTTTACCCTACTGCTCTCCACCCGGGTGCCCTTTCCCAATAAAATCTCTTGCTTTGTCAGCACATATGTCTCCTTGGACAATTCATTTCTGAGTGTTAGACAAGAACCCAGTTTTGGGCCCTGGAAGCGGTCCCCATTTCCTGCAACAAATGGCAACTCTGGTGGGACTCTTCTTCGCTGAGACTGACATCCTGACCACTCGGGGTACTCAGGGGCCAGCTTGCCTACCAATGGACCAGACCCAGTGGCCACAACTGGGACCCTTTTGTCCCTGGTCTCCTCCTGACACGGACAACTGGCCAGAGTGCCCCGACCAGTAAGGAACAAGAGACTTTATTGACCTCTCTCCCCTTTCCTCTCTCTTTCCTCTCTTCAACCCTTCCTATCCTTCCCTGTTTTTCTAGTCCCCTGGTTCTGGGCACAGGAATCTAGTAAAAGGGCCTCAGCCTGAGCTGAGGATTGGAGACTGATCACATCCTCTTGGCAGAGAACTCGAATTCTGGTTCTGGTCTGGTCTGATTTCTGGTAGGGCCGAGTTCTAGTCCTCCCTTCTCTGGAGGCCCAGAGTAAAGTCCCATAAAGCCTGGGTATCTGAAGGTGGCAGGAGACATCTGTAAGGCCACCCCATTTGTCCCCCCTCTCCCGCCTCCTCCCCCTTCTTCTTTCAACCTGGCTTCCTTTCCTCCCTTGAAATCTTTGAAGACCTGAGATATGTTAGTACTTGGATCTGAAGTTCTGTGTTTCTATAGGAGGTTTTCTGAGAGACTGTATTCTTGTATTTAAGGGAGGGTCTGATGAGGACTGCCAGGTTTATATGTGTGTGTTTTAACTCTGTGTTCTGTGTTGTGATTTTTTTGATGGCCATTTTGCTTTGTCTGGCCACCATTTGGTTTAGACCTGCCATCATTTTGTTAGAACTTGATTTTCTTTCCCTGTGCCGTGAGACTAGGGCTCTCAGAAACACTTATATAGACCATCTCTAACTCCTGACTCTGAGGGAAAAGAGGAAAAAGACTTTAAATTTTATATTTATTTCAACTATTTTTTTATAAACTAGTAATTTTATATTGTAATATCTAATTCATGACTAAACTTAGAAAATGAAGCTAGATCTTGCACTGTGTCTGTCTAAATATGTCTTGGTATGTCTTTGTCTCTGGGTAATATTTTTGAGGTTAATTTGTAAATGAGCTCTATTTAATTGGCTTAAAAAAAGGTAAGTGCTTACAAATCAAATAATTCTAAATTAAACAATAAATTCCAGGTTCATGTGAACTGGGAAATATTCAGTATTAATACCTGATATTAATGTTTGTTTGTTGACCTATGTAATATAGACATGTCTTAGAGTAATTAACATTAAGTGGAATATTTTCATTGTACCTAGGTTTAATATAAGTTAAATATTATATCTGTTACAAGTTTGTCAACAAGGAAATTATCTCAAGTGAAGAAACTTCTAAAAAAATGTAAAATGAGATACGAGCTTTTATATAAACTCTATTAAGAATAGTTATTCTTTAGAAATATCTGTATAAAATAGTCTCTCCAGATTGGTGTAACTTAAATTTCTAAGGATTGTGCCAAGTGTGCTAAGTGTTAGAAGTCTACTGAATAGTTAGGTCATTTCCAAATAAAATAAGATTTTGAAACATTTGCTACTAAATACTAATTTCCTTTTACAGAGAAACTAAAGAGATTTGGGACTGTAAGTGAATAAATGTTTGGTGCCATCCTAAAATGTTCTAAGAAAGCAAGGGTTTTAGAAATTATCACTGGTATTTATGCTCACCAATCTATAAAATGCTAATATAAAAGTTAGTTCTTGGTTGCTAAAGAAAAGTAGGAAGTATGTTTTCAGTTAAAAAAAAAGTATGAAAAAATACTAAAAAGAGTTATGCATGATCAGGATTTTCTAAAATTGGATTACAATTAGTTAGATAAATAGATTTTGTTAAGAATGACACAGCCATAAAAAACTGGTTAGAGCCAACTAGGTCCAAGATGGTGGAGCTGACTTTCACTAGACCTTGAGCCTTGGTATTTATGCCTATTATGACATATCAAGAAGCTAAATGATACACCCATCAACACTGACTAAATCTGACCAAATGTTCTAAATGCTTGTAATTGATCTTTTCGATAAAACTTCCTAAATCAAATTCTTTTGAAGTTCCTTTGACCTCTAGCTAACTTTGGGGTGCTTCAGAGAGCCCCTGAAACATCCCAAAGAAAGATATTAAACTGTGTTTATTTGGTTGGTTAAATTACATGAAAAAGATTATCAAATGAGTAATAAATCCACTCATGTTATAATGTATGGTAAAATTACTAATATGGATATCCTAGAAATTATATGGAGCTCTTAACATTCTGATATGTCCTGGTATTCTAATGGAAAACCTGATGACTTCACAAAAGTTAACAAAGGACTGAATGAACCAGCGAATATGCTTATAACTTTTATGGTTTCTATCTGAAAAATTACAGGTTTGAATTTGTGTTTACCGGGAGTAGGATAAACCTTCTTCTCAAACTAATTGTGAAAATAATTTGCTAAAATTATGTTATAAACAACACAATTATATTTTCTCTTTATCTGACTCCTCCAGAAATTTGAAGCTCTTAGGTTTCCAGTAAGTTTATCAAATGAGCTAGAAAGGTTATCTCACTAACAGGTACCAAAATCTCAAGGAATTTTTGAGACCTTAAAAAGGGAAGAATTCACCTAGATTTGTTAGGCAAAATCTGTGATAAGCCTTTGGTGTGAGTTTCCCAGCCTTGTTTTATTTCAAAAGTTCAGTCTGAGATTCTATAAATGTTTCAGCAAAATAAAAATTCTATGATAAATTATGGTTATATAAATCATCAGACCAAAATTAGTGAGAACAAACTTATTTTGCAAACAAGCTAGCCTTAATTTTGTTATATTTGATAAGAATGAGGGTAATTTTAGGGAGAAAAAGATGTCTCAATAAATGTTAAATCCCAGTTTGTTAATGGAGGTCTACTGATGGAGCTAGTAAGACTCATTTCTTGGATAGTTCTTTGCTGTAATGTGATATTAATGTGAAATTTCATTGAATTCTTAAAGAACACCCTAAGTTTGTTTATGAAGCTTATCTCAGTAATCTATCTTTGATGAAAATCAGATGCCTCATGACCTGCAACCAGGACTGGAAAAATACATAATTTAAGAGACTGTCTCCAACCTGGATGGAGGGACTTTTTTATCAGGAGAAACTACACTACACAAGGATGAGAAGATGATGACATCAGAGGTAGACATCTTGCCCAAGATACTGAACCTGATTCATATGATCATTTATGTTTTCTTGACTTCTTAGACCTTTGCATATAAATCAAATGCTTTTACATCATAGGCCTGATTCTATGCTAGTTTTAGAAATCAATTCAATTGTTGGGTTTGTGGCCAATTACCTGTGTCTAGTTCTGGTTTACCTTGGTAAATTTCTCTACTACACGACTCTAACTGGTTGGCCCTGAGAAAATGTATTTAAAAAAAAAATTATACTCATATTCAGATCACTGTGATATTACTAGATGGGATCCCCACACTGGGCCAATTAATAATGCCTGCTCTGACTCTGGCCATAAATTTGAGCTTTTTTCTATTCAGTTCAGTTCAGTTCAGTTGCTCAGTCGTGTCTGACTCTTTTCGACCCCATGAATCGCAGCACGCCAGGTCTCCCTGTCCATCACCAACTCCCGGAGTTCACCCAGACTCACATCCATCCACTCAGTGATGCCATCCAGGCATCTCATCCTCTGTTGTCCCCTTCTCCTCCTGCCCCCAATTCCTCCCAGCATCAGAGTCTTTTCCAATGAGTCAACTCTTCGTATGAGGTGGCCAAAGTACTGGAGTTTCAGCTTGAGCATCATTCCTTCCAAAGAAATCCCAGGGCTGATCTCCTTCAGAATGGACTGGTTGCATCTCCTTGCAGTCCAAGGGGCTCTCAAGAGTCTTCTCCAACACCACAGTTCAAAAGCATCAGTTCTTTGGCGCACAGCCTTCTTCACAGTCCAACTCTCACATCCATACATGACCACTGGAAAAACCATAGCCTTGACTAGACAAACCTTTGTTGGCAAAGTAATGTCTCTGCTTTTGAATATGCTATCTAGGTTGGTCATAACTGTCCTTCCAAGGAGTAAGCATCTTTTAATTTCATGGCTGCAGTCACCATCTGCAATGATTTTGGAGCCCAAAAAAGTAAAGTCTGACACTGTTTCCACTATTTCCCCATCTATTTCCCATGAAGTGGTGGGACCGGATGCCATGATCTTCGTTTTCTGAATGTTGAGCTTTAAGCCAACTTTTTCACTCTCCACTTTCACTTTCATCAAGAGGCTTTTGAGTTCCTCTTCATTTTCTGCCATAAGGGTGGTGTCATCTGCATATCTGAGGTTATTGATATTTCTCCAGGCAATCTTGATTCCAGCTTGTGTTTCTTCCAGTCCAGTGTTTCTCTTGATGTACTCTGCATATAAGTTAAATAAGCAGGGTGACAAAATGCAGCCTTGACATACTCCTTTTCCTATTTGGAACCAGTCTGTTGTTCCATGTCCAGTTCTAACTGTTGCTTCCTGAACTGCATACAAATTTCTCAAGAGGCAGATCAGGTGGTCTGGTATTCCCATCTCTTTCAAAATTTTCCACAGTTTATTGTGATCCACACAGTCAAAGGCTTTGGCATAGTCGATAAAGCAGAAATAGATATTTTTCTGGAACTCTCTTGCTTTTTCCATGATCCAGCGGATGTTGGCAATTTGGTCTCTGGTTCCTCTGCCTTTTCTAAAACCAGCTTGAACATCAAGAAGTTCATGGTTCACATATTGCTGAAGCCTGGCTTGGAGAATTTTGAGCATTACTTTACTAGCTTGTGAGATGAGTGCAATTGTGCGGTAGTTTGAGCATTCTTTGGCATTGCCTTTCTTTAGGATTGGAATGACAACTGACCTTTTCCAGTCCTGTAGCCACTGCTGAGTTTTCCAAATTTGCTGGCATATTGAATGCAGCACTTTCATAGCATCATCTTTCAGGATTTGAAATAGCTCAACTGGAATTCCATCACCTCCACTAGCTTTGTTCATAGTGGTGCTTTCTAAGGCCCACTTGACTTCACATTCCAGGATGTCTGGCTCTAGGTCAGTAATCACACCATCGTGATTATTTGGGTCGTGAAGATCTTTTTTGTACAGTTCTTCTGTGTGTTCTTGCCATCTTTTCTTAATATCTTCTTCTTCTGTTAGGTCCATACCATTTCTGTCCTTTTTTAAAATTACTCAAGCTCAATCAGAGCAACAAGAATAGTTTCAGCAAAGGAGGAAAAAATCTCCCACAATTATGGGATGGATCTATATAGATAACATCAGGCTATGGTAATTTAGGCTTAAAGTCTCTTCTGTGTTAAAAACAATTAAATCATACTAAGGACAATCAATCTAGTAACACTAGAAAACTGGGCTATGTGCCTTATAAATGGTGCCAATATATAATTTCCCTGAAGATAAAGATTCTACAGAGCAGACTAAGTCAGATGACCTGAGATATACTGGGCTACATCTAATGGAAGCTCTTAACTTAAGTCTTACTTGTGACTTTACTAATACTGCTGGCTATGTTATTTGTATTTCACCTCTTTTACAAAATTGCTGTTTCTTACACTGTCAAATGTGTGTCTGAGGCATCTAATAGAATAATATATAGTCCCATATGAGATCAACGTTGGTAACAGTGTAACTCTAGATATGGGAAGAAGCAACAAGAGGGAATATTTTCCTGGACCAAGAGGCTAGTAAGACAGGTGGTCCAGAGAATTTTGGATACTGTTTTACGGCCTAGTCCAGTAACAGCACATTGAGTGGCCTGTCAACAAAGTCTTTGCCAAACCTGAGAATGGACATTCTCAGCACCATGGGATAAAACGGTCATGAAATGCCCCCCTCAAAATCATGGTCACGTTTATGAGCAAAAAGGGGCTCTGCCAACTGAAGACTGACACTTGCCATCTACAAAGATTAAATCATGGCCGCTGCAACTGCTGACTTTCAACGCCCCTGAAAGGAGTTCAGGGTGAAAATCAGGAGTGAGGCACTCTGTGCTCTGGGAAAAACTGGCAGAACAGACCTTCAGATAGTTAGATCTTTTCAGGAGAAGATTTTATGAGTCCTAATTCTTGCATCTTCTCATACCTAGAGAAACACTGACGTCATTAATGGTGAAATCTGCTTTGGCTATTAAGGAAAAGTTTACAATTAAAAGTCAAAATAGAGTAACTATGGTTCAGGTATCCTGCGAAATAACTAGGCGATGCTATGGGTGTACTTTCAGGTTAGACCTTGTATTGCTAACACTTGAGTTTTCTGAGTCGTGTCAGGCTTGGATGCCACCATTCTCAAAACAATGTCTGCTGACAGCTAGTAACTGCAACCTTACTTTTTATAAAACTAGGAAACAGGCTACCTGGCTACAAGTCCCCCTGAAGTGCCAGGTCCAGACTGGGTTTCAGGCCTATTCTTCTAAAAAGAAATGATATTTATTTTGTCTACTAAATTCCAGTTATCACTCCTTCAACTATTTCTAAGTGGGTCTGTTACACCAAAATGGCAGACCAAGGGACAGAGATTTTAATCATACAAGACTCAGATCTAGAACTTGGAACTCAGAAATACTTCCAATTCAGTGTCTGTTCTCCAAGCTGAAGCAGTCCTATGCTCCATTTTGACAAGAAGTTATCGAACTTGGAACTCAGAAATACTTCCAATTCAGTGTCTATTCTCCAAGCTGAGGCAGTCCTATGCTCCATTTTGACAAGAAGTTATCACAGTCATAGTTGCCTAGTTCCCTAAATTAAAACTGAGTAGAACTTTGTGGGGCTCTGGAGTAGAGATCTGTTCTGTGTTCTCCATTTCTTGTCTGTAGGATGTAGGTTTCATTCAGCCTCTTTGACCTTCCCTGAGTTCCAAAGTGAAAGTGACAATTAAGTCGCTCAGTCGTGTCCGACTCTTTGCAATCCGGTGGACTGTAGCCCACCAGGCTTCTCTGTCCATGGAATTCTCCAGCCAAGAATACTGGAGTGGGTTGCCATTTCCTTCTCCAGTGGATCTTCCCGACCCAGGGATCGAACCCACGTCTCCCGCATTGCAGGCAGACGCTTTAACCTCTGAGCCACCAGGGAAGCCTAAGGGTGGATTCAAACAATTGCGAATTAGGGAAGGGAGGGGATACAGAAACAGGAGAAATGATCAAAGGTTGGTACAGCCTCCAGACAGTCCTGGTTCCTTCTTAAAGAAATTTGCATAACAATGTCTTTGAGTTCTTCTACAGAACTGGAGCCCCCACCCAGGTGGAGGATGGTAACTTCAGACTGAACACAAGATTCCTGGAGCACAGCTCTGTTGCTTCATCACCAACCAATCAAAAAGGGTCACAAACCCTGCAACCCTCACCTCAAATGTTGTCTTCTGTTTCTGGGGACCAGTGATGACCATCCTGTTAGGTCTCTGTTTGGCTCCTGCCTATTTCATCTCTGAGAGGGGCCAACAGTTTCAAACTAAATTGCTGTTACTACAAGGGTGGAAGCTGGTTTCAGATGTGGAACACCCCAACTTAGATCAGGTAGAGAGAGACTTCTGCTCTGCTAGGCAGACCTACACCCATGCACAGCAGAAAGAAGTTACAGAAGAAAGAGACCTCCGCCCCAATTCCCAAGAAGTATCTTGAGTATGAAGTCTCTCAGTGGGGAGTTGTTAGGGGAAGCGCACTGATTGAAACCACCCACCCTGGCCAGGCACCATAGTAACCATTTGCATGAGTTGTTTTATGACAGGAGATCTTGATAAGGAATATGGAACTAATAAGCCACCACCAACCGGAAGAGTTCAGGAAAGGTGAAAAGGAGACACCACATGTCTGTCCACTTCCCAGAATCCCTCTCGCTATCATCCATCTTGGCTGAGCGATGCATACGCCACCAGGAAAGATTCTGAATTAGAATGATTGGCCAAAGACCACCCAGAAACTAATTCGATCACCATAAAACCCGAGACTGCAAGCCACACAGCAGAGCAGTTCTCCTGGGTTCCCTTACCCTACTTTGTCAGTACATATGTCTCCTCGGACAATTTGTTTCCAAGTGTTAGACAAGAGCCCAGTTTCGGGCCCTGGAAGGGGCCCCCCTTTCCTGCAACAAAGGTACTCTCTCCTATCTTAAAAACAAATAAAAATTTATGTATAATTTTATGAGAAAGGGCATTATACTCATTTTTATATGGGAAAGGTGTTTTACCAGTGGAAAATATTTATGTAAAGTACATGCTTAGTGTACAATTATTCAAGCTACACAGTGTTTAGAATGTATCCCGTTTAAATTACGTGAATAGTTATATCGTGGTTAAATAGACAAAGATACATATTCTGTTACTGAAGAATGCATTTATATAAGGTGCATAATTAAAATATAATTATGCATGTTACAGTTAATTGAGAATATGTGCTTTATATATATGTAAATAGCTATATTTTGTACTTGTGTTTTTAAAGGAGCTTTCTTTAAGAGAGCATTACTGTTTGTATTTGCAATATTTTCCTTTGGTTTTATTATGAAAAAAATTCTCAAGGTTGGGGGTGTATGGAAGGAGAGAGAATAAAAATGAAGTAGATTTACCATACTCGCGTCCACAAGAAACTTCTTCCTATTGGCAGAAGTTAGACTTGCATTGACTAAATCACCTTTCTTACTTGTCATTATTGTGCTCAAGGGCACAGGCTTTAGCATAGATTTTCTTCATGGACACTGGTATAGGAAAGGTGTTCCTCCTTAAGACAGATGAGACTCATGAAGGCTGAAGTGTCATTTCTGGCCAGATGACTATTGGTTTCATGTCATTGTTTTGGATGGAGAGCTCAGATACTCTACTTGTCAGGGTAGATTTTTTTTCTGTGAAATGTGTTATGTGTGGTTAACGTCCTATTTAGGGCCAGGCATCATTTGCTGGAAGTTATGTAGAAGCTTATGCTTGGAAATCCAATTTATAAAAATAAATGAGTAAGCACAGTAAAGATGATTAAAAAGTACTTGTCCTGGGAATGATTATTAAGCGGCTGAAGACTGGATTGGAAACACAGAAACATGAAGAATTTTGATTGTAGGGAATATGCTATGCATAGGCCTGTACTATGATTAATGGGGCTTCTTTGAAAATAAGAATGACTCTCTCATCACCCCCAGGCAAAGAGCAGGGAGCAGTAAAAAATACATCGTGGAAAGACATCTTGAAAACAAGATGTTGAAGTACTGATGTGACTGATGGAAAACCATAACTGACTGTTCCCTTAACCAGAGCCTTGAGGGAGTTGCTGAGAAAGGGTGTCCCTAGCCAAAGGGCTAAACAAAGTCATGAAAGGCCTGAAGGTCTGACATTGAGGACTGTGCATTGTATATCTTTATTCCCTGCCTGAGATTGTAAAGAACGGATATAGCTAGAGCAGGAATAAGGAAGTAGAAGTTAACAATAAAAGGCACACAAGGATTAGGATCTAGGCTTTTGCCTGCAAATGGCATCAGCCTCCTGACCCCCCTTTATTTCTGAGTCTTATTTTCTTTATTCTTCTGTGGCACCACTCCCTCAGGTCGGTTCCTTGTTGGGCTGATCCCGACAATGATAATTGTATGCAGTTAGGTAGGATGCTGTCCTTTTTTTTTTTTTTTTTTTTTTTGAAGTATAGTTGATTTACAATGTTGTGTTAGTTTCTCATGTATAGCAAAGTGAATAAGTTATGTATATATATGTACACACACACACACACACACACACACACACATCTAGGCTTTCTGTTGATCCTTTTACCATATAGACCATTACAGAGTATTGAGTAGAGCTCCCTGTGTGATACACACAGGGAGTTTGAAGTTTTAAGGAAACACACAGAGTTTTAAGGAAACACACAGAGAAGTAATTATATGGAATTTTCCAGGCAAGAATACTGGAGTAGGTAGCCATTCCCTTCTCCAGAGCATCTTCTCAACCCAGGGATCAAACTCTGATGTCCTGCATTGCAGGCAGATTCTTTGCCATCTGAGCCACCAGGGAAGGCCATTTATGGGGAAAGGGACACCATATCTACACTTCACACTCAAAAAGTTCTCCAAAGAAATGTGGTTGTGTGTCTATACATGGGTTTGTGTTTGTATGTGTGTGTGTGTGTGTGTGTGTGTGTAAGGAGTAAAATGATAATGTAAATGTGATAAAGAGTATATTTGGCAAATATTTGGGAATTATAAGTTTCTATACTGTTACAATTTTAATGTAAGTCTGGAATTATTGAAATAAAAAATAAAACAATTGGAAATCAGCCATATATTTTCCTTTATATCTAATGGTTATTATTATTATTTTTTTTTGTAATATAGGGGGAAAGCTAGAATATATGTCCCTTTCAGGGAACAGACAAGAAATAAACATGGCTTAACTAAATATTAATGAGCCAGATTAAAATGTATCTAAAATGACCCTTAATATGATTCTTCTTTTTTCATTGCACAACCACAGATACAGTTTGAATCTTATCTTCTCTGGTATGGCAGTCTACTAATTAGTGTTCCTAATGCCAAATTTACTACACTCCTCATTAATTTTCCTAAATCATTTCATCACAAAAACATGTCTAAATCTCCTCAGCTGCACTAAATTTAAGCCCCTAAAAGTCAGAAGAAGACTTTTAGAAGATTAAGTCTTACTAGTTGTCATATTCACCAAACCTCAGGTCTAATTTACTGGGAGCGTACTTTTTAAAATGGTAAAAGCCATTTTAAAGTAAGCCAAAGTAAGCAGTCATTTATTTATAAGCATTTCATACATTCTTATTATAAATATAGTCACAACACAAGGCAACAGAGATAAGATAAATTCATATTACGCTAATTTCATAAAAAAGTTGAAATTAAACAGCTTTGGATATTTGCCTAAAAAACACCATACTCTTCAATTGTTTCTTGGTGTTACTAGCTAACTCAGAATCCTGGATTAAAATGAATATCAGTCTGTGGCTATTTATTTTTAATTTTTCTCTTTTTTAAAGGAAGTAAATTAGTAAGTTTCTTGTCATTGAAGTAGACAAATATCATGACGTGTGGATGGTGCATGGAGAGTAATCAAGTGACTCATAAAGAGAAGGTGAGCAATCTTCTCAAGCTTTAGGATATTCATGAAAATGATTTCACAATATAATAGTATGACAAATGTACACCAGTTAAGAGACTTGAAATACATCCCTTGTGAGAATGCATACATGCTCGAGAACACACACACACACACACACACACAATAAACGAACAACAGGTGGTAGAAAAGTACATTACATTGGAACTAAAAATATTTGGACTGTCATTGTGGATCTGCCCATAATTTACTGTGTTTCTTAGGACAAGTCATTTAGCTCCTCTGAGCATCGATGATCTTCAAATTGAAGCTACACTTCTGAGAGAAATTTAATCTATAAAGTAGAACACAGGTAATAATCCTACGGAAAACAAAATGAGATCACATGTGAAATTTTACTTGAAATAATGAAATTCTGTGGTAGCATATACTAACTTAACTTAAAATAGGAAACATATTAACGCATTTAACATATTTGCATGCTTACATATATATGATTTATATATTGTTATATAAAAGATGACACACTGGAAGACAAATTCTCTTTTAAACTCCACAGACACAACACTGCTGCTAAGCAGAACTGAATCCCTGATATTCTAATTTTGATGAATTTATTCCAAAGTTATAAAAAGATAAACTATTTATCAACACTATTTGATCTCCGAGGTTTCTGCTTCAGTAGGTATTGCTTAAACTATACTTGACATAGAAACACAAATATTAGAAGGAGAACATATTAACAAAGGTGGGAAATATAAATTAAAACACATCTTTCCACAGAAATTTTCCATATATTGGAAACACAGTCTGTCTGATGCAATTTTACTAAAACATAGCCTGTTTTCTAGGTATACTGAGAAGAAAGATTGTTCCTAATTCAAATCCAGTTAATGTATATTTAAATTTTTCTAACTCTTTTTAATTTTTCTTGAACACCACCACCAAACATGTAAACTTAAATATATAAATCATCAGAGAAATTTTTTTTTGTAAAATTCCTATCCTAGAAAACATTATTTTTCTAATCTGTGCTTGCTATTAGATTTCATATTACATTTACACATAATTTTACCTCTCACACATCTCCAAAAATGATGATGATAATAATAATACCGAGAATCATCGATAGAGTATTTACCATGTTTTAGGCTGAGTGCTAAATATTTAATGTGAATTGTCTTATTTCGTTTTCACAGAGGCCATATAGAGTTAAGTCACTTGAGGACAGTGAAGTTAATGTGGGTTACAGAATTTGAGCAATTTCACAAGGATGATAAATGGTAGAAACAGAATTTGAACAAGAATTTTAATTACAGAAGGTTTGCTCTTAACTTCTGTACTCTGCTCTTGTTTCTGGACAGATAAGTACATTGTATGGCAGACTTGAGGTTGTTTTATACTGCAACTAAATTCAGCAGTGATTCGGATATCAGGCTTACTTTCAGTGTTAACTTTGCAAAAACTCTGCATATATAAATATCTCAGATCTGAGTTCAAACTTAAATTTTAAATAATTTTATCACAATCCTTGAAAAAATTGTTCATATTTATTACAAATATTGTTTTGGGCTCACAAAATGGCAGTATATTTCAGTAAGTATTAATTTTTGAATTGTATGTTTTCCACATGTAACATGGATATTTTGATCAATTAATAAAATTAAGATGCTATATAATAAGTATTGATGTAAATATAGTTTACATTCCTGGTGGTATATTAATAACTTGAATACTTAATTGAATAGAAATGTTCCTTTGTATAGACTATCATTACCTATTCATGAATCTAATCCTAGTTCTTTCCTAACACATCCTACCAAAAATAATGTGCACTTTCATTCCCTCCAGCTTTTAATGTTGTATTCAAGATAACTAAGTTAGACTCAATTTTCCCATCTCTTAACTCTTCCCCTGGAGAGTCTGTCCACTGCCAGTGGACATCAATATGTTACCATATTATAGAGAGTCTGAATCACATCAAAATACTACATAGTAGGTTTTTGGGTTTTGTTTTTTTTTCACCTACTAGTTCTAGAGCTTAAATAAACTTGAAAATCACTCTTATAATGCTATAGCACATTTCATTACTATCTTGCTAATATACTTTTTTTATTTTAGAGTTAATCTTGGTTTTATTGTTTATAAAAAGTTCATTATGAAAGGGTGTTTAATGATTATCTGCTAACATTTTAAAATGGCATAGTGGTAATCAGCCCTCAAAGGACTGTGTCTACCTAAGCTTAGCTGAAAAACTCAGCAGCCTAATTAGCATCCCAAATCACCATCTAGCCATCTGTTATCTCTAGGCAAAGCAGAAGAAATGTAAATGTCTGGGAAATAAAGGCTTTGTGTAAGAAGTCCAGGTTTTTATTTTTATTTTTTTTAAATACTTCCCTGTAGCATTTGTAGAGGCACTGCTGCTGCAGCTGATGTAAAGTTTTCTGTTCTGGTATCCTTCTAATATTAAGAAGTGCATATGAGGAGAGGTATCAGAATCATAACACATGCATATCACTTCAGTCTGCTTTTAAAGATCAAAAATAGGATGTGAAGTAGGTGGACAAACAGTATTTCACTCCCCAGAGCTACCCATCTGACACCTTGTGCTAACATAAACTCATCACAGAAATGACACATTTTTCAAATACGTGACATAGCTTGTTACTAGATTTGAAAATTATATAGCTCTTTCCTTACCAAGGGACACTATATATATTTTTCACACACAATTCAGTTTAAATCAAAACAATCTTTGTTTTTAATACTGTTGTAACATTCTGGCTTTTTTAAAAATAAAAAAAAAGCTTGTTTTTAAAATCTAGCATTATTCTTTGTCCTGCAAGGTTTCTGTGACATCAAAAACAAACCTAAAGCTTCATTATGTCTATACTTATGAGACACAAGTAAGGGGGGGACATATTAAAATAACATTTAATGACAAAAGGACAGTACAATTTAAACTTCTTTCAGTCTTTCTATTTTTCTATCCCACTGAGGCAGATACATTGAGCAAAAAAACCATTTATGAACATTCAATGATGTCCTCAAGAATTTACTTTGATTTTTATCTAGGAAATAAGGTAATTTCAATTATAATTATTTTCAGATACATCACAAATATAAAACAATCAGTTAATAGCTAAAATACCTCAGGTAGTATACAGATTATTGTCCAAGAAATTATATTGCAATACCCCTGTAAATCATGCTATTACATAAATATTTTTATGTAACTTGAAAAGGATCTTGTTTTTATAGCTTCTATACCATTGATATATGATAACAGATTAAAATAAGACTGTGAAATAATGAGAATGTGGTATTTTATTCCAAATTTTAATATGGTACTGATAAAATATTTTATTTTTTAGATTTCCAGTTGCCCTCATTTTTATTATTCTGGGGAAGTACTCTGCACTAGATATAGCATAATAATAAGCACTGAAATGCACTTTCTTTTTTGGCTCTGGTATTCATTTAGCAATAGATTATTTATTTTTTTATTTAAATTTATTTATTTTAAATCGAGGCTAATTACTTTACAATATTGTGTTGGTTTTGCCATACATCAACATGAATCCACCATGGGTGTACATGTGTTCCCCATCCTGAATCCCTCTCCCACCTCCCTCCCCATACCATCCCTCTGGGTCATAGATTATTGAGTATCCATTATATATTAAACATCTTACAGAAAATAAGGTAATTTCAATTCCGATTTATAGACTATACATGATCAGTGAACAGTCCTCATCCTATAGTTTACTATACAGCATGTGAGACAGAGATCAATTAAAGAACAACATAATGAAAGGAAAAACACAAAACTAATAAATTTATGTAAATACACAAAGGAATCTAATCTACCCTGGGAAGAGGCTCAGATAAGATGCCTTCGAAAGCAACCCTTGACATGAAATCTGAAGGATGAGAAAGAAATTAAATGAGCAAAGAAAGAGGAAGAAAAACTCTACTGAGAATACAAACTTCACATGTAAATATTCTGTTATGAGAATATGACAAACTAAAAGATCAGGGAATAGGAAAAGTTAAGTTATACAACATGAAGTTTAGAAGGTGGACAAGGTGCAGTCCATGCAGGGTACTGGTCTCAGTCCTAAAATATTGGTTAAGTCACGAAATGGATTTAAGCCACAAGATTACATAGTACCTGTGTGCTCAGTCGTGTCTGACACTTTGAGACCTTATGGGCTGTAGCCCGACAGGCTCCTATCTCTGTGATTTCCCAGTCAAGAACACTGGAGTAGGTTAATGTTACATACATACATGTTTTCAAAATGTGGAGGGGATACAATATGATGGTAATGAATGTGGTTCAGAAGTTACTTGCTAGTCTATAAAGAGATTCTAATTATTTGGAGTGAGTTGAGACCAGTAGATAATGAGCCAAGAGGATGGAGTTGAGAAGTTACTTGATAGTACTTAACAAACTGCCACTGTGTTGTGATCTTTTCAATTATATAACCTTGTAGAGACTCTATTTCTCTATGTGAAAGATCATAAATACTAATCATTCATTTAAATGTGATGGATTGATAGGGTTGATTAGTGAAATATGACAGATGATCTCATAAGTCCATCTCCTTTCCATCCAAACCCATTGAGTTACCGGAGTGCCTTTCTCCAGTTCTTATTTCTCCATTTTCGAGGCAGATGGCCTGCTTGCCCCTCTCTGTCTTATGGATAGTAGGCATGAACATGTGATTTGTATTTGTTAACAGTAAGACCAGGGAGACAAATCATAAAAATCTCTGGATATGTAACAATTCAGGAAGAAAAGAATCCTATGCAAATCCAAAACCTAACAAGTTAAATTCCACTTAAAGAAAAAAAATTTTTTCCATGAAGACAGTTTGTTCATTTTTCTCAGCAATACTGGGACTCAGTACATTTCAGAAAAGAACATCTCCTTTTCTGTCCAGTAAGTCCCCTACATACAAATTCTGTACAGTAAATCCCCTACATACAAACATTCAAGTTGCGAATTTTCAAAGACATGAGCATGCATCTGGTTCTGCCAAGGAACAAGAACCTGTGCCATGAACGTCAGGCATGAGTGAAATTGAAGCTTGCCCTCCATCTTCTGTTGCTAAGGATCCTTCAGCTCTACCATCTCCCATCCCCTCTCCCACCTCCAGTCAGGAACTCTTCTTGCCTGTTCACTCCATGCTATCTCCTGTATGCCATTGTTGTACTGTACTACTGTACTTTTCAAAGTACTTAACTGTAAAATTAAACATTTTTTATATTTGTTTTTAGTATTATTTGTGTAAAAAGCATTATAAACTCATTACAGTACAGAACTGTATAGCCCGTTGTGTTAGTTGGGTATCTACCTAGAACTTACAAACCAAATGGACTTAAAAACCTGCTCTTGCAGTGGAACTCGTTCCTATGTGGCAAACTTACTGTATTCCCTTCTTATAGCAGAGGGAAATTTTACCTGTCTATCTAATCAGATTACAGTCCTTCAAATGGATCACTTGCTGCTTTTAGGATTTAGGTTCACTAAGATTTATTTGATTAAGATTCAACTGATTTTAAGGCTGGAGAATAATCTTTTTTGTTCCATGGTCTGCTCTCCAAGCCTACAGGGGCAGAAGCAATATCCCCCAGTACTCTTCAGGGCAGCCCCCCTTTTAAAACTGCCTTCAAAGGCCTCGCCCTCTGAAATTGAGGCTGAAGCAACCTTGCTCCCTGGGCCTGTAGTGGCAGTGACAGCTCTATAGATCTCTAAATCACCTTCTGGGTCATTTTTTTCTTTTTTGAAGGATGAAGTATGTTAGCAACCTGCCTTCATTTTGTCCCTTTCTGTTTCCTCTGTTCCCACCTAACTGTTTCTGCCAGTATAATCCCATCTCTACCCCTAGCTTCTGCTGACACAGCTGAGTAAATTTCCAGTTCACATTCATACAGATCTCCTTATCAAGTGGTTGTTCAGTCACACTCTTAATGCCTTCATAACACACTTTCTCATTTTTTTTTTATAACTTTAATACTTTAAGAAATTTTCAAATCTTTATGTTCTTGTTCTTTTGGACACAGAATTCCTTCAATTTATTTTTCTCTTGTCACTTTTTTCTGCAAGTTGTAAGGACAAACCAAGTTGCTCCTATAACATTTTGCTTAGAAACAGTCTTAGCTAAATATCCAATCACCTGTTTTGCAAGTTTTACCTTCTATACAATAGTAGAACAGAATTCAGCCAAGTTCATAGCCACTTTATATCAAGGGTCACTTTTCCTCCAGTTTTCAATAACCTATTACTCATTTCTATCTGAAACCTCACCAAAAAAAAAGGCCTTTAATATTCATATTTCTTCATGATAATATATGTATTCTCTAAAATTATAGAGGTTTTCCCTATGGCTCTCTTCTTTTTTCCCCTAAGCCCTCAACAGAATTGTCTTTGATGTCCATATTTCTATGAAGAGTCCCTTCAAGGAAATCTAGGCTTTTTTATACAGACACCTCAAAAGTCTTCTATTCTCAACCCATTGGCCTGTTGAAAGTCACCTCCACTTTTTAAAGTATTTGTTAAAGTGTAAATAAATATCTTAGATTGGGTGGGTAAGCACACAGAAATTTATTTTTTCACAGTTCTAGAAGATGGAAGTCTGAGATCCAGGTGCTGGCCTATTCAGTTTCTAAAGAGAGCTCTCTTCCTGGCTTATAGATGGCCACCTTCTTGTGATGCCTCATGTCTCCTTTCCTCCTCTGTCTCTCTCTCTCTCTCTCTATATATATATATATGTATACACACACACACATATTCATGAACCCTGTTGGATTAGGGTCCCACATTTGTGGCCTCTATTAACCTTAGTCATCCTCCTTAGAGGATTCATCTTCAAATACAGGTACACAGAAGGTTAAAGGATTCAAAACATGACATCTGGGGAGGAGCCAAGCTCGCAGTCGGTAAAACCAAGGTTACTTCTACCCTCTGACTATTGTGAATAGTGCTCCTATGATCATGGGTATGCAAATACCTGTTTGAGTCACTGCTCTCATTTCTTTTGGATATGCATAGAATTTCTGAGGAGAAGGCAATGGCACCCCACTCCAGTACCCTTGCCTGGAAAATCCCATGGACGAAGGAGCCTGGTAGGCTGTGGTCTATGGGGTCGCTAAGAGTCGAACACGACTGAGCGACTTCACTTTCACTTTTCACTTTCATGCATTGGAGAAGGAAATGGCAACCCACTCCAGTGTTCTTGCCTGAAGAATCCCAGGGACGGGGGAGCCTGGTGGGCTGCCATCTATGGTGTTGCACAGAGTCGGACACGATTGAAGTGACTTAGCAGCAGCAGCAGAGTTTCTGAATCCTGTGGCAACATTCATTACTTTTATTCAACAAATGTATAAGTACCTTCTATTCCACAGGCATTGTGCTGTGTACTGAGAAAAAATGACTTCCTTTAAAGCTTGCAAGGTCAAAGCCATCCTCTTAAAAAAGAATAACCATGTATTTTAGTTTCTTGGATATAAAATGTCCAAGTTCAAAGTAATAACACATTTCACTCCCAATAGTGTCCCTCCTTGATTGACAGACTTCATGGCCACATTACCTAAAGCCAATTCCTAAAGTTCAGGTCTTCAAAACAAATCCACTAATACATTTGCTTACAACTCTTTTTAATCAATAAATATTCCTGCACCAGAGTGGTGTTTTACACTCTTTTAAATAATCTTACTGTTGAATCCTCTTTAGAATTCCAAGGATTTTTCCTACTAATTAAAGATCCTTACTGCTAAAATTTAAGTGAACAGTTTAAGTTACAGACTATAAGTCTAAGGAAAGTCAAAAAGTCAGAAAAAGGACAATGACTCCCATGTGATTAAGGAAACTGAAACTGTACCATTTCCTCTTATCCATCAGTCCCTTTATTTTTGTTTTACTTTACTATGATAAGAAGAATGGGTCAAAACATGAGTCTGGTAGTATAACATCATCCTTTCATATCAGCAGTTTTGAAAAAGAATGAGAACTTCACTTTGCTCCTACAACAAAATAAATTACAAATGTAGCAACAACTTTAAATACCCAAAAATGAAAGAAATAACATTAATGCTACAAGTTTTGTGGGGAAATACCCTCTTAAATTCAGAAGCAATTGAAGAAAAACTGCTAAAAGATGAACATATACGGCAACATTAAATTAATTAAGGGACAAAATACTATTCATTTATGATATAAGCAGTTATTAGATGGACTCTGTTTAGCCCTGCCTAATTGGATTTCCTTATCTGAACAGACAGGATCAAGAGAGAAGTATCATTTGAAAGACACATATATAGCCATAAGAATTTATTCATTTGCATAGTGTTTGAGGCTATGGATGGACCTAGAGATTATCATATTAAGCATAGTAAGTCAGACAGAAAAAGACAGGTATCATATGATATCACTTATATGCGGAATCTTTAAAAAAAGTAATACAATGAACGTATTTAAAAAGTAGAAATAGACTCACAGAGGTAGAAAACTAATTTACGGTTACCAAAGTAGGAAGGGTGGATGGAGGAATAAATTAGGAATTTGGGATTAGCAGATAAAAACTACTATGTATAAAATTGATAAACATTTTCACATATCAGTGCTCTGGGACAACACGGAGGGATTGGGTGGGGAGGGAGGTGGGAGGGGCGTTCAGGATGGGGAGGACACTATACCTGTGGCCGATTCATGCTGATGTACGGCAAAAATCATCACAATTTTGCAAAGTAATTATCTTCCAATTAAGATAAAAAGATTAATTAAAAAAAAATAAACAGCAAGAACCTACTGTATAGCACAGGAAACCATATTAAATAATATGCAATAACCTATAAGGGAAATAGGTTAAAACTGAAAACAATACAAGATTTCTTCAAGTTTAGAATGAGTAAACAAATCCTGGTGTATTCATGCAGTGAAATGCGCATGCATGTTGCTTCACCATGTCCATAAGTTGCTTCAGCCATGTCCAACCCTGTGAGACACTCTGGACTGCAGCCCGATGGGATTCTCCAGGCAAGAGTACTGGAGTGAATTGCCATGCCCTCCTCACAGTGGAATAGTATATACCAAAGACAGAAATAAGCTACAGTTATTACTGCACACATCACTGTGTTTGAAATTCAAAAAACAAAACGTTAAGGGAAATGAGACTCTCTATTCATGCAATACTGTACCATTATATGGAATTCATAGAGATGAATATATAATAAGCAAAACTAAATAAATATTTAACACAGAACTCAGTGATTTATACTGGGTAGTGGAAGAAGAGGCAAACAGAATATTTCTAAGATATATACAAGTTTCAGCTTTACAATCTGAATGGTGCACCATTGCGTTTGCTTTCTTTTGATTAAATATGTAATGTTATTGCTATTAATATTATTAAATTAGTAATAATATCATTATAATTAAAATATGCATACAGAGACCAAAGAAACATTTTAGGATCCCTGCTGACTGAACAACAACTGACATTTTGATTTAATACCAGCAAACTGTAAGCTTCATTTCCTCTCTATATCCTGGCCCATCATCTCTCTAGTTTTCTGATAAAACCGCCCTACATCCACATAGGAATATTAAATACCTGATATTCCCTGATAGCTTCCCTGATAGCTCAGTTGGTAAAGAATCAACCTGCAATGCAGGAGACCCCAGTTTGATTTCTGGGTTGGGAAGATCTGCTGGAGTAGGGATAGGCTACCCACTGCAGTATTCTTGGGCTTCTCTTGTGGCTCAGCTGGTAAAGAATCTGCCTGCAATGCAGGAGACGTGGGTTTGATCCCTGGGTTGGGAAGATCTCCTGGAGAAGAAAAGGCTACCCACTCCAGTATTTTGGCCTGAACTGTACAGTCACAAAGAGTTGGACATGACTGAATACCTTTCACTATTCACTATACATCCTCATAAACGCACACAAGCATTTATGCTCTGTTGCTATTTCTTTTACATTCAGTGCCAAATATGAAATTTTTCAATTCCTCCAGCAGCAAGATTTTCCTCCAGAAATAACTGCATATTTTGCATGGCTCTCTTTCATGACTTCTTCCCATCCTTTGCCCCTGGTCATGGGACATCCCATTCTTATAAATCAAAATAATTTGTTCACTGATTGTCCCAAAGGATACCTGTCATGTTTTGACATCTGAACCTCACTTTAAGAGGAACTTTTTCCATATCACAGGGATGTTGCTATAACATCCAAATATTAATATGATTTTTGCACTCTTTTCTATGATGCAGTTTTGATGTCAAATATATCTTTTATTTGGGGCTCTTCCCAGGTGGTGCTAATGGTAAAGAACCCATCTGCCAAGGCAAGAGACATAAGAGATATGGGTTCACTACCTGGTTGGGGAAGATCCTCTAGAGGATGGAATGACAACCCACTCCAGTATTCTTGCCTAGAGAACCCCATGGGCAGAGGAGCCTGGTGGGCTACAGTTCATGGGGTCGCAAAGAGTTGGACATGACTGACATGACTTAGCACGCATGCATAGCTTTTATTAAGGTTAATTTTTTCAGTGCCATTCAATTTACAGAGTCATTATTTGTTACAAAGTTTTTTGTCAAATTTTTCCTCTTAATAAGTTTCTTATAACCTAAGACCAAAAAAAGTCTTTAACATGATATCTAATCTCAATACAAACGTTCCAACTTGGGGCAATAATATCCAAAGTAGCTCACTTCTTCCTCAAAAATAGATTTATCTTTCTCTGCCTTTACATGGTGGCATAAATGATTTATAACAGCTTAACATTCTCTATTTAATTGCATTTTAACTGGGAAGCAAATATAAGACAAAAAGATGAAACTTTAATGATTACTAGTCATCAGGTGACATCAACTGAAAGTGTAGGTTGACATGGGAAACTTGCTGGCACTCTTGAAGTTGCATCACTATCTTCTACACTATACATTGAGTGGTATATGGTAATGCCAAGATCAAGATGGCTGTGTAAAGCAAAGGATACCAACAGTTCTATTGATTGGATGTGTTGCTTTCATTTTAATACTTATTTATAAATATTTATCTTACTTTGATTTAGAAATCTTACCTATGAGTAAATGAAACTTAGTAAATAAATCTTGCTGCTGTTGTCATTAAAAGCTATATCCAACTCTTTTGCGACCCCATGGATTGTAGCTGGCCAGGCTCCTCTGTCCATGGGGTTTCCCAGGCAAGAATATTGGAGTGGGTTGCCATTTCCTTCTCCAAAATAAATCTTCAGTTCAGTCACTCACTCATGTCCAACTCTTTGCGACCCCATGAATCGCAGCATGCCAGGCCTCCCTGTCCATCACCAACTCCTGGAGTTCACTCAGACTCACGTCCATTGAGTCAGTGATGCCATCCAGCCATCTCATCCTCTGTCGTCCCCTTCTCCTCCTGCCCCCAATCCCTCCCAGCATCAGAGTCTTTTCCAATGAGTCAACTCTTCACATGAGGTGGCCAAAATACTGGAGTTTCAGCTTGAGCATCATTCCTTCCAAAGAAATCCCAGGGCTGATTACCTATGAGTAAATAAGGGCTTCCCTGGTGGCTCAGAGTTTAAAGCGTCTGCCTGCAATGCAGGAAACCTGGGTTCGATCCCTGGGTTGGGAAGATCCCCTGGAGAAGGAAATGGCAACCCACTCCATTATTTTTGCCTGGAGAATTCCATGGACGGAGGAGCCTGGTGGGCTACAGTCCACAGGGTCACAAACAGTCGGACATGACTGAACGACTTCACTTACTTACTTACTTATGAGTAAATAAAGTTTAAGGTCATCTAGTCACATTGGTAAAGCCACACCTAAAGCCAAGGCCTGGACCATAAAAATCAATGTACGTTTCACTACAGCATATTTCTATTTTTTCTAAAATCCGACAAGACCCACATAACAAAACTTTTCAATACACAGTCAAAATTATTTTACCTTATGTAGGTGATTTGTAATTAACACATTCAGCATTTTAGAGTACAAACAAAATGCTAATGGTGATTTCTTCAGATAACAGACCAGAAATGAACTTGAAAGTGATTGAAATAAGTTATTGATCTAAGAGGTTTTGCTTAACAAACCTAAGTCTATCATTTCTAAATATCCAAATTCTTTGAAGGATACTTAAAAATCTTAACATTTATAGAGTTGAACATAATTATAGTTGTATAAATAAAAACTTTCTCATGCTTTAGTTAATTTTAATAAATATAATTCATAATAAGTGCAATACAGCATGAGATTCTAATAATTCAATCATGCTCTCTTGCCTAGGAACACTAAAAGACCATGAGGAAGTGGTGGGGGGCATTTATTAACATTGGACAGAAGGCTGAGAATATGAATATGTATGTATTGGGATCACAACGTTGCATGTTAGAAGCTGTGTCAGTCAATTGTGTTTTCTATATGTAAGTATGAAAGAAAAGTGTAACATTTGAATTATTCTTTTCATACTGGAAAGAAAGAAAACTCCAAGTTTGGATAAAAATAACTGCATTTAAGTCCTAGTGATGTTGCTTACTTCCCTCATAACTCAGTTGGTAAAAAATCTGCCTGCAATGCAGGAGACCCGGGTTCGATTCCTGGGTTGGGAAGATCCACTGGAGAAGGGATAAGCTACCCATTCCAGTATTTTGGGGTTTTCCTTGTGGCTCAGCTGGTAAAGAATCCGCCCACAATGCAGGAAACCCGGGTTCGATTCCTAGACTGGGAAGATACTCTGGAGGAGGGAAAGGATTCTGTCCTAGAGAATTCCATGGACTATGTAGTCCATGGGATCACAAAGAGTTGAACACGACTGAGTGAGTTTCACTTTCATGTTGCTTAGTATTCCTTAACTTTCTGAGCCCACAGTTTCATTAACAATAATATAATTTTATCTGCCTTAGCTATTTCATAGTATTGTATTACTGACTGAATAGTTGGTATGCCTCTGTAATTTGTTAGGTAAAAACACAATATGAATATAATTGTTATCTATTGTGTTCTCTGAAATAAAGTATTCAAACTTAGAAGAAAAATCCAGTTATATTTGAAACCTAAAGAAGCAAACTCCAAAATAGTTCATGGATCAGATCAGATCAGTCACTCAGTCGTGTCCAACTCTTTGCGACCCCATGAATCTCAGAACGCCAGGCCTCCCTGTCCATCACCAACTCCCGGAGTTCACTCAGACTCACGCCCATCGAGTCAGTGATGCCATCCAGCCATCTCATCCTCTGTCGTCCCCTTCTCCTCCTGCCCCCAATTCCTCCCAGCATCAGAGTCTTTTCCAATGAGTCAACTCTTCGCATGAGGTGGCCAAAGTACTGGAGTTTCAACTTGAGCATCATTCCTTCCAAAGAAATCCCAGGGCTGATTTCCTTCAAAATGGACTGGGTGGATCTCCTTGCAGTCCAAGGGACTCTCAAGAGTCTTCTCCAACACCACAGTTCAAAAGCATCAATTCTTCAGCGCTCAGCCTTCTTCACAGTCCAACTCTCACATCCATACATGACCACAGGAAAAACCATAGCCTTGACTAGACGAATCTTTGTTGGCAAAGTAATGTCTCTGCTTTTGAATATGCTATCTAGGTTGGTCATAACTTTCCTTCCAAGGAGTAAGCGTCTTTTAATTTCATGGCTGCAGTCACCATCTGTAGTGATTTTGGAGCCCAGAAAAATAAAATCTGACACTGTTTCCACTGTTTCCCCATCTATTTCCCATGAAGTGATGGGACCAGATGCCATGATCTTCGTTTTCTGAATGTTGAGCTTTAAGCCAACTTTTTCACTCTCCACTTTCACTTTCATCAAGAGGCTTTTTAGTTCCTCTCCACTTTCTGCCATAAGGGTGGTGTCATCTGCATATTTGAGGTTATTGATATTTCTCCTGGCAATCTTGATTCCAGCTTGTGTTTCTTCCAGTCCAGCGTTGCTCATGATGTACTCTGCATATAAGTTAAATAAACAAGGTGACAGTATACAGCCTTGACGAACTCCTTTTCCTATTTGGAAGCAGTCTGTTGTTCCATGTCCAGTTCTAACTGTTGCTTCCTGACCTGCATACAGATTTCTCAAGAGGCAGATTAGGTGGTCTGGTATTCCCATCTCTTTCAAAATTTTCCACAGTTTATTGTGATCCACACAGTCAAAGGCTTTGGCATAGTCGATAAAGCAGAAATAGATGCTTTTCTGGAACTCTCTTGCTTTTTCCATGATCCAGCAGATGTTGGCAATTTGGTCTCTGGTTCCTCTGCCTTTTCTAAAACCAGCTTGAACATCAGGAAGTTCACAGTTCACATATTGCTGAAGCCTGGCTTGGAGAATTTGAGCATTACTTTACTAGCGTGTGAGATGAGTGCAATTGTGTGGTAGTTTGAGCATTCTTTGGCATTGCCTTTCTTTGGGATTGGAATGACAACTGACCTTTTCCAGTCCTGTGGCCACTGCTGAGTTTTCCAAATTTGCTGGCATATTGAGTGCAGCACTTTGACAGCATCATCTTTCAGGATTTGGAATAGCTCAACTGGAATTCCATCACCTCCACTAGCTTTGTTCATAGTGATGCTTTTAAGGCCCACTTGACTTCACATTCCAGGATGTCTGGCTCTAAGTCAGTGATCACACCATTGTGAGTATCTGGGTAGTGAAGATCTTTTTTGTACAGTTCTTCTATGTATTCTTGCCATCTCTTCTTAAAATCTTCTGCTTCTGTTAGATCCATACCATTTCTGTCCTTTATCGAGCCCATCTTTGCATGAAATGTTCCTTTGGTATCTCTGATTTTCTTGAAGAGATCCCTAGTCTTTCCCATTCTGTTGTTTTCCTCTATTTCTTTGCATTGATTGCTGAAGAAGGCTTTCTTATCTCTTCTTGCTATTTTTTGGAACTCTGCATTCAGATGTTTATATCTTTCCTTTTCTACTTTGCTTTTCGCTTCTCTTCTTTTCACAGCTATTTGTAAGGCCTCCCCAGACAGCCATTTTGCTTTTTTGCATTTCTTTTCCATGGGGATGGTCTTGATCCCTGTCTCCTGTACAATGTCACAAACCTCTGTCCATAGTTCATCAGGCACTCTATGTATCAGATCTAGGCCCTTAAATCTATTTCTCACTTCCACTGTATAATCATAAGGGATTTGATTTAGGTCCTACCTGAATGGTCTAGTGGTTTTCCCTACTTTCTTCAATTTAAATCTGAATTTGGCAATAAGGAGTTCATGGTCTGAGCCACAGTAAGCTCCTGGTCTTTTTTTTTTGCTGACTGTATAGAGCTTCTCCATCTTTGGCTGCAAAGAATATAAGCAATCTGATTTCAGTGTTGACCATCTGGTGATGTCCATGTATAGAGTCTTCTCTTGTGTTATTGGAAGAGGGTGTTTGTTATGACCAGTGCATTTTCTTGGCAAAACTCTATTTGTCTTTGCCCTGCTTCATTCCATATTCCAAGTCCAAATTTTCTTGTTACTCCAGGTGTTTCTTGACTTCCTACTTTTGCATTCCAGTCCCCTATAATGAAGAGGACATCTTTTTTGGGTGTTAGGTCTAAAAGGTCTTGTAGATCTTCACAGAACCGTTCAACTTCAGCTTCTTCAGTGTTACTGGTTGGGGCATAGACTTGGATTCCTGTGATATTGAATGGTTTGCCTTGGAAACGAACAGAGATCATTCTTTCGTTTTTGAGATTGCATCCAAGTACTGCATTTCGGACTCTTTTGTTGACCATGATGGCCACTCCATTTCTTCTGAGGGATTGCTGCCTGCAGTAGTAGATATAATGGTCATCTGAGTTAAATCACCCATTCCAGTCCATTTGAGTTCGCTGATTCCCAGAATGTCGACATTCCCATCTCTTGTTTGACCACTTTCAATTTGTCTTGATTCATGGACCTGACATTCTAGGTTCCTATGCAATATTGCTCTTTACAGCATCGGACATTGCTTCTATCACCAGTCACATCCACAGCCGGGTATTCTTTTTGCTTTGGCTCCGTCCCTTCATTCTTTCTGGAGTTTTCTCTCCACTGACCTCCAGTAGCATATTGGGCCCCTACTGACCTGGGGAATTCCTCTTTCAGTATCCTATCATTTTGCCTTTTCATACTGTTCATGGGTTTCTCAAGGCAAGAATACTGAAGTGGTTTGCCATTTCCTTCTCCACTGGACCACATTCTGTCAGATCTCTCCACCATGACCCGCCCATCTTGGGTCGCCCCACAGGCATGGCTTAGTTTCATTGACTTAGACAAGGCTGTGGTCCTAGTGTGATTAGATTGACTAGTTTTCTGTGAGTATGGTTTCATTGTGTCTGCCCTCTGATGCCCTCTTGTAACACCTACCGTCTTACTTGGGTTTCTCTTACCTTGGGCGTGGGGTATCTCTTCACAGCTGCTCCAGCAAAGCACAGCCATTGCTCCTTACCTTGGAAGGAAAGGAGAAATAATCAGAGAAATAATGAAATACCTATTTCATTATTATGAAATAATATCATAACTTTTAAGTGGCTAATTTCATTTCAAAGCTTGTGAGTCAATTTAACTGTCCAGTTCAGTTCAGTTCAGTCGCTCAGTCCTATCTGACTCTTGGTGACCCCATGAACTGCGGCATGCCAGGCTTCCCTGTCCATTACCAACTCCAACTCAACTACAATCTGACTGTAGATAGAGGCAAAATCAGAGCTTCTGATGGAAATATTTCAACATCAGAAAAACTGAAAATTGCTAGGGCTGAATTCAGCAATAATTCAGACTGAATTTTTAAAAATCAAAATAAGTCAGTATCAATAATATAAAGGCATCAACTAATAAGTCCCAAGGGCTTCTCTAATAGCTCACTTGGTAAAGAATCTGCCTACAATGCAGGAGACCCCGATTCAGTCCCTTGGTCGGGCAGATTTGCTGGAGAAGGTATAGGCTACCCATGGCAGTATTCTTGGACTTCCCTTGTGGCTCAGTGGCTAAAGAATTTGCCTGCAATGTGGGAGACCTGGGTTCAATCCCTGGGTTGGGAAGATCCCCTGGAGAAGGAAAAGGCTACCCACTCTAGTGGCCCGGAGAATTCTCTGGCCCGGAGAATTCCCTGGACTGTAAGCCCATGCGGTCATAAAGAGTCAGACGCAACTGAGCGACTTTCACTTTCAATAAGTCCCCAGGGACTGTACTCTGCCAGGCCCCTCTATCTGTGACATTCTCTAGCCAAGAATACTGGAGTGGGTTGCATTTTCTCCTCCAAGGGATCTTTCTGACCCAGGGATTGAACCTGCATCTCTTATGCTTCCTGCATTGGGAGGTGGGTTCTTTACAACTAGTATGTAGAAATGATATTACACATCACTATATTATTTCTAATTATTTATCTCTGTATACACAATCATAAAATATGTATATGTGTAAGTAAACATAGAAAATACTTCAGCAATTTAAATAACAAATTTGTTTGAGCTTGTTTGCATAGACATCTATGTGTGTGCTCAGTCACTCAGTAGTGTCCAATTCTTGCAACCCCATGACTATAGCCCACCAGTCTCCTCTGTAGATGGGATTTCCCAGGCAAGAATACAGGGTAGTTGCATTTTCTCCTCTGGGGGATCCTCCTAACCCAGGTATCGAATTTGTGCCTCCTGCACTGGCAAGTATATGCTTTACCACTGAGCCATGGAGAACTGCAACTACTTCTGAAAATACACATTCTTTTTATGCACATATTTAGTCCTTATAAAAATTGAAATGAATCACATCTCAACTCATTTCAAATAATTGATAAAAAATAATATTATAGAACATGAATTTCAAAATTTAAAACAAATATTTAAATAATCAGTGAGTAAAAATGAAAAAGTATAAAGCCAAGTAAGAAAGACAGTTGAGCAACAGTCACTGTACTATAAGTCAAACTTGTACAATGTGGCTGACATACAGGAAAAATATGATTTTAATTGTATATATATTCAGTTCAGTTCAGTTGCTCAGTTGTGTCCGACACTTTGAGATCCCATGGACTGCAGCACGCCAGGCCTCCCTGTCCATCACCAACTCCTGGAGTTCACTCAAACTCATGTTCATTGAGTCAGTGATGCCATCCAACCATCTCATCCTCTGTTGTCCCCTTCTCCTCCTGCCTTCAGTCTTTTCCAACATCAGGGTCTTTTCCAATGAGTCAGTTCTTCACATCAGTATTGGAGTATTGGCCAATAGTATTGGAGTCTCATCTTCAGCATCAGTCCTTCCATTGAACACCCAGGCCTGATCCTTTAGGATGAACTGGTTGGCTATCCTTGCAGTCCAAGGGACTCTCAAGAGTCTTCTCCAATACCACAGTTCAAAAGCATCAATTCTTTGGTGCTCAGCCTTCTTTATGGTCCAACTCTCACATCCATATATGACTACTGGAAAAACCATAGCCTTGACTAGATGGTATATATATTCAAGTAGCTATAAACCTGAAATTAACTAGACTCCCAAAATTAAAAGTTTCTTTAGGATGAGGAATGTGACAAGAATACCCCCAAATAAGCAATGCTTTTTTACAATGAAGTACAAGATGTCTACATCCCAAGAAAGCAGAAATATAAACTATTTTGAAAATTATATATCTGTTTTAGGCTATAATGGAATAACAGGAATAAACTTGCTTGTCCACACTAGAAACTAGAAAGCAGACAAAATATTTGAAACAATAATTTTCAAACACTGAACACAACAGTGCTTGTGGTCCTTGAGAGAAGGAAAATCAATGAAGTGAGCCCTGGAAGTGTCCACAATCACTGCCTCGAAAATAAATTCCAGCAGAAAGCACAGGGATAAAGACACACCCAAAGCAAATATTAGGTGTTTCCTTTTCAAAATTATGGACTAGGTCATCATCACAGCTGCTCCTCTATATTGAAAAGTAGACCTGAGGATACAACTTTTAAAATCTTTAAGATTTGCAAAAGAATAAACAAAATGCAAAAAATGAAACATAAATACATAAAAAGGAATAGAACAAGAGAGGCAAACATAGCAAAACAATATAATCTCTTAAACCAGTTGTGACTCGTTAGAAATGATTTAAAAAATAAAAATACCTCATTAACCATATGTACCTAGTAATAATTCTAACAAAATTTATGCAAGACTTTTATATAAAAATTAGTTAAACTTTATTGAAGGATATTAAAAACCAATTAAATGAAATGATGCATTATTAATGGCCATGATGACTCAATATTATAATCAGTCAATTTTTAATCTATTCTCAACCAATCAATTCCAAGATGATATTAACATTTATAAGAAGGAAAGTTTATTTAAAAAAATAAAGATATAAAGATAATCAAAGTAAGTTTTCAGTAAAAAGACAATAAAGGAAAATCAATATTTAATATTGTAATAATTAAAATAGTGTGGTATTTGCCGTGGAAAAACATGTAAAAATTTGCAGTGGAAAAAATGTAAAAAGAAAAGCATTCGAATTTTCAAACTAGACCTATGCATATATGGAACTTGCCACACAATAGCATGAGCATTTTATATCATTAGGGAATCATGAGTTATTTTTTTAAACTATTCTTGGACAATTGAGCACAGTCTTGGAATAAAAACACAGAAACACAAAATAAAAACCACTGCTTCTTACTACACACACACACATACACTCACTTACACTCATATATAATTATGCGTATTTTGAATAAAGATTAAAGGTAAGACATGAAAACTTATTGAAGAAAATATCTTCAGGCTAGTAGCATAACACATTTCAAAATTTGGAAAGTGTTACAAAAGAATAAATTTAACAGCAATTAAAATATATAGGCTATGATATGGTTAAAAAAAAAAACATTATCAAAGTATAAAAGTAAACATATATATTGAGAGTAGGAGGAGAAGGGCATGAGAGAGGACATAGTTGGAGAGCATCACCGACTCAATGAACATGAGTTTGAACAAACTTCAGGAGATGGTGAAGGACAGGGAAGCCAGGCATTCTGCAGTCCATGGGGTAGCAAAAAGTTGGACATGACTTAGCGACTGAACAACAACAAATGTGATAGTGTATGTGCATCACAGTGGATTAGCATTTAAATTAGAAAGAAAAACAGCAGAAAAATAAATAATTCAAAACATATAAACAGTTAATTTATAGAAAAGCAAAGCTGACTGGCAATAAGCAGAACATTTGCTCAATTACATTACTCTTGAGGAAAATGCAAGTTAAAACACTACAATTTTATTCCAAACCTATCAGATTGGCAGCAATCAAAAGTTACACAAACATCAAGTGTGTAGGCAATGCTGAATGAGATCTAAAACTGAAAAGCATTTTGGCAATATTTGGGATAGGTGATGATGCATGTCATATAATTCAGTCACACCACTTCTCAGTATATGTTTTGGTAAAAAGCTACAATATGTTTATAGTGAGACATGCAAAAGAACGGTCATTAAACCATCATTTAAGGTGGTGCTGTGTTGCACTGTATTGTGCTGAGTTGTGCTGTATTTTGCTGAGCTGCTCAGTCGAGTCTAACTCTTTGGGATGCCATGGACTGCAGCACGCCAGGCCTCCCTGTCCATCACCAACTCCACAGACACACAAAGACACACAAATTTGTGATTAAATGTCTAAATAATCCAAAGAAAGAAGATAACCCTCATTTCTCTTCTAGAAAAGCATATTGAAAAAGAAAGTACACCGTCAATTAAAATATTTCCTTAATTTTGTTTGTTTTGTAAATTGGGAAACATTTGATATATACCCTTTTTTCCAGTCTTGTGAATTTAAAGGAACCTACAACATATTTTGACTGTATCATTATTTATTCCATTGATTCCTTTAGATTTATTTTTACTAAATTCATTCTTAGGTTGACTGATTCTTATATATCTCTCTCTCTAGTGTAGAATCAAATGAATTGAGGCTCTGGGTTATTTCACATAATATAGTTATCATTTCTCAAAAATAATCAAGATAAAAGATAACTAATTGCCTATATACTGTTACATTTTAAATGTCATAGTATACTAGAAAATATTCGGTATCTTTACCTATAAATATCACTATTTTCTTGAAAGAAAGAGAAAATACTTCCACAAACATCATCATTCTAACTAACCTCAATTTGAAAAGCTTTGTTACTGTTAGGGCATTTTTAACTTGTGATACTAAAAATAGTATAAGTAAATAGCTCAAATAGCATTTCATACCTTTCCAAGTAATCTTATTTAACTATCTTATTAAATCCCCAAACTAACCTACTGAGATATATCAATAGGAAAGTTAGAAAGAAAAAGGGGAACGCTCTGAGTGGCTCTTCTAGAGCCTTCTTCAGAGATGAAGCTAACTTTAAGTAAATGCACTGGCAGGTTCCCTGCCTTCCAAATGGCTTTCAAGAGACCATGACGGATTTGTAATAGAGATGGCTGAAGGCTGGGGTTTCTCTCCAGGGTTCTATTTCTCACTGTGATGATTGCTGGATAATTTTTGCTCCTCAGTGGCCCACAGTAGTCAGTATTGGTCTATATCCAAGTCCGTATATGCCTAGGATACTAGAGAGAGACATGAAGTTTTTCATACTTGGCATTTCACCATCTGCTCTCATGCTTCTTGGCTTGGTCTATCCATAATGACAAACTTTCCTGTAAGAAATTGCAGGTGTTGCCAATGACTTCCTTGATCTGCTTCTTAATCTCAGAATAATTTCTAGAGACTATTTCCTGAACATAGTTCATGCTATTCGTATTGCAAAAGAACAGTACTATTTTCATTTTCCCATCACCTATAATATTTTTATTAAGTACTTCTTAAATGAATCTTTTGCTTAATGGTTGTTCAAAGAGCAATCATCCTGAAGTTCTCATGCTGGAAAGCATCCAGATGAAACTGAATATCAATCTAATACCAAAATGCTTTCAAATTGTATGGCTCTATCTCCAGAATATGTGACTGAATTAAAATTTTAACAGTTTGTTGATCTACTCTTTAAAATGCATGTATTCACTTATTCCCAAGTATATATTGAGTGTTTCTATATACTAGGAAGAGACCCTGGAAAAGATAATGGCTACCCACTCCAATATTCATGCCGGGAGTATCCCATGGACAGAGGAGCCTGGCAGGCTACAAGTCCATGGAGTCACAAAGAGTCAGACACAACTGAGCAACTAACAGTTTTTCATATGCTAAGCACTCATGCTACATCAATATATTGAATATAATTCATTAATTGTACTATAAAAATAGTAATATCCAGATAGTCTGCTGCTGCTGCTGCTGCTGCTGCTAAGTCGCTTCAGTTGTGTCCGACTCTGTGTGACCCCATAGACGTCAGCCCACCAGGCCCCGCTGTCCCTGGGATTCTCCAGGCAAGAACACTGGAGTGGGTTGCCATTTCCTCCTCCAATGCATGAAAGTGAAAAGTGAAAGTAAAGTCGCTCAGTCGTGTCCGACTCTTAGTGACCCCATGGACTGCAGCCTACCAGGCTCCTTCGTCCATGGGATTTTCCAGGCAAGAGTACTGGAGTGGGGTGCCACTGCCTTCTCCCAGATAGTCTGCAGTGGTTATTAAAGAATACAGTGCTTGTCAGCATCTTGAACTTGCTTTTATACAACTCTAAAATTCTTTGACTTCCTTTATGAAATAACAAAAATAAAGAATTCTTGAAGGAATTTTCTGACGTTTTTCATTCAGATGGAACAACATCCTGCATCTTGGAATCAGAAGTCATTCACTCTGTTCACATTAGCATATGCAAGCAAGATTTTACCTTTCATTGAAATTGCATTGATGTTTGTTCATTCTACATAAATTTAATCTTAAGTTTTCAGCTCATTTTGTTGACATTATGTGATAAACAAGAATGGATTTGGAAAATATCAGGCAAAAGTTTGAAAGGGTGGCATAGAACAAATTGCATTTTAAAAGTGGAATTTACCTTTTATAGCATTTGCTTCAACCTTTGCAGCCCTCTTCTTTCCATAGACGAGAAAACATAAGTTCAAAAAGGTAAGGCAATTTACCAAAGCCAGTGACAGAACATATTAAAAGTATATAACAAGTCTCTTAAAATTAAACTCTATACTTAATTAAACTAAGTTGTACTCTTTGGCATTTATCTGTGATATTTTTGGTTGATTACAATCCATCCTCTCACCCCATTCCAAATTTCCTCTCAATTTCCACATCTTCATTTGAAGATGATTCTTTACTGTATGATCGTCTCAGTAGAGTAATTCTGGCCACGCCCTTTCCAATGCCTCCCATAAGAGAAGCTCAGGAAATCCTAGTGTTCCTATAACTATTCATGGATTCATTGAGAGAAAGGAATATGATCAAGACTCTGTAAATCAGATGCATACTACAAGTATTTGTAGTTTAAGTTACCAATACAAAAATAGAGTCAACTTTTGGTTGTCAGATTTAATGCAGTGCAATCAATTGCTTCAGATTCCACACAGCTAACACTGCCAGATGGTTCTTTTCAAGGATCCAACTGAAGGACTGTAATTTGTACTGCCAAACCTCAGAACCTTTCTTGCTGTTTATTTATATTCCATGCATGGAAAACTAGCCTCCTGTGGAAACTCTACATCCCACCCCATAATTTCCTTCTCTCTTGTTCTCTATCTCTCTCTAATGGTGCCTGGGTCAAATATGTTTTAAAATATCTCTTTTTTAATGATAAAATAAATACAAACAAAAACAGAGAGTGTATGCTTGGTTAAAATGTCCTCAGCAGGAAGTCTTCACATTTTAGAAAAAGAGGAATACTGCTGATTCCAATGGAGAGGGAAATGGCAACCCACTCCAGTGTTCTTGCCTGGAGAATCCCATGGACAGAGAAGCCTGGTAGGCTGCAGTCCATGGGGTCGCACAGAGTCGCACACGACTGAAGCGACTTGGCGGCGGCGGGGGCGGCGGCTGATTCCAAGTAGTATAACTATTTTCTTGCATTAAAATTTTCCACTTTTTCTGACTTATCATAATACATAGCCAAGCAGCATAAACATTGCATTATAATAAAGACAAAATTAATTTATTATTCATGTTCAGGTTTTTACTCTTTGTTTATACCATCCATGAACATGTTAAGTTTCCAGTGTATATTGACATTGTTCTAGGTTCTAGTTATTGTTCTTTTTTTCTTTTTGACCCACATAAAATGTTTACTTGATGTAACAAATCAATACATCTACTGTTAGATCCAACCACAAAGGGCAAAAGGAACGGAAAAAATTTGTGCAATGTACAGTGAAAAACAAGATATTTACCATGATATCTAGATATCTATATATTTCTAAAATGATGATTTTTAAAATCACTCAATCATTGACATCTATATGAACACAGAAAGATGTTAACAGTGACAAAGTGAATTAAACTAAAAATAAAAATTTAAGCAAATTAACATAGTAGGCATTTCTAAGATCAGCAGCTTCTAATGAAATTCTAAGTTTTCTTTTGACCATTAGTAAGAGTGATAATTAAAAAAAAAATGATTTTAATGACCAACAGAAATACTATAGTTAAGATTCAGTATGCCCCTTCTCAGAAAACAGGATTATCTGGAGTGCCTAGGTGTGTCCATGCCAAGTCGCTTCAGTCCTGTTTGACTCTTAGCAAACCCATGGATTGTAGTCTGCCAGGATCCTCTGTCCATGGAATTCTCCAGGCAAGAATACTGGAGTGAGTTGCCATGCTCTCCTCCAGGGGATCTTACCAACCCGGGGATCGAACCTGAAGCTACTGCATTGGCAGGCAGGTCGTTTACCACTGAGCCCCTAGAGTGCCTAGGACCATGTCAAATCCAACTGAGTACCTAGCATTGCTGACTACCAGTCAAACCAGAAGAAAAAAATATGATTAAGGATATATCAAATGTATGATATTCATAGAATATAAAACTGTCCATGATGCCATACTGTGTGAGGCCCATATCAATAAATACACTTTGACTTTAAAAATATTACAAAATTTATGGGCCCATATGTAGTATAGTAATTTATCAATTTAGAGGAGTTAGAATAATGGGACAATAATGGTTAGAGGTAATTGCCTATTTGCTTTTCTGTTTTACTAGTACACATGGAGATTCTTCATACTACCCAGGAGCCATCTCTTCACATTAAGGTACAAGAACAACTATCTCTCTACCTTATTTATTAATATGTGTACCATTTTTGACTAATTTTCCTGTCTCCATTATGAGGTAAAGGTAGCAATGCTCTTATAACAACATGAGTCTTGGAAACAGGTTGCATTATAACAATACAGATCTCCATCCCTCAGCAGTCCCCCCAAAACATTTAATGTTAGAGGCATGATTTTTTATGATTGCTCCCTCCACTGTACTTCCAGAAATAATGGATTCCAAGAAGTCTCAAAGACAGTAACTGTGTTCCATTAATGATAGCAACAAATGCAAGACTTACTCAGATTATAGGGGAAATTATGAACGTTAATTTACTTCTCTACTATGTTAAATTTATCATTGATAATCTTACAATGTAAACAAGGACCAATGCAGCTTCCAACCATTTATTCTTCTCTTGAATATTTTAGGCTATAATCACTTCTCCCAGAATGTAATCTCCAGTGATGACTACATCTCTGCCTTCTGCACCTCCATATTGCCACTAGCAGGAAGGACAGATGAAAGGCTCATGCGTGGAACCAGAAGAGTTGCCACATTTGCTAAAGGATTGTCCTGCCCTTGTCTGACATCTTAAGACCCACCCAGGAAAGGAGGCTATTGCTATACAACAAGAGAGAAAATCCATGAGAAAGCCCATTTGGCATTGTGAAGTAACTATCTTGTAAGCCATAAGAAATGGCACAGACACATAGGAAGACTACCTGACATACAGTGTGGAGCCTGGGGAGCAACTGGGAAGACAACCTTTAGTGCCAGTGGCTGGCACACAGGATAAAGGAAGTCTGCCATCACATTCATTGCCCTGGGGTGCTATAGATTTAAGGCAGCATAGAGTCTAACCACTGACAGGCAAAAGTCCAAATTTCATGGTTATTCGCTGTGAAACATGGGTAGCCAGAGCATCATTCATTTGGAATCCAATGAAATGAGAGCTCCTAAGTCAAGTCATCAGGACCATTCTGGCAGTAAAAATATATGCTCCAACCAGCAGGGATGATCCTTATCAGGCTTGCTCCTGGAATGAGGGCTCAGCTGTAGGATCTGTGACATCCCTTAGACACTAGACCTGAAGCTTCTTGGTGTCATCAGATCAATAAAAGGAATGGGTGAAGAGGGTGTGGGAAGTGTTGTAGGGAGGCGTGTTTGTGTGAGTAGCTCAGTCGTGTCCAACTCTTTGCAACCCCATGCACTGTAGCCCGCCAGGCTCCTCTGTCTATGGGATTCTCTAGGCAAGAATATTGGAGTGGGTTGCCATTCCCTTTTCCAGGGGACCCTCCAAACCCAGGGATCAAACCCAGGTCTCTTGCATTGCAGGCAAATTCTTTATTGTCTGAGCCACCAGGAAAGCCTGTAGAGAGGCATAGGGTGCCCTGCTGAGACAAATGGGCACAGGTTTCACAGAGACTCCATCTGGGTTCAAAGTGAATTTAAAGCACCACCACCAGATGTTACGGATGACTGCAGGATTCTCAGACACTGAATGAGAACGTAGATAATTTTGAGGCAGGCATTTCTGTCAACCACAATTCACTCATGACCAGGTATGCTCTTTGGGCACCCTTTCTTAATGGTACTGAGGTCCTGATAATTCAAATGGAAATAAATTAAGAAGATACTCTAAAGGTAACGGGGGTGGAGGGTAGGAGGCATAAACTTCTGGCCTAAGAGCATAATATGTTATAGATATCTGTTTCCATAACTCAGAATACACAACTACACCTTTTTTTCTTTCTTTTATCACTTTTCCTTCCTTCCCTCCTCCCCCCTCCTTTTTTTCTCCCTTCCTCTCCTTCCTTTCATCCTTCTGTCCTTTCTATCTAAATAGAATATAAAAATCAACTAATCTAACTCCTATCAAGTCATAGACTAGGAGAATGAACAATGGTGAAACAACTAGTGAATTCAGATGTTCTGAGAAAATAGAAGCTGTAGGAAAAGTCAAATGAAGTTTAGAACTCCAAACTGAATAGGCAAAGAGGCATTGACCCAGGCAGGATGGAAGGGGGATAGATACTAATTTCAATCTGAAACAGAGAATTAGTTTTGAAAGGATGCAGCAAAAAAGAAATATTTCATACAGCTTTAATACAAAGTATTTCACAGATGATTGCACACTTCATTTAAAATTAGCACAGAAGTGAAAACAATGAAATGACAACCCAACAGGGAGGAAGAATAGAAAGACAAAGTAAGGCTGCCATTCAAAAATCAAAGTTGAACTCAATTGCTGGCCATTTGCAATTCATCATAGGTTTTGTGTTGCTTCAAAGATTAAATGTATTTTCCTTTTTCAGAGAAAAATATGAAGATGATTAGATGACAGTCTGTGACAATCTGTAAAACTAAATAAGGAAATGCTTCTCAGAGGCTATCTTCCAGGAAGAATGAGTTTAAAAATATATATGAATATATATAGCCTCCAAAAAAATAAAACTGTGAAACAGTTCTTTTAGCATCAAGCTTTAGCTCTCCAATTTCTATAAAAGGAAAATAAAACAACATTCTATCAATATTTCTGACATTTACTTACACATTGGAAGGTTTCCACAAGTAGGTAAGTAGGCTTTAGCTGGTATGTTTTTCCAAGTAATTCTTACTAGTCAACATTCAAAAAGAAAAGTCACCTCACTTAATGCCATTGTAAGTGGGGTTTAATTCACAACCAGTTTTAAATTTCATGACATCTAAAATTTGCAGGCCTGTATACAGAAATCATCATGTAAACATTTAACTCCCTCTGTGCACATACATATATTTTGAATATTTAGTAAAGACTGAATCAGGGCCATAATTAGAATGTTCTTAACTAATTGTATCCATTTACAGTTTGCTGTACACATATGAAAAGTGAAATAATAACCACATATGTATAGGCTCCACTGGCAGAAGAACTTAGAAAACACTTTGTATCAGTGATATTAAGTACTTCAAATAGAAAATCAGTGAAGTCAATTCAGTATGTGTGCAAAGTCTCTAAGTCATTTCAACTCTTTGCGACCCCGTGGACTACAGCCCGCCAGGCTCCTCTGTCCATGGGATTCTCCAGGCAAGAATACAGGAGTGGGTTGCCATGCCCTCCTCCAGGGGATCCTCCCAAACCAGGGATTGGACCCTTGTCTCTCATGCCTCCTGTATTGGCAGGTGGATTCTTGACCACTGAGCCACCTGGGAAGTTAAGTACTTCAATTACAAAATTAGTGAAGTCAATTCAGTATAGATTTGATATTTCTCAATAAATTTATGCAGAGGAAGCTTTCAAAGCTCAATTTTTCAATGGCAAAATATTTGATAATATGTGAATGCTCCAAATTCAACTTAAAATAGCAATCTTTAAGATAAACTTACACATTTTTGTTTTTTTTCCTATAATGTTATCAACAAACACTTTGGTGAATTTTATTTTCATGGAACTTTTTAATACTTACTAGTAATTTAAAATAAAGTGGGCCAGAAATGTACTTGGAAACTTGGAATTGGCCATGGTGTATATGCAATCTATGACTGTTCCAATAGATGTAGGATATTTAATCACTCTTAAAAGAAACTAATTTTTTGAAAATTTATAATTTTTAAATCAATATAATCATGGAAAAATTAAACAAAAAATTGTGACAAAACTGATAATAAAATAAAAACATTTAAAAGATTTGACATGGCAAGTGATTTCTTTGCTGCCCCATCATTAAACAAATTTTAGAAAAGTTTCAGGATTTGAAGAACTATTCTCTAATCAATAGTGTTAGTTCACTAAATGTTGGTTGTATTTTTTTATAATTAGTTAAAAATACTTCATTAAAGTAATCAATGAAACAAAGCAAGGAAATTTTAAATTTTGAAGTTTTAAGTGAATTGTGATGAATAAAAATAAAGCCTGCAAACAAGAAGATATTGAAATTATTCTTTAAAAACAAGGACCAAACTGAACCAAACTGATGAGAAGTTAGTTTGTAAGATTTAATTTTGAGATACTATAATTAAGCTTTAATATCTGAACTACAGTAAGATGGAACTCCTGTTTTTAATTGTGTAACTTTATAATTGGAGGCTGAAGGAAACAGAATAAAACCTATGATTTTGAAACATCTGTCCGTTTTGTAACATTTAAAAGCCTCAACATTGACAAAGTATTTGAGGAATTTTGCTTCTGGTAGATATTTGTGAAAATAAATGGGCTGAAATATTTATAAAATTTAGTTAAAAATGGAATTATATCTAACATTTAGGAACAATTTGCTCAGTAGCTATAGAGGCTGTTATCTCAGTTAAGATATGGTCTTTTAGGAAGAGTCTGTTGAAGAGGTCAACAATTTCAAATTGGTCAGCTGTAAAATAAAACTTTGAAGAATGTTGCAAGAAATATTTTCTGGAAACAATTAAAAACATTATGACCATATTGAAAAAAAAGTTCTTCAGAAAAATACCACTGACACAGTACTAGAAACAGATATGGCTAAGAAACTGATTAAAGACATGCTATATGTCATAAAAATAAAGATGTATTCTACCTATGTTCAGAATAATCAACATAAAATTTTATATTTTACTTGTCTTAATGTATATAAATATGCTATTTTTATTTCTTTGAAAATAATTTCATATTTGAATGTGTCTTGAATTAAACTATTTTAGAAACCAACATATTGTATCTATGATTAACTTGGGCCATGTTGTACACTTAAACTTTGTTAAGAGAATAGACTCGAGTTCCTACAATCATTAATAATAATAATAAATATAAAAAATCATTGTGATAGACTCTCATTCTCTTTCTTAAACATTCAGCATTTCAATATTTCTAACAAATCAAATTCACATTCTGAACAAAATAGCTCAATCCAGTCACACATAATTTATTAGAAACTTAACATTTCCACTTCCAGTATTTATCTTTAACTCCTATTAAAAAGCCAACTATTAAGACTTCTTGCCTGACAGCAACAAAAACAACAGATACTTGATTATGAACATGGTTCACACTGCTGAATGCTTTACGAGTTAATGAGATAAGCACCATTACTACATACTTTTCATAGATGAGGGCAGTTATGCACAGAGATGAGGACAGCTAGGCACCTGTATGCAGGTTAAGACACAACAGTTAGAACCAGACATGGAACAACAGACTTGTTCAAAATTGGGAAAGGAGTATGTCAAACTATATATTGTCACCCTGCTTATTTAACTTATATGCAGAGTACATTATGTGAAATGCCAGACTAGATAAAGCACAAGCTGGAATCAAGATTGCCAGGAGAAATATCAATAACCTCAGATACACAGATGACACCATCCTTATGGCAGAAAGTGAAAAGGAACTAAAGAGCCTCTTGATGAAAGTGAAAGAGGAGAGTGAAAAACCTGGCTTAAAACTCAACATTCAGAAAACTAAGATCATGGCATCTGGTCCCATCACTTCATGGCAAATAGATGGAGAAACAATGGAAGAAGTGAGAGACTTTATACTTTTGGGGTCCAATATCACTGCAGATGGTGACTGCAGCCATGAAGTTAAAAAATGCTTGTTCTTTGGAAGAAAAGCTATGACCAATCTAAACCGCACATAAAAAGCAGAGACATCACTTTGCCAACCATGGTCTGTCTTGTCAAAGCTATGGTTTTTCTAGAAGTCATGTATGGATGTGAGAGTTGGACTACAAAGAAGGCTGAGTGCCAAAGAACTGATGCTTTTGAAATGTGGTGTTAGAGACTCTTGAGAGTCCCTTGGACTGCAAAGAGATCCAGCTAATCCATCCTAAAAGAAATCTGTCCTGAAAATTCATTGTAAGGACTGATGCTGAAGCTGAAACTCCAATACTTTGGCCCCTGAGGTGAAGAATTGACTCCTTTGAAAAGACCCTGATGCTGGGAATGATTGAAGGCAGGAGGAGAAGGGGATCACAGAGATGGTTGAATGGCATCATCGACTCAATGGACATGAATTTTAACAAGCTCCAGGAGTTGGTGATGGACAGGGAAGCCTGGTGTGCTGCAGTCCATGGGGTTGCAAAGAGGCGGACATGACTGAGCGATTGAACTGAGGCACAGAGAAGCTCAATCAGTCCAAGATCACTTAACCAGTAAGTGAATAAGCCAAAAGGAAAACCAATGCAGTCTGCCTCTCTGTTCTAGATGTCTGCAGAATAGTGTCCTTTACATAAAGTAATATTTGATTACTGCCCTAAATTATTTCATAATTACTACATAACTTTACCTGGAGAATCCCATTACTACATAACTTTATCTGGGAATCCCATGGACAGAGGAGCCTGGCGGGCTACAGTTCATGGGATCGAAAAGAGTCGGACACAACTGAAGCGACTTAGCACACACTTACCTTCATTTACTTGGTGTTAAGCTTTATAAATATATGAATCAGGCTTTAGAACTTTTATTGTTTTCTATGTCCCTCTCATTGCGAAATACCTGGCTGTGTTTGTTTTCAGTTGAAATCTGGCACACCTCAAGCAAGTGAAATGTATCTACTTGTAGAATGACTGATTTCTTTTAAAAGCTGACATATAAGTGGACTCATAAAAATTAAAGAGGAATTTTTTATGCAATTTTATTATTTCATAATTATTTTCCCAGGTTACTTTCAAAGTTCAGTGAGGAATGAGGAAGGAAAAATAAAAACACTAATCTTTTATTAACACACAATTTTAAAGTGTTTGGCTACCATTTCAACTCTGTAAACTGTCCCTTATGTACTAACCATAAAACACTAGCCTTAGCTGAAACACCAGAGATCATTTAGCTTAATCTTCTCACAGATGAAGGATCATTTATCTTAATAATTTGCTTTATTCATATGCATATCTGTCCTGGTATGGTTGCTTTCAAAAAAATCTTCTAAATTACAGAGATAAAAAATTCTTCCTTTCATTACTTAAAATTTTTCTTTCATAAAAAATATCTTCTTCAATGGCATAATTTTCTTTTTTATTAAGAATTCTGAAGGAAGCTTGTTACAGAATATTTTTTTCTTTTGATAAGTTTTGAAGCATCAATATTTCTTCTCCTAAGTTTTTTTTTTTTTTTTTAATTCCTCTCTAGTTTAAGAATAGTAAGCATATTAAGGTATGGTCAGGCCTCTATTTTATAACTTGTACCAATATTTTTAATCTTTCAACCTATAGTATAATTCTGAACTATTTCTAGGGTATGATGACTGTACATTTATACAATGGCAATTATATGTAATATTTTTACATGAATATATTTTTGTACTTTTGTATAATACACTATAACATCAAGAACTCTTTTCTAACACTTTTATTCTTTTAGACCATTAACTTGAATCCATTTTGGTAAACTAAGTGCTGATTATATATGTTTGTTAAGTGCCTTAAATATCATATAGATACATCCACTTAGCTAAGTAAATATGGGAGAATCTCAAATACTCAGTTCCTGAGTGGACCAGAGACACACAGGTCACAAAAATTCAGAAAATGAGGTCTTAGTGAGACTGAGCTTGGCTCAACATATATCTGTTTTATCTACTGGAAATAATAATCAGGCTATACGAATTATAGATGTCACCTTCACACTTGTTTTGTATGGAACAAAGGTTATTATTTTATTGTTCAGGTCCAAGTTTGCTATGACAAGTGTATTCAGCTTTTGAGGATGCTAGAGTAGAAAGCTTATTCATTAAATAACTGACAACATTAATTTGAATGAGTTTGTTGGCACCTCGGAGAATAGGATAACATTTTAAAACTTGACAAGTTGATGTGCAGGACGATGTGAACAAGTTAGGTTTTAGTATTGAGGTTGAAGGAAGCTAATTCACCCAATAGGAAAAAAAACCTGCACAAATATGAGAAGATAATATTTGCAGAGATGTGGTGTATGTGTGTAATATAATAAAATATGTTGTTTAAAATATGAATAAATAAAACAATTCCTATAAGTAGCATTTATCAGCTCAGTTCAGTTGCTCAGTCATGTCCAACTCTTTGCAACCCCATGGACTGCAGCAGGCCAGGCTTCCCTGTCCATCACCAACTCCCGGAGCCTACTCAAACTCATGTCCATCACATTGGTGATGCCATCCAACCATCTCATCCTCTGTCATCCCCTTCTCCTCCCGCCTTCATAGTTCATGATTAAAAATAAATTTTAGTTGAATAATTTCTATTTAACTTCAAGCCTAAATGGCATCATCTATCTTTTTATTCATTCATGAATTCATAATTTCATGCTTATATGCCTCCATTTAGTTAATAAATATTTAATGACAATAAACATTCTTTTTGCAAGAGAGTTGTAGTAAAGGAAGAGGCAATCTGTTATTTATCTTTGTACTAGATTCTCTATGTGGTTTTGATTATAAAAAGAGATTGAACTGAAAATTTGAAAGATTCTATTTATGCTCTGACACATTGAATATCCATTTTGTTATGACTGAATGTTTGAGTCCCCCTCCTCAATTCAGTGTGATGGCATTTGGAGTTGGGAGGAGTTAATTAGGTTTACATGACAGTGAAATCTCCATGATGGGATTCTTACCCTTATAAGAAGAGGTTGAGAGACCAGGTCTCTCTGTCTCTGTCTATCTGTCTCCACCCTAGAAGGACATACTGAGAAGGCAGCAGTCCAAGCCAAGAGGGTTCCACAAGAAATCAAACCATCAAACACATTGATCTTATGCTGCCTGACCTCTATAACTGAGAAATAAATGACTGGTTGTTTGAACCACCCAGTCTTTGGTATTTTATTATAGTAGCCTGAGCTAACTAAGACATGGTGATAATAAGAAACACATATATTTAGTCTTTGTCCCCAGTTCCTAAACTAGAGCTTCTAAAGTCTTTGTTGATAAGAACATTTTTTGGTATTCATAACAAGTCTTTTTTCCACATACCTGAATTTATGCTAATAAAGTGACTCTTAGTTGGCTCTAGATAGCTTCAGAATGGGGGCTGGTTGTTAGAGGAACCAACCTCACAATTTAGAAGTTTGGAATTTCAGCCCCACTTGCAGAGGGGAGGTTGAGTCTAGTCATCAATGGCCAACAATTTAATCAATTGTGCTAACATAATGGCTGCTGCTGCTGCTAAGTCGCTTCAGTCGTGTCCGACTCTGTGCGACCCTATAGACGACAGCCCACCAGACTCCCCCATCCATGGGATTCTCCAGGCAAGAATGCTGGCGTGGGTTGCCATTTCCTTCTCCAATGCATAAAAGTGAAAAGTGAAAGTGAAGTCGCTCAGTCATCTCCGAGTCTTAGCGACCCCATGGACTGCAGCCTACCAGGCTCCTCAGTCCATGGGATTTTCCAGGCAACAGTACTGGAGTGGGTCGCCAGTGCCTTCTCCGTAACATAATGGAGCCAACATTACAAAAGAGAGAGAGAGAAAGAAAGAAAGAAAAAAAAAACAAACCACTATAATGGAGTTGAGATAGCTTCTGGGGAGTGAACATATCGAGATGCTGGGAGGGTGACATGTCCAGAAAGGGTACATGGAGCATCCCTTCCTTCATATCTCGCCCTGTGCATATCTTCAATTTGGTTGTGCCTGAGCTGTATCTTTTATAATAAACCATTGTAGTAAATTACCTTCCTGAGTTTTGCGAGAAGTTCTAGCAAATTATCAAACTGAGGAGGCTTCGATAGACAATTGGACTGACCAGACCTGTAATTAGCATCTGAAATAGGGACAGTCTATGGGACTGAGGCCTTCACCTGCGGGACTTGTGCTAATTTGCATAGTTAGTGTCAGAACCAAACCAGACACAGGACATCTAGTCAATGGAAAAATTGGTTGTTGGATGAAAAAAAAAATACATATCTGTTGCTATAAGTGTTGTAAGAACAGTTCAGAGGACAACTTCTTCTGCTCTTTCTCTGAATTAATTAAACTGACATTCTTTAAAATTCAACACCTCAATTCCTAATCTGGCCAATCAAAAGTTGAAACATCCATTTCAACAACAGTGCACATCAGGATGCTGAAAATAAATTAATATCATATAACAGTCTATGTCTTTATGATCTTACTCTCTTTTTGACAGAGATAAAATATATTAAAAATATGTCACTGAGAAATAAACTGCTTTACGCTTTTAAACTGGGTGATTAACATTAAGAAAACAAAAATATAATGAATATTATTTAAAATAAGATGTATGTATATTCTTGAATTGGTGCTTTTGTTTTTTGTTTCAGTTTTATAAAAGGAGCAAAATTTCTGGGTCATATGGTAGTTTAGATTTTTGAGATATCTCCATACTCTTTTCCATAGTGGCTTCACCAATTTACATTCCTATCAACAGCATAGGGGGGTTCCCTTTTCTCCACATCCTTACCAACACAAAGATACATGCACTGCAATGCTCATAGCAGTGTTATTTACAATTCCCAAGGTATGGAAGCAACCTGTGTCCAGATGAATGGATAAAGACACACACACACACACACACACACACACACACACACACTAGAATACTACTCAGCCATAAATAAGTACAAAATAATGCTGTTTTTGGCAACATGGATGGACCTAGAGAATATAATACTAGGTGAAATGTCAGACAGAGAAAGACAAATATCATATGATATCACTTTTACATGGAATCTAAGAAATAAAACTAGTGAGTAAAACAAAACAAGATGCTGACTAAGATATACAGAACAAACTAGCGGTTACCAGTGGGAAGAGGGAAGGAGGGAGGGTCAATATAGGGATGGGGGTTTAAAAAAAGGATTATTTTTATATTATATTACAGGATTGTATGAAAACATGTGTTTGAAACTTTTGAAAACTGTAAAGCACTCTGGAAGTTAAAGAATATTTCATTCAATTGAAAACATTTTTTAAATGCCATTTGCAAAAATACAAAATAAAAACTAAAATAAGATGCACGCTTTACAGTTTAGTACTGAATTAAACAATGATCCTCAGATATTGAATTTCTTAGATAATTTTCTCTCAGTAACATGAACTTTTACAGGTTGAGACCATAACCCTACCAATAAGATGCACAGATATAATAAGGGACTGAAGGGGGAGTCAGACCTGCTGAAATGGATATATAAGTTTTTGAGGATGGTGATTGCAAACAATCTATGAAAAGAGTCATGAGACCAGTAATTTCTTTAATTACTTCCCAAACATAGAGATTATCAAGGATATGTCTACAAAATAGACACATAACTTTTCAGTAACCAGCCAAATAAGGCCTCTCACATTCCTCTTCTCTTCTCCCTCCTAGACTTTCCCCCATCCTGTCCTTATGGTCCATTGCATGTACCTTAGTTGGTTGCAAACCATAGTTTGAAAGCTAGGAGAAAAGGATTAGAAAAAATAGATGATTGGAAAAAAAATGCCATACCTAGTTTCTATCTGAGGTAGGACTAATCTGGAGAAGAGAAAAGGTCTCAACTTTAAATTAAAAGCTACATCCAGAATGTTGTTTTTATTGTTTAATTGCTAAGTCGTGTCTGACTCTTTCACAACCTCATGGATGATAGCCCCCCTAGGCTCCTCTGCCCATGGGATTTCCCAGGCAAAACTATGGAGTGGGTTGCCATTTCCTTCTCCAGGGGATCTTCTCAAGCCAGGGATCAAACCCATGTCTCTTGCACTGGCATGTGGATTCTTTACTGCTGAGCCACCAGGGAAGCCCCATATAAAGACTACTAAATGAAAATTGATATTTAATTTACTGACTAGAGAAGCTCTCTCAGATGGCACTAGTGGTAAAGAATCTGCCTGATGACTCAGGAGATATAAGATACACAGGTTTGATTCCTGGGTCAGGAAGATCCCTTGGAGAAGGAAATAACAACCCACTCAGGTATTCTTTTTTTTTTTTTCACTCAGGTATTCTTGCCCAGAAATTTCATAGACAGAGGAGCCTGGTTTTTCTACATGGGGTAGCAAAGAGTTGGACACAAGTGAGTGACTGAGCACAGCACACATGTACAGACAGAAACACTATCATAATTTGATAAGTGATGGGATTTGCCCAAAATTTCATCAAAAGTAAGGAGCAGGGCTTGGGAGGGGAAGAAAGATAAAGTCTCTTTAAAGATACATGGCAAGAATAAAGCTTGCTTAATTAAGAATTATAAGAACTCCCTTGTACCTGGTGTTGTACATATATAGTATTTTTACATAGTATGTGTGTGTCACTGTCATTAAGTCACTCAGTCATGTCTGACTCTTTGCGACCCCATGGACTGCAGCAGCTAGACTTCCCTGTCCTTTACCATCTCCTGAAGTTTGCTCAAATTCTTGTCCATTGAGTCAATGATGCCATCCAACCATCTGGTCCTCTGTTGTCCCCTTTTCCCCTTGCCTTCAATCTTTCCCAGCAACAGAGTGTTTTCTAATGAGTCAGCTTATCACATCATATGGTCAAAGTATTGAGGTTTCAGTTTTAGCATTAGTCCTTCCAATGAATATTCAGGACCGATTTCCTTTAGGATTGACTAATTTGATCTTGCTTTCCAAGGAACTCAAGAGTTTTCTCCAATACTACAATCAAAAGGATCAATTTTGCAGTGCTCAGCTGTCTTTATGGTCCAACTCTCATATCCATAATGACTACTGGAAAATCCATAGCCTTGACTATATTGACCTCTGTTGGCAAAGTAATGTCTCTGCTTTTTAATATGCTGTCTAGGTTGGTCATAGCTTTTCTTCCAAGGAGCAAGTGTCTTTTAATTTCACAGCTGCAGTCACCATCTGCAGTGATTTTGCAGCCCAAGTAAATAAAGTCTGTCACTGTTTCCATTGTTTCCTCATCTATTTGCCATGAAGTGATGGGACCAGATGCCATGTTATTAGTTTTTTTAATGTTGAGTGTGTATTCTCGTAAATTTTATCCCATCATTACAATTATTGCTATTTCATTGTAGATGAGATAAATGAGACTTAGAGATATTACATAACTCACCTAGATATAAGGTTGCAAGATTTATCAAATAAAAATATAGAATGCCCAATAATTTAAATTTCAGATATCAAATGAATATATATTTGCAGTACAATTATATAATGTGCAATATCTGAGCCCTTCTTAGACTATACAATTATCTATCGGTAAGCTGAAGTTCAAGTTTAGCTGAGTATCCTACATATTATCAAGAAAACCTACCTAGATAACACAGCTAGTAAATGGTGGGGCCAACATTTGAAATCAGATTTGTAGGATCTGCATACACTTTGTCCTCATAACTCTGTAGTCTCTTTTCAGAGGAGGAAAAGAAAACAGCAACTTGATTGCTTCTTTGCACTGTTAAATCCCTATAGCGTTTGGCTTGATGTATTCCCAGTATCAGATGCTGAAATCTACTGATGCTGGCTCTCTGTATGGTTCTTATATACTCAACAGAAAAACTCATCCCAAAGACATGAAGCATATATTCAGCTTTGTTTCTGTGGTTGTGTTTATTATTCCCCTATGTTAAGAGCTTCCAAATACTTTTGGCATGTCTCCTAATTCAACACTGCTTCCTACTGCTTACTCAATTTGCATTTTACAAGCCTCTCAGCTTCCCCTACCAATCACATATTCTGGGCCAGTGGTTTTTCAAGCTGTTTTTACAGAATGTGATTTCTTTGAAAGAGAAAATATTTCATTTGTAAAAAATATGAAAATCTACTTAGGGTAAAACAAAAGTGAACAAAATATATTTGATACATTCTGTTTTCACTGTATGTTTTGGAATAAAAAAAAATAACATGTAATACTACTTTGTGGTTTCATTGGTGTTAATCTTTGGTGCCCCTGTCCCTTAGTGTGAATAAACAAGAAAATGAAGTACAAAATATCAGGAAGTTAATAAAATAATGGAAGTCAAAGTTTTCTTTGAAAATTGTATTAATTTTTCTGGGAAACTTAAAGAAAGGTTATAATAGAGAGGTTATATAATATGCAGATGACACCATTCTTATGGCAGAAAGTGAAGAGGAACTAAAAAGCCTCTTGATGAAAGTGAAAGTGGAGAGTGAAAAAGTTGGCATAAAGCTCAACATTCAGAAAATGAAGATCATAGCATCTGGTCCCATCACTGCATGGCAAATAGATGGGGAAACAGTGTAAGACTTTATTTTTTTGGACTCCAAAATCACTGCAGATGGTGACTGCAGCCATGAAATTAAAAGACGTTTATTCCTTGGAAGGAAAGTTATGACCAACCTAGATAGCATATTCAAAAGCAGAGACATTACTTTGCCAACAAAGATTCGTCTAGTCAAGGCTATGTTTTTTTCCAGTGGTCCAGTGAGAGTTGGACTGTGAAGAAAGCTGAGCACCAAAGAATTGATGCTTTTGAACTGTGGTGTTGGAGAAGAGTCTTGAGAGTCCCTTGGACTGCAAGGAGATCCAACCAGTCCATTCTGAAGGAGATCAGCCCTGGGATTTCTTTGGAAGGAATGATGCTAAAGCTGAAACTCCAGTACTTTGGTCACCTCATGTGAAGTGTTGACTCATTGGAAAAGACTCTGATGCTGGGAGGGATTGGGGGCAGGAGGAGAAGGGGACAACAGAGGATGAGATGGCTGGATGGCATCACTGACTCAATGGATGTGAGTTTGAGTGAACTTTGGGAGATGGACAGGGAGGCCTGGCGTGCTGTGATTCACGGGGTCGCAAAGAGTCAGACATGACTGAGTGACTGAATTGAACTGACTGATGATTATTTTAGTTCTAAAAGAATCCTAAATGTTTTAGTAAGTGCATTTATATATACAGCACAGTTTTTAGCCTGATAAAGACAATATTAAAAATGCACTTAGAGAAAGTCAGGCAATTATTGAGAATTACCCTGTATCTATTAGAGAGAACACCATGGAGGTTCCTTTAAAAACTAAAAATGGAGTTATGAATTATCACATAATCCAACACTCCTACTCCTGGGCATGTATCTGGAGAAAACTCTAACTTGAAAAGATGCATGCATTCCAGAGTTCATAGTAGCACTACTTACAATAGCCAAGGCAAGCAATCAAACTGTCCATCAACAAATGATGGATAAAGAAGATGTGATATATATACATAATGGGATATTGCTCTGCCATAACAAAAAATGAATATTGCTATTTACAGCAACATGGATGGACCTAGAGATTATGATAATAAGAGAAGTTATACAAAGACAAATACCATGTAATATCACTTACATGTGGAATCTAAAATATTACATAAATAACTTTACAAACTAGAGACAGATTCATAGACAAAGAAAATAATCTTATGGTTACCAAAAGAACAAGGTTCCCAGGTTGTGCTAGTGGTAAAGAACCTACCTGCCAATGCAGGAGACTTAAGAGATGCTGATTTGATTCCTGGTTTGGGAAGATCCCCCTGGGTTGAAAAGATCCCATGGAGAAAGAAATAGCAACCCACTCCAGTATTGTTGCCTGGAGAATCCCATGGACAGAAGATCCTGGTGGGATACAGTCCATAGGGTCACAAACAGTCAGACATGACTAAAGCGACTTAGCATGCATGCACCAAAGGGACTGGTGGAGGAGGAATAAATTAGGAGTTTGGGATTAACAGATATACACTACTATAAAATAGATAACCACAAGGACCTACTGTATAGAACAGGGAATTCTACTCAATATCTTATAATAACCTATAATGGAAAGGAATCTGAAAAAGAATATATATATACATTTAACTGAATCACTTTGCTGTACACTTGAAACATTGCAAATTAACTTTACTCAAAAAATTCTATTGGAAAAAAACATTTACTTTTAAAAAGATTAGACACACAAAGGTAAAAGAATATATCATATTTCTACATGCAAATATCTCAAACAAAATGCTAGTTTTATTACACATACATACAACATAACAAAATTATAAAAATATACTAGTTGAACTGAGATACAAAGTGATACGTATTTTAAAAGAATGAGGAAAAATAAAGCATAGAATTTCTGAAGTGGCTTTGTAAGTAAAATAAATATAGCTAGCTGGAATATTTTCAGGGAGGTAGCAAGCTTAGAAATGAACTTCAAAAACAAGAAAAGTCATGGACTAGAGGTGAGAATGTCAATTCAATATATGAGAGGTGTGCAAAAGCAAAATGAGGATGGCAAATATATTGACTTTACCTAATGCAGCAGGGTATGAGAGACAGTAGGTCATGTGAATTCTGGAAGGAAAAATTAGTTATTTGGTTAAAGAAAATGCTGAGGATCCTGGAGTAGTGAGGAAATAATTCTCTTTATCCTATAGGAATTAACTTACACATACAATAAGAAATTTTACGTTAGATTTTAGGAAGCAGTGGTATGCTGATCTGGGTTTTCAGTACAAAAGATGATTATTTAAATGTTGTTGTCTTTAAATTGACAGTGGTGGAAATATTTACATTATGGAAATCTACCAATGCTATAAGTCAGGATTTTGTTCCTTTGCTTTTCTAGGGAGTTGCTTCACCAGCACTCCACACAAATTTCTGTTACGGTAATAATCTTTTGGTATATTTTAACAGAATGTCATAAATATCTTATTAAATTATTTCTAACATTATTTCATAGAACAAAAGTCCCTTCAGTAAAACTACCTATACTAATTAGCTCCTCAGGAAATTTTTCTAAATGTTCCTGTTTGACTTATGATGTATCTAATTTTTTAACATTAAAAGCCTCTTTAATATTTTTAGTTAAAAGAGGAGAAATAAAGCTAATATCTATTTAATGAAGAGTAAGTTGTCAAATGAAGAAAACATGTGATGGTGGAAAAAAGGAACAAATCTATGTGAAAAAAAGATACTTTGTAATTTAAAAAAATATCCTATTTTCCATTTGTTAAATATTTGTGTTAATTTATGTGAAAACTCTGAGGCTCAAAACTTATGTTTGTTTGCTCAGTGGTTTTGAATGTTAATTCTGTAAGTATGGTTTGTTAGATTAGAAATAGTCAGGTGACAAAGTATACTGTGTCAGTACTTTAAGTTGTGTTTGAAATTGTATCCCTCAAAGTTTGAGACAAATAAAAACACAGGACATAAAATGGCTTGCCACAGATAAAGCATTTACACAGCTCTGCTTCCTCAGAATTTACTTGCTTGAATAAATATCCTAAATGAATATACTACATAAAGCAAAATATTGCATTTGCTAAAATAAATACAAGTTCAAATGTGCACAGCTACAGATGGCTATGGCTCTTAGAGAAATAAATAGGGCTCAGTCTAAAATGAATGTAAGACATTGAAAGAAGCATAAAACAGTTTTACTGAACATGATAAAATGAATACTGTGCCATTTAAAACTGATTGACAGGTAATGAACTATAAAATCTATATTAAAATGAAAATGACACAGAAAGAATAGCGCATGGCTTTATCCGTACAGTCTTAGGGTTGAAAAATGGGAAATTTTCTAAACCACCAGCTCATAAAAATTAAGCAAATTAAAAACTGATGAAAAATCTATGTGCTATGATTGAATTAACCAGTTGCTGAGAAAGGGAAGTGCAATGCAATTTAACTTTGTGGTATTAGAATGATATTCCTACTCATATTAGACTGAATTGGCAGTTGAAAATGGGGTATTTCCTGTATATGTGTGTGTTTATTAATGTTTCCTTATGTTTCTAAATAATTCTTCATCTACCAGAGGATTTAAACATATGTTACATATTTACATTCTGCATCTTAGCCTATCAGCGTATCCATGTAGACCTTCTATTGCTAGTTTACAATTTAACAGACTGAATTGTGTAGTCATAACGAGCAAACAATGGGTGCTATTGCTAGCTTAGTGTGATTGCTTTGCTTAAAATTTGAACAGCCTCACTTAAAGGAAACATGTCTCTGTACCTTACTCTAACTCTATATCTTTTTTTTGTTCCCTTGCCAAAGAGCTGATAGAAAAAAAAAAAAAAAATTGTCAGGCTCTCACAAATTTGAAATGCACATCTTATTTCTTACATTAAAAAATAATAAACTAAGACTGTTTGTATAACTGAAATGAAAAGCAACAATTGCAAAGTTACAGGATTATACTATAAGCTTATTTCAGTATGCACATACACACACACACACACACACACACACACAGTTGAGGTACCATTCAGGCTTCCAGGTGGCCCTGGGGGCTACCCTGGTGGCACTAGTGGTAAAGAACCGGCCTGCCAGAGACTCAGGTTTGATCCCTGGGTCAGGAAGATTCCCCTGGAGGAGGAAATGGCAACCCACTGCAGTATTCAGAGGAGCCTGGTGGGTTACAGTCCATAGCGTCACAAAGAATCAGACATAACTGAAGCTACTTGGCAGGCACGCAGGCATTGATAATCTATTATTTGCTGGGGTTAGCTACAGAAATGTTATTAAATTACCTAGTTTCATACTGGGCTTCAATAAGATACGCAATGTTATACTCTCAATTCACTAATGGTAAAGCTGGAGTTCAGAGACTTTAACAAAATTTTCCAAATTTGCTCACATAGTAAGTGACTATAGCCTAGATCAAACCCAAAAGCCTCCTTACCGTACATTTTCTTCAGTTCAGTTCAGTTCAGTCGCTCAGTCGAGTCCGACTCTTTGCAACTCCATGAATCACAGCACGCCAGGCCTCCCTGTCTATCACCAACTCCCGGAGTTCACCCAGACTCACATCCATCAAGTCAGTGATGCCATCCAGCCATCTCATCCTCTGTCGTCAGCTTCTCCTTCTGCCTCCAATCCCTCCCAGGGCTGATCTCCTTCAGAATAGACTGGTTGGATCTCCCTGCAGTCCAAGGGACTCTCAAGAGTCTTCTCCAACACCACAGTTCAAAAGCATCAATTCTTTGGTGCTCAGCTTTCTTCACAGTCCAACTCTCACATCCATACATGACCACTGGAAAAACCATAGCCTTGACTAGACAGACCTTTGTTGGCAAAGTAATGTCTCTGCTTGTCAGTATGCTATCTAGGTTGGTCATAACTTTCCTTCCAAGGAGTAAGCGTCTTTTATTTCATGGCTGCAGTCACCATCTGCAGTGATTTTGGAGCCCAAAAAAATAAAGTCTGACACTGTTTCCACTGTTTCCCCATCTATTTGCCATGAAGTGATGGGACCAGATGCCATGATCTTCATTTTCTGAATGTTGAGCTTCAAGCCAACTTTTTCACTCTCCTCTTTCACCTTCATCAAGAGGCTTTTTAGTTCCTCTTCACTTTCTGCCATAAGGGTGGTGTCATCTGCATATCTGAGGTTATTGATATTTCTCCCGGCAATCTTGATTCCAGCTTGTGCTTCTTCCAGCCCAGCATTTCTCATGATGTATTCTGCATAGAAGTTAAATAAGCAGGGTGACAATATACAGCCTTGATGTACTCCTTTTCCTATTTGAAACCAGTCTGTTGTTCCATGTCCAGTTCTAACTGTTGCTTCCTCACCTGCATATAGGTTTCTCAAGAGGCAGGTTAGGTGGTTTGGTATTCCCATCTCTTTCAGAATTTTCCAGTTTATTGTGATCCACACAGTCAAAGGCTTTGGCAAAGTCAATAAAGCAGAAATAGATGTTTTTCTGGAACTCTCTTGCTTTTTCCATGATCCAGCAGATGCTGGTAATTTGGTCTCTGGTTCCTCTACCTTTTCTAAAACCAGCTTGAACATCTGGAAGTTCATGGTTCACGTATTGCTGAAGCCTGGCTTGGAGAATTTTTAGCATTACTTTACTAGCATGTGAGATGAGTGCAACTGTGTGGTAGTTTGACAATTCTTTGGCATTGCCTTTATTTGGGATTGGAATGAAAACTGACCTTTTCCAGTCCTGTGGCCACTGCTGAGTTTTCCAAATTTGCTTGCATATTGAGTGCAGCACTCTCACAGCATCATCTTTCAGGATTTGAAATAGGTCAACTGGAATTGCATCACCTCCACTAGCTTTGTTTGTAGTGATGCTTTCTAAGGCCCACTTGACTGCACATTCCAGGATATCTGGCTCTAGGTGACTGATCACACCATTGTGATTATCTGGGTCATGAAGATCTTTTTTGTACAGTTCTTCTGTGTATTCTTGCCACCTCTTCTTAATACCTTCTGCTTCTGTTAGGTCCGTACCATTTTTGTCCTTTATCGAGCCCATCTTTGCATGAAACGTTCCCTTGATATCTCTAATTTTCTTGAAGAGATTGCTAGTCTTTCCCATTCTGTTGTTTTCCTCTATTTCTTTGCATTGCTCGCTGAGGAAGGCTTTCTTATCTCTTCTTGCTATTCTTTGGAACTCTGCATTCACATGTTTATATCTTTCCTTATCTCCTTTGCTTTTGGCTTCTCTTCTTTTCACAGCTATTTGTAAGGCCTCCCCAGACAGCCATTTTGCTTTTTTGCATTTCTTTTCCATGGGGATGGTCTTGATCCCTGTCTCCTGTACAATGTCACAAACCTCATTCCATAGTTCATCAGGCACTCTATCTATCAGATCTAGCCCCTTAAATCTGTTTCTCACTTCTACTGTATAATCATAAGGGTTTTGATTTAGGTCATACCTGAATGATCTAGTGGTTTTCCCTACTTCAATTTCTTCAATTGCAGTCTGAATTTGGCAATAAGGACTTTCTTAACCATTATATGATCAAAGTTTTTTTGATACCTATACATTCTCATTGTACCTAAACACTTTAGATGTCAGCTTATTATTTGAAATCTACTAAAAATCAATGTTTTGGCCCAAGGCCTAGATCATCAGATACATAATTAACACTGAAAGCTGATCTCTCAATAAATAGAAGGAATTAGAGCCAGGAGTATTATCAAAGGGCATTCCTCAATTAGACTTATTGTAGGAAAAGGAGAATGTTATCCATGATGACTGAGGAGATAAGGAAACTGTCTAATGGATCTTATCTCTTCTTTGCTTACAGTAAATTTCTTCATTTTTAGTCATTATAGTGTAAAATTTCCTTCTTTTAGAATTTCCTTCACATCAGAAATGTTGAGGTCCATTTATAATGTAAAAAAGAGATTGTAAGTTTCAGTGAAATATTTTGGCTTCCAGTGGGTTTGTAACCCTCTGAAAAATGAGCACATATTTTGGATATATATGTATTTGTTATCAGAGTGAACTTCTGGCTTTTTTTTTTTAGACCACTAAACCAACAGTTAAAGCAGATAACCCAATTCCTTTCTTAAACTTTTATAATTCTAGAGCTGTCAAGATGACATGGATTAGTGGAAAGAGGAAGAGCTCAAAAAGCCTGATTGTATAATGGTTAAAACATATTTGAAAGAGAGATGATCAGTTTTGAATCTGGGCTATGATCACTTACAACTTATGCAAATTTGGACAATTTGGCTTAATATCTCTGGGCCCTATGTTTGCCATCAATGAGGACAATAGCAATATGGATCCTGCATTCGTACTTAGTCGCTCAGTCATGTCTGACTCTTTGCAACTCCATGCACTATAGCCCACCAATCTCCTCTGTCCATAGGGTTCTCCAGGCAAAAATACTGGAGTGGGTTGCTGTTTCCTTCTCTAGGGGATCTTCCCGACCGAGGGGTTTAACCTTGGTCTCCTGCATTGCAGGCTGATTCTTTACTGTCTGAGCTACCAGGAAAGACCTATTGGGGTCCTACATGAAATTAAAAATGTTAATATACACAGAGCTTGCAGAATTTAAAATTTCACTTTGAATCCTCTATCCCGACTCAGTTACCATGTGAACTTTGGAAAAGCTAATTCACTTATTAGTCTAAAACATAGCAATTTTGTTTAAATTGATGAAAATAATAACTAGTCATTTGTGGCGGGGTGAAAAAGCACCTCAAAGATAATGGCTTAAAATAATACAGATGCATTTTGCTTTTCGTCACAGGCTTCAGTGGGAACAGCCTATCTCTGGTCCACAGGACACTGTATGTTGGGGGTAACCCAATGACTTGGGCTGAAAGGATGTGAAGACTCCCTCCCTCTGACTGGTGGTCCAAACTGTCACCAGGAATCTCAATTAGCTTCTCAATTGAATCAGCTACATGCGGCCTGTCTGCAAGGCTCCAAGGTTTTCTCACTATGACTGGGATCCAATCATGAGCACCCAAATCAACCTGGAGGGTATTATAGCATTTCTAGAACCTTAGCTCAGAAATCACAGTGTGTATCATAATCACATCTCTAGCTCAGAAATTACAGTATCTATCATAATCACAAGCACATCCAAATTCAAAAAGAGGGGTCCAAGTCAGAATATAAGACAAACATGCAGTGGGAGATACTATTGCAACAATTTTTGAAAACTAGTGTGGTTTTCAAATCTACACTCTACCACAGGTATCTAAGACTGCTGCCTGAATAAATGGAACAAGATATCTAAAAGAAGTCTGCAATATTTTAATTTCCGTAATCAAATTAAATCACCTATGCATGTGAATGCACAAAGGAAAGGCACTATTAACTAATTATATATTATCAATCATCATTATCCAGAGTATAAAATTTGGATAAATTTTCAGCAATGGTGTTATATTTGAAAATTTCACTATAACCTAAAAGTTCTCTGTAGCTCAGATTAAAAATATAGAAAAAATTTAAAAGGAGGGCAAGCTATGTTGGAGTTTAAGACATTAAATCATCTATTGACTATAAATTATTATTAAAATTAGCCATGGTATACCCTCTAGATGGGTAATTAGTATTTTTAAATTTAGAAACCTTTTGGGTATTTAAAAATATTACACTAATAGCAGAATTTTCAGCAGCCTCAGTGGAAGCCCAGAGATAGAGTAAAATATTTCCCAATGCTGAAAGAAAATAAATTTCAAAGTATAGCCAGCAAAATTATGCATTAGGAATAACGGCAAAATTCATCCTTAAAATCCTTCTAAATTATATACTTAAGGAAGAAGAATAGTGTTAAAAAAGGAAGGTCTGAGGCATTAAAAAGAATAGATAACGTGATTATGTCTGAATTTTTTTAATGTATAAATCAATAATAAACATATACCTAACCTGTATGTATAAAAACAACTACAGAATTAAGTGCAGAATTAAAATATTTAAATTATGTGGCATAGAATATTGTTTTGTAGAAAGTAATATTTTATGTTCTTTAGATGGGTATTGGCAAACACTCAGTAAAGGAACCAGGCAGTAGATGTTTTAGGATTTGTAGGTTAAGAGGCCCCTGGAGTAGGAAATGACAACCCATGCGAGTATTCTTGCTGGGAAATTCCATGGACAGAGGAGCTTGGACCGCTACAGTCCATGGAGTTGCAAAGAGTCAGACATGACTTAGTGAGTAAACAGCAACAAGATCAAAAGGCAAGTAGAGAATACTGTATAAGGTACTCATATGACAAGAGAGAAAACATTTCCACAATTGTTTTAATTGATGAAGTTCAAATTAAATAATAGTGATTGATAACAATTGCGTGTATGTGATGTGTGTGTGAGAGAGAGAGATACAGATTTATTATTGAGAAAAATAAAAATTTAAGGGGTATTTTGCTTAGAGTCCCAAGTTACTGTTCTCTATCATCCAAATTGATTGGAAAATGTGCATCTGTTAATGTTCATCTGTATTGAGACTTTATATATTTCATGTTTGAAAATATCCTTCACAAAGATAGGTACTGATATTATATCAATAAGTGATACACTTGGAAACTTACTTTGGTTACACTTACTTTCGGTATTTGGTTATTTTCTATTCTATCTGCTGTGGTAAAATATTTCATTTTAAATTTTCTAATATTTATGATGTTGCTTTTGTGGATATTGTTGTGGCTGCTTAGAGTTGTAATGTTTATATTTTATTTGTTTAGCCTAGAGATAATGTCACTGAATAATAAGCCCAATGCTTTGTTATCTAATTCGATAACAATACTCTATCGTGTCTAAATATCAACCAATATATTTGAAGCTCACTGTGCTGTTTACATGATGAGCATTCATTGGTATCAAAAGTAAATAATATATTATTTTTTGCTTTTTCATTTCTCTACAAATTTTCTATACTATACAACCCCTCTTCCTCCACTTCTTTAGTTTCAGTGACCTTAGAGTTCACATCATAAAAGAAGCACTCAAAGCATTCAAAGCACTCTTGAATAATTAGAATCCTTTTGTCAGACTGTCTGATGTCAATTTGCTTTTGACACTATTCTTTCATGTCATCTTCCCCATTGTCTGGCACTGGTTTAGAGGCACTCTTTTATGATTTCCCGATTGGCTCTGTCGTAAATCCTGTGAATTCATACCCAACATCTGGATATAGTTTTTTTTCAGCAGGAATTTATTGTTTCCAGGCTTCATGACTTCAATGGCTTTTTGTATTACAATGGCATCTTTAAAGGTGTAATCCTTCCAGATTCTCAGGATGGTCTCTCTGTTGGGATTTCCTTCCAGAGCACTGTCAATCCTTTCCATAGAGAACTGCATGCAATGAGTCTTACAGGTCCTCACAATTCTCTGACCTAGAAGCTGAATTAGAGTTGTGTTTGGGAGCAAGCAGACCAATTAGATGCCTTCAATTTGAGCTCATGGTTTTGGGTGACCAGAGGCATTGTCCAATATCAAGAAAACATTAAAGGCCATCCCTTGCTGGCAAGGTACTCCCTGACTTCAGGGACAAAGCATCAACGGAACCAGTCCAGAAAAACGATTCTCGTTATCCAAGCCTTCTTCTTGTAAAACCAAAAGACTCACAGCTGGTATTAATTTTTCCCTTCCAGGCTTCAGGCTGTGCAGGTTAATAGATAAGGGTAGTCCTAACCATAAGCCTGACTGCATTTGCACAAAGTAGGAGAGTTAACTTCTTGTCTTAAATCCTGGTGCTTATTTATCTCTTCTTACAAACAAGTCTTGTGGCACTTTTTTTCTAGAAGAGGGTACTTTCATCTGCTTTACAAACCTGTCCAGGCTTCTTCTCAACCCTTTCTTCTCAATGATTTTCTAAATGGTGTTTGGGAACTTTGCTGCATTTGGTCAACAGACACTGCTTCTCATGTTACCTGATATTTTTAAAGCCAATCCTTTTTCTAAAATTATCACACCATTCTTTGGTAGCATTAAATTCTCCAACTTTAGATCTTTCACCTTCCTTTTGCTTTAAGTTGTCATATAATAACTTCACTTTTTCTTGACTTAGAGGCTATAGGTATGTCTTTTTTATAACAATCCTGCATCCACATAAAAGCTTCATTTTCCGTCTGAGATAAAGGATGTTCAAAAAAATTGCAACTTTTTGCATCTGCTGGAGTAGCTGTGGCAATGACTTTATGGATTTCCTTTCCTTTTTTCACAATGGTCCTTATGCTGAATTCATTTATCTTGAAATGGTAGGCAACTGCAGCTGCAGACCTCAACCTGTGGTATATGTCAAGCCAATTCAATTTTTTCTTCTAATATTGTGACTTTCCTCTATTTTGGGAGCACTTCCTGTGTCACTGGTTGCACTTCATGAGTCCCATGGTGTTATTCAAAGTTTACATTTTTGCACAAACATGATGAAAAATATTAATACACAAGAACCACAAGAGATCACTTTTTACTGAGATTTATAATTTTCTGGAGTGACAAAGTCCTCAGGCAGAGATAATTAGCATCACATAGCAGATACTGTACTTGAACTCACCACAATAGCAACAGGAGGTGGCTAGATCACCCTTATGGCAGAAAGTGAAGAGGAACTAAAGAGCCTCTTGATGAAAGTGAAAGAGGAGAGTGAAAAAGTTGGCTTAAAGCTCAACATTCAGAAAACAAAGATCATGGCATCTGGTCCCATCAATTCATGGCAAATAGATGGGCAAACAGTGGAAACAGTGTCAGACTTTATTTTTTGGGGCTCCAAAATCACTGCAGATGGTGACTGCAGCCATGAAATTAAAAGACGCTTACTCCTTGGAAGGAAAGTTATGACCAACCTAGGTAGCATATTCAAAAGCAGAGACATTACTTTGCCAACAAAGGTTCGTCTAGTCAAGGCTATGGTTTTTCCTGTGGTCATGTATGGATGTGAGAGTTGGACTGTAAAGAAGGCTGAGCACCGAAGAATTGATGCTTTTGAACTGTGGTGTTGGAAAAGACTCTTGAGAGTCCCTTGGACTGCAAGGAGATCCAACTAGTCCATTCTGAAGGAGATCAGCCCTGGGATTTCTTTGGAAGGAATGATGCTAAAGCTGAAATTCCAGTACTTTGGCCACCTCATGTGAAGAGTTGACTCATTGGAAAAGACTCTGATGATGGGAGGGATTGGGGGCAGGAGGAGAAGGGGAGGACAGAGGATGAGATGGCTGGATGGCATCACTGACTTGATGGACGTGAGTCTGAGTGAACTCCGGGAGTTGGTGATGGACAGGGAGGCCTGACGTGCTGCGATTCATGGGGTCGCAAAGAGTCAGACAGGACTGAGCGACTGAACTGAACTGAACTGAACTGATTAGCGTGTACTGGTGGCTCAGAGGTTAAAGCGTCTGCCCGCAATGCGGGAGACCTGGGTTTGATCCCTGTGTGGGAAGATCCCCTGGAGAAAGAAATGGCAACCTACTCCAGTATTCTTGCATGGAGAATCCCATGGACAGAGAAGCCTGGCGGGCTATAGTCCATGGGGTCGCAAAGAGTCGGACACGACTGAGCGACTTAACTTTCACTTTCTTTAGCGTGTACTACAGTTAATTTTCGGAGAAGTTGATGGCACCCCACTTCAGTACTCTTGCCTGGAAAATCCCATGGACGGAGGAGCCTGCTAGACTACAGTCCATGGGGCCGCTAAGAGTTGGACACGACTGAGCGACTTCACTTTCACTTTTCACTTTCATGCATTGGAGAAAGAAATGGCAACCCACTCCAGTGTTCTTGCCTGGAGAATCCCAGGGACAGAGGAGCCTGGTGGGCTTCCATCTATGGGGTCGCACAGAGTCGGACACGACTGACCTGACTTAGCAGCAGCAGCAACAGCACAGTTAATTTTATGCAGTTATGATTTAATGCATCTCTGAATTTGTTTACAGCTCACTACTGCAAATGCCTTCATATTAGCATTTGTATAGGTGTTAACAAATTTTAACTTTTTATAATAGATGTGTGTATATTTTATAGTATATAATAAAATAGTCTAGTAATTTCATCTATTTTATGCATTCATGACATACATAAACTTTCTTTTTCTCTGATACTTCTAGGTTATGTGGTCTATCTGGTATATCTGTGGTATATGTGAGTTTTCTCAAATTATTATACATCTCCAAAAATTTCTCCAAAATATTTACTGAGAAAAAAAATTCGCATATAAGTGGACTGACACAGTTCAAACTCAGGTTGTTCAAATGTCAGCTGTATAATTTTTCAGACACAAGGAATTCCTCAGTTTTCTCATAATTTGGGGAGGACCAGAAGCTTTGTCCTTAAAATATAAACTTCTCAGTTTTGAAGAAATAAGCTTTGCTCTAGAGTTGTTTGGGGAGAGCACATTTTTCAACTTATTCAGAATTGTACAATTGGAGCCTCAATTATAGTTTGTGCTCAATAAATGTATCCTGACTGTATTAAACTCCTAGTTAGAAAGCACTTCAGATATATGTAATTCAAATTTTACCATTTCTACCTAAGTGTACCTTAGAGCAAGTAATTTCTCTCTCTCTCTCTCTTTTTTTTTTTTTTTTTTTGCCTTTAAAAAAAATCATTATAATAGAAGTATAATTCTGACTCCCAGAGGTAATGAAAATATTTACTGTAATGATGCCATAAAATGCCTGGTACAGTACCTGGCATCTAGGAGCCATTTAATTGATGGTAGCTATTATGATCATTGCTCTATTACTCTTCCTGCTGTCCAAGCTTGGGGAGGTTGAAGTCTGTGCAACCACAAATAGAGCACTATTTGTCACATCTTGTCAGAAAGGTTTAATGAAATTCTAGCTGAAGACATAAGATCGGTTTTTTCTCGCTAGATTTTTAATATGCTTCAGTTGGGCCATCTCTAAGGAGCTCATTAGCAATACTGCCTCATCAGTTGCTATAGGCATCTCAGTAGGAGGGATTATTTTTCATTCTTCTTCCTATTTCATCCCTTGCTTTTGTTCTTTCCCAACCTGAATAGCAAAGGTCATTTTCTCTGCACTTAAGGAACTTTACAGCAGCTCATTCACTTTTTTTGCTCACAAAAAAAGCAAATTGGCCTTATCATAGAGCAATATAGGGCTACAGTCCAAAAGCTCAAGCTTAATTTACTCATTAGTGAGAGACGCCCTACTAGAGGAAGATAATGGAGATCTATGCATGTATGCTCCATAGCTTCCCAACAGAATATTCCTTTTTAAAAGAAATAATTAGATGAATAAATTAGTTTTTAACCACTGATCTACCTATATACACCAAAAAATATGTAATTAGAAATGTAAGCAGTCACTCAGATATCATTAAGTCATTGAAGACATTTCTATCAGAAACCAATAGTATTGCAAGATGTTAATTGTCTAAAACCTTATAAAACCCTTAAACATTGCAAAGTGTACCTAAGGTTGATTGAGCAAACCAATTTAGATAAATGTATGAGATAAATAAAACTATACCCATGGAAATTACATGCCATACTCCTCTTATTAGATCAACTTGGTATTTTAAAACCATGGCAAAAGGATGATAGAAATGTCATGGCAAAGAGTTATTTGCATTCAAGAAAATATCCTTCACTCAAAAAATAATTGTCACCTAATGCTTTATCTTTCTTTGTAGCTCATTCAGTAAAGAGCCTGCCTGCAATGCAGGAGACCCGGGTTCGATCCCTGGGTCAGGAAGATCCCCTGGAGAAGGAAATGGCAACCCACCCCAGTATCCTTGCCTGGAGAATCCCACGGACAGAGGAACCTGGCAGGCTACACTCCATGGGGTCACAAGAGTCAAACATGACTTAGTGACTAAACCACCAATGATGATATGGTGCTAGGAGATACAGGAAACTAGGCTATGTCCTTTATCCGTAGAGATCCTATCTCCAAATACAGACACACTGGGGTGAGGACTTCAAAATATGAATCTGGGGGAAATGCAATTTAGTCCATAACACATGGGTATGCAAAATGATCAAATGAACATAAATAGTTCTAACTTTTATGCTTCTTAAAAATCAGCACATAAGAAAAGATGACTGAAGTATGTGTGTAAGAACTAAATAAGTAGAAAAAACTGGCCACATTTGAGCCAGATGTTTTACTTATGGATGATTAGAAATTGCTTGCAAGCTGCTCTCTTTATTTTTAGTTTTACTTCTGAAATGATACAGTTTTTTTTTTTTTTCCTTTTGAATCTTATATAGTTATATAAATCCTAGACTAATTCTAAACTATGCAACCCTCTGAGATATCAACCAGTCTGGATATGTTCATAGCTTGGTTGGATGCATCTACAGGAATCCTATTTGCTTAAGGAATTAATATGTCTCTTGAGGTGGAGGGACACATTCTAGAAGGAGTCACAGGCTATATGCTTAATGAGTTTTGTTTTTTTTTTTAAAAGCTTATCTTTGCAGGGAAAATAATGTCAATCAGAATTACCTATTAGTCTAGAAAGTGAAAGTGAAGTCATTCAGTCATGTCCAACTCTTTGCGACCCCACGGACTATACCCTACCAGGCTCCTCTGTCCATGGGATTTTCCAGGCAAGAACACTTAGCCATCCATAAACTTATATTTGCAGTATACAGTATTAATATATTGCGTGAAAAAAATTCGAAAGTGATGAGACAAAAGCTTAAACTATCTTATATACATATACTATATCCAAATGTTACAAACAATACAACATTTCTTCCCATTTTTTAACAAACTTCTAAAAGTGAAAATTGAAAATAAAGTTCTATATTTAAATGGTTACTTTGTGTATATGTCTGGGCTAATATATTCTTTCCTATAAAAACTTCAGTTCTAGTGCACTCCCTGTTCTTGGATATTTTAAGGAAGGCACTGGATTCCTTTGGGGGGAGAAGAATGACAATGATTAGAGTTAATCTCCTTTACTTGAAATAATAGGCCCTGCTAGTATTTGTATGGGTTGACTTGGGAACACTGGGTCAGAAGGTGACTTGACTCCACAAAAAAGTAGGGAGGGTTTCAGACACTCCAGATAAAGTTAGAATCAGAAGAGAGTTCCTTTATTACTTTAGATACATAGCAGGAATTATTAGAGATGAATTAAGGATACAAGTTATACCACACATAGAAATTCTCCCTATTACAAATGATATTTCAGTAAAATAAGCATTACATTTGGCACCTGCCATGATTATTTGGTATTAGACTTCTTCAATAAGTAAAAAAGAAATTGAGTTTGCTTATAATATTAAGGCTTATCAAGATTTCTGATCTCAGCAGTACTGAAATTTTGGATGGATAATTCTTTGTGTGGGGGGCTGTTCTGTGCATTGCAGGATTTTAGCAGTATCCTTGACCTCTATCCACAGGATAACAGTATAACTCCTCCCCAACCTAGCAATCTCTCTAGACATCACCCAATTTCGCTAAGTGGGGTGGATGGAGAGAAGAGGAACATTGTTCCAGGTTGAGAACTACTGGCTTAGGTAGAATAATTTTGTGGATTTCTTGAAACAGGAATCTACATACATGCAAAATTAGAAGTCTCACATATAACCTCACTTCTGTAGACACAGCCTCACTGTCTGGGCTTAAAGCCAGAATTAAAATTAAGTGTCTCCCAATTCCCTGAGACAATCAGGAAACACATTTTTCTACCTCCCTTTCCTCTACTCTGACACCATTTCTTTTGGACAATTAAAATACAGTACTTTAGATTCCTTAGAGAAAAGCAGCTGTGTAAATGTAAAGTAATAATGGATAGTGGCCAAGTAAAATGAAAGAAACTATACTAAAAAGCTAACTATCTAAATTGAGAAGCTGATGCTCATGAATGAATATTCATGGATATATTTTCATACTAATACACTGAAGTAACACCAGGCTCCTGCTAGCAAATGAGACATATATTTTTGAAGCTCAAAACATTGATTTTGTGATGATGATCTATAACAATAACTACATTTCTATCAAAGAAAGTGAATGATAATGTAATTTTAAAATGATGACTGTGATGGTGTGGCTAGACACACGTTTATTAATTTGATTTCCTTTAATGGAATTTTTTCCCTAAGGGTTCTGGTAGCAGGCAGCAAACTCATAATACATAAGAAATGGTTGTTCTTACTGTTACTTTTATGACAGAAAACACAATCACTGGCTATAATTCAACATCATCATAAATATTCAAATACTGATGTCTTGCAGCCCAGTGGGAATTTGAGTTTGGTGATGAAATGCATATTGCTGAATGGAAAGTTTCATTAATTCCAAAGAGAAAGAAAAATGTGGTTCTGTCTTTCCTGAAAAGACTAATCCTATTTAATTAGTTGTTGGCTTGATTTCACTATGAAAGGTAATGGGATAAATAGCTAATTATACTATAAACTTATTTAATTTATTTATTTGATAATCTAGCTGAGCTGAATAGCTGATTCAAGGCTAATGCCTCAATCCTGACAAAATTTAATACTAATAACATTAATTTGGATTATAGGGCAATGTGAGCTCCTGAATATTTCTCTTCTGTTCTGTGTCCCAGCCACTGAACCAGTCTCACTGGATCACATGCCAAACTCTTCCTCATTTATCCATACACTCATGCTAATCTTTCAGTTATTAAAGGCTGAACTTCATCTTTCATAGCATTTTATGCATTTTAATTTAAAATTCATCTCCCTAGATTTATCTTCTCTATGAAGTCTTTTCTCTACTGCCTTAAGTATATTGAGTCTCCCCTCCAGTGGTTTCCTCTCTCCTCTGTTATATCACCTTTCTCATTGTAAAGCAGTTTATCAGTTCATTTATTTGCCCCCTGAGAATGTAAACTCTTTAAGGTCAAGATCCTCTCTTATTGATGTTTCCTACTGAACATACTAAACTCACAAAGCAGATGCCATCTCTATAATTTTTTAATTCATGAACAAATTAATGTACAAATTTAAACTACTTTATAGCTTAAAATCACTTTTTCCTATAGATATTTTCATGTGCAGTTAGCATGTATTTACTTGCTTTCTTATCTGTATTCCTTCTCTTCAACCTGAGCCACCATCACTTTTAAGTATTTTGAGGGTCACTGACCTTGTCTGTTTTTTTACCTCATCCATATTTCCCAATTTCACACCTAATAGTTACCCAGTACTGAGAAGGCAATGGCAACCCACTCCAGTACTCTTGCCTGGAAAATCCCATGAACGAGGGGCCTAGTGGGCTGCAGTCCATGGGGTCACTAGGAGTAGGACACGACTGAGCGACTTCACTTTCACTTTTCACTTTCATGCGTTGGAGAAGGAAATGGCAACCCACTCCAGTGTTCTTGCCTGGAGAATCCCAGGGACGGGGAGCCTAGGGGGCTGCCGTCTCTGGGGTCGCACAGAGTCTAACATGACTGAAGCAACTTAGCAGCAGCAGCAGTTACCCAGTAGACATTTGCTAAAGGAAGAATCATGTTGTTGTATCTTGATAACCCTCTGGAGTAAGTAACTCATTACAATAAGCTGAAGTTTTCATCACAGAAGACAATTAAGCAATACATTCAATGTTGATATGACACTTGGCACTCAGCAAATGGTTTGTAAAAACAATAATGCAAAAAAAGAAAAACAATTCTACAGTCCAGGTCTGCCTGGGAATATTGGGAAGGGGAAGTTGGTGACAGGTAAACAGGATTTGAAGATAAGAGATGACTAATTTTGAACAGGATAGGAGAGAATTAGCATAAAACACAGGTAACACTGAATCTGGGGGGCGGGGGATAAAGATGGTGATGTTTAATCTAAAACAAGGCAAACTCTCTTCCATGGTGTTCTATCTTTCTGAGGTTAAAGGCCATAGCCCTTTCAGAGGGCATGCATAACCTTCCATTACCCAGCTCCAGTCTAGCCCTCCTCTTATTCACCCTATCAGGTCCAATGCTTTAGCCATGTGACCTGCCTTCAGTCCTTATGTGTTGTTCTCAGGGCTTTCATTCAGGCTTCCCTCTTTGTCTGTAAGCATCTTTTTCATCTTCCTCTCCACTCTGTCTAATATTTAGGTCTTGTTCTAGATGACACTTCACTAAGCAAATGTTCCTAAATCCATATATTAGGTTAGAGCATAGCAAAATTGGAGACACTTTAAGAATTATTACATTAGTACATGTCTTGCTTACTAGACCATAATCCCATGCTGTCAGGCAAAAAAAATCTGTATTATTTGCCATTAAAGCTTCAATTCCCAATACCATGACTGACTCAAATTTTAGGTTGAATAAATGACCTGTGTTCAGGTCAGAAAGAATGAAATATTACTATATAGATATCTATAGGGAGAGAAAAGCAGATGTGTTTCTTTCATATTGTTGTTGTTTTTTAGTAGTCAAGTCATGTCTAATTCTTTGCGACTCCATGGACTCTAGCCCACCAGATTCCCCAGCCCATGGGATTTCCCAGACAAGAATACCGAAGTGGGTTGCCATTTCCCTCTCCAGGGGATATTCCCATCTCAGGGGGTGAACCCATGTCTCCTGCATTAGTAGGCAATTCTTTACCACCAAGCCACCTGGGAAGCTCATTTCATATTAGATACCCATTTTTATTCATGGTGAAATAGCTGGATAGAGTTAAACATATATGGGGAAAAAAAGATAATATAGTATCAGGCAAAATGGAGAATTCAATACAGAATAAGCAAAGACTCAAAACCCACAAATTACCCAATAAAATACAAAGAAATCTGAGAACACCAGATCTCCACAATCTTTCTTGCCATACTGGGACACATCCTGGTCCAGAGTTAACAGACAAAATCTCCAAACATTGTAAGCAGGGAATAATTTCCACAAAGAAAGCTAATTAATTTATAAAGTACGTCCATTATATACTCTGATAATTATAAAGCTGAGACAAACATCTCTCAGTGAATCATGTCCCATAAAAGCTTAAAATTTAAGTTTGTTTACCATGAAATTAAAAGACGCTTGCTCCTTGGAAGGAAAGTTATGTCCAACCTAGATAGCATATTCAAAAGCAGAGACATTACTTTGCCAACAAAGGTCCATCTAGTCAAGGCTATGGTTTTTCCAGTGGTCATGTATGGATGTGAGAGTTGGACTGTGAAGAAGCTGAGCACTGAAGAATTGATGCTTTTGAACTGTAGTGTTGGAGAAGACTCTTGAGAGTCCTTTGGACTGCAAGGAGGTCCAGCCAGTCCATTCTAAAGAAGATCAGTCCTGGCTGTTCATTGGAAGGACGGATGCTAAAGCTGAACCTCTTACTTTGGCCACCTCATGTGAAGAGTTGACTCATTGGAAAAGACCCTGATGCTGGAAGGGATTGGGGGCAGGAGGAGAAGGGGAAGACAGAGGATGAGATGGCTGGATGGCATCACCGACTCGATGGACGTGAGTTTGAGTGAATTTCGGGAGTTGGTGATGGACAGGGAGGCCTAGCGAGCTGCCATTCATGGGGTCGCAAAGACTCGGACACAACTGAGCGACTGAACTGAACTGAACCATTTATAACCTTGACTAACAAGAGGTACCCTACTTAAATCAGTCCATAGATCACGAATTTCAAATTGTGTTTCTACTGGTCAATGTCATCTGGATTTGATAGGTATGTTAACAGGGAGGTTGATCTTTTCCTATCTCTTCTTTTATTCCTGGTGCCCCCTTGGGAGGCAGAATGGGTTACAAAACAGTCTCTATTCTTTTGTTTACCACTTATCACCAATTGGCAGATGATAAGAATAATTTAAAAAATCATGTGCACAGTTTTAATGTGGAAACTGCTAGTATCCAATTTATAGAAGACATCTGAAGCTAAATAAACTACCTACAATCACACTATCTAATCTTTCAAGATCTGAAATAATTCAAGTTTTAATTAATTAATTTAATTAATTAATTAACCTAAACTGTAGGGAGATAAAACACATATAAAGCAAAATATACATATCCTATTGTGATCCTTAGATGTATTTACTTTATCCCTATATGATAATAAAGGATTAAAGGTATTAAAGTTGTACAGTGTCTTACCTATATCAGGCAACTTATATATTTATATCTGATTGCATACCACCTCTATAAGACTTACAGAAATAAGCATTAGTATAATTTTATTCAAGTTAAAAAAAAGTGTTTGTTAGCTATAAAATTATCAATTACAGCCGATGAGATAACAAAGATATTCTTTATTCATTTTACTGAGGGCACAATAATTTTCCAAAAGATTTCAGAGCTAATGACCTTAAGCAGTTGTCCCCATACTTTTTGGCATCAGGAAATGGTTCCATGGAGGAATGGAATGAGGAATGAGGGTGGGGAAGACAAGGAGAGGATTCTTTCAGGATAATTCAAGGGCATTACATTTCTTGTGGACTTTATTTCTCATGTTATTACATTAGTTCCATCTCAGATTACTGGGCATTAGATCCTGGAGGTTGGGGATCCCTGACCTTAAGGATAGTTATATTTGTCCTTTATACAACTCCATATTTCACCCCATTTTGCATGACAGGATTATAATCTAAGCATGACAGAGTCCTAGTTGCTAAATTTTTATTAAAAAAAAATCAAATAATTAGAATAAAAGTTTTAATCTTTTCAATTAATATAAACATTTTATTCCTAAGATACATTTTCTTTCAGAAATATCCCATAAAATGAGTCAGTATATTTTTGAAAAAGATACATGGATATGTTTTTCAGTCTCAGTTGAAAGTACTTGAAGGACAAGCATTTAAAACTGGTCTTAGATGGACTTTTTCCACACCAAATTTGGAAGATCACTAAGAATAGATACAACATTCATTTGGATAAGAACATTTCTAAATGAAAATGTGTTTCTAAAGTGAAAATATTATCTTTTTGCCTTATACTTGGTAAATCTATGATATCATGGACAAAATAAAAAAAATCTTTCAAGGTAGTATATTAAAAGCAACTTTATGAGTTAGGTAATTCAAGTATTTTTATTCCCATTGTTCAGATAAGCTAACAGTATGTTAAGAGTTTAATTATATCCCCAGGTTTTAACTCGATGTCCTTGCAGATCATGTGCACTAGACATTGTTATCTCTATTATTTGCTTCTGCAAGGCTTTATAGCACGAGTGGAGAACTGTATAGGAAGCTACTTTGTCTTGTTTTTTCTTTCTTACTTAACAGAGATACCTTCCTCTATCCCCCATTGCCTTGTAAATGGAATGAGGCTTCTACTTTCACAAAGTAATCACAGAACTGCAATCAAGGAGTGATGAACATTACTACATTTAAAGACCTTCAGGATTATAAAGTAAGGAGGATTAAAGAGGAGAAATTAAGGCCTAAAAGAAACCAGAAATCTCTTTCCTAAATTACAGATTCAGGGAAAAAAGTTCTCTGTCCCTAAAACTACCAATTCCTTCCCAGCTGCTTTTAACTTTAAACTTATCTAAGCCATTTTAAACATAAAAACACATAGAATTAAAACAGTAACCATGTTTTCCTGTTTGTTTAATTTTCTTTTGCCCTTAAGAATTTCTTTTTTATCTCACAAGCACAACTGCATATTCAAAATTATGCTTGTTACATAGGAGTGATGTGAAAACATACAAGCCATTGATTGATTTGAAAATATTAAGTGATATAATAGTTTCTTCATTTATATAGTTAAACACATACTAAATTGGTTGCTTTAAAACATATTACATTAAAGTGTTAATGTTGCATTAATCTTCATACGATCTTTACATATGGTCAATTCTTGAGCAGGATGAAAAGGCAGAATAATCAATTATTACAGAAACCCAGAAATTGAAAGTGCTCCTGATCAGTAACTATGACTCTGGGGTCAGCATGAAATTACACATTGTAGGCATTAGCTAGGGAGTGGTGGTTGATATTTATCTTGAACACTGGCTATGTTAGTGCCTAAAGAAATCACCTTTTGCTTATTTCTCTGGGTGAGGTGCTGACAATTATCTTGGCTTGTATATTTTGGGGGATAAGAGCAGAGAAGCATCTGTTTTTGCTGCTCATAGCAATATGAAGGGATAGTGTCCTTAGGCAGTAGTATAAGGCTGGTGTAATGGTTGGAATCTCTAAAAAAAGCCGGGGGGTGGAGGGAGATAATAGAAGGTTGGTAAAGAGTTATTCATTTTTACTATACACTGAATGGAGGAAGGCATGACAACCCACTCCAGTATTCTTACCTGGAGAATCCCATGTACAGAGGAGCCTGGTGGGTTATAGTCCATAGGATTGCAAAGAGCTGGACGTGACTGGAGCGACTTGGCACACACAGCACACATACACTGAGCAAGCAAGGTGCTGATTTTATGTGAATGGGAGATAAATACCCAGGGGTGAATCGACTTTCAGACAGCTCATTTTCTGTCAACTCCTTCTTAGAAAGGCTCTATCGGTATTGGATATGATCATATATTTTTGCAAAATTTGCTAAAGTGTTTTGTATTCATCTTTTTAAATAACAGCTCCCTTTCCCCATATTGTACAGACTTCCATCATTCTCAACTTGTACCTGCCTGTGAACATACTCCATGAATTTGTAAATTAAAATAATCACTCCTGATTATTCCAGGAGGTATATAGACTTTATATCCTTATAGGATTTGAACTCTTCTCTCTTTGTGGCTTTGCAGGGCTTCCTCAACAACTATGGACTTTCTGGAAAGGCAAGAATAACTGAAATAAACTGGTGCTGTACTTGTCATTCAGAATGTACCTTGGACACGGACTGTCAAAAGCTTTTGCCATTTGTCATTCACTGTCAGTGGTGGGCCTTTCTCTCTAAGGGGGTCAGGTGCAACAGCATCTGTAGGGCAGGCCTGAAATATTCTATGACTAAAGTGACGGTGTGCAAACATAATCCTTAGGACCAACTGTGGCTCATGACTGTCCCTTCCAAGTTACGTCAGTGAAGGCAGTTTTTTTTTATAGGAATCTGCAAGAGATACTTAGCTTTCTGTGTGAGACTAGTAATCAGGGGATCAGAGATAAAAAGACAGATTCACACTATGAGAGATCAAACAGGGAGAGATACTGAATCAGGAACACAGTGAATGAGCTAAGGACCAGGTGGACACTGAGGGTCCTCTGGAGTTCTCCGGGCCACAATTAAATAAACTCATAACTGTGCCTCCATATTTAAATTGTGACATTTATTTGCATGTTTACAGTCTGGTGACAGCATCTGTCTCTTCTTGTCAGCTTAACCATCAGGCATGTGTTGAAGTGTTAGTAGATCAGTCGTGTCTGATTCTTTGTGGCCTCATTGACTGGGGCTCGCCAGGCTCTTCTGTCCATGGGATTCTCCAGGCAAGGATACTGGAGTGGGTTGCCATTTCCTTCTCCAGGAGCCATCATGCATCATGACCCCCAAAACACAAAAAGCCAAAGAGAATTACTACTACAAGGCCATTCAAAGAGGTGAGTCAAATAGACTTAATAAGATATAATGAGCTCAACAGACAGACTCTGAAATTAGTTTTGTACAACCTGAATCTAGAAGCTGATTGTTCACTATTGCCAAGTTTTTAGGTTACTAAATATTTTAGAATAATGAACTTTCAAATATGTGTATGGCTAATCACCAGAACTTGTAAATATATTACCTTACATGGTAAAGGGGGCTTTGTAAATGTGATTAAATTAAAGGATCTTGAGACAGAGATTATACTGGATTATTCAGGTGGGTCCAAGGTAATCACAGGGGTTTTTATAAGAGGAATGGAGGAAGGTCAGGGTCAGAGAAAAAGAAGTTACAACATAAACAGACATTGGGATGATATAATTTGCTGGAAGAGGGGTAAAAGCTAAGGATGGGTAACTTCTAAAAACTGAAAAGGGCAATGAAAGGGATTTCCCTCCCCACAGCTTCCAGAAAGAATGCCTTCTACCAACACCTTGATGCTGCCCTCCATTTCACTCATTAGGACCTCTGACTTCCAGAGCTTTAAGATAAATGTGATGTTTTAAGACACTAAATTAATTGTAATTTGTTACAGTAGCAATCAGATACTAACACAGAAGTTGTACAATCTGGGATTATCATTGGTTTAAATAGTGGGTATTCCATCTCATACTTTATACGTGCTTTTTCTCATTCATTTAAGTATCTTACTTTTTTTAAAAAAGAATTATAGCTAATAGTTCAAAGCAATTGTAAATGATTAGTAGAAAACAAAATTGACCAATATGCTTAGAAACATTAAAAGGCATTTTTTTAAAATTTAAAGTACACTATAGAATTGAACATATATATAAATATATTACACTGTATAAAACTTAATGTTAAAAAATACAGAACAATGTGATCCCACAAATATTAAGATTTATACTCAAATAAAGAATGTATAATTTTGCAATTGACCTATTTTCCTACCTAATCAAAATTACAAATTATTTCATTTTAAAATTTAAATGACTGACAGAAAATAAGTGCAATGAAAAAAGATTCATTAACAGAAATGCTTTTAAATATCAGAATCATTTTATACATATATAAATAAATACATATACATATATAAAATTGGAAAAGAGCAAAGGAATCAAAAGCAAACAAACAAAAAAGCAAAAATAAAAATAAGAAAGCTCCAGATTCATGGAAACATCTATCTATATTAAAACCATAATGTATTATAGTGGGATTTCAGGGCAGGTTCTCAATTTGTTGTGCTTCAAATTCTGTTGCCTTTAGACTTTTAACAAAGAAGAAAATGTATTTGAGAAGGTCAGGAAAAAAGGGTTGTTTTCTCTTCAGATAAAAAAAAATACACCAAATACTTCAAATTGATCTACCATGGGCACATAGATACGATATTTTTCTGAAGAAGTTGCAGTATCAGTGAGCATAGTAAATAAACTTCCAGAACGAAGAAGGTGAACTGTCTGAGAGTCCCCTTTGACCAAAGCTTTACTGATGTGCTATTTAAAACTGTGCTCTTTTTCATAGGCAGCCAGTTTTAAAGTGAAGCATGATGTAAGAATTAACTCCCTTAATTTGAAATGGTTTTAGTCAGTTTATAAGATCAGTTTAACTGGCCCTTCTTTATTGGCATTTTTAAGATTTTGCCCTGCTTTCTGAATCTTCAAATCCAAATAAATACCCAGACTAAATTTATCTAATCTCAGTCTTTGGCATTCTAATATCTTCTCCTCTAAAATTATTCTCTTCTGCTATTAATTCAAATTACTGAGCCCCAAAACATCATCTTTGTTAGGTGTTTCAATCATATAAGTTGTTTACTCATTTCAACCTTGCTTTTAACACTCAATGGTCCATGGGAGTCTTTCCCATTCTTATTATTCATTTCAAGCTACACCTGAGGGCCCATTTTAAAAACATCTCAGACTTGATGCCCACCACATTAGTTCTAATTAAGCACATTTTCTTTCAGCCTGATTTGTTTTACATTTCTTAACATCATGGCAAAGCATCAGAAAATCCTCAACATGTAGCCTGATAATCCTGGTCAGTATGTGTAATGGATTTTTCTCTCACAGGCAACAGATGGAATAAGCAGATTGTGACTATTATGTATTATTTTTAAGCAAAGTATGCCAAGGTATCTGCCAGTTTTAGAGACTGGCACACATCTATAAGCAATATCTACAAATCCCCTGTTTGAATCCTTTTGCCTGGAAATCATTTTGGCATTTTCATTCTGTTTTATTCTACAAATATAAAGGGACTTGTTCATCAACATGCCAAATAACATAAGTGTCACAGAAGCTCATATGGGGGGGGGAGCAGTTCACTATTTCTACCATGAGAAAAGTTATAAAAAGGTCTGAATAGCTTTTTTATCTCTTCAACCATCCCCCTCGTACACTCACGCAAACATCTTCTAGATGAATTCCAGACTACATTTTCAGAGGTTCAGCTAAAGATAGCATATATATATAGATACAGAGACACACACATATATATATTTTTCTTTAGTACTTCTCAAGGATTTCCGTGATGGCTCAACCAGTAGAAAATCCACCTGCAATGCAGGAGACTCAGGTTTGATCCCTGGATGGGGAAGAGCGCCTGGACAAGGAAATGGTAGCCCACTTCAGTATTCTTGCCTGAACAATCTCATGGACGGAGGAATCTGACAGGGTACAGTCCAAAGGGCTGCAAAGAGTGGGACACAACTGAGCAACTAAGCACACAGGTACTTCTCAAAGTATATAATATAGGACTTCCGCCTGCCAAAGTGAAAAAGTGTTAGTCACGCAGTTATATCTTTGTGACCCCATGGACTTTTTGTGACTCTGTGGACTGTAGCCTGCTGGACTCCTCTGTCTGGGATTCTCCAGGCAAGAATACTAGAGTGCGTAGTCATGAGTCTCCTTCTTTGCTAGCAGATTCTTTACCATCTGAAACATCAGGGAAGCCCTTAGACCTAGCAGGCACTCAGTAAATATTTGCTGTGTAAAGCCATTTAGGAAGAAATACTAAGACAATGAAGCAATAATGATGTTTAGACTTTTTAAAAATGTATTTGAAATTACAAAAATAATTAATGCCTAGTATTAAAAATTACACAAGCAAAAAAAAGGATAAAATAAAAATGCCTTCATTTTTAGGGCAGCAAAATATTATACAAGATAATTCCAAAAAGACAGTCCCTAAATGATTTTTCAAAATCATCACGGCAAGTTTTAAAAAGTATAAATCATTTATAAGAAATATACAAGTAAATTTAATTACAAAGGTTAACATGAAGGCTTCTATGGCCTCGTCATTTTGATGGTGAAACAAATGAGTCTATAACTGAGAAACTCACGGTGTGGGAGGAGAGTCAGACATGGGAAATGGTCTTCCGGGCAGAAACACAAAGTGCCATGGTAAGCACAGCTAAAGAAACCAATGCACGGCTGCGCCACTGTTCTCTTTAGTGTAAGAGTCTGTACTACTAGTGCCTCTCCTTCAGAAATAAACCCAAGCCTACTTTGAATTCCTCCATATATTTATCTGAAGTTGGAACTACAGCCGAAGGATAACATCATTCTCCTAGTTTCACTGCTTCTTTATGCAACCATTTGCCCTCCACCAGCTCATGAAGAAATAGATTTTCAAACATGAAACACAACAGATTTTCTAAGACCTTTTTAGACACTGTAAGAAAAATACCATGACTAACTAGTAAGACTGAGCAGATAGGAGGATATTTTATCATGCTAATATTTGTTACACCTTAGTAACAGATTTTAAACAGAGTGAAAAGATATACTAAAAAGAACAGCAGTCGCTAACATTTATGGAAATTACTGCAAACCATACATGTAAAGAAATCTGTCTCTCAGAAACACCACAAACCACCCGGGTAATTAGATATCACTTAATACAATCTCTTTCATAATGTTTACACTAAAATAATGGAACACCTGCAAGGATTTATTTTACTTTAAATGGACACATTTGTATCAGCCAGAGTTGACCAAATTGACTTATTAGAGTTTTACAAGAATAAGACTATTTGACATTAAAAAAACTAATCAAAATGACCAAGAAAGTTATAACAACTTTTGATAATTAAAATTGCTTCAGTTATTTACTCAACAAATAGTTACTGAAGACCAACTATCCACCAGGCACTATTAAGTAGTTGAAATCTGTGAAATAAAGCTCCTGATATCATGGGGCTTATATCCTAGTGACAAGAGAAAAACAGGTGGAGAATATGTATAAAGAAAAATAAAACAGGAAAAGGAGATGGGAAGAAACTGTCAGCATTTTGAGTTGGTGCTAGGAGATCTTAGTAGGAGAGAGTGATAGTTTGGATGATTTGAGGAGCTGTAGAAAGGAGGAAAAGTAGTTCAAATCTAGAAAAATTAACAGAATATCATTAACATAAACATATGCTAGTAAACACTGAGAAAGGAGAAGTCAAAGATGACTCCCACTTGATAATATCAAGGTTATTGAAGAATTGGAGTTGAAACTGAGAGAAGAAAGAGGGGATCCATCCTAAGGACAGAGGGTTTAAAGGGATTCTTGAAGTGTTTACATGTGTTCCTGTACTGACATAGTAAATTAGTATTTTATTCCTATCTGGGAGGTCTAGTGAGTTAAAGATGTATGTGCTAGCTGCTTTCATCATGGAGCAAAAGAGCAGTAACTGTGTGGAGATGGGGGTGCATAAACTTAAAAAATTCTCCCAACAGGGATTATAAATGCTTCTCATGGAGTTGCTGTGAGCCATTCATATAAGAGAAAAGTTATATTTGTCAGGTCTTGTCTAAGGGGATTTCACAGGGAGGCATAAAACCTTAGCAGAAATAAAATGATGGTATCACCAGGATACAAGAAATAATGGAAAAAGTAACAAAATAGAAACTCTTGATCCTTGTTTAGTGAACAGCAGAAGAGAGATTCCTTTTGCTGAGGGCATGGAGTCTCCTGACCTATCTATGGCAAAATAATCATGGAAAAATAAGTCAGTGTCAAACAATGCAGGACAATGCAGACTGTACTTACTACGTCAGGAGGATTCTTCTTTTTTTCTCTTCTTCTCTTTCCTTTTCAAGTTGCCAAACCTGAAAGGGCCAAAAACAGAAGTTAGGAAGGCGTTTTATAGGACCAGAGGAAGAGCCTAAATGAGAAAAAAGGAAGGTGATCACGGTCTCCTTATTCAACTGCTGACTTCATACCTGGAGCATGCTGAAACCAGGGACTGAAAAAGCCTTAGTTTTCAATTAAGTCAGCAATTCTAATTTTGATCTAAGATTGGGTATTTTAATTAACAAAGTAAGGGACTATAGACAAATTCTCTAAGAGAAAGATGATAAAATGTATATATATATATATATATATATATATATATATATATATATATATATACACACATGTATGTGTATATTCAATGAGGAAATTTTTGAATTTTGATTCTACTTCCTTATATGTCTATTTTTCTATCAGTGTTAAGAAAATTTAATAAGCTATTACTCATCTTTAACATGATTTTTAAAAACTTACTGAATAGGATGGGATCAATGATTTTAAACTTGTGCAGTGTTTCAACTGATAATAATTCCACAAGCTAATTAAAAGCCTTTTCCATTTTATTGCAGCTTTTCTGTATCTTGTCCACTGGGATAGACCAAGAAAATCTAAAAAAATGTTTTATTAAAGAAAGACAAGAGAGCAGCCAAGATGACAGGCAAGGATCCTAAGTTTCCCTCCTCCCACGAGCACACCAAAATCACAGCAATCTGTAGAGGACCCATGGTTTAAAAAAACAACAACAACAACACTGAAACCTACCAGAAAAGATCTTCCACAACTAAAGACATAAAGAAAGAACCACAAGACCAGTAGGAGGGGTGGACTGTTGATATGATTAAATCCCAAATGCCTGAGGTGGGTGAACTACAAACTGGAGAATAATTATATTACAGAAATTCTACTGCATGAGTCTGTTTCATGTCAGGCCCTCTCAGCCTGGAGGTTCAGGACCAGGAAGAGGAGCTCCCAGAGCATTTGGCTTTGAAGGCCAGTGGGGCTTGGTTGTAGAAGCTCCCTAGAATTGGGAGAAATAGAGACGTAACTCTTGAAGGACACACTCAGACTCTCACATGCACCAGGACCAAGGGCAAAAGCAGTAATTTCCTAGCAGCTTGGGCCAGACAAAGCTGCTTATCATGGCTTCATAGGTAAAGCATTTAAAGAAGAGTTAACACCCATCTTTTGGAAAATATCAAAAAATATAGAGGAAGGAACACTTCCAAACTCATTGTATGCGGTCACTCTATCACCCTGATATGAGAACCAGCCAAAGATATCACACGACAAAGAAAATTACAGGCCAATATCACTGATGAACATAGATGGAAAAATCTTCAATAAAATACTAGCAAATTGAATGCAACAATACACTTAAAGGATCATACTCCATGACCAGGTGGGATTTATCCCAGGGATGAAAGAATTGTTTAATATCTGCAAATCAATGTGATATGGCAATATTACCAAATTGAAAGATAAAAGCCATATGGTCATCTCAATGGATGCAGAAAGAGCTTTTGCTAAGATACAACATCTATTTATGACAAAAACTCTTCATAGACAGAATCTACCTCAACATATAGACAAACCCATAGTTAACATCACACTCAATGGTGAAAATCTGAAAGCATTTTGTCTAACATCTGGAACAATACAAGGGTATCTACTCTTGCTTTTATTCAACATAGTTTTGGAGATGGCATAGACTAAAGGAAAACCTCCTACATTGTTGGTGGAAATGTAAATTAGTACATTTTGGAGAACATACAGAGAACAGTATAGAAACAAACAGTTTAAAACTAAAACTAGAGTTGCCATATGATCTTTCCATCCCACTCCTGGCCAGATATCTGGAGAAAAGACACATGCACCTCAATGTTCATTACAGTGCTATTCACAATAGTGAAGACATAGAAGAAACTTAAATGTCCACTGACAGGTGAATGGATAAAGAAGATGCTGTACATACAGAGAGAGTAGAATACTTCTCAGTCATAAAAATGACATGATGCCATTTGGAGCAACATAGATGGACCTAGAGATGATCAGACAAAGTGAAGTAAGACAGATAAAAGACAAGGAGCATGTGATATCACTTACAGGTGGAATCTAAAAATGTATATAAATAAACTTATTTATATAACAGAAATGAAATCACAGACACAGAAAACAAACTTATAGTCACCAAAGAGGATACAGGGGAGAGGGGTAAATTAGGAGTTTGGGATTAAAAATACACACCACTATATATAAAAAAGGTGAACAATAAAGACCTACTGCATAGTACAGGGAACTACATTCAATGTATTGTAATAACCTATAATGGGAAAAATTCTGAAAAAAAAATGTATGTGTGTATGTGTGTGCATGTAACTGAATCACTTTGCTATATACCTTAAACTAATACAGCATTGTAAGTTAACTGTGCTAAAATTTTAAAAAGTTAAAAAAAAAAACAAAGAAAGAACACATGAAAACAAACAAAAAAATTAGGAAAAGATAATCAAGGATTGAATTGATAATAAAAGAATGATATTTGACCCCCTATCCCCCCAAAAAGAAAGGCAAATTACTTGTCCAAAATTGTATAATAATTTAATAAAATGTTACTATATCAAATAATTAACAAAACCTAGTAATTTAACAAAATCACTATCTACTAATTTAATGGAACATCAAATAAGCAACTTAGTTCACTGTGATCAAGTTTGTTCTTAGTCAACTCACTAAATCCTTTACTAAAGTTGTTCACATATAAATAACTTTTATTATTTTATTCAAAAATCTAAATTTAATATAAAGGCTTTTGTTCAGAAATAGGTCCCTAAAGCCATTTATTATATAATAAGCTGCTGCTGCTGCTGCTAAGGCGCTTCAGTCGTGTCCGACTCTGTGCGACCCCATAGATGGCAGCCCACCAGGCTCCACCCACCCTGGGATTCTCCAGGCAAGAACACTGGAGTGGGTTGCCATTTCCTTCTCCAATGCATGAAAGTGAAAAGTGAAAGTGAAGTCGCTCAGTCGTGTTCGACTCTATGCGACCCCATAGACAGCAGCCTACCGGGCTCCTCTGTCCATGGGATTTTCCAGGCAAGAGTACTGGAGTGGGTTGCCATTGCCTTCTTCGATATAATAAGCTATGTACTTCCTAATTTCAAAAAGTAAACTTTTTCAAATATTTTAATTTAGTATTTCTATGGATAAATCTCTCAATTTTCTAAGGCTATTGATCTCAACATGAGCTTCATATTAGAATCATTTGAAGAACTTTAAAAATGCTCCTGCCAAACATGGTTCAAATATTCTGGACAAGGGACCTAGCAATTATCTACTTTTGTAGGAAAAACCACTTTAAAACTTGGGGGCTTACAACAACAAGCATTTATTTGATTTTCATTAGATCATTTGGCCTGAAGTCAGCTGGGCAATTATTCTGCTGGAACTTAAAGTCAAATAATTGCTGAGAAAAACATTCTTCCAGACTCTGAGAAAGATACAGAATTCAAGACCAGGGGAAAAAATGTAGGGAGAGGTACACTGCTAAATATCTTGTATCTCTCTGTTTTCTATTTTTACAAATAGAAAATTTTTTTCTATTGTAAAAATTTTCTATGATTTTACAAAGACTATTTTTAAGCAAATAGTCTTATTTCCCAAAGTATTTTATTATGAATATATTCAAATATACAGAAAACTTGAAGAATAATAAAACAAACTGGATATCCATAATTAAAAAATTAACATTTTGCCATATGATTTACTGAATGATCGGAAAGTAACTTGCAGGCATTTCACCCCTGAACATGTAAGCATGCATCTCATAAAAACAACCATAATACCATTATGTACCTCAAAAAATGAACAGTAATTCCCTAATATCAGGAAAAAAAAACACACACACAGAGAATCAAGATATTAATATGCAAAGTAACTGTCTAATTAGTTACCACAGCTTAAACTTAGAATGTAACAATTTAAACTCATTATGGGACAACTAAGTGATATGAAAACTTGGGTTTGTACTTATTTCAAATGATCTAAGAGACTTAGAACTCCTACACAGAGAAGAACTCCTACACACACACACAAAATAATGGACACAGAATAAGAAGACAAATGATTTAATATTACCATGGATGGCTTTTCTAAGACCTAAGAGAATGAATATGATTATTTTCATGAAATATTAAATCCAAAATCCTGGGCCATGACAATCTCTCTAGAAAAATTCACATAATAGATATTTGTGAGCCATTGCATTTTGATTTTATAGATACTTTCCTACTTAGACCTCTGTTTTTCTCATTTGAATATCACAAGCAAAGAGTTTGTTTCTGGAATCAACTACACTAACAGAATACAGTATTTTGTAGTTTCGATAATTAGATAACTAGGTTTGTAAGAGATAAGCACTTGTATAACTAGAATGTCAACAATGATGAGTAGGTTATCTATTTTGCTCTTAAGAGGCAAATTTTACTTGTTATAAAATACCATTTTATCATATTTCTAGGTAATATCAAATTCCTTATATGAAGAACTGAAGAATATCATATTTTTACTTGGCTATTATGATTTTCATCAGATATATTTTTGTAACATGGCTTGGATAACTAAAATAGTAGCAATAACTGATTCATTTTGACCCAACTCTTTGTTCTTTGTTACAGATGGCTTCATTATAGAGGAATAGACAAACAATATAGACATTTCTTTCTGTGCACCTTACACATGGAAAAAAACAAATAAACTATATATATGTTTGTTCCACTCCTCCATTTACTATACTAAAGGATTACTGGCACACACCAAATGGTTATTCCCCCTGAGTACATATATGTTCATGTTTTCATGGGTTTTCCACAACTGTATAAGAGCTTATTGGATCATTTACTCTAAAAGGTAGAAATGTAAATAAATAATTGTTAATATTTAAAATCAATGAAAATATACTCTGTTTTAACAGACATTGTCTGCTAAAGCTGAAAGGAAATAAAGAGAAACCTCATTTTTTTTCTTCTATATTTACTTTGGGGAAGTTTATAAAATTTTATTTCATGGAAAAAATTAAAACACATTTTCAAAAATACATTTTGATAATTACCAAAAATGTTATATATTTCATAAAGGGCTTACAGTAGTTTCCAAAGAAATAATCATTCGAATTTTAAAATATAAATCATCTTTCTGGGAAGCTTTGTTAGACGATTGTGTCTTGTCTGATATTTCCCTGGTAAACTTACTTATAAAGGAGGGAAAAACACATTTTAAGAAGAAGCAAACAAAAATATAATTCCATCTTTATAAAATAAAATTAATTTAGGGGAATTTGTAAGTTTTCATGGAAATATATCATGGAGAAACATGTAAAAGAAATGAATATTGAATAAGTAGTGTGACAAATGTATTTTAGTGAGTCCATTGTAGAGACTGCAGAATATAAAGTATTTATGAAATATATATATATTAAATATGTAAAATTCTTAATAATTTTGAAAATGCATTTATACTTGACTAGAGAAAAGGGAACTTAAGGAAGAGACAAATATCAAATATTTTATACATGTATGCATATATATGTAAAGTATTTGATATATTTATACACATACACTTACATATACACATACATACATATAACTGGTAGATCACATTGACACACCCAACTAATAGCCAGACTTTATCTAACAACTTTTGCCCTGTACCTTAGCTGTTTTCTCCCTCATTGATTCTGAGCTAGCCTTGAGATTTTGTTTAGCTAACAGAATATAATAGTAGATTACTCCGATGGCTCAGTGGGTAAAGAATCCAGCTGCAATACAGGAGACACAGGCGACATGAGTTGAATCCCAGGCTCAGGAAGATCCCCTAAAGGAGAAAATGACAACCCACTCCAGTATTCTTGCCTGGGGAATCCCACGGACAGAAGAGTCTGGTGAGCTACAGTCCATGTGGGCACAAAGAGTCGGACACAACTCAGCACATGGCACACACAAGATATTGTGAGAGTGATGGTGTGCTAGATTTGAGCTTGTACAACTTATATTTATCCCCTTGAATCTCTGAATCTACCATGAAAACAAGCTTAGGGAAGAGGAAAGATCAAGTGAAAGAAACAAGTCATCTCAGCTGAGCTCATGCTGGACCAGTCAGGTACCAACCAAGCTGCCAGTTGACCTCAGAAGCGTAAGTCTAGCCAAAAGCGGAGAAAGCAATGGCATCCCACTCCAGTACTCTTGCCTGGAAAATCACATGGATGGAGGAGCCTGGTGGGCTGCTGTCTATGGGGTCGCACAGAGTTGGACACGACTGAGCGACTTCACTTTCACTTTTCACTTTCATGCATTGGAGAAGGAAATGGCAACCCACTCCAGTGTTCTTGCCTGGAGAATCCCAGGGACGGGGGAGCCTGGTGGGCTGCCTTCTATGGGGTCGCACAGAGTCGGACACAACTGAAGCGACTTAGCAGCAACAGCAGCAGCCAAGAGCATCAACACTGGCTCGATAAATATCCATTCAACTAATCCTGTATTCATGACAAGATGAAAAGCAATAAATAGTTGTTATTTTAAGCCACTAAGTTTGGGGGTAGTTTGTACTATGACAGTACTGTTGTAATAGGTGATATACAGCAAATATGTAATTTATTATACAGACCAGGAGTTTTGAGAATGAAAGGGACTGCTATCAATAATTATACTGAGAAAGCAGGTATAAATTAGCCTTGACCAAGTATAAATAAGCATATAGTCATCTTATTTACATAGCATTCAGTATCAGTTATTACCCAAATTTTCTTTTTTAACTTACGTAGACATTTACATATTATTTATTGGGGTATAGGGTTATAAAAAATCTAGAAAATGAAATGCAAACTTATCACCACCTTTAATAATATGTGCATTCATCCTTCAGCTATAAAAGAGAGAAACACAACTCAAAATGATTTACAAAATAAAGAGATTTATAATATCACATAAAGAGTTAAGGTTAATTGGTTTATTGACTCAACAATATCACTAAAGAAAAAAACCAAAAAAATAAACAAACAAAACCCTTTAAGCTGTTTTCATTAAAATCTTCCTTATCTCAATAAATGGAATTATCATATGTCTTGGTTTCATAACATTTTACCCTTTCTCTCATTTTGTTCATCAGCAAATCCTGATGTATTAACCTTTGAAACACATACAAATTCTGACTATATTTTACTAATCCATTATCATCTTGACCTAAAATACCATCCTCTCCTGCTGAATTATTGCAATAGCCTCCTAATCTGTTTCTCTAGTTATATGTCTCTACAGTCTATTCTTAACTTAGAGTGATCCTTTCATACTGTAAATCAGATCATGCCACATCTCTGCTGACAGTCCTCCACTCTCTGTCCATTTAATTTAAAATTACAATGTTCTAATGCTGTGCTGTCTATTTCAATAGCCACTAGCCATGTACAGCTATTGATAACTTTTTATGTGCCTGCTTCAAATGATGGTTCACTTTAAGTATAAAATATACTTTGGATTTGAGAAAATTAGTATGACAAAAAAGAATGCAAAATATCTCATTAATAGCTTATATGTTGATTTCATTAAGATAATCATGTAAGATATCTTATAAGATATTATTCTGCATGTGTTGGATTAAATAAAATACATTGCTAGGTTAATTTGCTTTTATTTTACTTTCTTATGTGGCTACTTTAAACTGTAAAATTATATATGTTTGGCAGTATATTTCTGTTTGACTGCCTATATGAGTGGACATGTAAAGCCACTCAGAGTTACTCTCTTACTGTGTCCCTTCCTTTTGTTCACTGTGCTCAAAAAACTGTTGTAGTATATTTTTGTGACCCTCCTGCTGCTAAGTCACTTCAGTCGTGTCCGACTCTGTGCAACCCCATAGACAGCAGCCCACCAGGCTTCCCCGTCCCTGGGATTCTCCAGGCAAGAACACTGGAGTGGGTTGCCATTTCTTTCTCCAATGCATGAAAGTAAAAAGTGAAAGTGAAGTCGCTCAGTCGTGTCCGACTCCGTGTGACCCCATAGACAGCAGCCCACCAGGCTCCTCCGTCCATGGAATTTTCCAGGCAAGAGTACTGGAGTGGGGTGCCATTGCCTTCTGCCACAGAAACATCAGACATACACCTATTTTTACGGGCAATTTTAAGTTTTGTGTAAACAAATAAAATTTGAAATCCTCTCAAGGAAAATAATACAACATTATTAACATAAAATATGGTAAAAGTAAGTATTTGTTAGAATTAATAAAAGAACTATAATTCCTAAGAAGGTGAAAAATACCACAAATATGAAATATTCTAGATGCTACAGCAATAAGACAATATTATGGACATTGTAATTAATAACATATTGTCTCTGGTTTTTTACCTTTAGGTTATAGCTCATAAAGTATTAGTTCCATGAGCCACAGAATTGTTTATTGGAAGTTATTCCTATAAAGGTGTGGCTAGCCACAACATAACCATAAGTGGAAGTTAATTGAGTATATACCACCAAAATTATATCATATGCAATCATTTTGAATGTATCTTCTGTTCATCTTCTATTTAGCTGGTTTTCCAAAAATGCCTGTGTCACCTGGACACAACCAGATAAAAAATAGGAGTATACTGGAGGGGAATTTAAAGTTAAGAGACAGTGAGTGACCTTATCCAATTGAAGCTAACAAAAATCTAATTTTTGAAACTTTTACGAAAACATGTGACCACATGATCATATTGCTAGTTTCATAGTAAATACTTCCCATGAGGTTTTTGGATAGACAGTGTCTTTACCTCCTAGGACATAGATCCTAAATATTCATTGGAAGGACTGATGCTGAAGCTAAAATTCTAATACTTTGGCAACCTGATGTAAAGAACTGACTCATTGGAAAAGACCCTGATGCTGGGAAAGATTAAAGGCGAGAGGAGAAGTGGATGATAGAGGATGAGATGGTTGGATGGTATCACTGACTCAATGGACATGAGTTTGAGCAGGCTTTGAGTGTTGGTGATGGACAGGGAAGTCTGGCGTGCTGCAGTCCATGTGGTCACAAAGAGTGACATATGACTGAGCAACTGAACTGAACTGAACCTCCTTCAGTTCAGTTCAGTTCAGTTCAGTTCAGTCGCTCAGTCGTGTCTGACTCTTTGTGACCCCATGAATCGCAGCACGCCAGGCCTCCCTGTCCATCACCAACTCCTGGAGTTCACTCAGACTCACGTCCATCAAGTCAGTGATGCCATCCAGCCATCACATCCTCTGTCGTCCCCTTCTCCTCCTGCCCCCAATCCTTCCCAGCATCAGAGTCTTTTCCAATGAGTCAACTCTTCGCAAATATAGGTAGCCAAAGTACTGGACTTTCAGCTTGAGCATCATTCCTTCCAAAGAAATCCCAGGGCTGATCTCCTTCAGAATGGACTGGTTGGATCTCCTTGCAGTCCAAGGGACTCTCAAGAGTCTTCTCCAACACCACAGTTCAAAAGCATCAATTCTTCGTCACTCAGCTTTCTTAAGAGTCCAACTCTCACATCCATACATGACCACTGGAAAAATTATAGCCTTGACTAGACGGACCTTTGTTGGCAAAATAATGTCTCTGCTTTTGAATATGCTATCTAGGTTGGTCATAACTTTCCTTCCAAGGAGTAAGCGTCTTTTAATTTCATGGCTGTAGTCACCATCTGCAGTGATTTTTGAGCCCAAAAAAATAAAGCCTGACACTGTTTCCACTATTTCCCCATCTATTTTTCATGAAGTGATGGGACCGGATGCCATGATCTTCATTTTCTGAAAGTTGAGCTTTAAGCCAAATTTTCACTCTCTCTTTCCCTTTCATCAAGAGGCTTTTTAGTTCCTCTTCACTTTCTGCCATAAGGGTGGTGTCATCTGCATATCTGAGGTTATTGATATTTCTCCCAGCAATCTTGATTGTAGCTTGTGCTTCTTCCAGCACAGCATTTCTCATGATGTACTCTGCATATAAGTTAAATAAGCAGGGTGACAATATACAGCCTTGACATATTCCTTTTCCTATTTGGAACCATTCTGGTGCTCCACATCCAGTTCTAACTGTTGCTTCCTGACCTGCATATAGGTTTCTCAAGAGGCAGGTCACGTGGTCTGGTATTCCCATCTCTTTCAGAATTTTTCACAGTTTATTGTGATCCACACAGTCAAAGGCTTTGGCATAGTCAAATAAAGCCTTAAAAATCACCTTCCCAATAAGATTTACCACGGTCAACCTATTTAAAATCACAACCATCCACAGCTTCCTGATGTAACTTACTCTACTTGCCCCCCACCCCGAGATCTCTGGATAGTATAAAATTTGCTTTATTATATCTTTTGTTGTTGTTGTTGTTATTGTTGCTGCTTGATCTTCCCTAATACTACTAGAATATAAATACCATGAGGACAAAATTTTTTTTATAATTTTTTTCCAAGACTGAATCATGTCTACAGCAGAGTAACTACTCAATAAATGTGTATTCAATAAATGAAGAAGCTAGAGTCTTTTATCTTTCTGCACTGCCAACCTCATTGGTCTTCAGAATTTTCTCTTATATTTGCAAGATAAGGCAGCAGACAACATCTCTTCAAACTGGGAACTGAATAAGGACAAGGAATTATTCCCTTTTGGTTCTCCTTTGCATTTTTCTACCTCATTATTACTTGCTTTAGCATTGGCCATTTTCTTCATTACGCTTTCCCATCATTATCTTCAATTTTCCTTTCCTATCACTGTATCTTAAATGCTTGAGTTATTTTTCCTTCTTTTCTTATTTGTGGGTCTATGTGTGAGATTATGCATTTCCTCTGAGATTTATTTAGCCGTCCATACACTTTTGTATGTCAGGCTTAAACTGTGATTGTCTTTAAAGAGTGCAATTTGTCACTGAACACTCTCTGTAGCATCTGAGTTGCTTAAGAGACAGTTTCGTGATTTGTTTTGACAGAATTTATAGATGCATAGCCTTTGCTCTGCTTCATTTTGTACCCCAAGGCCAAATATGCCTATTACTCCAGGTATCTCTTGACTTCTTACTTTTGCATTCCAATTCCCTATGATGAAAAGGATATCATTTTTTGGTATTAGTTCTAGAAGGTCTTCATAGAACCATTCAGTTTCAGGTTATTTGGTATTAGTGGTTGGGACATAGACTTGGATTTCTGTGATGTTGGATGGTTTGCCTTGGGAATGAACTGAGATCATTCTGTCATTTTTGAGGTTGCACCCAAGTACTATATTTCATATTCTTTTGCTGACTCTGAGGGCTACTCTCCAGTTTTTCTAAGGGTTTCTTGCCCATGGTAGTAGATATAATGGTCATTTGAATTAAATTCACCTATTCCTATCCATTTTAGTTTACTGATTCCTAATATGTAGATATTCACTCTTGTTATCTCCTGCTTGACCATATCCAATATACCTTGATTCGTGGACCTAACATTCCAGGTACCTATGCGATATTGTTCTTTACAGCATTGGACTTTACTTTCACCACCAGACATATCCACAACTGAGCATCATTCTGCTTTGGCCCAGCCTCTACATTCTTTCTGGAGCTATTTCTCCATTCTTCCCCAGTAGCATATTGGACACCTTCTGGTCTAGGAGGCTCATCTTCTGGTGTCATATCTTTCTGCCTTTTCATACTGTTTATGGGGTTCACAAAACAAGAATACTGGAGTGATGTGCCATTCCCTCTTCCAGTGGTCATGTACAGATATGAGAGTTGGGCCATAAAGAAGGCCAAATGCCAAAGAATTGATGCTTTCAAATTGTGGTGCTGCAGAAGATTCTTGAGAGTTCCTTGGACTGCAAGGAGATCAAACCAGCCAATTCTAATTGGAATCAACCCTGAATATTCATTGGAAGGACTGATGCTGAAACTTAAGCTCCAATACTTTGGCCACCTGATGCAAAGAGCCGACTCATTGGAAAAGACCCTGATGCTGGGAAGGATCGAGGGCAGGAGAAGAAGGAGGTGACAGAAGATGAGATGATTGGATAGCATCACAGATTCAATGGACAAGAGTTTGAGCAAGCTCATGGAGATGGTGAAGGACAGTGAAGCCTGGCGTGCTGCAGTCCATGGGGTCTCAAAGAGTCAGACACAACTTAGAGACTGAACAACAACAATAGATGAACAGGAAATTTTTTTTTCTGTATTTTTCAGGTGTATCGTTTTATTATATTGTAACCAGAGAACATGATCAACTATTCCTATTTTTAGAATATTTTGGGGGTTGGGTCTTTTGTGGCCTACTAAATGGAAGTTTATCATGAATACTCTATCTATAGTCATACTTTACAAATATTGCTGCATTTCTTGACAAAACACATAATTTATTACAGTTGGAAAAAAATTTGTGTTTATTCTATTAGTTCTACTAAGGTACACATTCAAATAACCCTACCTACAACTAGATATCACTAAACCAGATGAAACTGTTGAAACTGGAATGACTTGAAAATTAGAATGTTTTAATTGCACTATAAAATAATTCATTTAACATCTATTATAAGTAAAAATAGTTAAATTAAGAGATTTCTTCTGTTTGTCATCTAGGAATACAAGAAAGAAAAATAAATAAAATTTATTTACTTAATATTTTACTATAAATTCATTCATATAGAAGAATGAAAAATGTTTCTACCTATATCACATCTACTGGAATACTGTGAAAATCGTCACTAGATTCATTCAACATGTAGATTTAAACATTAAGTAAGACTGTGTAATGACTTCTGTGTAACTGATTTGGTGAAAGTTTGATCCAAAGAATAAATTGGGAAAAGGGCCATTGGAGTGTTTCTTTTCCTTTTCGCATGAAATGTAACTTATTTACCACAAAAATGTATCAGAATGTCCTGGGTAGAGTTAATATTATCATACATAAAATTCAATAGTTGAAATTTTAAAATTCATATAGAAGTCTAGAAAAATTCATTTTTCTCTATTTCTTTAACCATAAATTTGACCTAATGTCTCAGTCTTTCTGATACAGCTTTTTGTAAATACTGTTATATCTTATCTATTTCTGAAAAGGTAAAGCTAAAACAAAGAATCTTTCTGTAGTATTTTTCTTTTTTTAGCAGGACAGGCTAATTTTCTCTGAATTCCTACTGCATTAAAATATGATATCAAGATGTAATAGATGCTGGTGGGACAGATTTGAAGGATTTTGAACTTGAATGCATTCTGATTGTTTTTCTTTCCTTGACAAAATTGCAAGAAAACTCTTCTCCTTATATAACACTACTGTAGAAACAGAGCTGACTGGCTACAGCATTATATACAACTTGGCTTTCCCTGTGGGAGATGAATAATAATTGTTTTGTTTCCAGAGTATCACAAAGTAATATGAAATTTGCAGAGAATAATAAACAGAGCCCAGGCTTAGCTCCTGCCTCTGAATCATCAGCCAGATCAAATGAGCTTTGGATGCTGTTGTACAAAGTGAATGTAATGTTAAGTCTGCAGTTGAAATGAAAATATTTCACCTGCTAACATATTTCAAAATGACTTTTGAAAGAGATGCCTTGCTTTGCTTGATGATACTTCATTCACTATGCATTACAAATATTATTATTTATCAACAGGATTCTTTGTTGACATTTTCCTCCAAGGTTTAACCTTTGGCTAAAAAGAGCATGTTTGAATTTACATTGTTAATGAGTTTCTATCAAAGTTTAAGTGGTTCATGGAGTCTTAAAAATATATGTTATTTTTGACATAAGAGTAGTTCAAAATCCCTAGTGTGTGATATGTATATGTGTGATTGAGAGGTTGTTGATCTATTTAATTTTTCAGATTGCATTTCAATGATGATTCCTGATTCTGAAGTTCATAGGGTTTGAGTCTGGTATTAAGTTTTTACTCTCTTTGTGGCCTTGTAAAATAAATTAATACCAACTGGATATAATCAAAGATAATAAATTACCTTGTCTGATAGAGATATTATGAAAATTAAATGAGCTAGACCAAGCAAATGTCTTACATAGTGGCAGACACCTATTGAATGTTTAAGAAAAATAAATGTTATTAATGAAAAGTTAATTTGTAATACAGTGAAAATAAGCTGGACAGGAAATGTGGAGCTCTAGTAAGAACACTATTACTTAATAGCTCTGCAGCCTTGGAAAAGCACATAAACTCTCTGAATCCATTTTAGTAGCTATAAAATAAAGGTTTCTGTTATAACTTGCACATTAAAAAAAAAAAACTGATGTAAAGACAAAACAAAATAACATATATGACCATGTCATACAGCCAGATGAACTTTTAGTTTAGGGTTTATTCATTTTATCATCTTCCTTCACACACAGATTTCCTCTAGAATCATGAAATTAGTTGATGTTCTCTATATAAATCTGTATTTGAAAAAAAAAAACACTCAAATTCAAACTGCTGGCAATTATATGCAGACTTTGCTTGAATATCAACATTTTTCACAGTTTGGGTTTTTTAGAAATGTGCTTTTCATTGCTATTTTACCTCATTCCTAACAGTTAACTATCAAACATGTACTCAAAAAAGTTTATTTCTGCAACCATTCACTACAAGTCCCATATTGCGTTTATCCATTTGGAATACCCTGGTTATAAAATTTAGCACAGAAAAAGAGTGAAATTGGATGCACATATCAAGTAAGCTATTTTGGTCACTATGTCTCCCAGGAGCAACTTGATATAGATTTGTAATCCATCTTTAAAACTGATGAACCTTAGGGACCGTAATGGAAATGAAATATTTAGGCACTGAAACTTTAACATGATTTAAATATCCAAATAGAATATAGAAGAGTAGCTTGGAGGAAATAAAGAAACAAAAAAAGGAGGAATGAATTGGTATTTGGTCTGATTTGTATTGCTGCAAAGAAGCAAACTTTCACATACTGGACCAAAACATATATTACTGGCATGTGAACTTCTATTTCCACTCAGTGTTGCTGGAAATATACAAGCCAATTCAACTAAATGAATCTTTTTATATACTCCCAAACGCTACGATTTTTTTCTCACACTCCACCGTTTTTGTTTTTTGGTGGACTTAAGAGGTGACTGGCAGCTCAGCTATCTCCATGGAGATTAATAGTATGTGATTTGCAACATGATTTTAAAGTAGGATAATGTGCCAGATTCAATGGTACTTAATTATAGATTATGAACCAGATTTTGTCTCAAGCTCTAAATATTTGAGGATGAAATCTATAGAAAACAAAAATTGTATTAAAAGAAAACATAATTACATTTTAAATGTAACGGATATTCAAAATGCCACTTCACTGAGTTTAAGAAATAGCTTCTATTTTCCAGTAGATGTTTCTGATTTTTTTGAGGGGGTGTGGATGGTGAGGAGGTGATTCTCCACAGTATTTTCACATACTGTATGACAATTTCAGCTTATGTGGTCTTTTCAAGAGTTGTTTGTACAGTAAACAACCTAAGAGGATAGAAATGTTCTCCCTGTAAGTGGTGAACACGTTTGTTTATTGACCAGGAAAATATAGATAACATCTTCCTCCTTCCAATAAAACTGGGAAAATCGTAAGCTTGGGATTCCATTCCTATGATGCAGACTCATTGTACAGCATCCTCCTGGGCTATTTCTCATGGACTCCATAGACCTTCAGAGGCAGGAGTGCCTGATGAAAACCTGAAGCTCATGCCCGAGAGTACGTCAAAAAGGCCTTTGTCTCTATCCCATGGGTCTCTTACCTTCTACCAGCATCTGTGAAACTGGGGCAAGGTATCTCATTAGCTGAGAAATTGGGTAAAATCTAAGAATCTTCATCATTTTTGACAGGTTCATTTTGTTCTAACAGTTATTTATTGAGAAATTAATGGACAAGTGACTGTGTTCAATGTTGCATGGAAATAAATACAAAGAGATATGTGAGGCATCAGTTCGGTTCAGTCGCTAAGTCATGTCTGACTCTTTGTGAACCCGTGGACTGCAGCACATCAGACTTCCCTGTCCATCACCAACTCCCAGATCTTACTCAAACTCATGTCCATGGAGTCAGTGATGCCATCCAACCACCTCATCCTCTGTCATCCCCATCTCCTCTTGCCTTCAATCATTTCCAGCATCAGGGTCTTTTCTAGTGAGTCAGTTCTTCGCATCAGGGGGCCAAAGTATTGGAGTTTCAGCTTCAGCATCAGTCCTTCCAAAGAATATTCAAGACTGATTTCCTTTAGGATAGACTGGTTGGATCTCCAGGCAGTACAAGAGACTCTCAAGAGTCTTCTCCAACACCACAGTTCAAAAGCATCCATTCTTCAGCACTCAGCTTTCTTTATAGTCCAACTCTCACATCCATACATGACCACAGGAAAAACCATAGCCTTGACTAGACGGACCTTTGTTGGCAAAGTAATGTCTCTGCTTTTTAATATGCTGTGTAGGTTGATCATAGCTTTTCTTCCAAGAAGCAAGCTTCTTTTAATTTCATGGCTGCAGTCACCATCTGCAGTGATTTTGGAACCCCCAAAAATAAAGTCTCTCACTGTTTCCATTCTTTCCCAATCTATTTGCCATGAAGTGATGGGACCAGATGCTGTGTTCTTAGTTTTCTGAATGTTGAATTTTAAGCCAACTTTCCCTACTCTCCTCCTTCACTTTCATCAAGAGGCTCTTTAGTCCTTCACTTTCCACCATAAGGGTGGTATCATCTGTTTATCTGAGATTATTGATATTTATCCCAGCAATCTTGATTCCAGCTTGTGCTTCATCCAGCCTGGCATTTTGTATGATGTGCTCTGCATATAAGTTAAATAAGCAGGGTGACAATATGCAGCCTTGACATACTCTTTTCACGATTTGGAACTAGTCTTATATTAGTTAATCTAATTCAACTCAAGTCATCTGGTCTGGACTATGCAGAATCAGAATTGCATAAAATCCATCTCACTGTCTGAACAACGTGCCGTGGCTTAGCACTTAATTATAAGGGCAATTCTTTAGAGGATGAAAAAGCACCAAAATGTCAGCTTTCAGAAGTTGATCTTTATTTTAGTCTATTTGAGATGATAGAGACTTCTTTTTATGCCTCAAAGAAATGAATGTGAAAAGAGTGTCACAAGTTTTACTGTATTTAATTCGGCTTTCCCTAAGCCTAAAATGGAGAAAGCATTAATAAATACTGAACTCCCTGTCTCAGATCTGCCTGAAACAGACTTTAATAAATTACATTTCATGCTGCAATCCAAGCAATGAGCTGCCACACTTATGATTAACAGAGCATCATTCTTATAAAAGAACTACAGTTTTAAAATAAAAGAATTGTGTTATACAGTGCTATCACACCAAAATCAAAAAGAGGTACAATGTTGTTCCAATGTTAATGTTAAGCTGTCCATTCAATTCTGTGTCAGATTTTAAAGTATAAGTACTAATTGACATCAAAATTCGAAAGATAATTTTTATAAACTTGGAGTGGGATCACTGTTGTTTTGGTGTAAGACTTTGAGAGGATATTCATAAAAACTCATTTGAGTAGCAATACATTTTCTAAATTGAAATTATACTCTTTGAAGTCCCAAACAAATGCATATGAAAATCCATCAAGGCTGCTAGTAATTTTAATATTCTTAATGAATGTCTTTGGGAACATTTAAGCATGGTTTTAATTTTTAATTTCAATTTTTCTAAATATTCTAATAGTTACTGAAATTATTCTTAAGATATTTTCAAGTCTTTTTGAAAGTAAAAACTGACCTTTTCAACCAGTGGGGGTGAAAAAATATTTTCTTAATAGCTGATCCAGAATTCTCCATTGAACAAGAACTGCATTTGTTTAGAAAATGATACCAAAGGAAAAAAGGTTAGTTAGGCTTTTGGCTTTTAGCTCATAGATTGGATGAGCTATGGAGGAAGAAAATTGTTAAACTTTACAAATAAATGAAAATTGGAAACAGAGATAGCTCACAAAAAAAGAGAAGGGACAAGGAAAATAAGAAAGAGCAGTCAAGTAGAAGAGCAGTACACCAAAGCTGGAGTTGCAGAAATGGCTGAGGAACTGTTAGCTAGATCCCCAATGCTGATTCCGCAGTTTTCTAATTGCAAAGTGAAACTTCTCTCATCTTCCTTAATCTTCTGGAGTGAGTAAAGTCTGTTGCTCACTCTCTCCTCTAAAAATAAGCAAGCAAAACTCAAAGTTAATTATCCTGATTCTTTTCTGTGGCTTATTTGCCATCTTCTTGTCTTGTCACCTCTTCTAATTAGTGGCTTTCAAGTTTTAGCATGCATCAGAATTTCCTAGGGAACTTCTTAAAACAGAATTTTGGGATTCATTCCCAGAGCTTTTGATTCAGCAAACAGAGTATGGCCTGACATTGCTGGTTAGGGAAACATATTTTGAGAATATCTGGCCTCACATTTTCCAGGTTATCACCCTCACTCATCCCTTACCTGGACAACAGCCTCCTAACTGATGTCTCTACTACATGTCTACTCAGTAGTCTGAATAATCTTCCAAAAAGTATAAATCTGGTTGGGCAAATAAAACTTCCACAAAAATCATATTCTGTCCACTTTATGTAAAATACAGTGCAATCCTTTTCTCCCACATCCTACATCTCAAATACATACTGCTTTATATTTTAAGAATATGTACCACTATCTTATAGTTTCTTATTTAATATATAAGAAATATAAAATACTATTGTTTATAAATTATTACAGTTATGATATAAAATAGCTTGTCTCTCCTGCTTATATCCTTGATCATACATTCTGCATGGCTCATATTATAGATTTTGTTAATATTTGTTAAAAGAATTAAAATGCCATATTGCTGTTGTAAATATTTTGCTTTAGGTGCTTAGTTATTTTTTACATTTTCCATGAAGATTTAGATTGCAAGAACTTCTATTTTATTTACTTTCTTATAGTCCAGCTCTGTCATTACTCAGCTTTCCTATTTGGGGACAGACATTTATTTTCTCTGTGTTTCAGTTTCCTTACCCATAAAATGGGGGCAATAATGCTATCCATGTCAAAGGTTGCTTTTAGAAACCAATTTATCATTACATGTAGAGCACATGACACATGGTAAGTTCTCAACAAATGCTAATTTAATTTTATTATTATTTAAAATTGTTCTTATCATTGCTACCTCACATGCTCCCCCAGATTAGACTATTCACCACCAACCAGAGGTCATTGTTGGCAAAGGGATTGGGAGGTTGAAGAATAGTCCAAAGGAGTGCTATGGTGAATGCAAATGAGGGTGTCATAAAGTTAAAGTCTCCAACCAATAGGCAGAAGTTTGTATGGCTGGAATGTAGGGATTGTAGATGTGGACAAGCAGGCTCAGACAGCAAATGGTTTTGGAAAATGGAACTGTCTGGTATTTAATCCCTGATTGTGGAGACTGGGAAATAGAACAAAGTACAACTTACTGAGCACGTGCTGCATGCCAGATACTTGCATTCATGTTGTCTAATTTCATACTTGTCAGTATTTCTATTTTTATAGAATGTAAGGGAAGAGACAGAGATATCAGGTAACTTGTAAAACACTATGCAATTTAAAATCATAGAATCTGAATTCAGTCTTAGTTTTGTCTAAATCTAAAGCTAATAACCTGTTTTTTCATGCTTTATTTTTAAAGACAATAAGCAATAAATTTGCAAGCATTTCTGATATACAAGTTAAATCTATCTACAGTGCAGAGGCTGCTTTCAATTTACATCAAAACTGAGAACCCTCCTTTTGGGAATGTGGTTTCCTAGAGCTAAGAGTAACAAGATGGGAGACATAGGTGGCTAGGACCTTTGGGAAGGAGAGAAGAAGAAAAGTGTGTTGAGGTCAAAAGCAAGCAATCTTGTGATTTTAAAATGAACCCTTCAGACCTGACACCATTCCCAAAGAGGAGTAACCTTGGCCCTTCCCTAAACTAGAAATCCTCATGTTCCACTAAGCCAAGTGCACAATGGGACTCTGAAAAACCAAAGGTGAAAAGTGTGTTTGCAACAACTTAAAACTTCTAGAAGCAGTAAAAATCATATGTTTCTCAGAGATACTCTAGCTCACCCGGCAGACATCATATTAAAACTCACATCACTACCCAGTGTTAATCTCAGAATTTCTGATTCATTAAGTCTTAGGTGATGCCAGAAAAACTGCACCTCTAACAACTTCTGAGGCAACGCAGATGCCACTCATCTTCCGCCATACTTTGAGACTCACCACTGCAGTCTAAACCACTCATTTCATATGGGAATAAAGTGAGATGAGAGTGTATCCAACGTTGCACAGAAAATGGTCTTGGAAAAGTAAAAAGAATAAAGGACCACTGAGGTTTGTCTGAAGGATTTATCTGGAGTCAGTCTTGTGATAACATGGTTGTGGCCAGGCCCTAATTCATTGTTAAAGCTATAAGGATATTCAGTCACTTTGGGACTAGGTAAACCACCAGGAAAAAGAAATCAACATAATACATTTTATGCCATTTTCTCATAAGCACTAACTCTCAATTTTGAACATATTATAACAAATTCTATTAACTCGTTTTAAAGCTGTAATGAAAATGGGTGAAACAGATTTTATCTAGTTAGTCTTCAATCGCTGAAATTCATTAGAAGAAGTTAGGCTATTTAAAGCATGGAGTAAATGCTATGTTCTCAAGGGAAAATTGATTTTATTTCCCAGGCCAAATCAGATGAATTGGATATAGTTGCCTAGGGTACTGTCTTGAAACTTATTTGGATGCTAAGCTGGGATTTAGAGAAAAAGATAATTATCTGCCAAAGGTAATGAAGAGAGAAGGAACACCAAATATTATACATTGTCAAATTCTGGATTGTTACTGTCAATTGTGATGGTTTTTCACATTATTTACGTGAAAAATGTTTAAATGGCTCTAAATTTGTTGAATATTTATGCTACTAATTATGACCTTGAAAACATTCTCTATCACATATTGTTTACTGAAATATTGATTGATCCACCCAATAAAATTCTACATCTGTGATACTAGTCAGATAACACATAAATTTCATGACTCTGCTGTTCTATGACTGTCCATGTAGTACAAACTGACTTAATGACTCATGTGGCAAACAAATGAAGTTGAATTGTGATTCTGAGAGATTTTTAAGGATGAATGCTATGCAATAATGCTAATCAACTGTGTCTATAATGATGATATGATTTTTGAGTGATATTCTTTTACTTGCAGCAAATATCTAGAAAGCCTAGGAAATAAAAAGGGAAAAGGTACTGGCCCTAAAGGGCTATGTATGCGTTTTCTATTGATAGATAACAAATCACCACAAATTTAGCATCTTAAAATGAAGTACATTTATTCTCTCAGTTTTTGTGGGTCAGGAGTCCAGTCAATGCCAAACACAATTCAGGATTGCAATCTTCTCTGAGGCCCTAGGTTCTCTTCCACGTTCATCAGTTGCTTGTGGAATTCAGTTTCTTAGGGCTGTGGGTTGTCTTTTTTAGAGTTCTTAGGTTCTCTTAGGTCCCTGTTCTCTTTTTTAGAGTAATGGAGTATCTTTTCTATCTCCTAAAGGATGCTATCAATTCCTAGCTATACAGATGATATTCATGATAGGGAAATCTTACTTTTCTGAAACCAGCAAGAGAATCTTTCCTGTGCTTTAAATCTCTTCTTTGCAGAAAGGGCCCAGTCCCTTTTAATGGCTCACCTGATTTGCTCAGACCCACCCAGAATAATCTCACTTTTAATTAACTCAAAGTTAAGTGACTTTAGACCTTAATTACATATTTGAAATCCTTCAGTTTTTGTTATATAACTTAGTCTCATCATACAAGTGACATTTATAATAAACAGTCCCTCAACACTCAAGGAAAAGAGATTACATGGCATGTGTGTGTAGCACGGGGAGGGAATTTGGGGTGTTATCTTAGAATATGGATGCCTACCACAGGCTACTGTTTATATGATGTTTAGTTTATATAATTTTATGATTATAAAATATTGATATTATATATATATAATGAAAATTTTGAAATAAAGAATAAAAAATACACATTTTCTGTACTCACCATTTATGGGTAATTTGGTGATACTCTCTATTGTTTCTACTTGTGTACATATGTATAAATGTTTTAAACTGTTCAGTTCAGTTCAGTTCAGTCACTCAGTTGTGTTCGACTCTTTGCAACCCCATGAATCACAGCAGGCCAGGCCTCCCTGTCCATCACCAACTCCTGGAGTTCACCCAGACTCATGTTCATCGAGTCAGTGATGCCATTCAGCCATCTCATCCTCTGTTGTCCCCTTTCCCTCCTGCCCCCAATCCCTCCTAGCATCAGAGTCTTTTCCAATGAGTCAACTCTTCGCATGAGGTGGCCAAAGGACTGGGGTTTCAGCTTCAGCATCATTCCTTCCAAAGAAATGCCAGGGCTGATCTCCTTTAGAATGGGCTGGTTGGATCTCCTTGCAGTCCAAGGGACTCTCAAGAGTCTTCTCCAACACCACAGTTCAAAAGCATCAGTTCTTTGGTGCTCAGCTTTCTTAAGAGTCCAACTCTCACATCCATACATGACCACAGGAAAAACCATAGCCTTGACTTGACTTGACTACTTTGTTGGCAAAGTAATGTCTCTGCTTTTGAATATGCTACCTAGGTTAGTCATAACTTTCCTTCCAAGGAGTAAGCGTCTTTTAATTTCATGGCTGCAGTCACCATCTGCAGTGATTTTGGAGCTCCAAAAAATAAAGTCTGACACTCTTTCCACTGTTTCCCTATCTATTTCTCATGAAGTGATGGGACCAGACGCCATGATCTTGATTTTCTGAATGTTGAGCTTTAAGCCAACTTTTTCACTCTCCACTTTCACTTTCATCAAGAGGCTCTTTAGCACCTCTTCACTTTCTTCCATAAGGGTGGTGTCATCTGCATATCTAAGGTTATTGATATTTCTCCCAGCAATCTTGATTCCAGATTGTGCTTCTTCTAGCCCAGCGTTTCTCATAATGTACTCTGCATAAAAGTTAAATGAGCAGGGTGACAATAGACAGCCTTGATGTACTCCTTTTCCTATTTGGAACCAGTCTATTGTTCCATGTCCAGTTCTAACTGTTGCTTCCTGACCTGCATGCAGTTAGACGTTCCTAAATATGAAATTTTGCATTTTCTTCACTTAAAATATTAGAAATACTTTCCTACATCATTTACATTATTCAAAAAGCTTTTTCAATGACTACATGGTCCTTATCTATGGATGTATCATCTTCTATTTTACCACTCCCTTAGGTTTATTTCATTATTTCCATATTTTAATGTTCCTTGCAGTGACTAGCTTTATACGTTATTTTTGTTAGCATCTCTATTTTAGTCAGATAAAGCTTGTGGTAGAAGGCAATGACGGACATAATATCTCACGCCTACCTCTAGTCATGCTTTTGGTAGTACCCATCACTGATTCTGGGTCTGGACATTTGAAAACTTTAGCTAGTGAGACACTAGCAAACCTGATTCAAGCAGAGTATAAAATTAATCCTTACACAATCCACCTTTCTTTCATGGACCTCTGCCACTACATGAAAATGTTCCCAGGCTAGACTGTGGAATGATGTGATTATCGTGTAAAAGTGAGATGAGTGTACCTAGCAAAGGTCACCCAAGACGAGGTATCCCCCAGCCTGCCACAAGGTAACTGCACACACCTAAGTGAACCGAGTCAAGTTCAGCTGAGCCTGATCCAAATCAGTAAATATATAGACTTACAAGGCATAATAATCAGTTATTGTTTTGAACAAGGAAATATTTGAGGTATTTTGCTAACCAACTAAAATCTAACTTACAGACAGCTTTAGAAATGAACTATAAAGGATACAGAAGTATCAGAAAATTACAAAAGACTAATTATTTAAAGTAACATTTACAGTGATGCTGAAAAATAGTGAGGTGAAAATTTCTTTCATGGAAGGAAAGAAGCAGGCTCTTTTGTAAAGACAAAAAGAATATCATTGAGAAGAAAGACAATTCAGCACATTGGCTTGAGACATACAAGCAGCACAGACATGAAATGCTCTTTTCATTGTGAGTTTCAGAAGTTTTCTCTGAGCAGGTATCTAGTCTTTTCTAGACTGAAATTCTATAAGATACCACTGGGACGGCCTCTAAGGCATATAATGTTTTGTTAAAACCTGAGGAAATAAACCCTTCACGGCTCCCTGGCATGAATAATGCCCTGGTCAAACTGAAACCACACATAGACATTAGCTTGGCTTCCCTTCATACCATTTAACTCACTGAGGCAAGAACTTAGCTGCATTTAGACATACTTGCTGCTGCTGCTGCTATCGTAGTCGCTAAGTCGTGTCCACGTTCAACTCTTTTGCGATTGTAGCCCACCAGGCTTCTCTGACCATGGGATTTCCCAGGCAAGAAAGCTGTAGTGGGTTGCCATTTCCTACTGAAGTGGACTTCCTGACCCAGGGATCGAACTTGCCTCTCTTGTACCTGCTGCATCTCCTGAATTGGTAGGTGTATTCCTTAACACTGTGCCACCTGGGAAGCCCTTATAATTACTTAGCAAAGATCATTAACTACAAACACTTTACTTTTCCTTTCTTTACCTTTTTCACATTCTTCAGAAACTTCAGAAACAAAGATCAAAAGTCTCTCAGGGGAACAAAGAACATGGAAATAACATGTGCACAAATTTGGGGTCAAGTAATGGAATCTCTGACTATGCCAAAGCCTTTGACTGTGTCGATCAAAATAAACTGTGGAAAATTCTGAAAGACATGAGAATACCAAACCACCTGACCTGCCTCTTGAGAAACCTGAATGCAGGTCAGGAAGCAACAGTTAGGACTGGACATGCAACAACAGACTGGTTCCAAATAGGAAAAGGAGCATGTCAAGGCTGTATATTGTCACCCTCCTTATTTAACTTATATGCAGAGTACATCATGAGAAACGCTGGGCTGGAAGAAGCACAAGCTGGAATCAAGATTGCCGGGAGAAATATCAAAACCTCAGATATGCAGATGACACCACCCTTATGGCAGAAAGTGAAGAAGAACTAAAGAGCCTCTTGATGAAAGTGAAAGAGGAGAGTGAAAAAGTTGGCTTAAAGCTCAATATTCAAAAAACTAAGATCATGGCATCCAGTCCCATCACTTCATGGCAAATAGATGGGGAAAAAGTGGAAACAGTGAGAGACATTATTTTTGGGAGCTCCGAAATCACTGCAAATGGTGATTGCAGCCATGAAAGACGCTTACTCCTTGGAAGGAAAGTTATGACCAACCTAGACAGGATATCAAAAAGCAGAGACATACTTTTTCAACAAAGGCCCATCTAGTCAAGGCTATGGTTTTTCCAATAGTCATGTATGTATGTGAGAGTTGGACTATAACAAAATCTGAGCACAGAAAAATTGATGCTTTTGAACTGTGGTGTTGGAGAAGACTCTTCAGAGTCCCCTGGACTGAAAGGAGATCCAACCAGTCCATCCTAAAGGAGATCAGTCCTGGGTGTTCATTGGAAGGACTGATGTTTAAGCTGAAACTCCAATACTTTGGCCACCTGATATGAAGAGCTGACTCATTTGAAAAGACCCTGATGCTGGGAAAGATTGAGGGCAGGAGGAGAAGGGGATGCCAGAGGATGAGATGGTTGGATGGCATCACCGACTCAATGGACATGAGTTTTGGTAAACTCCGGGAGCTGGTGATGGACAGGGAGGCCGGGCGTGCTGCAGTTCCTGGGGTCACAAAGAGCTGGACACGAGTGAGCAACTGAACTGACCTGAACTGAATAGGATCTCTTTGGTGGAGAGGGGTATTCTCTACAGGATGCTATAAAGACAATGAAACAGTTTTATTTCAGGAATAATAACATATGGAACCAATCACCAGGTATAAAAGAAGACTCACTCTGTAAAGCAAATTCATCAACAATATCTATTTAGTCTATACATAAAACATCTACTGAAATTTAAGTCTAATGTGAAATACAGTAAAATAATTAAAATTTTATACCACCCTTAGTTTTACTACTAGCAATATTTGACAGGAGTGGAATTAAAAACAAACTAGGAGGAAATTATATATTTCATTATCATTAAGAGATTCATTCAGCTAAGTGAGTACCATATTTTTCCCTTGAAGGTTAGTTTTTTTTTTTTTTTAATATCCTTTTCAAAGTCAGAGGGAATATAAAGGTTGGCAAAGAGGAGACAAACAGAAACAGGTTATTTTCTTTTTTATGAATTTTGCCAAGGAATAAAAAAATAGAGAGTAATAAGCATTTGACTATGCCAAGGCCTTTGACTGTGTGGATCACAATAAACTGTAGAAAAATTTTCAAGAGATGGGAACACCAGACCACCTGATCTGCCTCTTGAGAAATCTGTATGCAGGTCAGGAAGCAACAGTTAGAAGGGGACATGGAACAACAGACTGGTTCCAAATAGGAAAAGGAGTATGTCAAGGCTGTATATTGTCACCCTGCTTATTTAACTTCTATGCAGAGTACATCATGAGAAACGCTGGGCTGGAAGAAGCACAAACTGGAATCAAGATTGCCAGGAGAAATATCAATAACCTTACATATGCAGATGACACCACCCTTATGACAAAAAGTGAAGAGGAACTAAAGAACCACTTGATGAAAGTGAAAGAGGAGACTGAAAAAGTTGGCTTAAAGCTCAACATTCAGAAAACTGAGATCATGGCATCCAGTCCCATCACTTCATTGCAAATAGATGGGGAAACAGTGGAAACAGTGTCAGACTTTATTTTTCTGGGCTCCAAAATCACTGCAGATGGTGACTGCAGCCATGAAATTAAAAGACGCTTACTCCTTGGAAGGAAAGTTATGACCAATCTAGGTGGCATATTCAAAAGCAGAGACATTATTTTGCCAACAAAGGTCTGTCTAGTCAAGGCTATGGCTTTTCCTGTGGTCTCTGTATGGATGTGAGAGTTGGACTGTGAAGAAGGCTGAGCACCGAAGAATTGATGCTTTTGAACTGTGGTGTTGGAGAAGACTCTTGAGAGTCCCTTGGACTGCAAAGAGATGCAACCAGTCCATTCTGAAGGAGATCAGCCCTGGGATTTCTTTGGAAGGAATGATGCTAAAGCTGAAACTCCAGTACTTTAGCCACCTCATGCAAAGGGTTGACTCATTGGAAAAGACTCTGATGCTCGGAGGGATTGGGGGCAGGAGGAGAAGGGGATGACAGAGGATGAGATGACTGGATGGCATCCCTGACTCGATGGATGTACGTCTGAGTGAACTGCGGGAGTTGGTGATGGACAGGGAGTCCTGGCATACTGCAATTCATGGGGTTGCAAAGAGTTGGACACGACTGAGTGACTGAACTGACTGAACTGAACTGAAAATCACTACAGATGGTGACTGCAACCATGAAATTAAAAGACGCTTGCTCTTTGGAAGAAAATTTATGACCAAACTAGATAGCATATTAAAAAGCAGAGATGTTACTTTGCCAACAAAGGTTCACCTAGTCGAGGCTATGGTTTTTCCAGTAGTCATATATGGATGTGAGAGTTGGACTATGAGGAGGGCTGAGTATGAAAAAACTGATGCTTTTGAACTGTGGTGTTGGAGAGGACTCTTGAGAGTCCCTTGGACTGCAAGTATATCCAGCCAGTCTATCCTAAAGGAAATCAGTCCTGAATATTCATTGGAAGGACTGATGCTGAAGCTGAAATACCAATACTTTGGCCACCTGATGTGAAGAGCTGACTCATTGGAAAGGACCCTGATACTGGGAAGGATTGAGGGCAGGAAGAGATGTGGACAACAGAGGATAAGATGATTGGATGGCATCACTGACTTAATGGACATAGGTTTGGGTGGACTCCAGGAGTTGGTGATAGACAGGGAGGCCTGGCGTGCTCGGTTCATGGGGTTGCAAAGAATCAGACATGACTGAGCAACTGAACTGAACTGAAGTGTTTGGTCCTCTGGACTTCATATTTTCAAAATATGATTATTTGAACAGAATGATAAAAAGAATAAAAATGAATGTAGATGAAATTACAGAAATGAAGAGTTGTGGCTTGCTAGTGCTTTCCTTCACATGTTAGCAGAAGGGCAGAGCAGTGAAGTCACAGAAACTATTTTTTCAGGAAAATCCCAACATTAACATGGATTCTCAAAAGATTTTTCGATTTTTTTCTTTCTTATATTCTTCTGTGTATTTAAAAGATTTGTTCCCTCCCATTTTTAATTACTAAAGTTAGATATTTTAATATCCACATAATTAGCAAAAATTTTATCAATCTTTATAAATACTTTAATTGAGATTATTCAGTCCATTTTTTTCCAGAGTGACTTGCAGAGAACCTTTAATATGTAATATGTAATATTCACACTTATAAACACAAAGAATCAGGGATGGAGTGAAGATAAATATGAGAAACTCTTTAGAGTGCAACATCTTTCTTGGGAAATCATGGTACATGATAACATATTGGAGAATACAAGAATTCCATTATTAAGGAAAACAAACCTAACTGACCATAAAACCTATAATCACTACAGAATTTGTGAACTCTGTGTGTGTGTGCTTAGTCGCTCAGTCGTGTCCGACTCTTTGCGACTCTGTGGATTGTAGCCCACCATGCTCCTCTGTCTGTGGGGATTCTCCAGGCAAGAATACTGGAGTGGGTTGCCACGCCCTCCTCCTGGGGATCTTTCAGACCCAGGGATCGAACCCAGGGCTTCCACATTTCAGGCATATTCTTTACTGTCTGAGCCACCAGGGAAGCCCCTTTATACCTCTGGGCACCCAAAAATAAAGGCTGCACATAAACAATACTCTAGAAACTACAATGAAATGAAAATTAAAAAACAAAAAATAGAAATGTGAGCATCCAATAGGGGCAAAAAACAAGTGTATATAAGTGGCTCTTTCTAAAGCTTCCTATGTCTGTAAAATGTGGAAACAGAAATAAGATAGTCCCTAGACCCAGGTAAAAGGGCCCTGCTGACTATTTTTCTAGAATTTCTTGTGGCTTTAAAGTTGATTTAGGAGCTGGGGGATTTAAAAGAAAGTCACATTTTATCATTTACCACTCAATTCTTTGTGTGTGACCTTGGGCAAATTAATCCTTCTTCTTCAGTTTCCTCCTCTGTAAAATGAGAACACCGAAAAATTCATTGGATTGTGAGGAATAAAGAAGTTAATAAGTAACGGGTTTAGAGCAATATTTCTTGCATTAGCAATCCATTGTTACATGCCATTATTTTTATTATTTTACTTTCCCTGACAATTCATTTGCATACTTTGAAAATCGATTGACTTTGAAGTTTCACTGCTGTACAAATGTCTTCAATCAGGAATTTTAGACTTTGTGTTGGAATAACAAAAACAAATAATTATGCTAAATTGAAACTTTTGTACACAGATTAAGGGGGCTCCTCAAGTGACTCAGTGGTAAAGAATCCACTTGCTAATGCAAAAGACACTGGAGACGCGAGTTTGATTCCTGGTTGCGAAGGTCCCCTAGAGTAAGAAATGGCAACCTACTCCAGGATTCTTGCTGGCAAAGCCCACTGACAGAGAACCCTGGTGGGCTACACTCCAGGGAGGATTGCAAAGATTCAGACATGACAGAGATTGAGTATACACCCACGCACACAGATTAAGGACCTCTACAACTATAGCAACAATATTTTCATCACCACTATATCCTGCAAATTAGCAAAAATCTCACAAATAACAAAAAATTCATTGAACAAGTTGATTAATAAAGTTAGAAAAATAAGATACATAGAGTGATCCAAACACATACTAACTATAGTAATAACTACATTATGATGTGACATTTCTGAACATTTCCTTATAATAAAACAACATATTTTAATTACTTACAACAGTAAAATGTATTTAAAGTTTTCAATTCAACTGAGAAATCTGTGGTCCTAACCTTTACCAGCCTTTAAATTTCTGCTCTCACTTACAGTCAAATGGTGCCACATTCAACCAACCCAATTAGATGGAACATTTCATATTAGCCCTTAAAATAGACTGCCTGAGTGTTATTATCTCATAAATTGGAAGTTTGATCTAAAAGATCTCTCACAAAATGTCCAAACTTTTCAGTAAAAATCTCACATTCCAAACATACCCAATGAAATGTAAATGGATTTACTTGAGAGGAAGAATTAGATATCAATTAATATAAATGTACTTGTAGGATCTAGTTCGGAGAAGGCAATGGCACCCCACTCCAGTACTCTTGCCTGGAAAATCCCATGGACAGAGGAGCCTGGTAGGCTACAGTCCATGTGGTCTCTAGAAGTTGGACACGACTGAGCGACTTCTCTTTCACTTTTCACTTTTATGCACTGGAAAAGGAAATGGCGACCCACTCCAGTATTCTTGCCTGGAGAATCCCAGGGACGGGGGAGCCTGGTTGGCTGCTGTCTGTGGGGTCGCATAGAGTCGGACACGACTGAAGCAACTTAGCAGCAGCAGCAGCAGGATCTAGTTATTATTTTGGAAAGGGGAAAATGAGGTTGTGGAAACTATTATGTAGGTGAATGTTAGAGGAGGTATTGTGATGTCAAGCCTGGAAGTGTTCTGCTTGGTCTTTCAATTCCAGGGATGGGATAGGCAATGAAATTGGATATGAGGGGAAAGAAAGATATCAAAAATAAGTACTGTTTTCCCAGTAGGATGGTTTTGTCATTGTGTATAAAGGTGAGTGAGTATGGATAAATGGGATATTCTTAAACTCAATTCTATTTTGTAGATGAAAGTACCAATTATTAATGATGAATAAAATTTAGTTTATTAAGTTAGAATTTATGGAATGAACAAGTGATTATACAAATTCATGCCACATTCTGATTTTTCTGGTCAAAAATATTCGTTTACTTAGACATTGTGCTCAGTTCTTGTGCTCACATTCCTTCCACCATGTGATGTAATATCAAAGCAGTTGACTTACAGATAGAAAAGACAAGTTTCCTACACTGAATATTCTGATAAGCCTTTTGAGGTACTGGGTACAGGGCACAGAAGACAGGCTTTGATGAGACCACCAGGAAACATGCTTGAAAATATATTCAATGGTTATTAAAATATGTTCCTAGGGATATAGGGTTGGGCTTCCCAGGTGGAGTTAGTGGTAAAGAACCCCGTTGCCAATGCAGAAGATATAAGAGATGCAGGTTCCATCTCTGGGTTGGAAAGATCACCTGAAGGAGGGCATGGCAACCACTCCAGTATTCTTGCCTCAAGAATCCCATGGACAGAGGGGCTTGGTAGGCTACAGTCCACACAGTCGCAAAGAGTCAGACACAACTGAAATGACTGAGCAAGCATGCACGCAGGGAGATAGGGTCAATGGACTATTGGGCTTTCAATGTCCTAATTGGAAAGATAAACTAATCACTAGGGCTGACATTTGAGGAATAATAAAGAAGATTTAAGAGGTCTTGCAGGATAAGAGATATGAGTTGGCAGTTAAGAGAATTTTTCAGGAAAAAAAAAAAAAGATGCATAAAGGGGACTGTGTGGATCAAAATAAACTGTGGAAAATTCTGAAAGAGATGGGAATACCAGATCACCACCACCATATACCATAGTTTGGTATATGAGATGTGATGGAAACCCTTCTCCTTCTCACCCCACAAAATCTCTAAACATTCATTCCTTGTAAATGCTTCGGCAGCTAAAATTAATTTGGAAGAGTCAAGTTCTACAATTCTATGAGAAGTAACAATCTTTCAAGACTATTTATTGTTATAATAAGTGACTTTTATAAAACATTTAATACAAATATCTTTGAGGTAGATATTATTGTTCTTGTAATTCTCAAATTTATAGATAAGGAAACAGAAATTTGACAAAGTGAAATGACTTGATTAAAGACAAAAATAAATTTAAAACTTTGAATTCAGTTTGAATTCTACACCTGATACTTTTTCTAAACATTGACGTTAAGACATATTATTGTTATTCACATAAAAATAAGCATTTGGATATATATATATTGTTGAATATCATTTTGGGGGGTGAAAAGTAAGGGTAGCTTGTAAATTTGAAATATCTTGGCATAAATATTCTATTTGGAAAAAGAAAACAAAAATTATTTTGAGAATAAATCATGATTTAATTTTCTACCAGGATGTATCAGCTGAAAAGCACTGAATATTTTAGAGAATTATCAGGCTGGCTATTGACATTTGAGGGAGACAAAAAAATTCAGCTGGAGATAAGACCTATATAGTGTATGACCTATTTAAGTATCCATAACACCAAGAGACAAGCTCAAAGAGACAACAAAGGCATGGAGGAGTCAGGGAAGCCAGACTAACAGTGGGAGTGAAAATAAATCTTTCTTTAAACCCAGTGAGAGAAAAGAATCCTCATGGAAAAAGGATATTGCTTATGAAATGAATGTGGCCATAACTACAAAACACTCGAGAGAAGAAAATCACAGGTTAACAAGTAAGGGTCACACATTTCCAGATTTCAGATATTAGCTGGGACTACAGACATATTCCAGTTACTGAAAAAAGGTATTACATTGTGCAGAAGTTTTTATAAACAGACCCCAGGAAATATTTTCCAAAGGCACTGCCATGTTATCTGTTGAAAGGAGACTACAGCCTAGATATGATAAAAGGGTCATTCTGTCTTTTGTGTGGGGCCAAGGCTTGAGGGCAAGACAAGAAGGGGTCAGATTTAAGGATAGCAAAAATTTCAAATTGGGGTCACAATGACTAAAAGCCAGAGACATGCCTTAGGCAACAAAGAACTATAAGCTAGATCCACTGAAAATCTTGGTCATTTTCAAGATGAAAATGGTGGGAGGCTAGAGAGAGAGGAAAGAGATCACCTAACTTGTGAAATGTAGTCAAATACTCTAAGAAATTCAACATACATCGCCAAGACTGACTAGAAAAAGTTTGTGGAAATATGAACATGATAATGACTGAGCAAAATAAATGAACACGAACACAACAGTCTGGGAAATTTTCATTTGTTTTTTGGTATACCAAATAGTGTGTCCCTCATCAGCTGGCTAACCTGATTTATGTCTACAGCTTCCAGTCAGGAAGAGAATGAAGCTAATTGCTCCCTGTTGGTAGTAAACTTGGAGTCAGTTCAAAATCTTCACTCTTTGTACAGCCTTCCTTGAAATTTCCAGAGCACCTTATCTTAATCTACTTTTGGCACTTAACACTGTAGGCTTTTTAGCATAGTACAAAAAAAGACAAAGCAGTTCTGCCTAACAAGGTGCAACTACATGCCTCAGAGATCAGCAAAATGTGCATTGTGGGCCCTATCTGCCCAAATACCTGTTTTTATACAGTCTATGAGCTAAGAATAGTTTTTGCATTATTAAATGACTAGAAAAAATATATCAATGGAAGAATCGTATTTATGACATAAAATTATATAAAATTCAAACTTTATATCCATAAATAAAATTGAATTAGGACATTGCTGCTGCTGCTGCTAAGTCGCTTCAGTTGTGTCCGACTCTGTGCGACCCCATAGACGGCAGCCCACCAGGCTCCCCCGTCCCTGGGATTCTCCAGGCAAGAATTTGTTTCGGTACTTTCTATGGCTGTTTTCATGCTACAATGATAGAGTTAAATAGGTGCAACAGAAACTCTATGGCCTATAAAGCCAAAAATACATGCTAAGTAAATGTGTGTATTTTGAATGTCTTGAATTTATTGGGCTGCATTTACTTCATAAGAAGTGTCCTTTTCTATTGGGATTCCTCTTTGCTACTGTGATTTATCATTGTTAAAAGGTGATTTCCTGGAAATAAGACTTTTTTCTTTCTGTCACAGATTTTTTCCCACATAGTAGGAATTTAATAAATGTTTATTAAATTAATAACCATCCCAAACAATTTGACATTGTATATAGCAAGTTCCTATTATATGTATAATTCTGAATAAAGTACAGCTTTGGATAAAGTGGGGCTTGCCTGGGGCCGCAGTACTAAAGAATCCATCTGCCAATGAGGGAAATGCAAGAGACACAGGTTCCCTTGGTTGGGAAGTTCCCCTGGAGTAGGAAACAGCAACCTGCTCCAGTATTCTGGCCTAGAAAATTCCATGGACAGAGGAGCCTGGTGGGCTATAGTCTAGGTTATCGCAGAGTCAGACATGACTGAGCACTTAGCACTTGAATAGAGTGGGCTGACATGAAAGAAACTAATGACATTATTAGAACCTTGAGATTCATAATTTTATTAGGGGTCCAATATAGATTTAAGAGTGTCATCTACATAATGATACAGAACTATATATTACTTAAGTAGCAAATACTTATTAGAGGCATGCATTCCAATATAGCAATTGTAGACATCAATCATTATCACAATAGCTTAACTTTCTTAAGTGTTCATTATGTGCTTGGTTAAATCCTAGGTATGTGTTACCTAAATATTCAACAAACTTATATGTATATACTATTACCATTTTCATTTTAAAGGTGATAAAGCCATAACATTTAGAGCTCCGACGGATATAGCTGGAAATTAAAGTCAAGAAACATCTTTTTTTTTTTTTTAATATTTCAGAAAATGTGTAATTTGGTGCATAGTCTTGGCCAATTGGCACACATACTTAGTTGCTCAGTCATGTCTAACTTTTTACAATTCCATGGACTGTAACCTGTCAGGCCCCTCTGTCCATGGAACTCTCCAGGCTAGAATACAGGAGTGGGTTGCCATTTCCTCCTTCAGGAGATCTTCTCAACCCAGAGATCAAACCCACGTCTCCTCTGCCAGTCTTGACCAATTTGGAATCGAAAAATGTGCCAAGGGAATTAAAGAGTAGATTAAATATAAAATTGAGAGATCAGGAAGAGTTCCTGCAGAAGAATGTGAATAATATTTATAAGTGAAAAAAAGAGAGAAGTCATTTCTAGTGGGAGGAGTTAATTGAAAGAACAAAGACTTGTAAGGGGTGTGATTGGACTCTGCTAACAATTCCTGTCATAATAGGATTCTACTTTAATTAACTGAGGAATCAAAGCAGTGAGTTTGTATATATAATTTAAGAACAGAATACTGCTCTCTTGAGTTACCAAAGTTTCATTTTCTAAATTTCTATTTCAAAAGAATTTTTTTTTTCAAAGGGAGGAGTATCCTATATTTTTTTTCCTCCAGAAATAATGCAGTCTATGAAAATACCAAAAGAGAAATCACTTTCCTCTATACATTTAGAATAAAGAATGTAAAAGTAGATAATAAATGGCATATTGACATCATTAAAATCAGCAGCAGGAGTTACAAGATTAATTTATGCAATCGTGGGGCTGCTCAAGGTGTTTCAGAGTAAGAACATATTTAAAACACCTATTCCTCAACTGAGAATGAAGCCAGTGTGCTCAACCTAACTCAGCCTCTCTTCATATGAAAAACAAAACCCACAGAGCTACTTTCTACTTCAAGTCTTTATCTCATTACAATTTACACTTCAAGGGACAAGGTGAAGAGAAAGGCAGTTTTGATAATTACATCTTCTCACCCATGGTGTATTACCTTCTTTATATTTCAGTGGGCAATCTAATTCCATGATCCAAAAAAAAAAAAAAATTATTCCTTGGTAAGTGAAAACAAGATGATTTTCACAATTATGTGATGCCGTGGAAAACAGAGGCAGCAAAAGCGACAAGTTATTGGTATGATGTCAAGTACTCAGAAGCACTGAAATCATTTTGTGACAAAAAGACATAATCCCATAAACTACAGAAAGAATAATTTCTACCCACTGCATGTAATTGTAATTAATGGGTTATACCTCTACATTGAGTCTGGTTACTACATAGTTATAAGTTTGTCTCTCTCTCTCTCCAGATAAATCGTGGTATCTTTTAAAGTAGGAAACAGAATACAAGGTGCTTCCTATAAATAATTTTATTTAATCCTCGTAAAATTATAAGAGCTTTAGGATCAGTAACTCAATTTTCTAAGACAAGAAAACTAAAGCTCAGAGAGATTAAAAGATTTGCCCATTCTGATATCACCAAGATGGTGATGTAGCTTGTTTCTTACTTTGTAGCCTCTCACAAGAAAAATAACCACTGTTAAAGAACAGGATATCACTGAGAGACTCTCAGATCTTAGGGGTGAGGCTGAAGCACCCCCACCACCATGCCACAAGACAGAAACAACCACATTAGAAGGGGAGGAGAAGTAGCCACACGTTGACCATGCCTGTCGCTCACCCCAGGCCAGCGCAGAAACACATGGAGAGATCTCTTCTGAGCGTCCAGTTCCCCCAGTGGGAAAAGAAAACATAGAGGGAGGACAAGCAGCACCCCTCAGAACTGTGGGCTGCTTGCTGGGGGCCTCTACTCTGGTCTTGCACCATGAGGTTACAGGGAAGTCTGTGGGGCTCAACCCCTGGGATCTGTGATGATGAAGAGGGGAGGGGCTTGCAAACCATCACAGGGATCTTGGCAGATCTTGGCAGACTGAGTTTATACCTGCAGTTCCCAAATAGTTTTCCCAATGAACAGCTCTGTTCACCTGTAGAAGCAACTTGGAGGTGCACTTTGACCGGAGGACTCAGAGGGGTACAGATCTGCCTGATTTGGATCCTCAAAGGAGGAGTTTTGCTGGCTTTAGAGCCCAGGTTCCCTATTCCTGGTCAGGGAGCTAAATCACAGCCCCTCCTGTGATGGAGAGTGTCTTCTGGCCCCCTCTAACCAGAAAGGCTGAAGACAATGTCTACAATCGGCAGCACTTGAGCCAAAAGGTGGGTGGGCAGAGTTGATAGTTTGCTGAGCAAAGACAGTGGCCCTGTTCAGTCCAGAGACTTGGAGTGTGGGTTGGCTTGAGTTAGAGTTAAGACAACAAACAAAAATCTTTACTGGCTTTAGAGCTGCTTCTCCCACTGCCCCAGAGCTGAAAACCTAAAGCCTAGTCCCACTCATAACTGAATACAGGCTTCAGCCTGTTCTACCAGAGGACCTCACCAGAGCATGGCGGGAGGCAGCACAGCCCATTCAATGGCCCCATGTACAGTGGCATTCACACGGAGAACAAAGCCCATGGCTTCCCCCATCTGCAGAGCAAAACCTGTGTCCGCATCTGACCAGGGAATTTAGTGCACACTCTGGCCTGATCCAGGTCCCCAAACAAAGAGCTATATAGGTCCCAGGTTCCACCCTGCTGCCCTATCAGATCAGATAAGATAATTCATGGCCCTTTCACTACTGAATCCAGGGTCCAGTCCCAACCATGTCATAAGCTTCATCAGGAAAAACAGGCAGCTACAGAGGCCACCCTATAGTCTCACTGGGACAGAGAACCAAGCCAGTAGTTCTATCCAACTGTTCTCAGCCCGTGGTACATCCCTCAATCCCCATCCTCAATGCATGTAAATCAAACCATTATGCTGTATTGCTTCAACTTATATAGTGATATATGTCAGTTATTTCTCAATAAAACTTGGGAAAATGTTTTCCATTGTGATACAGATAATAAAAGGCTGAGCCACAGTTGATACCCAAATCTGTCTCCAAAGACTTCAAGAACTTAAAGTTTGTTGATATATCCCACCCACAGAAATCCACTCAAGCCCATCATACCGTTTCACACATAGAGCTTTTTGTCAGCTAAATACTTGAAATGAATAATCAAGTTGTGACTGCTTTCCATCATGCATACTTTAGTATGAATAAATACTCAAAACTCCATTTCTACATAGACTAAGATCTTGGGGAAATCAAGGAGAGAGGAGGATAATTCTATAATCAAGCTTCAATTACTATACAATTTTCTTCCAAAGGTCACAGCAATATGTCAGTGTTTTGCAAGTATTACACAGATATGTATTATCATTAAAATCTTACCTTATGCTAGACTCTGGAGGGTTTGTGATTTTCAAAGATAAAGATTATTTAAAATTTTAGTTTAATACAACATTCTATTCACTTTAAGTCACATAGTCAAATTTGAGTGTCTATATAAGAAAATATGGGCTTCCTCGGTGGCTCAGCTATAAGGAATCCTCCTGCAATGCAGAAGCTACAGGAGACCTGGGTTCAATCCCTGGGTGGAAAAGATCACCTGGAGGAGGCTATGGCAACCCACTCCAGTATTCTTGCCTGGAGAATCCCATGGACAGAGGAGCCTAGTGGGCTACAGTCTACAGGGTTGTAAAGAATTGGACCTGACTGAAGTGACTCAGCTAGCAAGCATACGGAAATATATATGTGTTTAAGGTTATCTGATGGTATAGCAACATTCTGACAATGGGACATTAAAGCTATTATTTTAATCTTGTTCCCTGGATACTGATTTTAGTTCATTTTATTAACGTATTTCCCTTTGTTTACTAAGATACTTGTCTTTTCCTACAGAGGATAAAATACTAGAAGATATATATAAGCAATATTATTCCTTGTCATGATTTCACATCAGGAACACACATTTCAGTAATAGCAATTGCTATTTATGATGCAATGCATATGCCATTTACCTAGCCTTTGCAAACTGATATAAGCCAATCTGACCATTCCCAATTTAGTTTTAGTAAATATACAACAGTAGAGACGAGTGAATGGCTATATGTTTCTCCCACACAAGCTTAACCAATAGGTGTTATATTCTGATAAGAGCTAGTTTCAGATCAAGTTCTACCACAGCAAACATAAATTTGCAAGCAGGCATAAAAAGTGGTCATATAATATTTTTGGTCATATTAGTAAAGTCCTTGCACTTTGACCCATTAGTCAGTCTGATTCTTCAAATGAGAGTTTATTTTGAGGTTGTTGAATATCCCCAAATATTGCTAGACAGTCTATAAATCAGGTTGATTAGAAAACATTTTAGGAAACAAAAACACCACCTTGATGGATCTTAGAAGGATCTCTAAAGTAAGAAGTCAGAAGAGACAGGATATAGGGTTTTATCATCTGGGTTCAAGTTTTTTGAAGCAGATTTTTAATGGTATAAAATTGACTGGTTTTGAGCAAAGTAGTTGTTGACCTCATAACTGAGGATTTTTAGACAACAGAGAAGGGAAGATCTTCAAGCAAGTCATGACAAGTAAACTGTGGTTTGATAAGCAAGATATTTGCCTAGGTGTACAGATTGTTGGAGGCTTTCCCGGGTGGTGCTAGTGGTAAAGAACCTGTCTGCCAATGCCAATGCAGTAGATGTAAGTTTCGATCCCTGGGTCAGGAAGATCCCTTGAAGAAGGAAATGGCAACCCACTCCAGCATTCTTGTCTGGAAAATCCTATGGACAGAGAAGCCTGGCAGGCTACAGTCCACGGGGTTGCAAAGAGTCAGAGGAGCTTTTGACTAACTAGCAACGATTAAGTATTTAAATTCTTTGAAAGACTGAATAAATTCCTAATGTCAATTACTCATTTGAACAATTACCCTACGAGTATAATTAAAGTTCATTCACACATACATTTATTGATATCACTGAGTATTTAAAATTATTTATAGTAAATACGACACTTGCAAGTATACAGAAGTAGAAGTACAGGAAGGAGTATAATATAAAAAAAATAAATATTGCAAACACAGATCCTGCTGATAATGAGTAAAGAGAATCATCCTTAGCTATTTTACTATGCTATTTTTGCAGGAGAACATAAGAAATTATTTACCTTCAAACTGTAAAACTTTGCATTGCATATTTAATTGTGCAAGATATTTTTTCTTCTGATTTATAATTATTTTAGTTTTCAACATTTTTATTATTAATATTTTCAAAAATACAAGAGTTAAAGGAAGTTTTACTATTCCATACTCACAGCCTAGGTTTAACAATTATCAATATTTTGCCATATTTGCTATATTTATCTATATCCTATCTACCATCTACCTAACTTTCACTGAACACTTTCAGAGTGTTTCAGATACCATAACACTTAAGTTTTAAATAGTTAACCATGTGAAGACCAAGGACATTCTCTAGCAAAACCTTCAGAAAATAAAATTCAATACCCAAGTTACTATCAAATTTTAACATAAATATTCAAATCATATTCTATGCTAATTAAAATACAGAATTTAAACAAATTCCAACTTAATTGTTCTACAGCATTCCAAATCAGTACATACCCATTGTACTATTATAATAACCTCTATGCATGAGTTTTAAAGGAAGAATTTTTTTGTAATATTTAATCTTAAAGAAATGTATTTGAAAAATTAAATCAATGCACTTTTGCATGGTAATAAGATTGTAATTTTCATGACATTTCACAGAAAATGGAATTCTGCAAAGTGTCAGTGTGAACATCATTAGAATGTATTCTAGACTCCCATTTCAGAATATTTTGTGTGGCTCTATGTTGCAGTTAATCAATACTTTTTTTTTATTTGAGGTAATTAGAAGGATGACATCTCATTTTACTTGATATAGTATTGCTTAACTTATATTAATATTTGTGTTAACAACAAAATGCCTTAGTTGAAAAAAGCTTATTCTCAAGTCATCCTCTTCTCTTAGCAATGTCACATCAGGTCTCACAATCCCTAGGGAGAGTGCCATGCTACTGCCTTAAGATTTCCAAATTGATTTTTTTAATGGGTCTTCTATGTTGAAGCAAAAGATAAGAGATATTCACTATTGAGTATATTTCCTCCTGAGTTTTATCTTCACAAGGGTCTTATTACAGTAAATGAAGGGGGGAAAAAGAAACACCCTATCAATATGTACTTGTTAATTTTAAAAACAAATAACTTTAACCTCACACTTCCTTTATAGGCACACTGCACATTCTTTTAAAAAATATTTGAATGTAAACCCAGCCACTGATCCCAATTAGCTCTCTTGCCATCAAAAATATATGATTTTTTTAAAGAATGTATTTAAATAATCTGTGGATTGACTTGAGTTTCTGACTTTTATTTACGCAATATGTTAAGCAGAAAAACAATGTTGACTTGAAGTAAAAATGAAAGGAACATTGTCAATTATGATGATTTAATAGCAGAATATTATCAAACTGAGATTGGCATTATCCAATTCTGTATATCCAGATGTGAAGAAGCCATTCTAAGAAAATGAAATTCTTTTTGCAAAGTAAACTCACATCTTTCCAACTCTTGGGGGGCGGAAAAAAAAAGCCAAACATAGTATGTAATAGAGGAGTTGGGACTACCATGCAAATATGAATCATGATGCTTCGGTCTTCTGAAGGTTGTTGAAAAGTGAAAACAACATCTGAAAATATCCATTAAAAGGAAATATGGCCTGGGTGAGCTGAGCCAAAGGAACAGATAGCACAGCTCTTCAGCCAACAATTGCTTGAGTGATCACACAACAACAAAAAATAATTTGCCATCAGGCATGCATCATCACTTCCTCTATTTCACACTCTGGCCCAAGGCACCTTCTCAAAAGATTTCCTTGAAAGCTCTTGTTTCTTATGAAAGAAATCATTGTAGTTGCATGCAGCTACTTGGGGTCAAGGAGAGTCCGACACAAATGAGCGATTTCACTTTCACGCCTTGGAAAAGGAAATGGCAACCCACTCCAGTGTTCTTGCCTGGAGAATCCCAGGGACAGGGGAGCCTGGTGGGCTGCAGTCTATGGGGTTGCACAGAGTCAGTCACAACTGAAGCGACTTAGCAGCAGCAACAGCAGCAGCAGCTGCTTCATGTTTTAAAGTATGTTTTGAAATTACATACACCTGAGAATAGCGGGAAGCTGAAAAAGTACCTAGTTTCATGCTTTGCTTCTTTAATCTGCTACAATAAAAATACACAAGACTTCTTGTTTTAAATATATGTTGCCAACAGGAAATAAACCATTCTAATTTTATTAGTGCTGTGATATTTAAAAATATTAATTGATCAAAAGTACTTTAATTTAGAATGTGAAGTTATAAAACAGATTACCTACAGTGTAGAGCATGACATTGGAGTCCAAAATATTTGTGCTCAAATCTGTGTCTACCATGTTGCTGTATAATTTTGAACAATTTATGTAAATCTCAGTTTCTTTAATGGAACACTGAAGTCATTAGAATCTATCTCATGAGTTATTGAGAGGATTCACTTAAAAATTTTGTAAAGGTATTAGGAAATGATATGGCATCTGTCATTATTTTAATCTTATTATTATATTTTAGTCTTTTCAGTGTAACCAGAAACACTGTTACCAGTATTATTTCTATGAATGTCCAATAGACTTCACTCTTTATTGAACTGTAGTGCAGGAACCGATATAAGTTTCTACACATAACATTTTTTCAACCTATCATTGCCTCCTAAATTTCTAGATTTAGAATATACTTGATTTTAGGAAAATGATATTACATTTTGTGGCAGTCTCCTTTCTGATTTTTCAATCTCATTTCTTTTTTCTGTACATGTGGCTGTATTGTATTTTTCAGTATCCTTAGCAGGCAGGTTTGACAATGTAGCTGACTTAAAGTTTATGGGGCAGAAACAACACATATCACATTTAGGCCAGGCCCCTAAAGCCCTCTCACCATAATCCTCTAGGTTTTTCCCACTCTATTTTCTTCATTCAGAAGAGCAAGGCAACATTAGAATCCACATTTTAAATATAGAAAGAGCACAAGGTGGAACAGGTTAGGGTCTCTACATCATGTCTTAAAAGAGAACTGTCTACCTATCAGAGCCACTTGTTTGGACTTACATGATTGAAAAATAAACTTCAGTTGCATTTAGCCTCTGATAGTGTGGGATGTAACTATTACAGCAGCTTTTATTATCCTAACTAAAATATTGTTCATGGTGGGAAAATCTTATATACATGTTCAAAATTTCAAAGTCAGAGCAAATACTCAAATTATTTCTAGTCTGACAAAGCTTGTTATATCAGGTATTTAGAAACTAATTGCTCTCAATACAAGGACTGAAATTTCTTATCTCTTTTTCTAGACATTAAAACTTTATTTCTCTGTGGGGCTTATCTAGCTCATGACTGGATCTTTTCCACTATCATTTCTTAAGGATAATCAGAAGCTGATCTGTAAGTGACATCCGAAGCAGAATTCATATTCTGTGAAACATGAATCTTTCATTAAGTGTGATCTGTGTAGACAAAATGGATTCACGAAAAGTATATGGGGCTTAGAATTAGTCAGACCTAGGTTTAAATCCCAGGTCCAATATATTTTTTTTTCTCTTTAAGCTAATGGGCAAGTTAACTTAAATTCAGGTAACCAGTCTATAAAATGGGAGTAATAAATTTAGCAACATTAAAGAATAATTATAAAATTTAATGTATACATATATAATATACAGTTATATGCTATAGTTACATACTTCTATGTTCATGAAATACAGTATAGAAAGAGGGAAGGAATTAATTTACTGAGCATGTCCCATGTGTCAGGCACTATAAGTATCTTTTAAGATGAGTGTTAATATATCTAATACTCTGGAATAGGAAATAGCACCCACTTCAGAATTCTGGCCTGGTGGGCTACAGTCCATGGGGTCGCAAAGAGTTGGATATGATTGAGCACATTGCCTCCTCTCTAATTTTTTTAATAACCCCTATGACCCTCTACTTGGAGAAGGCAATGGCACCCCACTCCAGCACTCTTGCCTGGAAAATCTCATGGACAGAGGAGCCTGGTGGGCTACAGTCCATGGGGTCGCTAAGAGTTGGACACGACTGAGCGACTTCACTTTCACTTTTCACTTTCATGCATTGGAGAGGGAAATGGCAACCCACTCCAGTGTTCTTGCCTGGAGAATCCCAGAGACGGGGGAGCCTGGTGGGCTGCCGCTTGTGGGGTCACACAGAGTTGGACATGACTGAAGCGACTCAGCAGCAGCAGCCACCTCATGACCCTCTACTAGTTTATCAGTTGAGTTCCTGCTGGAAAGCATATCTCCTTCACATATGACAGGTAAGACGAGGGCTAATATAATGACTAAAAATGCTCAATGATGGAAACCCTTAACAATGAAGGTCAGGAAGGTTATGGCTAGAAAACAGGACAGTCACTAACCTCTTCAACATGAAGCACAAGCACAGATGGAAAAATCCATGCCTCAGAAGGAGGATCACAAGTGAAAGTTCAAAGAAAGATCTGCAGAGTTGTCTTACTGTTCTAACCAGCCCACTGAATAAAGCCATGGTGTCTGACTTACACCTACTTCTTAATCTTACGTGAGTTCTTGGCAAACTCTAACTTGGAACTGCACCCCAAAGAGAATTCTACGGGAGGCAATTCCCAGCTTTAGTTAGAATGGAAAAGTGTTGATGCTGAGCAAGCAACAGACAATCCAGCATGCTTAGATAGTGTTGTCCCCATATTTAGGAAAAGAAGTAATCATAGTAACAACAACAATGTGTCTGGCATTAACTGTGTTCCAACAACACTTCATAAAACGGTTATATCTACATGCACTTAATAGTCGCAAGCTGTTTCTCTTTTACATATTAGGATATAAGAGTGAGCAAGTTAAAGCAACTTGAACAAGAATTAAAACTGCTAAGTAGTAGAGTCAAGATTCAAACCCCATTATTTCTGATGTTAGAGGTTGAGGCTTTTAAAAATGAAACCAGAAATAAAATTTTCATATGTTTAATTGCAAAGCCTATGCCATTGACATCTTTATCACTTTTGTGGTACAAAACTTGGAGTTATTTCCCTCAAGTTAATTGCTTAAGATAAAGACAGATAATACAGCAATATATTAATATACTGTATTAGAGGTGTAAAATTACATAAATATGTTTAAAATTGTTGGAATATATGAGTCAGCTAAATTTCAATAAAAAATAACTGCAATAAGATATATAACTAGAAATTAGGGACTTCTGGCAGTCAAGTAGTTAAGACTCTGTGCTTCCACTGCAGAAGCACAGTGGCATGGTCAGGGAACTAAGAGCCCACATGCTGTGCGGAACAGACAAAAAAACAGTAAAAAAATAAAGTTGGATATTTATCCTCTACTAAAACACAAAAATCAAAAAAATCAACCAAACAACAAAAAAAGACACATAACTAGAAATTAATAATATGATCATTCTGGACTTAATTGCATCTCCCCCTTTCCCCAAATTTCTGTTGAAACCTGGCTCTCCCAATGTGACTGTATTTGGAAATAGGCCCTTTAAAGAGGTAATAAAGAGTGAATTAACTTTAAAGGTGGGACTCAAACTCAGTTATTACTGGGGTTATTAAACAGTGAGGAAGAGACAGTAGAAATGTGCATACACACAGAGAAAGGGTCCTAAGGACAGGGTAAGAAGCAAGAAGATAGCTATCTTCAAGCCAAGGAAGACACATCAAGGGAAACCGAACCAGTCAACACCTCAATCTAGCACTTCAAGATTCCAGAAATGTGAGAAATAAAAGTCTGCTGTTTAAGTTATCTAGTCTTATGGTATCTTATTATGGCAACCCTAGCCCTAGCCCCAGTGTAAGGATCTTTACATAACATAATAAGAGAAAGGATGGATTCACCTGTGCATTCGTGTGATGAGAAGTACTTTTAATTTCACAAAAAGTGTACCTGTTTACTTTATATAATAGCTGTATCAGTCAGATTTTCTAGGTAACAGAAATCAATCTGTCTAGTTAAAGCAGAAGAGAGTATTCATGAACACAAACAAACAAAAAAAAAAAACTACTGCTAAAATCATACATAATGATGAAAGATTGAATGTTTTACCCTAAGATTCGCAACAGTACAAGTTCTATTCTCAGAACTTCTACCCAGCATATTACTGTGTATTATAACTAGTGCACAGAGGTAAGAAAGAGAAATAAAAAGCTACCAGATGAGACGAGGAAAAGTGAAATTGTTCTTACTCACAAATGATCTGTCTTGTAGAAATCTAAAGGAGTCAACAACAACCAAAAATACTAACACCAGTGGGTTTACCCTATTTTCATGATACAAGATCACTATTAAAAATTGTTTTGTTTTGGTCTTACATATAAATAACAAACAAATGGAGTTGATATTAAGATGTGAGAAACAATAATACTGAAATATGAAGTATTTAGGGATCCATCAGACCAAAGATCTATTATACCTATAAATGAAAACCACAAAGTATGGCTAGAAGAAATTTAAGGACTATATAAACAGAGACCAACCATGTTCATGGTGGAGGACAATATCTTTAAATGACAACTCCCCTGAAGCTGATCTATAGATAAGTTAAATGCAATCTTTATCAAAACCCAGCAGACTTTGTGTGGGTATGTGTATGACGTGTGTGGAAAGCAACAATCTTAAACTCATATGAACATGCAAAGGACCTAAAATAGCCAAAATAACTTTGAAACAGAATACATTAAAAAAAAAAAAAAAAGAAATTCAGGGAATAAACACTCCACAATTCTAAGATTTATCACAAAGTTATAATAATCAAGATAGTGTGGCACTGACACAGTTAGAAAAATAGATAAAAGAAGCAGAATAGAGAGTCTGGAAATAACTGACACATATGTATACAACTTATTTTCATGAAAAGTAAAAAGGAGATAGTTAAAGAAAAGATAGTCTTGATTTTTTTTTAACAAAGAATGCTGAAACACTTTCAAATTTATACCTAAACTATACACAAAAAATAACTGAAAATAAATTATGGAATTTTGTATCTTATGTGCTAGACATATTTATGTTTTAATAACTATTAGTCTGGATAGTACTTAGATTAACTGTAAACAGCTTTATCCTTTCAATTCCTGGTATTAAGCTATCTTAGAAGAGGCAGAGGAACCAGAGATCAAATTGCCAACATCCCTTGGATCATAGAAAAAATAAGAGAGCTCCAGAAAAACATCTGCTTTATTGACTATGTCAAAGCCTTTGACTGTGTGGATCACAACAAACTGTGGAAAATTCTTCAAGAAATGGGAATACCAGACCACCTGACCTGCCTCCTGATAAATCTGTATACAGGTCAAGCTGCAACAGTTAGAACTGGACATGGAACAACAGACTGGTTCCAAATCAGGAGAGGAGTACATCAAGGCTGTATTTTGTCACCCTGCTTATTTAACTTATATGCAAAGTACATCATGAGAAACACTGGGCTGGAAGAAGCACAAGCTGGAATCAAGATTGCTGGGAGAAATATCAATACCCTCAGATAGGCAGATGACACCACCCTGATCAGCAGAAAGTGAAGAAGAACTAAGGAACCTCTTGATGAAAGTGAAAGACAAGAGTGAAAAAGCTGAATTAAAACTCAATATTCAGAAAACTGAGATCACGGCATCGGGTCCCATCACTTCATGGCAAATAGATGGGGAAACAATGGAAACAGTGAGAGACTTTATTCTGGGGGGCTCCAAAATCACTGCAGATGGTGATTGCAGCCATGAAATTAAAAGATGCTTGCTCCTTGGAAGAAAAGTTATGACCAACGTAGACAGCATATTGAAAGCAGAGACATTACTTTGCCAACAAAGGTCCGTCTAGTCAAAGCTATGGTTTTTTCAGTAGTCATGTATGGATGGGAGAGGTTGACTATAAAGAAAGCTGAGTGCCAAATAACTGATGCTTTTGAACTGTGGTGTTGAAGAAAACTCTTGAGAGTCCTTTGGACTGCAAGGAGATCCAACCTGTCCCTCCTAAAGGAAATCAGTCCTGAATATTCATTGGAAGGACTGATGCTGAAGCTGAAACTCCAATACTTTGGCCACCTGATGGAAAGAAATGACTCACTGGAAAAGACCCTGATGCTGGGAAAGATTGAAGGCAGGAAGACAAGGGGACGACAGAGATTGAGATGGTTGGATGGCATCACCGATTCAATGGACATGAGTTCGAGCAAGCTCCGAGAGTTTGTGATGGACAAGGAGACCTGGCGTGCTACAGTCCATGGGGTCGCAAAGAGTCAACATACCCGAGCAACTGATCTGAACTGAGGAGAGGCCAGGTCACACTTATTCAAGTGTTAATTACTCTTTCATCACTCACACTCGTACTGAGGCCAAACCCTTCTTGAACTCTATCCAACATCTTATGCATTTTAAGGTTTTCCATTCTAACTGAAGGTAAAAGGAATTACTTTTGGTCATGTGTAAATTTTAGAGATTGTTTCTTCTAATCTTTTTTGTTGGTTCTTCCCCAGCCTAATGTAACTTTGTCATATGTATTCATTGATCATTACTCCATTGGAGACTGGAAAGAAACAGCTGAAGCTGTCCTTTGTCCCTACAAGCTTGTCACCTTGGCTCTTCAGATGCCTGGTTCCATCTCTTGAATTCAGAGAGGACAAGGATAGCTTACAGTGAACAATGTGGGATTTGTGATATCCAAAGAAGATTTAGCTTCCAGACCAGGGACCAGGCTTGATCACTCAAGAGCTTTTGTGTAGCAGAGTTTTATTAAAGTATAGAAAGGCACAGAGAAGGCTTCTGACATAGACATCAGAAAGGGAACAGAGAGTGCCCCCTCACTAGTCTTAGCAAGGAAGCTATATACTTTTTTAATTGGTTATTACAATAAATCAAAAAAAGTCTCAAGGTTGTAAAGATCTTACTAGACCACTCCCACAATTGACATTTTAAGGTGACAGGATTAGAACTAACCATAGAAAGATTTTACCAGATTCAATCCCATAATATACATTTTAAGATAACAGGATTAGTCAGAAGATTTGCAAGAAGGAGAAACTGTCCCCAAGCAGCATACATTGTTATATAATCCCTATGTGTGTGTGTGTGTGTGTGTGTGTGTTAGTCTCTTAGTCTAACAACTCTTTGTTGATCCCACGAACTGTAGCCCACAAGGCTTCTCTGTCCATGAAATTCTCCAGGCAAGAATACTGGAGTGGATTGCCATTCCCTTCTCCAGAGGATCTTCCCGACCCAGGGATTGAACCCTGGTCTCCTGCATTGCAGGCAGATTCTTCACCATTTGAGCTACAGGGGAAGTCCTTATATAATCCTTAGTACAGAGTTTAAGCTGAGTTGTTTTGTTGTGTAATCATCAGCTCTATGCTTAAAGAAAAAACACGCTTTATTTGACTATGACTAAGGAATATAGGATGGAGAAGGCAATGGCACCCCACTCCAGTACTCTTGCCTGGAAAATCCCATGGACAGAGGAGCCTGGAAGTTTGCAGTCCATGGGGTCGCTGAGGGTCAGACACAACTGAGCGACTTCACTTTCACTTTTCACTTTCATGCACTGGAGAAGGAAATGGCAACCCACTCCAGTGTTCTTGCCTGGAGAATCCCAGGGGCAGGGGAGCCTGGTGGGCTGCCGTCTCTGGGGTCACACAGAGTCGGATATGATTGAAGTGACTTAGCAGCAGTAGCAAGAAATATATGAAAAAAAGCTTGTCCTTTTCTCCTCCTTGAGAACTCCAGACCCCTATCTCCTCTTTGAAAGCCCCAGACCTCTCTTTCCTCCTCAGGGACCCCAGACTTCTTATCAACCTACCTGGAAATTGACTCTCTCAACCCCAAGCTGTGTTTCTCCTTGGGCAGCACTGTGGAATGTCTCTCAAGACAGAGAAATTAGAAGACTCATATTATCTGTTTCCCATCCTAGGGTTCATCGTCCTTTGTAGCTTGATAGCTTGAAAATTATTATAAATATCTATTTGGCCAATTTTTTTCTTATTTTTTTACTGTTTCAAACAGGTTACATCTGGTTCCATTTACATCATTTTAGCTGCAAATGAAAATATCAAAGTCTTTTTGATTCAGATATAAAAATTAAATGGATTCAACAGGGTATGTGTAGTAAAGAAGGATGGAACAAGAAAAAAGGAGTCTGAAGATGTGGTCTTACTCTATTTTTATAAATTAGAGGCTGCAGCCAAGGACAGGTCATTTAGTCTTTCTAGACTTAGTGTTCTGATCTTTGGAATTAAGATATTATTATCTGACCTTTCTGCTCTCTACTGTTATTGTGAGGATTCAATGGCATGGCATGGTTTGTGTATGTTAAAAGGAATATTGCAAGTAGTTTACCAACCAGAGACATTTCCATGGTAAGAAAACTGATCATGGAAATATTAAAATACATATTGAGAAGAAAATAAATTTTGGTTTCTGTCTCACAGACTTAAAAACAGTTTCAGCTATTTCTTAGGAGTTTGGCAAGTTAATTAAAGTCACTGAATCTCAATAGCCTCTTCTTTTAAGTGAAAGTAACTGTACCTACATTAAAGGATTGTTACAGAGAATTTTAAAGGAAAAAGTATACAAGATTCCTAGGAAATGAATGTGGTAGAATGCTAATAAATGTGTAAATTCTTGAATTGTGAAATAAGGAGTTAAAAAAAGAGAGGGAAAGAAGCAGTGGAAAGATAACAGACAACTCTGTACATAGGTGCTACATATTTGTGTTGTCTTGACTTTTTTCTAAAAAGTGGGCATCAGGGCTACCACCAGTCAATGCAGCATTCTTGTATGAGCTATAAGTAGAACTCACGTGGATAAATATCAAGGATCACTATTGCTGAATTATACAGGAAGTGTATGCTTGGTTTTTTATTTAAAAAAAGAAGCTATAAATACAATGTGTGAACGAATTAGGAAAAGACACCTTTTGCTTCTGGTGATACAGCCCTTTAACAAGCAAATTGTAAACTAGATTTCAGCCTCTCGCTCCCAGGACAGGTGTCACTGTGAAATGAACAACTTGTGCAGCTTGATACAGAGGACGTGGTGGTAACAGCCCCCAGCGTACATTCACATCACTCTCTCACCTTCAAGGCTTCTTGCTCGGAATCCACACCATCAGACAAAAGGGAATAATTTGACAATCGATAGAAGATGACATTTGATCTTGAGCTATTTAGAAATATCTTTTCCTGAGCTCAGAAAAGAAGTTGAGTTGGAGAATGTGCTATTTGGGAGAAGTTGGTAATTTAAAAAAAAAAAAAACAGATTTTAATGTGACTCTGTCTAAGAGTTAAACAATGTGTGAATACTTGTTAAGAACTGGTCCTTTAAAATAGGTAAATCTTTTGTTTAAAAAAAGACATAAAAGTATATACAATTATTTTTAGATTATGTTTCCCTTCTTTTGTGGAGGGCCTTAAAGATGGTGGTGATCCCTCTGAATTAAATTTCCTGGATTCAGGTAGTGAAATATAATGATAAACCTCTGGTTTAGATTTTTAAAAGTCAAGTAATTAGAACTCTTGTTATGGAAGCCTATCTGTGTGGGATCTATTTATTTAAAAGGAAGAGGTAACGTAAGTGAGAAGAAGGCAGTGGCACACTGCCAAGGCAGGTTTCTGAAGGCTTGACATCATTCCAGTCCAGAAAATCTGAGTATTTATGAAAAAGTAACAACAGCCAAAAAAGCCATAAATCTATATTTCAGTGAGATAAAGATGCAACATTATGAATAAATGTGTTGTTTTACCTGACATTTGTATGCAAATAGCAATTTCAAAGAATTTCAGAAATATCTGCATTGTGTTTATACCTTCTTTTACTCATTTACTCACATATCCATACACTTACTGAAAATAACCATGCCATCCTTCAATTTACTGCATCATTTCTGAATAAATCATCACAGGAAAGGTTTTCAGAAGTGTTTACATACAATCGGCAATTCCATAAGTTCCTTTTCCCTTCAGCAGAGCCACACTTGTTTCCCAAATGCCTACTAGAATTACTTTTACTAAAGTTAAAAATGACTTGCTGCTGCTGCTGCTAAGTCTCTTCAGTCGTGTCCAACTCTGTGCGACCCCATAGACAGCAGCCCACCAGGCTCTCCCGTCCTTGGGATTCTCCAGGCAAGAACACTGGAGTGGGGTGCCATTTCCTTCTCCAATGCATTAAAGTGAAAAGTGAAAGGGAAGTCGCTCAGTCGTGTCCGACTCTTAGCGACCCCATGGACTGCAGCCCACCAGGCTCCTCCATCCATGTGATTTTCCAGGCAAGAGTACTAGAGTGGGGTGCCATTGCCTTCTCCAAAAAATGACTTAGAACATCCTAAATTTTATAGTTCCTAACCCCTTCTCATTTTATCCAATTTATTTTATTTATTTTATTTATTTATTTTATTTATTAATTTATTTTATTTATTTTATCCAATTTCTCAATGGCATTCAAAACAGTTGACTACATTTGCCTTCTTTTTTTAAAGATAATTTTTTAGAGCAGTTTTAGGCAAAACTGAGAAAAACAGAAAAATTGAGAAGTTACAAAGATTTCCCATATACCCCTACCCCTACACAGCCTCCCCCATTATAAACATCTTCCACTAAACTGGTACCTATATTTACACATCACAATCACTCAAAGGTCTTAATTTGCATTAGAGTTGGGCTTCTCTTGTGGCTCAGCTGGTAAAGAATCCGCCTGCAATGCAGGTAGACCTGGGTTCGATCAATGGGTTGTGAAGATCCCCTGGAGAAGGGAAAGGCTACCCACACCAGTATTCTGGCCTGGAGAATTCCATGGATGGTATAGTCCATGGGGTCACAAAGAGTCGGACATGACAGAGTGACTAAACTTTAATTTTCTTTTCACTCTTGGTTTTGTACTTTCTCAGGGTTTGAAAAAATGTATAATGACATATACCTATCTTCACAGTACCATACAGAGTATTTCCACTGCCCTAAAACTCCTCTGTGCACCACCTCTCCATCCCTACCTCTACCCAGCATGTTCTCATTCCTGGTAAGCTCTGACCCATTCACTGTCTCTGGAATTTTGACTGTTTCAGAACGTCACATAGCTGGAATCATCAAATTGGTTTATTTCACTCAGTAAAATGAATTTGAAAGTCTTCTATGTCTTTTATAATGTAATAGAGCATTTCTTTTTAGCATTAATATACTCCATTTCTAGGAGGTACCACAGTTTATTTATTTACCGACTAAAAGAAAATTAGGTTGCTCCCAAATGTGGGGAATTATGACTAAAGCTGTTATAAATATTTTCCTGCAGGTTTTTGTGTGATATGAGTTTTTAACTCATTTGGATAAATACTAAGGAGCACTATTGCTGGACTGTACAGGAAGAATAGATTTAATCTGTAAAAGAAAAGCCACTGAATTATCTTTCAAAGTGGTGGAACCCTTTTACATCCCCACCAGCAGTGAATGAAATTCTGGTTGCTCTATATCCTTGTCAGCAATTGGTTGTCAGTGTTTCAGATTTTGATCATTCGAGCAACTGTAGTAGTAGTAGTATCTCATTATCATTTTAATTTACATTTTACTGAAGAAACATTTTGTAGAGCATCTTTTCATACATTTCTATGTACCCTCTTTGATGAGGTGTCTGTTAAGGTTTTAGTCCTCTTTTAAGTGAGCTGTTTATAGTTTTATTGCTAAGTTTTAAGAGTTCTTTGTGTATTTTGAAAAACAATCCTCTATCAAATGTGTCTTTTGCAAACACTGTAGCCTATGGCTTGTCTTCTCATTCTCTTGCATTAGCTTTCCCAGAGTGGAATTTTTAATTTTATTGAAGCCCAAACCTATCAATTATTTCTTTAATTAAGTACGCAAGATCTCTAATGTATTTGAACAGTCATCACCAAACCCAAGGTCATCTAGATTTTGTTCTGTTTTATCTTCTAGTAGTTTTATAGGGCTTCTCTGGCCACTTAGATGGTAAATAATCTGTCTGTCATGCAGGAGACCCAGATTCAATCCCAGGGTGGGGAAGGTCCCCTGGAGAAGGGAATGGATATTCACTCCATTATTCCTGCCTGAAGAACTCCAATAGCTTGCATTTTATATTTATATATATCAGTTCAAAATGTTTTAAAATTTCTTCTGATATGTCTTTTTTATTCATGTGTTATTTAAAAGTTTTGTTTAATCTCTATTCTCATTATCTTTCTGCTACTGAGTTCTAGTTTAATTCCATTTTAGTCTGAAGACATTGTATGATTTCTATTCTTGTAATTTTTTTACATGTGTTTTATAGCCTCAAATGTGATCTATGTTAGCGAATGTTCTATGTGATCTTGAGAAGAATGCATATTCTGCTGTTTTTGAATGAAGCAGTCCGTAGGTATTCTTTATATCCAGTTGGTTGATAATGTTGTTAAGTTCCACTGTGTCCTTACTGATTTTCTTCCTACTGGATGTGTCCATTTCTTTTTTAATTCAGCTTTATCGAGATGTAATTGACATGTAAAATTATAAGATGTTGAGAGTACACATGATGGTGATTTGATATATGTATACATTGTGAGAGTGGATCTGTCCATTTCTGATAGAGGAGTGTTGAGGTCACCAACTATGATACTAGTTTCAACTATTTTCTTTTTGAATTCCTTTCAGTTTTTTGCTTCATGCAGTTTGACATTCTTGGAGAAGGCAATGGCAACCCACTCCAGTACTCTTGCCTGGAAAATCCCATGGATGGAGGAGCCTGGTAGGCTGCAGTCCATGGGGTTTCGAGCAGTCAGACATGACTGAGCGACTTCACTTTCACTTTTCACTTTCATGCATTGGAGGAGGAAATGGCAACCCACTTCAGTGTTCTTGCCTGGAGAATCCCAGGGATGGCGGAGCCTGGTGGGCTGCTGTCTATGGGGTCACACAGAGTCGGACACGACTGAAGCGACTTAGCAGCAGCTTAGCAGTTTGACATTTCTGTTTTTAGCTCACACACATTAAAGATGGTTACATCATTTTGGAGAATTGACTCCTTTATGATCATGTAAAGCCCTTATTGCTGGTAACTTTTGTCGCTTTGAAGTCCGCTCTGTCTAAAATTAATATGAACTTGTTAGTTGCTTAGTCATGTCTGAGCCATTGCCACCTACAGACTATAGCCCACCAGGCTCCTCTGTCCATGCACTCTCTAGGCAAGAATACTGGAATGAGTTGCCATGCTCTTCTCCAGGGGATCTTCCCAGCCCAGGACCAAACCTGAGTTTCCTGCATTGTAGGCAGATTCTCTGTTGTCTGAGCCACCAGAGAAGCCACTTCTATTGTCTTTTAATCAAAAGAAGTGTTAGTATGCTATATTTTTTTCCATTCATTTATTTTAACCTACATGTCCCTTTATATTTAAAGCTGGTTTCTTGTAGACAACATGCAGGGGACTTATTTTTGCTTTTGTTTTTAATTTTTGCATTGAGGTGTAATTGACCTATATTAGTTTCACTGTATAATACAATGATTTAGTATGGATGTCTATCTTTTATTGATACATTCTTTTTGAATTTTTTTCTTCTGTGTTTTAAAGGGAAAGAAATCAATATATTTTCTATAGATTAGATTTTTACTTATCTCTTTTTTGAGTCCTTATAGAAAAGATACTTAATTGTGCACCATATTTTCTGATCATTGTTCTAAAACATAGAGGTCTCTTTCATAAGTAGTTGACTTATTATTAAAAACTGTCATTAAAAACTATATTGTCTACTTCACTTCCTGGTATGGCTGTGTAAATTACAGTTTTTACCCACGGAATGTGAGAGAAGGTGATATGTGTCACTTTTAAGTAATGGATATGCCTATCATTCTCCATTTTCTTCTTTCCCTTTTAATGATAAGTTCCAAGGCATCTGAATTAATAGAACAAAAGAAACTTAGTCTCCGAATCATCAAATGGAGAAAAGTCACTTGTAGATGAGACATTTCTGGTCTTTAACTACTGTGTGAGGGACTTTTTTATTGTGTGGTGGTGTTATGTACTTTGGGATATACAAGGAAGCTAAACCAATCAATCCTAAAGGAAATCAAGCCTGAACATTCATTAGAAGGACTGATGCTAAAGCTGAAGCTCCAATACTTTGGCCACCTAATGTGAAGAGCTAACTCCTTGTAAAAGACTCTTATGCTAGAAAAGATTGAGGGCAGGAGGAGAAGGGGGCAGCAGAAGATAAGATGATTGGATGGAATCATGAACGCAATGGACCTGAGTTTGAGCAAACTCCAGGAGATTGTGAAGCACAAAGAAGCCTGCTGTGCTGCAGTCCATGGGGTCACAAAGAGTCAGACACGACTTAGCAACTAAACAACAACAGATTTTTTAGTATTCTGAATTACTGTAAATGAAATAAAGCCAATGCAATACTATTTGAGTGGAAAGTTCTATAGCACAAGTGGAGGGAATGGGTTTACATAGAATAAAAACACTCTATAAATATGAGAAGAAAGGACTGTAATGCATATAAAAGTAAAGTAAAATTATTAGCTTTAGGTGATCAAAGATATAGATAACTCTTAGCTTACTGTTTCTATTTCATCTAGGAATTATGGAACAAACACCCAACAAAGAGTGGGAGGACAGGAGAGTTGAATAATAGGAATGAAAAAATATAAGATAGTCATCTCAACAAAATAAGAAAGTAAATTAAAATTATCTGACAGTGTTAAACATCAATTTGCAATTCATAAATCTTAGAGAATTTCCCTAGTACTATCCAGTTGCTCAGTTGGGTTTACCTAGCGAAAGAGATTAATCAGATGACTGACTAAAAGACAGAGGGACAAGGAATTAAAGATTATGTATAAGGAAAATAATCTTGTATCTAAACTGAAGTGTGAGAGACGTGAAGGAACTGTGAACATGGGATGAACTTTGAAATATGGCTGAAACAATACAGAGCCTGCATTTATCATGCAGCCCCAAAAATTGTGAGATTAGAAGTATTTGGATAAGTAAATGAAATGATACAAGGTAGTACTGGGAATCTCAGAGGGAAATAAGTAGTGCAACCTCATAGTATGAACTTCAATTAAGTTGAGGATTTTTAAAGGAGAAATCATTTGAACAGCTCTTAGTAAAAGAGTTCTACAATACTCTGTTCATTCTTAACCTCAAAGTTGACCTTTGACTGCTTCCAAAGAACCTTTCCCACAGTACTATAGACCTACACAAGGTAGCCCTGTGCTATTCTTAACAAAGTTATCCTTGAACTGAATCATACTCTTTACTTGCATTAGTCATTTACTAGTTGGATGAAGGCAGTTTAAACTTTTTAGGTTACAGCTTCTTCAGCTCTTAATAGCAATAATGACATCTACCTCAAAGAATAAGTATACAGATTCAGTTCAGTTCAGTTCAGTCGCTCAGTCGTGACCAACTCTTTGCAACCCCATGAACTGCAGCACGCCAGGCCTCCCTGTCTGTCACCAACTTCCAGAGTCCACCCAAACCCATGCCCATTGTGTCAGTGATGCCATCCAATCATCTCATCCTCTGTTGTCCCCTTCTCTTCCTGCCCTCAGTCTTTCCCAGCATCAGGGTCTTTTCAAATGAGTCAGCTCTCTGCATTAGGTGGTCAAAGTATTGGAGTTTCAGTTTCAACATCAGTCCCTCCAATGAACACCCAGGACTGATCTCCTTTAGGATGGACTGGTTGGATCTCCTTGCAGTCCAAGGGACTCTCAAGAGTCTTCTCCAACACCACAGTTCAAAAGCATCAATTCTTTGGAGCTCAGCTTTCTTGATAGTCCAACTCTCATATCCATACATGACTACTGGAAAAACCATAGCCTTGTCTAGATGGACCTTTGTTGGCAAAGTAATGTCTCTGCTTTTTAATATGCTACCTAGGTTGGTCATAACTTTCCTTCCAAGGAGTAAACGTCTTTTAATTTCATGGCTGCTGTCACCATCTGCAGTGATTGTAGAGCCCAGAAAAATAAAGTCATCTACTTCCACTGTTTCCCCATGTATTTGCCATGAAATGATGGGACTGGATGCCATGATCTTAGTTTTCTGAATGTTGAGCTTTAAGCCCACTTTTTCACTCTCCTCTTTCACTTTCATCAACAGGCTCTTTAGTTCTTCTTCACTTTCTGCCATAAGGGTGGTGTCATCTGCCTAACTGAGTTTATTGATATTTCTCCTAGTAATCTTGATTCCAGCTTGTGTTTCATCCAGCCCAGCGTTTCTCATGATGTACTCTGCATATAAGTTAAACAAGCAGGGTGACAATATACAGTCTTGATGTACTCCTTTTCCTATTTGGAACCAGTCTGTTGTTCTCTGTCCAGTTCTAACTGTTGCTTCCTGACCTGCATACAGGTTTCTCAAGAGGCAGGTCAGGTGGTCTGGTATTCCCATCTCTTGAAGAATTTTCCACAGTTTATTGTGATCCACACAGTCAAAGGCCTAGATTAAAGTGTGTTTAAACAGTACTTATAAAGAAATGGTTAAATTATATGGTCTCAAAAATAGAATGTTAGCAAATTATAAGTAATTATAAAATTGTCCTTTTTTATTCTGTTATTTATTATCATGTTGTGATTTCCAGAAGCAGAATTAAGAATCAGGATTAAAGTTATAGTAAGGTCAGTATCCATTCAATCTGTAGAAGAGCTCTTGAACAGCAAGAACTATCCTGATTGAAAAATCAATCCATTTTTTTTTTCTTTTTTTCTCTCTCCGGGCTGTAGGATCATCAGAAAAGTAGGAGGGAAGAAATGGTATTTTATCTTACTTTCTCAAGTGGGCAACAAAAACTCTGTTTCAAAGACCTCTGAGTTATTGCTGTAGTCTCAATGTTTGTGTCCCTTCAAAATGCATATGTAAAAACTGTTATCCCCAATCGGGATGGCATCTGAAGGTAGGGATTTGGGGCTGTGATTAGGTCATAATCCTTAGGAAGAGATTAGTACCTTATAAAAGACGTTCTAGAGAGCCTTGTTCCTTCCATCATCTGATGACACAGCAAGAAGGTTCCCCACTATGAGGAAACCAGCTTTCACCAGACATCAAATTTGCTAGCACTTTGATCTTGGACTTCCTAGCCTTTAGAACCATGAGACATAAATTTCTATTACTTATAAGCCTTCCAGTTTATGATACTTTTGCTATAACTGCCCAAATGATCTAGGACAGTTATCTTTTTCCTCAGTCTATGTTAAATGATCTTTTCTTTTTCATTCTGCAATGATGAAAACTTGAGCATTAGTGAGATTGTTGAATTTCTGAAGAGGATAGCTATGTGAAAGCCAGAGGACTAAATAATCAGTAGAAACAACAGCAACAACAACAACAAAGCTGTAGGCAAAGGCAAGAAAAAATGAGATTTTGCAATGAAATAAGAGTTAGGGATTGTGTTTCCTTCTGTTCCGGCAGCATGTATGGCAAAGGAGACATTCTCATATACTACATACAAACTAACATTACAACAAGTTCTTAAGTGCCTAACTGAAATCTGGCCCAAGGACTAAATTAGAATTATACTGTTACCATAAAGCAGATTGATCATTATGTCTGACAGTAGGAGGTATTCCCTACCGGAAAACCATTCCTAATAACACAGCAGGATCTGCTTCTCACACCTGGATGACATACCTATCTAAAAAAACATCTTTATGTAACCTGACAGAACTTCTTCTCACGTAAATATAGTCTGAATTGAAAATGACAGCTTGCTTTCCACAGTCCCCTATTTTCCACCTATCTACAATTTCCAAAAGACTCATTTCTTTATTATTTCATTTCTTTTGAATGCTATAGACTTTCATACTTGCATTCATTGGCTTCGATGCCAGTTCCAATTCCACATTAATTCCATCAATTGCACTGAGTGATAAAGTGCTGATGCTAATGTACTTGAAAAAAACATCTTCAGTTGTATCGACTGTACTAAAATAGGGTGCTTAATCCCAAACTAGACTTTTCTATTTTTCACTTTCCTCATTTTCCTGGAATCAGTTATTTTTCTTTGTCCAGGTCACTTTCATTTTTCTTGACTACCTTCCAGGAGATGACAAAGAAAAGACATGGATGTAAGCTGTCTTCCAAAATACAAATCAACTTTATGCAAACAGCATTCATGTTAATCAACTAGGTGCCTCCCGAAACATCCAAATGTTTGAAACCATCAGCTTATCTGAATTTGTTGATTGCAACGTTAGGTAACAGTAAAAGAGAGACAGGCTAAACAGACATGAAACGCATATTATAATATATTCTACTCGGCAAAATGGTTAAATGTAAATTTCTATACTTTTATTCTTTCTATTTCCCTGAGCATGTCTTTTATGAATCCCTCCCTCACCACAGGAGGTGTTTCTCCTTTCAGGGCATCATGTAATCCCTAGCCAGATCAATCTTCCTAGAATGCTATTTTAACAGTATCATTTGCAGAATAAAAAGTAAGACTCCTTACTCACCTCCCTACAGGATAAATTCCAAGCTCCTTAAGCTACAACTTAAGGGTTGTAGGAGGGTCTGGTTAATCTAACTCCCTTGCCTTTCTAGAGCTAAGCCTGTTCTTCCCTTACTTCAAATCCCTCCTCAAGCTAGATAAATGTTTTCACTGTCTCACTTTGCCACATTTGCACCTTCACTAAGACAGTTATTCCTCCTTCTTTTTGCCTGCCTGAAATAATATTCTCCATCAAGGCCCATGCCAAATCTCACCCTACTTTCTATATTACAATAATCTTGCTGGTATAAACACCTGTAAGTCACGATCATAAGTAGTTCAATGTTACAAAAAAACAAAAGTTTGACAGTTAGCCACTTTTTCTTAAAGTATACATGAAAGGAGGCTGGTCACCTCAATAAGTGGTTTTATTATGACAATCCTTCTTTTTTTTATACCATTTTCACTTATTCTTTGTCTAACCTTCTAGTTTGTTTCTTTTTTACAGGCTTCTTATATTTCTATGCAGGGAAGATATTTCTATTTAGGTTTACTACATTGTTTTTTAGCCAATATCGAAGATGAAGATAAATAGACTCATAAGGATAGAAAATCTATGTGCTATTTTTCTTCCACTTTAGAGTTTACTCTAGTCCAGTACCTGACACAGAGGAGAAGGCAATTCATATCTGGAGAATCAATAATTGTTCACTTATATAAAAATTTATATTGGAGTTATAGTATAAGGATCATGCTTATAATATTACAATCAAGCTTCATCTGAAAAGCAGTTGTTAATGTATAATTTTAGGAAAATGATGTTATGTCTTGTTAGAAATATAACATAGAGTATGCTATGAATTCTTACACAAATAAATTTTTTTAAAAATACCAGAGACTATCACTCTTCCCAATGACCTAAGTATAGCTATTTAGTAGGGTTTGATAGAGTCAGATTAGATATGTTATCTCCAATTTCCATATTCAAAATATATTTACTAACCACAGTTACTCTGTAAGATTATGAAAATACAAAAATTAGAAAAAATGTCCTCCCATCAAGAGTTATAAATTGAGGAATTTGACAAATGAGCACATAGCTGCAATGCGATGTAATATGGACTGTGATATACTAAGGACAGGTGCTGAGGTCACGTATCTCATAATGGATTACCCAGAGAAAGCTTCTCAGATACAATCATATCTGAGTTGAATTTTAAAGAACTAGTAAAACATCAACTTTAATTAAAACAAATAAATGACAGCAGGGTTGGTGAGATGTTTGAAAGAAGTAAGGCTGTGTTTGACAGAGAATATCTTGTGTAAAAACAGACGCAGAAACACACTCAAGAAAGTACATATATTTCAGTATGACTTAAGTGTGATTATATTGGGTTCTTAGGGAGAAGAGAGTGGGAGGATGTGTAGTGGATAAATCATCTATAACTGTTTAGATTTGAGGATGCTGTTCAATGCTTTTAAGCATCAAAGTGAAATAGATTCAATTTATGCTTAAGAAACACTATTGACAGCAAAAGCTTGGATGGATTGCAGAAAACAAGAAAGAGGAAACTAAAGGAAAGAGTTTTGAGATTGTGCAGCAAGTCAGGTGAGAAATCATAAAAGCCTGAGCTAAGGAACTAACAGTGAGGGGAAAAAAAAAAAAAAGAAAAGGATATATTTTAAAGACATTAAAGGAAATCAATAAGTTTCAGTGACAGATATTGCATTGTGTTAAGAGATGGGAAAGAATTAAAGATGACACTTGAGTTTGTGGCTTGACACGTTTTTAAGATTGTGAAAATATCTATCTGGAAAGAAATAAAAGAGAGAGAAACAGATCTGGGATTGGTGTCATGATTTTTTGTGTTCCAAATAGCCAGAATACTTACTGTTATAATGGTCATTTTAAAAAATAAACATATTTTTTATTTGATAATGATTAAAAGAGAACACAATCCTCTACAAGGATAAATTAGTTGCTATTAAACAATGAACTAGTATTGCTTAATAGCATTTAAGATTAAAACATTACAGAATTTTTAACCAGAATATGCAAACTGCACTTAATCACACTAAACTTCAATGTTATAAACCATTGTCATTTTCCTTCTTTATCTTTGATAATTTCATTGATAGAAACATTTAATATCACTGTGTCATTCAAGAAGAACTCAATGAAGCATTTTTCAAAGAGATTACTATTTAATCATTCAGTGCCTGACAATTCAAGTAGAAAGATAACACCAGGGCAGAAGAAGGCATTGAGAAGAAAGGGAATCTCTTCCTTTGTCATGTCAACATAAGACCTGCCCTGCTTTAGGATTTATTCACATTTTTGTCCTTCTTTATATAGACTACTTAAATAGTGACACAGATGTCTTCAGCTCCATTTTCTTGAAATATCTTCCTTTCTTCCTATCTGACTTAAGGTAATCTGGAGAACAAAACAATCTGTCTCCTATATCATTGACTTTACAATGACCATTTTTGTTCCATTCACAAAACATAGCATTACTCTCAGTTCATATCTCTATTTCACTTTAAGAGTTTGCTGGAAATTTATTTTTAAAATTATACTAGTTAACCTGCATTACCATTATGTTAGCTTCTTTGCAACTGCTGTTGCTGCTGCTAAGTCGCTTCAGTCGTGTCCGACTCTGTGCGACCCCATAGATGGCAGCCCACCAGGCTCTCCTGTCCCTGGGATTTTCCAGGCAAGCATACTGGAGTGGGTTGCTATTGCCTTCTCCTTTGCAACTACTACGTAACCGATATTTATAGAGTGTTTGAAAACAGAAAAATAACTTTATTGTATAAGCATTATAAAAGTAATACATGGTTACTCTAAATAATTCAGACAATACAAAAGTAAATAAGAAAAAAAAAACACTCAAAACTCCATCTCTCTTAGAAAATCTATGTTAATATTTTAATGAATGACATTTCAGGTGTGTGTGTGTGAGAAAGAGAGAGACGGAGAGAGAGAGAGAAATGCAAATTGGTAACATAATTTTATATTCATGGAGTTACACTGTACTTCCAATTTGATAATGTTTTTATTAAACAAAGTATTTTATCTGTCTTTCCAAGGGGGCATATTCTCTGCTTGTTTGGATAAACCATAATTTTCTTTTACCACTACCATTTAATAAATTTGAGGTTATTTCCTTTTTATGTCAATATAAATAGTGCTTCAATATGAATCTTTGCCATTGGATTATCTCCTTAATGAAAACAATTTTATACATCTTGCCAGGATATACAGCAAAAAAAGCTGTTATCAATCTCTATATCCACCAACTGCACATAAAACAACTGCCTTCCCTATACTCTTGTGCTAATATTGTCTCTCTTCTTCATCTTTGCCAATCTTTTATTAAAAAGTATCACATTAGTTTGCACAAATGGTACTTGGAAGAAAAACTTCCCTGGTCCCCTTCTATACAATAGCACAATTCTATTCAATAATCACACTTCGCCTCCCTTATTCTTTTTTCGTGGCATTTCACTACCTGACATACCACATATTGATTTAGTATTTACTGTCTGTCTTCCTCTACTAGAATTTATACTCTATGAGGGTGTAGACATTGTCTCTTTAGTTTTGTGTCTCTAGCAACTGGAGTAGATTTTGGCATGTAGCAGATATTTTAAAATGTTGAATGAAGTTTTAAAAATCATATGTTTTTACTTTATAAATCTTTTATTTATGCTTAATGGCCTCTTCTCAAACTTTATCATATACTAAATTCTCATATTTATTCATATTTATGTTTTGATTCTTTGCTATAGTCCATAGGTTAATATGTCTATGTTTAAAATCAATATTACACACTTATTTTTACTATATTACCCTAATACATTTAATTCTGAAGGGACATGCTGCTGCTGCTGCTGCTGCTGCTAAGTCACTTCAGTCATGTATGACCCTGTGTGACCCCATAGACGGCAGCCTACCAGGCTCCTCTGTCCCTGGGATCCTCCAGGCAAGAATACTGGAGCAGGTTGCCATTTCCTTCTCTAATGCTTGCATGCATGCTGAGTCACTTCAGTTGTGTCTGACTCTGTGTGACCCTATGGACAGCAGCCCATCAGGCTCCTCTGTCCACAGGATCTCTAGGCAAGAATACTAGAGTGGGTTGCCATTTCCTTCTCCATGAAAGGACATAACCAGCTCTATTGTGTTCTTTGGATGTTACTAATAATCTCTTGCCTTTATATTCTTGTAGATGATCTTTTGAACCACTTAATCAAGTTTCACATAAATCTATTTAAACTATAATTGGAATTGCACTGACTCTGAAAAAATATATTGTCATCCTAAGACAATGCATGTTTATAATTATAAAACTTCATTTCAAAACACACAAAACTTCATTTGTGCACCTGTAGAGGATGTTATAGTTTTCTTCACATATAGACTGAACATTTCTTCAAAGTCTACATTTCGGTATGCTACACTTCTGTCCTCATTGCGTGTGTCATTGTGACTACACTTCAACTGATGTTTAAATTACTCTTTGAAAGACCTTGCGTTAGAAATTCTCAGAAACTCTACATACATTATAACGCCAGAAAGCATACTGAAAATGAACTGAAACTATACATATAAAAATTGTTTTAATAAAATATGAATTAATAGCTTAAAATGGACAAAAGCAACATATTTACATGGAGTTTAAAAATTGACCTTATTTTTCTTAAAAATGGTACTGATAACAATATATTCATAATTTTATAAATGAAGCCCACAGTCCTTTATATTTAAAACAAATACTTTAGAAGTGTAGTTGAGTCATTTTTCCAAATTGTTTTCCAAGATGGTGATTCTCTCTCTATGAAAGAAATGTTCTTTTTTTCTTAACATATTTAAATAACCTAGAATTAAAATTCCAGTAGTAGATGAGAAATAAACACACACAATCAACATGCTCACTTTCTAGACTGCAATGTGAAAGAACTCAGGGATGATTTGACCTGAGAAAAACCAAGAATTCTCACAAATGTAGCTGTAAAAGTTTTGTTTGCTTGCTTGTTTTACATAAATGCCATGCTAATCTTTACGTAGTCATAAGCTGCATAGCTTAACCATTAAGGACAGAACTAGCAAGCGTTAAGACGTGTAAAGTTTCCCAAAGGTGTTTCTAAGTCAAACAATTGTTGCTGAGTGAATATGATTTCTAATAAATGTGTTCACAATCAGTTGAGTCGAAGAGCCTGAGTAAGAAGAATGCTAAACTATAGCTTCCTGAGTATTTCTAAAATGACCTTACATTTAATATATTATTGGACTTCTGGGTACTGATTGCAAAATCGATTATAGCTTTTCGGTAGCGCAATCTCTTTTTGCCCTATTTCAGCTTGCAAATATAAACCATAACTCCTACACAGTTACATTTGCCATGACCTGAATGAATCTCCCTGTGTAATTTCCACTAATCATTTTTATTCCTCCATCTGTGCAAAAAATGACTCGATATTACCAACTAACCATCTGAATGTTTATGGAAAGGCAGCATAGCGCCTGCTTATGTGAAACCACACATATCCTTCCCCTTTACGAATTGAATTCACTGAAAGAAGAGGCTGTAAAAATATTTTTAAATGTTGTTTCTCTTATTAAATAAAGATACATAAGATGGCTAATGTAATGTAATCAAGCTGCATAATATAAGGGTTAACCACAATATTTCAGTTTCATTCTTTGTGGGAGAAAAAGAGTTTTAAAAATTAATGTACAAAATAAGGAGATGGTTTTAAAGCAAAACTATGCTAAATTGGCAGCTTTGCCTCACAATATTTTGTTGGAAGATAAGAAGGCAATTTCTGCCAATTTTGCAAAAAGACCTCCATTTCTCTGCCTTAGTTACTATCCCCTGGGCATTTTATATCTTTTCAAGTAGACTAAGGAGATGCTATTCCTCTAGGGAATGAAGAAAGAAGTAATCTTACCATTTGCTATTCACCATTCCAAGCTCTGGTTTTCTGAGATTTTCAAAAGCAGAGCTATGATGTTGGGAACCACATCTTTCACTCCTGGAAACCATTCCCATAGACTTAGTCCAGGCTTTCATCATTTGCAGTTTTCAATGTTTTCTATCTTTCCTCACAACTTCCTGTTTCTTTTGAAATATTTGAATATACTTGACAACTGAAATCGCATATTTTACTAATTTTCAAACATAGCTTGGTCTCCAAAATTGTCTTTAATAGGATTTACTCAACAGGATGCATATTTTAACAATCAGCTAGTATGCTTCCTTGATTGTGCTGCATATTTGAATACTTAAGGTTTTATATATTTTTTGATTGAGGCTCATACTCTAATGAGCCACACAAATTGCATCTTTGCAGAGAAGGTTTGTCAGAAACTTAAGAGTTGAAGTATTTGGGAGACTTTTTCCCTTGCATCATTGCATGTTTGCTCATGTATGTGTGTGTGTTGGGAGAGAGGTTTTGCTGCTGGCTGAGAAGTTTCAGAGACATAAGACTAAAGAAAATGCATTTGCCTTAAAAAAAAAAAAAAAAAAAAAGATGAGCACCAGTTTCTAGTTCAGGTTACAACTGAATGGAATTGTGCTTTCATGTAAAAAGAAAAATACTTAGAATCCCATTTCTTTGATATAACATTAATATTTTAGTGGCCAATCTTCTATACATCTCTGTATGTATGTATATATGTGAGGCACAAAGGATAAACTCTCACATGCCTTGGTTTTTTTGTGGGAGTGTGTAATTTCCTCGGTTCTGTCTCACAACAAAAATTTGAAGCGACGGACAGGCCAGCGTTGTAACCCTTGGATGGACCAGTGTTATAGCTTCGTGTTACAGCTCAGTTTCATTTAGAAAGTAAAGGAAAATACATCCTAGAGGCATGAGGGCATGCTGACACAAAAGATGTGAAGAGAGGAGAGGCCCCTGGCCCAATTTTGGCCCCTTTTTTCATGTTTTTTTTTTTTTCTCCTCCCCCTGAGCCTGCCCTATCTAAATTGGGCTAGCCAGGAGGGCTGTTTGTTTAACCTGGGTTCTCACACCAGTCCTCTGACCTTCCTTTGTTCTATTTCCACAGGCTTTTCCCTTCCTTATCTTTTAGCCGCCGCCATTCTGGACTCCTTTTTCCTATTCTAACTACCTAACAGTTTTATATAGATGTGCTGGATTTTCATCTTTAGGGTAAAATCAGGCAACAGTTTTATTTTTCACATTTTTAAAGCTTTGATGGTTCTCACTTCCATGCCCCTTGTCAGCAATGTGGTCAAAACTCAAAGTTTAATAGTAGCTTTCAGGGAATGAAAAAGTCTAGTCTAAGCAAAATAAATATTTTTATCTTATATTTGATGTAAAGTTTCTTTTCTTTCCCTAGACCAGAGAACAGCAGTAAAAACAAAGTATGTAAGTGTGGTCTTTCCTTTCAGCCTTTCTTCTCCCTCAACTATTATGATTATGAAAATGAAAGTGTTAGGCACTATCATGTCTGACTCTTTGTGACCCCATGGACTGTAGCCCAGCAGGCTCCTCAGTCCATGGAATTCTCCAGGCAAGAATACTGGAGTGGGTAGCCATTTCTTTCTCCAGGGGATCTTCCCAACACAGGGACTGAACTATCAAACCTGAGTCTCTTGCATTGCAGTCAGGTTCTTTACCATCTGAGCCATTAAGGAAGCCCTGCCTCAACCATGATTAGAATTACAAAAAAAAAAAAAAAAAAAAGTCTTTCAATCACTGGAGCTATCTATTAAACTTTACTGGGTGCCAATATCTTCTACCATGATTGTGTAAATGTTCAAACACCACTTCTCTCTGTCCCTCTGCTTTCTCTTTCTCTGAAGGGGCATTTGTGGATTCTTCACCCCCATTTCCTGCCCTGCTGCAGATTTGACTGGCATGGACACCAGACTTTCCTGACTCTGACTTCTCATACTGACCCCTCAGACCTGGCTTCTGGCAGGCGATATGTGCTTCAATGAAGTCCTGTTCAGGTAAAGTCCGTTTAAGACAGCTTTAATTCAGCATGTACTAAAGCCAGAGCTGCTCCCTATATCATAGTGCCACCATCAAGTGGAAAAGTATTAGCCCATGGCTTTCCTCTTACCGCTTTCAAATCTCTCTAGAGTGAGATCTGATAGCCTCCAACTTTGAGGGCATGTTGCAAAAAATTTTTTAAACTTTTGTTCAACAAACAATGAGTAGAGGATACACTTCAGACCCTTAAGACAATCTCTCTTAGGGGCTCAATTTCCCTAATTATGGTTCAGGGCAAGACAGGGACATTCCCAAGTGCTCCTTCTCTTTCTAATCCCTTCCTTAAAGGCTCATTCCTAATAAAGACTTCTGTTATGTAGCATATTGGGGTGACAATCACTGGGGCAGTTTAACCACTGTTAGACCCATGGGGATGTGTCCAGCTCCTGTTTTTAGAGAGTTCTTTTAAAATGCTCATTTTAAAAAATGTGTCATATTATCTATGATTATCTTCATATAGGTTTTGCAGTCAAGAATACACTGTGAAATTTTCTCCCAGTCAGCTGGTACAGAATTAATTATTTCTTTAGTGACTGCATGATTCTATATTCAACTATTTGTCAGTTGGAGGGCATTATCTTTCTTCTTTCACTATAATGCTTTAGTAAGCATTTACTGATGTTATACTTTTATGGGATAGATTATCAGAAGTGACTGGATCAATGTTTAATTTAAATTGTTTTCAAATGAAAGATTGTAATAATCCATAAAACCAACAGCAATGTATGGAAGTTTTTTTTTTTTTTAAATCACTGGCTCTGGCAGTATTTAATCTTTCTTTTAAACTAATTTCTATTGTAGCATACTCACAGTATTTAATCTTTCAAAAATGTATTTGTATTGCTCATCTTTAGGTTAATTTCTATGCTTCAAGCTACTTGTGATATTATTGTTTTTTGGTAATTTAGATGTGTTATTTCAAATTTTCTATTCATAGCTATTGTTATTTTAATTTTGAATATTTTTCCCATTTCCTAAAATGCTTTGATATATTATATACATTGAAAAACATGTTTTCAATTTTTAAATATTTTATAGCTAAAATGTTCACATATATATAAAAGTAGACAGAATAATATAGTGAATGTCTATAGTTTTAACAATTATTAGCACATTTCAGGAGAAGGCAATGGCACCCACTCCAGTACTGTTGCCTGGAAAATCTCATGGATGGAGGAGCCTGGTAGGCTGCAGTCCATGGGGTCACGAAGAGTTGGATACGACTGAGTGACTTCACTTTCACTTTTCACTTTCATGCATTGGAGAAGGACATGGCAACCCACTCCAGTGTTCTTGCCTGGAGAATCCCAGGAACGGGGGAGCCTGGTGGGCTGCCGTCTATGGGGTCACACAGAGTCGGACACGACTGAAGCCACTTAGCAGCAGCAGCAGCATCACATTTCAATATTTGCTTAAGACCCTGGTGCTAGAAAAGATTGAAAGCAGGAGGAGAAGGGGATGACAGAGGATAGATGTTTGGGTGGCATCACCTACTCAATGGACATGAGTTTGAGCAAGCTCTGGGAGTTGGTGATGGACAGAGAAGCCTGGCATGTTGCAGTCTATGGGGTCACAAAGAGTCAGACACAACTGAGTGACTGAACTGAACTAAACTGAGTAGATTGTATTGCCTATTGCAATTATTCATCCTTCCTGTAACCAAAGGCACATGACTGAAGTTTTTCCCACAAAGCAAGCTATATTTTATGTCACTTAACTTGGGCTCATTCAAATGACTTGCTTCAGTCAATAGAAGAAGACAGAAGAGACAGTGTTGGTCAGAATCTTGACCTTCAAGAAGGATGAAATACTAAGAACAGAAGGGAACTTCCTTAAGCCAGTTAAGGGCCTCTATGGGAAACCTGCAGCTAATACCAAACTGAATGATAAAAACTGATCCTTCTTTCCCTGGAGTTGTGTAAAAGATATTCATTCTCAGAATTGTTACCCACCATTGTATTGAATACCCTGGGTTCTCCAACAAGGCTAAACAAATAAGATATAATAATTGGAAACAGGAGAATCATCTTTATTCACAAATGAAACAATTTACTTATTAAAAATTAGAAGAAAATTAGTTTATAAGATTAGCTGGTCAAGAGTGGAAGTTTGAAGGAATATGAAAAAGCACACATTTTCAGAATGTCTGTACTGAGTTCTTATGAGGTACTGCTGCTGCTGCTGCTGCTAAGTCGCTTCAGTCACGTCCAACTCTGTGCGACCCCATAGACGGCAGCCCACCAGGCTCCCCCATCCCTGGGATTCTCCAAGCAAGAACACTGGAGTGGGTTGCCATTTCCTTCTCCAATGCATGAAAGTGAAAAGTGAAAGTGAAGTCACTCAGTTGTGTCTGACTCTTCTCGACCCTGTGGACTGCAGCCCACCAGGCTCCTCTGTCCATGGGATTTTCCAGGCAAGAGTGCTGGAGTGGGGTGCCATTGCCTTCTCCATATGAGGTACTACAATAAGTCAAAGTTGCAACATATATCTATATCTATCTATCTATCTATATAAATATGTATATATGCTGGTTTATGCTGAGATATATCTTTTTACTTTTAGGTATCTGTCTCATAGAAAATAAAATTGTATTGATTTATATTTATTAATTATTTAAATAGTGGCCTTGAATTGGTGGATTAGAAATGAGATTTTATCTGGATGGTATATCTAGGTTACCGACAACATATCATTCATCTAAGTGACATCATAATAAAAATGATCTCTAACTCTCATGAACCATTCAGCAACAGTGAAACAGATATGCAGGAGGAATCCTTGATTTGTGTGCTACTTAGAACTTCTTGGAAGGAAATCTAATGGTAAATATTATTTAAAATGATTTTTCTCATACCACTATACGGTAAGAACTGGGATATTACTGGTTGTATTACTATTCATTCATTTGTTAAAGAACACTAGAGCAAGCATCTTTTAAAGCCAGGTGCTGCTAGATATCAGGTAAATAACTGTGAGAAAAACATAGCTCCTGATATAAATTTTTTGTTCCATCTGTAATGGACAACTTCAGATTTTAACTCCACAGAACTCAGGCCTCTTCTGATAGTTTAATGAGTTTGTAAGTCTGGAACTACAAAAAGATTGAGATTTTACACTACTTGCAAGATAAATTATCTGACTACAGTTGCATATATGCTAGCAGAAAAACATGAAACCTCTGGGCCAGGAAGACAAAGTTTATTACTCACAAAAATGGCAGTAGGCAGAATATTATCTTTGTGCTGCTCAACTGAGCCACAGTTCCCATACAGAAACATGATTAGGGAAGGATGTTGAATCTTACATGGTGAGAATGTGTTATACAGGAGGAAGGCCAGAGATTAGGAAGCCTTTGGTCTTACAGAGGGGCTGATGACAACCTGAATGTCTTATTTTTTTGAGAGAGACATCATCTAATTTATTACCCTGGAATGTAAGTGAATCTTCTCCGGAGATGGGAGTGAGGCATCTCTATTTTTACTATACTAGAACATAAATAAATATGAAATATTGATTATTAATGCCTAGACATGAAGTAACATGAGAGATTCATAGATAATGAATTTCCAGCAAAGGTAAGGCCTCATTATACTTCTACAAAGGACTAACATATGAATAAGTGGACAACCTCTTGCCTCTATTCTGTACATAGTATTTTACTTAAAAGGTACAAACAACCTAAAGCTAATTCGAAAATTTGTCCTTAAATGATGAAGAATCCTTTCTCTCTCTTTGAACATGCACAAAGTATAATTGGACAAGATTAGTATATTCAAAGAATATCAAGGAGAGATAAGAAAGCCTTCCTCAGCCAGCAATGCAAAGAAATAGAGGAAAACAACAGAATGGGAAAGACTAGAGATCTCTTCAAGAAAATTAGACATACCAAAGGAACATTTCATGCAAAGATGGGCTCGATAAAGGACAGAAATTGTATGGACCTAACAGAAGCAGTAGATATTAAGAAGAGGTGTCAAGAATACACAGAAAAAGTGTACAAAAAAGATCTTCATGACCCAGATAACCACAATGGTGTGATGACTCACCTAAAGCCAGACATCCTGGAATGTGCAGTCAAGTGGGCCTTAGGAAGCATCACTACAAACAAAGCTAGTGGAGGTGATGGAATTGCAGTTGAGCTATTCAAATCCTGGAAGATGATGCTGTGAAAGTGCTGCACTCAATATGCCAGCACATTTGGAAAACTCAGCAGTGGCCACAGGCCTGGAAAAGGTCAGTTTTCATTCCAATCCCAAATAAAGGCAATGCCAAAGAATGCTCAAAGCTAAGCTAAGTCACTTTAGTCGTGTCCATCTCTGTGCGATCCCATAGACGGCAGCCCACCAGGCTCCCCTGTCCCTGGGACTCTCCAGGCAAGAACACTGGAGTGGGTTGCCATTTCCTTCTCCAATGCATGAAAGTGAAAAGTGAAAGTGAAGTTGCTCAGTCGTGTCCGACCCTCAGCGACCCCCTTGGACTGCAGCCTTCCAGGCTCCTCCTTCCATGGGATTTTCCAGGCAAGAGTACTGGAGTGGGGTGCCATTGCCTTCTCTGAAGAATGCTGAAACTACCACACAATTGCACTCATCTCACACGCTAGTAAAATAATGCTCAAAATTCTCTAAGCCAGGATTCAGCACTACATGAACTGTGAACTTCCAGATGTTCAAACTGGTTTTAGAAAAGGCAGAGGAACCAGAGATCAAATTGCCAACATCTGCTGGATCATGGAAAAAGCAAGAGAGTTCCAGAAAAACATTTATTTCTGCTTTATTGACTATGCCAAAGCCTTTGACTGTGTGGATCACAATAAACTGTAGAAAATTCTGAAAGAGATGGGAATACAAAACCACCTGACCTGCCTCTTGAGAAACGTATATGCAGGTCAGGAAGCAACAGTTAGAACTGGACATGGAACAACAGACTGGTTCCAAATAGGAAAAGGAGTACATCAAGGCTGTATATTGTCACCCTGCTTATTTAACTTATATGCAGAGTACATCATGAGAAACACTGGACTGGAAGAAACACAAGCTGGAATCAAGATTGCTGGGAGAAATATCAATCACCTCAGATATGCAGATGACACCACCCTTATGGCAGGAAGTGAAGAGGAACTCAAAAGCCTCTTGATGAAAGTGAAAGTGGAGAGTGAAAAAGTTGGCTTAAAGCTCATCATTCAGAAAACAAAGATCATGGCATCTGGTCCCATCACTTCATGGGAAATAGATAGGGAAAGAGTAGAAACAGTGTCAGACTATTTTGGGGGGCTCCAAAATCACTGCAGATGGTAACTGCAGCCATGAAATTAAAAGATGCTTACTCCTTGGAAGGAAAGTTATGTCCAACCTAGACAGCATATTCAAAAGCAGAGACATTACTTTGCCTACAAAGGTCCGTCTAGTCAAGGCTATGGTTTTTCCAATGGTCATGTATGTATGTGAGAGTTGGACTGTGAAGAAAGCTGAGTGCCAAAGAATTGATGCTTTTGAACTGTGGTGTTGGAGAAGACTCTTGAGAGTCCCTTGGACTGCAAGGAGATCCAACCAGTCCATCCTAAAGAAGATCAGTCCTGGGTGTTCACTGGAAGGTCTGACACTGGAGCTTAAACTCCAATACTTTGGCTACCTCATGCGAAGAGTTGATTCATTGGAAAAGACTCTGATGCTCAGAGGGATTGGGGAAAGGAGAAGAAGGGACGACAGAGGATGAGATGGCTGGATGGCATCACCGACTCGATGGACATGAGTTTGAGTGAACTCCGGGAGTTGGTGATGGACAGGGAGGCCTGGCGTGCTGTGATTCATGGGGTTGCAAAGAGTTAGACATGACTGAGTGACTGAACTGAACTAAGTATATTCAAAACATGCATTCTTTAAGAATATAACTTAATAACAAGTTAGTGAACATTGAATACATGCTGATGCGTATGACTGAAAATGAATTGGGCCTGGTCCCTTTCAACAAGCAGCTTAACAGTCAGTTGATTGGGATCAGGAGGTAGGGATTGTAGGGACAAAAATTACTGCTGTACCAAGTGGAGACAGGATGGGACAGGATGGGACAAAAATTACTGCTGTACCAAGTGGAGACAGGATGGGACAGGTATGCTACAGTCCCTGGGGTTGCAAAGAGTTGGATATGACTCAGAGACTGAACAACATCAAGTGGAAAGAGGCAGCAGAGCACAGTTATTAAGAATATACATTCTGGAGACTTTTCTTAGCTTCCTTTTCTTATGGCTTAGGCAGTTTATTTAAACTTTCTCTAGCTTTGCTGTTGTTTTTTTTAATCTGTAATGACAACCTGGTAATATAATTTAACTCATGGAAAAAATGGAATAATGCATGTACTAGTAATACATATAAATACAAACAGTATTTATACTATATTAATAGCATTAATACTAATAGTACATATAATACAATAGTAAACATATCATACATTTTAGCTATTATTATGATAATGTAATAAATATGGCTTTGTTTAAATTGCTTTAAATTTATTGTTGAAAAAGCACTAACACTTTATTTTTTTAAGTTTCTTCATAGCACTTATTACTGTCTAAAATTATCACATATATAAACATGCATATTTATTGTAGGCTCCTTTCCATATATATGTTTACTCATTTGTTCAGATCACTCTCATTATACTATAATTTTGAAAACAATGAAGACCTTTTCTGTTTTACTTTTCCTATATTTCAACTCTTCGAAAATTATCTTGCACAAAGTATAATCTTAGTAAATACCATGAACTGAAGTCTACATAGATGGTGTTGCAGGGAGGGGGCTAATTCTGACCCCATGTTGGACCTATTTCTTTGACAAGCTTTTCGTTGCTTTTGTCATAATAAACATACAGAATGGCTTGCTTCAGAGAATCCTGCCCCTTTGCCTGACTGGTAAACTAAAATGCCTTTGATCAGAACCCTGTCCACTTATGAACAGCAGGAAGGAAGAAATTAACACATCCCCTGCCAGAGGCTTGTCATTCTAGATCTTTGCAAGTTTAATGACCTTTTTTATTTTGCTTCCTCACCTCCCCTCATCTCTGATCTATAAAAGAACCTGGCATCCAGACCACATAAGATGGCCATTTTGAAGCACTCTCTGCCATCTTCTCAGTCTGCCGCCTCCCCAGTTAGTCTCTCTCTTGCCTCAACACCTGGTTGCTCAGATTTACTGGGATTCACTGGCCTCTTGTGTGGTGAGCAGAGCAAGCTTGGACTCGATAACAATGGGAAAGCACTTGGAAATTCTCAAGCACGCATGTATTGATACAGTATAATGTGGTTTTGGTGCTCATTGGCTGGAAATTAAGCTGGAAAACTATGATAAAGATAGTTTTCAAAAAACAAATTTCAAAAACATAGTATGTTCTTACCAACATACTAGGCTAAGAACCTCAGATTTTTATCTTGAAACAGAGTATCATAAGTTTCTTCAGCAAGAGAACTATCTGCAAATACTTTCTTTATTAAAAAAACTAGGTCAGCAACATTGAGAATGAACTGAATGGTGACAGAAGAGAATGGATACATGCATATTATGTAGAAAATTAAAACTTCAGGTAAGAGATGACAACTGCCTGCAATAGGTCTCGTGGGAAGGATTCAAATGATATTTTGCAGATATAATGGACCAGATTGGTAATTCCATACAAGGGATCAAATTAGGTATACAGTCAACAGAAACGATGTTACAGATTGCAATTTGAATGTATTGTGTGACTCACTCACTTGAAAACTTCAACTACTGGTAACTGTTGATAGAGGTGTAATGGTTCTCCAAGAGAATTTAAAAGAGAGGCCAAAGTAAATACATCTAAATTGAGTCAGTGCACTAATTTCTATAAGAGGAAGGCAGCTGCCTCCACAAAGAGCTAAAGGAATAGGAAGAAACTGATATTTTATTTAAAAAGGTTTAAATGAACTTATTATAATACCCATCTGGCTGTACCTATTACTCCTGTAATTAAAGAAAATGTTATTTCAAGTCTCAAAGATCAATAAAGGCTCAAACAAAAGTCTACAGAAATGATATTAAGGGGGAAATAAAAAAGATCTGTTTAGGCATAAACTTTCAATAAAAGATTAAGAACTTCTTCCTTTATAAATACACTTCCCAATTAAAAAAATGTGTATGGTGATACATTCACTATAACAAAGTACTAAAAGAAATCTTTCTCAGAAAGAAACCACAGTGTTTCAGACCAAAGAAGCATACAGATAATAGAGAGCCACAGAATTTTTTTTTTTTTAATCTGGAGATATGCTTTGTCTGGGTCCATGTTTCATCTGGATCTTTGCAGAAAGCAGCTATATCAGAGCAAACTAGAAAATATTTTTAAAATAAAATGGAAAGGCTAAAAGTATTTGATGTTAGACATTCAGCTACAGGTACTTAAGAGTCAACCAACTTACATGTAAAGAAAGTTATGGTTTGTTCAGACCTTAAGGAACTGCTGAAGAATAAACATCAGACTCTCTTCCCAGACAAAGGAAGTATAACATTTGGGTGCTGGCTTTGTGTTTAAAACATTTCACCAGCTAGATGAAAAGTGTCCTGTATGTCAGTGGATGTTGAGAGCAAAAACAACTCTGGCTTTTTTTTTTTTTTTAATATTACTATTTCATTTTCTAGTCCCATTTACATACTTTTATTTATATGCTACAAGATACAGGGTGCAATCAGTTCAGTCGCTCAGTCGTGTCTGACTCTTTGCGACCCCATGAACCGCGGCACACCAGGCCTCCCTGTCCATCACCAACTCCTGGAGTCTACCCAAACTCATATCCATTGAGTTGGTGATGCCATCCAACCATCTCATCCTCTGTCATCACCTTCTCATGCCTTCAATCTTTCCCAGCATCAGGATCTTTTCCAGTGAGTCAGTTCTTCACATCAGGTGGCCAAAGTATTGGAGTTTCAGCTTCAGCATCAGTCCTTCCAATGAATATTCAGGACTGATTTCCTTTGGATGGACTAGTTGGACCTCCTTGCTGTCCAAACAACTTGCAAGAGTCTTCTCCAACATCACAGTTCAAAAGCATCAGTTCTTCAGCACTTAGCTTTCTTTATAGTCCAACTCTCACATCCATACATGACTACTGGAAAAACCATAGCTTTGACTAGAAGGACCTTTCTCAGCAAAGTAATGTCTCTGCTTTCTAATATGCTGTTTAGGGTGCAATAACGGTGACATTTTTTTTTTTTTTTCCTTTTTGGTAAAGGAGCACTTTATTGAAAACTCTGAAATATCTGTCTATAATTACTACCCAAAACTAACCCAGAGACTTAAACAGCTGGTTGAGAATGAGGACATGATGATAGCCTTCAGTAACATAGAGAAGAGGGTGCAGACAATGTGTACAAGGATAATCTTGTAGGCATCTTCTGCTTGAGTTCTCAGTTACAATTTGTAATCCAACTCTTAGTGTTCTAAACAGAAAAGGACAGCGTTCTCTTTGTGTTATGAAGAAGCCTAAGCAATGTTTTCATGGGCTTCCCAGGTGGCACTAGTGGTAAAGAACCTGCCTGCTAATGCAGGAGACCCAGGACACATGAGTTTGACTCCTGGGTAAGGAAGATTCCCTGGAGAAGGAAATGGCAACCCATTCCAGTATTCTTGCATGGAGAGTCCCATGGACAGAGGAGCCTGGCAGGCTACAGTCCATAGTGTTGCAAAGAGGCATGACTGAAGCAACTTTACGTGCATGCAAGTAATGCTTTCATGCCATGAAGCATTAAAGCAATCGTAGATGATTTCCTTTTCTACGTAATGTTTTCTGATATATAGTTAGGTTGTGACCACCTTCCTCACATTTACCTGAATTCAATCACAGATGTGAATTACAATCCATGTCATCATAAGGGTCTTAAAAGGGAAGAAGGAAGGAAGGAAAGGTAAGTGAATAAACACTCAAGCCTATAACTAGGAATGATAGCCATTTATCTTGTTCAATTCTCAAAACAGTCATTTTGATCTGTCACTAGGATATCAGAATGTGACAGCAAAAGATCTTGCATATCACATGAAGAAATAGCTTATCAAAGAGAATAGAATGGAAGGAGGAAGTGTTGTGGTTCATTCTAAGACTAAATAGAGATGCACTCAAATAGCGTTATTATCTGTCTCTCCTTCTCTGCTGTTGTTGTTGCTATTATTATATTATTATTATTACTAGATATGCTTTTATTCTGTTGGTTATGTTTTCAAGCCAGACCCCTCATCTGCTCAGACTTATGTAGTGCTTATAATTTACAATTTAAGAAGAAAAATAATATCACAAGTTGTTTAAGAGAAAGCAGCTTTAGCCAGTATTGCTTAGAATCCTAGTCTTGAAATTTACTAGAAAAGTGACTTTGCTTCTCTGAGTTTCTGTTTCTCTATAAAATGAAGATAATAATAGTATTAAAGTTCATAAAGTTACTGAAGTAAAGTGAAGTCACTCAGCTGTATCCGACTCTTTGCGACCCCATTGACTGTAGCCTACCAGGCTCCTCTGTCCATGGGATTTTCCAGGCAATAGTACTGGAGTGGATTGCCATTTCCTTCTCCAGGGGATCTTCCCAACCCAGGGCTTGAACCCGGGTCTCCCGCATTGTAGACAGACACCTTTACTGTCTGAGCCACCAGGGAAGTTACTGAGAGAAATAACTTTCTTCTGCATAAATCACTTGGAATAGTGTTTGGCATATGAGAAGCATTTTATTCATATTATCTAAAAAATAAATACAAGTGTAACCAATTTCTCTCACACTGTGAATACTGTAAGGAGTTTACTCAAACTCATGTCCATCGAGTCAGTGATGCCATCCAACCATCTCATCCTCTGTCATCACCTTCTCCTCCTTTCTTCAATCTTTCCCAGCATCAGGATCTTTTCCAGTGAGTCAGTTCTTCACATCAGGGGGCCAAAGTATTGGAGTTTCAGCTTCAGCATCAGTCCTTCCAATGAATATTCCTGGCTGACTGCCTGGGGAATGCACTCAGTCACCGATGAACCGACCTCGGTGCCCCGAGTGATGACGCAGCCAATACACAGGGTGGAAAGTGCAGATCTCCTACTCTGATATCGTCACAGGAATCACATGAAAATGGGGGAGGGTAATTTTCAGAATCAGAGCAGAAAAAAAAAAAAATTAGCTGTGAACTGTCTTCATTAAGACTGTCCTAAAAACAAGGGTATATTTCAGTGTTCAGGTAGAAGCTGTCAGGGTCTAGGGAAGGCAGAATGAGTGTAAGAAAAACATGGGTTAACATTTTTCAAGCCAGGTCCTTCTACTCACCTGCTTCTACTATTTCTCCCTTTTACTCCATTGTTTCCTTTTCCCTCCTCTTGGTGCCTCAATAACTCTCTCTACTTCCCAGCATCCTAGGATCACACTGTGCTTTAGTATGTGAGTATTACTACATTTGTCCTAGACCTTTCACTGTCAAGGGACTTTTTAGGACATAATTGTGTACTTTTACAATATTAAAGACATTAACTACACTTCAACTAGAAAATGTGTGAATATAGTTAAAACACAATCATACAAATGGCTTCATATGTTCAGATAAAATGCTGATTGAGTAAATGGACTATTTAATTTTAAACTGAGACAAAGTTAAACCACAACAACTATAGAAAAAACATCCTTATGTCTTTTGTCTTTTGCAGAAGCAGAGTTATTCATTTTGGGGTAGTAAGTCAACCCAATAAAGTATGTCATTTCTTTATTCCAAGTCTTCTGTCCATTATGTACTGATTATAATATTTTAAAGATATGTTGGCAGATAAGACAACAGTAGAGTAAAACCAGGAGCTCTCTACTGAAATACACACACTGAGCTAAGCAAACATACAAGTGTTTTTGCCCTTTTGGGAAGTGTTCAGCTCAGCTCATTTTCGTTATTTCTAATTCACCCAAAGACTCAGCCTGACTAATTCATACTCAGAACAAATTGCATAACACTCCAAGACTGACACATCCAAAGTTCATCCATTGTGTAGTAGCTTGACATTAGAAAAGGGCAACTTTTGAAAAACGAATAAAATAGATTTTCTCACTCTGCTGGTCAAGTCTCAAAAACAGCTGGAAAGGTTTTTTTGAAACTTAAATTTCAAAGAGTGCATCATTCAACTTTCACCATTTTAACACTGATACCATTAAGATTTGCAACAGTCAGTTATTTCTGAAAATCTAAATACTTCAACATTTTAAATGTCATTAAAATATAAGTTCCATGAGGATAATTACTTTGTTTCTTTAAGTCATAAAACAAAGACCCTAACCTGGTGTGTTTCACTTAATAAATACTTTTTAAAACTAAGTGATCAATTTAATGAATAATTTTTTTAAAGTTTCATTATGGAATATAAACACTGCATGATAGCAAAATGCACAGCTGGGTAATTCTCAGGTTATTGATTTATGAAAATCATTGTAGCACTGTCTCGTTTATACAAGCATCATTAATTTATGACACCAACAATAGGCAAGAAACATTCGAGTGAATTTAAATCAGTTCAGTTCAGTTACTCAGTTGTGTCCAACTCTTTGCGACCCCGTGGACTGCAGCACGCCAGGCTTCCCTGTCTATCACCAACTCCTGGAGTATACTCAAACTCATGTTCATTGAGTCAGTGATGCCATCCAGTCATCTCATCCTCTGTCATCACCTTCTCCTCCTTTCTTCAATCTTTCCCAGCGTCAGGGTCTTTTTCAATGAGTCAGTTCTTTACATCAGGTGGCAAAGTATCGGAGTTTCAGCTTCAACATCAGTCTTTCCAATGAATATTCAGGACTGATTTCTTTTAGGAAGGACTAGTTGGATCTCCTTGCTGTCCAAGGGACCTGCAAGAGTCTTCTCCAACACCACAGTTCAAAAGCATAAATTCTTTGGCACTTAGCTTTCTTTATAATCCAACTCTCACATCCATACATGACTACTGGAAAAACCATAGCTTTGACTAGATGGACCTTTGTTGGCAAAGTAATGTCTCTGCTTTTTAATATGCTGTCTAGGTTGGTCATAACTTTTCTTCCAAGGAGCAAGCATCTTTTAATTTCATGGCTGAAGTCACCAGCTGCAGAGATTCTGGAGCCCCAAAAAATAAAGTCTCTCACTGTTTCCATTGTTTCCCCATCTATTTGCCATGAAGTGATGGGACCAGATGCCATGATCTTAGTTTTCTGAATGTTGAGTTTTAAGCCAGCTTTTTCTCTCTCCTCTTTCACTTTCATCAAGAGGCTCTTTACTCCTTTGCTTTCTGTCATAAGGGTGATGTCATGTGCATATCTGAGGTTATTGATATTTCTCTCAACAATCTTGATTCCAGCTTATGCTTCATCCAGTCTGGCATTTCTCATGATGTACTCTGCATATAAGTTAAATAAGCAAGGTGACAATATACAGCCTTGACGTACTCCATTCCTGATTTTGGAACCAGCTTGTTGTCCCATTTCCAGTTCTAACTGTTGCTTCTTGATCTGCATACAGATCTCTCAGGAGGCAGGTCAGGTGGTCTGGTGTTACCATCTCTTTCAGAATTTTCCGCAGTTTATTGTGATCCACACAGTCAAAGGCTTTGGCATAGTCAATAAAACAGAAATAGATGTTTTTTCTAGAACTCTCTTGCCTTTTCGATGATCCAATGGATGTTGACAATTTGATCTCTGATTCCTCTGCCTTTTCTAAATCCAGCTTGAACATCTGGAAGTTCTCGGTTCACATACTGTTGAAGCCTGGCTTGGAGAATGTTGAGCATTACTTTACTAGCGAGTGAGATGAGTGCAATTTTTCGGTAGTTTGAGCATTCTTTGGCATTGCCTTTCTTTGAGATTGGAATGAAAACTGATCTTTTCCAGTCCTGTGGCCACTGCTGAGTTTTCTAAATGTTCTGGCATATTGAGTGCATTACTTTCACAGCATCATCTTTCAGGATTTGAAATAGCTCAACTGGGATTCCATCACCTCCACTAGCTTTGAATTTATATTAGTCCATACTAAATTTGCAGATGTATCACTTAATCTGTGACATATTATTCAGGTCTGCTTCATTTTAAAGCAGGAACTGACCTAATTCAAATTGGCTTTGTTAAGAAAAAGAATTTATTAGGAATGCAAATATGACTTGTAGAAGTCTAGATTGATTATAACCTCAAGACATTTGGATCTGGGGGCTAAAATAATATACCAGAGCTCTAGTTCTCCCTTTATCTTTTACATCTCCTTTTGTCAACCTCTGTTTATTCTTCAAGTACATCATCAGGTTCTATTCTAAAAAGAAGAGAGCTTTTTGGTCATGTTCCCAGCCCTGAACAATTACTGTATCAGAGGCTTTGTATACACTGATTGTCCCAGATCTTGGGATGCGTGCTTAGTCAAGAAGCAAAAGGAAGATTGCTGTAAGTAACAGACATACTAGGGGTAGGGATGGGATTGTCCCTTATTGAAAGGGCTGGGTACACTGGTTACACAAATGGCCTCAATGATTCACACTTCAGTGTTTGCATACCTTTTTCAATACAATGTGATTTGGCAGCTTTTGCCATCAAGGTGGGGAATGCGGAGTCTGTTTCACTACCCTTTGAATCTGGGATGGCATTGCAACTTGCTTTGGTCAATAGAATGCTTCTGCTTTCTCTCTTGATTGCTGCCAACTATAATGGGCATAAGCACTAGTGAGACTGATGGATAATAAGAAATGGCATGTGGTGATCTGTCCTAGGGAAGATACTGACATGTCCCAGATAAGTCTGCCTTACCCTCCAATCTCCTACATATGCATGAATGAACTCAGGTGAGATCTATCAACTGAGCTCATCCAAACCAACTTTAGATAACGAAATATATATTGAACCCCCCAAAAGTGTTGAATTACTATTAAATGACAAGTGGGTTTCCATTTTTGATTCAAATTATCTCTAAAAGAAAATAAAATATTTGCCTACAAGATTAGGTAAATGACAACAACATCTACTGGAATACTTTTATACTTTCCCATAATTGATATTATGAGAAACAATATTCTTTAAAGTGAATGTTCTCTTATGTCTATTAAATTGAACCGTCTTATTGCCTAAGAGATGCAATTCCTGTAAGTGGTTGGTAAAAGATTAGAGAATTCATCATTATAAAACAAGGACAAATCTTGTGGCTAAAATAAAGTGATAAATAATATTAAAATAGATGTAAACAATATTGTTCTTTTGTGATAGACTACCAATTAAGCCATAGTTTTTTAAATCTTTTTTTATTTTTTTTTACACTTTAAAGCAAGATGAAGTAAGAAATTAATGTATTAATAATACAAAGTATGCAAAGTTAAATGAGGGAGTGATTTCACCTAACCAAAATGAAGGCAATATTGATGAGATGAAAATGAAAAACATAGGAAGTTTTTTTGTTTTTTTTTTTTTTCTTACTAGAGCATCACAGTGAATAACAACTTGAAATATAATGCTTAGGCTAGCTATAGGGAAATTTGCAATGAGTAAGAAGAAGCCAGAGAGTCATTTCTTGATATAATTTTCTCACAATGATATCATGCTACTCAAAGTCTCACTTAATAGCTTCTCAAATATAACTCAAGATCCCCCAAGAGAGTAGCAATCCTCCTAAAGCTGTCCCTGTACTTTCTGAACTGCTGCAATAAAGATTAGGCAAGAATATAAAGAAGATAACTTTTTACACTAACTAGATCATGTTTAAAGAACAACTTTATGAGGCTACATTTCCCTGTTTAATAAAATCATATTTCTATTAGCAGGATCTGTATGGAATGACTCTATCACTTCAGTTCAGTTCAGTCGCTCAGTTGTGTCCGACTCTTTGCAACCCCATGAATCGCAGCACTCCAGGCCCCCTGTCCATCACCAACTCCTGGAGTTCACTCGAACTCATGTCCATCGAGTCGGTGATGCCAACCAGCCATCTCATCCTCTGTCGTCCCCTTCTCCTCCTGCCCCCAATCCCTCCCAGCATCAGAGTCTCTTCCAATGAGTCAACTCTTCACATGAGGTGGCCAAAGTACTGGAGTTTCAGATTCAGCATCAGTCTTTCCAATGAACACCCAGGACTGGTCTCCTTTAGAATGGACTAGTTGGATCTCCTTGCAGTCCAAGAGACTCTCAAGAGTCTTCTCCAACACCACAGTTCAAAAGCATCAATTCTTCAGTGCTCAGCTTTCTTCACAGTCCAACTCTCACATCCATAAATGACCACGGGAAAAACTATAGCCTTGACTATGTGGACCTTTGTTGACAAAGTAATGTCTCTGCTTTTGAATATGCTGTCTAGGTTGGTCAGAACTTTCCTTCCAAGGAGTAAACATCTTTTAATTTCATGGCTGCAGTCACCATCTGCAGTGATTTTGGAGCCCCCAAAAATAAATCTGACACTGTTTCCCCTGTTTCCCCATCTGTTTCCCATGAAGTGATAGGACCAGATGCCATGATCTTCGTTTTCAGAATGTTGAGCTTTAAGCCAACTTTTTCACTCTCCTCTTTCACTTTCATCAAGAGGCTTTTAGTTCCTCTTCACTTTCTGCCATAAGGGTGGTGTCATCTGCATATCTGAGGTTATTGATATTTCTCACGACAATCTTGATTTCAGTTTGTGCTTCTTCCAGTCCAGCGTTTCTCATGATGTACTCTGCATATGAGTTAAATAAGCAGGATGACAATATACAGCCTTGACGTACTCCTTTTCCTATTTGGAACCAGTCTGTTCTTCCTTTGTTCTAACTGTTGCTTCCTGACCTGTATACAGATTTCTCAAGAGGCAGGTCAGGTGGTCTGGTATTCCCATCTCTTTCATTTATAGTTGATTAAATGTTATGTTTTTAATTGTAAAATGGGCTTCAAGCCCCTCATAAAAAATAGAACACTCCGAAAGATTACTAGTATTAACATATTGGCAACTTAATTCTGAATCTTACCACTTTGTTCTTCCAGAGACAAAGTAAAGTGGGGAAATATCTATAAGAAAATTTTCAATGACAAAAAACCTATGTGACATAACACATGAAAATTACAAGATAACTTTAAGCATAACCAAAATTAATTGAGACCAGAGTAAGAATTTTTATAAAGTTACACAGAGAGCCAAGGGGCAGGATCGCATCAATGGTAATCTCAGAAACCTCCAGTTTAAAATCCAGTTAAAAATCATCCCCAAAAGGTGAGGTCCCTATCATTAGTAAGAAATTGTATGAACAGGACCATTTCTTTGCAGGTGTAGTAGTAAAGAAATAGAGAGAAGGTAAGGAAAATGCAGAGTGTACTGCTCTGAAAGTACCAGCAAAAAATTACCTTCCAAAAGTAATAGGAAAATTATGTTGGATGCATTAATGGGAGGAAGCATCTGATGAAGAAATCCAGGGAGCATAGGTCAGGTTGGGAAAAGCCCCTAGCACCTGCTTAAATTTGGAGATGCAGAAAATCATGGCTGGACAGAAGACTATATTGGAAAGAAATCTCAGATTATCTTACCAAGTGAGGAAGAAGCCCTTTGCAAAGGCTAGAGAAGTTTACCCAGTCACTCGTGTTTATGCCCCACCTTGTCAGGAATGAAATTCTTGCAAAGAACTAGTACAGAAATCGCCACTTGCCCAAATATGGGTTGGAGAAGGCAATGGCACCCGACTCCAGTACTTTTACCTGGAAAATCCCATGGATGGAGAAGCCTGGTGGGCTGCAGTCCATGGGTCACTAGAGTCGGACACGAATGAGTGACTTCACTTTCAATTTTCACTTTTCACTTTCATGCCTTGGAGAAGGAAATGACAACACACTCCAGTGTTCTTGCCTGGAGAATCCCAGCGACGGGGAAGCCTGGTGGGCTGCCGTCTATGGGGTCTCACAGAGTCGGACATGACTGAAGCAACTTAGCGGCAGCAGCAGCAGCAAATATAGGTAATCAAAAGGAAGAAGGAAAATATTCAAATAAAGATTAGATAAATGACAGAGAGCTACCTAAAATTTTTCTACAAAGTAATTCCTCAAGTAAATGTTGCCATGGAACAAACATTACAAGCCCTGTACCATGAATTAAAAACAAATGCGGTAATGATGAACTGAGCAGAGAATGAAGGAAAAGCTCAAGAATACAAGAATTCAAGCAAGATATGGCCAGACAAACCATAAAATTGAAAGAACTGACAGAACTCCAAAGAGAAAGCATCACAAAGTATAATAAAACTTCTAGAGAAATGAGAAAAAGTTAAAGGCCCAACAAGGTATAATAATCTATATTTAACTGCTCTGATTGAAATGGCTCCTTAAATTGCCATATGCATTTTAGCTTTTTGTTTGCTTTTATGGTCTCCTTGTCCACTCACAATCAAGTAACACATTATTTTATCACTGGTTTAATAAACCTTATAGTGCTATTGTTCCTTCATTGCTCTTCTTTTCAGTGTTTTTCCCTCTCCCCCATTCATTGTCATTATTGTTTTATTATTATAACTGTCATATAGAAGATGTCTCTGTGTGCATATGTATGTGTGTGTTTATATTTGAAACACCTTTATTTATTCAAGTTTGTGAGCCATTCACTTATGTTTTCTTCTAGTATTCAATGCTTTATTATTATATTTTTGCATTTGAATCATTGATTCAATTGCAGTTTACACTAATATATGGTATGTATTATGCCAGTTTTATCATTTCCAGAAGAATACCCAGTTTGAGCATCATTAATTTAAATAAAGTTCTCTGAAAACAAGCAATCTTATACACTGCTGGAGAGAATGCAGAATGATACAGCCCTTATGGAAGGGCCCTAGTTTAGCAATATCTATCAAAAATATTTAACGATATTTTCCCTTTTACTCAGTAATGCTATTTCTGAGGTTTATCCTGAAGTTATTCCTCCACAGGAATGAGTATATCATAAATCTGAATGACTGAAATAGCAACAGACTGAAAAAACCCCATCTATTCCATGATAAAGTCTTTCATAATTGAAGCCAAAGTATATCAATATAATGAATTATTACGCTGGTATAAAAAGATGAAGAAGCTCTCTCCATATGCATACACACATATACATATATAGACAGACATGGGGGAAATGATTCACTATGTACTAAGTAAAAATATTGGAATTGTGAAATAGTATGCTACTTTTGCTTAAGAAACTGAGAGAACAAGAATTTGTCCACATTTGCTCATATTTGCATAAAGAAAAGTTGAAAGAACATCTAAGAAACTGAAAAAGTGGTTAACAACAGATGTCAGAAAAATAAAAGGGAAAGGAACTGAGTGGAAATGGTGACTTCCCAATTGTTTTAAGATTTACATATGGGCAATTACCCATTTCAAAAATTTATAATGTATCTTTTTAAGAGAACATTTTATTAATGTCTGCTTCAGATCACGTTAGTGCTATGTTAAACTACGTATATTATAAAACTAGACAATCCACCTGAGATTGTTCAGATCAATGACTTTATCACTAGGTTATCACATCTATACTTTTCCATAGATCGCTAACATCTCTGCAGTCTTGTAAGCAGAAGCACTGAGTCAGATGTTCTAGATTTTCTTTTCAAGGATATTTGTACAGCAGGTAGATTTAGAAGAAAAAGACAGTGTCTCCATCTGGAGCAAAGAGAGGCTTATTTATTTTCCAGTATAATGAAGATAATGTCTCCCTACAAAGCAATGGGACAGGCTTGCTTACAGCCCATTATAAAAGGCTGGAGTTTCCAGAGATTGTGGTTTCTCACCTAAAACACTCACTGCATGCCAGGACAACATCTTGTCTATCTGCATCATCCCATAGAAATTTAGGCTTAGGGAACCACTACAAAAAAAAAAAAAAAAAAAAGTCACACATTGGTTACTAATTTTGCAACTGGAAATAGACTATCTTTTGTCTCTAAGCCTGGAATCTCATGTTTGCTGCCAGAATCCATAAAATGTCAGTAAACTAGCTTATTGACTTCCAAGCAGCATAAAGTCTCAGATCCCATCACGGACAACATTTGATTTGTATAAGAAGGTTTGTGATATGTATCTGATGGCCATATAAGTTTCTTTATCTCATAAGTAATTTAAAATATTAATTCAATCTTGTGATCAATTAATGTAATGATATGCTTTTGTGTGTGTGTGCATGTGTATATTTTGTAGGAAAGTGATAGTCATGGTCCAACTCTTTTTCAACCTCACAGACTGTAGCCTGTGAGGTTCCTCTGTCCATGGAATTCTCCAGCAAGAATTTTGGAGTGGGTAGCCATTCACTTCTCCGGGGATCTTCTTGACCCAGGGATTGAACCTAGGTCTCCTGCACTGCAGGCAGATTCTTTACCACTTAAGCCACCAGGGAAGCCCAAGCAAGGATGACTTATCAGGAGTGGGATATGAACCTATGCCTCCACGGGAGACTGTGAGCTAAACATAGCACCTTAGACCATTCAGCCATCCTGATGGACTTTTAAAGCAAAAGGTATAGGAAAATTGAGTTAGGACTAGTCAAAGCATTTTCTATCATGTAGAAATGTACTATGAAGGAAACTGTAGTCCCTCTAAGACTACATTTGAAGTATCTTAGAGGAATTTTCTAGATGACTTTCTTATGAATGGAAAATGTTCCTTACAAAAGTTAAAATAGTAATGCTAAAAGAAGGAAAAGAAAAAAAAAAAGAAAAAAAATAAAAGAAGGAAAAGAACTAGTATCAGATAGCTAATTATACTCAAGGTATACTTTGAAAAGCAGCAATTAGACTTTGACCAAATTTAGCATTAAATGATTGTTTGTACTGAACTTCAAATTATCTTTAAAATAATAGAAAAAAATTATAAAACGGTAAGCACAGAAAGACTCAATTTTTATATCAACATGTGGATGAAACTGGAAGAATGAAAATTTTAATAGTGATGTCTTGTGAGTATTGATATGCCATATAATCTTTAGTTTCCTACTTGTGTATTTCAGTATTTACTGATTTAAAAACAAAAACAAAACAGAAGCTAGTTTTATATCTGAAGTTTTAACTATTAAAAAATACTTTTTTATCTAATTCCTTTTTTCTCCAAAATGGTTTGTGAGTATATAACAATGGTGTCATATGTCCACATTATTTTTCTAATGGCTTTTCTAAAAATGTAAACTAAAAAATAGCACAAAGCAATTCATATTTTCCCTGTAATTCAGAGAAAATGCATGGACACCGATGGGAAGAAGTCACTCTAATGACTGAATGTTTGAAGTATCCCTCCTTTATTTAAATATATGTTTTGACAATATTTTACAGTTGCTTCAAATACATTTGATTTATTAATTTAAGCCCAACATGCTACTTTTAAAAATTATGAAAGTCAACACTTTTTAATCTTTTTTTACTTATCACTGAGTTGGCCAAGCAGGACTTTTCTCCCTCTCTTTCTCTCTAATATTGCCCTTTCGGAATCATAGAGCAGTTTTTGATAAAAATAATACTGTGAAGTTTTGGAAGTGGAATATGGTTTAATGTATTATTTCTGATATAGAGGGTGAAAGATCAAGACACACACACACATATATATATATATTTTTAATTTGTTGAAGATACACTTGTGAGATTCTTAATGAAAAACTGGCCTGAGTTTGGAGGGCTGAAGTGAGAGCTTCTTTTACCCCATATCAAAATCTACTCGCTAACTCAAGGTCCTAATGACTGTTCTCACCATTTATAAAGATTTCTTTTATTGAAGCATAAAAGTACTAGTTTTTCGCAGAGTAAACAGGAAAAATAATTAAAGAACTCAAAAGTTCTTTGAAGTATGGTTCCCCAAGCTCAGCACCACTGGCAATCATCTCCGTAATTCTCTGTTGTTGAGGCAGTGGGTTGGGGGAGGGGAGGGTTGGACAGTGGTAAGAAGAGCTGTATCCAGTACAGGACAGCACACTTAGCAGCATCCCTGGCCTCTATCCACTAGATGCTAGCAATCTCTCCATTCATGACAACCAAAAATATAATATTTCTAGACATTGCCAAAATGTCCCATAAGGCAAAATCACCCCCAGTTAAATACCAATGATATAACTATAATCAAGACTTCCCTTATATATTAATAGGTTATGCTAACTGGCAGAAATAGGGATGGACTGTATTAGCTAACTAAGCGATATGTTTTATTACAGTCTTAGCCTTGTTCACACTCTTAGATATTGGTAATTTAATCTTGGTACCATTAGTTCCTCAACTGTTTTTACTCAAGTAAAGTAAGGAAGCTTCTGGTGGGTGTGTGAGAAGAGGTTGCTGTCCAATGAGAATGAAGCAATGGCATTTGGCCCATAAAAAATGCTCCCAGACAGTCAAAGATAGACAGGAAGTTATCAGTTATCACTTCTTTGAAAAATTCCATTGGAAAGCTTTCTCAATAAGCCAATCCTAGTACATTCTAGAAAAATAAGGTAACCAAATATTCCAATTTGCCTGGAATACTGGCTTGCTTATACTTGTTCCTGCATGATTATTAAGAATAAATTCCTTTCACTCTCAAAAGTGTCCTATTTTAAGAGACAAAGTTAAAAAATATAACCCTTTATCAGTGGGAATATACCACTTTGGAACTAGCAATAGTCCATAAGTTCTTATTTACCCCAGAAAGGCTTGTTAAAATTCATTGTAGGTAACAACTGAAAATGCAGTTTTGTCTGGTATTTAAGAGCATGGATTCTGGAGTCAGAAACTCTAAGCTCACATTCTAACCTTATCACTTATTAACCATGATACTTTGGCTCTTAGTTTCCTCATCTGTAATATGCAGTTAATAATAGCCTCTGCTTCCTCATAAGTTGACAGACATGCAATACTTAAATTACAGATATAATAACATGAACAAAATACTTAGAACATTACCTGGCAAAATACTATTATGTTTTTTGTTCATTATCTTGGCCTTTGTCTTTTCTACTTTGCACATTGGGGGAAAAAAGTATGGAAGATTATACACATTTTTTTTCCCCTTGTAATCTGAAATTGTGCCATTAGCTCATTATACAATTCTGATGTTTTCCATTTGCTTATTTCAATAAAATTAGAATTACATTGCAGTTGGTAATTTATAAGTGTTTTTTATGCACTTAATAAGTTTACTTTCTTTATATATTTTAATATCACATCCAGGTTATTATTATTAACGCTATTACATTGTATATTTTCTTTTCTGGAGAATAACTTTTTGACATTTAATGGTTAGGACCTGGGAAATGAGTGTAGACTTCTAACATAGCCCCCAGTGATCCTTAACCTCCTGGTATTCATACTTTTGTGTAACCCTTCCTCTTGATACAGGTTTAGTGACTTGCTTCTAACCTGTAAAATGTGCCAAAGGTGAAGAGATGTTACATCTGTGATTAGGTTATAAAAGACTATGATTTACATCTTGCTAGCAGATGTCCCAAGCTACTTTGTCAGCTTATAGGATATGATGGAGAAAACTTCCATGCCTAGCAAAGAAGTGAGACATTCAGTCCAACAACCCATGAAGAACTGAATATTATCAAGAACCACATGAGCTTGATTCTTGGAAATAGGAGTAGTGAATCCTTCCCCAGGCAGGTTTTGAAATGACTAAAGATAGAGGATTCTTTGATTACAGTCTGCGAGAGTCTGAATCTGCAGGGCCACATTTCTGTTCAACACAAACTGTGATATAATAATTATATGCTGTTTTAAGCCTAGTTTTTTGACAATGTAATATGTGTAGGAGGGCCCAGAGGAGCTACTCCATGTTCAAGGTCAGGAGGGGTGGCCGTGAGGAGATACCCCTCCTCCAAGTAAGGAGCAGTGTCTGTGCTTTGCTGGAGCAGTCCTGAAGAGATACCCCACGTTCAAGGTAAGAGAAACCCAAGTAAGATGGTAGATGTTGCGAGAGGGCATCAGAGGGCAGACATGCTGAAATCGTAATCACAGAAAACTGGCCAATCTGATCACTCGGAGCACAGCCTTGTCTAACTCAATGAAACTAAGCCATGTCATGTGGGGCCACCCAAGACAGAGGGTCAAGGTGGAGAGGTCTGACAGAATGTGGTCCACTGGAGAAGGGAATGGCAAACCACTTCAGTATTCTTGCCTTGAGAACCCCATTAACAGTATGAAAAAGTAAATGATAGGATACTGAAAGAGGAACTCCCCAGGTTGGTAGGTGCCCAATATGCTACTGGAGATCAGTGGAGAAATAACTCCAGAAAGTATGAAGGGATGGAGCCAAAGCAAAAACAATACCCAGTTGTGGATGTGACTGGTGATAGAAGTAAGGTCCAACGCTGTAAAGAGCAATATTGCATAGGAACCTGGAATGTCACCTCCATGAATCAAGGCAAATTGGAAGTGGTCAAACAGGAGAAGTCAAGAGTAAACGTCAACATTCTAGGAATCAGAGAACTAAAATGGACTGGAATGGGTGAATTTAACTAGATGACCATTATATCTACTACTGTGGGCAGGAATCCCTTAGAAAAAAATGGAGTAGCCATCATGGTCAACAAAAGAGTCTGAAATGCAGTACTTGGATGCAATCTCAAAAATGACAGAAAGATCTCTGTTCATTTCCAAGGCAAACCATTCAATATCATGGTAATCAAAGCCTATGCCCCAACTATTAACTGAAGAAGCTGAAAGGCTTTATGAAGACTTACAAGACCTTTTAGAACTAACACCCAAAAAAGATGTCCTTTTCATTGTAGGAGACTGGAATGCAAAAAGTAGGAAGTCAAGAAACACCTGGAGTAACAGGTAAATTTGGTCTTGGAATACGGAATGAAGCAGGGCAAAGGCTAATAGAGTTTTGCCAAGAGAAAGCACTGGTCATAGCAAATACCCTCATCCAACACAACAAGAGAAGACTCTACACATGGACATCACGAGATCCTCAACACCGAAATCAGATTGATTATATTCATTGCAGCCAAAGAAGGAGAAGCTCTAGACAGCAAAAAACAAGACTGGGAGCTGACTGGCTCAGATCATGAACTCCTTATTGCCAAATTCAGACTTAAATTGAAAAAAGTGGGGAAAACCACTAGACGATTCAAGTATGACCTAAATCAAATTCCTTATGATTATACGGTGGAAGTGAGAAATAGATTTAAGGGCCTATATCTGATAGACAGAGTGCCTAATGAACTATGGACGGAGGTTGGTGATATTGTACAGGAGACAGGGATCAAGACCATCCCCATGGAAAAGACATGCAAAAAAGCAAAATGGCTGTCTGGGGAGGCCTTACAAATAGCTGTGAAAAGAAGAGAAGCAAAGGAGTAAAGGAAAGATATAAGCATCTGAATGCAGAGTTCCAAATAATAGCAAGGAGAGATAAGAAAGCCTTCTTCAGCGAACAATGAAAAGAAATAGAGGAAAACAACAGAATGGGAAGGACTAGAGATCTCTTCAAGAAAACTAGAGATACCAAGGGAACATTTCATGCAAAGGTGAATTCGATAAAGGACAGAAATGCTATGGACATAACAGAAGCAGAAGATATTAAGAAGAGGTGGCAGGAATACACAGAAAAACTATACAAAAAAGATCTTCACGACCAAGATAATTACAATGGTGTGGTCACTCACCTAGAGCCTGACATCCTGGAATGTGCAGTCAAGTGGGCCTTAGAAAGCATCACTACAAACAAAGCTAGTGGAGGTGATGGAATTCCAGTTGAGCTATTTCAAATCCTGAAAGATGCTGTGAAATTGCTGCACTCAATATGCCAGCACATTAGGAAAACTCAGCAGTGGCCACAGGACTGGAAAAAGTCAGTTTTCATTTCAATCCCAAAGAAAGGCAATGCCAAAGAATGCTCAAACTACCGCACAATTGCACTCATCTCACTCGCTAGTAAAGTAATACTCAAAATTCTCCAAGCCAGGCTTCAGCAACACTGAACCATGAACTTCTGGATGTTCAAGTTGGTTTTAGAAAAGGCAGAGGAACCAGAGATCAAATTGCCAACATCCACTTGATCATTGAAAAAGCAAGAGACTTCTAGAAAAACATCTATTTCTGTTTTATAGACTATGCCAAAGCCTTTGACTGTGTGGATCACAATAAACTGCGGAAAATTCTGAAAGAGATGGTAACACCAGACCACCTGACCTGCCTCTTGAGAAATCTGTATGCAGGTCAGGAAGCAACAGTTAGAACTGGACGTGGAACAACAGACTGCTTCCAAATAGGAAAAGGAGTACATCAAGGCTGTATATTGTCACCCTGCTTATTTAACTTATGTGCAGAGTACACCATGAGAAATGCTGGGCTGGAAGAAGCACAAGCTGGAATCAAGATTGCCGGGAGAAATATCAGTCACCTCAAATATGCAGATGACACCACCCTTATGGCAGAAAATGAAGAGGGACCTAAAAAGCCTCTTGATGAAAGTGAAAGAGGACAGTGAAAAAGTTGGATTAAAGCTCAACATTCAGAAAACTAAGATTATGGCATCTGGTCCCTTGACTTCATGAGAAATAAATAGGGAAACACTGGAAACTGTGTCAGAATTTACATTTTTGAGCTCGAAAATCACTGCAGATGGTGACTGCAGCCATGAAATTAAAAGACGCTCACTCCTTGGAAGGAAAGTTATGACCAACCTAGATAACATATTCAAAAGCAGAGATATTACTTTGCCAACAAAGGTCCATCTAGTGAAGGGTATGGTTTTTCCAGTGGTCATGTATGGATGTGAGAGTTGGACTGTGAAGAAAGCTGAGCACTGAAGAACTGATGCTTTTGAACTGTGGTGTCGGAGAAGACTCTTGAGAGTCCTTTGGAGTGCAAGGAGATCCAACTAGTCCATCCTAAGGGAGATGAGACCTGGGTGTTCATTGGAAGGACTGATGCTAAAGCTGAAACTCCAATACTTTGGCCACCTCATGCAAAGAGTTGACTCATTGGAAAAGACCCTGATGCTGGGAGGCACTGGGGGCAGGAGGAGAAGGGGACGACAAAGGATGAAATGGCTGGATGGCATCACCGACTCGATTGACATGATTTTGGGTGAACTCTGGGAGTTGGTGATTGTAGGGATGCCTGGTGTGCTGTGATTCATGGGGTCGCAAAGAGTCGGACATGACTGAGCGACTAACTGAACTGAATATGCACCAAAAGATAACTCATTTAAAAAAGACAGAGAACATAGTACATATGCTCATACCTAAAAGAACATTCAATTAAAAATAAATTTGTGACCTGTCTTCCTTATTTCCTTTATCTCATTGATGTCATCATAAGCTTGATTTTTCAGGTAAGCCTCTTTAAAACTTTAAAAGAAATTTCAGTATGAAACTGAACACAAAGTGGAGCAGTAGGGATAAGAAAGAGTTGTTTAGCTGTTTTTTGTTTGTTTGCTTTTATTTGATTGTTTTGCTTTGAGATAGAAGATCCTCTCTTAAGTGAATAATAAGGAAGAGAATGAAGTAGATGACAAGGGAGACAAGCAGAAGAAAAATTCTTAAGAATGCAAGCTTGGATGGTATCTAGAAGAATCTAGAAGGAGGAATCCATCTTTGACTGGAGGGTCAATTCTTTACCCTCACTTCACTTCTCTGAAGGTGAGAAATGGCGTAAATATTCAAGTATGCTGGCAATTTTGCTGGTGATCAGAAAAGGAAATTCATGAGTCAGAATATGCAATCTGATATTATCAATATGAAATGAATGTAATAAAATACAATTGATGGACTATACAGGCATAAGTAAACGTATTTCTACTAAAATAGGAAATATTGTAAATCTGCCTTTTTTACTTGGGGAGAATACAAATGTAGATGGCCTCTGACTTTTGATTTTTTGACTTTATGATGGTCAAAAGCAATAGGCATTAAGTTGAAACCATACTTTAAATTTTGAGTTTTGATCTTTTCCCAGGCTAGTTAGTGATATTCATTAGGACACTCTCATGATGCTGGGCATTGGCAGTGAGCTGCAACTCTCAGTCAACCATGTAGTCAAGAGGGTAAGTAACTGATACACTTAGAACCATTCTGTTTTTCACTTTCAGTACAGTATTCAAAGCTTACTTTATTATAAAACAGGCTTTGTGTTAGATAAGTTTGCCTAACTGTAGGCTAAAGTAAGTGTTCTGAGCATTTAATACAGGCTAAGCTAAGCTATGATGTTTGGCAAATTAGGTATATTAAGTGCATTTTTGACTTACAATATTTTCAACCTGTGACAGGTTTATTGGGACACAATGTGGAAGACCTGGGTTCGATTCCTGGGTTGGGAAAACCCCCTGGAGAAGAAAATGGCAACCCACTCCAGTATTCTTGCCTGGAGAATCCCATGGACAGAGGAGCCTGGAAGACTATACTCCACGGGTTATGAGTCCAACACAATTTAGCAACTAAACCACCAATCCCAACTTAAGGAAGGGGCTGTATACTACTCATGGATGCCATCTTCTACATTCTACTTTGGAACATTTGTGACATGTGAGGAAATGCAAGGAAAATGTGTGCTTTTATCTGTCATCAGAAATAATTAAGTGCTAAAACTGAATCAGTACTGAATCTGTAATCAAAGAACCAGTTAAAATTGAACCTGTACCTTTGAAGAGCTACTCATATTTTATCTTAACCTCAAATACTGCTGTTTATTTAAGCTACTATAAATTTGTGTTAGGTAGTTATAAAGAAACAGCTTTATTCTCGCCTTTGATCCTTGAGGGCACTGAAAAATAACTTCTTGGATATGAACTCAAGAGGATTTCAACCAAGTCTCATTCTCTAAGGCTGCTGGCTTCATGCCCAGGTACCCTGCAATGCAGGTCAGCTGGTGAAATGGTCATGTTCTCATTTCCACAAAGAGTAAATCAGGCCCTTTTGCTGAGTATCAACTTCCAGGACATGTTAAAATCTATCCTGGGTGGAAGAAGACAAATGGAAATAGAAAGGTCCATGGCAAAAGTGTATAATATATTAAAGAGCTTCCCCAATGTCAGTATGCTTCCCATTGCCATGTATGATGGCATGTAATCAAGAAGCAGTAAAATGAGGACAACTCTCTAGTTGATTCATAATTCTAAATGTCAACATTAAAGAATTGTCCATTATTATGAGTATTTCAATTTCTAACTTTGTGCTAAAGTACATTTTTATATGTCATTGTATATATTCTGGGCAATAACATTTTTTTTAATTTATTTTTTTTAATTGAAGGACACTTTTTTTTTACATAATTTTGTTGTTTTCTGTCAAACCTCAACATGAATCAGCCCTCAGATCAGATCAGATCAATCACTCAGTCGTGTATGACTCTTTGCGACCTCATGAATCGCAGCACGCCAGGCCTCCCTGTCCATCACCAACTCCCGGAGTTCACCCAGACTCACGTCCATCGAGTCAGTGATGCCATCCAGCCATCTCATCCTCTGTCGTCCCCTTCTCCTTTTGCCCCCAATCCCTCCCAGCATCAGAGTCTTTTCCAATGAATCAACTCTTCGCGTGAGGTGGCCAAAGTACTGGAGTTTCAGCTTTAGCATCATTCCTTCCAAGGAAATCCCAGGGCTGATCTCCTTTAGAATGGACTGGTTGGATCTCCTTGTAGTCCAAGGGACTCTCAAGAGTCTTCTCCAACACCACAGTTCAAAAGCATCAATTCTTTGGCGCTCAGCCTTTTTCACAGTCCAACTCTCTCATCCGTACATGACCACAGGAAAAACCATAGCCTTGACTAGACGAACTTTTGTTGGCAAAGTAATGTCTCTGCTTGTCAGTATGCTGTCTAGGTTGGTCATAACTTTCCTTCCAAGGAGTAAGCGTCTTTTAATTTCATGGCTGCAGTCACCATCTACAGTGATTTTGGAGCCCAAAAAAATAAAGTCAGCCACTGTTTCCACTGTTTCCCCATCTATTTCCCATGAAGTGATGGGACCGGATGCCATGATCTTCGTTTTCTGAATGTTGAGCTTTAAGCCAACTTTTTCACTCTCCACTTTCACTTTCATCAAGAGGCTTTTGAGTTCCTCTTCACTTTCTGCCATAAGAGTGGTGTCATCTGCATATCTGAGGTGATTGATATTTCTTCCGGCAATCTTGATTCCAGCTTGTGTTTCTTCCAGTCCAGTGTTTCTCATGATGTACTCTGCATATAAGTTAAATAAACAGGGTGACAATATACAGCCTTGACAAACTCCTTTTCCTATTTGGAACCAGTCTGTTGTTCATGTCCAGTTCTAACTGTTGCTTCTTGACCTGCATACAAATTTCTCAAGAGGCAGATCAGGTGATCTGGTATTCCCAACTCTTTCAAAATTTCCCACAGTTTATTGTGATCCACACAGTCAAAGGCTTTGGCATAGTCAATAAGGCAGAAATAGATGGTTTTGTGGAACTCTCTTGCTTTTTCCATGATCCAGCGGATGTTGGCAATTTGATCTCTGGTTCCTCTGCCTTTTCTAAAACCAGCTTGAATATCAGGAAGTTCACGGTTTACATATTGCTGAAGCCTGGCTTGGAGAATTTTGAGCATTCCTTTACTAGCGTGTGAGATGAGTGCAATTGTGCAGTAGTTTGAGCATTCTTTGACATTGCCTTTCTTTGGGATCGGAATGAAAACTGACCTTTTCCAGTCCTGTGGCCACTGCTGAGTTTTCCAAACGTGCCGGCATATTGAGTGCAGCACTTTCACAGCATCATCTTTCAGGATTTGAAAGAGCTCAACTGGAATTCTATCATCTCCAATAGCTTTGTTAGTAGTGATGCTTTCTAAGGCCCACTTGACTTCACATTTCAGGATGTCTGGCTCTAGGTCAGTGATCACACCATCGTGATTTTCTGGGTTGTGAAGATCTTTTTTGAACAGTTCTTCTGTGTATTCTTGCCACCTCTTCTTAATATCTTCTGCTTCTGTTAGGTCCATACCATTTCTGTCCTTTATCGAGCCCATCTTTCATGAAATGTTCCTTTGGTATCTGATTTTCTTGAAGAGATCCCTAGTCTTTCCCATTCTGTTGTTTTCCTCTATTTCTTTGCATTGATCTCTGAAGAAGGCTTTCTTATCTCTTCTTGCTATTCTTTGGAACTCTGTATTCAGATGTTTATATCTTTCCTTTTCTCCTTTGCTTTTCGCTTCTCTTCTTTTCACACCTATTTGTAAGGCCTCCCCAGACAGCCATTTTGCTTTTTTGCATTTCTTTTCCATGGGGATGGTCTTGTTCCCTGGCTCCTGTACAATGTCACGAACCTCATTCTATAGTTCATCAGGCACTCTATCTATCAGATCTAGAGTATACATATATCCCCTCCCTTTTGAACCTCCCTCCCATCTCCCTCCCTATCCCATCCTCTAGGTTGGTACAGAGCACCTGTTTGAGTTTCCTGAGTCATACAGCAAATTCCCGTTGGCTATCGATTCTATATATGGAAATGAAAGTTTCCATGTTACTCTTTCCATACATCTCACTCTCTCGTCCCCTCTCCTCATGTCCATAATTCTATTCTCTAAGTCTGTTTCTCCACTGCTGCCCTGTACATAAATTCTTCAGTACCATTTTTCTAGATTCCATATATGTGTGTTAGAATACGATATTTATCTTTCTGTTTCTGACTCACTTCACTCTGTATGATAGGTTCTAGGTTCATCCACCTCATCAGAACTGACTCAGATGCATTACTTTCTATGGTTGAGTAATATTCCATTGTGTATATGTACCACAACTTCTTTACCCATTCATCTGTCAATGGACATCTAGGTTGCTTCCATGTTCTAGCTATTGCAGATAGTGCTGCAATGAACAATGGGATACATGTGTCTCTTTCAATTTTGGTTTCCTCAAGGTATATTCCTAAGAGTGGGATTGCTGGGCCATATGGTGGTTTTATTTCTAGTTGTTTAATGAATCTCCATACCGTCTTCCATAGTGGCTGTATCAATTTACATTCCCACCAACAGTGCAAGAGTGTCCCTTTTCTCTCACAACCTCTACAGCATTTATTGTTTGTAGACTTTTTGATGATGGAAAACTCAGCAGTGGCCACAGGACTGGAAAAGGTCAGTTTTCATTCCAATCCCAAAGAAAGGCAATGACAAAGAATATTCAAACTACCGCACAATTGCACTCATCTCACACGCAAGTAACGTAATGCTCAAAATTCTCCAAGCCAGGCTTCAGCAGTACATGAACTGTGAACTTCCTGATGTTCAAGCTGATTTAGAAAAGGCAGAGGAACCAGAGGTCAAATTGCCAACATCTGCTGGATCATAGAAAAAGCAAGAGAGTTCCAGAAAAACACCTGTTTCTGCTTTATTGACTATGCCAAAACATTTGACTGTGTGGATCACAATAAATTGTGGAAAATTCTGAAAGAGATGGTAATACCAGACCGCCTGACTTGCCTCTTGAGAAACCTATATGCAGGTCAAGAAGCAACAGTTAGAACTGGACGTGGAACAACAGACTGCTTCCAAATAGGAAAAGGAGAACATCAAGGCTGTATATTGTCACCCTGTTTATTTAACTTATATGCAGAGTACATCATGAGAAACGCTAGGCTGGAAGAAGCACAAGCTGGAATCAAGATTGCTGGGAGAAACATCAATAACCTCAGATATGCAGATGACACCACCCTTATGGCAGAAAGTGAAGAGGAACTAAAAAGTCTCTTGATGAAAGTGAAAGAGGAGAGTGAAAAAGTTGGTTTAAAGCTCAACATTCAGAAAACGAAGATCATGGCATCTGGTCCAATCACTTCATGGAAAATAGATGGGAGAACAGTGGAAACAGTGTCAGACTTTATTTTTTTGGGCTTGAAAATCACTGCAGATGGTGACTGCAGCCATGAAATTAAAAGAGGCTTACTCCTTGGAAGGAAAGTTATGACCAACCTAGATAGCATATTCAAAAGCAGAGACATTACTTTGCCAACAAAGGTCCGTCTAATCTAGGCTATGGTTTTTCCTGTGGTCATGTATGGATGTGAGAGTTGGACTGTTGAAGAAAGCTGAGTACCGAAGAATTGATGCTTTTGAACTGTGGTGTTGGAGAAGACTCTTGAGAGTCCCTTGGACTTCAAGGAGATCCAACCAGTCCATTCTAAAGGAGATCAGTCCTGAGTGTTCTTTGGAAGGTATGATGCATTCCTACATCATGCGTGCTGCAATTCATGGCGTGCTGCAATTCATGGGGTCGCAAAGAGTCAGACACAACTGAGCGACTGAACTGAACTGAACTGATTCTCATCAGGGTAAGGTGATACCTCATTGTAGATTTGATTTGCATTTCTCTAACAATGAGTGATGTTGAACATCTTTTCATGTGTTTGTTAACCATCTGTCTTCTTTGGAGAAATGCCTGTTTAGGTAGGTCTTTTCCTCATTTTTTGATTGGGTTGTTTGTTTTTCTGGTATTGAGTTGTATGAGCTGCTTATATTTATAGTTTCTGGTCTTACATTTAGGTCTTTAATTCATTTTGACTATATTTTTTTGTATGGCATTAGGAACTGTTCTAATTTCATTCTTTTACAAGTAGATGTCCAGTTTTCCCAGAACCATTTATTGAAGGGGCTGACTTTGCCCTACTGTATATTCTTGCCGCCTTTGTCAAAAATAAGGTATCCATAGGTGCATGGATTTATTTATGTCTGAGCTTTCTATTTTGTTCCATTGGTTCAGATTTCTGTTTTTGTCCCAGTACCAGGCCGTCTTGATGACTGTAGCTTTGTGGTATAATCTGAAGTCAGGATGGTTGATTCCTCCAGCTCCATTCTTCTTTTTCAAGACTGCTTTGGCTATTCAGGGTCTTTTGTGTTTCCATGTGAATTGTGAATTTTTTTTGTTCTAGTTCTGTGAAAAATGCCATTGGTAATTTCATAGGGATCTCATTGAATCTGTAGATTGGATTTGGTAGTAGAGTCATTTTCACAATATGTATTCTTCCTACCCAGGAACATGGAATATCTCTCCATCTGTTTATGTTGTCTTTGATTTCTTTCATTAGTGTCATAATTTTCTGTATCAGTTCTTTTGTCTCCTTAGGTAAGTTTATTCCTAGATATTTAATTCATTTTGTTGCATAGGTGAATGGGATTAATTCCTTAATTTCTCTTTCTGATTTTTCATTGTTAGTATATAGAAATACAAGTGATTTTTGTGTATTGATTTTGTGTCTTGCAACTTTGCTAAATTCATCGATTAGCTCTAGTAATTTTCTGATGCTATCTTTAGGGTTTTCTATGTATAGTATTGGAGAAGGCAATGGCAACCCACTCCAGTACTCTTGCCTGGAAAATCCCATGGATGGAGGAGCCTGGTAGCTGCAGTCAATGAGGTCGCGAAGAGTCCAACACGACTGAGTGACTTCACTTTCACTTTTCACTTTCATACATTGGAGAAGGAAATGGCAACCCAATCTAGTGTTCTTGCCTGGAGAATCCCAGGGAAGGGGGAGCCTGGTGGGCTGCTGTCTACAGGGTTGCACAGAGTCGGACAGAGTCAGTTGCACAGAGTAGCTGCAGTATATATAGTATCATGTCATCTGCAAACAGTGAGAGCTTTACTTCTTCTTTTCTGATCTGGATTCCTTTTATTTCTTTTTCTTCTCTGATTACTGTAGCTAAGACTTCCAAAACTATGTTGAATTATAGTGTGGAAAGTGGGCACCCTTGTCTTGTTCCTGATCTTGGAACGCTTTCAATTTTTCACCATTGAGAATAATGTTTGCTGTAGGCTTGTCATATATGGTCTTTACTATGTTGAGGTAGGTTCCTTCTATGCCCATTTTGTGATGAGCTTTAATCATAAATGTGTGCTTAATTTTGTCAAGGCTTTTTCTGCATCTATTATCATATGGTTTTTATCTTTCAATTTGTTAATATGGTGTATCACATGAGTTGATTTGCATATATTGAAGAATCCTTGCATTTCTGGAATAAACCCAACTTGATCATGGTATATGAGCTTTTTATGTGTTGCTAAATTTTGTTTGCTCAAATTTTGTAGAGGATTTTTGCATTTACATTCATCAGTAATACTGGCCTGTAGTTTTCTTTTAGTGTGTTGTCTTGGTCTTGTTTTGGTATCAGGGTGATGGTGGCCTCATAGGTGAATTTGGAAGTGTTCCTTACTCTGCAATTTTTGGAAAAAGTTTTAGAAAGATAGGCATTAGCTCTTCTCTAACTTTGATAGAATTCTGTGAAGCCATCTGGTCCTGGGTTTTTGTTGTTTAGATTTTTAATCACAGCTTCAAGTTCAGTGCTTATAATTGAGTTACTCATAATTTCTATTTCTTCCTGGTTCAGTCTTGGAATATTGAACTTTTCTAAAATCTGTCCATTTCTCCCAGGTTATCCATTTTTTTGCCATGTAGTTGTTCATAACAGTCTCTTATATTCTTTTGTATCTCTGCATTGTCTGTTGTAACCTTTCCTTTTTCATTTCTAATTTTGTTGATTTGATTCTTCCCTCTTTTTTTCTTGATGAGTCTGGCTAAAGGCTTGTCAATTTTGTTTATCTTCTCAAAGAATCAGCTTTTAGCTTTATTGATCTTTAATATTGTTTATTTCATTACTTTTTCATTTATTTCTGCTTGGATCTTTATGATTTCTTTCCTTCAACTAATTTTGGGTTTTTGTTCTTCTTTTTCCAGTTGTTTTAGGTGTAAAGTAAGGTTGTCTATTTGATGTTTTTTCTTGTTTCTTGAGGTAAGATTGTATTGCTATAAAATCCCCTCTTATCACTGCTTTCGCTGCATCCCATAGGTTTTGAGCTGTCGTGTTTTCATTGTTATTTGTTTCTAGACTTTTTTTTTATTTCCCTTTTGATTTCTTCAGTAACCTGTTGGTTATTTAGAAACATGTTGTTTAATCTCCATGTGTTTGTGTTTCTTACAGTCTTTTTTCTTATAATTGATATCCAGTATCATAGGCATTGTGGTTGGAGAAGATGCTTGATATGATTTCAATTTTCTTAAATTTATTGAGGTTTGATTTGTGACCCAAGATGTAGTCTATCCTGTAGAATATTCCATGTACAGTTGAGAATAAGATGTGTTCTTCTGCATTTGGATGGAATGTCCTGAAGAGATCAATGAAATCCATCTCATTGAATGTATCATTTAAGACTTATGTTTCCTTAGCAATTTTCCGTTTTGATGATCTGTCTATTGATGTGAGTGGGGTGTTAAAATCTCCTACTATTATTGTGTTAGTGTCAATTTCTCTTTTTATGTCTGTTAGTGTTTGTCTTATGCATTGAGGTGCTCCTATGTTCTGTGTATCAGTTCAGTTCAGTCGCTCAGTCATGTCCGACTCCTTGAGGCCCCATGAACCGCAGCACGCCAGACCTCCCTGTCCATCACCAACTCCCGGAGAGCACCCAAACTCTTGTCCATTGAGTCAGTGGTGCCATCCAACCATCTCACCCTCTGTCGTCCCCTTCTCCTGCCCTCAATCTTTCCCAGCACTAGGGTCTTTTCCAATGAGTCAGTTTTTCGCATCAGGTGGCCAAAGTATTGGAGTTTCAGCTTTAACATCAGTCCTTCCAATGAACACCCAGGACTGGTCTCTTTAGGATGGATCACCTTGCAGTCCAAGGGACTCTCAAGAGTCTTCTCCAACACCGCAGTTCAAAGGCATCAATTCTTCTGTGCTCAGCTTTCTTTATACTCCAACTCTCACATAGATGCATGACCACTGGAAAAACCATATCTTTGACTAGATGGACCTTTGTTGACAAGGTAATGTCTCTGTTTTTTAATATGCTACCTAGGTTGGTCATAACTTTCCTTTGAAGGAGTAAGTGTCTTTTAATTTCATGGCTGCAATCACCGTATGCAGTGATTTTGGAGCCCCAGAAAATAAAGTCAGACACTGTTTCCACTGTTTCCCCATCTATTTGCCATGAAGTGATGGGACTGGATGCAATGATCCTAGTTTTTTGAATGTTGAGCTTTAAGCCAACTTTTTCACTCTCTTCTTTCACTTTCATCAAGAGGCTCTTTAGTTCTTCTTCACTTTCTGCCATAAGGGTGGTGTCATCTGCATATCTGAGGTTATTGATATTTCTCCCAGCAATCTTGATTCTAACTTGTGTTTCCTCCAGCCCAGCGTTACTCATGATGTGCTCTGCTTAGATATATGTTGCATACATAGATATTTACAATTGTTATGTCTTCCTCTTGGATTGATACCTAGAACATTATGTAGTGTCCTTCCTTTTCTCTTATAATCTTCTTTATTTTAAGAAGATTATAATCTTTAATCTTCTCTATTTTATCTGATATGAGGATTGTTACCCAAGCTTTCTTTTGCTTCCCATTTGCATGGAATATATTTTTCCGTCCTCTCATGTTAAGTCTATGTGTGTTTCGAGGTTTAAAGTGGGTTTCTTGTAGACAGCATATATATGGGTCTTGTTTTTGTATCCATTCAGTCAGTCTGTGTCTTTTAGTTGGAGCATTTAATCCATTTATGTTTAAAGTAATTATTGATATACATGCTCATATTGCCATTTTCTTAATTGGGGTTGATTTTGTAGATTTTTTTTCTTCTCTTCTATTTCTTGACTATATAAGTCCTTTTAACATTTGTCCTTTAACTTAACTATATAAGTCCCTTTATGACAAATGTTTAGTGGTACTGAATTCTCTTAACTTTTGCTTGTCTGAAAAGCTTTTTATTTCTCCATCAATTTTGAATGAGATCCTTGCTGGGTACTGTAATCTTGGTTGTAGACTTTTCACTTTCATTATTTTAAATATATCCTGCCATTTCCTTCTGGCCTGAAGAGTTTCTGCTGAAAGATCAGCTGTTAAGCATATGAGATTTCAGTTGGATGTTACTTGTTGCTTCTCCCTAGGTGCTTTTAATATTCTTTGTGTTTAGTCTTTGAAGGCAATGGCACCCCACTCCAGTACTTTTTCCTAGAAAATCCCATGGACGGAGGAGCCTGGCAGGCTGCAGTCCATGGGGTCGCTAGAGTTGGACACGACTGAGTGACTTCATTTTCACTTTTCACTTTCATGCATTGGAGAAGGAAATGGCAACCCACTCCAGTGTTCTTGCCTGGAGAATCCCAGAGACAGAGGAGCATGGTGGGCTGCCGTCTATGGGGTCGCACAGAGTCAGACGTGACTGAAGTGACTTAGCAGTTTGATTAGTATGTGTCTTGGCATATTTCTCCTTGGGTTTATCCTGTATGGGATACTTTGTGCCTCTTGGACTTGATTGACTATTCCCTTTTTTATGTTGGGGAAATTTTCAACTATAATCTCTTCAAAAATTTTCTCATACCCTTTCTTTTTCTCTTCTTCTTCAGGGACCCCTATAATTCTTTTTTTTTTTTTTTATTCAATTTTAATTAAAAAAAAATTATACATGTGTTCCCCATCCTGAACCCTCCTCCCTCCTCCCTCCCCATACCATCCCTCTGGTTCGTCCCAGTGCACCAGCCCCAAGCATCCAGCATCGTGCATTGAACCTGGACTGGCATCTCGTTTCAATGTTGGTGTGTTTGTTATTGTCCCAGAGGTCTCTGAGACCATCCTCAGTTCTTTTCATTGTTTTTACTTTATTCTGCTCTTCAGAAGTTATTTCCACCCTTTTATCTTCCAGTTCACTGATTTGTTCTTCTGCCTCAGATATTCTGCTATTGATTCCTTTTAGAGTATTTTTAATTTCAGTAATTGTGTTATTTGTCTCTGTATGTTTATTCTTTAATTTTTCTAGGTCTTTGTTAATTGATTCTTGCATTTTCTCCATTTTGTTTTCAAGGTTTTTGATCATTTTTACTATCATTATTCTGAATTCTTTTTCAGGTAGTTTGCCTATTTCCTCTTCATTTATTTAGACTTTTGTGTTTCTAGTTTGTTCCTTCGTGTGTAGTATTTCTCTGCCTTTTCATTATTTTATTATTTATTTTAACTTATTGTGTTTGAGGTCTCCTTTTCCCAGACTTTAAGGTTAAATTCTTTCTTCCTTTAGGTTTCTGTCCTCCTGAGGTTGGTCCAGTGGTTTGTGTAAGCTTCTTATAGGGTGAGATTTGTGCTGAGTTTTTGTTTGTTTTTCCTCTGATGGGCATGGCTGAGTGAGGTCTTGATCCTGTCTGCTAATGATTGGGTTTATATTTTTGTCTTGTTTGTTGTTTAGATGAGGCATCTTTCACAGGGTGCTAGTGGTGGTTGGGTGATGCTGGGCCTTGTATTCTTGTATAACATTGGGCAGGTTACTTAACTAGTTTCTTCCTTAATTTCCTCAGATATAAAAATAAACTGAAAGGAACTTAACTCATAAGTGAACGATTAATTCATTCATAAATATATACAATGTCTGACAAAGAGGAAGCTTGCTTAGTCAAGGTAGTCTATTATCATCTCAAAGCACTGAAACTGTTAGTGCATTTATAATGAATGTTTATTAATAAATGTTAATTTAATGTAAAGCAGTAAAGCTCTGGAAAATGTTTTTTTAATTAAACATACATTTGTTGAGCAACTACTACATACTTGACACTCTTCTATAATTTAGAAATACAAAATTAAATGAGACAGGATCCTCAGATAGTTTGCAAACTAAGACTCTTCTTTAATTTTCAATGAAGGGCTTATTTATCTTTAAGCAGATATCATTTTAAACTGGTGACCTGTGCTTGATATTAAATAGAGCTCTAAGACAGAAATTGAGAAAGATGAAAATTAAAGACAGAAAGATACCATGAAATTGCCAGTGACAAAGTGGACTACAAAGAATTCATTCCAACTAAGGAGAAAAAGAGATAAATTAAAAATAACTAATAAATGGGAATGTGTTAATTTCTGTGTTTGTAACCATTCAGCATAGAAATGTATTCTTTAAAAAGAAATATTTTACAGTTTTCCTTCTAACACAAATAGTACCACTTTCCACACCGTGCCTCAATTTTAGGAATAATTTTTAAAGGGGAACTAGTGGAGTTAGTCAATCCTTTGGTTAGGATTTGATAGAAATATAACTATTATTTTGATCTGCATAATCACAACAATCAAAAGTTTCAACAAGTTAATACAAGTATTTTCTATTTATAAAAGGTTGGTGAATTGAACAATACCTATGGTTCAATTATTACTTGAGATATCTCCATCATCCATGTCCTACCCCATGCAGTTCATCTTCGGCTCCAGTTGATATTGAAGTTCCCACACAAAGGTACACATCCTCTTAACTTGATATGCATTGCTCTTTGAATTATAGCTAGGCTTGGTTTGGTAGATTGATATACTGATATATTGAAAATCTGTATAATACAATCTATAAAATTCAGGTAAAATGAAAGATTTCCTTTTTTTTTTTTTTTTTTTTTCAATTTACATAGACACCAAGTTGTTTAGTGCCCAATGTGGACAAAAAATTACTGGGTGAACAAGTAGGCCATATCTTTTAAGGCAAGAAACTTGCCAATGTCCATCAATAAGGGAGGTGAAGGGCCTTATGACATTTTTAATATATGCTGACCATATCAACACTAAATGAATGGGATATAGCTTCTTTCGTTGTTGATTTATAAATAAATTTGAACTCATAACTGAAGCATAGAATTTTTAATGCCTACTGAATGAAGATAGAGCCTAAGGCAATTATATATATATATATATATATATATATATATATATATATATATATATACTTGTGAAGTTTTATTAGGTAGACAATTAGTACACATCTTAGGAGTGCAAGCAATTTTTGATAGTAAAATAGATGGATGGAGATGAATTTCTTAGTCAAAACTATTTTCCTGCAACATTCTATGCCTATCATGTGAGACTGTTGTAGTCAGGGTCATACTATATAATAAGTCTTTCCCAGGGAACAGGAAGAAAAAGGAAAGGAATAAGTACACTCTCAAGAAGTCCATAATTAAAGTGATGTGTTGGTCATCATCTGTCTAATCCTTAAACATTGATTTAACCAAAGTTTCTCTTTCTGGTCTTTTTGTCTAATGAAAAGGAGATTGTTGGGTTGGTGGGAAAGATTCCTGGTTCTGATTGAAAGAATCAGCTTTCAAAGAGTGAGAACCATTCAGGCCTGCAGAGATGTGTAAAAATAACCAAATATACACATACACACACACACATAAAAAATCTGCCTATACTTTAGTACTGAAAATATTTAAGTTCCTCCTGTTTAAGATATTCTTAATTGAAATTTTGAAAATTATTTTAAGATTAATAATCACTACCAAAACTATTTTGAAACTACTATTTGATTAGTATCAAAAATATTTTTTAATATATGATGCTTTTTTGCATCTAATAGTTGTTTGGGTTACTTGGCTTTATTTCAACTTCGTTATAACTGTAAGCAAAATGTAAGCTCTGTGAGGTTGTTTTCTTTCTTTCTTTCTTTCTTTCTTTCTTATATTCAGTATCTATCTTAAATCATACAAATTTAGAAACACGTTAGCTCATTGTAGGTTTTAAAGTTGGCAAACACTAGTGAAAAACTAACTATGAGGCATTCTGAGGTAATCCTATCCCTTTCCAAAGAGGAGTCAAACAAATTGCTCATCAATCTGTTTTTGCATTCAGAAAGAATGGGTGTTAATAATCCAACTTGAAATCACAACCATGGACTCTTTAATCTGCAGGATCAATTTGTGCAAAGAAGATAAAAAAATTTTCAGAGACACATGGGACACTCCAGTATAGCAGAAAGTATTACCTTTAGTATTTCCTATTTGGTTTCAAATAGAAAAAGGAGTCCATCAAGGCTGTATATTGTCATCCGGCTTATTTAACTTATATGCAGAGTACATGATGAGAAATGGCTGGGCTGGATGAAGTACAAGTTGGAATCAAGATTGCCAGGAGAAATATCAATAACCTCAGATATGCAGATGACACCACCCTTATGGCAGAAAGTGAAGAAGAACTAAAGAGCCTCTTGATGAAAGTAAAAGAGGAGAGTGAAAAACTTGGCTTAAATCCCAGCTTTCAAAAAACTATGTTCATGGCATCTGGTCCCATCAGTTCATGGCAAATAGATGGGAAAACACTGGCTGACTTTATTTTGGGGGGCTCCAAAATCACTGCAGATGGTGACTGCAGCCATGAAATTAAAAGATGCTTACTCCTTGGAAGGAAAGTTATGACCAACATAGACAGCATATTAAAAAGCAGAGACATTACTTTGCCAACAAAGGTCCATCTAGTCAAGGCTATGGTTTTTCCAGTAGTCATGTATGGATGTGAGAGTTGGGCTATAAAGAAAGCTGAACATCAAAGAATTGATGTTTTTGAACATTGGTATTAGAGAATACTCTTGAGAGTCCCTTGGACTGCAAGGAGATCCAACCACTCCATCTTAAAGGAGATCAGTCCTAGGTGTTCATTGGAAGGACTGATGTTGAAGCTGAAACTCCAACACTTTGGCCACCTGATGTGAAGAACTGACTCATTTGAAAAGACTCTGATGCTGGGAAAGATTGAAGGCAGGAGGAGAAGGGGACGATAGAGGATGAGATGGTTGGATGGCATCACCGACTCATTGGACATGAGTTTGGGTAGACTCCGTGAGTTGGTGATGGACAGGGAGACCTGGTGTGCTATGGTCCATGGTGTGGCAAAGAGTCAGACACGACTGAGCAACTGAACTGAACTGATTACCTTTAGATACAACCCAATTACTTATCAGCAGAAAGAGAGGCAATCCCAGGGCTGGACTATTATTTCAGATTCAATTTCTAGTTATCTCTTGAATATCTTTGATGTTACAGAAAAATATGTTAGCAAATTTACAACATTGATCTAATGCCAAAAGTGGTTTTTCAGAATTGTCTCTAACAAAAAGAATATAAAAACTCAATAAACTGCATAACATCATTCTCCACCTGATATAGTTTTAGATGTTTGTAAATGTTATCGTTCACAGACAAGTTTCAATGTGATTTAATGCTACAATGCATAACTGCCTCTTTTTCATAAAAACATGTTTAAACTTTTGGTACAAATACAAAATCTGTCTTTTAAAAAGCTTATAATTAGGGGAGAAAAGTTTTCAAACTCAATCTCTTTTTTTCTAACCTCCTGTTTGTTCTTTTTCCACTCACCATGCAAATTCAACCTTCAATACAACTAAGAGCTACTTTGTTTAAAAACAGATCTGCTCTTAAACAACACAAGATGTGTTCTATCACCAAAGTATTTATTGAATAACTGCCATGTATCAAGCACTGTGATAAGCACATGTAGATAAATATCAGTAAAGTATAAAAGCCTAAAATCTTGAGAATTTCCTATTGCTTACTTATTCTTTATATTTCTTATTTATTTTTTAGTTTGACATACATAACTCCAATTTCAACCCAACCAACTTCTGCACCTTGATTTCTCTTTATTTCATTTCATGCCCTCAACCCTCCATTCACCCTGAATATTCCAATGCTTTTTATTCCTGTTTGGTGTTATCTATGATATAGTCCTCTCCCACCTGAAATTCTCAACCTGTGAAACACCTACCTACTTTAGGACCATGATTAAGTTATTTCCTAATTAATAAAACATTTCCTAAATCCCCTAGTAAAAGCCATTCACTTCCTCCTCTGAGGAAGTGCTTGGTTCTTCCCTCATTCAAATTAGTATTAAAATTATACCATGAAGTAATACTTTCACAGACAATGAGGGAAAGAAAATTAAAAAGAGTATTAAAAAATCTAGTTATAAAAAATAATGTGAAAGACACCTATTGCTATTCACTAAATAATATGTTAGCAGAGAGAAATACAATGGCTTTCCCAACAAAGACTGGGAAGGTGGGAAAAGCGAATAGTTTACTTTGTGATAATATTGAAAAATTCATGTACTAAATGTACAAATGAGAGATAAAAATTATTTATACACCCAAAATATATAAATATGTATTTGTCAAATAGTTATTTTTACAGGACATCAAAATTCCTAGTACTCAGAGAAACTAATACTAGCATATCAAAGAGGTATACAGACTTGTTTATTTCAAATTAAACTAGAACATTTAGAAAATGAAGTCACTCTTGGAAGCAGAATCATAAGTAAGGAAATTATAATGAGTAAAGAAAAAGTTTAAAAGCAGGTAAGTTCAAGACACACATGTTGAGACAAATATCTAGTGATGGAAAATGCAAATGGATCAGATAATAATAAAATGCAAAATAATCAGATAATATATCTGATTATATTAAAACTTCTTTTTGATGTGCATAAAACTAAAACTTATTAAAATTACAGAATTTATAAAAGTTGCAGCATAAGAGAGTTGGGTGTGATAGTTTGTGTGTCAGCTCCAGCCTCTAGTTATTCAATCAAATACTAATCTAAATATAGCTGTGAAAGCATGTTGCAGTTATCACTAAAGTTCAGGAATAGCCGATTTTAAGTAAAGGGATTCTTTTAGTTCATCTGAGTAGTCTTGATTCAATCAGTTGAAAGACCCTAAGAACAGAACCGAGGCTTCCCCACAGAGGAAAAAATTCTGCCTGAGGATAAGAGCTTTGACTCTTGTTGCAGAATTCCAGCCTATCCTTCCTGAAGGCCTACCTTATGGGATTCAGATTTTCATCCTTACCTCCTAAAAGCATGGAAATCAATTCCTTGCAGTAAATCTCAATATTTTCTCCTACTGGTAATGTTTCTCTGGCTGACACTGACATATGGTATTTAATGTCTTTATCTGTCATATAATATTTGTAATTTCTTTTAGTTAATACATAGTCATTTAGCAAGCAGTTATTTCAAAGTTTGGGGCAAGTAACTGAATTCAGCTAGTCTCTGCTCAGTATTTGACTAATTACTCTATTCAGCCAAAACAGTTTTGACTCCTGGATGTCACTGACCATAACCAAGTTTAAACTTGAGCCTGCCTCCAAGCATGATCCTCTTCCAGTACTCCTAATCTCTGATATGGCATATCTAGGTTCATCCCAGAAATCTGAGAGTTGTCTCTAACACAGTTCTCTTTCTCAGTCTTCCACATCAAGTCCACCACTATCTATCATAGCAGTTCCAGAAACCTATATATTAATATAAAGGACTAGGGAAGGTTGTGAACACAATCAGCTGGAAAGTGAGAAACTAGGGCTAAAAAATAGCACTTTACATATAACCAAGAGTTTCCAAAATCAATGTGTTGACCCATTTCTTTCTTTCTGCACTGTACTGTCTTAATCAATGGATAGTAGCTTTCTAAGTGCATCCCCTGCTTCTCTCTCCTTTTGTCATCTGAAGAATATTTTTAAGCACCTACTATAAGACTGACATCTCCTGGTACTAGAGTTAGTTTAACAAAAGAAAGGGAAAAAAAAAATTGGCTGTCATAGAACTTGCATTCTCCTGGAAAAAAAGATAGAAATAAAAATAATTTAGGTAATTCACACGTTAGAAATTAATGAGTGTTTTGAAAAAAAATTAAGTCATGTAAGAGGAATGAGAGTGCTGGGAAGAGGTAAAATAAATATTTTTAGAAGTGTGCTCAAGGTAGGCTTCAAAGATCAAAAACATTGATGTACATAGAGGAAAGACTCTGAGTCATATGTCAACAATGATTTATTATTGTGGGTGAGACTGAGGAAGAGCAAGATTCAGGGTGGCTGTGAAAGAATGAATGAAGGTAAGAGGGAAGGAGATCAGACAGCTCAGGAAACTAAGAAGCAGACTGTGCAAGCACTTGAAAGTCACTGAATTCTAACTCTAAACCAGAAGGAAGGACAATAAAGAGTTTTGAACAAAGGTGACATCATCCAGCTTGCATTTTAAATGATTCTTATTATTGCTGTGTTGAGAATAAATGGTAGAGGAGTAAGTGCAGATATAGGGAAGTCAGTTAAGAAGCTATTAAAAATATAAGTGAGAGACAAGGGCTGCACCAAAATGAAAGCAGAAAGGATCAGAAATTCTGGATATATTTTCAATGTAGACCAAACAGGATTTTCTAACTGATTGGACAAATGTCCATATAGTAATCAATGAAATATTTTTTAATTCACTTAGCAACCAATATTTGTTGGGTCTTATTTTCTGCCATGTATTTCTCTAGGATCTGGTGATAGAAACATCACAAAAACAATATGATCCCTAAAGTGTGATCATTTCAAGTCATTATCTAAAACCATTCAAACTCTTGCCATCTATTTAAAATAAAACTCTAGTTCTTTAAAGATGGGCAATCAAAACTGTTAAGATCTGGTTCTTGCTTACTTTTTCTCCAATATGTTCCTCCTAGCCTGTCTCCCCTCTTCAAGCTAACTGTATTTTCCATTCACACTCAACTGTTCATTTTGCTTCTGAAGTTTGTCTATATTCCTTTCTCAGTGGAATTTCCGGCTCAGGTCTCATATTCTTTGCATATCTATGCAGTCTTTTGGATTCGCCTTAGATATCACCTCTTCTGAGAAATGTTCTCTGATCCCTCATGGCTCTCAAACATGCAATTCTTGTCTTTCCATAACAACTCATACACTGGTTCTGTTTATAACCAAGATATAAGTACATATTATGGACACGAATGAGCAACTGAACTGACTGATGGAGACATTACCAAATATTATCTTAATGAATAATTGATAAATTCTTCAGTTCAGTTCAGTTCAGTTGCTCAGTTGTGTCCGACTCTTTGCAACCCCATGAATCGCAGCACGCCAGGCCTCCCTGTCCATCACCAACTCCAGGAGTTCACTCAAACTCACGTCCATTGAGTCAGTGATGCCATCCAGCCATCTCATTCTCTGTCGTCCCCTTCTCCTCCTGCCCCTAATCCCTCCCAGCATCAGAGTCTTTTCCAGTGAGTCAACTCTTCACATGAGGTGGCCAAAGTATTGCAGGTTCAGCTTTAGCATCAGTCCTTCCAATGAACACCCAGGACTGATATCTCCTTTAGGATGGACCAGTTGGATCTCCTTGCAGTCCAAGGGACTCTCAAGAGTCTTCTCCAACACCACAGTTCAAAAGCATCAATTCTTTGGGACTCAGCTTTCTTCACAGTCCAACTCTCACATCCATATATGACCACAGGAAAAACCATAGTCTTGACTAGACGGATCTTTGTTGGCAATGTAATATCTCTCCTTTTGAAAATGCTATCTAGGTTGGTCATAACTTTCCTTCCAAGGAGTAAGCGTCTTTTAATTTCATGGCTGCAGTCACCATCTGCAGTGATTTTGGAGCCCAGAAAAATAAAGTCTGACACTGTTTCCACTGTTTCCCCATCTATTTGCCATGAAGTGATGGGACCAGATGCCATGATCTTAGTTTTCTGAATGTTGAGCTTTAAGCCAATTGTTTGACTCTCCTCTTTCACTTTCATCAAGAGGCTTTTTGCCATAAGGGTGGTGTCATCAGCATATCTGAGGTTATAGATATTTCTCCTGGCAATCTTGATTCCAGCTTGTGCTTCTTCCAGCCCAGCGTTTCTCATGATGTACTATGCATATAAGTTAAATAAGCAGTGTGAAAATCTTAGGACACACTAAATCTCTGGTATGAATTTGGAAAATACCCCAGTCTTAAAGATTTGAAAAGAATCTAATCACACCAAACTCTGTTCTGTCTCTAGCAACATTGGTCTTCTTTCAATTGTTCTACAAATTAAGCTCTTTTTCTCTGGGAGGGTCCTCACATGAGTTGTTGGTACTACTTCAATCTTTATCTGAAAACTTCCTAATGCTTCAGTAATATCTTTGATCTCACTCCCTCAGAGGGTTCTTCCCAGACCCTCCCACCTGAATTAGAGCACCTCACTTAATTCTCTTTAAAAAAACTTTCAATTATCCTTTAAGTTAGGAGCAAACTCATATTAGCACAGTTACGCTCACAATTATTACTTAATATCTCTCTTCCATTAGTCAACAATGTCTCTGAGGTCAGTATCAGATCTGTTTTCTTTTTCACTTCTTGTGTTTATTTTTAGCTGTTTTATTGAAGGATGTTGTTTAAAAGGAAAACTACATATTAATGTATTATAAGTGTGGAGCTTGAGGCATTCTCAGAAACAGAACACCTGTATAAAACAATCCAAGATCAAGGAACAGTTTATTACTAACACTCAGGAAATTTCATTCATTCTCTGTTCCTGTCCTCATCCTCCCTAGCTGCAAGGTCTAACTACTATTTCGAGTTTAATAGCATAGGTCACCTTTGCCTTTTTCTGTATTTTATCTTAATGGAACATACACTATGTTCTAATGCGACCCCATTTTTTTCTGGCATTATGTTTATGAATTTCACGCATATTGCTGATGCAACGGCAAGTTATTTTCATCATGGTATGGTATTTCATTTGGAAATGGCAACCCACTCCAGTATTCTTGCCTGGAGAATCCCAGGGATGGGGACGCCTGGTGGGCTGCCTTCTATGGGGTCGCACAGAGTCGGACACAACTGAAGCGACTTAGCAGAGTAGCAGCAGCAGCAATAATATATATTTATGTTATTTCCAGCTCTTGGTTATTATCAATGTCATTGCTATGAACTTTCTTACACATGCCTATTCAGTTCAGTCACTCAGTTGTGTCCGACTTTTTGCAACCCCATGGGCTACAGCATGCCAGGCCTCCCTTTCCATCACCAACTCCTGGAGTCCACCCAAACTCATGTCCATTGAGTCGGTGATGCCATCCAGCCATCTCATCCTCTGTCATCCCGTTCTCCTCCTGCCCCTAATCCCTCCCAGCATCAGGATCTTTTCAAATGAGTCAGTTCTTCACATAAGGTGGCCAAAGTAATGGAGTTTCAGCTTCAGCATCAGTCCTTCCAATGAATATTCAGGACTGATTTCCTTTAGGATGGACTGGTTGGATCTCCTTACAGTCCAAGGGACTCTCAAGAGTCTTCTTGAACACCACAGTTAAAAAGCATCAATATTTTGGTGCTCAGCATCTTTTACAGTCCAACTCTCACATCCATACATTACTACTGGAAAAAAAAATAGCTTTGACTAGATGGATCTTTGTTGGCAAAGTACTATCTCTGCTTTTTTATTTATTTATTTATTTTTAAATCCTCAATTTTACTGTATTAAAGGGTTGATTACAATGAATAAAACAAATGCTCTTATATAGAGATACATTAATAGGTCCTGAACATTCATGTTTACAACCATTTGTTACTTTTCCTCAGTCAGTTCTGTCATTTTTTGAAGCTGTATTTAAATCTTTTTCATCACCTAAAACTTGAAGTGATGTCTATACCTATTTCTCTTGAAATCTTTGTAACTATTTGATAGTATGCACCTACTAACCTAAAATAAACATAGGCTTTTATCAATATAGATTTCGGTTTTTAGGCTATACTGTGGACTACTAGGCAAAACACAAATAGATCATCTTCTGTAGTATCTCCCTCCATCAACCTAACCAGTCTCAGTTATTTAACTTACACTACTTCCTACATAAAGCCTCTGTTCTACTCCAAAAACTGTTCCACAAGCTCTGAATTTCCCCAAATCCTGCGCACACACACACACCCCCTGCCATTAAGTCCCTTTTCCATCAACACAATATGGAAACACCATCCCATTTATTCTCATATCAAGCTACGGTTCAAGAATTATGTAGAGCATTTCCAATTGAATACATATTTGTAAGTGTCTTTTCAAGCATTCTATTTTAAACAAACATTATAAAGTTATAAAAACTATTAATTTAAAAATATTTTGTATGATCTATTAAAATTACATAAATCTCCAACAGTTTCTGAATATCTGATATAAATTTCATGTAATATTTGTTTTAGCAAAAGAAGGAAAAATAGGTCATGTTGACATCAACCTATTATTGTAAATAATCATATAGGATGTAGAGTAAATATATGATATTGAAGATATAGGAGGGAATTATGTTGTACAATTAAGAAAATATCACCTATTATCACATTTAAAGCAAAGCGATCTATACTCTTAAGGGTTTTTTTTACTGTGTCTTGAAATCTTTCAGCAGAATTGAAAGAAATCCATGTATTTCCTTGATGAAGGTGTTTATTGAGATTACAAAGAGGTATCTCCTGAAATGCAAACTATCTGCTTTCCAATGTTACCTCCTGTCATCATGGACTGGAACGCAGCTCCCATGTTTTCCAATCCATTTATTCTAGTCTCTTTGATCTTTAGCTTTCCTTCTTTAAACCATTGACTCAGTTGGAGAATACCAAACTAAAATTTATCCTTATAATTTAACACCAGAAATCTTTCTCTTGTGATGTTTCTTTCTTTCTGGATTGCTTCTATAGCAGGGTGTAGTGGAGGAGGATAAGGCACATCTTTGTTGTACTGAGAAATTTGACCACAGAGGATGATGTGGCTGTTCTGATTCATCTGACTTATCACTGTATCATTGATGTCACCGCCAACATTGTTCAAGTAAACATCCACTCCAGCTGGGCATAATTTATGGAGTTGTTCTGCAACATTCCCCTCTTTATAATTAATTGCAGCATCGAAGCCCAATTCTGAGGTCAAAAAGAGGCACTTCTCAGGTGTTCCACAAATTCCCACGACTTTGGAACAGCCCAGCAAACGGCCAATCTGCCCAGCCAAGGATCCACAAGCACCAGCAGCCCCACTAACAACCATTGTTTGATTAGATCCAGCAGTTATATGACTTTTTTCCTGTACCCCAATCAAGGAAGTCAAACCAGGCATCCCTATAGCTTCAAGAAAGTATGAAAGGTGTCCATCCACAAGTTGTGGGTCTACCTTTTCAAGGATATTTCCATCCAGAATAACCTTGGTTTGCCAGGGCCAATAGAAGGAAGTCACAAAATCGCCTTTTGTAAAATTTGTGTTTTTTTTCTTCTATAATCCCAACACCTCCAGCATCAACCACCTGAGACAGCTGCCAAGGTGTTATATAGTCACTGCCAGTGTCTTCATTCATTCTACAATGCATGTAAGGATCCATGGAAAGATAAAGAGTTCTGACTTGTACTTGTCTTTCATTGACACAATCTGGTAAGTTTACTTCTTCTACTTGGAAATTTTCTGCCACCGGATGACCATTTTTTCCAGGTCTGGAATTCAATACCACTCTTTGTACAATCATCACCTTGTTTGAACAGTGGTCTCACAAGACTTCTGTATAAAATAACTCATCAAGCAAACCATATTCACCAGGTATGACATTAAGTAGGTTCTTAATTGGTGGTAAGCAATATTTCCTGGTGGTTCAGACCATAAAGAATCCACCGCTGACAAGCTCGGGAGCTTTTTAATAATACACTTTCTAGGTTGGTCATAGCTTTTCTTCCTGGCTTCTTCCATAGCTTTTTAATTTCCTGGCTGCAGTCACAATCTTCAGTGATTTTGGAGCCTCCCAAAAATAGTCAGCCACTGCTTCCACTATTTCCCCATCTATTTGCCGTGAAGTGATGGGACCAGATGCCATGGTCTCAGTTTTCTGAATGTTACACTTTAAGCCAAATTTTTCACTCTCCTCTTTCACTTTCATCAAAAGACTCTTTAGTTCTTCACTTTCTGCATAACTGAGGTTATTGATATTACTCCTGGAAATCTTGATTCCAGCTTGTGCTTCATCCAGCCCAGTGACTCATGATGTACTCTGCATATACGTTAAATAAGCAGGGTGACAATATACAGCCTTGATGTACTCCTTTTCCTATTTGGAACCAGTCTGTTGTTCCATGACCCGTTCTAACTGTTGCTTTCTGACCTGCACATGGATTTCTTGGGAGGCAGGTCAGGTGGTCTGGTATTCCTATCTCTTGAAGATTTTTCCACAGTTTGTTGTGATCCACACAATCAAAGGTGTTGGCATAGTCAATAAAGCAGAAATAGATGTTTTTCTGGAACTCTCTTGCTTTTTTGATGATCCAGTGGATGTTGGCAATCTGATCTATGGTTCCTCTCCCTTTTATAAACCCAGCTTGAACATCTGGAAGTTCATGGTTCATGTACTGTTGAAGCCTGGCTTGGAGAACTTTGAGCATTACTTTAATAGCATGTAAAATGAGTGCAATTGTGCAGTAGTTTGAGCATTCTTTGGCATTGCCTTTTTTTGAGATTGGAATGAAAACTGACCTTTTCCAGTCCTGTGGCCACTGCTGAGTTTTCCAAAAGTGCTGGCATATTGAGTGCAGCACTTTCACAGAATCATCTTTTAGGATTTGAAATAACTCAACTGGAATTCCATCACCTCTACTTGCTTTCTTTAGTGATGCTTCCTAAGGCCCTCTTGACTTCACATTCCAGGATGTCTGGCTCTAGGTAAGTGATCACACCATTTCGATTATCTGGGTTGTAAAGGTCTTTTTTGTATAGTTCTTCTGTGTATTCTTGCTACCTCTTCTTAATATCTTCTGCTTCTGTTAGGGCCATACAATTTCTGTCCTTTACCGAGCCCATCTTTGCATGAAATGTTCCCTTGGTATCTCTAATTTTCTTGAACAGATCTCTAGTCTTTCCCATTCTATTATTTTCCTCTATTTCTTTGCACTGATGACTGAGGAAGGCTTTCTTGTCTCTCTTTGCTATTCTTTGGAATTCTGCATTCAAATGGATATATATATATATCTTTCCTTTTCTCCTTTACTTTTGCTTCTCTCCTTTTCACAGCTATTTGTAAGGCCTCCTCAGACAGCCATTTTATTTTTTTTGCTTTTCCTTGGGGATGGTCTTGATCCCTGTCTCCTGTACAATGTCATGATCCTTCATCCATAGTTCATCAGGCACTCTGTCTAACAGATCTAGTCTCTTAAATCTATTTCTCACTTCCACTATATAATCATAAGGGATTTCATTTAGGTTATACCTGAATGGTCTAGTGGTTTTCCCCACTTTCTTCAATTTAAGTCTGAATTTGGCATAAGGAGTTCATGATCTGAGCCACAGTCAGCTCCCAGTCTTGTTTTTGCTGACTGTATAGAGCTTCTCCATCTTTGGCTGCAAAGAATATAATCAATCTGATTTTGGTGTTGACCATCTGGCAATGTTTATGTGCAGAGTCTTCTCTTTTGTGTTTTTGGAAGAGGGTGTTTGCTATGACCTGTGTGTTCTTTTTGCCAAACTATATTAGCCTTTGCCCTTCTTCATTGTGTATTCCAAGGGAAAATTTGCCTGTTATTCCAAGTGTTTCTTGACTTCCTACATTTGCATTCCATTCCCCTATAATGAAAAGGACATCTTTTATGGGTGTTAGTTCTAGAAGGTCTTGTAGGTCTTCATAGAACCATTCACTTTCAGCTTCTTCAGCATTACTGGTTGGAGCATAGATTTGGATTACTGTGATATTGAATGGTTTGCCTTGGAAACGAACAGAGAGCATTCTGTCATTTTTGAGATTGCATCCAAGTACTGCATTTTGGACTCTTTTGTTGACTATGAGGGCTACTCTAGTTCTTCTAAGGGATTCTGACCCACAGTAGTAGATATAGTGATCATCTGAGTTAAATTCACCCAATCCAATTCAATTTAGTTAGCTGATTCCTAAAATGTCAGCGTTCATTCTTGCCATCTCCTGTTTGGCCACTTCCAATGTGCCTTGATTCATGGACCTAACATTCCAGGTTCCTATGCAATATTGCTCTTTACAGCATCAGAGCTTGCTTCCATCATTAGTCACATCCACAATTGGGTGTTTTTTTGGTTTGGCTCCATCTCTTCATTCTTTCCGGAGTTATTTCTCCACTGATCTCCAGTAGCAATTGGGCACCTACCGACCTGTGGATTTTATCTTTCAGTGTCCTATCTTTTTCCTTTCCTGGTTGTTCATGGGGTTCTCAAGGCAGGAATACTGAAGTTTGTTGCCATTCCCTTCTCCAGTGACCACATTTTGTCAGAATTCTCATCACGACCCGTCCATCTTGGATGGTTGCACAGGGCATGGCTCATAGTTTCACTGAGTTAGACAAAGCTGTGGTCCATGTAACCAGATTGGTTAGTTTTTTGTGATTGTCGTTTTCAGTCTGTCTGCCCTCTGATGGAGAAGGATAAGAGGCTTATGGGAGCTTCCTGATCGGAGAGACTGACTGAAGGGGAAACTGGGTCTTGTTCTGATGGGTGGGGCCATGCTCAGTAAAACTTTAATCCAATTTTCTGTTGATGGCCTATTAGTGAAGATAAATATGGATTTCTTTTGAGCATATACCTAGACTTGTAAATGTGGGGCAAAAAGCATATATGTTCAGCTATAGTCAATACTGCTAAACAGGTTTCAAAAAGTAATTGTACCAATTTGCATGCTCACTATAGAGTTTCAGCTGTTTCAAATACTTATTTCCTAGCAAACAGTGGAGATTTTCAATATTTTAAATTTTATCTGTTTTTGTGAGTATGTGGTAGTTGCCTTAATTTTAATTTCCTGATGATTAACATGTTTAAAGATCTTTTTATGTTTACAGACAATAATATATTCTTTTAAATAAATGTTTATTTGCATGTATTACCTATTTTTAACTGGGTTACATGTCATTTTTCAGTTAATTGAAGAAATTTTTGTCACCTATACATTTTGTGACAGTTTTCAGCCTTGTGGGATTGCTTTGCACTTTGTTAATGGAGATTTTTGCAGTCCACTTGTTGTCAATCTTAATTTAGTTCAATATGTCAATCTCTCTATATATAGTTAGTGATTTTGTGCATGTGTATCTTCTTTAAGAAACCTTTGTGTACTCTGAGGACACAAAGATGTTATATCTTTTCTTAAAAAAACTTTACTCATTTGTCTTCAACATTTAGACCTAAAATTCATTTGGAATTGATTTTTGTGTATTTTTTGAGATATGCATTGCCTTTTTAAATCACAGATATATTCTCAGCACACAGCAATAAAATTGAGTAAATAGTCCTTGAATGTCTGACAAATATGAATAAGTGAAAACAGGATTTAGGAAAGCTCTAAAAAAGTAAGGTATATAGGGTCATGTGTGTAAAGCAGATATATTAAATTTAGCTGTTCAAAATTCCATTATCAACTTCATTATCTCTTCTTTGCTATGTTAAATCTTGATATCTTAGCTTCCGTTGCAGCTGTAGCCTTTTTCAGGTGAATAAGTTATAAGAAGAAGTCAACTGGCTGCCCTGGTGGTCTTTAATGGTAAAGAATCTGCCTGCAATGCAGGAGTCCCAGGTAGAGAAGGGAATGGCAACCCACTCCAGTATTCTTGCCTGGAGAATCCCATGGACAGAGAAGCCTGGTGGGCTACATTACATAGAGCTGCAAAGAGTCAGACAAAACTGAACAAATAACACTATTGACACTAGAAGTCAACAACAGATATCCCTTTCTTTTCCTCTTGCCAGTGTCCTGTAATATGTTCACAGTATGATGCCTGACACTGGAGAAGGGAATGGCAACCACTTCAGCATTATTGCCTTGAGAAACCCATGAACAGTATGAAAAGGCAAAAAGATAGGACACTGAAAGATGAACTCCCCAGGATGGTAGGTGCCCAATAAGATATGGGAGATCAGTGGAGAAATAACTCCAGAAAGAATGAAGAGATGGTGACAAAGCAAAAAAACACCCAGTTGTGGATGTGACTGGTGATGGTAGTAAATTCTGACACTGTAGGAATCTGGAATGTTAGGTCCATGAATCAAGGTAAATTGAAGTAGTCAACAGGAAATGGCAAGAGTGAACATGGACATTTTAGGAATCAGTGCACTAAAATGGACTGGAATGGGTGAATTTAACTCAGATAACCATTATATACACTACTGTGGGTAAGAATCTCTTAGAAGAAATGGAGTAGCCCTCATAGTGAACAAAAGAGTCTGAAGTGAAGTACTTGGATGCAATCTCAAAAACGACAGAATGATCTCTGTTTGTTTCCAAGGCAAACCATTCAATATCACAGTAATCCAAATATATGTTCCAACCAGTAATGCTAAGAAGCTGAAGGTGAATGGTTCTATGAAGACTTACAAGACCTTCTAACTAACACCCCAAAAATATGCTCTTTTCATTATAGGGGACTGGAATGCAAAAGTAGGAAGTCGAGAGATACCTGGAGTAACAAGCCAGCAAGGCAAAGGGTAAAAGAGTTTTCCAAAGAGAATGCACTGGTCATAGCAAACACCCTCTTCCAACAACACAGTAGATTACTCTACACATGATCATAACCAAATGGTCAATACAGAAATGAGACTGATTATATTCTTTGCAGCCAAAGATGGAAAAGCTCTATACAGTCAGCAAAAACAAGACCGGGAGCTGACTGTAGCTCAGATCATGAACTCCTTATTGCCAAATTCTGACTTAAATTGAAGAAAGTAGGGAAAACCACTAGACCATTCAGGTATGACCTAAATCAAAACCTGTAAAATGATACTGTAGAAGTGACAAACAGATTCATGGCATTAGATCTGATAGACAGAGTGCCTGAAGAACTATGGATGGAGGTTCGTAACACTGTACAGGAGGCAGTGATCAAAACCATCCCCAAGAAAGAGAAATGCAAAAAGGCAAAATGGTTGCCTAAAGAGGCCTTACAAATAACTGAGAAAGGAAGAGAGGCTAAAGGCAAAGGAGAAAAGAAAAGATACATCCATTTGAATGCAGAGTTCCAAAGAACAGCAAGGAGAGATAAGAAATCCTTCCTCAGTGATCAATACAAAGAATAGAGGAAAACAAAGAATGGGAATGCCTAGAGATCTCTTCAAGAAAATTTGAGATATCAAGGGAACTTTTCATGCAAAGACGGGCACAATAAAGGACAGAAATGGTATGGACCTAACAGAAGCAGAAGATATTAAGAAGAGGTGGCAAAAATACAAAGAACTATACAAAAAACCTTCACAATCCAGATAACCATAATGGTGTGATCACTCATCTAGAGCCAGACATCCTGGAATGTGAAGTCAAGTGGGCCTTAGGAATCTTCACTATGAACAAAGCTAGTGGAGGTGATGGAATTCCAGTTGAGCTATTTCAAATCCTAAAAGATGATTTGTGAAAGTGCTGCACTCAATATGTAGCACATTTGGAAAACTCAGCAGTGGGCACAGGACTGGAAAATGTTAGTTTTCATTCCAATCCCAAAGAAAAGCAATGTCAAAGATTGCTTAAACTACCACACGATTGCTCTCATCTCACAGGCTAACAAACTAATGCTCAAAATTCTCCAAGCCAGGTTTCAACAGTACATGAATCATGAACTTCCAGATGTTCAAGCTGGATTAAGAAAAGGCAGAGGAACCAGAGATCAAGTTGCCAACATCTGTTGGCTCATCAAAAAAGCAAGAGAGTTCCAGAGAAACATTTACTTCTGCTTTATTGACTATGCCAAAGCCTTTGACCATGTGGATCACAACAAACTGTGGAAATTCTGAAAGATATGGGAATACCAGACCACCTGACCTGCCTCCTGAGATATCTGTTCTTAGGTCAAGAAGCAACCGCTAGAACTGGACATGGAACAACACACTGGTTCCAGATCAGGAAAGGAGTACATCACAGCTGTATATTGTCACCCTGCTTATTTAACTTATATCCAGAGATCATCATGCAAAATGCTGGGCTGAATGAAATATAAGCTGGAATCAAGATTGCTGGGATAAATATCAATAACCTCAGATATGCAGATGGCACCACATTATGGCAGCAAGTGATGAAAAATTAAAGAGCCTCTTGATGAAAGTGAAAGAGGAGAGTGAAAGATTTGGCTTAAAACCCAACATTCAGAAAATTAAGATCATGGCATCCTGACCCATCACTTCAAGGCAAATAGATGGAGAAACAATGGAAAGAGTGACACACTATTTTTTCTGGCTCTAAAATGAAGATGGTGACTGTAACCATGAAATTAAAAGATGCTTTCCTCTTGGAATAAAAGCTATGACCAACCTAGGCAGCAATTGAAAAGCAGAGACATTACTTTGCTGACAAAATCCGACCAGTCAAAGCTATGGTCTGTCCAGTAGTCATGTATGGATGTGAGAGCTGGACTATAAAGAAAGCTGAGCACCAAAGAATTGATGCTTTTGAATTGTGGTACTGGAGAAGACTCTTGAGAGTCCCTTGGACAGGAACGAGATCCAACCAGTCCATCCTAAAGGAGATCAGCCCTGAACATTCATTGGAAGGACTGATGCTGAAGCTGAAACTCCAATACTTTGGCCACCTCGTGTGAAGTGTTGACTCATTGGAAAAGACCCTCATGCTCGCATAGGTTGAAGGCAGTATAAGAAGTGGACGACAGGGTGAAATGGTTGGATGGCCTCACCTACTCAATCAATATGAGTTTGAGAAAGCTCCAGGAGTTGGTGATGGACAGGAAAGCCTGGCATTTTGCAGTCCATGGGACCACAAAGAGTCAGACTCACCTGATTGACTGAACTGACTTATTTATGATACCTGAAGATACAGCAGGTATATTGTAGCCCTGAGGTTACAACAATGAACATCAACAACAACAACAATATCAACAACAAAAACTCAAATTGTAAGAAACTTATTTTTAAGGAAAAAATATAACAAGATGCATGGTTCCCAACATTATTATTGAACATTTATGCCAGTCATATTCTTGAACTTTTTGGTATGCATTAAAAATGACCTCCATTTGTATTCTTTGGACACATTTTTAGCTTAGTTTTCTTTTATATGTAACCAAATGCATTCATAAAGGGATAAGTCTAAGGGATCAATCTACATTTTATGTTTGAGAATGCCATATGTTTTGAAAGATAATTTTCTCATGCACCATAAGTTGAGACAAGGAATGTCCTTCATTTTAGACTGTGTTTAGTTCAGTTCAGTTGCTCAGTCATATCCGACTCTTTGTGACCCCATGGAGTGCAGCACACCAGGCTTCCCTGTCCATTACCAACTCCCGGAGTTTACTCAAACTCATGTCCATCGGGTCAGTGATGCCATCCAACCATCTCATCGTCTGTCTCCCCTTCTCCTCCCGCCTTCAATCTTTCCCAGCATCAGGGGCTTTTCCAAGGAGTCAGTTCTTTGCATCAGGTGGCCAAAGTTCAAAACACTGAAGTTCAAAAGCATCTGTGCTCACATAAGTCAGAAAGACCTAGCCTGAACCCCTGCAGTCTACTACACTTTCCTTTTCTGAGAAATATACTTAGTAACACTCACAGGCCTTTAGTGTGTGCTCTATTACAAAATAAAATAGGAAAGACATCATATTTTTTGAGTTATTTTGGAGAAAATCTTACAATTATATGGGAAAGGTATCTGACATAAGGTAGGTATTTGATAATTATTAGGTATGCTTCTCTGGTGGCTTAGATGGTCATGAATCTGCGTGCAGTGCAGGAGACCTGGATTCAATCCCTGGCTTGGGATGATCCCCTGGAGAAGGGAATGGCTATCCACTCTAAGATTCTTTTCGGGAGAATTCCATGGACAGAGGATCCTGGTGGCTATAGTCCTTAAGGTTGTAAGAGTTGGACATTACTGAGCCACTAACACACACTCATACCCTCTCACTTTAATTATAGTATTTATTTATAGTACCTACCTGAGAAAAGCATCTAATAAACAATAAACCAGTAAACAAACAAAACAAAACAAAAAACGAAGAGAATTTTTTTTTCAATAGAGATATGTACTAGAAATTCATTTTGTCCAAATGACAGCTCTCTTGGAAGTCATACTTGGAACACATATGTCACATGTGAAGTTCAATTAAAATATCTTTCACCTTGTAGAAAAAAGGAAAAGGATATTTTCTGACATTTACAACATCAATGTTACTTGTTACATTCAATGTCAAATGTTACAAATTTTAACTATTATTTTGTGGCAACTGTTTAATAAATTATCATGGCCTAAGAACTTTATGAAGCTTCCAGAATCTGTAAATTATTATCAGACAGTTGCATCAGTGCCAGGAAAGCAATCCTAATGATTTTATGGGAAGATAATTTATTTATCTAAATATTTAGAATTGTATGACAATTTTTAGAATACTTTTCTATAGTTTCTCAGGTGGCACTAGTGGTAAAGAAGATACCTACCAATGCAGAAAATATAAGAGACACTGGTTTGATCCCTGGGTCAGGAAAATCCCCTGGAGGAAGGCAGGGCAACCCACCCCGTATTCTTGCCTGAAGAATCCCATGGACAGAAGAACCTAGTGGACTACAGTCCATGGGGTCACAAAGGGTCGGACATGACTGAAGCAACTTAGCACACGCACATATTGTTGCTCAAGAAGGTAACAAGCATAATTCTGAGATTTATTATCTCATCTGTAGTTTGTGCTGATGCATTAATAAAAGCAAATTCATCTTTCTTCAGAGTAGAAAATCAAATCACATCTCAAATTTGTTTTATACTAATAGGATATTACATTAATTCAAATATTTGATTTGTTTTTCAGGCAAGCAACAAGGAAAAATGAGAGAAATAAGAGTAATTATAAAAAAGACTGATATACCCTTGAAATTGATAAAAACCAATTTTAGATGGCATACACAGCATTAAGAAAATCAAGGGGGAAAAAAAAGATATCAGTAAACTTTTAACTGGCCTTTTAAAAGTCTCATTTGGCTTAGAAATGTTCCTAAGGAGAGAAAAATAACAGACCTTTTTGCTTTTTTGTTGTGTTTTTGTTGTTACAAATAAATCAAGAAATTATACCTTAATCAATTGAAGATGTGCATTTCAGGAAATCACTGAGCTCTAAGGGAGCAAATACTGGCAAAGCTTACTACTACACGACACAGTTACTTCAACATTGAGAAGAGAAAATCATGCCATATTTTAGTAGTTCTTAGAAAATATTACAGCAATCATACTCCAGGGAATTCAGAAGCTGTTGAAGTGTCATTAGTTTCTACAGAAAATTCTGTCAGAAACTTTGAAAACTGAAAATAAAATACAACCAAAACCTCAGAATAGTCTAACAAATGGTACAATAAATTTATCTAATTCTCTTTGTTCAAAAAGTGATTTGGGTTATCTATAGGAAGAACAAGGGAATAATGATAATACTTTATATTTAGTACTCACTACTGTTAAGGCACATTCACCTTTTTCATCTCATTTGAATTGTTCAATAACTTTGTGAAAGAAATAGGTTACTCATAGTGGTTTTGATTTGCATTTCTCTGACAATGAGTGATGTTGAGCATCTTTTCATATGTTTGTTAGCCATCTGTATGTCTTTTTTGGAGAAATGTCTATTTAGTTCTTTGGCCCATTTTTTGATTGGGTCATTTATTTTTCTGGAATTAAGCTGTAGGAGTTGCTTGTATACTTTTGAGATTAGTTGTTTGTCTGTTTCTTCATTTGCTATTATTTTCTCCCATTCTGAAGGCTGTCTTTTCACCTTGCTTGTAGTTTCCTTTGTTGTGCAGAAGCTTTTAAGTTTAATTAGGTACCATTTGTTTATTTTTGCTTTTATTTCCAATATTCTTGGAGGTGGGTCATAGAGGATCCTGGTGTGATGTATGTCGGAGAATGTTTTGCCTATGTTCTCCTCTAGGAGTTTTATAGTTTCTGGTCTTACATTTAGATCTTTAATCCATTTTGAGTTTATTTTTGTGTATGGTGTTAGAAAGTGCTTTAGTTTCATTCTTTTACAAGTGGTTGATCAGTTTTCCCAGCACCATGCATACACACTGAAGAAACCAGAATTGAAAGAGACATGTGTACCCCAATGTTCATCACAGCACTGTTTATAATAGCCAGGACACAGAAGCAACCTAGAAGTCCATCAGCAGATGAATGGATAAGAAAGCTGTGGTATATATACACAATGGAATATTACTCAGCCATTAAAAAGAATACATTTGAATCAGTTCTAATGAGGTGGATGAAACTGGAGCCTGTTATACAGAGTGAAGTAAGCCAGAAAGAAAAACACCAATACAGTATACTAACACATATATATGGAATTTAGAAAGATGGTAACAATAACCCTGTGTACAAGACAGCAAAAGAGACACTGATGTATCGAACAGTCTTTTGGACTCTGTGGGAGAGGGAGAGGATGGGATGATTTGGGAGAATGGCATTGAAATATGTATAATATCATATATGAAACGAGTTGCCAGTCCAGGTTCGATGCACGATACTGGATGCTTGGGGCTGGTGCACTGGGACAACCCAGAGGGATGGTATGGGGAGGGAGGAGGGAGGAGGGTTCAGGATGGGGAACACATGTCTACCTGTGACAGATTCATTTTGATATATGGCAAAACCAATACAATATTGTAAAGTTAAATAAAATAAAATTAAAACAACAAAAAAAAGAAATAGGTTACTAACATGCCTCACTTTTCAAATGAAAAGACCTACAATATATCTAGGGAATTATGATTTTGAACTAGAATTCATCTCTCCTCGCACAGAATCATTAGTGCTTTCTTAAATTATGAAAATAAATTATACAGATCAGTTTTTAAAATCTGTCTGTGTATTGTACTTTAGGTAAGTGGAAAAATTCAGAGACAATAGAGACAACGGAAGCAACTCATGGCCTGAAGCTATGATTACTGTGACCTGCATTGCACTGCACTGTCCGCTTCTGAATTTTATAATTCTGTCACCAAATTCTAATCAATTTGTGAACAAAATTTACATATATTCTAATAGTTGTATAGGTTAAGTGTTCATTGGACGGTTAAGATAAGTACTATAAAACATGGAGCATAGCACAATATCTACAAAAATCTGAATGTGAGGTCAGCATACACAATAATCCCATATGTACATCTCAGGACATACAAGAACTTTGCTTCCCGAAAAAGTACGAGAATATGAACAAGACAATAAACAGTTCTCTTCAAGGAGAATCGCTATGCTAGAGAGTGAACATGTGAAAACAACTGCAGGTATGAATGAGATATGCATAAAGAAATAACATTTGTCGTGTTATATAAATTATTTAAAATTCAAGGACTTTCCTGGTGGTCCAGTGGTTGAGAATCTGCCTCCCAATTCAGGGGATGTAGTTTCAATCCCTGGTTGAGGATCTAAGATCCTACATGCTCTGGGGCAACCTTGCCGCGAGGACTGAACCCTCAGCACCACTAGAGAAAGCCTGCACGCTGTAATGAAGATACTGCACAGCCAAAATAATAATACAATAAATCCAAATCTACGTAGCCTTTTAATTTTTCCAACACTCTTTCCCAGCTTCCATGTCTAATGATATAAGAAATATCAGTTATTATAGAGTCTTCCAACCTAGATTCTCATGGATAAAATCCAAGACACTTTATGCCACTGTATCCCATTTGGGGTTAGGGATCCTCAACAAGCCTGTAAATCTCACTGCACATGAAACGGGGTTGTTAGGTGTACTTTTGGGCTCCTGTGATGCTTTCAAGGATGGAGGCATAGTCTCCTAAAAAAGTTAACTACATTGGTTTTCAGCTCAGTCTGGGAACTGAGCTCTCACTAATTGCCTCAGGAGCGCTGGCTTCTTTATCTTTTCCTTCAGAAAAAGTGAGCAGAGCCTTTAGGAAAGTATAACTTTCAAAAAGTCAGATACAGAAGAAGGCAACCTTCATTCTGTTTCTGATTTTGACCAGAAAATTGAGAATAGAAACACAAATGGCCCAGTCATTTTCTTGGATTGGTGGATAAAAAAAAGGGATAATAAAAATCCATGAATTAATCTTGCAGTGTTTGCTTGGTAACTTCAGACTATGCCTGCTGACCTAAAGATGCTAGATTAATTGGCTTTGTGCAAGAGATAGAAGACAAAGCCAAATAACTCAAGTGAAAGGGGAAAACAATGAAAACCCCTTACAAAGTAGAATTCCTGGAAGCCATTACCCTCAGTAGGCAAATTAGAAAAAAATAACCCTATCTGTAGAGGAAGCTGATGGAGATATCTTGTTGTGACTATACATGCAGAGAAATAGAGAGAGAGTAAAAGGGAGGTGGGGCCATGGGAAAGGATGGATATAACAAATTGTGACTGGTACCTACTTTTCTCAGGAAAGCTCTGCCAAAATGTGTGTATGCTTTTCTCACAAAGATAAATTTCACATAATTACTGTAAATGAAGCAGGCAGTGCTTTCAAAGTTCAAACAAGAAAACTTGGTTAAAAAATCACATCAGCTTGCTTTTACTGCTCAAACTGAAGCACAAGAGACCACCTCACCATTAAACCTGTTTTAATTAGGTAATGGCATTATAATTGGATGCTCCCTGGAATAGATGGTATCATATCTAAAACATTTCTTCTCTTTGAGAAAGTAACCCACTTGCAGCCAAAACCCTCTTTCGCAGTTCAGTTCAGTTATTTCAGTCTCTCAGTCGTGCCCATGGACAGCAGCACACCAGGCATCCCTGTCTACTACCCCATAAAATGAGAAGAACCTGGCTAGCAAAATGGACTTTTCTGAAAGAGTCCACTGCAATAAGAAGAGCACTGAAATCAATGTGGTAATATATGAAAATCATGGAACGGTGTTTTTAGGAGAATTAAAGTGTGATAAGAAAAAATATTTTGTCTTACCTCTAGTTATATTTTATCCTAAAATTTCTGCCTCTGAAACTAGACCTGACCTAAATAGAACCTACTTCTGACTTTGACGTGTACCTGAACAATCAGATGGAACAAGGGTATGGAACAAGGTGTTACAGATTGAGGACCTCATCAGACTTTACGGGCTTGAGTTCCTCAGCTTACATTCCTGAGATCTGTAAAAGCTACATGGCAGTACATTCAAAATGAAGACAAAAAAAAAGAAGAAGAAATAAAAAGAATCTAAGAACTTGTTCCTCTATCACTTGCTTTATTACCCCACTGTGTTCTTGTTTGGGAAACAAAGGGGTTGCCCATGGAGGCATAATGGGACCCTAGATATATTTACATGGTTGTCTGAGTATTTTGGTATCCCTCCATTCTTTTTGGCCTCATATCTCTTTTGATGCAAGAGATAGCACAATGGTGGGGAAGAGTAACTTAGAATTTGTACTCTTTCCCCTCAGTTTTGTTACAGAGACTTCACAAAAAATGAAAAGCCTCGTGAGGCTGCTTCTAGTATCTGGGGATCATCTAAGTATGATGCAGAAGCAAATAAACCTGAGAGTAAGAGATAACTTCTCTGCATTTGTAACAGAAGACGGAACCGGCATGGAGAAGGTAAATGAGACATACAATTAATGATTCTGAGGTGACTTGTGATCAAGTATCAGTTAACAAGAGACACATCCACCTTTAAAATGATAAACAGTCCTGATTCAGAAAGAAGAAGGACAAATTCCAATATTTTAGATATTGGTTACTTGGAAGTGGGGGGAATGCATAGAGCTAAAAATAAATGAATGAATAAGAGAAAAGAAAAAAAAAAAAAAAAGTCCTGGCTCTCCAGAATCCTCCTTTCTCTAAAGGAATAGCTAATACAAAGAAGACTAAACACAATAAAAATTAAAATTCTATGCTCACACACATCTTATCACTTTCAACCATGAGGAACTCTGTTTAATGTGTGTGAGTTATAATCTTTCTGTTTTTACAGATAAGGATGCGTAATTTCTGAAATAGGACAGGGGCCTTGAAACTGTGAGTTGAACAAATGTACAAACTAATTAAGTTAAAATTAGTGCTCTGAAGTTCAGAGTCTCAAAAATTATTATGTGGAAAAGTCACCTTCTATATATTCAATTAAAAATAATTAGTTCCAACACAAAACTTTCATTGATAAATAAGTGGGAGAAGTCTTTTTGAAACTTTATGTTGAAGGTTGAGACAGCAACTTGCCAGGAATAATTATGTGTCTGCAAAAGAAAAAGGTTTTAATATTAATTGACTCCAAGATGAGTTCCAACATAGTAAAGCTGAAATGCTATTGAAAATTAGACTGAATGTTAACACAAAACTTGGTTTTGTTTTATCAAAGAAACCTTAAGTTTTTGAGCCTTCATCTAGAAGTTGGTAACATGCCAAAACTTGATGCTATAATTTCTATCCCAATCCCACATTTTATGAATTGAAAAAATAGAACCTCCTAAATTGAGAACAGAAGTGAAAATGAAAGACTTAGCTGCTCACTCACATCCAACTCTCTGTGGCCCTGTGGACTGTAGCCCTCCAGGCTCCTCTGTCCATGGAATTCTCCAGGCAAGAATAGCCGAGTGGGTTGCTATGACCTTCTCCAGGGGATCTCCCTGACTCAGGAACTGAACTGGGGTCTTCTACATTGCAGGCAGACTCTTTACTGTCTGAGCCACTGGGGAAGTGAACTTCGTCAGTTCGTATTTGTCCCATATTTTCCTCTTATTCTCATTTTTCTAAGTCTCAATTTCTAGCAGTCTTAGATTTAAATGGCGTAACAGTTGGGGTGAAAAGCAAGATGAGGTTGGTTCTGGTCCTGTATATTTGTTTACACTGGTTATTATTATTCCATCCTAACATGTGCTGTGAAACTGTCACTATCCCTCATCTCCAATACGAGGTTTACTCAGACTGTCCAACCTCATGGCTCTCGTGCCTTATATTTAATCTATTTGGTTATAACAATTATTATAGATTGTTACACTCACCTACACAAGATATGCTATTAGATTAAATTGAAAAATTCTACTGTTATATATCAAGACCAAGGAAGCAATGAATGATAAGAATTTGTAAGCTCTTTGTAGTTTCTAAATTAAAACTAATTCCAATATAGTTTCCCAGATTTTTTTTCAGTTTTTAAAAAGATTTCAAAAACTTAAGACTGCAATAAATTGTGAAATTGTAAATTTAGAGTAATGAGAGATACAGAGACTCAGATAACAAAACTACTAATTAAATCAGTGTTTTATTGATGTAAAAATTAATAGAAGAAACTGTCAACCTTGAATCAAAACAGATATAGTTCATACTCTAGCACACAATTAATTAAGTATTAAATTAGTGAGGAACATAAAAATTATTTAATAGTATGTTAAAATATTTGATTGGCTATTTGGAAAAGAAGTCTCATTTTACTTAAACTCCATATCTAGCACAACATGCACTGCAAAATGAATAAATTATTTGAACATAAAATATCAAAATATGAATAAGTAACTGGATGGGTATATTCTAATACTAAAAATACAACAAGATATATCACAAAACATTAATGGACTTGGTTCATACACGTGAAGTTCAATGGGATGTTCAGTTTATTGGGGAGTATGCAATGAGTGTGAGGCTAAGACTTATGATGTAGGAATGCAATGCCTTCCAGGGTAGGAGCAGGTGTTAATGGAAGAGTGCACCAATTTGGCTCAAAAAATAAAGATCTTGCATGAGTGACAATTTAGTGAGGCAACTTGTTTTCTTATTGAGCTCCCAAAGTTCTGAGTTAATGAGCCCTGAGTTAGATTAGTAAGGAACCTATAGGCCGAACATGTAGACAATTTCATGCCTCTTTCAAGAATAGGTATGAAAAAGGTTAAAATGCTGAATGCATTTATTAAACTCACATAATATAGTCATGGCAGAATCATTCAAGTTTTTAAACCAGGCCACCATATTTTGACAGCACTTATTTTTACCCCATTTGTAAGATGCTCCATACAAAATTTTATGAGGAAATTTCAGAACAACTAGAGAACTGTCAATTAATTAAAATATTTTTAATGCCCATTTATTCTTTACTCAAAGAAATTCTTTGATAAATTTGATAAAAAAGGAAGAGCCTATGCTGAGGAACTTAAAAGAAGTGATTAGAAGATTGACAGACTAGAAGTAATTCAGAAGAGATTCACTTCATTTGTTGAATCAAGAAATCAAAGATACTATAAATAAATAAAATAATGGTCTTGTTTTGATATACTGAAATTTATGAAAAGTCAAATACTGATGAAATAATAGGAAATAGGATTGAAAGCAGACAACATCTATTCAGAGATACAATGTCCAACTTCCAATCATGCTCTAATGTGGAAAATTATGTATATATATTGTGGGGATAAAAGGAAAATATCATGAGCAATTCAGGAAACTTAATAGTGGCATTAAAAATTACTAAAGACAATTTAGATGATGGAAACAAACATTAACTGTTCATAAAGCAAACAGTCTCCATTCAGAGAACTGTAAAATGAGAGGAAGACAGGAGGTTTTTACAGGGTAAAGAACAAGGGAGAAAAAAGTAGAAAATATATAATTGGTTGGTGCTACAGAGGAGACCTTGTCTAGAGTAAGAATGTCCAGTGTCCAGGACTGGCTGACTGGGTATACTGAGTTCTGGTCAAGTGGAGCATTTACAAGAAAGTTACTTAAGTGTCTGTTTGTTGACATGGCTCCCCAGGCAAAAAATGGCTCCATTTTGGGCCTAGAAAATTATTTCTTTGGTGCTCAACCTTTGTTAATTAATGATAGCACATTCTAGTATATTATGAAATAACTGACAGCAAAGAAAAAGAGGTATAGGTAAATTCATTGGTGAACTAGAACCTTCTTCCATGGGTTCTCAAAAGCCAAACGTGTATCTTGTAGTTTGAAATAACTCTGGCATGGCTATGTACAAAACAGAAATAGGAAAATGCTAAAAATCAGCTCTCCCCTACCACCACCACACCTGAGACGTCAAAAATCACCACCAAAAGATGAGATGGAAAGAAATTCAGAGAACAATCCTTAAAGCTCTGAACAAGCCAGAGAGATTTGCTTGGGAGAAGAAACAAATATTAAAGAAATAAATATATATGCACGTGTGCTCAGCTCTTCAATCGTGTCTGACTCTTTGTGATCCTTTGGACTGTAGCCCGCCAGGCTCCTCTGTCCATGAGATTTTCCAGGCAAGAATACTGGAGTGGGTTACCATTTCCTCCTCCAGGAGATCTTCCCAACCCAGGTCTGCGTCTGCTGCATTTCCTGCCTTGAAGGTGGATTATGTACTGCTGAGCCATCAGGGAAGACCAAAAGAAAAAAATATATGTGAGTTTGGCCAAATAAAACTTAAAGGAAAATATAACAATTATCTTTAAGTATATGGAGAAGTTAAGCATCATTGAAAGTAAGGATTATTGCATGGTTCCTGGAGAAAAAAAAAAGGACTAAAATAGTTGATTATAATGTAATTCAGAAAAACTTACTAAAAGATAAATATTTTGCAATGTAAAAGATTATTAAATGCCTATGGTTGCAATAATTTCTATGGATATTTAAAATTTCAGAAAAGTTTGCATGTTAAAAAATAATTATTTTAATCCAGTAAAAATCCAGATTAAAAAAACATGGGTAGAAAAACTATTTTTCTATTCTTTTAGTGTTGTGACCATCATTATTGCTACTGATTTAATTAACAAAATCTAAATTATTTTTCTGTAAGGAGACTTAATATTTATACCCATGTTAGTTAATACATATTGATATGATAGTAAGTGGAAACCTAAAATATCCTGAAATAAACTGATACTAAATAAGGGATGTAGGTGCTTCTCAGGTACCTCAGCTGGTAAAGAATCCACCTGCAATGCAGGAGACACTGATTCAAATCCTGGGTTGGGAAGTACCTCTGGAGAAGGGATAGGCTCCCCACTCCAGCATTCTTGAACTTCCCTGGTGACTCAAATGGTAAAGGATCTATCTGCAACATGGGAGACCTGGGTTCAATCCCTGAATTGGGAAGATCCCCTGGAGGAGGGCATGGCAACCCACTCCACTATTCTTGCTGGAGAATCCCCATAGACAGAGTCTGGTGGGCTACAGTCCATGGAGTCACAGAGTCAGACACGACTAAGCACAGCACAGCATGGAGGGATATAGACACTTTGTAGTCTGTTTAAATATAGAACTTTCAACTATTTTTAAAGTATAAAATTTTCAGTATGAAAATTGTAGTGAGATATTCAAAAATTATGAAAGAAAAAAAAGTACATTTCCACAGCTATAATTACAAAAAAAAAAAAAAAGACTAATTACTGGAATACATTCACCCTAAAGTTTCATGTGTCTAATAGCTTTAATTGAATGATCTCCAAATATCCTCACTTCTTAGAAGGGGAATATAATTTTAAAATACAGAAAAACCTCATTTCAGGTTTAGTAAGGCCTATTTTGTATTCATTCTCATGCTTGAATTGCTATGACTATGTCAAAGGAATAGATATATTCACAGCTGAATGAAATTTCCTTATAATGTCTTCCACGGACTGAGCTATTTCTTAGAACAATGGGGAGCTATTATGCAGCTATACACAGAGGTTTTATAGGCCTTTTGTTGAAACTTTTAAAATGTAATGTTACATAGGGGAATATAATATGCCAATTTTTTTCTGATAAAATTTCTTTGCATTTTAATATTGCATAAGTATTATGCACAACTTGGCTACCTCACACTCAAGGCTGTCACTTCTAAATAACTCAGACTTTCTTAAAGAAAGTCACAGAACCATGCATTTATGAGTTTCTAATCGGTTCAGTCTGAGGAGTATGTCTATTTTAGCACAAGTTCTAATATTATTATATTCATAAGATAGCCTTTATTTAAGACTTTGTTGTCCCTCCATTCTTTTCAGTAATAACTGGTTTCAGTGAAGAGTGTATTATGGTGTATCATTAACCCATTTACTCTTGGACTTCCCTCCCACCTATCTTTCATTCTGCCTTTTTAAGCTGTCAGTCCACTGTATTCAATGGAGCATCAGAAAACACCAGCTTCTTTCAGCAGCACAGCAGGTGTGTATTTATGAAGCATATCTGATATATTCAGGAACAGTCAACAGATTAATGTCACCACTCAAAATCCTTGTTAGAAAAAAAGGGGAAACTGTGATATAAAAATAAAAGTACTATTTCTTTTATGTACTTAAGGAAAATTTTTAAACAACATGATGAAATAATCTCTCTAGACTTCTTAATAAAAGCAGATATTGGCTTTTTCATCCTAATTCTCAGACCCCTTTTGGCTTTAAATATGTTAATTGCTTGTTCCTTTTCCTTAAATCAGCTGGACTATGGATAATGGCAAAGATGAAGGGAAATTAAAGATGGATTTAAAAGATGAAAAAGTTCATTGTGCCAATCTATTTATATGACCTTTAATTATTCTGAAATAAATTACAAAATTGACCATTTCATTTTCCTTGCTTCATTCATTACAATAATAATAGTATTCAGGAAAAATAATATCCAGGTAATGTGTAGGGTAAACTCTTAGCTATTTTCCAGTTTTTCTTCCCTTATTTTTCCATCTTTCATAAGAATATTTTCTTCCTTTGTTTTTAAGTTTGGGTATTTTTTTTTCATGTCTCTGATTTTTTTTTAAGCTTGGCATTCTGCTTCCCAGGATAAAGATTACATTTCCCAAACTCTCTTTCATCTTTGTGTGACCTTGTGACTAATTTTTTTTTTTTTTCTAATGGGATATCAGCAGAAGTTGCAGAGTAGCTTCTGGAAACCTTTTCTTAAAAGAAGCTTCATATGTCTTCTCTCCCTGTAATTCTGTGTCCTTACTGCCAATATATACCTGCAATGTGCAGGCTCTTATCTTACACAATAAGATCAAAAGGCATAGTGTGTACTGATAAATAAATGGATGGAAGCTGGTAGAAGCCAGATTTCCTGTTCTCATAGAGGGGAGCTGCAGAAAAGTAAGGAAAGAAGGTTATAATAAACAACACAGTACTGGACTGGGGTCAGAGACTTGAGAATAAACTCATATTTATCTAATATATAAATTTGTGTGTGTGTACAAATATATGTGTGTGATGGTGGTGGTTTCAGTTGCTAAGTCATGTCCAACTCTTGCAACCCATTGACTGTAGCCTGCCAGGTTCCTCTGTTCATTGGATTTTCCAGGCAAGAATACTGGAGTGGGGTGCCATTGCCTTCTCCAATATATGTGTGTAAGTATATGCATACATGTGTATGCACACAGAGAGGAAACAGGTAAAGAAATAATTATAAACATCTGTGTAATATGTATACATTCAAATTATCTAGTTCTATCTGTTTAGAAAGCCTAGAAATAATAACAGCTCAGAACAAACAAGCAAACCTAGCATTCAGATTTTGGTTTCTAAGTATCATTTCTATAAAAGGAATTAGGGCTTATTGGAAAAGTGATTTATTCTAGGATGGGGACAGGGAAAATCCAAGGTGACTCTGGAGCACCTTTTAGTACCAGAATGTAAGGGTGTCCACAAAAAACAGAAGGAGGTGACAAGTCAAAGAAAAATTGAAGTCAAACTTAAACAGTTTCCAAAGGTCAAAACTGGAATAATTTATCCACAAAGTGAATAATACAGTACTGTATTATAACCCAAAGTATAAAATAAATATAAACTAACAATAATGATATAAATAAGCAATTGAATTAAGTGCTTTAATGGAAGAAAAGAGATAAATCTTCCCTGTATACTTATAAACTTCTGTTTAAGATATGCAGTGTCTACCCACTCCAGGAAGTGGCGTTCAATCTCTTTCCTCTTAAAGGTACACTGGATCTAGTAATGTGATTACCAAGAATATAGAAAGGAAAGCAAAGTAACTATAGAGAAATCTGGCAAACACTACTTTAAATAAGTGATGGTTAATCACCAATAATACCATCTGCCTACTCATATAATCTGTTGAGAAGGGCAGTTTGACTTTGCAATATTCTTGCTAGATAAACAACTCCAGTATAACCATGAAAAATAATAAACAAAAATTGAGAAGCAGTCTCTAGGATACTAGGCCAGTATGCCTCAAGACTATTAAGGTCATGAAAAAGTAGGAAAGATTAATAAAGTGTCACAGACTAGTCATGACAGATAAATGCCATGTGGTGCCTTGGACTGGATCCTGGAACAGAAAAATACATCAATAGAAAAATTAGTAAATTTAGACAAATCAGTATTTTAGTTAATACTAATGTACCAATGCTGGTTTCTTTAACATAGTAATGTAAGAGGTTAATAAGGGGGGAAACTTGATGGTGGATATTCATTACCTTTCATATTATCTTCATCAGTTCAGTTCAGTTCAGTTGCTCAGTCGTGTCCGACTTTTTGCAACCCTATGAATCACAGCATCCAGACCTCCCTGTCCATCACCAACTCCCCGAGTTTACTCAAACTCACATCCATTGAGTTGGGGATGCCATCCAGCCATCTCATCCTCTGTCGTCACCTTCTCCTCCTGCCCCCAATCCCTCCCAGCATCAGAGTCTTTTCCAATGAGTCAACTCTTCACATGAGATGGCCAAAGTATTGGAGTTTAAGCTTTAACATCACTCCTTCCAATGAATACTCAGGACTCATCTCCTTTAGGATGGACTGGTTGGACTTCCTCGCAGTCGAAGGGAATCTCAAAAGTCTTCTCCAACACCACAGTTCAAAAGCATCAATTCTTTGGTGCTCAGCTTTCTTCACAGTCCAACTCTCACATCCATACATGACCATTGGAAAAACCATAGCCTTGACTACATGGACTTTTGTTGGCAAAGTAATGTCTCTGCTTTTGAATATGCTATCTAGGTTGGTCATAACTGTCCTTCCAAGGAGAAAGCGTCTTTTAATTTCATGGCTGCAGTCACCATCTGCAGTGATTTTGGAGCCCAAAAAATATAAAGTCTGACACTGTTTCCACTGTTTCCCCATCTATTTCCCATGAAGTGATGGGATCAGATGCCATGAATTCGTTTTCTGAATGTTGAGCTTTAAGCCAACTTTTTCACTCTCCTCTTTCACTTTCATCAAGAGGCTTTTTAGTTCTTTTTTACTTTCTGCCATAAGGATGGTGTCATCTGCATATCTGAGGTTATTCATATTTCTCCTGGTAATCTTGATTCCAGCTTGTGCTTCTTACAGCCCAGCATTTCTCATGATGTATTCTGCATATAAGTTAAATAAGCAGGGTGACAATATACAGCCTTGATGTACTCCTTTTCTTATTTGGAACCAGTCTGTTGTTCCATGTCCAGTTCTATCTGTTGCTTCCTGACCTGCATACAGGTTTCTCAAGAGGTAGGTCAGGTGTTCTGGTATTCCCATCTCTTTCAGAATTTTCCACAGTTTATTGTGATCCACAGAGTCAAAGGCTTTGGCATAGTCAATAAAGCAGAAATAGATGTTTTTCTGAAACTCTCTATGAACCTGGAATGTCAGGTCCATGAATCAAGCCAAATTGGAAGTGGTCAAACAGGAGTTGGCAAGAGTGAACGTCCACATTCTAGGAATCAGTGAACTAAAATGGACTGGAATGGGTGAATTTAACTCAGATGACCATTTTATCTACTACTGTGGGCAGGAATCCCTTAGAAGAAATGGAATAGCCATAATGGTCAACAAAAGAGTCAGAAATGCAATACTTGGATGCAATCTCAAAAACGACAGAATGATCTCTGTTCATTTGCAAGGCAAACCATTCAAAGTCATGATAATCCAAGTCTCTGTCCCCACCAGCAATGCTGAAGAAGCTGAAGTTGAACGTTTCTATGAAGACCTACAAGACCTTTTAGAACAACACCCCAAAAAAGATGTCCTTTTCATTATATGTGACTGGAATGCAAAAGTAGGAAGTCAAGAAACACCTGGCGTAACAGGCAAATTTGGCCTTGGAATACGGAATGAAGCAGGGCAAAGGCTAATAGAGTTTTGCCAAAAGAACTCACTGGTCATAGCAAACACCCTCTTCCAACAACACAAGAGAAGACTCTACACATGGACATCACCAGATGGTCAACACCAAAATCATATTGATTATATTCTTTGCAGCCAAAGATGGAGAAACTCTATACAGGCAGCAAAAACAAGACCAGGAGCTGACTGTGGCTCAGATCATGAACTGCTTATTGCCAAATTCAGACTTAAGTTGAAGAAAGTAGGGAAAACCACTAGACCATTAAGGTATGACCTAAATCAAATCCTTTATGATTATACAGTGGAAGTGAGAAATAGATTTAAGGGACTAGATCTGATAGAGAGAGTGCTTGATGAACTATGGACAGAGGTTCATGACATTGTACAGGAGACAGGGATCAAGACCATCCCCATGGAAAAGAAATGCAAAAAAGCAAAATGGCTGTTTGAGGAGGCCTTACAAATAGCTGTGAAAAGAAAAGAAGTGAAAAGCAAAGGAGAAAAGGAAAGATATAAGCATCTGAATGCAGAGTTCCCAAGAGTAGCAAGGAGAGATAAAAAAAGCCTTCCTCAGTGATCAATACAAAGAAATAGAGGAAAACAACAGAATGGGAAAGACTAGAGATCTCTTCAAGAAAATTAGGGATACCAAGGGAACATTTCATGCAAAGATGGGCTCAATAAAGGACAGAAATGGTATGGACCTAACAGAAGCAGAAGATATTAAGAAGAGGTGGCAAGAATACACAGAAGAACTGTACAAAAAGAGTTTCATGACCAAGATAATCATGATGGTGTGATCACACCTAGAGCCAGACATCCTGGAATGTGAAGTCAAGTGGGCCTTAGAAAGCATCACTATGAACAAAGCTAGTGGAGGTGATCGAATTCCAGTTGAGCTATTCCAAATCCTGAAAGATGATGCTGTGAAAGTGCTGCACTCAATATGCCACCAAATTTGGAAAACTCAGCAGTGGCCACAGGACTGGAAAAGGTCAGTTTTCATTCCAATCCCAAAGAAAGGCATTGCCAGAGAATTGTCAAACTACCACACAATTGCACTCATCTCACATGCTAGTAAAGTAATACTCAAAATTCTCCAAGCCAGGCTTCAGCAAACTGTGAACTTCCTGATATTCAAGCTGGTTTTAGAAAAGGCAGAGGAACCAGAGATCAATTTGCCAACATCCGCTGGATCATGGAAAAAGCGAGAGAGTTTCAGAAAAACATCTATTATCTTTATAACTTTTATCTAAATCTAAGCTTATTCTAAAGTATAAAGTTTATTTTTAAAACATGGTGGAACATAAAGAAGCCCAGATATAACACCATAGAATGCCTTATACTCCTGACCCAGACACTGAATTCTGTATAAGGTATATAAATTTATAATGTGTATAAACTACTGCTACTTTGGTCTTATATTATTCAAGGCCAAACTCAAACACATTATGCATAAACAGGTATGAAAATTACAAAAGTTATTAAATGATTTATGCAAAATGCTATGCAAATATAATGTGTTTTAGTTTTTAACCACTTATTTTTATAAGCCACTAAATCCTACTTTCATTCTTTAACATTCAAGAGATTTCTGTAATTAACTTTGTTAAATCTCATCCACATGCTCAAATAACTAATAAGTTAAGACTACCTATCAAATGCTTCTATATTTATAAAGGAAACATAGAAACTTGAAATATGAGAGTTTAGAAAGTAGAAACTCTTATTCTTTTGGAATACCACTTACAAACTTAAATCTTAAATGATATCAGATATTATAGTAGACTGATTTAATTTATAGTACCAGTTAATGGCTTTCCTGTCTCCATACCCTATGCTATGTGACTTTATAAATTCTCAACTTCAAGAGGTGCAGTTTTAGTTTATATTTTTTCCTACCATCACTTGAATCTGAGTCAGTCTTGTTACTTGTTTTGGCTAATAGACAACAAGAGAAGTGAAGATTCTGAGCACAGGTTTCAAAGACCTTGTGTTGCCACTGGATTCCTGACTCACCCATAGAACCAAGTCTGTGTAGATCATAGGAAGATGAGAGAATATATGGAGGAAGGCTGAAAGCCCAGCATATAAATCCCAGAAACAGAGCTAATATTAGCTAATACAGAAGTAAGCCCAGCCAAGATCAGCAGAGCCTGGACTACATCAGAAATGCCTAGTCAACTAATACGCTGCTGAGAAATAATTACTTGTTTTAAGTCATTAAGTTTTACAGTGGCTTATACTATCCAATGGTAATCTAGTAATGTAAGGGTCCTTCTTGTATGTTTGCTGCATGTAAATTTCTTTTCCAGTGGTCTGCCCCCAGAACAGCCTAAGTCAAAAGGCTACACACAAAAATTAAAAGTAACATCAAAGTAATCATAATGATGTAAGGGGATCTATCAGTTCAGTTGCTCAGTCGTGTCCGACTCTTTGCGACCCCGTGAATCACAGCACGCCAGGCCTCCCTGTCCATCACCAACTTCTGGAGTTCACTCAGACTCACGTCCATCGAGTCAGTGATGCCATCCAGCCATCTCATCCTCTGTCGTCCCCTTCTCCTCCTGCCCCCAATTCCTCCCAGCATCAGAGTCTTTTCCAATGAGTCAACTCTTCACATGAGGTGGCCAAAGTACTGGAGTTTCAGCTTGAGCATCATTCCTTCCAAAGAAATCCCAGGGCTGATCTCCTTCAGAATGGACTGGTTGCATCTCCTTGCAGTCCAAGGGACTCTCAAGAGTCTTCTCCAACATCACAGTTCAAAAGCATCAATTCTTTGGCGCTCAGTTTTCTTCACAGTCCAACTCTCACATCCATACATGACCACAGGAAAAACCATAGCCTTGACTAGACGGACCTTTGCTGGCAAAGTAATGTCTCTGCTTTTTAAAATGCTATCCAGGTTGGTCATAACTTTCCTTCCAAGGAGTAAGCGTCTTTTAATTTCATGGCTGCAGTCACCATCTGCAGGGATTTTGGAGCCCAAAAAATAAAGTCTGACACTGTTTCCACTGTTTCCCCATCTATTTCCCATGAAGTGATGGGACCAGATTCCATGATCTTCATTTTCCGAATGTTGAGCTTTAAGCCAACTTTTTCACTCTCCACTTTCACTTTCATCAAGAGACTTTTGAGTTCCTCTTCACTTTCTGCCATAAGGGTGGTGTCATCTGCATATTTGAGGTTATTGATATTTCTCCCAGCAATCTTGATTCCAGCTTGTGCTTCTTCCAGCCCAGCTTTCCTCATGATGTACTCTGCATACAAGTTAAATAAGCAGGGTGACAATATATAGCCTTGACATACTCCTTTCCACGTCCAGTTCTAACTGTTGCTTCCTGACCTGCATACAACTTTCTCAAGAGGCAGGTTAGGTGGTCTGTTATTTCCATCTCTTTCAGAATTTTCCACACTTTATTGTAATCCACACAGTCAAAGGTTTTGGCATAGTCAATAAAGCAGAAACAGATCTTTTTCTGGAACTCTCTTGCTCTTTCCATGATCCAGCGGATGTTGGCAATTTTGATCTCTGGTTCCTCTGCCTTTTCTAAAACCAGCTTGAACATCAGGAAGTTCATGCTTCACATATTGCTGAAGCCTGGCTTGGAGAATTTTGAGCATTACTTTACTAGAGTGTGAGATGAGTGCAATTGTGTGCTAGTTTGAGCATTCTTTGGCATTGCCTTTCTTTGGGATTGGAACAAAAACTGACCTTTTCCAGTCAGGGGATCTATAGATAAGTATGTTTTTAAAGTGCTACTTTTGTCCCCTACCCATCAAACTCATGTACTACAAAGGACCATTCACTTCAAACTCCAACCCAGCTCCAGTCTACAAACTTTTCCTCATCTTTCACTCTTACAAATTCTGTTTTATAATGTTTATAAGTTTGTCTAATTAGAACTCCCCTCTGATGTCAGGAAGGGGGAAATAAAAGAAAGAAAAGAATTATAAAATTTATTTTGCAAATAAAGGAAAAAATTAGGAGCACTCATGTATTAAAAGTTTTCTTACTACAACTTAAATTCAGTTAAATGCATACATCATATACCTTATTAAACAGCAAAATGAATTTCTAGTGTAAAAGACAAATGTCTGCCTATCAATATCTCCAATACAGACACTTTGCCTTCTTGGGTCAGTTTTGACTAAGCTAAGCAACCAATTCATGTTTATTTCCCAAATTAAGTATAATTGAGAATTAAAAATTTAAAAGTTTGTCTTAATTAAGGTGACTATTTTCACTTTGCCAACAAAGATCCTTATAGTCAAAGCTATGGTTTCTCCAGTAGTCATGCACAGATGTGAGAGTTGAATCATAAAGAAGGCTGAAGAGTAGATGCTTTTGAACTGTGACACTGGAGAAGACTCTTGAGAATCCCTTGGACACCAAAGAGGTTCATCCAGTCGATCCTAAAGGAAACCAACTCTGAATGTTCATTGGAAGGACTGACACTGAAGCTGAACTTCCAGTACTTTGGCCACCTGATGTGAAGAGCTGACTCATTGAAAAAGACCCCAAATGCTGGGGAAAATTGAGGGCAGGAGAAGGGAGTGACAGAGAATGAGATGGTCGGATGGCATCACTGACTCAATGGACATGAGTTTAAGCAAATTCTGGGAGATAGTGAAGGACAGGGAAGCCTGATGTGTTGCAGTCATGGGGTTGCAGACAGTCAGACACAACTTAGCGACAGAACAACAGATTTTATGTAATACTAAAAGGGAACATAATAGTACATTCAGGAAAAATAAAGCCGTAAGGTTCTCTTCTTAGTAGATTTTATGTTCTCTTTCTCTATTTTTTCCTGACGAAGACTATCTGCTTAACAATAAAATCTTGTATATATATATTTGTTATTACCCCAATACTCTTAATACTCCCAAGTTTATTTAACTTTTTCTGTTTAGATACATTTTCCACAGAATTCCCATATTTAATTGTAGTTTGAAATGTGTTTAAATTATTATTATTATTACTAGTTATTACTATTAAAAGACGCTTACTCCTTGGAAGGAAAGTTATGACCAACCTAGATAGCATTTTAAAAAGCAGAGACATTACTTTGCCAACAAAGGTTCGTCTAGTCAAGGCTAAGGTTTTTCCAGTGGTCATATATGGATGTGAGAGTTGGACTGTGAAGAAGGCTGAGCACCAAAGAATTGATGCTTTTGAACTGTGGTGTTGGAGAAGACTCTTGAGAGTCCCTTGGACTGCAAGGAGATGCAACCAGTCCATTCTGAAGGAGATCAGCCCTGGCATTTCTTTGGAAGGAATGATGCTAAAGCTGAAACTCCAGTACTTTGGCCACCTCATGCGAAGAGTTGACTCATTGGAAAAGACTCTGATGCTGGAAGGGATTGGGGCAGGAGGCAAAGGGGACAACAGGGATGAGATGGCTGGATGGCATCACTGACTTGATGGACGTGAGTCTCAGTGAACTCTGGGAGTTGGTGATGGACAGGGAGGCCTGGCGTGCTGCGATTCATGGGGTCACAAAGAGTCGGACACGACTGAGTGACTGATCTGATCTGATCTGATCTGATTATTATTAAAATCTACATCTCAGGGAACTTCTTTTAGAGCTGGCGTAACAATGATACGCGATTCCTGTTTTTAACATTTCTATTTAAAATTTTTACTTCATAACTTAAAAATATTAATTTAAATTTTTTTTGTAAAACAAGTGATACAGAAAACCACAGAAAACACATGTATAGTTTAATGACATAATATGAGACAAATGCACTTTAAATCACCACCCATGTTAAGATATTCAACTTGGCCAGCTACCTTAGGAACTCTTCCATGTGCCTAATTTCCATCCATCTCTGCCCTCCACAAAGAAAACATTACTCTTGACTTTTGTAGAAATCATTTTCTTCTATTTCTTATATTCCCTAGATACTATGACTTTGGTCCATTCTTTAAAATGTCTGTTAAGTAGCTTTTCATTTACAAATTTCCCTTTTATCCTATTCTATTATTTATAAATTAGCCTTTAAGGTATTTGTAGATTATTCCACATTACAGGTTTTGCTGATTTCATAGTCATGATACAATTCAACGTGTATCTTTGTCCTATATTACCTACAAATTGGCTGCTGGACTCAAGAGTTTTGATAAGAATTACATTCAATCCAATAGTCAAGCCTACAGGTAATGGTGTGTGTTTTTTACTAGGAAGCACAAAGTGTATGGCTGTGTTTTTTATGTGTGTGTGTGTGTGTGATATTAATAACTGTTTATGTTAAGGCCCAGAGCTACTAATTGATTATATATGGAAAATGGTGATAATTCTAATTCTATACTGAATATAGAATATGTAATCATTCTATATGGAAGTTCCCATATTTCCAACTACAATTCAGAAATGCATATTTGTTTAACATTTTCTGTAATGTATCTTTATTTCCACACCAAGAATCCTGGCTATCAAGGATGCAGAGGATGAGTACATTAGATTTTATCATAATTAATCTTTTACTTTATCTTATATTACACACAAAATAACAGTAATGATACTACTGTTACCAAAATATTTACCAAAATAGTTAATTTTTTCTTTCGCTTTTGCCATTTCTAAACTCCCTCTATTGTATACCTGTACTTCATCTACATTCTTTGAATATATAGCAACTGTACAGTATGCATCCTTTTCTGTCCTTTCAGTCCCCATTTAATCTTAGTTGTACAGGTAATAATATATTTTAAGCTCACGCAAGTCCTTATGCTGTCTCTAGTCATTTGGTTGTTTAAAACTCATTCTGTAACAAGAGTCTTAGGTCTCATGGTAACAATATTTCCTAAATTAAGGGTTTTTCTGTGACCTTTATGCTTGAAAGTCATTTCTATATTAACTCTTTAGTGAACTTTTTTTCACTGAGCTTTAAATATGGCATTCCATTTTGATCTATAATGAAGCATTGCTGTCCAAGAGTCTAATGATAATCTAATTTATTTTGCTTATAATTCACTTGCCTCTCTTGACTAAACAGCCAAAGAATTTTTTTTTTTTTTAATTCTGTAAAGGCCAGGAATTGTACTAAGATAGATATTGAAATGGGTTACTCTAGGTCAATATTCTTATATTAAGCATACTCTTACTATGTAGTTTCAAAAGATTTTCTTTTCTTTTTTTTTTTTTGGTAATGTTTATTTGAGAAATGTTTCCTCCAGCTATATTTTTTAGTATTTGTTCTGTTTTCCTTACTCTGCTTTTCTTCTTTAGGGAGTCGTTTTTTGTTTTGTTTTGTTTTTTGATCTGTAAACTGGATATCCTTTGCTTATTCAGTATTTAATTCATTTCTTCTTTTATAAATGTTCCTTCTTTTACAATTCTTCTTTAAAAGCAGTATTTGTTTTCTTAATTTGCTATTTTTCCTAGCTTATACTTAATTTCTGAAAATGATTTTTTTCATTTGTATCATTCTTTAATAAGTTCTATCATCTCAATTTTGGGATTTTCTAATTCTGATGTGTGTTGTTCTTTTGTATCTTGTATCATTTTCTTTATAGATATAAGTTAATTTTGAAATAGAAGTCCTTCTCCATGAGCATCTCACTCTAAAGCACCTAAGGCATATGTTCATGGAGCATTTTATTTCATTTATTCTCTATAGGAAACTTATTCTCCTTTTTCTTATACTAACTTTGAATGGGTTTTAAACTTGATAACTTTCTGGAACTAATGTTTAATATAAGTTGGTTTTCCTGAACTTTTAGAAAAAGGCAAGGGTTGGTGGCCTTTTCTAATTTCACAAAACGCCTTCTTTTAATACCCTTGTGTTGCTGTTGTTCAGTCACTCAGTCGTGTCTGAGCAACCCCATGGACTGCAGCATGCCAGGCTTCCCTGTCCTTAATTATCTCCCAGAGCATGCTCAAACTCATGTCCATTGAGTTGATGATGCCACCCAACCATCTCATCCTCTGTTGCCCCCTTCCTCTCCTGCCTTCATTCTTTGCCAGCATTAGGATCTTTTCCAATGAGTTGACTCTTGGCATTAGCCTCAGCATCAATCCTTCCAATGAATATTCAGGGTTGATTTCCTTTAGGATTAACTGGCTGGATCTCCTTGTTGTCCAAGGGACTCTCAACAGTCTTCTCCAGTGCCACTGTTTGAAAGAATCAATTCTTTGGTGCTCAGCCTTCTTTATGGTCCAATTCTCACATCTGTACCTGACTACTGGAAAAACCATAGCTTTGACTATACACATCTTTGTCATCAAAGTGATGCCTCTCCTTTGAATATGCTTTCTAGGTTTGTCATAGCTTTTCTTCCAAGGAGCAAGCAGTCTTTTAATTCCATGGCTGCAGTAACCATCGGCAATGAATTTGAAGCTCAAGAAAACAAAATTTTGTAATTGTTCCATTTTTACCCTGTGTGTAGGGTACATAAATAAAGTGAATGACTCTATGATTTTGTTTTCCCTCAGAATACATTCCCCCTCTTATGTGGATTTTCTCTTTTCTTTCCTCAGTTATCCCAGTACCAGTCAATATTTAATCCATTCAAGATACAAACATTTTTATGAGAAATTAAAGACCTAATAATTGGAGAAATATTCTGTGTTCACAGATCAGAAGAGTTAATGTTGCTAATACCGTGATGCTCCCCAATGTGTTCTACATACTCAATACAATCTCTATCAAAAGCTTAGCTGACTTATTTGTAGAAATTGACATGTTGATTCTAAAATTCATACAGAATTGCAAGGGACCCAGAATGGTCAAAACAATCTTGAAAAAGAAGAACAAAGTAGGAGGACTCACATATCCTGATTTCAAAGCTAAGACGAAGCAACAAAAATCAGGACAGTGTGGTGCAGGTACAAGTATAGACATATAGACTAATGGTATAGAATTGACAGTCATGAAATAAACTCATACATATATAGCCAACTGATTTTTGACAAGGGTAGCAAGTGTTGAGACAACATGCAAAAGAATGAAGTTAGACTCTGAACTCATACCACATATAAAAGTTAACTCAAAATGGTCAAAGACCTAAACATAAGAACTAAAACTGTAAAGCCATTAGAAGAACACATAGGGATAAACCATCATGATCTGAGAGTGTATTTTTAGATATAATACCAAAGGCAAGACTGATAACGGGAAAAAAAGAAATATTAGATTCACCAAAGTAAGAAAACTTTTAGCTTCAAAGGACACAATTAAAAAAGTGAAACTATGACTCACTGAATTAAGAGCAAATATTTGTAATTTATATATCTGATAAGGGGCTTGTGTTCACAATATATAAAGGACCCATAAAACTCAGTAATAAAAAGACAAGAATCTAACTTAAAATGGGCAAACAATTCTAATAGACATTTCTCCAAAATTTACAAATAACCAGCAAGCACATGAAAAGATGTTCAACGTAATCAGTTGTCAGAAAAATTGCAATCAAAACCACAATGAAATACACTTCATGGCCATTAGAATGACTCGTATCAAAGTCAGGTAGTAACAGCCATTGGCCAATGCAAATGTAAACAATGCAGCCATCTTGGAAAATAGCCTGGCAATTCCTCATACAACTAAACATAGAGATACCATATGACCCAACCATTCTACTTCTCAATACCCAAAAGAAGTGAAAATATGTGTCCATACAGAAATGAGTACACAAATAATGTACACATATATAGAATATACATATACACATAATATATATAGCAGCATTATTTATAATACCAGAAAAGTGGAAATCTATTGATGAACAGAGAAACGAAATGTGGACTAGACATAACATGAAATATAAAGTATAAAGCAGCTAAACAAATGTTTTTAAAATAGTGTATTTTCTATGTTCAAACATTTAAATGAAGATAACTTTCACTTAACAATATGAACTAAAATAGAAATAAAATGAGCAAAAAATTGAGTGTGATAAAGCCAATGAAAATGTTAAATATAGGGACTTCATTATTTTTTAAGATGCAGTAGATGATACACACCCATAAGTAGACCCAGGCAGGGAGAGAATTAATGAAATGGAAGTCAACATTGAGACATCATACACATGTTGCAGAGAGGCACAAAAATAAACTTGAAAGGCAGTTAAGGCATATGGAGGTTAAGAAGGTATTCTGTGATAAAATTACTTTTTATATCTTTTTCTCAATGCCCTACTTCTTGTGCTTTTCTTGTCCCTCATGGGTTTACCATCTGCCTTAGCTTCTAGGAAACTAAGTCACCCCATGAATGAAAAGGCATCTTTTTGTGTTTTTGTAAGAATCAAATATCATCCAAATTCATGTTATTTGTGATAAAGAAACATCTCTGAAAAAAAACTATTAAAAAAAAAAAAACTAGAAATGTGGGCAAAACTGTTGAAAAATAAGTAAGGCTTACTTTCATGCCTTTGATCACAACCATTTCAGACTCTATGTTCCCACCACTAAACTATCTCAGTTCTTAAGATTCTTAGTCTGACCTCCTGTGTTCCACCAATGTGGAACCACAACAAAGCTATCATTTTCTGGCAAAACTATGAACATGTCCAGGCAGGTTCCTTTCCCATAGGAAATCTAGTCCATAACCTCAGTAGTGATTTATATTAGATTCTGATTAGTTTGACAACCTAAACTGTTTTAAGGAGTTAGTGAAGAATAGTTGATGAGGTGTCACATTTCCCTGTAGTTATTAGTATCACATATTTTGATTGACTCCTGTGTGTTAGTCGCTCAGTCATGTCCGACTCCTTCTGACCCCATGGACTGTAGTCCACCAGGCTCCTCTGTCCATGTGATTCTCCAAGCAGCAATACTGGAGTGGGTTGCCATTTCCTTCTCCAGGGGATCTTCCTGACCCAGGGATTGAAGTTGGGTCTCCTGCATTGTAGGCAGATGCTTTACCATCTGAGCTACTAGGAAAGTCCCATTGATTGACTCCTAAGTGGCTACATTTTTATCTATATGCCATATAAATAAGTCTTTTGAAAGTATGTTTCCTTTTGTATCTATCATACTGCTTTTTCTTTTAAGCTACACACACACAGATAAAATCAAGTACTTATCTTACTCTTCTTCTTCCAAGGTTTTTATAAGTAAAGAAGCTTGTCGTACATTTTAAAACTTCATTTTTTTATCACTTAGTAGCATTAAGGGTCTCAGTTTAAAGCAATATTCCTGAGATAAGGGACTTAGTGAAATCTTAGCACTTATTGAAAGAGTGAAGAAGGCAATTTCAGGCAAAGTCAAATATCTGATATTAAATCTCATTAGCCCCATTTCAAGTCTTCTCTGAAAACCCAAGTGCCATGCTGTTAGCAATAAACTGAGATTCTAATGCCTTTTCAGAACTCCAAATTGCAATATGTAAATCTAAGTGTAAATAATTAAATGTACATATATTTAACCTGAATTACTCTGCAAACATGCTGTTCTCACCTCCGACCTCCCACCAAACCTTGTAAGTTGGTAAAATACTAACATGGTGCTAGAGAAGGAGAAACAAAGATAGTTAGAACATTACAGCCCCTGCAGTGCTCAATCCATAAAGCAGGAAACACAAACTGGTGGATTCAGTCAATGAAATGGTTACACTGAACCACAGAAAAAAGCCCCTTAGGGAACTAGCAGGAAGTAAATTGGGTTCTATTTTGAGAGGATGGCTCACTTACATTTCTGTAATTATTTAAATAATTAATTTCATAATGAAAGAAGCTTATAAAAGCTAAAGCCCCACTGAGCTGCAAATCCAAAATTCTCTCATACTAAATTAGAGCTGTTTATCCACCAGCCCCTCCCCCCATCTCCTAGAATATCAGTTAAGTCTATTAAAAAATTTAGGGGACAGGACTTAGATCACATACGACTTAGTTGGTACTTTATGATTAAAATGCTTTAGTCTCACAGTATTGCAGGGGCTGCCTTTATAGAATTTTTTTCTAACCCAAAGCAGGTAGATGAATTTCTTTTAATCAGAAAAACATGGCATGTTCATTCTCATCATGCTTAGGCAAGCAAGGGTCCTATGGGAAGTGTCAGGAAGATATGCAAGGTCAGGACCTAAGAGACTAAAGGAGCAGAAAGTTGCCAGAACATAGTTAACCTAGTCAGTAAGGTAGCTGCAAAGCTATAATGAGAGGGTAAAGATTAGGCTTGAGTCAGAGAATATTAAATAAGTCTATGGGTTAAACACCCCAAGGTCAGGTTAGACAAAGGCGTCTCATAATGTTGTCATAACACAAGAAAACCCACTCCAGTATTCTTGCCTGAAGAATTCCATGGACAGAGGAACCGGGCAGGCTACAGTCCATGGTATTTCAGAGTCAGACAGAACTGTGCGACTTTCATTTTCACTTTTAAGGTTCTCAAAAGCAGGTCAACAAAGGCTGAGAATGTTGGAGAAGAAAACTGCAGATATAAATGCATAGAAGGAGAATCAATGAGACTTCTTGGCAGTGCTCCATGTATTTTTTCTTGACCTGTCAGAATTTTAAAAATTAGTCATACTAGGCTTGAGCAGTTAAATGAGAGTTATAAGGGAAAAGTTTGAAAATTAAATAAATACATTGTATACCTTTGCTATACCTACACATCATTGATCCATTCTTTCCTCCAATTCTTTGAAGATGTTAACACTGATATCAATATCTCTCTCCAAGAAACTCGGCATCTGCCCTGCCCTCAGTTTTGTGCATTGTGGCCTTTATAACATAGACTCATAGTTCTTTTTCATTCTCTATTCTATTGATTTTTATGTTTATTCCACTTCAGCCACTCATCCTTCATATCACACCCTGAACTTTCTCATTTCCTTAACAGTTCTGTCTCTTAAATCTTAAACATACGATATTCTACTTGCAAGCTACAGCTGTCTATCCTTCACCAAACTTCAAAGCCTCACTACTATTCTTCAATCTCTTTAAGATTTGCAGATACTTAGTCCTGTTTGCTCTAAATCTTTGTAGTTCCTGCTCTTCTCTCCCACCTGTGGTTATCTTCTGGAAGCAGGATATGTAGTGGCTAACAAGACAGCACACAGGTCAACAATGCTTGAATTTAAACTCCAACTTCTTCACGTTTTAGATATGTGACATTTGCGGTGGTTTCTTCACATTATTGAGATTATTTCTTTTCTAATAGATGGTTATAAACTATTACCCGCATAAAGCTCAAATAAATACGTAAGAAGTTTTTCATATCAAGGACTCAGTAGAGTGCCTTTTACCCTACAAGTGCACAGTGTATTTACCCGGTCTTAGTATTTGTCTTTACCAATGATGTTTTATCATTTCAGTTACTGTAATATACAAGTTGGATGTTTAATTTTATTGTTAACATTTTGCCTATTCATCTCTATTCGCCATCTATGGACATAGTTATTCAAATATACAATTTCATTATCAAATACTAATGACAGCCTTTTCTATCTGTAAATCCAAATTGTAATTATGGGGATATAGAATATATTTTCACACATTGCACTGGTATAATATGCATGTTACAACAAATTTCACCCTCAGTATATCTAGTATGAAGGCATCATCACCTCCCCTTCATTCTGGCATTCTTTAATGGTTTCCCAGCAACGTTGATTGTGAAAAACAATAATCCAACCGCTAAGGAAACAATTGGAACCTAACTTGAAAATACATCCTTCCTAAATATCTATATGTAATTACCATTTAGTTCTACAGATCTACATTGTATATACATTTCAATTTTTTTTTCTCTCAGATAACTGTCTTGGTGTAATATTTTCTTTTTCTCGTGTGGATTACGACAGTTAGGTTGCAAGGTCATGTCCAAGTTTTTGTGACCCCATGGACTGCAACATCCCAGGCTTCCCTGTCCATCACCAACTCCCAAAACTTGCTCAAACTCATGACCATCCAGTCAGTAAAGCCATCCAACTATCTCATCCTCTATTGTCCACTACTCCTTCTGCCATCAATCTTTCCCAGAGTCAGGGTCTTTAGCAATGAGTCAGTTCTTTGCATCAAGTGACCAAAATATTGGAGCTTTAGCTTCAGCATCAGTCTTTCTAATGAATATTCAGGACTGATGTCCTTTAAGATGGACTGGTTTGATCTCCTTGCAGTCGAAGGGACTCTCAAGAGTCTTCTCCAACACCACAGTTCAAAAGCATCAATTCTTCAGTGCTCAGCTTTCTTTATAGTCAAACTCTCACATCTATACATGACTACTAGGAAAAATACAGCTTTGACTAGATGGATCTTTGTTGGCAAAGTAGTCTCTGCTCTTTAATATGTGTCTAGGTTGATTATAACTTTTCCTCCAAAGAGCAAGTGTCTTTTAGTTTCATGGCTGCACTCACCATCTGCAATGATTTTGGAGCCCAAAAAGATAGTCTGTTACTGTTTACCCATCTATTTGTCATGAATTGATGGGACCAGATGCCATGATCTTAGTTTTCTGTATGCTGGGCTTTAAGCAAACTTTTTCACTCCTCTCTTTCATTTTCATCAAGAGGCTTTTTAGTTCTTCTTCACTTTTTCTGCCATAAGGGTGATATCAACTGCATATCTGAGGTTATTGATACTTCTCCTTAATCTTGATTCCATCTTGTGCTTCATCAAGCCCAGTATTTCTTATGATGTACTCTGCATATAAGTTAAATAAGCAGGATGACAATATACAGCCTTGACATACTCCTTTCCTGATTTGGAACCAGTCTGTTGTTCCATGCCTAGTTCTAACTGTTGCTTCCTGACCTGCATACAGATTTCTCAGAAGTCAGGTCAGGTGATTTGGTACTCCCATCTCTTTCAGAATTTTCCAAAGTTTGTTGTGATCCACACAGTCAAAGGCTTTGGCATAGTCAATAAAGCAGAATTAGATGTTTTTCTGGAACTCTTGCTTTTTCAATGATCCAACGGATGTTGGCAATTTGATCCCTGGTTGCTCTGCCTTTTCTAAATCCAGCTTGAACATATGGAAGTTTATGCTTCATGTATTGTTGAAGCCTGGCTTGGAGAACTTTGAGCATTACTTTGCTAGCATGTGAGATGAGTGCAATTGTGCAGTAGTGAGCATTCTTTGGCATTGCCTTTCTTTGGGATTGGAATGAAAACTGAGTTTTTTCCAGTCCTGTGGCTGGAATTAGAATGAAAATGGACCTTTTTCAGTCCTAATTTTCTTGTAGAGATCTCTAGTCTTTCCCATTCTATTGTTTTCCTCTATTTCTTTGCATTGATCACTTAGAAATGCTATCTTATCTCTCCTTACTATTAGCTGGAACTCTGAAGTCAAATGGGTATATCTTTCCTTTTCTCCTTTGCCTTTTGCTTCTCTTTTTTTCTCAACTATTTGTTAGGCCTCCTCAGACAATCATTTTGCCTTTCTGCATTTCCTTGTCTTGGGGATGGTTTTGATCATGGTCTCCTGCACAGTGTTCTGAAGCTCTCTCCACTGTGGATTCCTACAATAGCCTTTTAATGAATTTTTCATTAATTCTTCATGAATTCAGACTTTCTTCACTCAAAACAAAACTGGATAAAATGAAAGCCACCTTACTGCCTCCAGAATGCGTTTCATAAAAGTGAAATCTGAAAATAGTACTCCTTTTCTAAAATTCTTTCATTGGTTCACTGCATACTTCAAGAAACGAGAGCTTTTCCTAATGTACATATGCAGACTTTCTTCTCTTTTTAGCATTGTGAAGTGAAATGGCAGCGCATAAATTCAGGCTCAAATTCACTTCTTAACTCTGTGGTCTCAGATGAGCTACTTCAGCCACCTAGTATGTAATAATCTAATAATGTAACTGACTTTTCTAAGTAACTACCTTTAATTGGGCTTTAAATTGTTGAATTCTTTTTATAAGATATATTTTCATATGTATTTAATGCAATATCTAGTACTTTAGAGGCACACAAGTGTTGAATCAGATGACTAATATGTGCTAATTACTTTATAATTATTACTCTTTAGAGTCTCTTTACAAGTCTATTTGGTAGACACTGTATTCTTCTCTTAAACATGAGGGATACTCAAGTAGAAAGGCTAACATCTTTCTCAGTGTCACATGTCCAGTGAGAGTAATCATGATTCATATCCAGATCTATCAGTCTCTGGATTTTTTGTTTTTGTTTTTTCTACTTCTGTTCCACTATTAGAGGAAAAGCAGCTGGCACCATTATGGATGCCTCCATGCAACCATTTTTTATTAAAATCTTCAACTGTCATATTAGATTAAAAAATACAGTTGAATTTAACTTTCAACTGGGTAAGCATATGAGAATTTCATGACACTAGATCAATGTTTCTCAAAGTACCACTTATGAACAACTTTGATTAGACTCCCCAAGGGTGACTTAAAATACAAATCCCCAAACCACAATTTAGATCTCCATATTAACAACTGCTAGGAATACTTCTCAAGAGGATGCTGCTGAACACAAAAAAAGACACTGGCCAAAAATGATGACTAAATATGAAAGATACAGTCACTATCTGTCCAATTGCTAAATGTGATGACTGTAAGAGTAGAGAACATGTTATTCCCAGATACTTTTAATCAACTTATGCCTAGAAAAGTGATCAAGAAAATAACTTCAATAGCCATTCTGTGGAACCCACCTAAACTGGGAAGGAGAAGAAAGGAATCAAATTTGTATTTTCTATTCCTGGGTCTATGTAACATATATTGCCAATACTCACTGGTATCACATGTCTTTCTACTTCCAGGCAAATGAGAGAACTGTACCTTCCCTCCTGGGAAGAAAGACAGGGCTACATGACTGGCTCTGAGCAACTAAATACAAATAGAATTCATGTTAGATACTTGTGGAATATATGTGTAGAATAAAGTGTTCAACTTCCATTTCCTCTTTCCTGATTCTCTGTGGTAGATGTAGATGGATACAATGAGCCGTCACATGGATAACCATTCTTCTGGAGAGATACTTAGGCTTACACTGAACATCAGAGAAAGAACTAAACCTCTGAGATTTGTTTTATTTTTTTGTTGTGCTGCTGTTGTTGTTCTGTAATATAAAGTGTCAGTATGTTAATTGATACAGGCTGTTTGTATTATGTTTATTAAGTGAATATTCTAAAATAATAATAACGCTAATAGTTTAAAACATTCAAAGTAATTATAACTAAAAAGGAGACATAGTTGGTCAGCTGACTCACTTCAAAGAGGGGGTACAGTTGCCTTGAGAGTAAAAAGAAAGACACTTTCAACTTTGTTTCAGATAGTAGCATCCCCAAAGAGGCAAAGTGAAAACAATTAAGTGAAATCATGTTCAACACTGGAATTGTCATCAAATAATTAGATTAGCTTTAGGATGCATGCCACCATACTAAGTGTCATGGGATTTTCAAAGCTTAAAATTAATCTCCTTTGAACTTCATATGACTGAAAGCAACCTTAATTACCATAGCATTTCCCAAGACTAAACCTTATAATGCTGTTCCAGACAGAGCTGGTTATTAAAAGGTTTCAAAGATGTTTATTGATATGCATTTCAGATGATCATTTAAAAAGCTATTATATTAAAGAAAAATGAAAAAAAGTAATATCATGCAAACTGCTAGGATGCATTCAATTGATTCTTCTTTTTTGTGTGAGTTAATACTCCTGCTTTATGTTTGGAATATTTTTCACACACATTACAGTCATGGGTTCCATTTAAAATTTATAGTGCCCAGAAGTAGACAGTACCTGCCTTAGAATCACTAGTTGCATCATTTTGCTCTGGAATGAAATCTGGATTAATCTACATGTTAATTATAAAAGTCAACAGAAAAGTCAATCTTCTAAAACTTGCTCTAAGAATTGATAACATGAAGTCTATATGTGGGGATGAAGGGGTGCATTGTATTTTTCTTTCTCAGGAAGCAATGAATGAACTTAGCAGTTCATTCTGGAAAAGAATGGTCAAGACAGCTTAAAGAAACACTCTTCCTTTTCCACCTGTTTCTTGTTTGTTCCAATTTGATGAGGCAAGTTGACTTTTCATGCATATCACAACACTTGCTTATCCTGGATTTATTATGTCTTTCAGTGCTGAGACACTAGGGGGTAAGTGATGCACAAAACAAGATAGAGTTACTGTCTTAAAGATGTTTTCAAAGTAGTGTGGGAGATGGACATTTAATCAATCACACAAAGTAACAGAGGTGTTGTTTTGTTAAATGACCCACAAAGGCAAAATACAGAGTAGTATGAAAGTATATAATAGAAAATTGACTTAGAGACTCAGAAAGCTCACTTTTGAGGATGTGACACACAGACTAATCTGGAGTTCATTAAGCAGATGTGTGAGCATGTGTGTACGTGAAGTTGTGTGCTCACACATAGGTGTGTTCACTTAGCATTTTAGGAGAGGAGGTTGTAGGTGGGAAGGACTGGTTTAAGAGAGAACTCAGCAATCACGAGGTCCTGGGGTGCAGGAGTATGTACGACTTGGCAGAGTGAAACCCTGTGGAGAAACATAAGCAGAGACCAGACACTACAGGTTTATAAGGTCTTGAGAGGCTTTCGCTCCTTCCTTAATCTTTACACACTATAATCTCCATGATTAAACTCAACTGCATCTACTCAGTTTCTCAGGAAAAAATAACATGTCCTCTTAACACTGGAAGGTTTAAGTATTGTCCTAACTTTACATAATACTTTATGGAGGCATACTCATTACATGACCAGGTAGATAGTACTATTGGTATCAATTTCCAAACTGAGGCACAGAGAGGGTAGGTTATATACTTAAAGTCACAGAGTTAATAATAAGAGTCAGGATTTGAACTCTGCTCTCTTAGAGTTCGAAATCCATGCAGCCTTTCATTGGGTATAATTAGCCTGTGCATTCAAGTGTCATTACTATGAGAAAGAATAAGAGCAAGGGGTCTCAGAGAGAAATATCAGATGTCTTTAATATGTACATTCAATTTCTAAAATTATATTTACATATATATTAAGAAGTTTCAGGACTAAATATAATCCAATTAAAACACAAGCATTGGATTTCCTCAGTGGTCCAGTGGTTACGAATCTGCCTGCCAGTGCAGGGGACACAGGTTTGATTCCTAGTCTGGGAAGATTCCACACGCTGCAGAACGTCTAAGCCCATGTGCCACAACCACTGAGTCACAACTAAAAAAAGCCCGAGCACAGCAATGAAGACCCAGTGCAGCCAAAAACAAGTCTTCTACTTTGTTGAATTCTTCCAAATAAAGAAGGCAAATTACCCAGTAGTTTCCAGACATGTTTATTCAACATCAGGATGATTATATATGCTAATAATATAAATGAATTCAATATAATTTCCTAAAATATAGATAATCTGTTCCCTCAAAAGTGTTCATAATAGTAGCTGGATTACTTTAATATTATTTTATTCTTATCCATTTAAAGCATTATCAGTGTTTAGAATGGCATTAATAATATTTATATGGGAAGCTGATCACTCCGTATAATGGTAAAAGCACTACAGTGTATCACATAATTCTTATCCTAGACTGAAAAAGGATTTTCATTATACTACATAATTTTTTTCTGAACTGTTTCTTATTATGAAATTATTAAAATAACAACTAAAATAGTTAAATGTCTTCCTAAAGTGATTTCTAACTAAATTTGTGGAGCTGCAGCTTGTACAGATGTTAAACACAATAGTGTCATTTGTATCTTTTACAAATTTGAAGTAAGACATAATTCATCTTGGGAAAACTTTCACAAGTAAGAAACCTTAAATATTATATTTGTATAAACTCTACCAGGACACTGGAATACAAATTAAGGATATTAAAATGGACATTCTTAATATTAACAAACCTATTTTTTATTAATATACTTTGTTTTTTAGAATACTTTTAGATTTACAAAAAAAAATTGACTATATAGTACAGAGAGCCCCCATATTACAACCACACAAAGGTTTTCTATTAGTATGTTTGTTAGAATTAATGAACCGATATTGAAACTATATAATTTACCTAAGCCTATAGTTCTCTTGTGGGCTCAGCTGATAAAGAATCTGCCTTCAATGTGGGAGACCTGGGTTCATCCCTGGGTTGGGAAGATCCCCTGGAGAAGGAAAAGGCTACCCACTCCAGTGTGCTGGCCTGGAGAATTCCGTGAACTGTATGGTCCATGGGGTCTCAAAGGGTTAGACAGGACTGAGTGACTTTCACTCACTCACTCAGTTTATTCAAGCTTCTTTAACTAATGTCTTTTTCTGCTCCAAGATCCCATGCAAGTTACTGTTAAACATTTAGCTGCCATGTCTTCAGTCTCCTGTTTGCGGTGACATTTTCTCACTTTCCTTAATGATTTTGAGGCGGCCTTGAAGTGAAGTGAAAGTCGCTCAGTTGAGTTCAACTCTTTGCAACCCCATGGACTATACAGTCCATGGAATTCCCTGGGCCAGAATACTGGAGAGGGTAGCCTTTCCCTTCTCCAGGGGATCTTACCAACCCAGAGGTCGAACCCAGGTCTCCCACATTGCAAGCAGATTCTTAACCAGCTGAGCCTCAAGGGAAGCACTAGTCAGGCATATTGTATGAGATGCCTCTCTATTGTAACGTGTTTGACTTTTTTTTTTTTTTTAATTCTTAGAGGAAGGTTTTGAGAGGAAGATACCAGAGACAAAATGTCATTTTCATCACATCATAACAAAGGTGCATGCTATCAACATTATAATTTTTAAGGTTGACCTTGATCACCCTAGTAATCTAAATAGAGTTTGTCAGGTTTCTCCACTGTAAACTTATGTATTTTTCTCCTTCTTCACACTCTAGTCTTTGCAAGGAAATCACTATGCAGGGCTTGCATTTAAGTAGCAGGAGTTATACTTTCTTTATAGGATGGGGTATCTACAACATTTACTTAAAATTCTTTTCTACAAAATATGTTTCTCTTCTTCTACACATATTTATTTATTTAGTAATTTATTTATATCAGTATGGACTCATGGATATTTACTTTATTTGAGGATTTTAATACAATATTATTTATTTGTTTTGTTGCTCAAATTGTTTCATCTTTGATCACTAACATTCTTTCATTTTGCTCCAATATTCCGTCAGTGGGTTTTTGGCTTGTTTGCTTATGTGGTTGGTTTTGTAAAACAGTTTCTTACTTTCTGGTACAAGATGCTTCATTTCTTTCCCTGGTCCTATAATTGTGCATGCGTGGTTGCTTCAGTCATGTCTGACTTTGTGCAACCCTATGGACTGTAGCCTACCAGGCTCCTCTGTCCATGGGTTTCTCCAGGCAAGAATACTGGAGTGGATCACCATGCCCTCCTCCAGGGGATCTTCCTGACATAGGGATCAAACCTGCAACTCTTAGGTCTCCTGTATTAGTAGGCAAGTTCTTTATCACTAGTGCCACCTGGGAAGCCCCAGCCCTATAATTATCCATTTCTATAAGATTGCCTGATTTCTTTTAATGGAGAATGGTACGGGAATCCAAATTCTGGGCAATAAGTGCTCTCATTGATACTGGGATGCCAATTCTTTTAGGTTATCTCAGTTGACAGAATAAAGAAATATAGATATATACACTTACCTATATATATCCACATGTCTATGATATTTGTACATGTAACCATCTTTATATTAAATGAAATACTTACTGATACCTCCAACTCCAATCCATTATCACACTGCTTACTCTAGATTCTTTCCCTGATGATCTATAAATTTCTACTCCAACAGTAAGAAACCTGGATCCCAGATAGGAGACAGATGGGATGAATCTGCCATTCATTTATGTAATTTTTCAGTTAAAACAAGTATGTATAGCAGTATTAGAATAGTTAACTCATACCCTCATCAAAAAACAACTTAAACAGAATACAGTCTGTGTACAATTTCTTGATACTTTTGGTCATTTTCAAAGTTACACAGGTCAACATTATCCCCCTTTTCCCTGCAGGAGATTTTTAAAACACATTTACATGCAGTAAAATTAGCTCATCATAATCTGCATTCTTTCATGAGAAACTCCAAAGAATTTACTTATTCATTTATAATTTATATACATCAAAGTTCCCTCTCCCTGTTGTAAAAAAGATTTGTATCATAAAAAGGTTTGAACAAATGCATAAAGTCATGAATCCACCTACTATTATAGGATCATACAGAATAGTTTCACCACAAAGTTATTTTTACTCAATGAACAATATTCTTAAAGAAAACTTTGCTTAATGTTTATCAGGGCCCTTGAAAATTATCACCATCTGATTGAATTTTTGTTATTCTTTATTTGATGATAGTGATTGAAAAACAATGCTACACTATTATTAATGTAATTAGTATTAAATTTATTATCATCATGATTAAGGTAAATTCTGTCTGAGCTAATTAGAACACTAGGATTTTGCAGTGAATTTTTGGACAATGATAACAGGAAATATACTGATTTTCAATGTTTCAATAAAGTGTTATAAATCAAAATCTTTACAACACCAAGGAAAAGCTTGTATATAACTTGTTCTGGAAATATTCCCTCACATAATGTTTGAAATCACTGCACAATCAGTTTGTAGCTTGGGGATATTCTGAACACAATGTTTGTTTGAATAATACTTTTATTAGTTTTGAGTAAGTCTTTGTGCTGACCATGAGTTCATGAGACTTGTGAACAGCATTATGCTTTGCAAGCAACTGAAGCAAAAAATGCTTATTTATTGTATCAGTATAGTAAGTAATAAAATAACTGATTTGTAAAATAGTTTGGAGAAAAAGCAATAAAATGTTATCTCTAAATCTTAGGCTACTAAATAAGCACAGTTAGTTCTATAACTCAAAATTCAGAGTGTTATAGTCTTGGGACTTCATGTTTGAAAAGCAAACAAACAAAAATCTATCTCCTTTTTAAAAATTTGTCACTCAGAGAAGCCTCCATTGCAATATCAATATTTCTACATAAGTCACAATGCCCACTTTCATTTTGTTGTACCCTAAACTTTTACCTTAAAATGTATCTAAAGGCCTATGTCTCAAAGAAATGATATAGCAATTTATTATTATTTATTGAAATAGAAATAAAACATACATAGTAAAATTAAATATAAATATAATAATGTATTATTACACATTAAATTCAAATTTATAATGAATGATTTTAAATGTTGGTGCCTTTGTAGTTAACCAATGTTTATTATTTTTATACTTATACATTACTTAGTATGTATTAGTATATTAGTATGAGAAATATTTTTTTAATTTAATTTAATTTTATTTTATCTTTTAACTTTACAATATTGTATTGGTTTTGCCATATATCAAAATGAATCCACCACAGGTATACATGTGTTCCCATCCTGAATATTTTTTAACATAAAGATATTAAAAAATACACAGGACTGCCTGTGGAATCCATCAATTACTCCATCACTGTGAGTTCATCAAGCAAAAATATTATAACCACATATGAATATGCTTTAAATAGTATATGATAAGATAAGGATATGGAAAAGAATAAAATTGAGTTACAAGCCCCCATTATCCATACTTCTTAATAGAATAGACCAAGCTAGAAATAAGAAATTATAATGACTGGTATAGGTTCAATGACACAAGACTATAGAGTGATACAGGGTAATACCAGAGCCCATCATAGAAATAGGTCAAACAAGACAGGGTCTTGGGAGAGAAAATCAGAGTGTATATATATATATATATATATACAAACACATTTGAAATATATAGTCCAATATCATTAAAAAAGAACTGGTTACTGCAGTTGTTGGAACTGGTATTCTATGCCAAAGAAAATGGGCAAGGAGAAAAGAGATCAGAAGACAATATTCATGAGAACACAGTCACCCAGAGGATGGGGAATGAGTAAGAAGTCCACAAAAGAGACTGAGGGAAAAAGACTGGAAATCAAACATGAACAGATTTAAAGAGAGTGGTCAGCAGATCAGCAGTGTCAGATGCAGAAAGTGAAAGGAAGTTATGTATGAAAATGTTTTCCTTCTTTTTAGTAACAAAGAGGTCACTGTAGTGAGTAAATAGGAGTGCAGAATTCATAAGTCTAGCAGTGTGAGGGGGAATATGAAAACCACATATTTTAGGTAATTTAGTCACAAAGAGGAAGAGTGAGATAGGAAGCAATGCCAGATGGAAGGAGGTTATTTGGTGATGGGATATATTCATGACTATTAAAGACTGAATGGAAACAATAGACAAGAAAATATAGATAATATGTAGAAGTAAGGATATACTTAGTAGACACAGAAACAGGAGTGACATCCAAGATGGCCTTGAACTTAAAAAAAGAAATCTATTCATCACGACAAAATATTAGGAAAAAAGGACAGTGGGGCTATAATTTGAGGAAAAGATTACTGAGGGCACTTATTCCACTCAGGACGTGAAATCTTCTGCTGAGTATGAAAGGAAAGACATTAACAGACTGGATCAAAGAAGTTGAAAACAGTTTTGGGTGAAAAAGAGCTCACTAAAAAAATAAAATAATTTCACAGTTGAAACATAAATAAAAACAAAACATCAAGGGTAGACAGGTAGAAACAGGTAGAGACAGCATCAATCTGGGTGAACACATAAATCCCTTCAAGACAACATGTAAATGTAGGAGAGAAAATAGTTGAGCCTTATTAGCCACCTTGGCCACAAGACTAAAAGAGAGGCAAAGACAGGAGGGTGAGAAAATGTAAGGTATCAGCAGGAGCACAGTTAAACATTGGGCTCCAAGCCTGCATAACAAATGACTTAAGTAGGTGAGAAGAAGGTGATGAACCTGAAGAATGAAAGATATCAAGGGAGTCAACATTTAATCAAGCTGACTGGACAGAATCTGAGAAATTACACAGTATGACAGCAATTTTTTTTTTTCCAACCTAAAATTTGGCCAGCATTATTGAACAAGATGTAACTGTGGTGTTGGGGATAGGGACAATAATTTGATGGGGTAATTGTTCCCATCCCATAAACTTGACTCATGCAGATAGTGAGACTTTTCCTTATCTCAGTGTCAGTTGGTTTTGTGGTATGTCTATTATGCTATGAAAGTGAAACTGAAAGTATTAGTCACTCTGTCATGTCCAACTCTTTGCGACCCTATGGACTATAGCCTGCTAGGCTCCTCTGTCCTTGGGTTTCTCCAGGCAAGAATACTGGTGTGGTTAGCCATTCCCTTCTCCAGGGGATCTTCCAGATCCAGGGATCAAACCCAGATCTCTTGCACTGCAGGCAGATTCTTTACTGTCTGAGCCACCAGGGAAACCCAATTGTGCTGTACCTAACTTGAGACTAATAGGTAGCTGAAAATTATTATAATTCTTTTTAGCGTTATATATGCTTTCCTAATCAAACTAATTCCTAGGAGCTAAAGTGCTGAAAACAACCCAAAATTGTTTAGGCATTGTCAAACTCATAGAAAAATATTTTGTATTCTTACTGGTATTTCCACTTTGGCAGTGTTTCTGATCTGTGCATCTGCTTTTACTCTAGCAAAGTCTGTTTCCAACTGGGAGTCTCAGAGTTCTGACACACAATGCCCTTGCTATGTCAGGGAAAATGAAAACGAATTGCCTTATTTAGAAAAGAAAAATGCTATCTTGGTTATCAATATAAGAAAAGCACACATCACTTATAATATGAATCACAGATTTGAATTAGTTGATGCTCCTTAGTCCCCATATTGTACTCAGCCTAAATGAACCTTGAAAAGAAACAGGGAAAAGCAGGAAATTTAGTACAGAAATAAAATACTTTATCTTAAAAAGTAAAAAGGCACATGAATTCTCTTTATAAACCAGTGACCATTAGGAGGTGGCCAAGATGGCAGTATAGGACTCTGAGCTCCATTCCTCCCATAGGAACAACAAAATTACAACTATTTATAGAGTAACTATTAATGAGAAAGACCTGAAGCCTAGCAGAAAAGATCTTCAATACTAAGCATCATTTCCTGCCACAACATTAAGACAATATGCATGAGGAAAAACCTGCAAAAAATATAAACACATGGAAACTAGCCAATATGCTACTAAGCAGCCAATGGTCACAGAAAAAAAATCAAAGAAGAAAATTTTTTAAATACCTGGAGACATTGAAAACAAAGACACAATGATCCCAAATCTATGGGACATAAAAAAAGCACTTCTCTAAGGGAAGTTTACACGAGTACAAGCCAAAATCTTAAATAAATAACCTATCCTCACACCTAAAGGAACTATAAAAAGAGCAAACAAATCCCAGATTTAATAGAAAGAAGTAAATAATAAAGATCAGAGATGAAATAAACAGAAACTTTAAAAATAAAGACAATATCAATGAAACTAAAATCTGATTTGTTGAAAAGATAAGCAAAACTGATAATCCATTAGCCAGATCCAAAAAGAAAAGAAGTAGAAGGCCCCAAACAATAAGAAATATAAAAGAAGGTATTACAAAGACACAACAGAAATACAAAAGATCGTAAAATGTTATTATAAGCAATTATATGCAATGAAATGGACAGCCTAGAAAAAAAATGGACAAATTCCTGGAAAGGTACAATCTCTCCTAAGATTAAAACAAGAAGAAATAAAAACTGTAAATATAATAGACCAACTACAGTAAAGAAATTTTATCAGCAATAAAGAAAAAAAAAAAAAAAAACTCCCAACAAAACAAGTCTGCAACCTGATGGCTTTATAGGTGAATGCTACCAACATTTAGAGAAGAGTTAACACCTATCCTTCTCAAACTAGTCCAAAATTTACAGAAGAAGAAATGTTCCCAAACTCATTCTACAACGCCAGTACCACACTAAGACCATAGTCAGACAATGGTATCTTGCACACCCAAAAAGAAAATTACAGGCAAATATCATTGATGAGTATAAAATGAAACATCTTCAACAAAAATACTAGCAAACTGAATTCAATAATACATTAAAAGAATTATATACTATAATCAAGTGATATTTATCCCAGGGATGGAAGAATGGTTCAGTCTCCTCAAATTAGTCAATGTTTTACAACAAATTGAAGAATAAAAATTATATGATCATCTCAATAGATGCAGAAAACATTTTGACAAAATTCAACATCTATATATAATAAAAACTCTCAGAAAAGTGGGTATAGAGGGAACATTTCCACACCATAACACCATGTATGACAAGCTCACAGCTAACATCATACTCAGTAGTGAAAAGCTAAAATCATTTTTTCTAAGATAAAGAACAATTATATAAGTCCAAAAATAATTCTATTTTTCTAAATGTTTCACAGATTTTAACTGTCTGTTGTCCTAAAAATAGCCTAATTATTTAAAAAAAAATATTTTCTGTTACTCTCTAACAGCAGTCAAACTTAAATCATTTTCCATGAGATGGAAACACGGAGAACTCTGAAAAATAAAAAAAGACCAAACAAACAAAAAAAAAAACTAATATGAATGGTCAAAAGATTTAAAAGACACTTCATCAAAGAAGATAGATGGATGGAAAATTAGCATATGAAAATATACTAAATATCATTCATAGTCATTAATCTTATACTGCTGTGTGAAATAATATGGTTAGATTATCTGGAACGTCACTAAATAGAACCAATTCAGTGGAAAAAAAAGCTTAGAATCATCAGTGACTAAAAATACCCAGAAATCATGAGGAGGACTTTGAATTTTCAGAGCATAAAGAAAGAGGGGACTTGAACCAATCCTACTTAATCTTTCCTACATCATCAAGTCAGGGAAATCCATCTTTGAATTCGATGATACATATATAGGCATAGGGAAAAATGTGTAAACATGATTAGCTGTAATACAATCTATGGGGTATGATTATGGTTGATTTGTACTACCTTTATTTTACTCCTCTGTATATTATATATTTATCACCATAAAATCATACCATTTTTATAATTTAATGTGCTTTGAAAATATGTCTAAATATAGACATATACTCAATATGTGGGGAGAAAAAGGTATGCCAAATTGTCTGCTATTATCATTAGCATTTTGGAGGCCAAAGTTGGTGATTCTATAATCTTAAAATATGTATGAACACATATAAAAGCCCAAGGGTGATTTTATTTTCTACCTTGTCAGGAGACAAAGTAACATCATGAAAAGAATCCCACTAACTACTTTGCATTTTATTAACAATAAGAGCCTTTGAGAATGGTAGAATGACAAAGCAAAGGTGAAGGGCACAATAAATTTTGGCAGACAGTCATCAACCGTGCATTGCAAGCAGTGAAGATTACTGTTTAAATCATTACAGTGCCTCTCCTTGAAATGAAAGGACATATTGAGAATACAAGGGTATGTGTTCCTAAAGAAAGTCAGCAGTAGTACACATGGGAGGAATGAATATAAGTGGGCAATCAGCTAGTAGGCAATACTGGATGACAAAGTTTGAGTAGAAAATCGTATTAGGGCTATTTTTTTTTAATTTTATTTTATTTTTAAACTTTACATAATTGTATTAGTTTTGCTAAATATCAAAATGAATCTGCCACAGGTATACATGTGTTCCCCATCCTGAACCCTCCTCCCACCTCCCTCCCCATACCATCCCTCTGGGTCATCCCAGTGCACTAGCCCCAAGCATCCAGTATCGTGCATCGAACCTGGACTGGCATCTCGTTTCATACATGATATTTTACATATTTCAATGCCATTCTCCCAAATCTTCCCACCCTCTCCCTCTCCCACAGAGTCCATAAGACTGTTCTATACATCAGTGTCTCTTTTGCTGTCTCGTACACTGGGTTATTGTTACCATCGTTCTAAATTCCATATATATGCGTTAGTATACTGTATTGGTGTTTTTCCTTCTGGCTTACTTCACTCTGTATAATAGGCTCCAGTTTCATCCACCTCATTAGAACTGATTCAAATGTATTCTTTTTAATGGCTGAGTAATACTCCATTGTGTATATGTACCATTGCTTTCTTATCCATTCATCTGCTGATGGACATCTAGGTTCCTTCTATGTCCTGGCTATTATAAACAGTGCTGCGATGAACATTGGGGTACACATGTCTCTTTCCCTTCTGGTTTCCTCAGTGTGTATGCCCAGCAGTGGGATTGCTGGATCATAAGGCAGTTCTATTTCCAGTTTTTTAAGGAATCTTCACACTGTTCTTCATAGTGGCTGTACTAGTTTGCATTCCCACCAACAGTGTAAGAGGGTTCCCTTTTCTCCACACCCTCTCCAGCATTTATTACTTGTAGACTTTTGGATTGCAGCCATTCTGACTGGCGTCAAATGGTACCTCATAGTGGTTTTGATTTGCATTTCTCTGATAACGAGTGATGTTGAGCATCTTTTCATGTGTTTGTTAGCCATCTGTATGTCTTCTTTGTAGAAATGTCTATTTAGTTCTTTGGCCCATTTTTTGATTGGGTCATTTATTTTTCTGGAGTTGAGCTGTAGGAGTTGCTTGTATATTTTTGAGATTAGTTGTTTGTCAGTTGCTTCATCATTTGCTATTATTTTCTCCCATTCTGAAGGCTGTCTTTTCACCTTGCTAATAGTTTCCTTTGATGTGCAGAAGCTTTTAAGGTTAATTAGGTCCCATTTGTTTATTTTTGCTTTTATTTCCAATATTCTGGGAGGTGGGGGGCGGGGCTATTTTTAAAAAACAAAATTTGGCATAAATTTTTTAATGTGGTCTTTGTAACACAAGGAATGAATTCATTCAAAAATATGAAGTTTTCTTTGATTTGGTTACTCTGGTATTTTAAAAAGTATTTACTAAGATAACGTGTGAATCTTGGTTATCAGTCCACAATAAAGGTCATCAACACAAGTCTGCAGACTTCATGTATACAGAGGATCATCTAAGACTTCTTTGATGAAACATGTCAGTTCAGTCACACAAATAAGTAGGCAGTGCCAGCTTCAAAGGTATGTGACCTGTGCACATTACATTAATTCAGCAGGGCTAACACCTGCACATCTGGCTTCATTCTCTGCTGTAACTTTCTTGAATTCTTTATATTTCTGTACAGGAAGATATTTTTTATATCTGAAAATTATCTATCCCATCCTGAGAATCACAGTAACTAAATACAGAAGAGGAGGTAAAGAGGAATGAAATACCAGGCAGAAAAGAAAATATGCAAAGTTCATAAAGTGCTATATTATGTGGCTTCATAAAAAATAAAAATAGCTTTTTATTCTTAGATATCAAAAAGCAAAATTGCATTTGGCAAGGTCAGTGTAATGAAGGAAAAGTCCAATTTATTAAATGCCTTTTAGGTCAAGTTACAGATTTTGTTTCAGTTCAAGTCTTCCAAGAAGTAGATGATGCTAAGATAGAATTGGAAATTCAAGAGATGTACTGGAGAAAAATGCCTGTAAGAATTCAGAGCAGTTGGAAGAGCTTTCAGACCTTAATGTGAACTGACACTTAGGGAAAAGAAGTATTTCGTAGGAAAAGTTAAAGATTGCAGTACAGCTCTAATAAAGTCCTATCTAGGCAGAAAGAACCCTGGAGTAGGGACTGCCCATTAGAGAAGTTCTGCATTGAGTAAGACTGGTCCAGGTCTAGTAACCTCACTACACTCAGTCAGCAGTGGTTTAGGGAGAGAGTCACCTTGTTGGAATCCTGAGTGCATATCCTGGCAGATTAATGCAATTAGCTAATGTCAATTCTCACAGCAGGATCTCTCTTGAAAAGAGATCTGAATGCAGTTTCAGAGATTTGCAGTTGGTCTTCTAGATTTTGATAATTTCTGCCTCCAAGCCAAGATTCTATATGTAGCTTATTCTATCATAAAGTATGTTGTCCCAATTATATACTCATCCTGTGTGTGTGCCAAGTTGCTTCAGTCATGTCTGACTCTGTGTGACCCCATGAACTCTAGCCTGCCAGGCTCCTCTGTCCATGGGATTCTCCAGTCAAGAATACTGGAGTAGGTTGCCATGCCCTCCTCCAGGGAATCTTCCCGACAAAGTGATGCAACCGGCATGTCAAGTGGGTTCTTTAATGGATCAGTTGGTAGATATAGTTTAAGCTTAATTTTAGCTAGAAATCCATTTATTTATTTCCTGGCTACCATATATTCTCAGCCTAGTAGGAGGCTACAGTAATGCTCTGTATCTTCATATATCGATGTCAGCTAAGACCCTGGATCTAATTGTCTCTAAATGTTGGAATATTCTTCTTTGTCCAGTGTTCAATCAACTAAATAGGTTGCTTTAGGTTCTACTGAGGGAATTTCTGTAATATGTCCTTGCTATGGTCTATGGGGATGCTTCTTATAAGCCAAGGCATCTCTTCTGTCAGTGGTATAACAGCATAATTGGGTTGGGTATGGAGACTGGGGCGGAGAAGGCAATGGCACCCCACTCCAGTACTCTTACCTGGAAAATCCCATGGACGGAGGAGCCTGATAGGCTACAGTCCATGGGGTCACAAAGAGTCGGACACGACTGAGCAACTTCACTTTCACTTTTCACTTTCATGCATTGGAGAAGGAAATGGCAACCCACTCCAGTGTTCTTGCCTGGAGAATCCCAGGGACAGGACAGCCTGGTGGGTTGCCATCTATGGGGCTGCACAGAGCTGGACACAACTGAAGCGACTTAGCGGCAGCAGCAATAGCATGGAGACTGGGGAGGGAATTGTGACTTTTTGTTGGAGCAGTTGTCCTCAACCTATTGCTTCCACATTCCTGAATTTCTGATTAGATATATTAAACAGAATCCTGAGTGACTTCCCTTTCATTTGTCTCTAGAGATGCCTTGTTCCATTGATCTTTCCATAATCACCTGTGGGTCCAGATATCTTGGCAAGTCATTGTGAAAACTGTGGATCCCAGCCTTCTAGTGATTAAGCACCACCACTTGCCATCTATTGCTTTCAGGTACAATTAGCCCCATCGTGCCATTTAATAAGTCAAGTTCTAATCCTGAGACTGCTTCTTCTTCTGAAATCCCTAGCCTCCCTATGAGAGCAACGACTGAACTCAGTTGTACTAGTAACCCTCTCACCAACACACTTTTGGTGGCCTTAAGGTAAACATTGTGTCCTCTGTGTCTTCTTGTAGAATCTAATTCTAAAGTGCCCATATTCTTAAACCATGTTATGCTTTCCTCTAATGTCTGATCCTGAAACCCAGGTATTTTACCTTTACTCAGTGCGAGGCTCCACTTTCTCTCTTCTTCTCTGTGCTATCCTAGCCCCAAATTTTCTCAACCCTGTGGAGTACTTGCCAGGATATTAAAGCCCACATTTCAAATAAATGCCCCCAATTCAATTAATTTGTGCTCATCTAATCTTATGACATTCTAGTTTACAAAAAATTCAGTGGTATTTTTAATATCCTTAGCTCTCTGTACTAATATCTGTTTTCTCTTTTATTGGATTCTATTGGATAGAGTCTAAGTCTCTCTCTCTTCCCCCTCTTCTCTTTTTCTCTCTGTTCGCTGTTGGGGAGGAAAAAGTTTTCCTCTACCCTTATAGGCTTTTCTGGATAGTCTAAGAATTCTACTGACATGAGACGGATTAACAGGAGAAAACTGAACAAAAATCTAGTAACATATATACATGAGAGTGAGAAAAACTAAGTAACTTGCAAAATGAAATAACTGAAGCCCTCACCTTAAATTCTATCCTCAGCTAAAAGCAGAACAGGTTGTTGAGAGTCGGGAATGTCAGCAATGGATATCACCAGAAAAGTACATCAAACAAGGTCATTATGCAGATTTAAATCACTATCTTCTCCACTGATACTAATTTCTAGACATCTGATCATTTTCCTCTTCCAGGTACAGAAGGAAAACACACATGCAAATAGAAATCTCACTTTTAAATATAAATGTATTTTGCAAAAGAGTAACTCCTACATGGTTTTCAGAATTTTTCCCATGTCTCAGTTCAGTTCAGTTCAGTTCAATCACTCAGTCATGTCCGACTCTTTGCAACCCCATGAATTGCAGCATGCCAGGCCTCCCTGTCCATCACCATCTCCCGGAGATCACTCAAACTCACGTCCATTGAGTCAGTGACACCATCCAGCCATCTTATCCTCTGTCGTCACCATTGCCTCCTGCCCCCAATCCCTCCCAGCATCAGAGTCTTTTCCAATGAGTCAACTCTTCACATGAGGTGGCCAAAGGACTGGAGTTTCAGCTTTAGCATCATTCCTTCCAAAGAAATCCCAGGGCTGATCTCCTTCAGAATGGACTAGATGGATCTCCTTGCAGTCCAAGGGACTCTCAAGAGGCTTCTCCAACACCACAGTTCAAAAGCATCAATTCTTCGGTGCTCAGCTTTCTTCACAGTCCACTCTCTCGCATCTATACATGACCACTGGAAAAACCATAACCTTGACTAAACGGACCTTTATTGGCAAAGTAATGTCTCTGCTTTTGAATATGCTATCTATGTTGGTCATAACTTTTCTTTCAAGGAGTAAGCGTCTTTTAATCTCATGGCTGCAGTCACCATCCGCAGTGATTTTGGAGCCCAAAAAGATAAAATCTGACACTGTGTCCATTGTTTCCCCATCTATTTCCCATGAAGTGATGGGACCAGATACCATGATCTTCGTTTTCTGAATGTTGAGCTTTAAGCCAACTTTTTCACTCTCCTCTTTCTCTTTCATAAAGAGGCTTTTTAGTTCCGCTTCACTTTCTGCCATCCCATGTCTGCTATTTCTTAAATAAACATCTTTTAAAAGGATGCCAAATGGCAAATTCTGCTCCCCTACATTGCTCTTGTGTATTGTATTACTGGTTCATTACAAACATATGTCCATTACCTCTCACAGTCTTTAAGAGTGTAGGAAGTGTTGGACTGATCCATCAGCTAAAAGCCATTCTCTGCCTCTTTACATTTACTAGGTGGAAACCAAATGCACTCTAACCGCTATGTGAAACCCAGAAGGACCCTTTGGGGCCTTCCCAGATACGAATCCTTCCTGTAACCCCATTTCTGTTTTGGGGGAAAAAAAAGGCTTCAGCCTCCTAGACCTTCCCTTGAGTATCAAAGGGCGTATTTTAATAGTTGGTAATCAAGAAGGTTTTAGTTCCTAAATGGTGCTAGTGGTAAAGAACTCACCTGCAATGCAGGTGACTGGGGTTTGATTCCTGGGTCTAGAAGATTCTCTGGAGAAGGAAATGGCAACCCATTCCAGGATCCTTGCCTGGAGAAGCTCATGGAGAGACGAACCTGACAGGTGAGAGTCCATACGGCCCCAAAGAGTTGAACACTACTAATCACGATGGTGTGATCACTGACCTAGAGCCAGACATCCTGGAATGTGAAGTCAAGTGGGCCTTAGAAAACATCACTATGAACAAAGCTAGTGGAAGTGATGGAATTCTAGTTGAGCTATTTCAAATCCTGAAAGATGATGCTGTGAAAGTGCTGCACTCAATATGCCAGCAACTTTGGAAAACTCAGCAGTGGCCACAGGACTGGAAAAGGTCAGTTTTCATTCCAATCCCAAAGAAAGGCAATGCCAAAGAATGCTCAAACTACCGCACAATTAAACTCATCTCACACGCTAGTAAAGTAATGCTCAAAATTCTCCAAGCTAGGCTTCAGCAATGCGTGAACTGTGAACTTCCAGATGTTCAAGCTGGTTTTAGAAAAGGCATAGGAACCAGAGACCAAATTGCCAACATCCACTGGATCACAGAAAAAGCGAGAGAGTTCCAGAAAAGCATCTAGTTCTGCTTTATTGACTATGCCAAAGCCTTTGACCCTGTGGATCACAAGAAACTGTGGAAAATTCTGAAAGAGATGGGAATACCAGACCACCTGACCTGCCTCTTGAGAAATCTGTATGCAGGTCAGGAAGCAACAGTTAGAACTGGACATGGAACAACAGACTGGTTCCAAATAGGAAAAGGAGTATCAAGGCTGTATATTGTCACCCTGCTTATTTAACTTATATGCAGAGTACATCATGAGAAACGCTGGGCTGGAAGAAGCACAAGCTAGAATCAAGATTGCCTGGAGAAACATCAATAACCTCAGATATGCAGATGACACCACCCTTATGGCAGAAAGTGAAGAGGAACTAAAAAGCCTCTTGATGAAAGTGAAAGTGGAGAGTGAAAAAGTTGGTTAAAGCTCAACATTTAGAAACGAAGATCATGGCATCCGGTCCCATCACTTCATGGGAAATAGATGGGGAAACAGTGGAAACAGTGTCAGACTTTATTTTTTGGGGCTCCAAAATCACTGCAGATGGTGACTGCAGCCATGAGATTAAAAGACGCTTACTCCTTGAAAGAAAAGTTATGACCAACCTAGATAGCATATTCAAAAGCAGAGACATTACTTTGCCAACAAAGGTCTGTCTAATCAAGGCTATGGTTTTTCCTGTGGTCATGTATGGATTTGAGAGTTGGACTGTGAAGAAGGCTGAGCACCAAAGAATTGATGCTTTTGAACTGTGGTGTTGGAGAAGACTCTTGAGAGTCTCTTGGACTGCAAGGAGATCCACCCAGTCCATTCTGAAGGAGATCAACCCTGGGGTTTCTTTGGAAGGAATGATGCTCAAGCTGAAACTCCAGTACTTTGGCCACCTCATGTGAAGAGTTGACTCATTGGAAAAGACTCTGATGCTGGGAGGAATTGGGGGCAGGAGGAGAAGGGGACGACAGAGGATAAGATGGCTGGATGGCATCACTGACTCAATGGACGTGAGTCTGAGTGAACTCCGGGAGTTAGTGATGGACAGGGAGGCCTGGCGTGCAGCGATTCATGGGGTCGCAAAGAGTCGGACACGACTGAGCAACTGAAGTGACCTGAACTGAACTGAAAATGCAACTGTTCAGGGATGCATTCCAGAAAGCAATGGATGCAGAAACAAAGAAAACCAGAAAACAACACTGCAGCTATTCAAGCAGGATTCTCGTTCTACAACAAGGAATATATATAACAATATCTTTACATTCTTCTGCAGGAACTAAGACTCTACCCAGGTGGAAGACAGACGGTAACTTCAGGCTGAGCATAAGATTCCTAGAACATGGTCTCCTTATTTCAGCACCAACCAATCAGAAGAAAATCATAGACCCTGCAGACTTCACCTCAAATTTTGCTTATAAATCTCTCCCTGAAAACCACTGGGATTTAAGGGGTTTTGAGCATAATCCACTGCTCTCCTTCCTTGGCCCTACAATAAAATCATCTCTGCTATGAACTCTGACATTTCGGTTTGTTTGGCCTCACTGTGCCTCAAGCACGTGGACAAATACTGAACTCTTTTGTTGTTGCTGTTCAGTTGCTCAGTCATGTCTAACAATTGGTGATCCCATGGCTGCAGTACACCAGGTTTCCCTGTCCTTCACCATCTCCCAGAGCTTGCTCAAACTCTTTTCCATTGGTGATGCCATCCAATCACCTCATCCTCTGCCATCCCCTTCTCCTCCTGCCTTCCTTCTTTCCCACCATCAGGGTATTTTCCAATGAGTTGGATTTTCACATCAGGAGCCCAAAGTACTGGAGGTTCAGCTTCAGCATCAGTCCTTCCAATGAACACCCAGGATTGATTTCCTTTAGGATTGGCGGGTTTGATCTCCTTGCAGTCCAAGGGACTCTCAGGAGTCTTCTCTAACACCCCAGTTCAAAAGCATCCATTCTTCATCACTCAGCTTTCTTAGTGGTCCAACTCTCACATCCATACATGACCACCGGAAAAACCAGAGCTTTGACTAGATGGACCTGTGTCGGCAAGTAATGTCTCTGTTTTTTAATATACTGTCTAGGTAGGTCATAGCTTTTCTTCCAAGGAGCAAGCCTCTTTTAATTTCATGGCTACAGTCAACATCTGCAGTGATTTTGGAGCCAGAGAAAATAAAGTCTGTCATTGCTCCCATTGCTTCCCCATGTATTTGCCATGAAGTGATGGGACGTGATGCCTCCATCTTCATTTCTTCAATGTTGAGTTTTAAGCCAACTTTTCACTCTCATCTTTCATCTTCATCAAGAGGCTCTTTAGTTCCTCTTTGCTTTCTGCCATAAAGGTTATATCTTTTGAATATCTGAGGTTGTTGTTATTTCTCCCAGCAATGACATTTCCCAGTCCAGAATACTAGAGTGGTACCCATTTCCTTCTACAGGGGAACTTCCCAACCCAGCTATTGAACCCAGCTCTCCTGCATTGCAGGCAGATTCTTTACTATCCGAGCTACTAGGGTTACCCATTGAATTCTTTAGCAGTCTTTTTTGCTGTTATTTATTACTGTGAGATAAAGAAGCAAGGAATTTACCTGTATCTTTTGGGTGGGGGAGGAAAGAGAAACATGAGATGGTTGGATGGCACCCCAACTCAATGGACATGAGTTTGAACAGACACTGGGAATTGGTGATGGACAGGGAAGCCTGGTGTGCTGCAGTCCATGGGGTTGCAGAGAGTCAGACACAACTTAGCGACTGAAATGAACTGAGGAAATAGAAATCAGAGAAATCTGGCAACTCTCTTAAAATAAATCTTCTGCTTCAAATACTCTCTAATCTTCAACTCCAGACCTTCTCATAATTTCCATGTGCTTGAGGACTTTTAAGAGTTGTCTAAACTCTTCTTTAACACTTGATTTTCAAATGTTAATACTTGGTTAGTACCTCACTTAAGACTAGCATATGCATCATATCTTGGTGTTTTGAGATACTTCAAACTTAACATCCAGTTACAATTGCAAAAGTGATTTAGCACATTGAGTTAAGTGACAGATTGCAGTGAACGTGAAGTGAAAAATGAAGAAAGTAAAAGTAACATATTCTGTCAAGAGTTCTATTTTTCAAAGGAGATGGTTATGAGAGTGTAAAGAAGTGTGATGGAGTTTTTCCAAAGAGACTATTTTCCTTTAAAAATATGAGTAATTCAAGGATATTAAAAGGTTCTGAAAGGAGCAAATACAAAGAAAGAGGGGGATGTTAAAAAGAGAAAAGATAAAAGACAGTCCATGGTCCAAAGACCCTGATGCTGGGAAAGACTGAGGGCAGGAGGAGTAGTGGGCAACAGAGGATGTGATGGTTGGATCAACTCAATGGACATGAGTTTGAACAAACTGTGGGAGATAGTGAAAGACAGGGAAGCCTGGTGTGCTGTAGTTCAGTTTAGTTCAGTCACTCAGTTCTGTCCAACTCTTTCAGACCCCATCGACTACAGCATGCCAGGCTTCCCTGTCCATCACCAACTCCCAGAGCTCACTCAAACTCCTTTCCATTGAGTCACTGATGCCATCCAACCATCTCATCGTCTGTTGTTCCCTTCTCCTCCTGCCTTCAATCTTTCCCAGCATCAGGGTCTTTTCCAATGAGTCAGCTCTTTGCATCAGGTGGCCAAAGTATCGGAGTTTCAGCTTCAGCATCAGTCCTTCAAATGAACACCCAGGACTGATTTCCTTTAGGATGGACTGGTTGGATCTCTTTGCAGTCCAAGGGACTCTCAATAGTTTTCTCCAACACCACAGTTGAAAAGCATAAATGCTTCAGTGCTCAGCTTTCTTTATAGTCCAACTCTCACATCCATACATGACCACTGGAAAAACCAGAGCTTTGGCTAGACGGACTTTTGTTGGCAAAGTAATGTCTCTGCTATTAACATGCTGTCTAGGTTGGTCATCGCTTTTCTTCCAAGGAGCAAGCCTCTTTTAATTTCATGGCTACAGTCACCATCTGCAATGATTTTGGAACCCCCCAAAATAGTCTGTCACTATTTCCATTGTTTCCCCATCTATTTGCCATGAAGTGATGGGACCAGATGCCATAATCTTAGTTTTCTGAATGATCTTAGTTTAAACCAGCTTTTTCACTCTCCTCTTTCACTTTCATTAAGAGGCTCTCTAATTCTTCTTTGATTTCTGCTGTAAGGTGGTGTTATCTGCATATCTGAGGTTACTGATATTTCTCCCAGCAATCTTGATCTCAGCTTGCACTTCACCCAGACTGGCGAACTATATAAACTCTCCCTACTCCCATTTGCCTATCAAAGTGATAAAGCCACTCTTCTTCTCCTCTGTAAGTCTGTCTCCATATTTCTGGTTGGCATTGGTGCACAGAATGGCAAGATTTTGGTAACAAATTTGGAGCTCATCTGGGATTTGAGGAACTTCTCCCAAAAAGATTCAAAATAAAAAGATAAGGAGATAAAAAAGGGAAAAGACAGATATTGTACAGGTAGCACAAGTAGGTAGGGTTGGTGAATTGTTCCTTTTTTATTTCTTCACCTTTGTCTCTGTCAAGCACAAGTTGAGGGGATCTCAAGTGACTGAGAAGTAATTTTGAGGAGAAATTAATATACCACTATCCCCAACCCCAAGTTTGAAAAAATATATGAACTACTTGATGCAGTTTTCTCTTTCAGAAAAAAAAAAAAAAAAAGAATAGAGGAAGTTCCTTTAACACTCAGTTACTATAATGAGACAGGAAGTGAGCAGAGCATAACATTTACAAGAATGACACAGCCTCAGGACACAACATAAAATGATTAGAACCAACTAGGTACAAGATTTTGAATTGTGGTGCTGGAGAAGGCTCTTGAGAGTCCTTTAACAGTAAGGAACTCAAACTAGTCAAACCTAAAGGAAATCAATACTGAATATTCACTGGAAGGACCAATGCTGAAGCTGAATTGTCAATATTTTTGGCCACCTGATGTGAAAAGCCAACTGATTGGAAAAGACTCTGATGCTGGGAAAGATTGAGGGCAAGAGGAGAAGGGGATGACAGAAGATGAGATGGTCGGATGGCATTACTGACTCAGTGGACATGAATTTGAGGAAACTCTGGGAGATGGTGATGGACCAGGAAGCCTGATATGCTGCCGTTCATGGGTTTGCAAAGAGTCAGATACCACTTAGCAACTAAACAACAGCAGATCCAAGATGGCAGACAAGTTGACTTCCACTAGACCTTGAGCATCAGTATATGCTCACTGTAATACATCAGCCTAGTAAATGACATACCCACAGGCACCATGTCAGTCATAAGGCCAACACTGATAGTTCAAAAACAGCAGTGGCCAAGTTTCTAGAAATTCCCATTCCTTCCTTAAATTGGTGAGAATAATCCTTCCGTTTATTAGACTATTAAATTACCCACCTCTATAAAAGCTGACAACTCATAGCCTGGTGCCTCTGTTGCCTTCCAAGATGGCCTACATTCTATGGAGAATGTTTTTCTCTAAATAAATCTACTTTGTACCTATCACTGTGTCTCTCATTGAATTTTTTTTGTAGCAAGATGTTAAGAACCTGATTTTCATTAAGTCCTGAGGCCAGATGTGTGATCTCAATTAAAAGATAGTGTGTTCAAGTCCCATTCTGAGTACATGGTTTCAATAACAGCAAATGTGAATCCCTGAAAAATGTGTCAGGGTCACGGGGAGATTTTAGGGAAAGAAAAGGACAGTGTATTCAATGAGCTTACCAGAAATGGCAGCCTCAGATTTTCTAAACTGCCAAATTCTGTGCAAAATTTAGGCCTACAGGAGCCCAGTCTGCTGCTTTCTGACCCTTCCTAAATCAGCTGGGACATGAGCCAGCCCAAGAATCTTGAAAACATTCCTAGAGACAGAGAAGACTGACCACAGTTGCATGACCCAACATCTACCAAATCTTACCCTGTCAAGGAGCGAGAACAGGGAGAGGATTACGGAGAACAACTTACCCTAGAAAGCATCCGCTGGGTCAGAAGGGAAAACTGACTTTGAAAATCTGGGGTAAAAGAGTAGCTGCTATCTTTGCACATAAATAATCTCAAACATGTGCTGTTATCAGCCCCTCACACCTAGGATTTTAAGAAGTTATGTACAATTACTAAACTCGATCCTAAAAAGAAGGTTCAAGTATGGATAATGTTCTCAGGAACATAGTTATCACACACAAAAAATTTTTCCCAGCAATATATTTAAATTCTTTTTACATTTTGTGGGTTAAATTGTGTTCCTTCAAAAATATATGTTGAAGTCCTTCTCCTGGTCCCTATGAATATAACCTTGTTTGGAAATAGGGCCTTGTAGATGTGATCAACTTAAAATGAGGTCAAATTGAATTACAATGGGTTTCTAATGAATGACAGATGGTTATTCTGATTAGAATTAGATTCCTACCCTCTCACAGGAACTGGGAGATAAGGGTGCTAACATTCTTGATCAGTACATTTTGAAGGGGTGGTCCTTGAGAAAGATACTCAGTTCAGTTCAGTAGCTGAGTCGTGTCTGACTCTTTGCGACCCCATGAATCGCAGCACACCAGGCCTCCCTGTCCATCACCAACTCCCGGAGTTCACTCAGTCTCACATCCATCGAGTCAGTGATGCCATCCATCCATCTCATCCTCTGTCATCACCTTCGCCTCCTGCCCCCAGTCCCTGCCAGCATGAGTCTTTTCCAATGAGTCAACTCTTCGCATGAGGTGGCCAAAGTACTGGAGTTTCAGCTTTAGCATCATTCCTTCCAAAGAAATCCCAGGGCTGATCTCCTTCAGAATGGACTGGTTGGATATCCTTGCAGTCCAAGGGACTCTCAAGAGTCTTCTCCAACACCACAATTCAAAGGCATCAATTCTTCAGTGCTCAGCTTTCTTTATAGTCCAACTCTCACATCCATACATGACCACTGGAAAAACCATAGCCTTGACTAGACAGACCTTTTTGGCAAAGTAATGTCTCTGCTTTTCAATATGCTATCTAGGTTGGTCATAACTTTCCTTCCAAGGTGTAAGCGTCTTTTAATTTCATGGCTGCAGTCACCATCTGCAGTGATTTTAGATATCACTGGTTTGTAAAACTGACAAGAAGCTTTTTTAAAAATCTGTATATGAAAGAGGTAAAGAAAGAATTCGTAAGTTCTTAAAAACAAATGCTCTAAGAAAAAGGAAAAGTGAAAGTGAAAGTCACTCAAGTAGTGTCCAACTCTGTTACCCCGTAGACTATAGTCCATGGAATTCTACAGGCTAGAAAACTGGAGTGAGTAGCCTTTCCCTTCTCCAGGGGATCTTCCCAACTCAGAGATTGAACCCAGGTCTCCTGCACCACAGGTGGATTCTTTACCAGCTGAGCCACAAGGGAAGCCCAGGAATACTGGAGTGGGTAACCTATCCCTTCTCCAGCAAATCTTCCAGACCCAGGAATAGAACTGGGGTCTCCTGCATTGAGGGCAGATTCTTTACCAGCTGAACTATCAAGAACAAGGAAGCTATGGGCCAAAAGTGTTACTTACTCAGTTCTTTCCAATGCTTTGCAACCCCATGGACTGTAGCCCGCCAGGCTTCTTCATCCATGGGATTTCCCAGGCAAGAATACTGGAGTGAGTTGCCATTTCCTTCTCCACGGGATCTTCCTGACCCAGGGATTGAACCCAGGTTTTCCACATTGCAGGCAGACTCTTTACAGTCTGAGCCACCAGGGAAGCTCTTAGGGGCCAAAAGGCAGGAAGATAATCTCTTGGTTGGCTTCCAAAATGAACTTCCTGCCACACCTTGTTATCAGATTTCTAGCCTCCCAAACTCTAAGAAAACACATCCCTGTTGTTTTAAGCTACCTAGTTAATGTTGATCTGTTACCGCAGCCCTAGTCATTTAATAGAGTAAATGTGCTCTGCAAATGAAGACACCCCCAGGATGGTGATGGTGGTCACTGTAAGTTCCAAGAAGAAACAAAAAATCTGAGGAATAAGAACATCCTTCCAAGAAAAAGCAGAGTTACAAAGAGATAACATGAGACATTATTTTGGGGATTAAAATGATCTCTAAGTTTAAACCTGCTGAATAGTTAGTTATGTATGAATTCTGTTACAATTTTAAGAATCCCTCTTCCTTATAATGTTTATGCGTCAATTCTTCTCTACAAGGGATGAGGAAATTAAATTTTATGTAGCTCTTTCCCAAGATATTACTTAACAAGTATTTGGTGAAGAAATGAATGTGAAAATTAAGCTAGTCAGCAAAAGAGACACTGATGTATAGAACAGTCTTATGGACTCTGTGGGAGAGGGAGAGGGTGGGAAGATTTGGGAGAATGACATTGAAACATGTAAAATATCATGTAAGAAATGAGTTGCCAGTCCAGGTTCGATACACGATACTGGATGCTTGGGGCTAGTGCACTGGGACGACCAGAGGGATGGTATGGGGAGGGAGGAGGGAGGAGGGTTCAGGATGGGGAACACATGTATACCTGTGGCGGATTCATTTTGATATTTGGCAAAACTAATACAATTATGTAAAGTTTAAAAATAAAATAAAATTTAAAAAAATAAAATAAAATAAAAAAAGAAAATTAAGCTAGTCAATCACCAGAGCACAAGGCTAGCTTCTCCTCATCTCCCAAAACTCAAACATCTAATCAGTAACTCAGGTTTGCTGTTTTTTCTTTCTATGTATCTGGTAAATTCCAATTTGCCTTCTCCATCTGCTCAGTTCAGTTGCTCAGTCGTGTCTGACTCTTTGCGACCTCAGGGACTGCAGCACGCCAGGCCTCCCTGTCCATCACCAACTCCCAGAGTCCACCCAAACCCATGTCCATCGAGTTGGTGATGCCATCCAACCATCTTATCCTCTGTTGTCCCCTTCTCTCGCCTTCAATCTTTCCCAGCATTAGGGTCTTTTCCAATGAGTCAGCTCTTCACATCAGGTGGCCAAAATATTGGAGTTTCAGCTTCAACATCAGTCCTTCTAATGAACACCCAGGACTGATCTCCTTTAAGATGGACTGGTTTGATCTCCTTGCAGTCCAAGGGACTCTCAAGAGTTTTCTCCAACACCACAGTTCAAAAGCATCAATTCTTCTGCACTCAGCTTTATTTATAGTCTAACTCTCACATTCATACATGACCATTGGAAAAACCATAGCCTTGACTAGATGAATATTTGTTGGCACAGTAATGTCTGTTTTGTAATATTCTGTCTAGGTTGGTCATAACTTTCCTTCCAAGGAGTAAGCTTCTTTTAATTTCATGGCTGCAATCACCATCTGCAGTGATTTGGGCTCTTCAAATGAGTCAGTTATTCACATCAGGTGACCAAAGTATCAGAGTTTCAGCTTCAGCATCAGTCCTTACAATGAATATTCAGAACTGATTTCCTTTGGGATGGACAGGTTGGATCTTGCTGTCCAAGGGACTCTCAAGAGTCTTTTCCAACACCACAGTTCAAAAGCGTCAATTCTTCAGCGCTCAACTTTCTTTATAGTTCAACTCTCAGACCCATACATGACTACTGGAAAAGTCATAGCTTTGACTAGATGGACCTTTGTTGGCAAAGTAATGTCTCTGCTTTTTAATATGCTGTCTCCATTTGCTGCTGCTGCTGCTGCTGCTAAGTCGCTTCAGTCGTGCCCGACTCTATGCAACCCTATAAATGGCAGCACACCAGGCTCCCTTGTCCCTGGGATTTTCCAGGCAAGAACACTGGAATGAGTTGCCATGTCCTTCTCCAACGCATGAACGTGAAAATTCAAAGTTAATTTGCTCAGTCGTGTCCGACTCTTAGCGACCTCATGGACTGCAGCCTACCAGGCTCCTCCATCCATGGGATTTTCCAGGCAAGAGTACTGGAGTGGGGTGCCATTGCTTTCTCTGCTCCATCTGCTAGACCATCATTTTTATTCAGAGACCACTCATCCTGCTTCCATACTGTTTGTACAGTGTTCTTGCCTCTAGTTTTTATTTCTTCAATTCATCATTAGAGTGCTTTCAGTTATTCATCTAAATAAAAGTATGATTATTTTATTCTCTTAATAATACCTTTCATCCCTTCTCCCTATCATCTAGAGTACAGATCCAGAAGGTCATCTCTTACATGCCATATATGCAGGGAAGTCTCAGTGCATTCACACTCCATTCTCTTTACCTCAATTGCCCACCTTCACTTTCTCTACTCAATGAGCACATATTTATTATGTGAGAGCCCAAGTTTAAACATCTGCTGTGAAGCTTGCCTGACATCAATCACCTCACTAATCTGTCTTAGGCATCTATCATATTCTAATCTTGGCATATTTTAATTATTTTATCAAAAGATTGTCTCTCCTTCTTGGGTGATGTTTCCTTATCTCTGTAAAACTCCCACCTCCTCAGGCCCTGGCCTGAAGTAGTCATTTAAATGCATGCTGGCATAATAATTAACAAGTTAATTTATTTAATTTATTAAAAATGCAGATAGATCTACTAAGGCTAATAATAGCTAATACAATATTAAATATGAAGAATTAGAAGTCTATGACAAAGTGACTGCAGATCATGGGGTTCTATGAAAGTTTTAAGTAAATCTGATGTGCATTTACCACACTATGCAAGATCTTAGTGTTGTAGTTATAGACAAGGATATAGCATGGTTTTAAACAATTAATCATCCAGAGATACTGAAACAGGAGGGAAGGAGACATGACACAACTTTTGAAAGAATGGCATAGTCCAGTTGAAGGAAACAACTTAAAGTGATTAGAATAAAATGGCAGACAAGTCAACTTTGACTAGACTTTGATCCTCAATAAGCAAGCTGAATGACACACTCAGAGGCACCATGACAATTCCAAGGCCTACTGTCAAAAGACCATTTCCTGAAATCTCCACCCCTTTCCCAAAATACTTGGAATAATCCTCCCTCCCATTAGCCTATGAAATTACCCAGTCTGATGTGAAGAACTGATTCATTGGAAAAGACCTTGATGATGGGAAAGATTGAAGGCATGAAGAGAAGGGGATGACAGAGGATGAGATGGTTGGATGGCATCACTGACTCAATGGACATGAGTTTGAGAAAGCTCAGGGAGTAGGGGATGGACAGGGAAGCCTGCCATGCTGCAGTCCATGGGGTCACAAAGAGTCAGACACAACTGAGTGACTGAATTGAATTGATAAAAGCTAATCACACCTCATTTCAAGGCCACTGCAATGACCCACACTGTCTGTGGAGTGTGTTTCTCCCTAAATAAATTCACTTCATACTTATCACTCTGTTTCTCACTGAATTCTTTCTTTGATGAAAAATCAATAACCTGAGCTTCATTAGGTCCTGAAGCTAATTACTGTGAGTTTTGGCTGGGTTCGAGTCTCAACCACATGGGCTAGAGTCCCAAACTGGGTTTTGACCAGATTTGAGATCCAGTCACATGGGTTCAAGTCCCAAACTGAGGTAAACAGTTTCCATATCATATAGTACTCAAAAGCCAATTCTCATCAACTTTTAGACTTTAGAATCTCTCTCTGTTATTTTCAGTTACCTAGAAGTCAATACACTCTTTGCATTCGTAAATATTCAGCTACATTTTATATAGTTTAAGAAGTTTCAAATGTTTCTAATGATAAATATATTAATTTGTAAAAAAAACTTTCCTGTTTAAGTTAAATATATACAGAAAAAATAAAGATAAAATTTAAAAAATAAAGTTGGATATATGAAGATTTTGTGACATGTTGATAATACAAAATCCCTGGAGAATAAAAGTTTAGTAAAATTATTATTATTTTTTAAAATTACTACTTGAGAATTCATACACTACCCAGATGACTATGGCCACTTTGGGCTTCTCAAACAACACAAAGTTTTTTAGCTGCAAATGTAAAATACCACAAAATTCACTAAGTTATAAGGCAAAAGTTAAACTTTGAAACACTTCACTTGAAAAAGCTCAAAGTGTAAAATAATTGCTAGTCACACTACTAGTGTGACTTGTCAGTTATAAAACACTTAGGACAATAATTTAAATACCTTTGATATTTACCATTCACTAACTACCACTAATTAGCTTGGTGATTGTAAATTATTTTCACCCACACATTAAAATTAGTCTTCTGAATAACAATCACATTCATTGATCATTCTTTGGATTAGACTACATCATCTTACCTCTCCTGGAGCATAATAGAATGTTGACTACAGCATCAGACAAAGCAGGATATGACTCCTATCTGCATCATGTAAAATCAGTGTACATTGAGACCATGGTGCTTGTATTTTCTGAGGTTCAGAAATTTTCCAATATGTCCTATTAAAAGAACATTTGAATCTGATTAAATAAAATGCCATTCTTTAATATGTAAACTCCATCCTCTCCAAAATAATGCTAAATGTTGACTGTTTACAGAACTATTTGTGCACTAAAATTACATATATGGACACATAAAATTAAATACGTTAATTTTAGTGACTAATATTGTGCACCATATATGGGATATGTGAGACCATGTTTAAGTGAATGTGGGTGTTTAAGAATGTGCGTGCATATGCGTATGTGTACTAAAATCCAGAGTGAGAACATGTACTTAGCATAAAAAATAATAACATTCCTTTAGTTTAAAAAATATTTTAGTGTTGCTTAAATTTATCATCACCTAAATGATGCTCTCCTAATGGATGTTTTTTTTCTTTAATTGATTTCAACTAAACCTTGTCTTATGCCATGGTAGTGGAGAACAACTCTATTTCTGCTGTCCCTCTTCCACAGAGAAGGCCCTTTTCCAGACATGCTAAGATATAGGGGATCAATATATAGAACAAAGGCCTAGATGGCTTTGCTACGCATTTGACTGAGATACAATGCAAAGCAATTAAAACTATTGGCTGTGCAGCACAATAACCTGCTTTCTCTCCAGGTTTTGAAATCAAATTGGCTTCTAAACCACCATTCAAACAGTGACATGTCTGCTTTTTGAGTTATTTCTGAGATTAAAGAGGAAAAATATTGGCTGCAGGATGTGCAATGTCCTTGTGAATAGCTGGCCTTTCTTTTATGGATGACTGAGATATACTGAGGTCATATACTGTGTCTCTAATGTTGGACATTATGCTTTGGGGAAATGTTTTGTGAGTATAAATTAATCATCCCATAATAGAGAAGACAAAATAGAAGGATAATTGTTCAATAAACATGGTTGACATGAGCTTGCATCACTGAATGCTTATTAAAATATATGCAACTGTTAAAAGGATAGCAGCAAAAAACTGCTTTATCCTTTCATGAATGCCACACTTAAAAAAAAAAAAAAGAATTTTAGATGCTATTTTCTCTTAGAGACTTTCTCTCAGGTCAAGTTAGTCCCTATTTTCTTTTTGTGATCCCATCCCATTTTGCATAGCACCTTCTTCCATTCTAGCCCTAACCTTCTCCCTGCATGCCTCCAATATTCACTCTTCAAAGACAGGGATTCAATACAATTTGTTTTAGTATATTTAGCACCTCATAAAAAACCAGACATTAAATTCTCAGCAAAAAAAAAAAAAGTGTAATGAATAAATGAATTAAGCACTACATAAGCCCACAAAATATGTGTGGTCAAAGAATGAAAAAGGGTCATAGCTAAAAGTGACAGAAACATATTTCAAGTTAGCCTAAACAGAAAGATATATGTTAGTTCATATAACTGGGGTGTTCAAGGACAAAGCAGAATTTACTTAAAGCTTAGCAAGTAGATGAGAAATTACTTTCTTAGCTCTGAATGAAAAATCCTAATCAGAACTCCAATAATCAGCCTAATCTTCCTCTGATTAACTTCCCAAGGATATTTATCTACTTCTATAGCCACCCAGAGACAGCACTTTGCTGACAAAAAGGTTCATATAGTCAAAGCTATGGTTTTTCCAATAGTCATGCACAGATGTGAAAGTTGGACTATAAACAAGGCTGAGCACTGAAGAACTGATGCTTTTGAACCTTGGTGTTGGAGAAGACTCTTGAGAGTCTCTTGCACAGCAAGGAGATCAAACCAGTCAATCCTAAAGGAAATCAACCCTGAGTATTGGAAGGACCGGTGCTGAAGCTGAAGCTCCAAAACTTTGGCCATCTGATGTGAGGAGCTGACTCATTGAAAAAGACCCTGATGCTGGGAAAGATTGAGGGCAGGAGGAGAAGGGGTGACAGAGGATGAGATGGTTAGATGGCATCACTGACTTGACGGACATGAGTTTGAGCAAACTCTGGGAGACAGTGAAGGACATGGGGTCGTAAAGAGTCGGACATGACTTAGCTACTGAACAACAATAGCCACCCAGGGTTGGGGTAGGTTAAAGCTCATTTAAAATGTATGTAATGGGTTTCTCATTGGAGAAAAAGTGTCTCTAAAAACAGAAGGAAGTAGTTGCTCAGCAAGCCAAAACATCAGATATCCATTTAAGGGAAAATCAAGAAGAGTGAATTATTAGAAGCATTTGAATAAGCAAGAAATACCCAAATAAGAAGTCATCTAAACCATTTCTACTTTGACTCCAAAACATGAATATCTCTAAGCTAACAAGGACATTCATTTATCCACTTATGTTTTCATTTATTCACTTATTTGTGAACCATATATTGAGACTGTACTACGTATCATATACTGTGCCCAGATGCTAGCCTAGTTGGGGTGGGGTGCAGGGGAGGGGGAGACAAATAAATAATGATTACAAGGAGATCATAAGTTCCATTTAATTTTATGGAATATCTTATTAAACAGTTAGCCTAAATTAATTTCATGATGAAGTAATGACTAATTCATTTAAATGACACATTATACTTTATGCCAATACTGATTTTTTATGATTAGACTTAATGTCTAATCATATTAAGACACAGAGTAAATTGAGCACAAACCAATATGTTTGCTTGATTTTCTCTATGAAAATTCTGGAAAATCAATTTCATTAATATTTGGAGGATATGTTTGTGATATTTCTGTTTCTTCTTTAGTTATTATAATGGTGGAAGGCAATTTTTAATTATTTGCCTTAAAATAATTTTAAGTTTAAATTTAATAATTTTAGACTCCTCCTTAAAATGAGGAGTTTTATCTAACTTAAAATGGGCACTGAATGTAGATTTATCATAAGTTATTCTGTTTTTCACTTTATTCTCTAAATTGGAATTCAGTATTAGATAATTGCACAGTGACTCATCTTTGGTATTCAGTTGAAATCACATTGTGAATGGTTTAAGAAAATAAAACTGAAAAACTTGCATATATTTAAAGGAGAAGAACATTTCTACATTGTATGAAGCAATATAGCAAACAAACGTAAGTGAAAAGAAAATTAGTTGCATACAAAAGAATCTAAATTTTCAAAGAGTATAAGAAATACAACTCTATTTTTCTATACAAAGGATTATTTTTAAATAATTGAAGAGTATGTATTTATTTCATAAAATAATTTTATAGCTTTTCCTCCCACTCAATATTATTTCATCAAAGTTAATTGCTCTCATAAGACAAGCCAGTGCATCTGGTGACTGACCTATCTGTATTTTCACTTCCCTCATTTTTATTGTCCATGGACCAGCTCTGATATATGATTCTAATTTGTTTCTCATAATTGAAGGGTCACAAGGACTTTACTTACCTCAAACATATGTAGCTTTTCTCTTCCTCAACATTTTGTTTACTTTTCTGTATGTTATCATTAGTGCTATTATGGAAGCCTGTTTGTTTATATAAATTATTTTTTCCCAATTAAGGGAAACATTCATGAAAAACATACACATTAACATGGAATGAGAAAGAGAATGCTAAATTTTTATGTTTAACAATGCATTTGTTCCTTAAAATCTGGCATTCCACAGATACTCAAAGAGCAGTGTCCAAGGTAGATCTACAGTGAAAAGAATTGCAGAGAATCATAATTTAACATTTCAGGATTGTCCAAAGGTCTAAGGATTATTAGGATCACAAAAGGACCTTATATTTGCTGAAGAAAAAATTGCTGACTACCTGAACTAAATATTAAAGCAATAAAAACCAGTTATTGCTGTCCAGTGAAATATGCTGTAAGCCCATATTTATTAATAATTAAGTCTTCTAGTAGTTATAAAAGAAACAGACACAATTAAATGTATAAAACATTTTTTTATCCAAGATATCCCAAATGGTATTTGACCACTTAATCCATGTTAAAAATACTTACATTTTACTTTTTAACAAATTGTCATTAAAATATAATAAACATATCTATCTACCCATATAGCACATCTCTATTTGGATCAATTACATTTCAAGTGCCCAATACCTACCATATTGGACAGCACAAATCTAGAACATTTTGTAACATGAGAGAAACTCAAAATTTCAAGGAAAAAAAACACAACTAAAGATGAAAAATCCAGAAAATATCATTTCCTATCAAATTGATCTATTAATAGTTCAGATGCATTTTACAAACCATTAGGCATATGACGAGGCTTCCTTGGTGGCTCAAATGATAAAGAATCTGCTTACAATGCGGGAGACACGGGTTCGATCCTTGGGTTGGGAATATCCCCTGGAAGAAGGCATGACAACCCACTCCAGTATTCTTGCCCAGAGAATCCCATGGACAGAGGAGTCTGGCCAGTTACAGTCCAACTCACAAAGAGTCAGACACAACTGAACGACTAACACATTCATACGCACAGGCACATGCTCACTGCTTTATGCGTTTTCAAAATTAATGGCAAATTTCAGGAACACAATTAGCTGACGGGATACAAAAGTATATACTAGACATATACTATATGTACTAATCAGGCTGTATTTGAGGAGCATTTGTATCAGAATCACTAGGATATGTTGAATTCTTGGCTAAAACCTGATTTTTTTTTTTTCCCAGAATTTCTGGACATGGAGTCTAAGAACTTACATATAAAATTGTTTTTAATATAATCTCTGTGAATGTGAATATTTGAAATATGTGACTATATGTTGTATGTGATAGAGCTTAATAATATCTTCAAACACAGTAAGCAAGATTCCTTTACTTAGCTAAAAAAATAATAACTCATATGTGACACAATTACATAAAGTGTTGTTATGTAACAGATCATTTTAATTTTCATAGTCATGTAGGAATTTGGGATTTTATTCTCTATGGGATAAAAAGCATGCACAAATTTTAGCACAGGAAAGGGTCATAATTTATGTTGTTAAAAACCACTCTGACTGCTCTCAAAGGGCAAAGTAGAAGCAAAGATATCAGTTAGAAAACAGGTGTTCAGGTAACATATTCTAAGACTTCAACTAGGTGACAGGGAGGCCATAGGCAAGGAGGGTTATAAAAAGTGGCTTATTTTGGTTATACTTTGAGAACTTAGAAGTCTAGTTGATAAAATCATACATAGATCGTGAGAGAGAAAAGAAACTAGTCTGACACCAAGACTGTTGGCCTAGGTTTTGGAGAAGTGGATGTTTGGTTTTTCTACTAAGTAACTATGATGAGAAGCTTAAGACAAGACCAATTCCCTGGTGGCTCAGACAGTGAAGAATCTGCCTGCATTGCAGGAGACCCGGATTCAATCCCTGGGTCAGGAAGATCCACTGGAGAAGGGCATGGTTACCCACTCTTGTATTCTTGCCTGAGGAACCTGGCAGGGTTTGCAAAGAGTCACACAAAACAAAGCTACTAACAAACACACACACTAACTGACCTTATCTTGATTACACATGCAAAGATCCTGTTTCCAAATAAGGTCACATTCATAGGTACACACATTAGGGCTTGAAAATACCTTTGTGTGGAACACGATCCAACCCAGTACACACATTAGGGCTTGAAAATACCTTTGTGTGGAACACGATCCAACCCATATGAAACACAAAACTATCATATACATCTTTTTAAAAATCAGCACCAAGGTAAACCATATGTACAGTGTTGAATATGCCTTCAAGTATGCTCAATGTAATGGCACAAAATGTCTATTTTGTTTCCCAGATCCTTTCATTAGGCAAGAATGATAAGACTTTCTTTGTTCAATTTTGTTGTTTTATTTGCTATGATTCATGATAAATCTCTATTTCCCCAAGTCAGAACACAATGAAAGCCCTCCCTTTGTTCTGTAATATAGGAGATAGTGTTTCAGAAAAACTTCCTGTCATTTTTCCTCCTTTTGTATAAATATATTAACTTTAATAAAAGAGTATTAAAAAAGAAAAAATACAATAAAAGGATGGCAGTGTTTGTCACTGAGGAAGAAAATTACAAACACAATAGCTTGGTAATGTTTTAGAAAATATTTGGATGTTACAATTTAATAAAAGATATAAATATGTCAATGCAAACTACAAGTATGCTATACAATAATATAAGAAAATGAAACCTAATCTGTCTTTGTTTCTTCATACTAAATATGCAGCTATACTCTGCTTAAGTAATAGGTTCATACCTGCTTTGGCTTCTTGTGTGTGACATATTATAGCGTTGTTGTAGCGATAGTTGTGTTTTACATGGAGAATCAAAGTTATTAGCAGATAGTTAAAGATAAGCCTGCTCTTATAAAGTCTAAACTCATACTAGTAGCAGATAAATAAATAACCTAAAACTATGCATTCTATTGATAAATATAATCTGGACTTGGAAACCTGACAATTGCCCTATTTTCTGTCTTTTGGTGATATGATCCAAGACTTTATACTCTGTCATTCTGTACTGACATTTAGAGCACTGGATTCCAATGCACAGAATGACAAAGCTATTTTTCTTTGTTCTTAAAATTTGAGATATGATCATTCCACTGAACTTTACATTTGTGATTCAAGTTAAAGCCTTTCATCAACTCTTATTACAGAAAAAACTTGATGGCTTAATAGATAAAATCTCTGACCTTTTCAAGTCCAGAATTTAAGTACTAACCTCTAGTGAAGAATAATCCACATCTCAAATACAAACACACAGCTCCACTCAGTCAGCTTGGTAGCAGGGAAACTCTAAGAAACAGCAGATCTAAGTTTTCCAGCTCTCTACCTATGCATTTTTATTCCTTAGACTGAAAAAAGATCAACTGAAATATTAAACCATACAAACTTTTGCTAAATAGAGAAACTCTGCTCTTGGAAAAGAATTGTTTCTCATAGGAATGCAGTCTTTACTTTCAAAACTCCCACCTCAATTTTGATAATGAGATACAACAAATTCTAAGTAACTTAATTCATAAGCTAGCATTTTTAATTGTAATGATATATCAACATTATAGTTGAGTTACACCATTCAAATAAAAACTCTCAAGTAAGAATTCCCCTTTCCTCTACCCATTTTTGTTACATTTTGTGGTAAATTCTGCTATATTAAGATATCTAAAACTCTAAAGTCAAAATCTGTATGTATGAGACAATCTTAAACCAGATATCTCACTTCATAGTTGTAGGAATCACATCTGGATGACACATAGAATTCTGAATTCATTATCTCTAAACAAAACCCACTATTTCTCTGACTCTCTTTTCCCTCTATTTCATAGACCAATTTTCTAAAAAATACAGGCCAGAAATTTGATGCTTATTTCCAATTTATCTCTTTATACATTCATCTGACGAGAGACCAAAACCTTTCTATTCTTCTTCAGTTAAAACAATTTTATAGAGCACTTTTAGGATCGCAGTAAAACTGAGGGGAAGATAAAGATTCCCTGTGTACTATCTTCCGCTAAACTATTTTCTCTTCTAGGAGTTTAACAGTTTTCGTTTTAGAGTTATGATCCATTTTGCATTATTTTGTGTGCCAGTGTTTAAAGTCTGTGTCTGGATTCTCCTTTTTTCCCCTTTGGAAGTAGATGTCTTTTTAACACTATTTATTAAAAAAGACTACCTTTGCTCCATTGTATTGCCTTTGCTCCTTTGTCAAAGATCAGTTGACTGTATTTATGGGGATCTATTTCTGGCCCCTCTGTTTTGTTCCATTGATCTATTTGTCTCTTATTTTGCCAATACCATGCTGTCTTGTTATATGGTAGTTTATAGTAAGCCTTGAAGTCAGGTAGTGTCAGCCTTGCAACTCTGTCTCCTTCAACATTTTGTTGGCCATTCTGGATCTTTTGCTTCTTTATATAAACTTTAGAATCAGCTTGTCAATATCCGCAAAATAATTTGCTGAGAATTTGATGTCTGTTCCCTATGTGTCATTAGTCCACCTTCTCACTGAGGAAGGGAGGGGATCAACATCACTCTCAGGATGCTATCATATTTCACATCACCCTTACTGCTTTCTTTATGAGACAAATGACTCTCCTACCTATTGAAGAGAAAGAATGGGGATGGGAATAGGTAAGACCCAGCCTCACCACTTCCAATGCAATTTCTCAACCAGTCACTCACATGGAGACTCTTAACTGCTTCTGGTTTCCCTTTTACTGATTTTTGGTCACCACAAAAGCACTCCAGTCTTTAGCAGCAATTCCTCTTCTACAACCTTCTCTTCCTTATTTTAAGCTTCTTCCTTTCGTGGAAGAGATCCCCAGATATTGTGCTCCTGATGTCACTTTTGGGGGACAAAGTTTCAGTATATATATTTTTTTCTCCTTGTTTTCTTCTTTCTTCCTTCTTTATTTTTATTATCTTTCTATCACTTCTAGGTATTTAGGAAATTAGGTAAAATACATTCATGTGCATAGTTTGCAAATTTGAGTCCAACTTTTTAACACTCTCTTTTCTTTTTAAAAACAAAACTAATTCCTGTTGCCAAACTCCAGATGCACAAATTGTATTGAAAGAGGAATTATGCTAAAAACTTGGTAACATAATGTTCCCAGGGCCTTCATGATTTACTCTCTAATAACCTTACAACTCATGCACAAAGAGTTGGAAATAATTTTTCATTCCCAAACTATTGATATTTTCACTATTCAATTTTTCACCTATCATTCTACTGCTGGCAACTCTCAGTCTTGTACAAATCCTGTTTTTGTGCCTCTCATCACCCAGGTAAGGAAAACATCTCCCTTTAGTGGTTTCCTAAACAGTACAAATGCAAGGCAACTTTGTGTAAAAGATCATTACTGAAAATGTGGAAACAATAGAGGGTATTAGCTCCATATCAAGCAGAACTAAAATCCTATCAAATAGTGTAACTCTGTATTTATAAATTGTCTTTCTCTGCAAAGAGCACTACTTACTAGCTGGATTCCTTCTGTGTGCCCTTCTCACTTTGTCTCCATCCTCCCAATTACCTGACATCCTAGTACTTCCTGAAATCAACTACTTACTCTTTTCATTTAAAAACAAATCCCTATTGCAAGTCATTTGTGGACAAAGAAAGTGAATTTTCATTACTTTCATTTAAATGGCTACTAATTTCTGGTCTTTCAAAGTGTTCAGCTACATTTTTCACCTGGTTGCTTAAGATAAATTAAGTATAATATTCCTGTAAGAACTGTTGATTTCTCTTGACTTCTGATTCTGACCTTGCTTTTCAGGGTGAGTGTTGTTAACTTGACATAAGGCATAGAGGTCAGCCAAGATAGCTACGAATGAGTAACCTTGAGGTAAAGGCAAAATCTAAGGGGAAAAACTGAGAATCCTTCCAAAAGTAAACACCTTACTTTGAAAGAGAAAACCAAAATAAAAATCTCAAGAACTAGCAAGAGCTATCACAGAGGGGCAAAAACACACTGTCAGAGTAGAAAATTATCTCCTTAGGAAAGAAAAGTTTGAAAATAAAAGGTCAAAGGTGCACAGAAGCTTGAGGCTGATCTGTCTTCAGAGGTTTGTTTCATGCAAAAAGCTAAAGAAAAAAAAATAATAATTCTCATCGACATTTATGTTTATATGTCCATATGCAACTGTATACAAAGTATATATTCAGGAAGTTACAAAGGGGTTAAAAAAATTGACAAACTATAATCCTCCACTTTCCTAGATTCCTTTCTGCTGAGATATCCTCCTCAGGTATCTGTGTTTTAATAATGCCCTCATTTCTCATATGTCTCTAGCATTAAAAACTGATTACTAATGATACTAAGGTTTATAAGATATAATTTTTGAAACTATGTGAATATTAACATATAACTGCTGTTTTCAAATAAGCAGAGAATAAATCCACATCTTAAGGTTATATACTGTACTCCATACTTAAGAGGAGGTGATTATTTTCACTTTTAAAGATATAGCTTTCTATGATGTTAGTGGTCACTCTTTTCCCTTGCCATAAAAATAATTCACTAGTTTTCATCTCATGTTACAATCTTAAAATTCATATTTCCACCTAGAGTACATTTACCAAGAAATCTGTGTCCAAGTATTTCACAATTCTATTGTTTAGGGCTTTAAAATGTTTTTAACATAAAAATTGTATCTATTTAAGCTGTATAACGTGATGATTTGATACAGACATACATAGTGAAATTATTTCTGTAGTTAAGCTAATTACCATAACTCTTCACATAGCTACCACTTTATTTATTTATTGTGTGTGTGTGATAAGAGCACCAGAATCTGCTCTTTCTGTAAAGCTCCAGTACTTAGTACCAGTAATATTAATAACTATATTAATATAATTAAAAATAACTATAGTCACCATGCTGTACATTAGCTCTCTAGACTTATTCCTCCAACATAGCAGCAACTTTCTACCTTTTAACTGAAACCTACCATACATAGTTTAGAACTTTTAAGAAAAGTTTTACATTCAGAGGGTCAATTCTGTGCTTTGGTTTCTCACATAGATTTGTATATTAATGCCAGAGAAATTATATATTATTTGACAATTTAGAAAGGCAGAACAAAATCAGAAATGTGTTCATATTCCATTTACCCCAGGAATGAGGAGAAAGTAGGGAATGATGAGATATGTTTCTCAAGAAAACAGCCTAGAAATGGCTTGTTCAAGCTGAGAGGTATCTTTGGTCAGTCTCTCCAAATAATACCCCTGGTCCTGGGGACTCACTGGAGGACAGAAACTGGTGTCTAGTTAAATCCCCTAAAAGTAGGATATAAGCAACCTAAAAATAATTTTGAAGTACAGTTCTGTGACAGTAATCATGCCATTAAATTATACAAAATTATAGCCTAAAGATGAATTGCAGGAATTAAGACTTTCTATCAGGTTACCATTTCAACATAAGACCCAGCACCTCCCATTTGGGAGAGGGAGATTAGAAAGACCATGGCTCAGGGTCTATGGGGAGAAGGAAATGGCAACCCACTCCAGTATTCTTGCCTGGGGAATCCCAGGGACAGAGGAGCCTGGTGGGCTGCCATCTATGGGGTCGCACAGAGTCAGACACGACTGAAGTGACTTAGCATGCATGCATGCAGGGTCTATAGAATACAGGGTTAGGGGTGAAGACTTGGCAGAGTCTCCACTTTCCAGACAATCAGTGGCCAAAAAGCCTCTGACTTTTGGGAATTCTCACTTATTGACACCATGATGTTAAATCTGTTTCTTTCATCAACTTGTACTTGCTCAGTTGCTTTAGTTGTGTCTGACTCTTTGAAACCCCATGGACCATAGCCTCTCAGGTTCCTCTGTCCATGGGATTCACCAAGCAAGAGTACTGGAGTGGGTTACCACTTCCTTTTTCAGGGGATCTTCCTGACCAAGGGATCGAACCCATGTCTCCTGCATCTCCTGCATTTCAGGTGGATTCTTTTTTTTTCTTCTTTTTTTAACCACTGAGCTACTGGGGAAGCCCTATACATCAGCTTGGTTCTTGAGATAAAAAGTTCTTTTGTCATCACACTTGGATGGTTCTGACCAGTCCCTCCACTTCCACATCTATTGCTCAAGTCAGTCTTTTGCCTCTCACCTTTGCTATTTCTGATGTTATTTTCATTTGGATATCAGCAGAATACTAGCATGTTTTATGAACCACTGACTAAATTTAGATATTGGATTGGCTAAAGGGTCATTTGGATTTTTCCACAAGATGTTAAACTCATTCAAATATATAGGTAAGTAAAAACTAATACAAGATCTTTTCCAAATTTACAGAAATCACAAAAAAAATTGAAAGAATATAAGGTTGCTGAACTTGAGCAATTTTTGAGTTTTACTTTTCTACTCTAAGATTATTGGTTCTGGGTAAACCAACTAGGGACGTATGCATTTTATCACTGCATAGGTTATATATCTGTGTAGTTTCTCATTCACCTCTATGCTCTCTGCGTTTTAGTAACAAACCAAGTCTAAGAAAACCCCTGGTTCCAGTGCAGTTATTGCCATTTCAGTTATAAGGAATAAGGTTTTAAATCTCAAAATGAGCTCCTTTCACATGTGAAATGTCCTTTGCTGGCTCTTTCTTATATTTGCAGCCACAGCATTCTCTCTTACTTTTTCTCTGTTGTACTATGACTCAGTCTCCACTTCCCAGAATGGGTCTTACATTTGTATTGGATGGGGAAGGATTGTAGGGAAGAGTTTAGTTCTTGTCTAGTTTCACTGAAATTAGCATTGGATTTCTGTTTCTTCTGGGGTCATCGGGCTGGGAGTCTGATTTCATAATTTTAAAAACACTCCTTTTATATAAGCTTGAAGTGAAAGTGAATTCCCTCTTGGGATGAAGAACTTTACTTCAGCTTATAATACAATTGTATTTTCTACTTTTCTGAATGTCTACTATTGAAAACTGGAATTCTTTTTTGTTTTGTGTGAGCCCCAAAGCCCATCGAAGATCCCTACTGAGCAGATTATTCACACTTTTAAAAAGGATCTTTTAAGTTTATTCTGCAGACAAAATATTACTTTTGATCACTCAGTATAAGCAAAGGGATGCAAGGTTTCAACTAACCCCAAACTCATAAAGTATTCATTCTTTATTCATAAAAATGAATTCTTCATTCATAAAAATAACTTACTGGTTCCTTACCATGAGTCAGGTTTTATTTCAAAGGATCATGATATATCAGTAAATATAAAAATATAATTCAGTGTAACATTTTCTCCCTTCAGAAATAGTAAGTTCTAGTGAGAAGACACAGGCGCTAAACAAGACAAGTAAGATCAACACCTAGCACGTTAAATGTGAAGAAAATAAACACAGCAAGGGGACAGGGAGAGCTGGGGGGGAGTGTTAAAGTAGTGAAGAAAGGCCTTACGGAGAAAGAGACCTTTCAGGACACACTTGAAGGAAGTGAGAGAAGAAATCACGTGGCTTCCTGCAGGGTAAGCATCCCAGGCATGTAAAGGGCCATCATTGCACAGGCTAAACCTGGGAGTGTCATGTCATATTTAGGTAACAGTTGGGAGGCTGTGTGGGTGCAGTGCAGTGACTCAGGGAAAGTAGTTGGAAAAAATGCTAGAGGAAGAATGGAAAGTTAAAATCACTAGGGCCTGGTGGGCCACTGGGAGAGCATTGGTTTTCATCCTGAAAATAAGATGCAAAGCCATGGAAGTATTTTGAGCAGATGACAGACAGACATATCTCCTTCTATTGCACTTGGCAGATACTGCATTTTTTACAAATTGAAGGTTTGGGGCAACCCAGCATCAGACAAATCTATCAGTGCCATTTTTCCAACAGCATTTGCTTATTTGGTATTTCTGTGTCACACTGGTAACTCTGCCAATACTTCAGACTTGTTCACTATTACTTCTTTGTTATGGTGATCTGTGATTAGTGATCTTTGGTGCTCCTATTACAACTCCCTGAAAGCTCAGATTACTGTTGTTGTTGTTTAGTTGCTAAGTCATGTCTGACTCTTTTGCAGCCCCATAGACTGTAGCCTGCTAGGCCCCACTGTCAAATGGGATTTCCCAGGGAAGAATACTGGAGTGGGTTACCATTTCTTTCTTCAGGGGATTTTCTCAACCCAGGGATTGAACCTACATCTCCTGCATTGGCAAGCGTGTTCATTACCTCTGAGCCACAAGGGAAGTCCCCCACCCCATTTTTTCCACATATTTTTAAATTAATGTTTGAAAATGCTATTGCATGCTAATAGATTACAGATAGTATAACATAACTTTTATATGCCCTGGGAAACCAAATAAAATTGTGATTTGATTTATTGCAATATTGGTTTTGCAGGTCTAGAATGGAGCCTGAAATTTCTAAGAAGTATGTCTGTGTACTCACTCAGATGAGATGATGGTAGCAGCAGTAAATGTGGTGACAGTTGATTATAACTTGTACATAACTGGCAGCTAGAGTAGCAAGTTTTACTGAAAAATTAGATGTGTAGTAAGTGACAAATAGGAAAAGGAGTACTTCAAGGCTGCATATTGTCACCCTGTTTATTTAACTTACATGCAGAGTACCTCAGAGAAGGCAATGGCACCCCACTCCAGTAATCTTGCCTGGAAAATCCCATGGACAGAGGAGCCTGGTAGGCTGTAGTCCATGGGGTCGTGAGTATCAGACACTACTTCACTTTCACTTTTCACTTTCATGCATTGGAGAAGGAAATGGCAACCCACTCCAGTATACTTGCTTGGAGAATCCCAGGGATGGGGGAACCTGGTGAGCTGCCGTCTATGGGGTCGCACAGAGTCGGATGCGACTGAAGTGACTTAGCAGCAGAGGCAAAGTACATTATGAGAAACGCTGGGCTGGAGGAAGCACAAGCTGGAATCAAGATTGCTGGGAGACATACCAATAACCTCAGATATGCAGATGACACCACCTTTATGGCAGAAAGCAAAGAAGAACTAAAGAGCCTCTTGATGAAAGTGAAAGAGGAGAGTGAAAAAGTTGGCTTAAAGCTCAACATTCAGAAAACTAAGATCATGGCATCCTGTCCCATCACTTCATGGGAAATAGATGGGGAAACAGTGGCTGACTTTATTTTAGGGGGCTCCAAAATCACTGCAGATGGTGATTGCAACCATGAAATTAAAAGACACTTACTCCTTCAGAAGGAAAATTATGACGAACCTAAACAGCATATTAAAAAGCAGAGACATTACTTTGCCAACAAAGGTCCGTCTAGTCAAAGCTACGGTTTTTCCAGTAGTCATGTATGGATGTGAGAGTTGGACTGTGAAGAAAGCTGAGCACTGAAGAATTGATGCTTTTGAACTGTGGTGTTGGAGAAGACTCTTGAGAGTCCTTTGGACTGCAAGGAGATCAAACCAGTCCATCCTAAAGGAGACCAGTCCTGGGTGTTCATTGGAAGGACTGATGTTGAAGCTGAAACTCCAATACTTTGGCCACCTGATGTGAAGAGCTGACTCATTGGAAAAGACCCTGGTCTGGGAAAGACTGAGGGCAGGAGGAGAAGGGGACAACAGAGGATGAGATGGTTGGATGGCATCATCGACTCGATGGACATGGGTTTTGGTGGACTACGGGAGTTGGTGATGGACAGGGAGGCCTGGCGTGTTGCGGTTCAAGGGGTCGCAAAGAGTCAGACGTGACTGAGCAACTGAACTGAACTAAAGTGACAACTCTGGATCAAGGTTCTGATAGCCCTAAAGATTACACAATGTTCCCTTTCTGTACTTGATCTCGAGTTCACAGTTCCTTTAGGGGCTCACTGAGGAAAGCTACTTCCATCTCTGTGACAGCTTTCTCCTGAATGTTTGCAGTTGTCATTTTACTTGTCCAATTTCTCAGTTGATTATATTCAATACTTGTTTCTTCCTAAAATTCCATACAAATGTCTGCTCCATTAATAACTTTCTTTCTTGCTTTCAGTACAGTTTTCTCTCTCTCTCTCTCTCTCTTTCTATATATATATATATATATCTTTAAACATATGTGCTCAGTAAATCATACTTTTCTCTTTAATAAAAAAAATCAATGTTGAAAATAAAGAGTAAAAGTCATCTGAGCATAGCATCTGTATTAGGACTCGATTTATCTGTCAGTAGCAGAACCTTACAATATTAATAATTTAAATAAGAAGGCGATTTATTTTTCTCTCATGTAAACAAATTGTAGGGTTGGTATAGCTAACCTGTGATCAGCAGGGTTCAGGCAGTTTTTGGTACTTTGTCATTTTTAGTAAGTGATGTTCTTTGTAATTGTTACCCTATTGTCCAGATATAAAGCTGACATTCCAGGCAGCTGACTGCCCCTCTTTTAAGAGTCACTAACATTAAATTTGTATTATTTCATTAAATAATAACAGGAAGATAGGTATTAAGCAACTATATTTGTAAGCATCTGCTTATCGGCTTTACTCTTCATTTGTGAATTGATAGGGAATTCCTACCACATATTTTATAAAGAAGCATGGAAATCTCCTGAAGCTTCACATTAAAAATGTTTCTCAGGAACCATATAAAATTTTGCACAGAAAATATATCATGGTGATTAAGAATAGGACCTCAGGGACCAGATGACTGAATTTGAATTCAAGTTCTAACCTGCATCACAGTTCAGAGAGACTGTGATCCAGTTATTTAACCTCAGTGTGCTGTTGTTTTCTCATATGTCCAATAGACATAATACTAAAGTTATCTATCTCATATATGAGAAATATAAAATAAAGCATGCAAAATACTCTGGCTGCTGGAACTTATAATCCCTTAATAAGTGCCACATAATTTGTAAGTATTTAAATATATCTCTTTGCTTCTGATTTTTCGAGTTTTCAGGAAAATTTAAGGACTATTTTGAAATGCATGCAGTTATAGCTGATGTGAAGCTCAACTTGAAAACATGTTTACTTCTCCTCAAAGAAATAAAATAAATTATTCAAAACATAGATACAAACACCACACAAAAAAAAATGAAAAATAGAAACTTCTTATCTCTGAACAGAAAAGAACCCTGATGGTTGAGGCATGACATTTCCTATATAAATTAGAGTTCAGAAGAACACACGTATTTCTGTGCAAATCCTCTCTATGAGGCAAAGTCTGACATGAAAGGTATCGTTTTAGTTTCACTTTTCCTCCAGTAAAATCATTTAATACATTCTTGCTCACAGCTATCCAATGAAGAAAACATTATTTATCTAGATAAAATATTCTTCATCCTGTATCAAAAAAATGAGTTTACTTGGAAATAGGTGAAGACATTTGTTTTCCCTAGGGAATTATTCATATACATAACTAAAATTGGGTAGCATCTTGTTATGCATCATTTTCTACTTTTTCTACTTCTGACATTTATATTTGTGCCTCCATGTCATTCTCACTCTGTTATTCTTAGCTTTAATTCCTACTCTCTCTCTCTCTCTCATTCTCTCAGTCGCTCTGTAATTATTAGGATTTTAAACATTTAAAGTTTCTTCACTGATGTTACTGACATTCTGTTGCAGATAATTTTTTTTGCTGTGAAGGTTGTCTTGGGTATTTTAGGGTATTTAGGAACATCCCTAAAATCTACTCACTAGAATCCTGTTGTATCCCTACTCTTCAAATTGTGACTATCAAAATAAGGCCTCCAGGAATCACCAAGTATCCCCTGGGGGCAAAATCATCCTTGGTTGAGAACCACGGATTTACCATCATTTCCATTTGTATTCTTATCTGTTTCCTGATTTATTTGGCTTTTGTCCTATTTTACTTTGTGCTCTTACCTGAATTTTTTGTTCTTGGGCTTTGCACCGCAATGCAGGGCTGTGGATGTGGTGGAGAACATGGAAATGGCCTTCAAGACACCTAGATTTGGGTTTCTATACCTGACTTGGGCAATCTGACCTTGGACAATGCACACATCCAACTTATTCCTGCATTTTGTTGGGTAGTGATTTGATATGATCCCAAATCGGCTTGGTTACAACACAAATAAACTTGTTTTTATAGGTAAAGTTGTATTAGATATAAAGTGAAATTGTGTATCAAGATATCCACACTGACATCTGTGATTGCAGATAAGCATTCAGTAGCTAGGAGGCTGAGGGGTGCCACTGGGGGCTTGTAATAAGAACACATGGAGAAGCAACTATGGGGAGGAGACATTTAGACTATAAAATCCAAGTTTATGAAGACAAACCTGGAGTGCTGGATCTGAGCTAAGTGACTCTTTCCTAATCTAAATAGCTCTACAAAGACTCTGGGGCAATAGTTCCTGCTATGCAGTGGTAAAAAACCATGCAGTAACCCCAAAGAGATCATTTTATTGGTCAACACTAGTGTCTTTGTCTCCTAGCAACATGCTCTAGCAACAAGGAACTTTCTCCTTTGCTCCAGCTATCGGACTGTCAGCTCTTGATTGGCTAAGCTGACTCTCCCAAGAGTCAACTGATAAAACCATACACCACAACTACATTTGGACTTTATTCCTTTTATTTGCCCTTTCCTTGAACAACAGTGTAACGTATCTATCAATTGGTTTGAATTATGTTATTTTGTATTAGCTTATTAAGAGACATTATTCTGTGTGCTATTGTCATGACATTATTATAATTCCTGCAGTCTACCTGTTTTAAATAAAATATTGGAAAAAATAATCTTATTCTCTGAGCATAATTTGCCCCCAAAGAAAACAAATTTCCTCAACCATAAAATAGAAATGTTGGACTCGCTGATGTCTCAGATGTCTCAGACTTTAGAAAACTTAAATGGATGCAAATGATTTCTAAGGGAAGACTTCTTTTTTTTTTCTTTTCTTGTTGTCTGGTTTTACTACAGCTCTGTTTTGTTCCTTTCCTTTTACTTTAACATTTTATTCATGGCTTTGTCACACTTTTTTTTCTCTAAAATGAACATAAGCTTATATTATGTTATAATATAGATTATATATGTAATATATTTTTTTTGTATATATATTTTTAGATCACTCTTTTTGTAGATCACTCCATTCTTTTCTAATTCTTCTAGCTTATTATAAGACTTCAGTTTTCAGATTAAACTTACAAAATGTAAAACTGAGTTGCAATCAGATAATTATTTTCTATTGTTAAGGGAAGAATTAATTGGTCAAACTGAGATAAAGTTTAATATGTAAATATAGGATTATCCTCTACATTATTTTGTTTTTTAAATAAAATAAGATACTGTCACTGTTCTGGAAACTTTCTAAACTTAAAAGTGAAATTAAAAAAATGTTTTAAAAACTGTTCTACAATGCTTAAAATTGACAGCAAAATAATCAAAATTATCTATGACTATTTGAAATGCAGATTATGTTCAGTTCAGTTCAGTTGCTGAGTCATGTCGGACTCTTTGCAACCCCATGAATCGCAGCACGCCAGGCCACCCTGTCCGTCACCAACTCCCGGAGTTCACCCTGACTCAATCCATCAGGTCAGTGATGCCATCCAGCCATCTCATCCTCTATTGTCCCCTTCTTCTCCTGCCCCCAATCCCTCCCAGCATCAGAGTCTTTTCCAATGAGTCAACTCTTCACATGAGGTGGCCAAAGTACTGCAGTCTCAGGTTTAGCATCATTCCTTCCAAAGAAATCCCAGGGCTGATCTCCTTCAGAATGGGCTGGTTGGATCTCCTTGCAGTCCAAGGGACTCTCAAGAGTCTTTTCCAACACCACAGTTCAAAAGCATCAATTCTTCGGTGCTCAGCCTTCTTCACAGTCCAACTCTCATGCTTAACTTCACTCAAAGAATATATTGTGAGCAAAATTACTAAGTAATGATAGCAGTACATATTTAATAGTAAATAGAAACATACACATATTGGAGAGTAAGGTGCTATGTTTTTCTTTTGCTAAGAGTGTCTAATAAACATTTTAAAGACTGTTAGTCTAGAATATTTGTTGAATGAGACAAATCAGTGAAGTTAAAACACATCCTCACACCAACATAAAAATAAACTCAAAATGGTTTAAAGACTTAAATATTATATGACACTATAAAACTCTTTGAAGAGAACATGAGCAAAACATTCTCTGACATAAATTGTATAATATTTTCTTAGGTCAGTCTCCCAAAGCAATAGAGGTAAAAGCAAAAAAGAAACAGTTGGGACCTAATCAAACTTACAAGCTTCTCTATAGCAAAGGAAACCGTAAACTAATTAAAAGACAACCTATGAACTCAGAGAATATACTTGCAAATGATTTGACAGACAAGCACTTAATTTACGAAATATACAAACAGCTTACACAACTTAACAGCAAAAAAAAAAAAAAAAAAATCCAATTGAAAAATGAGCAAAAGACCTAAACAGACATTTCTCCTAAAAGAGAACCCTCCTACTTTGTAGGAATATAAGTTGTAAGCTGGTACAGCCACTATGGAAAACCGTATTGAGGTTCCTAAAAAACTAAAACTAGAGCTGCCATATGATCCTTCAATCTCACTCCTGCACATATATTCATAGAAAACTCTAATTTAAAAAGATACATGTACCCCAATGTTCATAGAAGCACTATTTACAACAGTCAAGACATGGAAACAACCTAAATGACCATCAACAGATGAATGGATAAATAAGATGTGGAACATATATACATAGTGGAATATTACTCAGATATGAAAAATAATAAAATAATGCCATTTGTAGCAACATGGATGGATGTAGGATCATCACGTTAAGTGAAGTAAGTCAGGAGGAGAAAGACAAATACCATATATCACTTATATTTTCAATCTAAAATATGACACTAATGAACTTACATATGAAACAGAAACAGACTCACAGACATAGAGGACAGATCTGTGGTGGCCATGAGGGAGGTGGAGCGAGGGAGGCATGGATTGGGAGTTTGAGATTAATAGATGCAAACTGTCATATATAGAATGCGTAAGCAACAAGGTCCTGCTGTATAGCACAGGGAACTATATTAGATATCTTATGATAAACCATAATGGAAACGAATATGGAAAAAAAATATGAATCACTTTGCTGTACAGTAGAAAATAACACAACATTGTAAATCAACTATACTTCAGAAAATAAATTTAAATAATTTAAAAATATTTGTTAAACTGATAAGTGAAAATGAAGTCACTCAGTCGTGTCCGACTCTTTGTGACCCCATGGATTGCAGCCTAAGAGACTCCTCTGTCCATGGGATTTCCAGGTGAGAATACTGGAGTGGGTTTCCATTTTCTTCTCCAGGAGATCTTCCCGACCCGAGGATCAAACCGGGGTCTCCCACGTTGTAGGCAGACGCTTTACCGTCTGAGCCACCAGGGAAGTCACAAACTGATAAGTAGTAGAGCTGAAAAAATCAGTGCAGTCCAAGCATAGAACAGTAAGAAATGTTGAACCACTAAAGCTTTTTTGGAGCAGGAACATGACATGCTTAGAAAAAGAATTTAGGACTCATATTCAGTATGAATTTGTGCAGGGAAAACTCTGATTGGTGAGAAGTCCATTTATCTTGGCTCAACTTTTATACTATTTTAGGGTGCCAAATACCTTTGTTTTGTATTTGGTATTTTGTATGCTTGTCATGATTAAATTCAATGTGTCCTTGAAGTCTTCCTCTCTGAATTCTCAATACCTTAGGAAATGAAAGATGTAAAGTATTTGCTGGATGAGCAAAGGGTCAAATGATTGCAATGATCTAGGTATTCTGAAGGCAATTAACTTGATACTGTGATATCCCAGGATTTAGCCCAACAAAATTTGTTTCAACCCATTTTAACATTTTATTTCTTCATTTAAAACAATTAAGATAACAAAAACAATAATAATTGCTTGATCATATGATCACATGTAAAAACAAATAGAATATCTATTAGCAATAATAGGGATAATAGAAAATAATTGCTTTGCCATAGAGGTATCTTATTGATTCAGTGCTATGACATATGCAAAACAATTAGAATAGTACCTATCAGAATGCATCTTCAATTTATGCTATTTCCCTCTCTGAACATAGATCTCTAAAAACCAGCTTCTGGTGTCTGTTACTTAACCTAACATCTAAAGATCTTTGTGAATTTTCCTTATGTACACAGGTATGGGATAAATATAGAAATGGGTAAAGTATAATTTATTTTCCAAAAATGTTCATTGTGTGATGAGGAAGAGTATTACACCTGATCTATATACCAGTCAAATTCTAGAATAGTGATGAAAGCTCCATAGAATATTCTAAACTGTAATCTGTTTTGGGGTGAAGAGAAGCTACCCATAGGAAAAGCAGAATTCACTACCATTCCAGATATCAAACCCCTTTAGGGAACACAAAACCTGAGAGCTTGTGATGGCAACTCCAAACCACAGGCTACAGAATCGCTTAGTTACTAATGCATATAAAATCGAAGAGAAAAAAGTCAACATATAATACATAAATAGTAAAACAGCTTTACCATTTGGATAGAGAAATGTTTAATCTTTTGGGTAAGCTGATACTTAATTTACTCACGTTTAAAATTAAGCAGAATCTCTGAAGTGAGACAAATCCATCTATATTAAAATAGAGAGTTTTGACAAATGTACACAGCTTCTCAAACATTTTCTCCTGAGATGTATATACATTCAATCCATTTATCAGTCCTAGGTGTAATAGGTAAGTACATTCTAAGTTAAAAGGAGGAGGAGAAGGAAGGGGAGAAGAAAGGAAGGGGAAAGTGAGGAAGAGGATGAGAAGAAAAGAGGAAAGTACAGATTAAAAAGTTTTTATAATTTAGTTTCTTTTCTCATGCAAGATAACTGTGTTTATATAGGCCTGTAAAAATATCACTTTTTTCTTTCTTTCTTGTCACTTTTTCCCCCTTAAGTACCATTATTTTGTTTTCCTTCATTTCTGATTTATAGAGAAATCAGTTGACTCTGGCCTCCTATGTTACACAAATAATTTGAGAGAGTTTTACAGTTTGTTATTTGACAAAAGATATGCTAAAATTTCTCCACAAGTGGTTATCTTTTTTGCTTATTTGTGCTTCCTGTCTACGAATTTAACAAGACTTGTTGATGATAAAAATCTCACCATGTTAAGATTAGACAGAAACCTCAGAGTACAAAGAGATTTCAATACAAAGGTCAAAGAAAGAATAAATTAAAGCTATTCATTTTTAAAATGTTAAATGAAATATTCAGTAGGAACATCTTATACCTGTATACAAAGTGAAGAAGTCTTCTAAATTATGATTTTTTCCTGAAATTACAACATTATGACATTTGTTTTGGAAGGCTGTTTTTCTCCATTTATAAAGTGGAATAAAGCAATCTAGGTTACATAAATAAGAAAATAAATTATTCTGATTATGAACCTTGTAGTCTTTTTGATTGAGGTAAAAAATGTCTGATCAGTATGGTATGGTAATTTCAGCTGATAAGTTTTCAGAGACAACACTGAATTTACTTACTTGAAATATAATGTAGAGTTTGCTATAAAATAACTGGACCATTCTGGACATCATTTCAGGATAATCTACTTGACTGATTTTAAGTTACTTTTGAAAAGAAATCAGATGCTAATCATAATAGAAAAATGTATAAAAGAAATGTATAAATAAAATATTTTAACTCCACTTTTAGACAACTTTTTATTACTCTTTATCTTAAATAGTGATATAAATATTCTGGTGTAAAAGAATTTTCAGAATAAAATATTTCAGTCAACTGATTTAAACTTGAAAGTAGGAAAATCTGATGTTATTAAAGTTAGATTCCAAATATATTTAAAATTCAATCTAATTATATTTGGTAAATATTTAAAGATTGACTAATTCCTTTAGCATGCTAATTTATTCATAATATTTACTGAGCAAATACTATTGCCAGACACTGTTCTTGTCAAAGGAGTATAGCAGTATGTGAAACAGACATACAACATGTTCTCATGTACTTATGAGACAATAATCCAATACGTACACACTTTGTTGGGTTATAAGAACAATAAAAATAAAAAAGAGGGATATGGGTTGCAAAGAGTCACAAATGATTGAGCACATGTTTGATTTTTATGGGGAGCAGAAAATGATGATGCAATGCTGGTTTTTACCCATCTAGGTGAACTGGTTAAGCCTGATTATGATCTAATAAAGTCATACTTAGGGAGAAACCTAATGCACGTGAGGCAGGGAACAATAAGGATATTTAGGAAAGAACATTACAGGTTGAATGAACAGCAAGTGCAAAGACCCTGTATGATGTGTTCAGTTCACTTCAGCCACTCAGTCGTGTCCAACTCTTTGTGACCCCATGAATCGCACGCCAGGCCTCCCTGTCCATCACCAACTCCCGGAGTTCACTCAAACTCACGTCCATCGAGTCAGTGATGCCATCCAGCCATCTCATCCTCTGTCGTCCACTTTTCCTCCTGCCCCCAATCCCTCCCAGCATCAGAGTCTTTTCCAATGAGTCAACTCTTCGCGTGAGGTGGCCAAAGTACTGGAGTTTCAGCTTTAGCATCATTCCTTCCAAAGAAATCCCAGGGCTGATCTCCTTCAGAATGGACTGGTTGGATCTCCTTGCAGTCCAAGGGACTCTCAAGAGTCTTCTCCAACACCACAGTTCAAAAGCATCAATTCTTTGGTGCTCAGCTCTCTTCAAGTCCAACTCTCACATCCACACATGACCACAGGAAAAACCATAGCCTTGACTAGACGGACCTTTGTTGGCAAAGTAATGTCTCTGCTTTTCAATACGCTATCTAGGTTGGTCATAGCTTTTCTTCCAAGGAGTAAGCGTCTTTTAATTTCATGTCTGCAGTCACCATCTGCAGTGATTTTGGAGCCCCCAAAAATAAAGTCTGACACTGTTTCCACTGTTTCCCCATCTATTTCCCATGAAGTGATGGGACCCAGTGCCAGGATCTTCATTTTCTGAATGTTGAGTTTTAAGCCAACTTTTTCATTCTCCTCTTTCACCTTCATCAAGAGGCTTTTTAGTTCCTTTTCACTTTCTGCCATAAGCTAGTGGAGGTGATGGAATTCCAGTTGAGCTATTTCAAATCCTGAAAGATGATGCCGTGCAACTTCTGCACTCAATATGACAACAAATTTGGAAAACTCAGCAGTGGCCACAGGACTGGAAAAGGTCAGTTTTTATCCCAATCCCAAAGAAAGGCAATGCCAAAGAATGCTCAAACTACTGCACAATTGCACTCATCTCATATACTAGTAAAGTAATGCTCAAAATTCTCCAAGCCAGGCTTCAGCAATACGTGAACTGTGAACTTCCAGTTGTTCAAGCTGGTTTTAGAAAAGGCAGAGGAACAACAGACCAAATTGCCAACATCCACTGGATTGTCGAAAAAGCAAAAGAGTTCCAGAAAAACATCTATTTCTGCTTTATTGACTATGCCAAAGCCTTTGACTGTGTGGATTACAATAAACTGTGGAAAATCCTAAAAGAGATGGGAATACCAGACCAACTGACCTGCCTCTTGAGAAATTTGTATGCAGGTCAGGATGCAACAGTTAGAACTGGACATGGAACAAACTGGTTCCAAATAGGAAAAGGAGTACGTATGATGTGTTACAACAATTCTAAAAAGGCCAGTTCCATTGTAGCACACTGACTGGGGGAAAATTTTGTAGGAGACAATATTGCAGAGGGCTGGGCTGAATGCCTGGGACTATGTAGGAGTTTTAGCTTTTACTCTGAGAGATATGGAAGTGCTTTAGAAGATCCTGGCAGACCTATAACCTGATATGACTTCATAACAAAATGATATCTCTACCCTTGTGTAGAGAATATCTGATAAGATGCCTCAAGTGAAAGAACCGAGGCCAGTTGGAAGCTGTTGCAACAGTCCACTGAGAAGTATTATTTGCATAATCTAGGGTGATAGCGCAAAGTGGTGAGAAGCCTAACTAGATGTGTCAGGAAGAGATTATAGAATTTGCTGATGGATGTGAGGAAGTTCTGAGGGAAAAGGAGTTTAATAATGAACTCACAACTTTTCTTTTCTGAGCAATAGGAAAAAAGATGTCCCGTCATCAAGTTGAGGAAGACTGGAAAAGGATCAGGAAAGAGAGAACGAGTACTCTGAAGCTATGTTTTGTTCACTAAAAGTTGGAGATGCTTGCTGTTGTTCAGTCACTTAGTGTCTGATTTTTTGTGACTTCATGGACTGCAGCATGCCAGGCTTCCCTGTCCTTCACTATCTCCTGGAGTTTGCTCAAACCCATGTCAATTGATTTGGTGATGCCATCAAACCATCTCATTCTCTCTAACCATTGCCCCCTTTTCTTCCTGCTTTCAATCTTTCCCAGAATCAGGGTCTCTTCCAGTGAGTCAGTGGTTTGCAGCAGGTGGCCAAAGTATTGGAGCTTTAGCTTCAGCATCAGTCTTTCTAGTGAATATTCAGGGCTGATTTCCTTTAGTTTGCCAATGTGTAAATGGAAAGGCGAATGTACATTTGAGTAATTCAGGGAAGAAATCTCTAACGGAAGTCTAAAACAGATATCTCAAATAGAAGTGATTTTTAGAGGCATGATCTTTGAATCTCAAAATGAGAAGAATATCTTACCTACTATGATCCTGTCTTCATTTTAAATTTTGACATTTTTTTGCCATTTTATTTTTTATTATTATTTTTAATATAATTTTTTATGCCATGGAATTTTCTGCATTAATTTTGACATTGTAAAATGCAAAAAATAAAATGCAGCTGACCCTTGAATAACTTAGGGGTTATAGATGCCAACCTCCTCACATTCAAAAATCCACTTATAACTTCACAATCTGTCCTCCATATCAGCAGTTCCACATCCAGAGACAACCAGTCTCAGAATGCATAGTACTGAAGTACATATTTACCGAAAACAATTGAATATAAGTAGACCCATGCACTACACTTGATCTTAGCCAAAAGGCCAAGAAGAGGAACTAAAAAGCCTCTTGATGAAAGTGAAAGAGGAGAGTGAAAAAGTTGGCTTAAAGCTCGATATTCAGAAAATGAAGATCATGGCATCCGGTCCCATCACTTCATGGGAAATAGATGGGGAAACAGTGGAAACAGTGTCAGACTTTATTTTTTGGGGCTCCAAAATCACTGCAGATGGTGACTGCAGACATGAAATTAAAAGACGCTTACTCCTTGGAAGAAAAGCTATGACCAACCTAGATAGCGTATTGAAAAGCAGAGACATTACTTTGCCAACAAAGGTCCATCTAGTCAAGGCTATGGTTTTTCCAGTGGTCATGTATGGATGTGTGAGTTGGGCTGTGAAGAAAGCTGAGCGCTGAAGAACTGATGCTTTTGAACTGTGGTGTTGGAGAAGACTCTTGAGAGTCCCTTGGACTGCAAGGAGATCCAACCAGTCCATTCTGAAGGAGATCAGCCCTGGGATTTCTTTGGAAGGAAAGATGCTAAAGCTGAAACTCCAGTCCTTTGGCCACCTCATGTGAAGAGTTGACTCATTGGAAAAGACTCTGATGCTGGGAGGGATTGGGGGCAGGAGGAAAAGTGGACGACAGAGGATGAGATGGCTGGATGGCATCACTGACTCGATGGACGTGAGTTTGAGTGAACTCCGGGAGTCGGTGATGGACATGGAGGCCTGGCGTGCTGTGATTCATGGGGTCGCAAAGAGTTGGACACGACTGAGCGACTTAACTGAACTGAACTGAACTGAGATCCTTACAGTTCGAACCCATGTTGTTCAAGGGTCAACTGTATAGCATGAAAGTATTATTCATCCTGTTAACTGGGCTTTTGTACCTTTAAATTTGGTACTTGAGGTGAGTGTCTCATCAGTCTCACCCTAGTTCAGCCCATCTTACTCTCTTTGTTATAAACTTCTGCATCATTGCTGTTGTTCAGTCACTAGTCATGTTGGACTCTTTGTGACCCCATGGACAGCAGCATACCAGGCTCCTCTGTCCTTGACTGTCTCCAGGAATTTGCTCATATTCATGTCCACTTTGTCAGTGATGCTATCGCACCATCTCATCCTTGGCAGCCCCCTTCTCCTTTTGCCTTCAATCTTTCCCAGCATCAGTCTTTTCCTCAGTCTTTGAAGAATGTAGTACCTGACAGGTCATTTCTTTCAACATTAATTTTGTCATAATCCTCAGAGATTTATCTTCATAAGTGATTTGTTTACTATTCTGGCATTTCAGTGTCTTGATCTTTTCTCCTCCAATGATCTTTTCCTCCACTCTGACTCAGTTGCATTTCTAATATCATCCTCTAGTATGATAATGATATATTTCTATTATACTCTAGACTTTATCATTGTTGATCGTTTTGACACTTCCATATCTCAATTTTAACCATCTCTATCTCTAATCTATATTTTTTACGCAATACTATTGACTCAACCACTACAATTTTAACCCAATCCAGACATGATATATTCATCTTACCATCCCTTCACCATCCTAACCCACTCTCACTTACCTTATTGCCCTCTTTATCCAGCATAAATTGCTCAAACTTACTGCTGCTTCTGCCTGAAGTCTCTCTGATTTCTTTTTTCAGGTCATCGCTAACATGTACTTGTCTCCATGAAACTTTCCTTTGTTACCCAAATAAAATTACCACACCTCTTTCATAGTATTTCCTCTCCAACTTCAATTTTTCATAGCACTATTCTTCATATGATATTCTATATGTTTTAGTTGTTGATTTAATAATCTATTAAATACATTTTTAATACATAGTATAAATTCAAGAAGCACAGACTTTGTTCATTTTTAGCAATATTGTCACATAGAAAAAGTGCTCAGTGTACATTTGTTGAAATAATGAATGAACAGATGAACAGGTGTTATCCCCATCGCCTTCAAGGATTAAGAAAAAAGAACAGACAATACAAGAGAACCAATGAAAGTACGGGAAGGGGGTTGAGAAAGAAGATACAAAGGATTCCTTCACTCTCCAGATCTTGAAGATGGGGAGAAACCATCAAAGGAGATGAAGAAGGAGCACAATAAACAGGGCATGAAGTAAACTGCATTTCACTGAAGACAGTGAAAGAAGAAACAATTCCAGTACATCTTCAAGAAGGAACACTGGATCAGATGCTGCTGAAAGATCTTCTCAATAAACATGTAAAGATTTGGACGGGTGAATGTACAGACAGTGATTATTAGGCTTTTCTTTTTAAAAAGAGTCTAGCTATAAAGAGAAAAGGGTCAGAGCTGATATGGATAAAAGATTCAGAGAGGATTTTTAACTGTATTTAAACTTTAATAGTAAACTAACACATACATAGATTCCATTGCTTAAACATATGACTAAAATTCATAACGTCTCAAAAAGTGTGCTTTCTTAAAACTGTAGATCATTTTCAATAAATCTTTCCTCTTACAGCAGGAGTGCACTGACAATTATCACTCTAACTAAAATGATAAAATGATGGAATGACCATTTTTACCTGTTTGTGTAGCTTCTCATAATTTTTTAGTGATGGTTATGAAACTGGAATATTGTATAAACTAATTCTTCACTGACTTGCTTAAAATATTCAGTTGGCTTTTTATCTTTTAGAATCAAGTCCAAACTTGATACATGTATACATACACATACACACACATACAGCATACTAACACACACACACACACACACACACACACATTCCTTTAAAAAATATGACCACCAATCAAAGGTTTGATCCCATTGTTAGAGTCCCTCTGACTTAAGCTATATATATTTTAAGCTTTCTTTCATTAAAAAATAAAATATCTTTATAGGTGATATGTGTTCTGCTGTCTTTGAATCCCTAGGGTATAGAATATCCTCTGGCATATTGTAGACAACACATAATGTTTGATAGATGAATACATATATTAATGTATGAGTGGATTTACTTATCACTTTCTACCAGGGTTTGGAATAATTCCACTCATTCTTTAGGAACCAAATTAGCTATGCTGCTGCTACTGCTGCTAAGTTGCTTCAGTCGTGTTCAACTCTGTGTGACCCCATAGACGACAGACTACCAGGCTTCCCTGTCCCTGGGATTCTCCAGGCAAGAACACTGGAGTGGGTTGCCATTTCCTTCTCTAATACATGAAAGTAAAAAGTGAAAGTGAAGTCGCTCAGTCATGTCCGACACTAGCGACCCCATGGACTGCAGCCCACCAGGCTCCTCTGTCCATGGGATTTTCCGGGCAAAAGTACTGGAGTAGGGTGCCATTGCTTTCTCTGCATATTAGCTATATCTCACAGTATTACAGTAAGACCACTATGTTATCACAGAATATTACATTTTTGATGGAGTGAGAATATGGTGAGTTGGTATTGCATGGACTGAGAAGATGATTATTACATAATTGCAAGAAAAGTTTTGAGTGAATTCTAAATATGGGCTTAAAACTCATTCAGACATTGCAAATCTTAGCTAAGTGACTTAAAATAGCGATCTTAAACCAATGTCTAAATGTCCTCATCTGTGAAATGGGGATATGGTCTATAGCTGAAAAAAAGTTTTTCAAGGACAAAATAAGACATGTTAAATCCATATACAGTGCTGTGATCTGTAAGTGAGGTGGGACATCTGTGTATCCTTATAGTCCTAGTGTTCACTTAACACTGGACTCAGAATGTGTTTATAGTTGCAAAATCCTGCAGACAGTATATCACTGTCTTCAGGCTCACCCTCAGAGAAGCTGAATTTGAATTATAATAATATGAAAAATATTTCAAATTCAGAAATAGCAAAATTATCACAACTTATGGTAGCTTTAATAGCAATGGTTTTCTGAGTCTCTATGTTGGGAAGGTACTGAGGCTAATTTTGACTGCTTTGTGGAAGAATGGCATGTTAAAGAACTTGTATTTTCCCAAAACACAGAAGAGTGCCATTTTGAGGTAGACCTTTTATGGTGTAACTTCTAATTGGCTTTCTTTTTGGAGAGCGCTGATTTAATTTTTTCAGAGGTCTTAGCATGGCAATCTAGAATCTGAGTTTCCAAAATATGTGAATAGCATAGTGAATAAAGAAATTGGAAAAAATGAGAAATGAAGCTGTAAAGAGCAGAGGATCTCACAATGTAGATTAAAATTCACTGTGAAAAAGATATGGGAACAATTCCTTATAACTTTTAATATTTAATATCATTGGGCTTCCCGGGTGGCTCAGAGGTTAAAGCATCTGCCTGGAATGTGAGAGACCCAGATTCAATCCCTGGGTCAGGAAGATCCCCTGGAGAAGGAAATGGCAACCCACTCCAGTACTTTTGCCTGGAGAATCCCATGGAGGGAGAAGCCTGGTAGGCTACAGTCCATGGGGTCTCAAAGAGTCGGACACGACGGAGAGACTTCACTTTCACTTTTCATGCTAAAGCAATATTTCACATTTAATTATTCTTAGATCTAAAGAGACATGAAATGATTTAGTTTAACTGCCACAAAAAGTGACTATTGCTTTAGATAGTAACGCTGAAGATTGTAGGCAATAATACTAGAGGTTTACAAATCTCAAAGAGGACATTTAATTAATTCAACTCTGTATCAGTCATAAAAGTCACAGGAGTTCTCCACAATGTCCATAAGGTTATTTTTTCAATCATTCAATATGTTTGGTAGAGCAAATTATAACAATATTTCTGAGGGACAATTGTTTATCATTAAATATATACACAAGTTAAATTCTCCAAAATTCTTCTAAATAAAATGGGACAATGAGAATATTAATATACTCTAAATGACAATATTTTAGGATAGATTTCCACATATTTTTATTTTAAATGCTGGGACATAATCATAGGATTGAGATGTAATTTATAAAATATAGTCATATATGCTTGGGTACAGTGAGATAAATTCTAGATTGACACTATTTGCATGATTTCTAATAAGTGATATATTGAAAAATGAGAAGACTTAGGTAGTTAAATTAATTGATTTGTAAGACCCCGACTGGCTCTAAAATTGTATTATTTTAAGCAGTTAATTTTATTTTATATGAACCTTAAAGAATTTTATAATTAAGGCCAATAAATCATTCACTTCTGAGCACTGATAAATATAAATGTTCTGAATATCTACTTCCTTTTATTTATTTTCCTGGAATTAGTTTAAACCTCAGTGAATGATTTATTAATTCTGGGCAGCACAGTTGTTCAGAAACTTTTATCAAAATGAAAATGGATACACTATCTCTTGATTCCATCAGAAAATTATGGCTTTCTTCCTCCATAAATATCTACCAATCCCAGTAGTTTTGAGACAATCCATTTTGTAGAGTAAAAATAGAAAATAAGTGACTTGCGAGAATTGTTTTTTTTTAGAGCAAACATAATATTTTCCCAGGTCATTATTATACTTTATAATATTGTGAAAAACTACCATTATTACATGTAAATTATCATGAATTGAGCTTATCACATGCAGTGGCTGTAAGCACATCATTACATTTAATATTGGCAAGTGCCTTAAGCAAATAGGTACTATTATTACCCAAATTTTAGAGATGAAAATCACACAGCAATTAGGTTGCAAGGCTGGGATTTAAATCTAGTTCTGTCTGACCCCAAAGCTAGAACTGTAAGCCATTTCATCTTTTTAAAAGCTATTTATTTTTAAATATTTTAGATTCATACCAGAGTTTCAAACAATATCAAATATTCCTGTATACCCTTCACCCAGATTCTTCAAATGGTAACATCTTATATAATCATTATACAAATTAAATAAATTAATATTGATATAATACTATTAACTAAACCAGAAGTTAAGTAAACATTGCTGTAACCAGACACTTAGTCTTTATTTTAGGCTTGTGGGCGCTATGGTCTTTGCCCCAAGTTATCAATTCTGCCCTTAAAGAGTGAAAGCCGGCTTTATGAAAACATTACATAAAGAAATAGATAATGGTTGAACCTCACTAAAATTTTAACAACAAGCAACCCGACTTATCTGGTCCATGGGCTATAGACTGCAGAGTTCTAAACTATAGATTTTATTCAGGATCCCCAGTTTTTCTACCAGCATTCTTTTTCTGTTCCAAGATCCAATCCAGGATCAAAATCCATTGCATTTGGAGGTCACATGTTGTCTTTAGGTTTTTTCATCTGTAACATTTTGGACTTCCTTTTCTTTCATAAACTTGACACCTAAATAACAATGGCCAGGGTTTTAAAAAGAGGGTGGGAAGATTTGGGAGAATGGCATTGAAACATGTAAAATATCATGTATGAAACGAGATGCCAGTCCAGGTTCGATGCACAATACTGGATGCTTGGGGCTAGTGCACTGGGATGACCCAGAGGGATGGTATGGGGAGGGAGGAGGGAGGAGGGTTCAGGATGGGGAACACATGTATACCTGTGGCGGATTCAGTTTGATATTTGGCAAAACTAATACAATTATGTAAAGTTTAAAAATAAAACTAAAAAAAATAAATAAATAAAAATAAAATAAAATTAATAAAAAAAAATGTCCATCAAATTTGATCTGTCTAATGTTTTCTCATGATATGATTGGGGTTGTGGATTTGGGTGAAGAATATCACAAGGGTGATTTTGCTCTTCTTTCATCACACTATATCTTTTTTTAAAGGGAATTTAAGTCATAAGTTTTTAGAATTTCCTATATCCTGGCATTGCTGACTTCCATTTCCTCTAATTCAAGTTTTAGCATTATGTAGGTCATGAAAAACTTTGGGATTTGTGATGCAAATATTACTATTTATGCTTTATTGTCAACTATAAAATAATATTTAGGAGCTACCAATATTATTAGCACTTAGGCTGGGAACATTGTGAATTATTAGAGTTGTATTATACTACTAATACAATTTAATAGTCCATACTTGACACTTATCAAAATTTAACAATATACTCATGGAAAAATAGCATGTCTTAGTAACTAGTTAAAAATCAGTTAGTTTAAATATGTTAGAAAAAAAGAACCGAAATACCTAAAGTTACTATGTGATTTACCAAATTTCTTTCTAATTAGTTTGATATCTCCAATAAGTTAATCCAAAATGTATTTTGTTCATCTCCATCTTACCCAAATATATGAAAGTAGAAATGTATGTTCTTGGTGAATCCCAAAACTAACTTTAAAAATATATTTCTTCAATAATTTTTTAAATTTTATTTTATTTAACTTTACAATATTGTATTGGTTTTGCCATATACTAAAATGAATCTGCTGTTATCCTATTTTTTTCCTTTTTTAAAAATTTATTTTTAATTGGAGGATAATTGCTTTACAATGTTGTGCTTGTTTCTGCCATACATCAGCATGAATCAGCCATAGTTATACATATATGCCCTTCCTCTTAAACCTTCCTCCCACCTCCCGCTCAATATTACCCCTTGAGATTGTCACAGAACACTGGGTTGAGCTCCCTGAATCATACAGAAAAATTTCACTGGCTATCTATTTTACATATAGTAATACTAGGTACTACTGAATGACAAGACATTCAAAACTTTTTTATAATTTACATCTAAAATCTTGTCACCAGAAAATGACAAATATTTATTGTTTTTACTCTGTCTTTTCATATAATCAAATATGATAGTTTTTGCATTAGAGTCATCAAAAATATTAGTAGAATTTTATGGCCTAATTTTTTTCACTGATTATTTCAGACATAAGTTGATATATATTAACTTGCTCCATATTTCTGTGGACGCATATGTCTTTATTCTTCCTGGACAAAGTTATCTGAAGTTCAATGAGTCTAAAACTAACCAAATTATGATAAACCCTATATGAGCATGGTCTTTTGTGTAAGCAAATGGAGTGGCCATTTGTCCATGCCCATACATTAAAATCTTCCAAATAAATTCAACTATCTAACAAAATGTCCATTTCCCTTCCAAGTGTAGTCAATTCTGATCAGAAATTTCTCATAAATATGATTTCAACCCTTAAATCCTCATTACCACTGCCATACACTGCCATAGTATGTCAACAACTATAATCATTATTTTCTTTTGGACCTTAACTCATCCTGATGGTTCCTTGGTGGCTCAGTGGTAAACTATCCACCTGCAATGCGGAAGACTTGCAGGAGGCACGAGTTCCATCCCTGGGTTGGGAAGATCCCCTGGAGAAGGAAATGGCTCCCATTCCAGTATTCTTGTCTGGGAAATCCCACAGACAGAGGATCCCGACAGTCCACGGGGTCTCAAATAGTTTGACCCAACTGACCAACCTAGATAGCATATTGAAAAGCAGAGGCATTACTTTGCCAACAAAGTTTCGTCTAGTCAAGGCTATGGTTTTTCCAGTGGTCATGTATGAATGTGAGAGTTGGACTGTGAAGAAGGCTGAGCACCGAAGAATTGATGCTTTTGAACTGTGGTGTTGGAGAAGACTCTTGAGAGTCCCTTGGACTGCAAGGAGATCCAACCAGTCCATTCTGAAGGAGATCAGCCCTGGGATTTCTTTGGAAGGAATGATGCTAAAGCTGAAACTCCAGTACTTTGGCCACCTCATGTGAAGAGTTGACTCATTGGAAAAGACTCTGATGCTGGGAGGGACTGGGGGCAGGAGGAGAAGGGGACGACAGAGGATGAGATGGCTGGATGGCATCACTGACTCAATGGACGTGTGTCTGAGTGAACTCCGGGAGATGGTGATCCACAGGGAGGCCTGGCGTGCTGCGATTCATGGGGTCGCAAAGAGTCAGACACGACTGAACAACTGAACTGAACTGAACTGAGCACACATGCTTCACCCTGATACTGTCTTCTACCATTCTTCATAATGTTAGCATACTTATCTTTCTGAGAAATATATCTTATCATGTCACTCTTCAGATTAGAAAACTTGTACTCTCTACCTAGGACAAAGGATAAATCCTGAACTTCTAGGTACTGCACAAAAACTCAACGTGCTTGCAACCTCACTCTTCATATTCAAAACACATTGCTACCTTACCCTCACCTCATCAACTTGGTCCTAGTAAATTGGAGTTTTATCTGATACTCTCCTTGTTGTGCTTCTCTCTTCTATGTCTCCTTGATTCTTTATATATTGTCCTATCATATATTTCTTTAAATTGTGCTTAAGATGTTTTCAAATGTTTAATGCAATTTTTTATATATTTCAAATATTAATGTGTATTATTTAATACATTAATAATGTAATTAATAATATAGTTAGTTCACATGTAAAATGTAAACATGTATGATTATATTTTTAATAATGGAAATATATAATATGTGTGATTGATTTTAAGAAAGTTTATTGCCTCTTTCATACATGCCTCAGGTAATGGATTGAGAAATACTGTTTTTCTTTATAGATAATAAATATACCAAAGATAGAAATCTTTTATAAGCTTTAAAATTTAATCTAAAATCAGCTCATTCTGTACTTGGTAAGAATAGCACTTTGGCAATGTGATCAGTTTCTTCTATAGTTACTGGACTAGTCTGTTCATGTTTTCCATATTATATTGCTTTACATATTTTTTGAGGAAAACTGTTCAACTTAATTAAAATTGTAAACTATTGTGTAACAGCTTTGCATTTTCTATTATCTTGAAAGTTTTGCTTTATGTATTTTATCATTTTTATATTGATTTATATATGTACTGTTTTAATTTTCTATTTATTTTCTATTATTATGCATCAAAATGCCACAAATTTTACAGTTTAAAACCACACTGATCTATTAACTCAGTTGTAGGTCAGAAGTCTAGCATGATATAACAAGGTTCTCTACTAAAAGAGCATCACAAAGAGTATCACAAAGCTGGTATTAAGATGTTGGATGGGCTGATTTCTCTGAAGGCTCTAGGGAAAAATTCGTTTCCAAGAACATTCTTATTGTTAGGAAATTTCACTTCCTTGCAGTTATGTGACTGAATTCCCCTTTCCTTTGCTGTTTACAGGGGCCACCTATAGCTTCTGGAGGCCATCTAGAACTTTGTCAGAAGGCATCTCCATCTAGAAGCCAACAGTGGCTCACTGAATCTTTCTCCTGCATTGAATCTCTCACTTCCTTTGTGACCAAACAGAAAAAGTTCTCTGCTTTTAAAGGGCTAGTACACTTTGATTAGACCCACCTGGAAAATCCCTCTGTGTCAAGGTCAACTGTGCCATATATTGTAACCTAATTATAGGAATAAAATTCATCCTATTCACTGTGCCTTGAAATATGCAGGATGTGTATAACAGGGATGGGAAATCTTGGAAGCCACCTTAGATTCTGCTTACCACAGACATAAAGTTTCTCCTAAAATAAACATATTCTTATATATTCCAAGTAAATGAGGTTCCAATTCATCCATATATCCAAGTTGGATAGTTCAGGTTTGTCCAATCCCTACACCACGCCGTACAAGAAAAATGTTTTAGTAACCTCTGGAGAATAATCTTTACTTTTATCCCCACTGACAGAGTGCCAGTTCAGACCTTAACAACTCTGGTCAGACTGCACCTGCTTCTCTCTATTTACACCACCAGCCTTTTCTTACTTTAAACCACTTTTCAGTCTGTCATTAAATTCAGCTTGCTAAAAACTGAATCTGATTTTTTTTTATTTCTGTTATTAAGAATATATTTTGGTTCTCTCTCTTTTTAATGTAAATTTCAAAGTCCTTGACATCTTGATATAAATCTGTGAGGGCAGCAAGCAGTGTGAAAGAAATGTCTGCTTTATAACATGCATTTGGTGAATTTTTTTAACCAAATTGTAGACAAAAGTTAAGTTTAAAAATCATCCTATTTTATTTGCTCAACTTCAACTTCTGCCACCTTACCTCACTCTGTGTTCCAATGACATTAAACATCTCACCTTTCACAGACTACACAGCCATTTCACACATTTCATTTTGTCTTGACACATGCTCTTAGCTATTTCTGTAAAACCTTTTCTCACATTCTCTGCCTTCTCATTTTTCAAGATCCATCCCGAATGTTTCCTCCAGCATGAACTCTTCTATAAATCCCTAATATTTTAGCTTCCTCCCTTTTCCATCACATTAATGATGTTGTGAAGTTATATGTGGTAAAATCATGCTAAAGAAAGTCTTGTAATGTGCTTGGTATGTGGTAAGATTATAATTCACTTTTGTGAAACATGGTGGGCTGGAAATATTCCCTTTGTTATCAGGAAAATCTTATCAGGAAAATCAGGAAAAGTTGCATGTTAAAAGATAAATGCAACTGCAATCTTGACTCATAATGATTTTAATTTTTGGACTAACTAAACAGAACAAGTAGGTGATACCTACCTAAAAGGATAAATCGGAATTGCAGCCCAGGATATGCATAGAAGGCCACTACTGCAGAGGAATGGAATCAACAGCAACAGTGGTCCCCACCAGGGAGGTATGGGGACTAGAAGTGAGAGGTGGCTGGAAAGGGTAAGTGGGCTCTGCATCAGTTGGTGTGTTTTAACTTCTAACCCAAGATCAGTTAGCAGTAATATCAGAATCAACTTTCAGGAAAGAACTGTGAATCTGGAATATACTAGGAGTTGCTGACATTCGGGATATCAAGGGGCACAATGCCAGAGGGTAAAAAAGAAAACATTTTACCAAATTTTAACAAAAAGAATTAATTTCTTACAAGTGTCAAATTTATCAATATGAATTGTCTTTCACAGTCTCAGACTTTTTCATGTAAATGAAATCACACTTTCTGAAAATCCACTCATCTTTCAAAATTTTCTTTCAATGATATTTGACATATTAAAATTATAGGAAAAATATTTTTAAATGAAAACAATCAAAATACATATATAGGACAAGGAATTAGAGACATACATACTGAATTACTAAATACAGTCTGATAAGCCAAAAAAATTATCTCTCAAAGATATCCAAGTCTTAAAACTGGGAACCTGTGGATATTACATGTCAAAAAAAAAGGGACTTTGCAAGTATAGTTAAATTAAAGATCTTGAGATGAGTAGATTAACCTAGGTTTTCTGGTTGGGTCCTAAATGCAATTAAATATATCCTTATGAGAGAGGAATATTGAATACACTCAGAGAAGAAGGTGAAATGAGGATGAAGCAGAGAGACTTGAAGGTGCTGTCCTTGATGATTAGAAAAATGTGGCTAGAATTCAAGGAAAGCTGGCAGCCACCAAAATTTGGAAGAGATGAGGTTGGATTCTTTCCTAGAAACATTGGAGAGAATGTGTACCTGCTGACACGTTCATTCCAGTCCAGTAATAAAATTTTGGATGTCTGACCTTTAGAACTGTGAGCAAATTAATTTTTTTTTTTTTTTTTTTTTAAGACACCATGTGTTATAGCAGCTACAGGACACTGGTACATACAGAATGATGAACGAAATAGACAAATTAGGTAAGCCAGGAAAAAAATAGCTTTATATGTTTTAAGATAGATATATGAGATTGGTGGTGATACAAGAGAAATTTCAGTTTTCTAACCAGTCTTAACAATTAAAGCTTTCCAATTATGTTTATTTCGTTTTTTACTTTAGCCAATTTTCAAGTAACTAGAATAATTGAGTGAGGGAGAACAGAGAGATACACAGGTGAATGCAGAGAGTTTTGAAAGGTAAAAACAAGCAATTCAAAAATCTGATGGAAAACAAAACTGTATGAAGTAATTTATGAAAGTATAATATAAAATTGCATATAAAATTCAGGAATTCATTTCCATTCTAAAGGCATCATCCATAAGTATTAATATGTATGAAATATTTTATTACTGAAAAAATTACTTAAATAAACCTGGCTAAAATATGACAATCCCCTCACAGCAGTTCAGATGTCATTTAAAAAAGACATCATGCCAGTCATCTGTTTAAAATCGTCCAATGACACTTGACATAAAGCAAACTTTCCTCCTATGACCAGCAAGGGACTTATATAGGCCACATCTTGTTTATTCAGTCTCTTCATGGTTAGTCTCTTCTCCTTTTTATACCTCCAGCAGCCTGTGACTCAATCCTGTCAGTCTGCATTTTGCTCCTGTACACACCAAGGTATTTCTAGTCTTGATGCCTTTGCTTATCTTGTCTCCTCTGCCTGGCAATCATTCCCCCAGGTTTTTTTCATGACTGTTTATTTCAAGCATTCAGGGATCTATCCAACCTATTCTATAGAAGTCTAGTTAATAACTAGATAACTAGTTAGTTACTTTCTATCACAATCCAAATTTTTAAAAATTTATTCACTAGTTTATTTTTCTATTGCAACTAGAACTTTGAGCAAGAATTCTGATTTATCCAAAACTGCATAACACAGAGTTGTGCCTGACAGGAGACAGGCATTGAAATATTAGTTGAGTGAATAAGTACCTCTAGAGGGAATAGCATGCTTTCACTTTTGACTTTTTAATTATTTCTGTTTACTCTCTTTAGGCCTTCTTGACTGTGCATTGGTGCCAGTCCTTTCCTCTCAACACAATATTCTTAATTTTTTTTTCCTTTAAGATACCATGAAATACCATCATTGTTCATTTTCCAAACCCAGGTACTACCAATCTAAGCCAAACTATTGTCAGTTAAGTATTTAAAGATGCAAAGTCTTAATATTAATTTTCTCAAATTCATGTTTTACTGAGAGCAACTTGCTTGGATTAGCAAGATAAATTAGTGACAAAATAAATTCAAATTTGAAAGATTTTAGGAAAAAGCTTTAGCATCTAGATTCTTACATCTTTGTTCAAGATTTTGATCTCCCGTATCTCCCCTAGAGAGGAGACTTTCCATCACTCAGAGTAGCCACTTCTTCAGTTACTTATTGTCAACTACATGCTTGGATCTTTGATAATAGAAGTGGATAAAAACAAAGCCTCCCCTTTAGAGCTTACATTCTAGTGGGGAAGACATCCAATTACCAAATAAATGAGTAAATATATATTATGTTACATGGAGATAGATGTAAGAGAGGAAGAAATTCTAAGTAGCAATAGAAGTAATAAATTCAATGGTTGTGAATTTGTTACTCAATATCACCATCTCTCAGTATTGAGAGAAATATTTGCCCCCATAATGAGCAGGCAATGGCGCCCCACTCCAGTACTCTTGCCTGGAAAATCTCATGGATGGAGGAGCCTGGTAGACTGCAGTCCATGGGGTCGCTAAGAGTTGGAAATGACTGAGCGGCTTCACTTTCACTTTTCACTTTCATGCATTGGAGAAGGAAATGGCAACCCACTCCAGTATTCTTGCCTAGAGAATCCCAGGGATGGGGGAGCCTGGTGGGCTGCCGTCTATGGGGTTGCACAAAGTCAGACAGGACTGAAGTGACTTAGCAGCATGATGAGCAGAGTCCTAGGGGAACTAAGGATGTAATCTGTCTTTGTATGTGAAGAAAGAACATTTTAGGTAGAAAAAAATAAACAGTGAACAATCCCTGAGTGAAAGAAAGAAAGAGACAGCAAGATAGTCTTGTCTGGAAAATCACATGTACAGAGGAGCCTGGTCGGCTATAGTCTATGGTGTTGCTAAGAGTCAGACACAAATGAGCATGCATACATGCACACACACACACACACACACACACACACACACACACACAGTGTGGAGAGCAATGTGAGTAAAAGAAAGAGTGGTTGCAGATGAAGTCTGAAAGGCCAAAAGAGTGCAGGGGACAGGTCATAAGGGGTCTTCTAGATCATTTTAAGAATTTAAACTTTAAATCTGAATAAAATGACCAGCCAAGAGAGGGTCTGAATGGAGCAAACATGATCTGAAATATTTACAATTAGTCATCATGGCTCCCATGTTGAGAATGTATTTTTCCTTCATTTCAACTAAGAAAAACTCTAAAGATTAAGAATCTTCTAATTTCAGCCAAAAAATAAAAATTTCAAGGGGATAAATAAATACATGATTGCTAAACAGACTCTCTTGATAAATAAACTACAGTACCAGTTCTTAAATCAAACCACTGAAAATGTCTAATATTCAAGAGATTTTGGTTTGCAAAAAGATATAATTCCATATGTTTAGTAATTATTCTATAATACTAAAAAAAACAGAGATGCTTTTATATATATAGTTTTTTGCTGATTTTAAGCATTTTCCCCCAATATTCTGACAATTATTCTTTACTGTGGTTAACCTTCAAATCCTTATATCTGCACTGGTATAACTATCTTGAGTTATATAGTTAACTGTTAATAACTTTTCAGAATTCAAGTGACTGTTCTTCCTTTGTTTACTCTTTGAGACTATGATTACTAAATTTTGGTGAGAAATGTAGGAATTTAAGTGTAGGATGCAATTTATAGTTAGGTAAGTCTTTGCCCAATTTTGTGGCATAGTATTGTCCCCCCAAAAAAGATGAACAGAAATACTTTTGTGAGAACTTCTATTTCTAGATTTGGTTTAGCTTACACTGAATCTTTAGATTTATGCCCTCATTGGCACTTATAAAATGTGATAAATACACCTTCCTCCCATACCTCAATGGTTATTAAAAAATACTGTTTAAATTTTAATTATTGGATAAGAATTACTAAAATAAATGGACTAATATAAAAATCATAGTCATATAAATTGACCATTTCAGATGAAAATGGTGCATGAGAAAACTGTTCATAGACGTTCAAACTTGTATTCATATGTCCTTTCTCTTTAACTAATTTTTATTTTCTCAAGAATAAAATCTATTGTGGAATAAATTATGAACAATACAGACACATTAGCACAAAATTAGTAATATGAACAAAATTATAGAAAAGAATTATAGCCTGACTTCAACTTAATAAAGAGAAATATACTCCAAAATTAAATGTTCCCTCAAGAGAGCTTGGTTAAAGTGTAGTTTATGCTCTTAAATGATCAACTGTAGTTGAAAGAATAAGTTCCAAAGGAGAATTTTACTCACTGAGTTAAAATTGCATACCATGTGATAAGATAGCTGAATACAAGAAAGACAAAGAGATTTTGCAATATTATCTATAGGTTAGCAATACATAATCCTAAAATATAATATTCTAGGTCATACATATCAACAAAATGAATATTAATGGCAAAATGCCAATGGGAATTTTTATCGTCTCTAAGCATTAGGTTTTTTTTTTTTTTAATATAATTGATTAAGTTCCCTGACGAGTTGTTTCACAAGGCATGCACCCAAACTAATTAAGCTTGTTTTATTAAGGATTTATGACTTATGGTTGATTGACTTTGTAACTGAATTATATGCTAACCTTCTTGCTTTATAACCCCTGACATTTTTGGCTTTACAATATTCCTCTTACCAGATAATATCTTTAGGAATCTGTTCACAGAAATAATTGCTACTCTAGAGTACAATTTAAAATAGCCTCAGTGTTTCCACCCTGCTCAATATTAGGGCAATAGAAATGCTCATACGTAAAAGAAGCCATATCAAAGCACTGATATAATACATCCCAGACACAGCCATCATGAGACGATAAGTCACACTAAAAGCAGGTAATATAGGTACATATAATCAAGTATCAGAGGAATAACCACAGTGAAATGAATGTGTAAGTAATACAAATACAAGGTAATACAAAAAAAGGTAATACAAACTTTTCTGGACCTAATACTGTGCTTTGAAAGTAGTTGTGATAATTGAGAGAGGCAAAGTACCTAGTGTTTCTAGCTATGAAAAATACTGTAACTATTTTATACAATATCATTTTGAACCTCCATATGCAAAATCATTTCAGACTGTGACTGCAGCCATGAAATTAAAAGACACCTTTTCCATGGCAGAAAAGCTATGACAAACCTAGACAACATATTACAAAGCAGAGACATCACTCTGTAAGAAAGGTCCACATAGTCAAATCTACGGCTTTTCCAGTAGTTATGTATGGATGTGAGAGTTGGACCATAAAGAAAGTTGAGCACAAAAGAATTCATGCTTTTGAACTGTGGTGCTGGAGAAGACTCTTGAGAGTCCCTTGGACTGCAAGGAGACCAAACCAGTCAATTCTAAAGGAAATCAACTCTGAATATTCATTGGATGACTGATGCTAAAGCTGAAGCTCCAATACTTCAGCCACCTGATGTGAAGAATTGAGTCATTGGAAAAGACCCTGGTGCTGACAAAAACTGAGGGCAGGAGAAGAGGGTGATAGAGGATGAGATGCTTATATGGCATCACCGACTCAACGGACATGAGTTTGAGCAAAATCCAAGAGACAGTGAAGGACAGGGAAATCTGATGTTCTGCAGTCCATGGGGCCACAAAGAGTCAGACATGACTGAGCAACTGAACCACAAAAACAACATACAAAAGCTATACAAATATGTTATACTATACCAATAATTTAACAATGATGATGCTCTCATTTTAAAAATATGTGATCAGGCTTTTCCTTTCCATTTACATTGTAAAAGGGAATTTATTCTAAGATCATCTGAAATATTATAATACATTTTAAATTATATTATGCATAATAGCTCACTCTAGTAGCCCTTTGTTTTTTAAAATTTGCTTATGTTCTCTCCTGTGGAATGACAGAACTTTCTTATTTGGATCACCAATTATAAAATCTAGAAAGAGTAGGTAGGTGGGTTATATTCATGCAGTTCTTCAGTTCAGTTCACTAACTCAGTTGTGTCTGACTCTTTGTGACCCCATGGACTGCAGCATGCCAGGCTTCCCTGTCCATAACCAACTCCTGGAACTTGCTCAAACTCATGTCCATCAAGTCGGTGATGCCATCCAAACATCTCATCCTCTGTTGTCCCCTTCTCATCCAGCCTTCAATATTTCCCAGCATCAGTGTCATTTCCAATGAGTCAGTTTTTCACATCAGGTGGCCAAAGTATTGGAGTTTCAGCATCAGTCCTTCCAATGAATATTCAGGACTGATTTCATTTAGGATGAACTGGTTGGATCTCCTTGCAGTCCAAGGGATTATCAAGAGTCTTCTCCAACACCACAATTCAAAATCATCAATTCTTCAGTGTTCAGCTTTCTTTATGATCCAATTCTCACATCCATACATGACTACTGTAAAAACTATAGCTTTGGCTAGACGGACCTTTGTCAGCAAGTAATGTCTCTGCTTTTTAATATCTGTCTTGGTCTGTTATTGCTTTTCTTCCAAGGAACAAGTGTCTTCTAATTTCATGGCTGCAGTCACCATCAGCAGTGGTTTTGGAGCCCCCCCAAAAAATAAACTCTGCCACTGTTTCCATTGTTGTCCCATCTATTTGCCATGAAGAGATGGGACCAGATGCCATAATCTTAGTCTTCTGAATGTTGAGTTTAAAGTCAATTTTTTTTCACTCTCCTCTTTCACTTTTATCAAGAGCTTCTTTAGTTCTTCTCCACTTTCTGCCATAAGGGTGGTATCTTCTATGTATCTGAGGTTATTGATATTTCTCCCGGAAATCTTGATTCCAGCTTGAGCTTCATTCAGCCCAGCATTTCTCATGATGTACTGTGCATATAAGTTAAATAAGCTGGATGACAATATACAGCCTTGATGTACTCCTTTCCCGATTTAGAACCAGTCTGTTGTTCATTTCTAGTTCTAATTGTTGCTTCTTGACTGCATACAGATTTTTCAGGAGGCGTGTTAGGTGGTCTGGCATTCCCATCTCTTTAAGAATTTTCCACACTTTGTTGTGATCCTCACAGTCAGAGGCTTTGGCATAGTCAATAAAGTAAAAATAGATGTTTTTCTGGAATTCTCTTGCTTTTTCGATGATCCAGCGGTTGTTGACAATTTGATCTCTAGTTCCTCTGTTTTTTCAAGATGTCAGAGGAATAGGATGGGGAGACCACTTTCTCCCCTACAAATTTATCAAAAGATCATTTGAATGTAGTTCTTAAATATGTGCTATTTGCTCTAGCTAATTGAATAAGTTTTTGCTTCAAACTTAGCTCTCTGTTGTCTAGGCCTGCTTTCACCTTATTTTCAGCACTGAATGGTTCTTATGTTCTTATTTCCAGTTTTACCATCACTCCTATTCCCAGAATCCAACTTTAGTTGATATTTACCATTTTATTTATGATATTTACTACTTATGCTATTACTACCAAATTTCAGTTGATATTACTGTCATTCTCACCTCAGTGAAAGGCAAATAAGGTCTATTATCAGTCTACCAGGAGATCAAACCAGTCAATCCTAAAGGAAATCAACCCTGAATATTCATTGGGAGGACTAGTGCTGAAGCTCTAATAATTTGGCCACCTGATGCGAAGAGCTGATTCACTGGAATAGACCCTGATGCTGGGAAAGATTGAAGGCAGGAGGAGAAGGGAATGACAGAGGACAAGAGGGTTGGATCGCATCACTGAATCAATGGCCATGAGTTTGAGCAAACTCCTAGAGATGGTGAAGGACAGGGAAGCCTGGTGTGCTGCAGTCTATGGGGTCCCAAAAAGTCAGACATGTCTGAGAGACTGAACAACAACAAATCTATCTACACGCATGAGTCCAAGGAAAAGTTCTTTGTTCCTAGTTACAAAAAAAACATAACCTGGAAATCAAGTTTTTTAATTCACCTCAAAGTTCTGAAGCCTAACATGTATATTTGAATCCTTAACTGTGGGATAGAGAGAAAAATAATTTAGGCATCTGGAAAGTATATTTTCAAGGTTTTTTTATATAGGTAGGAGATTAACTCTTGATTGCAGGAAAAAACATGCAAAACACAAAACTGCTTTCATTTTATTCTTATTGCAACTTAAAGATCTGATAGATATTTGTGTACCTGTTAAACAGGAGAGTGTGTGAGCTCACTTCAAGTAAAAAGTAAACAGATTGAAGACTCTTGTTTGTTTAGCTTCTAGATAAAAAAGAAGCTAGGCTTTTCAACAGTACATGAACTGAGAACCTCCAGATGTACAAGCTGGATTTAGAAAAGGCAGAGATCAAATTGTCAACATCCACTGAATCACAGAAAAAACAAGGGAATTCCAAAAAACATCTTCTGCTTCATTGACTATGCTAAATCCTTTGATTTTGTGAATCACAGCAAACTGTGGAGACTTCTTAAAGAGATGGGAATATCAGACCATCTTACCTACCTCCTGAGAAAACCTGTATGCAGATCAAGAAGCAACAGTGAGAACCAGACATGGAACAATGAACTAATTCATAATTTGCAAAGAAGTACATCTAGGCTGTATACCGTCTCCCTGCTTATTTAATTTATATGCAGAGTACATCATGCGAAATGATGGGCTGGATGAAGCACAAGCTAGAATCAAGATTGCTGGGAGAAATATCAGTAACCTCAGATACGCAGATAACACCACCCTAATGGCAGAAAGAGAAGAGGACCTCTTGATGAAAATGAAAGAGGAGAGTGAAAAAGCTGGCTTAAAACTCAACATTCAAAAAATGAAGATCCCATCACTTCATGGCAAATAGATGGGGAAACAATGGAAACAGTGACAGATTTTATTTTCTTGAGTTCCAAAATCATTGCAGATGTTGACTGGAGCCATGAAATTAAAAGATACCTGCTCTTTGGAAGAAAATCTATAACAAACCTAGACAGCATATTACAAACCAGAGACATCACTTTGCGACAAAGATCAATATAGTCAAACCTATGGTTTTTCCAGTTGTCAAGTATGGATGTGAGAGTTGGACTATAAAGAAAACTGAGCACTGAAGAATTGATGTTTTTGAACTGTGGTGTTGGAGAAGACTCTTGAAAGTCCCTTGGATCGCAAAGAGATCAAACCAGTCAGTCCTAAGGAAATCAACCCTGAATATTCATTGGAAGAACTGATGCTGGAGCTCCAATACTTTGGACACTTGATGTGAAGAGCCAATTCATCGTAAAAGACCCTGATGATGGAAAAGACTGAGGGCAGGAGAAGGGGGCAACAGAGGATAAGATGGTTGTATGGTATCATCAGCTCAATGGACATGAGTTTGAGCAAACTCTAGGAGATACTAAAGGATAGGGAAGCCTGGTGCACTGCAGTTCATGGGATCACAAAGAGTTGGACAGGACTGAGCAATTGAACAACAACAAAACAATAAGACAGCATCCACCCAGAAGCCAAGCCTACCACCATCAACAGTTGTGTAGTACAAACACACATCCATTCAGTAAGAGGCCATGTGAATGCATACACAACACACTTAGCCAGTCAGAACACCAGCTCTACCACTAACCATTTCCTAGTAGCTTTGGGGGGTATTATTTTAACTGTGATAAAAGACACATAAAATTCCCATTTTAACCATTTTTAGTGTAAGCATGTGCTTTTTGTTTACAAATTTATTTTTAAATGGAGGAGAATTGCTTTACATCACTGTATTGGCTTCTGCCATACAACAACATGGATCTGCTTGTAGGGTGGTAATAGAGATTCTGACATAGAGAACAGACTTTGGACACAGCTGGGGTGGAGGGGGAGAGAGAGAAGGTGGCACAAATTGGAAGAGTAGCATTGAAACAAATATATTACCATATGTAAAATGATAACGAATGGGAAGTTGCTGTGTAATACAGGGAGCTCAACGTGGTACTCTGTGACAAGCATTTGCTTTGACAGGCCTTTTTTCCTGTGTGAGTCAGATTAGAGGGCTTACAGTTTTTTAAGTTTCTGTCTCATAAACAGCAAAGTAATCATATAAATTCTCCCCAAATGATAGGCTTGTTCTCCTTTCTGACTTATGCTGGAAACCTGCATGCAGAAGGCACTGAATGGTCAAAGTAAGCACACAGGCATGGTCTTAACCAAAACAAAAATTCACTAATGATTAGAAGAGGATACAAACAAACAGCAGGCCTAGATGAGGCATCAAAGCACTGGTTTCTTGAAGGGATCTAAACCATCAAACACAGCTTAAAATAAAAAGTTCCCTTTTTCTGTCTTGAGACACTTCTGTCATCTCAAAGTAACAGATGAGATCTAACGATGTGTGCAGTATGATTTAAAGACAAGAAGGCTTCTCAGATTTGGGCTTCTTGTTATTTATACTTTATTACTTATTCAGATTGAGAGCCCATAGGACTAACTTTTGTTCTTCAACCAACTGCATTCTATGGGTCCATAACTCCAGGTGTGTTTATAATAAGCAATCAAGACAGACCAGATAAAGCCAGCTAAAAACATTCTTAGATAATCACTTCCTTGGTTATCTCTATGCTAGCAAATGGAACACAGTGTTGGTGAGGTCTAGTAAAAGCCAAAAGTTGCCTCTCATACCCCTGAGGAGTAGAGGGCAGGTCATAGTGAAAAAATGTATTTTCATATGCTTGAGAATTTATCTGATACCACTCGTCCCCTGAATCGGAGACTGCTGTATAAGAATGCTAGCCTAACTAAGAAAGCTACACAACATTTCTTAAAAACACCATTTAACTATTTGTTTCACACTATGTTTTAAGATACATAAACATGACAAAAAAATCTCATTGGTTGAAAATGTTACAATTATTCAAAAGTTAAAATGAGAAGAGAGAAACCCAAGTGATTATGATTCACATGAATAACTGATATAAAGCCATCCCAATTTCAGTGAATCCTAAGTCTGGTTGCTGGTGAAAATTGTAGTCTCTGATACATATTAGAAATTATATTTTAACAGCCCTCTTAGATAACTCCAATGCAGGTGGTGTCCGAGCACATTTTCAGAAATACATAAAAGGATCCAGATGCATCAGTTCATGGATATTGAAGGCCACATATAAGCACGGCTCTTTGTTATAGAATTACTATCCAGTTTCCTAGTACTTAAATTACTACATTAAAAGTACTTGGAAGAATCATAATGATGAACATTATGGTTGCAGCAAACATTATGTTTATGTTTAATGTATTCTGTATGAATTATACAATGGCTCATTTTTTAAATTGGCAATCTAGGTGTCCATGCTCTTTTTAACCATCATTCTCAATTAAAGAGAACACCTCAATGCTCAAACACTTTGAAACAATAGAAGGTAATTTTTTTAAAAAACAAAATAACTGTTAGGAAAGTCAGGTAGATATGCTAACTACTTTAAGTGCATTTGTGTGTGTGTGCAGTGATTATCTTTGCCCTATTAAAACTATTTAAATTATGTCAGTTGCTACTATTAAGCAGTAAATTTGTATATCTGTGCTTATAACACATAGAGATCAAAAATGGGAAGTTTCCTAAGTCCTAAGGAAGAAAGAATGATGCTATATCATAATCCTGCTTTTTCTGCTTCTTTTGAAGACACAGGATGAATGTCAGTTAGGCAAATAAATCACAATTCTACTCTAGGATACTGTTTTCTGTGTGGGCCAGAGTCATATTTTCATTCTTTATATATACATAAATACATACATGATATATTTAGCTTTTGGTGAACAATGTCAGATTTGTGATCACCGAAGAAGAAGATTTAGCTTTGGGACCAGGGACCAGGCTTGATCTTTCAAAGCTTCTGACATAGACATCAGAAAGGGACAGAGAGTGACCCCCTCGCTAGTCTTAGCAAGGGAGTTATATACTTTTTGAATTGGTTATTACAGTAAATCAAAAGAAAATTTCAAGGCCGTAAAGGTCTTACCACACCCACTCCCACAATATACATTTTAAGGATTTAGATTTAGGATTAGAACAATAGAAAGATCTTACCAGACCAATTCCTATAATATACATTTAAGATGATGGGATTAGTCAGAAGGTTATTGTTACGGAGAAACATACCCTCAAGCAAGATACATGGTTATATTGATTAAGACAAAGCAATGTAGAAAAAAAAGTTTGTCCTGTTCTCCTTGAGAAACAGAAATCCCTCTCCCAATGACCCTCTGGGGGACCCCAGACTTCTTGTCAACCTATGTAGGAATTGATTCTCTCATATATAGAGAGAGATAAAATATATAAAATGGTAATTATATATCATAATATATTAATATATCATAAACACACACACAAACAGCTCCCTGACTTATTATGGTTTAAGATTTTCTGAGTTTATGATGGTACAAAGAGCAAAAGCAGTATGCATTTAGTGAGAAGAGTGTTTTGAATTTTGATTTTTTTCCCACATTAGCAATATGCAGAACAGTATTCTCCCCTGATTCTGGGCAACAGTAGCAAGCAACAGCTCCCAGTCAGCTATGTGATCATGAGGGTAAACAACCAATATAGTTATAATCATTCTGTACCCATAAAAACATTGTTTTTCACTCTCAGAAAGATATTCAATGAATTACATGAGATATTCAACACTTTATTATCAAGCAGGTTTTCTGTCAGACAGCTTTGTCCAACTGTAGGCTAAGTGTTCTGAGCATCTTTAGGGTGAGCTAGCCACCCAACTCCAGTACTCTTGCCTGGAAAATGCCATGGACAGAGGAGCCTGGTAGGCTGCAGTCCATGAGGTTGCTAAGAGTCAGACACAACTGAGCAACTTCACTTTCACTTTTCATTTTCATGCATTGGAGAAGGAAATGGCAACCCACTCCAATGTTCTTGCCTGGAGAATCCCAGGGATGGGGGAGCCTGGTGGGCTGCCGTTTATGGGGCCACACAGAGTCAGACACGACTGAGCAACTTAGCAGCAGCAGCAGCAGCCTAAGTTCTAATGTTCAGTAGATTAAGTGTATTAAATGCACTTTCAACTTAGAATATTTTCAATTGATGATGGGTTATTGGGACATAACCCTATCATAAGCTGTCACTGGAAATTGGAAGTGATTCATTTTATCTTTTGCTTTGCAGTTACTGTCCTTTAATCACTTTATTAAAAGATGAAGGACATAAGAATGCTGAGAACAATGTGTTTGCAAGATTGTATTTTTTCTTGAGCAGTCCTTGGTCAAAGATGTTTTACATACTTCAATGTATTATTCACATATACAATTATCTACAGAGCTACAAACCACATAGCACAGGAGACAATCCATTTAATTCCTTTCTCTACTTGCTGGATATAAGAAAAAAAAGGAGACAGTTCTTAGCTATGTTTTCTCCAGTTTTAGATTGAGAGCAAGACTCAGTAACCACTGAGGAAATGGGGAAGAGGGAAAAGTTTTCCACACACCTCATGTGCTGGTCATGTAAAGAGAAATAAAATAATTTTCCATTTAAAATCATGTCTAGCTAATGATCTTTTAAATAAGCTTCTTTTAATTACCCACTAATATATAGTTTAAGCTTTCAAAGAAACACACACACACACACACACCAAATATAAGAGTGAGAGACACATAGACAGTTGTCACATCTCAGGAGTAAATTCTTCTAATTACAACATCCATGAAACCGAAATCAGAATACTAGCTATGTCACATTGCTTATAATATAAAAGAGAAACTTAGAGCTCCTAATAATATCTGGATTTTATCTGGGAATAAAACTCAGATAAAAGAAAGGAATAAAACTTTTAAAGGTATAAGCAAGGAATAAAAAATACTTTCCCCCAAATTTCATCCTCTTAATTCCAATGGAATAGCAATATATCCATCTCTTTCAGTCCCATCATGAAATTTGGCCTGATGAGAGAACATTTAGTCAGTTCATTGTCCTTACTGAACATCTTCTCTATAAAAGCAGATTTCAAGACTCCAGATGACTTTCAGATTACTGATTCTACCACCAGCTGCTGCAATACAATGCAAGTTTTTGGCTCTGAAACACATTTTTGTGTACTCCAATACTAGTGCTTTGGCTCATTGTTTTAACAGGTGCTGGGCTGCAAAGAGAGATGAAGCACTAGAAGACTAGAGAAAAGACTTCTGAGACAAAACTAACCTCTTCCACTGGAATATACTTGCCTCTTGGTGCTTATGATTTTTTAGCTATAGTTTGATAAATCTGCACTTGAATCCTTGGTTGCTGCGGTAGTTGGTCTTGAGAGGCAGACTAGTTTCAGTTTTATGATGACGGAACGGAGAATGAAGACCATCCTATCAGAACAGCATTGGTTCTACCAATTCTAAAGCTAACTGAAAGCTTTATTTAAAAAAAAAATCACATAAAATAATTTATGGGTGATTTGTTCAAAATAAAATAGTTTCAAAGGAATTTATGGTAGAATGTTGAAAATAATGATTTGGGTAAATTAAGTGTTTTATTTTATTTTATTTTTAACAGTGATCTATTTTATTTGGTTCTAAATTTTCCAAAATAAACATTATTTTTGAATTTAAACAATGAATTATTTTCAAAAGCAAGCATTGAACAATATGTGTGATGAGACAGAGAGGACACATAAAACAAGGCCTCTAGAGTGGCTGCAATATCTGGTGACCCGAAGAACACAAGTGAACTTAATGGTCACTGAAAGAATTATAAGGGCAGAAAGGGATCATGGTAAACCAAGAGAATAGAGGTAAGGGAATAGGGGAACAAGTGTAATCTATGCTTTCAAAATATTAGAAGGGAACATACATCAATAAGTTTTTTAGGGGTGTTTTGTTTTTTAATTTTTTAATTTAATTTTTTTTTTGGAGGTTAATTACTTTACAATATTGTATTGGTTTTGCCATACATCAACATGGATCTACCACAGGTATACACATGTTCCCAATCCAGAACTCCCCTCCTTCCTCCCTCCCCGTACCATCCCTCTGGGTCATCCGAGTGCACCAGCCCCAGGCATCCAGTATCATGCATCAAACCTGGACTGGCGATTCTTTTCTAATATGATATTATACATGTTTCAATGCCATTCTACAAATCATTCCACCCTCGCCCTCACCAACAGAGTCCAAAAGACTGTTCTATACATCTGTGTCTCTTTTGTTGTCTCTCATACAGGGTTATCTTTACCATCATTCTAAATTCCATATATATACATTAGTGTACTGTATTGGTATTTTTCTTTCTGGCTTACTTCACTCTGTATAATAGGTTCCAGTTTCATCTACCTCATTAGAACTGATTCAAATGTATTCTTTTTAATGGCTGAGTAATACTCCATCATGTATATGTACCACAGCTTTCTTATCCATTCTTTGCTGATGGACATCTAGGTTGCTTCCATGCCCTGGCTATTATAGACAGTGCTGCAATGAACACTGGGTTACAGTTGTCTCTTTCAATTCTGGTTTCCTTGGTGTGTAGGCCCAGGAGTGGGATTGCTGGGTCATAAGGCAGTTCTATTTCCAGTTTTTTAAGGAATCTCCGCACTGTTCTCCATAGTGGCTGTACTAGTTTGCATTCCCACCAACAGTGTAAGAGGGTTCCCTTTTCTCCACACCCTCTCCAGCATTTATTGCTAGTAGACTTGAATGGCTTGTAGACTTGAATGCTTGTAGTTAAAATGGCTTGCTTAGATCGCAGCCATTCTGACTGGCATGAAATGGTACCTCATTGTGGTTTTGATTTGAATTTCTCTGATAAGCAGTGATGTTGAGCATCTTTTCATGCATTTGTTAGCCATCTGTATGTCTTCTTTGGAGAAATGTCTATTTAGTTCTTTGGCCCACTTTTGGATTGGGTCATTTATTTTTCTGGAATTGAGCTGTAGGAGTTGCTTGTATATTTTTGAGATTAGGTGTTTGTCAGTTGCTTCATTTGCTATTATTTTCTCCCATTCCGAAGGCTGTCTTTTCACCTTGCTTATAGTTTCCTTTGTTGTGCAGAAGCTTTTAATTTTAATTAGGCCTCATTTGTTTATTTTTGCTTTTATTTCCAATATTCTGAGAGATGGGTCATAGAGGATCCTGCTGTGATGTATGTCGGAGAGTGTTTTGCCTATGTTCTCCTCTAGGAGTTTTATAGTTTCTGGTCTTATGTTTAGATCTTTAACCCATTTTGAGTTTATTTTTGTGTATGGTGTTAAAAAGTGTTCTAGTTTCATTCTTTTACAAGTGGTTGACCAGTTTTCCCAGCACCACTTGTTAAAGAGATTGTCTTTAATCCATTGTATATTCTTTCCTCCTTCATCAAAGATAAGGTGTCCATAGGTGTGTGCATTTATCTCTGGGCTTTCTATTTTGTTCCATTGATCTATATTTCTGTCTTTGTGCCAGTACCATACTGTCTTGATAACTGTGGCTTTGTAGTAGAGCCTGAAGTCAGGCAGGTTGATTCCTCCAGTTCCATTCTTCTTTCTCAAGATAGCTGTGGCTATTCGAGGTTTTTTGTATTTCCATACAAATTGTGAAATTATTTGTTCTAGCTCTGTGAAGAATACCGTTGGTAGCTTGATAGGGATTGCATTGAATCTATAGATTGCTTTGGGTAGTATACTCATTTTCACTATATTGATTCTTCCAATCCATGAACATGGTATATTTCTCCATCTATTAGTGTCGTCTTTGATTTCTTTCACCAGTGTTTTATACTTTTCTATATATAGGTCTTTAGTTTCTTTAGGTAGATATATTCCTAAGTATTTTATTCTTTTCGTTGCAATGGTGAATGGCATTGTTTCCTTAATTTCTCTTTCTATTTTCTCATTATTAGTGTATAGGAATGCAAGGGATGTGTGTTGATTTTATATCCTGCAACTTTACTATATTAATTGATTAGTCTAGTAATTTTCTGGTAGAGTCTTTAGTGTTTTCTATGTAGAGGGTCACATCATCTGCAAACAGTGAGAGTTTTACTTCTTCTTTTCCAGTTTGGATTCCTTTTATTTCTTTTTCTGCTCTGATTGCTGTGGCCAAAACTTCCAAAACTATGTTGAATAGTAATGCTGAAAGTCGGCACCCTTGTCTTGTTCCTGACTTTAGGGGAAATGCTTTCAATTTTTCACCATTGAGGATAATGTTTGCTGTGGGTTTGTCATATATAGCTTTCATTATGTTGAGCTCTATTCCTTCCATTCCTGCTTTCCAGAGAGTTTTTATCATAAATGGATATTGAATTTTGTCAAAGGCTTTCTCTGAATCTATTGAGATAATCATATGGCTTTTATTTTTCAATTTGTTAATGTGGTGTATTACATTGATTGATTTGTGGCTATTGAAGAATCCTTGCATCCCTGGGATAAAGCCCACTTGGTCATGGTGTATGATCTTTTTAATGTGTTGTTGGATTCTGATTGATAGAATTTTGTTAAAGATTTTTGCATCTATGGTCATCAGTGATATTGGCCTGTAGTTTTCTTTTTTTGTGGCATCTTTGTCAGGTTTTGGTATTAGGGTGATGGTGGCCTCATAGAATGAATTTGGAAGTTTACCTTCCTCTGCAATTTTCTGGAAGAGTTTGAGTAGGATAGGTGTTAACTCTTCTCTAAATTTTTGGTAGAATTCAGCTGTGAAGCCATCTGGCCCTGGGCTTTTGTTTGCTGCAAGGTTTCTGATTACAGTTTCAATTTCCATGCTTGTGATGGGTCTGTTAAGATTTTCTATTTCTTCCTGGTTCAGCTTTGAAAAGTTGTACTTTTCTAAGAATTTGTCCATTTCTTCCATGTTGTCCATTTTATTGGCATATAATTGCTGATAGTAGTCTCTTATGATCCTTTGTATTTCTGTATTTCTGTGTTGTCTGTTGTGATCTCTCCATTTTTATTTCTAATTTTATTGATTTGATTTTTCTCCCTTTGTTTCTTGATGAGTCTGGCTAATGATTTGTCAATTTATTTATCCTCTCAAAAAACCAGCTTTTGGCTTTGTTGATTTTTGCTATGGTCTCTTTTGTTTCTTTTGCATTTATTTCTGCCCTAATTTTTAAGATTTCTTTCTGTCTACCAACCCTGGGGTTCTTCATTTCTTCCTTTTCTAGTTGCTTGAGGTATAGAGTTAGGTTATTTATTTGACTTTTTTCTTGTTTCTTGAGGTATGCCTGTATTGCTATGAACTTTCCCCTTAGCAGTGCTTTTACAATGCCCCACAGGTTTTGGCTCGTTATGTTTTCATTTTTATTCATTTCTATGCATATTTTGATTTTTTTTTATTTCTTCTATGATTTGTTGGTTATTTAGCAGCGTGTTGTTCAGCCTCCATATGTTGGAACTTTTAATAGTTTTTCTCCTGTAATTGAGATCTAATCTTACTGCATTGTGGTCTGAAAACATGCTTGGAATGATTTAATTTTTTTTTGAATTTACCAAGGCTACATTTATGGCTCAGCATGTGATCTATCCTGGAGAAGGTTCTGTGTGCACTTGAGAACAAGGTGAAATTCATTGTTTTGGGGTGAAATGTCCTATAGATATTAATTACATTTAACTGGTCTGTTGTATCATTCAAAGTTTGTGTTTCCTTGTTAATTTTCTGTTTAGTTGATCTATCCATAGGTGTGAATGGGGTATTAAAGTGTCCCACTATTATTGTATTATTGTTAATTTCCCCTTTCATACTTGTTAGCATTTGTCTTACATATTGTGGTGCTCCTATGTTGGGTGCATATATATTTATAATTGTTATATCTTCTTGGATTGATCCTTTGATCATTAGGTAGTGTCCTTCTTTGTCTCTTTTCACAGCCTTTGTTTTAAAGTGTACTTTATCTGATATGAGTATTGCTACTCCTGCTTTCTTTTGGTCTCTGTTTGCATGGAATATCTTTTTCCAGCCCTTCACTTTCAGTCTGTGTGTGTCCCCTGTTTTAAGGTGGGTTTCTTGTAGACAACATATATAGGGGTCTTGTTTTTGCATCCATTCAGCCAGTCTTTGTCTTTTGGTTGGGGCATTCAACCCATTTACGTTTAAGGTAATTATTGATAACTATTATCCTGTTGCCATTTGCTTTATTGTTTTGGGTTCAAGTTTATACACCCTTTTTTTGTGTTTCCTGTCTAGAGAATATCCTTTAGCATTTGTTGGAGAGCTGGTTTGGTGGTGCTGAATTCTCTCAGCTTTTGCTTGTCTGTAAAGCTTTTGATTTCTCCTTCATATTTGAATGAGATCCTTGCTGGGTACAATAATCTGGGCTGTAGGTTATTTTCTTTCATCATTTTAAGTATGTCTTGCCATTCCCTCCTGGCTTGAAGTGTTTCTATTGAAAGATCAGCTGTTATCCTTATGGGAATCCCCTTGTGTGTTTGTTTTTCCCTTGCTGCTTTTAATATTTGTTCTTTGTGTTTGATCTTTGTTCATTTGATTAATATGTGTCTTAGGGTGTTTCACCTTGGGTTTATCCTATTTGGGACTCTCTGGGTTTCTTGCACTTGGGTGATTATTTCCTTTCCCATTTTAGGGAAGTTTTCAATGATTATCTCCTCAAGTATTTTCTCATGGTCTTTCTTTTTGTCTTCTTCTTCTGGGACTCCTATGATTCTAATGTTGGGGCATTTAACACTGTGCTGGAGGTCTCTGAGATTGTCCTCATTTCTTTTAATTCATTTTTCTTTTTTCCTCTCTGATTCATTTATTTCTACCATTCTATCTTCTAATTCAATAATCCTATCTTCTGCCTCTGATATTCTACTATTTGTTGCCTCCAGAGTGTTTTTGATCTCATTTATTGCATTATTCATTATATATTGACCCTTTTTAATTTCTTCTAGGTCCTTGTTAAACCTTTCTTGCATCTTCTCAATCTTTGTCTCCAGGCTATTTTTCTGTGATTCCATTTTGATTTCAAGATTTTGGATCATTTTGGATCATTCTCACAACCATTATTTGGAATTCTTTATCAGGTAGATTCCCTGTCTCTTTCTTTTTTGTTTGGTTTGGTGGGCATTTTTCCTGTTCCTTTACCTTCTGGGTATTCCTCTGTCTCTTCATCTTGTTTATATTGCTGAGTTTGGGGTGTCCTTTCTGTATTCTGGCAGTTTGTGGAGTTCTCTTTATTGTGGAGTTATCTTTATTGTGGAGTTTCCTTGCTGTGGCTGGGGTTGTACAGGTGGCTTGTCAAGGTTTCCTGGTTAGGAAAGCTTGTGCCGGTGTTCTGGTGGGTGGACCTTAATTTCTTCTCTCTGGAGTGCAATGAAGTGTCCAGTAATGACTTATGAGATGTCATGGTTTTGGAGTAACTTTGGGCAGCCTGTATATTCGAGCTCCGGCCTGTGTTCCTGTGTTGCTGGAGAATTTGTATGGTATGTCTTGCTCTGGAACTCGTTGGCCCTTGGGAGGTGCTTGGTTTCAGTTTAGGTATGGAGGTGTTTGATGAGCTCCTGTCAATTAATGTTCTCTGGAGTCAGGAGTTCTCTGGTGTTCTCAGGGTTTGGACTTAAGCCTCATGCTTCTGGTTTTCAGTTTTATTTTTACAGTAGTCTCAAGACTTCTCCTTCTATACAGCACCATTGCTAAAACATCTAGGTTAAAGATGAAAAGTTTCTCCACAGTGAGGGACATCCAGAGAGGTTCGCAGAATTACATGGAGAAGAGAAGAGGGAGGAGGGAGTTAGAGGTGACCAGAATAAGATGAGGTGGAATCAAAAGAGGAAAGAGCAAGCTAGCCAGTTATAACTTCCTTATGTGCACTCCACAACTGGACCGCTCAGAGATGTTCACAGAGTTATACAGAGAAGAGAAGAGGGAGGAAGGAGACAGAGGTGGCCAGGAGGATAAAAGTGGGGAATCAAAAGGAGAGAGACAGATCCCACCAGTAATCAGTTCTCCACCGTCTGGAACACTCAGAAATTCACAGAGTTGGGTAGAGAAGAGAAGGGGTAGGGAGGAGACACAGGCGACCTGATGGAGAAAAAAAAGAGAGTCCAAAGGGGGAGACAGCAGTCAAGCCAGTAATCTCACTCCCAAGTAAAACTGGGTACTGAAGATTGGGTTCTTAAAGGTACAAAATTGATAACAAATACCAAAAAGCAAAGATTAAAAAAAAAATCTAGAGTAGAGTTTGGAATTTCAAAAATACAATATTAAAGAAAAGAAAAAAAAAAGAAAGAGATTAAAAAAGTCACAAAAATTATATATATATATATATATATATATGAAGTTTGCTTTTAAAAAATAGGGGTTTTTTTGCAAAGTAATAGTAGGTTATAAAAGTGAAAATTAAAGGAGTAATAGAGGACAAAAATTAAAAAAAAAGAATGACCATAAAAATAGTAAAAAATATATCTAGGACTTTCTCTGGTGTTGTTGTGGGTATTGTGGGGTCAGTTCATTTTCGGATAGTTCCTTGGTCTGGTTTATATTTCTCAAGATCTATAGGCCCCTTCCTATGTAGTCAGTACTAACAACAGGGTTTTAATCTATTGCACCTGTCACTTCCAAGGCAGCTGCCTCTCTTTTAGCTTCTTCTGTTTGCTGGTCTCTTCAGTGACTGATTTCCGCCCTGACGCAAGGGGGGCGGTGGTGGACACTTTTTTTAGGCTCACTTGTTCATTCGCACTGTGGGGAGGGAGGGACGCTGCAAACAAATAACACTGGCGTGTGCTCTCAGTGCCTCAGCCACACTGGGCCTGTCCCTGCTCACGGTGCATGTACCCTCCCTGCCCACACTGCTCAGGCTCTAGGTTGCTCCACCGGAAACCGTCGAAGGCTGGCCCTGGGCTTCATGCCCCTCCCAGGTCTAAGCTGCTCAGGTTCAGGCACTCAGGTAGTCCTCAGAGGTGCAGATTCCGTTGGGCCTGCGTTTTGTGCCCTTCCCAGGTCTGAGCAGCTCAGGTGATGAGGTGTTTGGCCAGTGCAGTTGCTACAACTTATCGCATGCCCCATCCCTGCTGCTCGGTTTTCTGGGTGTACAACCAGCGCACCTTCTCAGGTGAATGATAACTGTCCAGAACCCCAAGAAGTCTTAGTTAGCAAAGAAGCCTGCTTACAGTTTTGTAGATAAGGTCTCTCTGGGGCTGCGATTGCCCCCTTCAGGCTCTGGCTGCCTGTCACAGGAGGGGTATGGTCTGCAGCCAGCTATCTCTGTTCAGTCCTTTGTTCTGTGTGCGGGCCTGGTGGTGTCTTAGGTTAGGGCTGGCTTTTTGCGTGGTAGTTATCCCACAGTCTGGTTTGCTAGCCCAAGTTAGTTCGCTCAGATTGTGCATGGGGCATTCAGGCCAGATCCTTACTCTAAGCAATGCAGCCCATACCTCCCTGCCCAGCCCCCTCTTGCTAGTGGCAGGTGCAGGCATCTGCGCTGCTTCTCCACAGGAGGAGTTACCGTTGGGCTCGTAATCTGTGGGTTTTAATTGTTTATTTATTTTTGCTCCCAGTTATGTTGTCCTCTGTGCTTTCAAGGCTCGCCACAGACTTGGCAGTGAGAGTGTTTCCTGGTGTTTGGAAACTTCTCTCTTTTTAAGACTCCCTTCCTAGGATGGAGCTCTGTCCCTACCTCTTTTGTCTCTGTTTTTGTCTTTTATATTTTTTCCTACCTCCTTTTGAAGACAATGGGCTGCTTTTCTGGGTGCCTGATGTCCTCTGCCAGCATTCAGAAGTTGTTTTGTGGAATTTATTCAGCGTTTAAATGTTCTTTTGATGAATTTGTGGGGGAGAAAGTGGTCTCCCTGTCCTTTTCTTCCACCATCTTAGGACCACCCCCCGAATTAAGTGTTTTTAAAGAAATAAGAAAAATTTAGAAAGAATGTGTTGAGGCAGAAAATTACTGCATAGATTTTTTTTTTTTTTTTGCCTCTTATCCACATGTTGGCTTTGTAGATTTTTTCCCTAAGTTTTGAGTTTTCATAGCTCAAGGTCACTCCTCATTTAAAAACTGACTCCAGAATGAGCTAAAGGAAGCTCACAAAGACACCTGGCTTATTCAGAGACTTGAGTTATTTCAAAGAGGAATTCTATTTCAAAAAAAAAAAAAAAGAGGAATTCTAAATGCAATCACTATATTCATATATAAAGTACAGTCATGTTTGGCCATAAAGGCTAGATTTTATTACTAAAAAATGTTCTCCTTAAAATAATATTTGCAACATGTTTTGAAGCACAGATGATTCAAAAACAACATATATTTTATTTTTCTTTTCTCTTAAAATGATTTATTAAATTCTAACAAATATTGAGAAAAAATGACTACTGAATTATTAACTTGCTTCACAATTATCAATAAATTTTATTAACTTTACTATAAAATACTTGCAAGTAGAAAACACAGTTTTTATGACAGCCTCTCACCTAGCCCTTCACCCCCTTCTCTGGCCAAGCCTTTTTTTTTTTTTTTTCTCCAAGTCTTTTCCTCTATCCTACACTCAAGCATTTTCTCCACGAATTTGTTGATTTTGCTTCCTAAGCCTGAAATCCTCTACCTGCCATTTCTTCACCTTAATGACTTTAGCTTATTCTTTATGTATCATCATCTGCTGCTGCTAAGTCACTTCAGTCGTGTCCGACTCTGTGTGACCCCATGGACAGCAGCCTACCAGGCTCCTCCATCCATGGGATTTGCCAGGCAAAGAGTACTGGAGTGGGGTGCCATCGCCTTCTTCATATGTATCATCTAGTTATAACTTTTTTCTGCATGGTCTTCCTGAAGATACCCTCTCGCCACTTTACTCTCACTCACCTTACTGCATCCTTTGTAGTTATATTCTGCCCAACATGTCTATCCAAGTTCCTGTCTCTTTCTGCTATGCATTGCTCTGAATCTATCCCTCTTCACCATGGGATGTTAACTGTAATTACTCTTTACTCTGTTTTCCCATCTTCTCATAGGAATCCCTGAATTCTTTGGGGACAGAAAAGAAAAGAAAGAAAAGAATGTGAAGTCACTCAGTCATGTCTGACTCTTTGCAATCCCATGGATTGTAGGCTCCTCTGTCCCAGGCTCCTCCGTCCACGGAATTTTCCAGGTAAGAGTCCTGGAGGGGGTTGCCATTTCCTTCTCCAGGGGATCTTCCTGGTCATAGAATTTTCCAGGCAAGAGTATTGGAGTGGGTATCCATTTCCTTCCAACCCAGGGATTGAACTCGGGTCTTCCTCATTGTGGGCAGATGCTTTACCATCTGAGCCACCTGGGAAGCCCTTGGAGACAGAAGCTATAACTAATCAACTTTGAATACCAGAACCCATCTTTGTGACTGAACAAGGATTAATCCATTAATTGTTTGCTAAATAAACATATAAAAGAAGTATATACACTGCCCATAACCCCTGTTACACCAGGGTTGATTTATGAGGGGCAATAAATCCTTATATTGCCTGTGTTCATACAATTGATCTTCTCTAAGGTACTCTTGAAAAAGAATTTGGAAGCTTCTGACACTATAATAAAGTCATCAATAATTGCATGGATGGTTTCTGTATTTAGGTCTATGTTTTCCAGTGGTCATGTATGGATGTGAGAGTTGGACTGTGAAGAAAGTCCAACTTTCTTTCAGTGCTCTTTCTAGAGTGCTGAAGAATTGATGCTTTTGAACTGTGGTGTTGGAGAAGACTCTTAAGAGTCCCTTGGACTGCAAGGAGATCCAACCAGTCCATTCTGAAGGAGATCAGCCCTGGGATTTCTTTGGAAGGAATGATCCTAATGCTGAAACTCCAGTACTTTGGCCACCTCATGCAAAGAGTTGACTCATTGGAAAAGACTCTGAGGCTGGGAGGGATTGGGGGCAGGAGGAGAAAGGGACGACATAGGATGAAATGGCTGGATGGCATCACTGACTCGATGGACATGAGTCTGAGTGGACTCCGGGAGTTGGTGATGGACAGGGATGCCTGGTGTGCTGCGATTCATGGGTTTGCAAAGAGTCGGGCATGACTGAGCGACTGAACTGACTGACTGAACTTGAGGAAGAAGTGAATTGATTTGCATTAAGTGCATATTGTTTTATGGCACACACACAAAATAAAACTAAGAACTTAGGAGATGAGTGGAGGCATGTGGGTAATACAGAGAAAAGAGAAAATGAGAGGGATGAGAGAAAAGAAAGACCAGGCCAACTGGCATCAGATAAGAGCCTATGGGTAAAAGTGTCTCACAATACATGTTGATGGATTAAGCAAATGTTTAAAGATGGCAACGTCTGCCTTTAATTCTAACATGTTAGCATTGTTGTGAAGTAAACCCCTTTGTTAATCTTAGGTTAAGACCATCATAAAATATAAATGCCTCCAGAATGCTTTTGTTTTATGTTACTTTTGTGCAAACAAGGGAAATAGGGCTGAGTTTCAGGTTAAGGCAGAGAAAAGAGACAAGGACAGCCCCAGGAGATGAGACACACAGGATTTTCAGCAGCATCAAAAACTTGGAAGCCAAATATGCCATGAAATTTTAAGCTCCAGCGAATTCACTAAAATCTATTGAAGGTCATTGGACAGGGATTTGGTTTGCAGGCATGCTCAGTCACTTCAGTCATGTCCGAATCTTTGTGATCCCATGAACTGTAGCCTACCAAGTTCCTCTATCTGTGAAATTCTCCAGGCAAGAATACTGGAATGGGTTGCTGTGCCCTTCTCTGGGGATCATCCCAACCCAGGGATCAAACCCATGTCTCCTGCATTTCCTGCACTGCAGGCACTTTACCACTGAGCCATGAAGGAAGTCCATGGAATTTAGTTTAGGATGCTACAATCTAACTGTGCACCAGAGTTTATGTATGTGTGTACCTGTGCCTGTGTGAAGGAACAGGGCAACTTCAGCTGACATTTAAGATTCACATAACTGATCCAACTGTATTAAATCAATAAATTAACATCAAGAACTGTATATAACTTACACTGTCATATTATATTTTCAAAGATATCAAAATATTAGTAATATTAGTGCCAAAAATTACTTACCTATAAAATAGTAATTAGAAAAATACCTAGAAGATTTGGTAAATACTATAAAGATGAAGCTTTGGCTTTAAGAAATAATTGGAAAAGCTAAAAGCAGAATGATTTTTCCCTTTTGTTTGAAAGAGAAAAACAAATTTATTCCATTATGTGAAGTTTAAAAGGATAATAAAGAATGTTAGTTTTCTTGATATTTGTCAAAACTAATACAATTATGTAAAGTTTAAAAATAAAATAAAATTTAAAAAATAAAAAAAAAAAGAAAAAATATGTACCTATTATATATATATAAAATAAGTTAGCTCTCAAAAAAAAAAAAAAAAAAAAAAAAGAATGTTAGTTTTCAATTGTACCCAAAATTTTGTAGTAATTTGCACAAATATTAATGCATTTTGCAACATTATTTAACAACTTCTAAATATGTTAATGGAGTTTTAATATTGGTATACTATATTTTATTTTATAAACACTTTAAAATAAACATTTATGCCTTGTGGCAGATGAAGTTTATGAAGACAAATTTTATATGAAGCTAATCTATGAAATAAGTATGGTCCAATTTTCATATGGTTTTATAACAGATCTGTCAAATTTTATGTAAAAAAAACTATATTTTGAAATCAATTTAATAAAGTACAGAGTTCAGAGGAAATGTAGCTACAGCAGTTCTTATATACTACAAAGATCCTCTTCACATTAAATGACAGGATAAGTGCCCACCACAATATGCACTATGCTGTACATTACTTTTCTTGTAACTCTGTTTGGTACATTTTGAGTGGTTCATGATGTGTCAAGATGAATTATGTTATACTGGTACTCTTGTAAGAATGCATAAATTCTAGGACGTTTGTCATTTAACATTAGCTCAAAGCTCAAGAATTTTCACATTATATTTTACAGGATCTGGGCTTTCTCTACATCTCTTGAACTCTCTCATTGTAATGAGATTGCATTTTGCCAAGTAACCTTGAGTCAAATACAATTATAAGCCATTAAGCAAGCTGGAATACACATACATAAACACACACACACGATCTACATATGTATGTGTGTGTGTGTATAAAACACCAAGTGTTACCTTCGAACAATTTATATACCAACTTCTTCAGTAGTAGCCTATCCCCTTTCTTCACTTTAATCAATGGTACAGCAGTGAAGTTAACAGTCCATTGACATATTAATCACTGAGACGTCTTGCAGCTATTGTTGATATACATAATTATGCAATTAGTTTTAAGAATTTTTGCATCACCCTCAAAAAGAAATGGATTTTATTGTATACTCAGTGGGGAAAAAAAATGGAGAAGGAAATGGCAACTTACTCCAGTATTCTTGCCTGGAGAATTCCATGGACAGAGGAGCCTGATAGACTACAATCCATGGAGTCACAGTCAGACACAACTGAGTGACTAACACTTACTTAGTTCAGAGAAAATAGACTGACAATAATAGCTATCTCTGACACTGTGAAAATTCCCATTAAATATCCATATACTAAGGTATTTCAATCAAGCATTTAATTAATAAGGAAGTTAGTGATTTTCCTTCTTTGTCCCCTAACATGTTCTGTTCCAGTTGTTAGGGCTATATAACAAGATATAGTCTATATACATTTAAACTGAGGGTCACAAAAAATAATTTTATATATAGGTTATCTGAGCTGATTGTATACCATCAGCTATATTTAACATACTCATGATTCTTACAGTGAGATTGAGTAGAGAATTTAGCTAGCAGGAAATTACACTCATCAGATAATATGCTACTACTCACAGTGCCCACAGTGTGAGCTAGACCCTAAAGAGCTACTGGAGACTCTAGGTAGGAATCAACATGAATGCTGACTTGAGAGCTGTCTGGTAATGGAAAGAAGAGATGATCTGTATTGTTAAACATTACAAGAGAAATCAGAGAGAGAGAGTGGGCTGGGGAGAATCAGTGCAGTTCCAGAGAAGACAGGAGACAGCATGAACCTAGTAGGGCCTGATAAGGAGGACATAAATAACTCTGACCTATCAAATGTTGTCTCACATAGAAGAGTTTTAAATTTCAAAGATGAAAATCATTACCACATCTTTCTTATCATCATTTAAGCACTTGCAAATGTTAAGGTGCAGTAACAAAGAGGGTTGGACCTTGCTATTATAAGCAAATTCTGTTTTTTTTTTTCCTATCATTTATGTAGTTTGTTTTTAAAATGCTATTTGTTTGACATTTATTTCTAAATCAGAGCTAAGAAAGATTTTTAAAGTTTCTGAAAAACAAATTTTGTAAAACTTCATGACTATTAGGGCATTCTCATTGTTCTGACGTGCTCTGGTATATCAGGAAATGTGCCAGGTTGTGCTGTCCCTGGTTTTGTACTTTGTACTTCACCTTGGTAAGTAAACTGCTCTCACTTCTGCCAAACACCTGTGAGTAGTTCATCAAGCTGCATATTTTAATTCTGATATGTTTATAAAGGTAAAAACTTAAAGCCACCTCGACCTTCTATTTTTTTTAAGTTAACCCAGAATATAATTTATTTATTTGTATGCAAATTAGTAAAACTATTTCAGCATCACTAGGCTTCCCAGGTGGTGCTAGTGGAAAAGAACCTGCCCGCCAATGCAGGAGATGTAAGAGATGCAGGTTCGATTCCCGGGTTGGCAAGCACCCTTGAAGGAGGAAATAGCAACCCACTCTAGTATTCTTGCCTAGAGAATCCCATGGACAGAGGAGCCTGGCAGGCTAGAGTCCATAGGGTCACAAAGAGTTAGATAAGACTGAAGTAACTTAGCATGCATGCATGCAAGGCTTTGTCTAGGCTGCCCAGGTGGCACAGTGGTAAAGAATCTGCCTGATATTGAGGTGACTCAGAAGACTCGGGTTCAATCCCTAGGTCAAGAAGATTCCCTGGAGAAGAAATGGCAGTTTGTTCCAGTATTCTTGCCTGTATAATCCCATGGATTTTACTGTAGCCTGGTGGGCTACAGTCCATGGGGTCACCAAGAGACAGACGTGACTGAGCAACTGAGCACACACCCACAAGAGGCTTTGTCTACTACAAATTAGAAGCAATAGTCTAAGTAATTAGAGCAAGGAAATTGTGTCCTATGTGAAAGGAAGTTTTTTTCTTAAGTTGTATTTTGTTTTGGGTTTGGGTTGTAATCATGCTAACTGAGTCTCTAGATGACATCCAACATACCTGGAGGGCATTAGATTATCATAAAACTCCTTAACTAGAACTTAATATCATGTCTTAAAATTTTTTATTTGTTTTTTTTTGGTTTTGTTTTGAAGAAATCAGTCTTATTCCAAAAAGCACAAGGGAGGGTTTTTGTAAAGATTTAATTAGGTTACTAAGGAGACAGCAAGGTCAAGGAGATGCTAGAACTGGAGGGCATAGAGAATTGAACCACAGGTTAATTTTGGTTTCAAGATGTATTAGTAAGCTTGGGATAGCCAAACAAAATATATGTGGTTTAAGCAATTTAAATTTATTTTTCACAGTTTTGGAGCCTGAAGTCCAAGATCAAGGTGCCAGGAGATAAGGTTCAGTGTGAGAATCCTCTGCCTGGCTTGCAAACCACCACACTTTCACTGTGCATTCCCAGGAAGAAAGGTAATGAGCTTTGATTTCTCCCTCTTATAGAAACACTAATGCTATGCTAAAAACTTTGACTGTGTGAATCACAACAAACTGAAGAAAATTCTTAAAGAGATGGGAATACCAGACCACCTGACTTGCCTCCTGAGAAATCTGTATGTGGTTCAAGAAGCAACTGTTACAATCGGACATGGAACAACAGAATGGTTCCATATTGGGAAAGGAGTATGTCAAGGCTGTATATTGTCACCTGCTTATTTAACCTATATGCAGAGTACATCATGAGGATATGCCGGGCTGGATGAAGCAAAAGCTGGAATCAAGATTGCTGGGAAAAATAGCAATAACATCAGACATGCTATGACACCACCCTTATGGCAGAAAGAGAAGAAGAACTAAAGAGCCTCTTGATGAAAGTGAAAGAGCAGAGTGAAAAAGTTGGCTTAAAACTCAACATTCAGAATACTAATATCATGGCATCAGGCCCCATCTCTTCATGGCAAATAGATGGGTAAACAGTGGAAACACTGATAGACTATTCTGGGGGGCTACAAAACCACTGCAGATGGTGACTGCAGCTATGAAATTAAAAGACACTTGCTCCTTGGAAGAAAAGCAATGACAAACCTCTACAGATATTAAAAAGCAGAGACATTACTTGGCAATAAAGGTACATCCAGTCAAACCTCTGATTTTTCCAGTAGTCATGTGTGGATGTGAGAGTTGGACTGTGAAGAAAGCTGAGCACCTAAAAATTAATCCTTTTGAACTGTGGTGTTGGATAAGACTCTTGAGAGTCCCTTGGACTGTAAGGAGATCCAATCAGTCCATCCTAAAGGAAATCAGTACGGAATATTCGTTGGAAGGACTGATGCTGAAGTTGAAGCTCCAATACTTTGGCCACCTGATGAGAAGATCTCACTCATTAGAAAAGACCCTGGTGCTGGGAAAGATTGAAGGTGGGAGGAGAAGGGGATGACAGAGAATGAGATAGTTGGATGGCATCACCAACACTATGGAAATGAGTTTGAGCAAGCTCTTGGAGTTGGTGATGGACAGGGAAGCCTGTTGTGTTGCATTCTATGGGGTCACAAAGAGCTGGACACAATTAAGCAACTGAACAACAATAATGCTGTCATGAGAGCCTAATTCTCATCACTTTATCCAAATCTAATCATCTTCCAAAGTCCCCACCTCCAAACATCACCACATTAGAAGTTAGAACTTCAGCACATCAATTTTGGAAGGGTACAAACATTCAGTGCCTAACACAAGGCATATCTAGGAAAATGAAGAACAAGATATTGAAAATACTGATTACAGAACTTGGCCATTACTGTGAGTAAACAACTTATCCCATTAGCCACTTTTTAGCCCAGTGCCAAATGACTAATACTCAATAATCAATGAACTGATTTTCCTATAGCTTTCCACAAACTCTACTCAAGAATAAATCTGAAAATCTTGTGCTAATCCTACTTGGAGCAGATAAATAGAAAGATTTATTCTCTCTTTACAACTATTTTTTTTTTTTTTTTTGGCTCTGAAAGATTTAAAATTGTATTAGAAAATTTTACATGTCTCAGGATATTTTTTTAAAGTGTAAAACTTAGAAATAGCATATACATATGATTGCAAATTCAGGTAGAAACATGCCATGGGAGAAAGCATATTCACCTCTAATTTCATGAAGAAAAATAAAACTGAAGTTGTCAATCTATCTAGTCTGTTCAGTCTCTCATTCATGTCTGACTCTTTGTAGCCCCATGAACTGCAAAACACCAAGGTTCCCTGTCCATCACCAACTCCCAGATCTTGCTCAAACTCATGCCCAATACATCAGTGATGCCATACAACCATCTCATCCTCTGTCGTCCCCCTTCTCCTCCTGCCTTCAAACTTTCCCAGCATCAGGGTCTTTTCAAATGAGTCAGTCTTCCCATCAGGAAGCCAAAGTATTGGAGTTTCAGCTTCAGCATCAGAACTTACAATGAATATTCAGGACTGATTTCCTTTAGGATGGACTGCTTGGATCTCTTTGCAGTGCAAGGGACTTTCAAGAGTCTTCTCCAACACCAGAGTTCAAAAGCATCAATTCTTCAGTGCTCAGCTTTCTTTGTAGTCCAACTCTCACATTCATACAATGACTACTGGAAAAACCAGAATTTTGACTAGATGGACTTTTTTGGGAAAGTAATGTCTTGCTTTTTAATATTCCAAGGAGCAAGCATCTTTTAATTTCATGGCTGCAGTCAACATCTGTATTGATTTTGGAGCCCCAAATATAAAGTTTCTCATTGTTTCCATTGTTTCCCCATCTATTTGCCATGAAGTGATGGGACCAGATGCCATGATCTTAGTTTTCTGAGCATTGAGTTTTAAGCCAACTTTTTCACTCTCCTATTTCACTTTCATAGACAGGCTTTTTAGCTCTTCTTTGCCATCTGCCATTGAGTGGTGTCATCTATGTATATGAGTTTGTAGATATTTCTCCCCGCAATCTTGATTCCAGCTTGTCCTTCACCCAGCCCAGCATTTCGCATGATGAACTCTGCATTAAGCTAAATAAGCAGGGTGACAATAAACAACCTTGATGTACTCTTTTCCCAATTTGGAACCAGTCTCTTGTTCCATGTCCAGTTCTAACTGTTTCTTCTTGACTTGCATATATTTTTCTCAGGAAGCAAGTAAGGTGGTCAGATATTCCCATCTCTTGAAGAATTTTCCAGTTTTTTGTGATCCACACAGTCAATTAGTTCAGTTCAGTTCAGTTCATTCACTCAGTCATGTCCGACTCTTTGCAAACCCATGATTTGCAGCACACCAGGCCTCCCTGTCCATCACCAACTCCTGGAGTTCACTGAAACTCACGTCCATTGAGTCGGTGATGCCATCCAGCCATCTCATCCTAAGTGCTCCCTTTCTCCTCCTGCCCCAAATCCCACCTGACATCAGAGTCTTTTTCAATGAATCAATTCTTTGCATGAGGTGGCCAAAGTACTGGAGTTTCAGCTTTAGCATCATTCCTCCCAAAGAACACCCAGGACTGATCTCCTTTAGAATGGACTGGGTGGATCTCCTTGCAGTCCAAGGGACTCTCAAGAGTCTTCTCCAATACCACAGTTCAAAAGCATCAATTCTTTAGTGCTCAGCTTTCTTCACAGTCCAACTCTCACATCCATACATGACCACTGGAAAAACAATAGCCTTGACTAGACGGACCTTTGTTGGCAAAGTAATGTCTCTACTTTTGTATATGCTATCTAGGTTGGTCAAAACTTTCCTTCCAAGGAGTAAGTGTCTTTTAATTTCATGGCTGCAATCATCATCTGCAGTGATTTTGGAGCCCAAAAAAATAAAGTCTGACACTGTTTCCACTGTTTCCCCATCTATTTCCCAAGAAGTGATGGGACCAGATACCATGATCTTCATTTTCTGATATTGAGCTTTAATCCAACTTCTTCACTCTCCTCTTTTACTTTCATCAAGAGGCCTTTTAGTTCCTCTTCACATTCTGCCATAAGGGTGGTGTCATCTGCATATCTGAGGTGATTGATATTTCTCCCGGCAACCTTAATTCTAGCTTGTGCTTCTTCCAGCCCAGCGTTTCTCGTGATGTACTCTGCATATAAGTTAAATAAGCAGGGTGACAATATACAGCCTTGACAGACTCCCTTTCCTATTTGGAACCAGTCTGTTGTTCCATGTCTAGTTCTAACTGTTGCTTCCGGACCTGCATACAGATTTCTCAAGAGGCAGGTCAGGTGGTCTGGTATTCCCATCTCTTTCAGAATTTTCCACAGTTTCTTGTGATCCACAGAGTCAAAGGCTTTGGCATAATCAATAAAGCAGAAATAGATGCTTTTCTGGAACTCTCTTGCTTTTTCCATGATCCAGCGGATGTTGGCAATTTGATCTCTGGTTCCTCTGCCTTTTCTAAAACCAGCTTGAACATCAGGAAGTTCACGGTTCACATATTGCTGAAGCCTGGCTTGGAGAATTTTGAGCATTACTTTACTAGTGTGTGAGATGAGTGCAATTGTGCAGTAGTTTGAGCATTCTTTGGCATTGCCTTTCTTTGGGATTCGAATGAAAACTGACTTTTTCCAGTCCTGTGGCCACTGATGAGTTTTCCAAATTTGCTGGCATATTGAGTGCAGCACTTTCACAGCATCATATTTCAGGATTTGAGATAGCTCAACTGGAATTCCATCACCTCCACTAGCTTTGTTCGTAGTGATGCTTTCTAAGGCCCACTTGACTTCACATTCCAGAATGTCTGGCTCAAGGTGAGTGATCACACCATCATGATTATCTGTCTCATGAAGATCTTTTCTGTACAGTTCTTCTGTGTATTCTTGCCAACTCTTGTTAATATCTTCTGCTTCTGTTAGGTCCATACCATTTCTGTCCTTTATCAAGCCCATCTTTGCATGAAATGTTCCTTTGGTATGTCTAATTTTCTTGAAGAGATCTCTAGTCTTTCCCATTCTGTTGTTTTCCTCTATTTCTTTGCATTGATCGCTGAGGAAGGCTCTCTTATCTCTCCTTGCTATTCTTTGGGACTCTGCATTCAGATGTTTATATCTTTCTTTTTCTCCTTTGCTTTTCGCTTCTCTTCTTTTCACAGCTATTTATTTGTAAGGCCTCCCCAGACAGCCGTTTTGCTTTTTTGCATTTCTTTTTCCTGGGGATGGTCTTGATCCCTGTCTCCTGTACAATGTCACGAACCTCCGTCCATAGTTCATCAGGCACTCTATCTATTACATTTAGTCCCTTAAATCTATTTCTCACTTCCACTGTATAATCATAAGGAATTTGATTTAGGTCATACCTGAATAGTCTAGTGGTTTTCCTACTTTCTTCAATTTAAGTCTGAATTTGGCAATAAGGAGTTCATGATCTGAGCCACAGTCAGCTCCCGGTCTTGTTTTTGTTGAGTGTATAGAACTTCTCCATCTTTGGCTGCAAAGAATATAATCAATCTGATTTTGGTGTTGACCATCTGGTGATGTCCATGTGTAGACCTTTCTCTTGTGTTGTTGGAAGAGGGTGTTTGCTAGTCAATAGTCTGCATTTATTATGAATCTATAACTTATGTTCCTACTTGTTCATGGTTAAAGTTCCATGTTGAAAGGTATTTTAGAAGTTTGCATCAAAATGAAAAGTAAACACAAACCACCATACCATAAATCTATATTCTCCTCCACTACATATTGCATGTTTGACAGAAACTATTTATCGCATTACATGTTTGAACAAAAAATTTATGTGTTGGTATAGGAATGTACTTATAAAATCACTTGTTTATCTTTTGCTATTAATGTCCTTCTAAAGGACCTCAATAGTGTTTCCAAACTCAAGTAAACAAATCCCACATTAATATATAGTACTTTATAATATATTAAGTAAACTTTATTTGTAATATTACAAACTTTACATTTGTAATATTTAGGACACATGCTGTATCAAAAGACTCAAGAAAGTCTTCTTAAAACCTTTATTATCTCTTCTTTTATAATTAAAGGATGCATACCTGCATCACCAACTCGATGGACATGAGTTTGAGCAAGTTCTGGGAGTTGGTGATGGACAGGGAAGCCTGGCATGCTGCAGTCCATGGGGTCGCAGAGTCAGACCAGACTGAGTGACTGAAATGAACTGAACTGAACTGATACTCATTATACTCTCCCTCAGATATTTCTCTCCTCCTACCACTTCTTTCCCCTCTGGCAACCACCCATTTGTTCTCTCTGTCTATAACTCTTTCTGTTTTTTTGTTTCTTTTTTTTTTTTTAGATTCCGTATAAAAGTGAAATCATAGAGTATTTGCTTTCTCTGTCTGACTTACTTCACTTAACGTGTAAAGAATATAATTTTGGAATCTAAGGAATTCTAAGATAAAAAATGAAACAAAGTAGCATAAACAGAGTTGAGGTGGGAGATAGATGGGAATACTTTCAGTAGTACTTCAGCAGCAGCTTCCTGTTTAAGCTCAGAGCTGAAAGAAGTAAGGAAAAGTGCAATTGGACTTCTGAAAAAAATATTCCAGGCACAGGTTACAGCAAGAATATCCGGTGGAAATGAGCTTTGGCAGGATCCAGATAGTTCAGCTTTCCCTACTCACAATATACTACCGTTGATGAAGAAATCAGCCACTGTAACAATGAAAGTCACAAATTCTTCAGTAGAAAAATAAATATTTATATCTTCAAGAAACTTTTACATATCTTATGCTTTATTGGATGACACTATGCTAGCTTTGAAATATATTAGTATGTAAAGAGTACACTTTCAGTTCAGTTCAGGTAAGTTCAATCGCTCAGTCATGTCCAACTATTTGTGATCCCATGAATTGCAGCACGCTCGGCCTCCTGTCCATCACCATCTCACAGAGTTCACTCAAACTCCTGTCCATTGAGTCAGTGATGCCATCCAGCCATCTCATCCTCTGTCGTCCCCTTCTCCTGCCCCCAATCCCTACCAGCATCAGAGTCTTTTCCAATGAGTCAACTCTTCGCATGAGGTGGCCAAAGGACTGGAGTTTCAACTTTAACATCATTCCTTCCAAAGAACACCCAGGGCTGATCTCCTTTAGAATGGACTGGTTGGATCTCCTTGCAGTCCAAGGGACTCTCAAGAGTCTTCTCCAACACCACAGATCAAAAGTATCAATTCTTCAGCGCTCAGCTTTCTTCACAGTGCAACTCTCACATCCATACATCATCACTGGAAAAACCATAGCCTTGACTAGACAAACCTTTGTTGGCAAAGTAATGTCTTTGCTTTTCAATATGCTATCTAGGTTGGTCATAACTTTCCTTCCAAGGAGAAAGTGTCTTTTAATTTCATGGCCGTGGTCACCATCTGCAGTGATTTTGGAGCCCCAAAAAATAAAGTCTGACCCTGTTTCCACTGTTTCCCCATCTATTTGCCATGAAGTGATGGGACCAGATGCCATGATGTTCGTTTTCTGAATGTTGAGCTTTAAGCCAACTTTTTCACTCTCCTCTTTCACTTTCATCAAGAGGCTTTTGAGTTCCTCTTCAGTTTCTGCCATAAGGGTGGTGTCATCTGCATATCTGAGGTGATTGATATTTCTCCCGGCAGTCTTAATTCTAGCTTGTGCTTCTTCCAGCCCAGCGTTTCTCGTGATTTACTCTGCATATAAGTTAAATAACCAGGGTGACAGTATACAGCCTTGACGGACTCCCTTTCCTATATGGAACCAGTCTGTTGTTCCATGTCTAGTTCTAACTGTTGCTTCCTGATATGCATATAGGTTTCTCAAGAAGTAGGTCAGGTGGTCTGGTATTCCCATTTCTTTCAGAATTTTCCACAGTTTCTTGTGATCCACACAGTCAAAGGCTTTGGCATAGTCAATAAAGCAGAAATAGATGTTTTTCTGGAACTCTCTTGCTTTTTCCATGATCCAGTGGATGTTGGAAATTTGATCTCTGGTTCCTCTGCCCTTTGTAAAACCAGCTTGAACATCTGTGGAAAACATTTTGAAGCCGACATCTTATCTTGTGTCTGGAATATCAGCCTTTTCTAAATCTAACCAGTCTTACCCCATTGCCCCAGTCATCCCTATATATCACAAGACAATTTTTAAACAGAGTCCTAAGGTGTGAATTTTATGGGTTTTCTATTTTTATAATAGAAAATCTTGAAACATGATTAAAAGATACGTGTGTGAGTGTTCCCCTTCATCCTTCATATGTGCCAATTTTAATAAACTAATAAGTACTATTTAAAATTTTAAGTCTATAACCTTATTTTTTTACTACCTGTATCATTGGAATGGGAATATATCTCTATATCATAAACTTCCTGCGGACAAGAAACATTTCATCTATCTTGGTACCTGCTTACCAATTATACATTTTCTTGCATAATCAGATCAGATCAGTCGTGTCCAACTCTTTGCGACCCCACGAATCACAGCACGCCAGGCCTCCTTGTTCGTCACCAACTCCCGGAGTTCACTGAGACTCATGTCCATCGAGTCAGTGATGCCATCCAGCCATCTCATCCTCTGTTGTCCCCTTCTCCTCTTGCCCCCAATCCCTCCCAGCACCAGAGTCTTTTCCAGTGAGTAAACTCTTCGCATGTGGTGACCAAAGTACTGGAGTTTCAGCTTTAGCATCATTCCTTCCAAAGAAATCCCAGGGCTGATCTCCTTCAGAATGGACTGGGTGGATCTCCTTGCAGTCCAAGGGACTCTCAAGAGTCTTCTCCAACACCACAGTTCAAAAGCATCAATTCTTCGGTGCTCAGCCTTCTTCACAGTCCAACTCTCACATCCATACATGACCACAGGAAAAACCATAGCCTTGACTAGACGAACCTTTGTTGGCAAAGTAATGTCTCTGCTTTTGAATATGCTATCTAGGTTGGTCATAACTTTCCTTCCAAGGAGTAAGCGTCTTTTAATTTCATGGCTGCAGTCACCATCTGCAGTGATTTTGGAGCCCATAAAAAATAAAGTCTGACACCGTTTCCACTGTTTTCCCATCTATTTCCCATGAAGTGATAGGACCAGATGCCATGATCTTTGTTTTCTGAATGTTGAGCTTTAAGCCAACTTTTTCACTCTCCTCTTTCACTTTCATCAAGAGGCTTTTGAGTTCCTCTTCACTTTCTGCCATAAGGGTGGTGTCATCTGCATATCTGAGGTTACTGATATTTCTCCCAGCAATCTTGATTCCAGCTTGTGTTTCTTCCAGTCCAGCGTTTCTCTTGATGTATTCTGCATATAAGTTAAATAAACAGGGTGACAATATATAGCCTTGATGAACTCCTTTTCCTATTTGGAACCAGTCTGTTGTTCCATGTCTAGTTCTAACTGTTGCTTCCTGACCTGCATACAAATTTCTCAAGAGACAGATCAGGTGGTCTGGTATTCCCAACTCTTTCAGAATTTTCCACAGTTTATTGTGATCCACACAGTCAAAGGCTTTGGCATAGTCAATAAAGCAGAAATAGATGTTTTTCTGGAACTCTCTTGCTTTTTCCATGATCCAGCAGATGTTAGCAATTTGATCTCTGGTTCCTCTGCCTTTTCTAAAACCAGCTTGAACATCAGGAAGTTCACGGTTCACATATTGCTGAAGCCTGGCTTGGAGAATTTTGAGCATTACTTTACTAGCGTGTGAGATAAGTGAAATTGTGCGGTAGTTTTTTAATACCTCTTTGTTGAATAAATGAAATGCATATATATGTAACTTCCATCAGGAAAGACTTTGTAACATTACAGATTGTAAATTTCTCATTTTTTAAGAAAGATAATTAATAGTAAGTAGCATTATGAAGCGGAGAAGGCAATGGTACCCCACTCTAGTACTCTTGCCTGGAAAATCCCATGGATGGAGGAGCCTGGTGGGCTGCAGTCCATGGGGTCGCTAAGAGTCGGACACGACCTCGGACACGACCGAGCGACTTCACTTTCACTTTTCACTTTCATGCATTGGAGAAGGAAATGGCAACCCACTCCAGTGTTCTTGCCTGGAGAATCCCAGGGTCGGGGGAGCCTGGTGGGCTGCCGTCTATGGGGTCGCACAGAGTCAGACACGACTGAAGCAACTTAGTAGCAGCAGCAGCGTTATGAAGACTATCATTTGTTAACATTGACTCAGAATCTAGTAATCTAAGCCCGTAGTATGGTAGCAAGTACACTTTGAATATTGACATGAAACTTCTCTGACTGTATTCAACCAAATGAATATTGATTTTCAAAGCAATCAACTCATCTCCTTTCTCCAAAGACTCAACTGTTGCTCAAATGTTACTGGAAAAGAAAAACCTAACTGACTCCTGAGTAAGATTACAGGCTTCACAACAATATCAGATGGGCTTTCTCATACATCTGGTCATTCACCAGTCACAGCCAATAACTCTAAATTCCAAAAAATAAATATTTTCTGTTTCAACAGAATTTCTATAATAAAGTAATAACTGAAGAAGTGTTCAGACTTAAATAAAAATGCACTTTTTTGATGTGAAAACTCGGGTTTTAGAAAAAAATTATCAACACATTAATGAGGAAATCAGTTCCTCTGTAATACATGGGTGTTGTCAGTGGAAAGAAGTCCCAACATAGTAATTGAGCCTACACATTTGATTAAACAATGTAACTGTTTTCACGCATATTATAAGTTTAAGTTTCTAACAGTCTTTCTGACCTTTACTAACTCAAGATTCACTTCCCTTTATCTGAGGAGTATCACAAGCAGTCTCCTCTGCCTGAGATCACAAAACCTTGTCTACTGATCACAGGGTGGCTCTTGGGAAAGCCCTCTGGCTGTATTCAAGTATAAATTTAATTTTTTTTCCTTTTAAATTTATTTTTTTATTGAAGGATATTTGTTTTACAGAATTTTGTTGTTTTCTGTCAAACCTCAACATGACTCAGCCATAGGTATACATATATCCCCTCCCTTTTGAACCTCCCTCCCATCTCCCTACCCATATCACCCCTCTAGGTTGATACACAGCCCCTGTTTGACTTTCCTAAGCCATACAGAAAATTCCTAGTTGGCTATCTATTTTATATTTGGTAAGGTAAGTTTAAAAGCTGTAATCTGAATCACAGAATGAGGGTGTGGTGGTGGCTACTGCATATTTATCTCCATTCTGTAATGTACTTCTTAATCATGGTGAAGTGTTGTGGTGGGGGGAGGTCTTTACAATTCTGCATCTCTGGCCTTTATTTCTGCCGTGAAAATATAAGCTCTAACAGTCATGTTATCAACATGTAGCATATTCTAAAGTTTATGTAAGATCCCACTGCCTTCAGCATCTCAAGGATCATTATCAATTCTCAATCATCAAATTTGTGTGCAACAGCCAACCATGCCCACAAGTGTTGCCTTTTCCCTCCACTAGACATTTTTTAATCAGATAACAAATCAGGGTGAGTTTGGTCAGGGGACTCATTCTCCTCCGGCAGTGATTCCATTAGCTGTCACAACTGAAGCTAAAGTCATGTACTTGGGGTCACATTTTCCTTGATCCAGTTCTGTTCCTGCCTTTGGCAATATCAGCAGCTGTGATTATTATAACTACCCCCAGGTGACAGAACTTAGCATGTCATTTTGCACGGGAAAAAGGCAGTGAAAATGGATGGAAGGCTTAGTATCTATATAACGTTTATGACATTCTCAAGTACCATACAGCTAAAAGAACAAACACTCTGTAATCATGCCTGCCTGGGCTAGAGCAGAGGGCACCATATATGGACCATCACTCAGGCAATAATGCATTAATGATTCCTTTTTCTCCCCTAGTAATTTGAGCCATATTGAAAAAAAAAATGGTAGCAGATATTTTAAATATTTTTTTCCTAACTGCTGGATGCTATATTGGTATGCTTTTCATGATTCTCTTTGTTCCTTATTCCTTCTCAGATCAAGGAGAAATCAATGCTTAAAAACAGTCTTTTTAAAGATTGACATTTATTCTGTAATCCAAAATAAAATTACTTAAAATTTTTGACATATCACCTAAGAAGAGAAAAGGTAATTTCTCTGAAAACTTAAATTATTGTTTGAGTTAATGGGCAATCCAATGTAAGTTCACATACATGTACCACAGCAGTTTCTAAATAATATGAGTTTCAAAGTTTAAAGTTAAGCAAGTGGTCTCACATGTGAAATAGGCTGCATCTTTAGTTCACAAACATTGCTGCCGTTAAATTTTGTGCTGAGTTTCAACAGAGAAAAACTGTACTGAGGACCAGGGCTCAATTGTGAAGATTTGCTTTTCATTTTCTTATTATTTAGCTGGATCCTTCCCTCCCTTACACAAAATTCACAAAGGTCTTCTCCTGGCTAGTATGTTTAGAAGTTGATCTTCTTCAAAAGTTTTAGATGTTTGAGGTATTCTATTGGATTTGCCAGGAAGAAGAGTTTTTGTGAAGCAGATAAATAAACACCTATACAGAGGTTTGCCCAGGCTTTAAGTTCTAAAGACACATGAAAAACTCTAATTTCATTCATAATTCTAAACTATTTAATGTGGAGGCTCTTGATTTCCAGAGACATAAATGATTTGAGAAAATATTTTTATTAATGTGAAATTGACCCACCCATCTTATAAGTCAGGCTATACTTATACCTTTTTTCTATTTACGTGTGTGTATACACACACGTATACCCTTTTTCTATTTACACATCATCAATTGACTCTACAAATAATGTGTTAAGTGTCCCCAGGCTCTGACTGCAACACTGGGGATTCTTACTGAAAATACAAACTTGACATCTTAATCAGAGTTCATCTTGAGAGCAAGAGCCAATGGGTGAAAGCACCAAGTCCTGCTTCCATCTTTTGATTCTACTTTTTGGTTCTATGAGCTTCGCTGGTGGCTCAGATGGTAAAGTGTCTGCCTGCAATGCAGGAGACCCGGGTTCGATCCCTGGAGAAGGAAATGGCAACCCACTCCAATATTCTTGCCTGAAGAATCCTACAGACGGAGGAGCCTGGTAGGCTAAGATCGGACAGGACTGGGCGACTTCACTTTCACTTTTCTTTGGTTCTATGCTGAGTATCCTCAAGGTCAGTTGGGCTACAGCGGCCTTGTCACCACCATGCTGACATTTAGGGATGCAATATGAATCCAAGGGTAGATGGGGGAAACTCCTCTTGCCACTAAACTATTCAGGGGCTTTACACAAATCAAAAATTCAAAAATGTCACTTTTCCTCAGGATCCTTTAATTCTGCAGCAACTTTCACTCTTTCCAGCTAGAATTATAGTTGTTTTAAGCTTTAATGGCTTTTTGCATGGCAGTTGTGTCCTTTTAATTACTAATCATGTTTACAAGCTGAGTTGTTATTATGTGGTGGCCCAGTGGTAAAGAATCCGCCTCCAGTGAAGGAGATGTGGGTTCAATCCTTGGGTTGGGGAGATCCCTTGGGGAAGGGAATGCAACCCACTACAGTATTCTTGCCTGGGAAATTTTATGGACAGAGGAGCCTGGTGGGCTATAGTCCATGGGGTCGCAAAAGAGTTGGACACCACTTAGTGGCTAACATAAGGAACATTGGTATCTAGTATAGATAAAGAGTTAAAGTCTCTTAAATACTCAATTGTTTCATCTTGTTAGAAAATTAAATTGTGAATATTTGGAAACTAGAAGATCTTTAATTCCTGCAAAAATGCTGGTTTCCTCTTTGACTATGTATGTATACATGTATATATGTATGTGTATACAACCATTTTACAGAATAGGCAGATTGAAGGAAAGGATGGACAGGGGGTATAAACACAAAATATTTTATATGTTTCCCAATCATAGCTTTCAACCATACAATGCTAAAGTCATTACTCTGTTCAAAACCCTATAGTAGATACAATGCCAACACTCTTACAAGGGTCTATAATGACCACATAACCTCAAACTTTCCATCCTCATCCTGCTTATACATCTGCTCTCTTCTCCCTCTCTTGTCTTCCTGATTTCTTTGTTCTCCCATAAACATGGTAATCATGCTATTTTCATAGAACTTTGTATAGCTGTTTTCTCTTTCTGAAATGTTGTTTGACTCTAAGTCTTTGACCTCTAAGTGTTTGTTTAAACCCCATCTTCTCATTAAGGTCCACTTTGACTAGTCTATTTAAAAATGAAGCTGTTCTCCCTATGAAATACCTGATTTCCTTCATCTTGCTATATATATATATTTATATATATATTTATATTTATATTCTTTTTTTCCATAACATTTTTCATCTTCTAACACAGAATGCAACTTACTTATTTTTTCAAATGACTGCAATTCGTATCTGTGATTCATTTTTAAATTAATTTATTTGTTTATTTTTGGCGGTGCTGGATCTTCATTGTGGTACACGTACTTCTTCTAGTTGTGGCAACCTGGGGCTACTTTCTAGTTTTCAGTGCATGGGCTTCTCATTGAAAAATCGTCTCTTGCAGAGCATGGGCTGTAGGGCACACATGCTTCAGTAGTTGCCACAATCAGGCTCAGTAGTTGTGGGCTTAGTTGTCCTGTGGCATGAGAAATCTTCCCAGTTGCTGTTGTTCAGTTGCTCAGTCATGTCCAACTCTTTGTGACTCTATGGACTGTAGCACACCAGGGTTCCCTGTCCTTCACCATCCCCCAGAGTTTGCTCAAACTCACATCCATTGAGTCAGTGATGTCATCCAACCACCTCATCCTCTGGTGCTCCCTCTTTCTCCTGCCCTCAATCTTTTCCAGCATCAGGGTCTTTTCCAATGAGTCTGCACTTCAGGTAGCCAAAAACTGGATCTCCAGCTTCAGCATGAGTCCTTCAAATGAATATTCAGGACTGATATCCTTTAGTATGGTCTAGTTGGATCTCCTTGCTGTCTAAGGGACTCTCAAGAGTCTTCTCCAGCACCACAGTTTGAAGGCATCAATTCTTTGGTGCTCAGCCTTATTTATTGTTCCCCTCTCACATCCATACATGATTACTGGAAAAACCATAGCTTTGACTATATAGATCTTTGCTGGCAAAGTAATGTCTCTGCTTTTTAATATGCTATCTAGGTTTGTCATTGCTTTTCTTCCAAGAAGCAAGTGTCTTTTAATTTCATGGCTGCAGTCACCATCTGCAGTGATTTTGGAGCCCAAGAAAATAAAATCTGTCACTGTTTCCATTGTTTCCCCATCTATTTGCCATGAAGTGATGGGTTGAATGTCATGACTGTGTTTTTTGAATGTTGAGCTAAGTCAGGTGTTTCACTCTTCTATTTCACCTTCATCAAGAGGCTCTTTAGTTCTTCTTCACTTTCTACCATAAGGGTGGTGTCATCTGCATATCTGAGGTTATTTATATTTCTCCCAGCAATCTTGATTCCAGCTTGTGCTTCATCCAGCCCAGAAATTCCCATGATGTATTCTGCATACAAGTTAAATAAGCAGGGTAACAATATACAGCCTTGATGTACTGCTTTCCCAATTTGGAACCAGTTGTTCCATGTCTGGTTCTAACTGTTGCTTCTTAACCTGCATACAGGTTTCTCAGATGGCAGGTAAGGTGATCTGGTATTCTCATCTTTAAAAATTTTCCACAGTTTTTTGTGATCTAGATAGTCAAAGACTTTAGTGTAGTCAATGAAGCAGAAGTAGGATCTTCCCAGTGAGTGAAAGTCACTCAGTCATGTCACTCTTTGTGACCCCATGGGCTATACAATCCATGGAATTCTCTAGGCCAGAATAACTGGAGGGGGTAGCCTTTCCTTCCCCAGGAGATCTTCCAAACCCAGGGATCAAACCCAGGTCTCCTGCATTGCAGCCGAAGTCTTTACCAGCTGAGCCACAAAGGAAGCCCAAGAATACTGGAGTGGGTAGCTATCCCTTCTCCAGCAGATCTTCCCAACCTAGAAATAAAACCAGGGTTTCCTGCATTGCAGACAGATTCTTTACCAACTGAGCTATCAGAGAAGCCCAAATCTTTCCAGAGCTGGAGTCAAATCCATGTCCTCTACATTGGCAGACAGATTTTCAACCACTGGATCACCAAGGAAGTCCCAACTTACTTATTTTTATGTTTATTATCTGTTATTTAGCTTTTCCCATTATAGTGTAATATCCATGATTACAATGGTCTTTGTTTCATTCTGTGATCCATCTAAATCACAGAGAACAATCCATATGATAGTGCATGTTCAATACATCTTTAAATGAGGTACCTTGTCTTTTAAGGCTATGTTTGGCAGATGGCTTAATCTTCAAATCATTTTCAGGTAAAAGAAAATATTAAACCAACTTAGTACCATTCAAAATTTTACCTTATATTTTCATTTATGTCCAAGATTTACTATGTTTCAGTCTGAGGGACTTTTATTTATTTATTTATTTTTTAAATTTTTTTCTGTTTATTTTTTTTTTAAATTATTTGTTTCAATTGGAGGCTAATTACTTTACAATATTGTAGTGGTTTTTGCCATACATTGACATGAATCAGCCATGGGTGTACATGTGTTCCCCATCCTGAAACCCCCTCCCACCTCCCTCCCCATTCCAAACAGGTATATTATCATATATGAAACAGATCACCAGTCCAGGTTGATGCATGAGCCAGGGTGCTCAGGGCTGGTGCACTGGGATGACCCTGAGGGACTTTTAGAACATGGTAATATACTTTTGCTCCTCCTGTAATGGCCAGTTTTTTGTTTTTTGTTTTGTTTGTTTGTTGTTGTTTGTTTGTTTATTCTTGGTTATTTTATCCTTTTGATGCAATCATGGTCCATTTTGTGTGTCAGCTTGGTTAAACTATAGTCACCAGTTATTTAATCAAACACTAGGTATTGCTGTGAAGGTATTTTATAAATGTGATTAAAGTCCATAATCAGTTACATAAGCAAATTTAACCTACATAATATGGATGGACCTGAATCAATCAATTAAAAGGCCTTATAAGAAAAACTGGGGCTTCCTTTAAGAAGAAATTTGACTTGTGGATCCAGCTTCAATTTGTGCCTGAGAGTTTCAGTCTACTCTTCCCAACAGTTGACCTTCAGATTTCCAAACTGCCTGGCCAGACCTCACAATTATGGAGACTAATCTCTTCCATTAAATTTCCTACTGGTTCTGTTTCTCTAGTGATAGTCAGACAGATATACCTCCTATATAGCCAATTCCCTTAAATATGTATTGAGGCCACTGTTGAATCAGGGAAAAGATCAAACTTTTCTTTTTAATCAACTAGGTGTTGTGGTTTTATTTTACTCACACTCACAGGTTATCAATATCTTTTATGAGACAGACTAGACAGTCAGTTATTGCATGGAACATGCAAGAGGTACATGGCAGACATCTCCCTTCCACATATTCCTCAGAAGGAAAAATGTGATCTAGTTTGTCATCTCTGGACAACTTCAACTACCCTCAACAAAAATCTGCCCTATGGCCTCTTGATTCTGGGTTTTCCCTACCTGTGAGCCTTCCCTCTTAGGTCAGGTCTTGCAAGATGCTTCAAACCTTATTTTTGTAACAGCCATCTTAAGTTTATATATCCTTGACTCAGCACATGATGGGAGGAACAATGGTTTACACTGTATCCTCTCTCTCAACCTCTCATTTTTCTGCAGTCCTCTTCAAGGATACACAGAGCAAATCACAAGCTTGCTGTCAAAATCCAACTTGAGAATATATTGCTGTTCTATCCATGTCATAAGAGTCCATATCCACGTCATGAGAGTCCCTTGGACAACAAGGAGCTCAAACCAGTCAATCCTAAAGGAAATCAGTCCTGAATATTCATTGGAAGGACTGATGCTGAACCTTAAGTGGTCAATACTTTGACCACCTGATGCGAAGAACTGACTCACTGGAAAAAACCCTGATGCTAGGAAAGATTGAAAGCAGGAGGAGAAGGGGATGACAGAGGATGAGATGGATGGATGGCATCACTGACTCGATGGGCATGAGTTTGAGCAAGCTCCAGGAAATGGTGAAGGACAGGGAAGTCTGGTGCGCCACAGTTCATGGTGTCACAAAGAGTCAGACACAATTGAGTGGCTGAACTGAACTGATCCATGTCACAGCTATTATGATATTCACAAGAGATTTTCCTGGCAACCTACTTACTTGGCATTGATTGGGGTTGCAGAGTGCAAGCATGCAGAAGAGAGGGAAAAGTTACACTGGTTACAATTCTCTTGTAAACCAATGAATCCTAACTCACTGTAATTAAACATATAGAACTCTGAATATGAAAATGTATACCAGAATGGAAAGCCATGGGAAAGATGATACAGTAATAAAAGGGCCAATTTTGTAGTCTCTTACTAAATCCTGAAGGGATGTGTTAGCTGGTGTGGTATTGGGGCTCTTTTTAGGATATGAACTACTTTGTGCCCTTTGTATTTGAATACAAGCCTTTAGTCAAATTTCCAGGTTGCAAAGAAAGTCCCATTCAGCATCTTGTTACAAGATTCATCAGTAATTAAAGAGGAAGGAAATTCTGATACATGCTAATGTACAAATAAACCTTGAAAACCTTATGCTATGTGAAGTAAGCCAGACACAAAAGGACAAATGCTATATAATACCATTTACATGAAGTACTAGAATCATTAAATTCACACTGATGGGAAGTAAAATGGTGATTTCTAAGCAAATTTCATAGAAACATGGCCATTTTCTGTGCATCCAACAGAAATAGTCACTACCGACTGGGGATATTTGAAATGTTAAACAAATGTGCTATGTATATAAATAGAGAGCATTTCTTAAAATTAAAAAATTACCCATTAAGAACTTCATTTTGATGTTCTATTACTTTTCTGTGGCTGCCGTAATAAATTACCACAACTGAGTAGCTTGACACAACAGAAGTTTATTCTCTTTCAGTCTTAAGGCCAGAGTATGAAACCATGGCTTCGGCCAGGCCACTCCTCCTGCAGAGCTCTAGGGGAGCATCTGTTTCCTGCCTCATGCAGCTTCCACTAGGGACAGCCACTATTCCTAGGTTTGTGGCTCTGTAAACTTCTATATATATCATTTGTGTGTCTTGTAAGGATACTTGCCATTGAATTTAAGGCCTGCCTGGATAGTACAAGATTATCTCCTCATCTCAAGATCCTTAATTTATTTAACTCTAGAAAGACCCTCTTTCCAAGGAAAGCAATCATTACAGGTTCCAGGGATTAGAATGTGAATGGAATTTTTGGGGGAATGCAATGCACCCACTACAGATAATTATGTACGGATCATAGTTGTTTTTTCTTATAATCCAAAACAATTTATTTATAAGTATGCATGCATGCCTGCATGCTCAGTCATCTAGGTGACTTCATAGACTGTAGCCCTCCAGGCTCCTCTGTTCATGGGATTCTCCAGGCAAGAATACTGGACTGGGTTGCCATCTCCTCCAATTCCATACCACTAGCGCCACCTGGGAAGCCCTAATTTATAAATAACATGTAGAAAACTGTTGTCACTGAAATTGCCTTTGAAATGGACTCTTGGCTTCCTCTGTAACCCTCTTATCTCTTGTCAGTATAGTGGATAACATGATTCTTTAAAATCATTAGTGAAAATACATCACTTCTTTTCTGAAAACCCTCCAGTGATGCTCACACTATCCAACACTGATCTCACATAGCATAAAGGCTTAAGTGTCCGTGTGTGCCCACTAGGCCTTATAACATCTGCAGTTCCCTGCTCTTTATCTTTTCTGGACTCAATTTGCAATACTCGCACTCTCATACAATCTGCTACAGTCACAGCATTCAGTGTTTCATTTGCTCTTCTCTGAGCTTCTCAGGCAGGTTCCCACCTTTGTATTTGCTCTTCTTTCTGCCTAAAATGTTTTTTCCCAAGGTATTTGTGAGGCTTGACAGTTTCCTTCCTAAATCCTGGCCCAAATATCACCTTTCTAGTGAGGCTTCTCGGAGAATGCACTCCAGTACTCTTGCCTGGAGAATCCCATGGACGGAGGAGCCTGGTAGGCTGCAGTCCATGGGATCACTAAGAGTCAGACATGACTGAGCAACTTCACTTTCACTTTTCACTTTCATGCATTGGAGAAGGAAATGGCAACCCACTCCAGTGTTCTTGCCTGGAGAATCCCAGGGACAGGGGAGCCTGGTGGGCTGCTGTCTATGGGGTCGCACAGAGTCGGACACGACTGAAGCAACTTAGCAGCAGCAGCAGCAGTGAGGCTTCTGGTTGCCCATTGTTCCTATTCACTTATTTTATTTTTCTTCAAAATGTTTCTCATCATTTAATATAGTATATATTTTGCTGATTAAATTTTTCTGTATATTTAATTCCATAAATTAGGCAGTCCAAGAAGATGGAGATTTTTAACAGCTTTGTTCACTACTGTATCTCTGGAGACAAAACAATGCTTGACATATATGAGGGTCTCAATAAATACCAGCTGAATGAATGAATGAATCTGCAAAGAACTCGTCCATGTGTGGTTCTTAATTACATATAAATGTGAAGAAAAATATATAAGCTGACCCAAATATTTCCATGTAATTGTACCTTTGACTAAGTTTAATATAAGCCAGCATTCTGGTTAACATTAAAATATGATCTATAGATTTTAAAATATGACAGTAAAAGAAGTATTTTTTGATAAAAATTAAGTATACAATATTTGGAAGTGGAGGGGAACTGCATAAAGAAAATTCAGGTTGAAGGCATAAAATAGTTATTAGAATCATGAAGATATTTTTGTTTTAATGCTTTGATATTAGCTTATAGAAATAAGTCATTTCCCACATACACACACAGACACACACACATATATGTGCACATGGAAGTAATAATGTGCCTTCCATACCCTGTCCAGTAGCATCCTGGAACTTTGTGTTCAAGTCACATACTAGACTAAAGCTCTGTCTGCATGGAAATGAGCAGGTCTATAGCAGTTTCATCTTTCTGGGATTCTGTTTAGATAACAACACAAATACCTTCATGATTCAAAATTTAACTCATACCATCAACATACTAAGAAATTAACTGAAACATTTATTTTTCTGTGGACAAATAGTAATGGTATAAAAACTAGCTTTCTCTGCTTTTTGAAAGCTCCTTCTCAGTGTCACAGATCTGTACTGTCTGATTTAGGTACACATAATAGGAGAAGGCAATGGCACCCCACTCCAGTACTCTTGCCTGGCAAATCCCATGGACCAGACTGGAGCCTGGTAGGCTGCAGTCCAGGGGGTTGCAAACAGCTGGACATGACTATGTGACTTCACTTTCACTTTTCACTTGCATGCATTGGAGAAGGAAATGGCAACCCACTCCAGTGTTCTTGCCTGGAGAATCCCAGGGACGGGGGAGCTTGACGGGCTGCCGTCTATGGGGTCGCACAGAGTCGGACACAACTGAAGCGACTTAGCAGCAGCAGCAGCAGCAGCAATAGTGCACAGTCAAGAAAGATGCTGCCATATGCCTATTTCTGGAATTCAATTAGGAATGTGATGAAGGTGTCTTTCACAGCCCCTTAACTACATAGTAATTGTTTTTGTGTGATTGTGTTTTTCCATTTATGTGTAAAGAGCTCTGGTATCTGTCACATATTGTTTCTCTATGGCCCTACAAGATCTGAAGTCTTGTTGACTTTGAAAAACCTGAAAGGGTTAGCAGAGGGTGAAGGTAAAAATTTGGGAATCAGTCTTATGGATTCTGTGGGAGAGGGAGAGGGTGGGAAGATTTGGGAGAATGGCATTGAAACATGTAAAATATCATGTATGAAACGAGATGCCAGTCCAGGTTCAATGCACGATACTGGATGCTTGGGGCTAGTGCACTGGGACGACCCAGAGGGATGGTATGGGGAAGGAGGAGGGAGGAGGGTTCAGGATGGGGAGCACATGTATACCTGTGATGGATTCATTTTGATATTTGCAAAACTAATACAATTATGTAAAGTTTAAAAATAAAATAAAATTTAAAAAAATTGGGGAATCAGTCTATATTTTCTAAAAAATCCTTTTTCTGTGGGATAAAGAACAAAACTGTCAGAAACCCAAACATACCCCAAGCTCTAAGCTCCCTCTTCAAGCACTGTAAGTTGATATAATGTCAATGAAATAGTTTTGAAATACTTTTGTTGGCAACAGAAAAAATATACTTAGAAAAAAGACATCCATTCAAACTTCCTCTCACACCTTTTCAAAAGAAAAACTATGTAATTCCTCAAAGCAGAAAATAAACCATCCATCCAGTTAATTCCCCAATCCCTCTAAATTCAACTACTAATAAACCTAATTTCAAAACTAAATTATCAATGATCAAAATGAATACTGTACTGTTTTAAAGTAAAATATCACAATGTGGTCAAAATAAAACTGCTATCTCTGATTTCTAGCTGTTACTTCTCTCTAGTATAACACTTCTCCTTCATCTGTTATGGAGAATGCAATGGCACCCCACTCCAGCGTTCTTGCTTGGAGCATCCCAGGGACAGGGGAGCCTGGTGGGCTGCCGTCTATGGGGTCGCACAGAGTTGGACATGACTGAAGTGACTTAGCAGCAGTAGCAGTTCATCTGTTAATCTCCTCTGAAGGTAGAACAAGTCATGTGCTTCATGTGTTTGAAATTATGACCTTGGTATGCTATGGCTCCAACTCTTCCTTAATCTTGGGACCCAATAAACAACCCATGGGAAACATGCATTGTCTTTTGTTCCTCCCCACTATAAATCTTTCAGGGGCAGAGACCAGACCACAGAGAAGTGTAACAATGTGAAAATCTTTATAAATTTGATATTAAGTATTAGGTATCTTGGGCTTCCCACATGGCTCAGTGGTAAAGAATCTTCCTGCCAATGCAGCAGATGCCAGTTTGATCCCTGGGTCAGGAAGAGCCCCTGGAGTAGGAAATGGCAACCCAGTTCCAGTATTCTTGCCTGGAAAATTCCAGGGACACAGGAGCCTAGAGACCTACAGTCCACGGCATTGCAAAGAGTTGGATAGGATTAAATGATTAAGCACACATGTGGCATCTCATTACTGTCACATGCCTACATAAGCACAGTTATCAGCATCTGCAGTAGCAAAGAAATATTTTATCTGGCTTTTTTATCTTCTATTTTAAGTGTTTTAGAACACAGGAGGGGAAAGAAAAGAAAAAATATTTTTTTTTTTGGTCCCTCTTCAAATTTAAATGATCAAATTGTATTTTTATTTGCTAAAATTTAAGTTATAAAGCACTGGAACTTCACATATAGACAATATGTGCAATTATGTCTCTTTAATACCTCTTATTATTTCTAACATTTAAATAAATATTGAGAGTTGAGAGTTTTAATGACCATATATTTTTATGAAATATTCTACTCTACTAATTTGTATATATATATTTACTTTCTATTAATTAAATATCAAACAGGACATCAAGAAACTTATGTTAAATAAATAACCTACCATAGCTTGAAATAGTTTAAAATTTCTATGGATACTTATGAATAAATGAGATAAGACATTCCATCTTCAAAATAAACCCTGCTATTTGATTCTTTCAAAGTCGCTGAGACTACTTTTATATAAATTTTTAAAAATAACCAACTCTAAATGCAGTCAGTACTTCTAACTTTTTCCAAATGAGGGAAATAGAGAATTTAGCACTTCCACTCATCACTTCAACTTCAACTCATAGGTCTCATCAATAAAAATTTTATTATTGTTCTCTAGAATTTCAGTTCTACCTCTTATTATAGCATCAAACAACTGACATTAATTTCTGCCAACCACTTAAAGCACTTTCTTTAGAAAGAAAATCTTTCTTCCAAATTCGTAGTAATAAACTTTTTTTTTCAAATTATAATTATATCAGAATTCATTCAAATACACTGAAGGTTTTAATACAAGTAGTTAGAGGCCTACACAAACCCTGCAAGAGATGAGTGAGGGAAGGTCAAGGAATCTTTCATAAATAAATCAACCTAGAGCATCAAAGCAGGTACTTCTTATGAGCTTACTGAGGAGCTATTAAATTTTCAAGAATCTGGGGCATGAGGGTGGCAATTGGTGGTAGTGTCTATGTAATGTTTGACTATCTCCAAATCCCCACAATAAACCAAGCAGATAAATAGCATAGCCAAAAACTTATGGACAATAGTTATAACAAATCTAGGCAGCAGGATATAACCAGAAACTCCCACATACATGCAGGTGAAAACAAACTACTATCACTCACAAGACCTATGTGGTACCAAAGCCAGGGGAGGCAGAGGAAAGCCTCTGAAAGACTCCCAAACAGCAGAACATGAAAATATTCAATGTGAATTCATAGCAGATGGAACTGGGAGAGGTCCTGCCCAATTCAATATTGTCATTGTTGTGAAGTTGCCAAGTTGTGTCTAATTCTTTACAACCCCATGGACTAGAGCACACAGGGCTTCTCTGTCCTTCACCATCTCCCAGAGTTTGCCCAAGGTCATGTCCATTGAATTGGTGATGCCATCCAACCACTTCATTCTCTGTCACCCTCTTATTCTGCCTTCAATCTTTCCCAGCATCAGTCTTTTCCAGTGATTCAGCTCTTCACATCAGGTGACCAAAGTATTGGAGCTTCAGCTTCAGCATCAGTTCTTCCAATGAATATTCAGGGTTGATTTCCTTTAGAATTGACTGGTATGATCTCTTTGTCCAAAGGACTCTCAAGAGTCTTCTCTAGGACCACAGATCAAAAGCATCAATTCTTCCACACTCAGACTTCTTTATGGTCCAACTCTCACATCTGTACATGCACGACTACTGGATAAGCCATAGTTTGACTATAGGCAACTTTGTTGGCAAAGTGATACCTTTGCTTTTTAATAAACTGTCTAGGTTTGTCGTAGCTTTCCTTCTAAGAAGCAATAGTCTTCTAATGTCATGGCTGCAGTCACCATATGCAATGATCTTAGAGCCCAAGAAAAGAACATCTGTTACTGGTTCCATCTTTTCCCCTTCTATTTGCCATGAAGTGATGGAACCAGATGCCATGATCTTAGTTTTTTAAATATTGAATTCAATAGAAGGTAACCACAAAGTCCCTCAGCCATGTCTGAAGATGCTAAAGTAGATTAGTTAGTTAGTTAGTTCAGTCGCTCAGTCGTGTCTGACTCTGCGAACCCATGAATCACAGCACGCCAGGCCTCCCTGTCCATCACCGTCTCCCGGAGTTCACTCAAACTCATGTCTATCGAGTCAGTGATGCCATCCCACCATCTCATCTTCTGCCGTCCCCTTCTTCTCCTGCCCCCAATCCCTCCCAGGGTCTTTTCCAATGAGTCAACTCTTTAAATGAGCTGGCCAAAGTATTGGAGTTTCAGCTTTATCATCAGTCCTTCTAGTGAACACCCAGGACTGATTTCCTTTAGGATGGACTGGTTGGATCTCCTTACAGTCCAAGGGACTCTCAAGAGTCTTCTCCAGCACCACAGTTCAAAACCATCAATTCTTCGGCACTCAGCTTTCTTCACAGTCCAACTCTCACATTCATACATGACCACTGGAAAAACCATAGGCTTGACTAGACGGACCTTTGTTGGCAAAGTAATGTCTCTGCTTTTTAATATGCTATCTAGGTTGGTCATAACTTCCCTTCCAGAGTAAGCATCTGATTACAGTCTCTAAAATCTTAAAACTGAACAACCAGGGATTCTTTACACAAAAGCCTCCTCATTAAGGGAAATCTCCTAAGATTGGTTTCAAAACTGAACAGAAAAAGGGATAATAGAGATTAAGGAGAGAGGAGGCACAGATAAAAGTAGGAAAAATAATAAGACTGGTGAATTTCAGAGTGTAATTTGCCATATTTATGAAGACTGGAAACCATAGCAAAGGGGACTCAAATTTAAAAGAATATTGTGTATCCTAATCCCTTCTAAAATTTACAGAATATAATTTACCATTTTAAATGACTGTAAGAAAATATTGCAGTGACAATCTAGAAAGTCAAAAATAAGACTTTATTTTCCTAAAAGCAAAAAGAAGGGAACAAAGAATAATTTGGGAGAAAATAACAACATTTACATTAGGCAAAGAAGACCTGAGATATTTATAAAAGCTGCCCATGAAGAAGAAAACCAAATATGAGAACAGATACTAAACACTCAAAAGCTTTCCTGAACTTAAAAAATATATATACATATTGAAAGAGCACACTACATAACTAATAATATCAACTTGGAATAATCCAAATCAAGTCATGTTTCTGTAAAATCACTCAATCTTAACAGTAAAAATTCCTTTGAAGATATAGGAAAAGAGTAAGTGACTTAGAAAGGAAAGGGTAGTGTATTATAATCAGATTTCATAAAAGCACTGTGATATGCATAAAATAAATGGAGTAACATTTATAAGATACCTAATGGGGAAAATAGCATCTTAAAAAGCAGAGACATTACTTTGCCAACAAAGCTCCATCTAGTCAAGGCTAAGGTTTTTCCAGTAGTCATGTATGGATGTGAGAGTTGGACTGTGAAGAAAGCTGAGTGCCAAAGAATTGATGCCTTTGAACTGTGGTGTTGGAGAAGACTCATGAGAGTCCCTTGGACGGCAAGGAGATCCAACCAGTCCATTCTAAAGGAGATCAGTCCTGGGTGTTCTTTGAAAGGAATGATGCTAAAGCATCCAATACTTTGAAACTCCAATACTTTGGCCACCTCATGCGAAGAGTTGACTCACTGGAAAAGTCTCTGATGCTGGGAGGGATTGGGGGCAGGAGGAAAAGGGGATGACAGAGGATAAGATGGCTGATGGCATCATTGACTCGATGGATGTGAGTTTGGGTGAACTCCGGGAGTTGGTGATGGACAGGAAGGCCTGGCATGCTGCAATTCATGGGGTCGCAAAGAGTTGGACACGACTGAGCGACTGAACTGAACTGAATAGGGAAAATGTGAGCCACTGACTTTCATATCCATAAAAACTGACTTTTAAGTGCAAAGAGTAGACCTAAACATTTATTGCCAAAAATGTATGGATTTATATTTTCATAGGACTTTCCTGAAGAATAATAGAGAACAAGGTACAGACAGCCGATATAACTGAGTGGATATTGATATAAAGACTAGCAATGAGCACTAAATATATATAGTTACTTGTTGAACTAAGAACAAATGAAAATTAAAAGGGAGAAATAGCAACTAACAACTTTACATTCTGATAAGGTATAATCAACTGTGAGCTATGGAAAGAGAACAGGGAGACCCTATGCAAAAAACTGATTTCCAAGTCATACAAATAACAGTAATATTAATATTGCTAATTTAAGATGTTTGTAATTAGTCAGCTAAGGCTAACTAACCATAACAAATTACCACAGATTTGCTGGCTTAAATGACAGAAATTTATTTTCTTACAGTCTGGAGACTGCAGGTTCAAGATCAAGGAATGTTTTTTGGTTCTGCTCCTTCTGGCTTTAAAGTAAGTCCCTTCTTGCTATATCCGCCTATGACTTTTCCTCTGTGTGTGTACGCAGAGAGAAATCTCTGGTGTGTCTTCCTCTTATTTAGGATAACAGTCCTATCAAATTAAGATCCCACGCTTATAATCTTGCTTAACACTTATCATCTCTTTATGTGCCCTAATACCAAATATAGGGGTAGGACTTCAACATATGAATTTTGAGAGGATATCATTCAGTCCATAACAATGACTGTGTTGTGGTTAAAGTAAATGAATAATCAAGAAACTTTCTAATTGCCTTGTCTCCTGTGCACAAGTGAATGAGTATTCTCTGGGTGCAACAAAAGAGATATAGACATGGAAGAGGTTAAGTGTAAACCCTGTAATCCTGAATTTAATTTGGTAATGTTGTTGTTTACTTACATAGTATTTTATTACCATACACACACACACACACACACACACACACACACACACACACACAAGCTGTCTATCTGAAAGGCCTAAATGAAATTAGTGACTCAATAGCAAAGAGTATTTCTAACACCCATATTGTAAATGTCATTCCCTTCTGAAAGAAATCAGTGTTCATTACAGAAATGGTTGCTTCCAGGAATTGAGTAGTAAATATACAGAATTGTCATGAAATATCTTGTCATATTTTTTGATAGCAGGAAAGCAACCAAAGATTGTTAGAGTCATGTCAAAAGAAAATTCAGGGCTAACATTTAAAGACACACACTAATCAAAGAAGGAAGAATTTGAGCAGCAATAAGGAAAGTCATTGCAATGGATTGAAACTCATCAAAAACTTTTAAAGTAAAGCATTTTTATGTTGAAGAATAATAAAGGGAACTCATTCATTATCTTGACATTTGGAAATAAAGAGAGAAAAACAAACGTGAATGTCCTACTGTTTTTAATGAACTGTACCACTGGAAAACCAAAATAATACTTTAAAGGAAGGGCTACTTTATAGAAGTATTTCTAGTTGATAATTTTTTAATCATTAAAGTACAATACCATTGCTTTGAAACTCCTGTGAATGAAAGGATCTAAGCATTGACCATCTACAGATACAAATGCTATAAGAAGAGAGAGAAAGAGACATATTCCTCCTGAAGATAGACTACACCACTTACTTAAGTTTTGTAAAAAGGATGGAATTTGGCTCTGAATAAGCCTCTGAACCTACCTGCCTATATACAGGAAACAAACAAACAGTGAGCATAATTACATCTTAGGTGCAAATTGAGTTAAGAACAACATTTAGACTAGAGGGAAATCTATAGGTTAAACAGTTCAGGTTCTTTAATATCTTGAACCGCACCTATTAGTATGAAATCAGTGACACACAAACAGCTGATCAAAGAAAGAGATGAAAGGTGAGCCTTTAGACTACTACAGACTTAAAAGATATCTAATTGTTAAGGGGAGGAAGCAAGACAATATTGTATTGTCTACTGTAAAGTAATCAAAATAAGTTCCTTTGAGAGCAGTAGTATGGCCTCGTTTGTCTATTCCTCCAGGGATTAATATCACAGTTGATCATGACTGCTGTATGAGAAACTGAAAATGAGTTTTGTTTGCTTTTTGTGGAAGAATGTGTGTGTATTATTTTATTACTGAAGATGACTGTTGGCTATTTTTCCATGAATAAATTCTGATCATATTTGCAAAAATAAAATGCAGAGGAAAATACGTACTATACCTTGTTTCAGTGTGAAGAATTCACTGATGCTAAATATATTTTCCCCCCAGATATTTCCCATATGTATTAAAACATAAGGCACTCAGATCTTGAAGAGAAATCAGGTTCCCATTGGTTATCTGAAGACACAGAGCTATACCTCAGTGCAGGTACAAAGCTATGCCATGATAAGAAATACACAGTAGGAATGCAGAGCTCCTACTCAGAATGAATTATCAATAGGAATATACCCAAAGAGGCTTTCAGTGGCATTGCCCTGTTCACCCTCTGTTTGAGACTTTAGGAAAGGGGAGATTCATTGAGACCTTAGAAAATGGCTAATTTACTTCTTGGAAGATAGAATAACAGTCCTAAAGGGAACTAGTTTCTCTGACAATTCTAGTTCTCTTCAGTATACTTACATCCTTTTCCACTAAATAAATCAGATTTCACAAGGATCTGGGAAAAAATTTTAAAGACTTTGAAATATACCCATGGGCCTCAACTCATTAATTAATCCTGTCAACTTTCACCAAATAACTATCTTTAGTCCCTGCCCAGTGAATGTTGGGAAGTTCTAGAATTAGTATCCTTTTGGAGGAATATAAATGAAATATGCCTGTCTTCATCCCTAGAGCTTCAAGAGCCAGACATTTCCAACATTACACCAAACCCAGAAGCCAACTGTTAAAAACCAAAAACTAAAACAAAACAAAACAAAAAGGCCTCAAGCAAATTTTTCTAAACAACACTTGTCAAATATTATCTAACATCCTAAAAGCCACCATGTGAGCATAGATGCAGGTTATAACACTAGCCATGATAAATTAAAAAGGATATAATTCACATCTATAAGACATAGTTTTACTTTAATAAATATGTATTTACTTCTTCTAATATTTATTTTTAAACTGATAAATATTAATATTTCTGCATTAAATATCAAGTGAAAAGGGTTTTAGTTCTTTGATAGTCTTTAAAGCTTAAGGACCTATCTCAATCCGAAAAATCATGTAAATATATTAAATAACATATATAAAATTTTTTTAAAGTAATTATATTCAAATGATTACTTAAATATTTAACTCTAATATTGTAAAGTAATATATGCATGTCTTGATAATACTTAAATATTAATATCTTGCAGTGAGTCTAATAACTGTCATAAGTTTAAGTAGTGATATTTCAAGATTATCTGTAACAACTGCAATGAGATATCTGATACTGCTGATACAACAGTGAAGTCATCAAAATTCATGATTGAAGAAAAATGAAATTTCAGTTAGAGATTAGTGAAAATAAAGATTAATATTTTTTTCCATCCAGTTGTCAGATTATCTAAATTCTGCCCATCAACTCTTTAGGGATATTCAACATTTATATTAAAAGCCTCTGAATTGAGCCAACTCAATGAGGACTCTATTTCAAGAGGAAGGAAGGTCTTTAGTTTATTCTTCATCAGTTTATCATATTGCATATATTTATGATTTTTCATATGACTATAACATTAAAAGTATTATTTTAAATATTTTAGGTATGCTCAATTGCTTAGCAAATGCAGTCAAGAATATTAATTAATAATATGTATACATTATAATCATATTATTTCTCCTACATATGATAGGAGAAATATTATGATAGGGAAATGATAGGAAATGACAAATGACATATGATAGGAAAAACTTTACATTTATGGTATAATTCTAATATTCCTAACAAAAGAAAAACTCAACTGACTTTGCATTATACTGAAAACTTAAGAAAGCTGTTTTGTTTCCAAAAAGTTATTTTTTGTAGCCTCTCTCTTATTTGAATATAATTTCACTCTGTCCCAATTAGGTTTTATTACATTTCTAAGTATATATATTTTCCCAAACTGAAATAGCCCTCTGGGTCTAACAAGTAATGGAGGCTCATAGAACTTTAACAATTACATAACCAATCAATTTACAACCATTTGTTGCCCCTGTTCTCTAACAGCCTGAAGAAGAGCAGAAAATGATATTCAGGGACAGACAAACAGCCAAAGGATAACAATAGGAATGGCTGTGTGACGTTTTCTCTAATACTGTATTGTTTTATTGCTCTGAGGATTTCTATATTAGGACTCAAAATATATTTATCTATGGATTTCTTGGTTATCAGAAGACATAAAATGACAGGATGGATCTTTGAAGTACTAACCTAATGACCATGAGGAATTTTCTTGGTCTTCTTAGCATGTGGTTTTCTTTGCTGCAAAATGGCAGTAGTAAAAATCACTTCATACCTGTATTGTAAGAATCAACATTACTGGAAATTATCTCTACTGTAAACTACTCTAATACTGTTAGTTATTTTTACCATCATTAACCACTATAATCTGGACTGGTCCCAATGGGAAAGGAGTATGTCAAGGCTGTATATTATCACCCTGCTTATTTAACTTATATGCAGAGTACATCATGAGGATATGCCGGGCTGGATGAAGCACAAGCTGGAATCAAGATTGCAGGGAGAAATATCAATAACCTCAGATATGCAGCTGACACAACCCTTATGGCCGAAAGCAAACAGAAACTAAAAGAGCCTCTCTATGAAAGTGAAAGACGAGAGTGAAAAAGCTGGCTTAAAACTCAACATTCAAAAAACAAAGATCATGGCATCTGGTCCCATCACATCATGGCAAACAAATGGGGAAACAATGGAAATAGTGACAGACTTTATGTTTTTGGGCTCCAAAATCACTGCAGATGGTGACTGCAGCCATGAAATTAAAAGATGCTAGCTCCTTGGAAGAAAAGCTATGACAAACCTAGTCAGCTTATTAAAAAGCAGAGACATTGCTTTACCAACAAAGGTCCATACAGTGAAAGCTATGGTTTTCCCAGTGGTCGTGTATACATGTGAGAATTAGACTATAAAGAAAGCTGAGCGCCGAAGAATTGATGCTTTTGAACTGTGGTGTTGGAGAAGACTCTTGAGAGTCCCTTGGACTGCAAGAAGATGAAACCAGTCAATCTTAAAGAAAATCAGTCTTAATATTCATTGAAAGTACTGATTCTGAAGCTCCAATACTTTGGCCACCTGATGCAAAGAACTGATTCATTGGAAAAGAGCCTGCTGCTGGGAAAGACTGAAGGCAGAAGAAGGGGACAACAGAGGACGAGATGTTTGGATGGCATCACCAACTCGATGAACATGAGTTTGAGTGAGCTCTGGGAGTTGGTGATCAACAGGGAAGCCTGGGATGCTACAGTCCATGGAGTTGCAAAGCGTCGGACATGACTGAGCAACTGAACTGAGCAGAACCACAACTGTATTATGAGAATCAACATTACTAAAAATTCTCTCTACGGTAAACTACTCTATTACTCTTGGTTACTTTGGCCATCATCAGCAACTATAATCCTTTATTTACTTAACCAATATGTATCCATTGCTCTCTATGTGGCAAGTACTTAGATACTGATGTACGACAGTGAACAGGCACCTCCTATGTTGACAACTTGAGGAAAGAGTTAATGTGACATGAGTGAGAAGATGGTGAGATATACACATAGAGCACAGACAAACCATGGTATGTTTGCTGCTACGTCACTTCAGTTGAGTCCGACTCTGTGCGACCCCGTAGACGGCAGCCCACCAGGCTCCCCCGTCCCTGGGATTCTCCAGGCAGAACACTGGAGTGGGTTGCCATTTCCTTCTCCAATGCATGAAAGTCAAAAGTCAAAGTGAAGTCGCTCAGTTGTTTCCGACTCTTAGCGACCCCATGGACTGCAGCCCACCAGGCTCCTCCGCCCATGGAATTTTCCAGACAAGAGTACTGGAGTGGGTTGCCATTGCCTTCTCCATGGCAGAAGAAGATAAATAGAAATTTTAAATAAAACCTACTAAATTCACATTGACAAGAAAATTATTTTTCCTTTAAATCTAAAAAATGAGCACTACTTTGATATGTGTATATATATCAGAAGGATACGTGGGCAAGAGATTTAACTCAATTCAAGACTATTTTCTGTGAAAGTTATACTGCCAGATTCTATGCTCTTAGCACTCTTAGATGAATCACAAATATTAGAAGCAAGAAAACAATATAATGAACTACAATATTATGAATTTAAAAACTGAAGCAATGAATATAAGGGATGAAACAAAGAAAAGAAAGTAAAACACCCTTGTAATTTAAGAATGACAAAAATAAAAGTAATTTTTAATAAAGACTTTAAAAGCACATTATAAAAATATTTCAATTATCAATATTCCCAAGACCCACCCTTAATAACAGTATTTTGCTATATTCATTATAACTTATGCCTAATTTGGACATCAGGCACAATTCATGACACACTACCTCCAGCATTCTGTGCCAAGCCTTTCCCCTATTTTACTTAAATGTAAAATACATAAAATATATTTTGCTATAAAAACAATTTCTTACTTTTAATATAAAAGTGTATTATAAGAACTATCCTGTTTGAAGTTTAAAAACTTAAGTCATTATGAAATTCTTGTTATATTGTATTCAATCCTATGTACACCCTGCAATTTATTCATTGTATTAAGTCAGGTTATTCTGCAATAAGGCAGTAAAATAAATTCTCAGTGGTTTACAACACATGTATTTCCTGCCCAAGGATATGCAATTACATCCCCTGCTGAGCTCAAGCAGAGTCAAGGGTGCGTGGACATCTATTGTGCCCCCAGGGAGGCCACGTTGAGGTTGGGGAGGGAAGGAAAATAGACAGACAACTATCACATCTGTTGCCACTTCCTAGCCATTAGAATGATGAGTTTTCTAAAATATACCTTCTGATTCACCTGCCCAAATTACTATCAGGTGTTAAAAGGGGTGACATTTCTGGATCTTAAAGTACTGTCACTAATCACTGAAAGGAGGTTCTGCCAAACTGCTTTCAGAATGGTTTGGCCACTAAACTCCCCATCAGAAATAAATAAGGGCTCTCACTCTCCCACAATCACACCAGCATTTGGTGTCATTTTCCATTTTATTTTTTCCCCCAAACTGATGGGAGTACACATATTTCTCATTTTTTAGCTTAGACTTTTTTTTTTTAATCAGAGAGGTTGAGCATTTCTTTTACAATTTTTTATTCAAGTTTCACATTCTGTGACTTGCCTGTCAATAATATTTGTCCATTACTTTCTCATTGATTTCCAGACATTCCCTTGAAAATCTAGATATTGATGCATCATTTATGTTTATCCAATCTGCCACCAAATAATAACATCCTCATCACTTTATTAGAAACGCTTCAGATCAGTTCAGTTCAGTCGCTCAGTCATGTTCGACTCTTTGCAACCCCATGAATCTCAGCATGCCAGGCCTCCCTGTCCATCACCAACTCCCGGAGTTCACTCAGACTCACGTCCATCGAGTCAGTGATGCTATCCAGCCATCTCATCCTCTGTCGTCCTCTTCTCCTCCTATCCCCAGTCCCTCCCAGCATCAGGGTCTTTTCCAATGAGTCAACTCTTTGCATGAGGTGGCCAAAGTACTAGAGTTTCAGCTTCAGCATCATTCCCTCCAAAGAAATCCCAGGGCTGATCTCCTTCAGAATGGACTGGTTGGATCTTCTTGCAGTCCAGGGGACGCTCAAGAGTCTTCTCCAACACCACAGTTCAAAAGCATCAGTTCTTCGGCGCTCAGCTTTCTTTAAGTCCAACTCTCACATCCATACATGACCACAGGAAAAACCATAGCTTTGACTAGACGAACCTTTGTTGGCAAAGTAATGTCTCTGCTTTTGAATATGCTATCTAGGTTGGTCATAACTTTCCTTCCAAGGAGTGAGCGTCTTTTAATTTCATGGCTGCAGTCACCATCTGCCATGATTTTGGAGACCCAAAAAATAAAGTCTGACACTGTTTCCACTAGCAATTGTCAATTTATTGCATTTTAACTGTATTTTAAAACTTATTACCTGCACTGCTTTGGTATCAGTAATATTATGCTGCTGCAAAGTTGCTTCAGTTGTGTCCGACTCTATGTGACCCCACAGAGGGCAGCCCACCAGACTCCTCTCTCCATGGGATTCTCTAGGCAATAATACTGGAGTGGTTGCCATTTCCTTCTTAATCAGTAATATTATAGATTCATATAAAGTATTGATAGCACATGCTTTGTCTCTCCCTTTCATAATCTACTTTCAAGGGATTAGATTGATAGATTTATAGATGAAACCTCATGAATGGGGACAAGTGCACATAAAATTATTAATACTGTTAATACTTTAACTTAAATCTCAAGAACATTGGTCTCATTAAAATATTCTTCCTAATACTTGTTCCAGTTTTGACTATTTATATATTTCTATAATCCATCCACTGCATTGACATTTTCAAATATCTTGGCTTACAAGAAAATATATTTTAGCAATCAAAATTATATTTTACTGAAATAGTGGTTTCTCATTTTTCTTCCATATTTTAATGATTTTTAGTATAATATGTACAATTAAGTATATGCATTTAAAGTATGTAGTACCTTCCTATGTTGATGTCATTCAATTTGTTTCTAATTTGTAACCGTTCTTCTATAATTATCTTTGTTGATGCCTCTTTTCTAACCCCCATGAGTGATAAATTCTTTGTTTTAGTAATTTTAAATTTGTGAGTTGTGAATCAGCAGTAAGTTCTAAATTGAATTTAGTTATTCACACTCATCATTTAAAAATTAGAAGATAGTAAAATGAAGGTATAAGACTATAACACACACAGCACATATAAGTCAAATAATGTTTCCTGAATTATAAGTCAATTTAAAGTTTCTTGTGTGTGTTTCCTACTGTATCCAAATATAAAAGGCAATGTTTACTGTTGGTTGTAGTCTAAGAAATTGAAAAGCAGCAGTCTAAAATATATTCCCTAAAATAGAGTCCTGTGATATTAAGATAGGGACTTCACAGTTTAGCCTTTCTTTCTTTTTAACAAATGTCTCTTTTATAGCACTGACTGTATATCCTCAAGTTGCTAAAGTTCCCAGAGAATCTCCCATCTCCTTTTTCTCTTCCATTGCTAGACTATAGCCGTTGAGGACCTAAAAGAGAAAACATGTGTCTCTGAATTGTGTTTAAATCCTCAACTCTGAATTTTGTCCTTCTTTGCCGTTCAGTTTCTTAGCCTTTGGTTGCCTCTTTCTGGACTCAACACTCTGTATTTCTGTCTGTCTTGTCCATTAACACTACATGACTAATTTCCTTATGCATTCAGAGAGTTTTTAAATTTGCTGTTGTTTTTTTAACCTTTTTTTTTTCCTAGTTGTACTGAGTGATAGGATTATCATGAGTTATTTATCATTACTGAGAAACTCTATTAAATTTCTTAACTGCAATATTAAATCCAATTGCAAATGTCTAAAAAGATATCTATTTTCCCTCTCAATAAATAAGGAAAATAGTACACTGCAATTTATCTTCAGTTTTATTCATCTTACAACTTCCTTATTATTTTATATTATTTATATTGTGTGCTTAAAATACACCTATCCAGAGTAAGGCATGTTTTCATTATTCTGTTTCTGAAACTATTATTTTTAACTCATTGCTTATTCTATATCACCATTATCTACCAATATTTGGTTCATTACTACTTTAAAAGTGCAACTTCCTTCTCCAAGGTTAATATTAAGGATATAGAAGATCCTTTTGTAATTTTTCAGGGAAAATTGTATAAGTAGGAAACATTTAAGTCTTTGTATGCCTGAAAATATATTGATTTTGCCCTTATTTGTAAAGGATGTCTTGGCTAGTTTGAAATTCTATGAATTGTTTTCCTTCTATTACCTTTTCCTTTTTATGAGTGGTATCCTGCCTATTCGACCGCCATTTCTTTGAAATTTATGTTACTTTTTAATCCAGCTTGTTGCAAAAATTACTGAATAATATTTGATGTTCCACAGTTTGGATGAACCTGTAAAAATCAATTCTTTTTATAAATTTGGAATCATTTTCTAACTCATCACTTGGCAGGACCAACCTAGGACTTTATGTCTTCTTTTTTATCAACAGTATTATTGATGTATAATTCACATACTATATAACTCACCTATTGTAACTTGTTTTTAGTATATTTCAGAGGTGTGTAACTGTCACTACAATCTAATTATAGGACATTTTCATCAACTCTCAAAAGAAACTCTATATCCATTAGCAATCACTTTCCCTAGTCACAGCCAAATCACCCATTCTAAGGTAACTATTAATCTAATACTGGTCTCTATAAACTGGTCTAACATGGACATTTCATATAAATGAAATCATATAATATGTGAATATCTGTGATTTTTTTTTTTTGCAGCTGATGTTTCAAGGTTCATTCACGTTCTACCTTGCATCAGTCATTCATTATTTTTATTGCTCAATAAACTTTTTGGTTTCTACTTTTTCACTATAAGTAAAATGCTATATCTACTGATATAGTCATGTGATATTTCTTTTTTTAACCTGTTAATGTGATGGATCACAGTATTGACCTGACCTGGCATACCTGGAATAAATTCTACTTGCTCATGCTTTGTAAATCTTTTTATATACTGTTAAATTTGATTTACTAAAATTTTTTTGAAGATTTTTACATCTATATTCATGAGAAATCTTGGTCTATAGATTTCTCTTCTTGCAATGTCTTCATCTGGTTTTCCTATTAGGGTAATGGTGGCCTCAAAGAATGAGTTAGGACATATTGTCTCTATTTGTATATTCTGAAAGTGATTGCAGATAATTCATATAATTTCTTCCTTAAATGTTTGGTAGAATTAACCAGTGAACCCATCTGGACCTTGTACTTTCTGTTTGGAAGATTATTAATTATTGATTTAATTTATTTACCAAATAAAGGCTAATTGGATTATTTATTTCTTTTGTGAGCTTTGACAAGTTATATCTCTCAAGGAGTTGGTCCATTTCATTCAGGTTATCAAATTTGTGGGAGTAAAATTGTTCATATTATTCCTTTACTGTCCTTTAAGAACCCAGGGGATCTACAGTCCCCTATCCCCTGTTTCATTTCTGATATTAGCAATTTGTTTCCACTCTCTACATTTTTAGTTAGCCTGGTTAGAGGCTTATCAATTTTACTGATCTCTTCAAAAAGATTTTTTATACTGCTTTCAATGATTTTTATACTAATTCCTGTTTTCAATTTCATTGACTTATGTCCTAAGTCTTATTATTTATTTCTGTTTATTTTATATTACTTTTTCTTCTTATTCTAGTTTTGTAAGGAAGAAATTTAGATTATTGACTTTATATCTTTATGCTTTTTTGACATATGCATTCAATGATATAAATATCCTTTCAAGCACTGTTTTCATTGCATCACCAAAATTTTCTTCTTTGGTCCATGCATTATTTAGAAGTATATTATTTAATCTCCACATACAGGCATACTTTAATTTATTGCACTTCATTGTGCTTCACAGATCTTGCATTTTTATCAAATTGAAGGTCTGTGGAAACCTTAAATCCCTAAATCTATTGGAGCAATTTTATCAGCAACATCTGCTCATTTCTTGTTTCTGTTTCACATTTTGGTAATTCTAGCATGATTTCAATTTTTTGTCATTATTAATATACTTGTTATGGTGACCTGTGATCAATGATTTTTGATGTTATTACCATCATTGTTTTGAAGTGACACAATTCATACTCATAAGACAGCAAACAATCTATAAATGTTGTATATGCTGACTGTTCACTGAACAGTCATTTTCCCATTTCTGTTCTTTGTCTCAAGCCTCTCTATTTCTTGAGACACAAAACTGTTGAAATTGTGCCAATTAATAACCCTAAAATGGCCTCTAAGTATTCAAATCTAAAGAAGAGTAATGTATCTCTCACTTTAAATCAAAAGCTATAAATTCTTAAGCTTAGTGAGGAAGGTATGTCAGAAGGTAAGATCAGCTGAAAACTAAGCGTCTTGTGCCAAACAGTCAAGTTGTAAATGCAAAGGTAAAGTTCTTGAAAGAAATTAAAAGTGCTATTCCAGTGAACACATGAATGATAAGAAAGTAAAGTAATCTTATTGCATACAAAGAGACATTTTAAGTGGTCTGGCTAGAAGACCAAACCAGCCACAACATTTCCTTAAGCCAAAATCGGATTCAGAGCAAGACTCCAGTTCTCTTCAATTTTATGACGACTTAGGGAGGTGAGTTTTAAGGGGAAAAGTCATCTGCATAACATAAAAGTGAAGGTGAAGCAGCAACTGCTGATATAGAAGCTGCAGCAAGTTATCCAGAAGATCTAACTAATAAGTAATGAAGGTGGCTACACGAAATGCCTTTCTCTAAAAACATAACAGCAAAACCTGGAGGACAGCATATCTGTTTAAACATGATTTACTGTATATTTTAGGCCCTCTTTTGAGACCTGTTGCAGAGAAGACAAGATTCTTTTCAAAAGATTAATACTCATTTACAATGCACCTGGTTGCGCAAGAACTCTGATGGAAATGTATAACAAGATCATGTTTTCATGCCTCTAATACAACATCCTTTTTGCAGCCCATGGATGAAGGAATAATTCTGACTTTCAAATATCATAATTTAGGAAAAAACACTTTGTAAGGCTAAAATTGTCACAGATAGTGATTCATCTGATGGATATGGGAAAAGTAAATAGAATATCTACTGGAAATGGTTCACTACTCTAGAATTCATTAAGAATATTTGTGTCATCAATAATTAATGGGAAGAAATTCAAATATCAACTAACAGGAGTTTGTAAGAAGTTGATTTCAACTTTCATGAATGATTTTGTGGGTTCAAGACTACAGTGAGGAAGTAATGAAGAGGAGAAAATAGCAAGAAAACTAGAATCAGAAATGGTAGGGACCTAACAGAAGCAGAAGATATTAAGAAGAGGTGGCAAGAATAGACAGAAGAACTGAACAAAAACGATCTTCACGACCAAGATAATCACAATGGTGTGATCACTCACCTACAGCCAGACATCCTGGAACGTGAAGTCAAGTGGGCCTTAGAAAGCATCACTACGAACAAAGCTAGAGGAGGTGATGGAATTCTAGTTGAGCCCTTTCAAATCCTGAAAGATGATGCTGTGAAAGTGCTGCACTCAATGTGCCAGCAAATTTGGAAAACTCAAAAGTGGCCACAGGACTAGAAAAGGTCAGTTTTCATTCCAATCCCAAAGAAAGGCAATGCCAAAGAATGCTCAAACTACCGCACAATTGCACTCATCCCACACGCTAGTAAAGTAATGCTCAAAATTCTCCAAGCCAGGCTTCAGCAATATGTGAACCATGAACTTCCAGATGTTCAAGCTGGTTTTAGAAAAGGCAGAGGAACCAGAGATCAAATTGCCAACATCCACTGGATCATGGAAAAAGCAAGAGAGTTCCAGAAAAACATCTATTTCTGCTTTATTGACTATGCCAAAGCCTTTGACTGTGTGGACCACAATAAACTGTGGAAAATTCTGAAAGAGATGGGAATACCAGACTACCTGACCTGCCTCTTAAGAAACCTATATGCAGGTCAGGAAGCAAGTTAGAACTGGACATGGAACAACAGACTGGTTCCAAATAGGAAAAGGAGTACATCAAGGCTGTATATTGCCACCCTGCTTATTTAACTTCTATGCAGAGTACATCATGAGAAATGCTGGGCTGGAAGAAGCACAAGCTGGAATCAAGATTGCCGGGAGAAATACCAATAACCTCAGATATGCAGATGACACCACCCTTATGGCAGAAAGTGAAGAGGGATCTAAAAAGCCTCTTGATGAAAGTGAACGAGGAGAGTGAAAAAGTTGGCTTAAATCTCAGCATTCAGAAAACGAAGATCATAGCATCTGGTCCCATCACTTCATGGGAAATAGATGGGGAAACAGTGGAAACAATGTCAGACTTTATTTCTGGGGGCTCCAAAATCACTGCAGATGGTGATTGCAGCCATGAAATTAAAAGACACTTACTCTTTGGAAGGAAAGTTATGACCAACCTAGATAGAATATTCAAAAGCAGAGATATTACTTTGCCAACAAAGGTCTGTCTAGTCAAGGCTATGGTTTTTCCAGCGGTCATGAATGGATGTGAGAGTTGGACTGTGAAGAAAACTGAGTGCCGAAGAACTGATGCTTTTGAGCTGTGGTGTTGGAGAAGACTCTTGAGAGTCCCTTGGACTGCAAGGAGATCCAACCAGTCCATTCTAAACTAGACCAGTCCTGGGTGTTCATTGGAAGGACTGATGCTGAGGCTGAAACTCCAATACTTTAGCCACCTCATGCGAATAGTTGTCTCACTGGAAAAGACTCTGATGCTGGGAGGGATTGAGGGCAGGAGGAGAAGGGGACAACAGAGGATGAGATGGCAGGATGGCATCACTGCCTCGATGGACATGAGTTTGGGTGAACTCCCGGAGTTGGTGATGGACAGGGAGGCGTGGTGTGCTGTGATTCATGAGGTCACAAAGAGTCAGACACGACTGAGCAACTGAACTGAACTGAACATGAAGATGTGACTGAATTGCTATAATCTCATGATAAATCTTGAATGGATCAGGCGTTGCTTCTTATGGATGAGCAAAGTGGTGTCTTGACATAGACTCTGCCTCTGGTAAAGATGATGGCAAGACTGCTGAAATGATAACAGGAGACATAGAGCAGCTGTAGGGTGTAAGAAGAGTCACTCTGATTCTGTAAGAATGTCTACTTTGTGTAAAATGCTATCAAACAGCACTGCACACTACAGAGAAACCTTTTTCAGAGGAAAAATCAGTCTATTCAGCAAACTTCATTTTAAAATTGCCACAGCCAGTTTGAGCAAACACCACACTGATCAGTCAGCAGTCATTAGCTTCAAGGCAAGAACCTTCACCAGCAAAACTTTACAACCTGTAGAAGGCTCAGATGATGGTTAGCACTTTTTTAGCAATAAAGTATTTTTAAATTAAGGTATATGCATTGTTCTTTTAGACATAATGCTGGTGCACAATTAATATACTACAGTGTAGTGTAAGCATAACAAAAAGTTTCAAGTGACTTACTTAATTGTGATATGTTGCTAAATTATAGCTGTCTGGAACTGAACGCAAAGTATCTTCAAGTTATGTCTGTATTGGGGATTTTCTAGTTATATTTATATTATAGATTTCTAGTTCAATTCCATTGTTGTCTGAGAGCAGATACTGTATAATTTCTATGTTTCTAAACTTGCTAAAATTTGCTTTATGGTTTACAGTGTAGCCCAGCTTGGTGAATGTTTCATGTAAGGTTGAGAAGACTGTGCATTTTGTACTGTTGGATGATGTAATTTATAGATGTCAATTATATCCAGTTGATTGATGATGCTCTTGAGTTGACCTATTTCCATTCAGATTCTCTATTTGCTGGATCTGTCCATTTCTGATAGAGGGGGTTAAATTCTTCAACTATAATAATTGATTAATATATTTCCCATATAAAACTGATGGAATTCAACAAAAATTGTAGAATTCATTGGTTTTTATCACATATTGTTGGTGCTCCTTTCGAAGAGGGGGACACACATCTTCCTGAAAAACTGACTTCTTTATTGTTATAGAATACCCTTCTTAATCCCTAATAAATTTTACTTTGAAATTTGCTCAAAATTTAGATTACAGCAATTATTTCTACTTATTTTTATTAGCATTAGTATAATGTATTTCCCTCCTTCCATTCACTTTTAAATACTGTGTGTCTTTATACTTAAAGTGGGTTTTTAAGAGACAACATATAGTTGGGTCTTATGTAAGCCTCTTGATGACTAGGTCCCCCAGGAACTTTCAACTCTCTCAGTTGTTTGCACTCAGCCTCCAGCAATTTGTCAATTACAGTTCAGATTTTCCTACCCAGACACTGGTTCCCATTCTGCTTGTGATTATCTGCTCCAGTAAGCTATGCCTCCCTGTATTCACTTGTCTGAACCTCCAGTTTGGGGGCAGTAGTTTGCCCTTGGTCATCTCTCATCTTATGAATCTAAGAAGAGTTACAGATTTTTTAGTCAGTTCAGCTTTTTGCTTATTTTTAAGACAGAGTGGTGACTTCCAAACTCCTTACATGCAGAACCAGAAGTCAGGACTTAGCAATATTACTTTTATGCAAAAAAAAAAAAAAAGTCCACTTATGCTAGTATTCTTTATTGTGTATTATTTAATATATTGAGTCTAATATTATTATTAATATAGTATTATCTTTCCATGGGGTGCCCTAGTGCTTTAGAAGGTAAAGGATCTGCCATCAATGCAGGAAACCAAGGTTCAGTCCTTGGCTTGGGAAGATCCCCTGGAGAAGGAAAGGGCAACCCAATCCAGTATTCTTGCCTGAAGAATTCTATGGACAGAGGAGACTGACAGGCTACATTCCATGGACTTGCAAAGTCAGACATGATTGAGTTAATAACACACATATTTCCTCATGGAGTTTAAAGTAATCTAGGAATTACGGCATACTGAGTGGATCACAATAAACTGTGGAAAATTCTGAAAGAGATGGGAATACAGACCACCTGACCTGCCTCTTGAGAAACCTGTATGCAGATCAGGAAGCAACAGTTAGAACTGGACATGGAACAACAGACTGGTTCCAAATAGGAAAAGGAGTACGTCAAGGCTGTATATTGCCACCCTGCTTATTTAACTTCTATGCAGAGTACATCATGAGAAATGCTGGGCTGGATGAAGCACAAGCTGGAATCAAGATTGCCAGGAGAAATATCAACAACCTCAGATATGCAGATAACATCACCCTTATGGCAGAAAGTGAAGAGGAACCAAAAAGCCTCTTGATGAAAGTGAAAGAGGAGAGTGAAAAAGTTGGCTTAAAGCTCAACATTCAGAAAACTAAGATCATGGTATAAGGTCCCATCACTTCATGGGAAATAGATGAGGAAACAGTGGAAACAGTATCAGATTTTATTTTGGGGGGCTCCAAAATCACTGCATATGGTGACTGCAGCCATGAAATTAAAAGACACTTACTCCTTGGAAGGAAAGTTATGACCAACCTAGATAACATACTCAAAAGCAGAGACATTACTTTGCCAACCAAGGTCCATCTAGTCAAGCCTATGGTTTCTCCATTAGGATGTGAGACTTGGACTGTGAAGAAAGCTGAGCCCCAAAGAACTGATGCTTTTGAACTGTGGTATTGGAGAAGACTCTTGAGAGTCCCTCGGACGGCAAGGAGATCCAACCAGTCTGTTCTAAAGGAGATCAGTTCTGGGTGTTCTTTGGAAGGAATGATGCTAAAGCTGAAACTCCAATACTTTGGCCACCTCATGCAAAGAGTTGACTCATTGGAAAAGACCCTGATGCTGGGAGGGACTGGGGGCAGGAGGAGAAGGGGACGATAGAGGATGAGATGACTGGATGGCATCACCGACTCAATGGACGTGAGTCTGGGTGAACTCCGGGAGTTGGTGATGGACAGGGAGATGGACAGGGTGATGGACAGCCTGGCATGCTGCGATTCATTGGGTTGCAAAGAGTCAGACATGACTGAGCGACTGAACTGAACTGAAGGTTGACATGAGCTCTCAGATGTTTCCCTTTTCTACAGTTCAAATTAATATAAATATACTACTTGCTCATAAATTTTATCACTTGCTAGTATTCATTGTTGAGAAGGGTTTCTGGTTTTAGAAAAATTTTATGAGAGAAAGCTTTACAATAAGAAAAATATCCTAACCTTAAATCTCATCCGTTACTTCCTATAAACTGGAAAAAAAATCCTACCCTTCGATTTTAGCAACAGAAAATCTGTTCATGTCACAGACTAACAGTTACATGGGAATAGAGTGTGAATATCAGTGTATGATTTTTTTTAACCTTCAACCTCCATCTCCCTACTTTATGGACAAGGAAGCAAGAAAAAGCCAGGCCAAGACAAGAAAATGAATTAAGGGCAAAGTATGTATTAAGAATGGTCTTCTCTGATGGCTCAGTGATAAAGAACCTGCCTGCCACTGTAGGAGATACCGGTTTGATCCCTGGGTCAGGAAGATCTCCTGGAGAAGGAAACGGCAACTCACTCCAGAATTCTTGCCTGGGAAATGTTATGGACAGAGGATCTGACTGGCTACAGTCCATGGGGTCCTGAAAGAGTCAGACGATTTAGTGACTAAACAACAACAGTGTATGAAGAACATAGATCTCTTAAATCTTATATATATATATATATTTTTAAAACGTGGCTAGCCAGAATGGACAATAATAAATAAAATTCTTCTGTGAAACTCATCAATATTGATTGTTATTTGACATGAGTTTTAAGTGACTGCACTAACACAGGAATTATTTGTTATTCTTTTTACAGGAAGCATTCATGAAACTACATTATAGGCTAGGAACAACTGCACATATAGCTGCATAAATAGCACCTTGACAAAGGAATAATACTGTTGTTCATATTCGATATTCAGTATTCAAACTGACTTACCCTTAAGTTTGCAATCTATAGCCTACAGTCATCTGCTTTTCCCCAATGACACACATCAGATGTAAGCAGACAGAAACAAGATACAATCGTTTTGTAATGATATTCTAAAATCTCAAGAAATCTTGACAGAATTACTCTGCCCAAGTTTCAAGACTAATTTGCAAAATTCTATACTCTTAAACATTGACTGAGTTTTACCTTTAAGACTCAATAATAGAAACATATATGCATATTGTGATCAAATTATGTCTTATTCATGCAATATGTATTTGGTTCAATTATTCTCAAATACCAAGGAATAATTTTTTCTGGGGAGCTAAAAATATACATGGAGCTGTTCACTGTGTAGACCTGAACAAGTTATTGAGCTTCTCTGGACATAAATATCTTCACGTTTGCCTTGCAGTGAGGTGATGAAAGGGAATAATTGATGTCCTTAAAAGAAATAACGTCAAGTATAGGGTAAGTCAACAATGCAAAATGTAAGCTTATTAGATGGTGAGTATCAAGAACAATTGTAATTTGTGACCTCTTTTAACTGAGGCTCTAAAGTACAGTCTGTAAGATCTTATTCTGCATTTGTTAGAGTGACCAACATTTATATAAACACATAGAATATTCACAGATCTATTCCTTTCTTTTTCAATTACTCCTTGGTCAGTGGGGCATTTCAGACAGAGACAATGGAAATGAAACAATTGCATCTGTCACAAAGAATCAATGAGGCAGAAGTTAGGTTTAAAATAAGATCAGACGAGGGGTCCCTTATGCATCCTCTTCCCACTTCCGCTAATATACATGTGAAAGGCAGAAATTTTAGAAAATTCCCAGTGCAAAAAACTAACAGAAAAATGACTGTCAGCCAGCCAAATGCCAGACATGGGAAAGACTTTTCTAGGAAAAACCTGAGAGAATTGCACTGAAATACAGCAGAAAGCCTTCCCATGCTAGGCTATCGTTCTCTGGTTTCTGAAGAGTAGGTAAGGAGAGATTTGTTTTCTACTCCACTGTTTGTCATTCTCATTGAAAACAAAACAAAATAAACTGAAGACTGCAGAATATTGCGAAGCTACCTTTTTTTGGAATGAATACTGTTTTTTTATATACCTGTAAGGCTGATCCTTAATACCCTTCTCAATGGAACCCTTTCTCCATACAAAGGAACAAGGCAACTCCCAGAAAGTTTTTCAGAGCCAGAGCACTGGTTATCACTTCAGTCGTGTCTGACTCTTTGAGACCCCATGGACTGCAGCTCGCCAGGCCTCCCTGTCCATCACAACTCCCGGAGCTTACTCAAACTCATGTCCATAGAGTCGGTGATGCCATACAACCATCTCATCCTCTGCCATCCCTTTCTCTTCCTGCCTTCAATCTTTCCCAACATCAGGGTCTTTTCCAAGAGTTCTTTACATTAGGGGGCCAAAGTATGGGAGTTTCAGCTTCAGCATCAGTCCTTCCAATGAATATTCAGGACTGATTTCCTTTAGGATGGACTGGTTGGATCTCCTTGCAGTCCTAGGGACTCTCAAGAGTTTTCTCCAATACGAAAAGCATCAATTCTTTGGTGTTCAGCTTTCTTTATAGTCCAACTTGCACATCCATACATGACTACCAGAAAAACCATAGCTTTGACTACCCCTTTGTTGGTAAAGTAATGCCTCTGCTTTTTATATGCAGTCTAAGTTGGTCATAGCTCCTCTTCCAAAGAGCGAGTGTCTTTTAGTTTCAGTCTCTCTCTTTTAGTTAGTGTCTTTTAGATAGTTTCTAAAACCACTATCTGCAGTGATTTTAGAGCCCCAAAATATAAAAGTCTGTCACTGTTTCCATTGTTTCCCCATCTATTCACCATGAAGTGATGGGACTGGAGGCCATGATCTTAGTTTTCTGAATGTTGAGCTTTAAGCCAACTTTTTCACTCTCCTCTTTCACTTTCAAGAGGCTCTTATTCATCTTCAGTTTCTCCCATAAAGGTAGTTTCATCTGCATATCTGAGGTTATGGATATTTCTCCCAGCAACCTTGATTCCAGCTTGTGCTTCATCCAGCCTGGGATTTCTCATGATGTACTCTGCATGTAAGTTAAATAAGCAGGGTGACAATATACAGCCTTGATGTACTCCTTTCCCAATTTGGAACCAGTCTGTTGTTCCATGTCCAGTACTAACTGTTGCTTCTTGACCTGTATACAGGTGTTTCAGAATGCAGGTCAAGTGATTTGGTATTCTCATCTCTTGAAGAATTTTCCACAGGTTACTATGATCCACCCAGGCAAAGGCTTTGGCATAGTCAATAAAACAGAAGTAAATGTTTTTCTAGAACTCTCTTGCTTTTTCTATTATCCAACGGATGTTGGTAATGTGATCTCTGGTTCCTCTGACTTTTCTAAATCCAGATTGAATCTGGAAATTTATGGTTCACATACTATTGAAGCCTGGCTTGGAGAATTTTGAGCGTTACTTTACTAGCCTTTGAGATGATTGCAATTGTGTGGTAGTTTGAACATTCTTTGGGATTGCCTTTCTTTGGGATTGGAATGAAAACTGACTCTTTCCAGTCCTGTGGCCACTGCTGAGTTTTCCAAATGTGCTGACATATTGGGTGCAGCACTTTCACAGCATCATCTTTTAGGATTTAAAATAGATGCTTCCTAAAGCCCACTTGACTTCACATTCCAGGGTGTCTGGCTCTAGGAGAGTGATCACACCTCCATGGTTATCTGGGTCATGAAGATTTGTTTTATATAGTTCTTCTGTGTATTCTTGCTACCTCTTCTTAATACCTTCTGCTTCTGTTAGGTCCATACCATTTCTGTCCTTTATTGAGCCCATCTTCGCATAAAATGTTCCCTTGCTATCTCAATTTTCTTGAAGAGATCTCTAGTCTTTCTCATTCTATTGTTTTCCTCTATTTGTTGCACTGATCACTGAGGAAGGTTTTCTTATCTCTCCTTGCTATTCTTTGGAACTCTGCATTCAAATGGATATAGCTGTCCTTTTCTCCTTTGCTTTTTGCTGCCCTTCTTTTCACAGCTATTTGTAAGGCCTCCTCGACAGCCATTTTGCTTCATTGAATTTCTTTTTCTTGGAGATGGTCTTAATCCCTGTCTCCTGTATAATATCAAAAACCTCTGTCCATAGTTCTTCAGGTACTCTATCAGATCTAACCCTTGAATCCCCTTTTCACTTCCACTGTATAATCGTAAGGGATTTGATTTAGGTCATACCTGAATGGTCTAGTGGTTTTCCCTACTTTCTTCAATTTCAGTCTGAATTTGGCAATAAGGAGTTCATGATCTGAGCCACAGTCAGCTTCCGGTCTTGTATTTGCTGATTTTATAGAGCTTTTCCTTTTTCGGCGGCAAAGAATATAATCAATCGGATTTCTGTATTGACCATCTGGTGATGTCCATGTGTAGAGTCTTCTCTTGTGTTGTTGGAAGAGGGTGTTTGCTATGATCAGTGCATTCTCTTGGCAAAACTCTGTTAACCTTTTATCTGTTTCCTTTTTGTACTACAAGGCCACATTTGCCTGTTATTCCAGGTATCTCTTGACTTCCTACTTTTGCATTCCAGTTCCCTGTAATGAAAAGGACATCTTTTGGGGGTGTTGGTTCTAGAAGGTCTTGTAGGTCTTCATAGAACAATTCAACTTCAGTTTCTTCAGCATTATAAACTAACCAATCTTATCACATCAACCATAGCCTTATTAACTCGGTGAAACTATGAGCCATGCCGTTTAGGGCCACTTAAGACAGATGGGTCATGGTGGAGAGCTCTGACAACACATGGTCTACTGGAGAAGGAAATGACAAACCACTTCAGCATTCTTGCCTTGAAAACCCCATGAACAGTATGAAGAGGAAAACAGGGACATTGAAAGATAAACTCCCCAGGTCATAAGGTGCCCAATATGCTACTGGAGATCAGTGGAGAAATAACTCCAGAAAGAATGAAAAGATGGAACCAAAGCAAAAACAACACCCAGTTGTGGATGTGACTGGTGATGAAAGTAAAGTCTGATGCTGTAAAGAGCAACACTGCATAGGAACCTTGAATGTTAGGTCCATGAATCAAGGTGAATTGTAAGTGGTCAAATAGGAGATGCAAAGAGTGAACATTGACATTTTAGGAATCAGTGAACTAAAATGGACCGGAATGCGTGAATTTAACTCAGATGACCATTATATCTACTACTGTGGGCAAGAAACCCTTAGAAAAAATGGAGTAGCCATCATATTCACAAAAGAGTCTGAAAGGCAGTACTTGAATGTAATCTCAAAAATGATAAAATAATCTCTGTTCATTTCCAAGGCAAACCATTCAGTATCACAGTAATCTAAGTCTATGCCCTGACCAGTAATGCTGCAGAGCACTGGTGATTAAAAGTAAGTGATTTCAGACTTAAAGACAAACCTCTATTAGTTCTCAGCAAAATTATCTGGGAAAACTTATTTATCAGCAGGATATATCTATGGGAACCCTGCAAATACAGATGCCTTTTCCACTGGTAGGAATTCTGATTTCAGTCAGTCTGAAGAGAAGCCTGAGGGCCTATATTTCAACATATCTTCCATGAGATTAGAGACATGGACTAGTGTGAGAGTCAGTGACTTAAGGCTCATGACTGCTATGTCCAGAACACTTTTCTTTGTTTATTATGGACTCCGAAATCACATTATCATTTTCTACCATGTTTTTCCACCACAAATCAGTTTTCTCTTAATGAAGAAAATTATGTCCAGTGTAACAATTTCTCTGAATGCTTTGTTAACCTTATTGCTGAAATATTCAGCATGGGCAAATGAGAAATAATCAATAATGTTTACCGTGAGATAGAATTTCTCACTTTTCTGTGCTACTGATAGTTCACTGCCATATCATCATTTAATACCTTAACTTTGTGATGTCTCTTTTTGTAGTTTCAAACTTTCACCTTCAAATTTGTTATTTTATATACCATAGTATACTCTGCAGACATCTATTACTATCTACTTTTATCTATTAAATATGAATTTTAATAATGAGAACTCAAGTATTTCTTATGTGTTTGTGTGCTTTGTGTTCAGTTGTGTCCAACTCTTTGCAACTCTACAGACTGCAGCCCACAATCTTCCTCTGTCAAAGAGATTCTCCAGGCCAGGATACTGAAACAGTTTGCCATTTCCTTCTACAGGGCTTCTTCCCAACTCAGGGATCAAACCTGTGTCTCCTGCATTGGCAAGTGGATTCTTTACCACTGAACCCCTTCGGTAAACAAAAGTTGTTGTATCATATTGCCAGTGCTGGAAAAGTGAGTCCTAGAAAAACACCTGTCCATTGCCAAGCTCATCTAGTAGTCAGCTGCTGCTGTCACAGACCCCAACCAGTGAGCCCTGAAGGATCTTAGGAAGGACACAAGGAATGCCAGCTAGCTAGCAGGCATCCGACTGCAGCGAATCTTGTCGGTGCAGTTTGAGGAAACTCGGGATGGATACTTGCCCCAGATAGCTGAGGTATATATCAAAGGAAGGATCTCAGTGAGCCCAGACTATTTCATGTTTACATATAGAAAAGCACTAAATTCCTTAACTTGAGATATCTGGTTTCTGTAATTAACAATAATCTTTTGATGTTCAAACTACCTGTCTTTTGTGGCAAGACTCCTATTTGTCCTGGCCTCCCTCTTGTCTCCTCAAAACAGTCTCTCAGGATTATATGAGATGCTGTTTCCTGGGCTTGAAGTCCTAAGAATGTCTGCTGAATAAAACATAACGTTCAGCTTTTAGGTTCTACATTTTTTTCACTCAACTATAAAATAGGTCGTTTCATTGTATATTCCACTTATGTGTCACACTTCAGCAAGTACTGGTGACATATATGAGATTTTCTTTTCATTCTCATGATAATTATTTCCTCTTGACTTTGTTTATTATCATATTTACCTTTTGATTAGATATATCTATGGCTTTTCTAAGATTCATTTGATATGCTTGCTTTGAGAGAAGAAATTCAAAGATGTATATTCCTTTCAATAAGAACAGAAGTGAGTGAATTCTGAAATGTAATGTCTATTTAACAAAAAAATAATTAAAATGATCATAAGTCAACCTGTCATAGAAAGACAGTAACTTCTGGTTTTTATCACTGGAAGTGATCTTTCCTATACAAGCAAATTAACCTTATAGTAGATCTGTAAGCTACTTGATTTTTCATATTACATCAGAATGTTAATTCTATCATTGCAGACATGTGAAGGAATTGACATTATAACAACTGACTTCCCAAGCAAAACTTAATTAATGGAAATAATTACCATTAATATCAGGAAGCTACTACCATGGTCCCAGAGAAATTAACTAGTTTTAGTGAATATCACTCAGTAATATGCTGATTGTCAGTTGTAAGGACTTCAAAATCTAGAATGAATAGGTCTGTTATATTTAATATTTTATTAACTAGTCAGTAGTGTTTTATAAAAATTCAGCAAAATTTTTAACACATCATGACTTAGCTTTCTACAGTAAAACAATCTCATAACAGATATTTATATTCAACTCAGGCAAATGTTTGAAAGAAATATTACTGAATTGAAATGTTTTCTGATTAATACAGAGTGTGACTCCAAAGAAATATGATTAATTTTAATAAGCATGTCATTAATTGAACATTTATATGAATAATTTTTTGAAGTATTCATTTAAGGAGGCTACTTATTTATTCTAACATAGATGCTATTACTCAAAATATTTAGGTAAATTTTCCTTGGGAATTGCTCTCTGTGCCTATAGCACATATATTTAAATATCCATAATCGTGAAAATATCTGCCCCTTGAGAGCTGATTTAATTTTGAAAACATCTCGGAATCATCTGGAGGCAAGTGTTAGGAATAAATTTTGATGATCAGGCTGAACATTAGAGTCTGGGTCAGGAATAAATCTAAAGTAATGAAAACTAATTTGTTTTCACAGCTTACAACCTATTTTTATGGTAATTCTCCCTCTCCCCAAAAAAACAAAATAATTTTGGAAATGGCAGCATTTTTAGTAAGTATATAGATTACCAAAGATAAACCTCATTGGATAGGGAAGCTTGAGTGTAATATTTAAAATCAATCTTATTACTACAGAATGAATTAACATCCTCTGATGTGCCTGGCACGTAGCAGAAAAAAAAAAAAATACTAGCAGAATTAAGGAAATGACATAGACATCAATAATACTTGTAGGAAAAACAATTTAAGAAACCCATAGGGCTTTTAAATGTACTTTCTAAAATAATATATATCACATATACTTCATTTATAAAACTGAAACATATAAAACTTATACTTACTTTTACTTTTATTCATTGTACCTATTTTTTGACAGTATATGTACTTTTTCTACTTAGAATGTATAATAAGAAAAACAAAGGTAATTTAACCAACTATTATAGACCATGTGAATACCTGCTGTTTCATAGATATATATTGCTATTTAACTTAAACTCTCTGGCAACATAAGAAAAATCACCTTAAAATTATTTAATCACAGCTTGAATATCAAAATATTTTCAAGAATTCATGGCACCTCCCCTCCTGTTCAATTTAACCTCTCTCATTCAAAACAGCCATTTTGAACTACTTACCTTTCCCCGTCCTTTGAATGTGAAAATACCTCTCCACTGCACAACTTCTATTTATTATATCTTTCAAGCCTTAAACCCAGTTATTACTTCCTCTGTGAAATTATGCAAAACCAATCAAATAAACTCAGTATCCCCTTCTCTAAAACTGCACAACTTCATGTGCAAACTTCTGTTATGACACTTATCACTATGAACTGTTTACATGTGTGCTTGTTCTCTTCACCTGTGCTTCTTTCCAAGTCCTTGTCTTTACAACTGTTTATCCCAACTATCAACATTGTGTCTGGCACATAGTTCAGTTCAGTTCAGTCGCTCAGTCGTGTCCGACTCCTTGTGACCCCATGAATCACAGCACGCTAGGCCTCCCTGTCCATCACCATCTCCCAGAGTTCACTCAAACTCATGTCCACAGAGTTGGTGATGCCATCCAGCCATCTCATCTTCTGTCGTCCCCTTTTCCTCCTGCCCCCAATCCCTCCCAGCATCAGAGTCTTTTCCAATGAGTCAACTCTTCGCATGAGGTGGCCAAAGTACTGGAGTTTCCGCTTTAGCATCATTCCTTCCAAAGAAATCCCAGGGCTGATCTCCTTTAGAATGGACTGGTTGGATCTCCTTGCAGTCCAAGGGACTCTCAAGAGTCTTCTCCAACACCACAGTTCAAAAGTATCGATTCTTTGGCACTCAGCTTTCTTCACAGTCCAACTCTCACATCCATACATGACCACTGGAAAAACCATAGCCTTGACTAGACGGACCTTTGTTGGCAAAGTAATGTCTCTGCTTTTGAATATGCTATCTAGGGTGGTCATAACTTTCCTTCCAAGGAGTAAGCATCTTTTAATTTCATGGCTGAAATCACCATCTGCAGTGATTTTGGAGCCCAAAATTTCATAAATATTGGTGGAATAAATAAAGAAAACAGGCTTTCTCTAACAACCCTCAATAATAGTCTCAAGTCTCAAATTCTTATGAACCTTTCATTTTTATCATTCTACTTAGCATCATTACCCTCTGTAAAAATCAATTTGAATCATCTATCCACAGTAAAATCTTTCTAAATATATGTACATTTTAGACCATAATCTGGCTGACTATTATTATATACATAAGTCTTAAAATAATTCACATTTCTTAAAATACATCACTAAACACCTGATTTCTTAATAAATGAGGACATCATATAACACTGACTCATTAAACAAGTATTGATTGAGAACATGAATACATAAAAACTCATTATTTTTTAAAATCCCTTGTATCTCAAAATAGTTTAATTTCTATGTACATTTTATGTTTTATTATACACTAAACTTAAAAAAAATAAGGGAAAAACGCAAATCTGAGCCATGTTTAATTTCAGACAGGGAACTGTCTAAAGCAATTTGAGCAGGAATATGAAAATGATCCTCCTGACCTTTAGATGTACTAAAAACGATGTTTTTTTTTTTTAAATGCAATCTCTAGGTTAGTGTTCCTTTATTTCTGTTTTTCTTTTCAAATTTAGGGCCACCTTAGTAGAAGTCAAAGCACTCTCTGCTTTAACTGAAACAGGTCTTTTCAGTTCCCAGTTGACTGTTTTGCCTGAGAAAACATTCTTACCATCATTTGGTTTGGCTGACAGCAATATCTTCAAAATCATTTCTTTCAAAAGTGCCCCTTTGGAATTACATTCTATACCCAAAATTCAGAAAAACTAAACATTGCATGTTTTCTGTATTGACAAATTAGCATTATACATGTATATAATTATGCTGCTGCTACTGCTATGCTGCTGCTACTGCTAAGTCGCTTCAGTCGTGTCCGACTCTGTGTGACCCCATAGATGGCAGCCTACCAGGCTCCCCCGTCCCTGGGATTCTCCAGGCAAGAACACTGGAGTGGGTTGCCATTTCCTTCTCCATATATAATTATAACTATGAATCTAATACTTGTAATGGCAAAAGCATATATGCATATGGTTTATTTTAAGAAGCTAAAGTCTTTATCTAAATTTATAAAATAGATATGGGAGGGAAATGAGCCTTCACTTGAAAAAATTTCTTAAGGAAAATTTTTCATTGAATAGTGCAATATGATTTATTTTTTTTCCATATTTGACTACAAATATCTAATAATTTGAATCATCCATAAATGAATACTAACATCTTTGCAATAGCTCAATCTTCATGTATTTTGAATAGTCATCCCAGTAAAAGGGGGAAAAAAAGTCAAATTTGATATACAGGAGAAAAAAAAGAAGAGATAATGCTCAGCAGTAAAGCAAAATGGATAAAAAGAAAGTTCCTGGAGGTGGTAGGGAATAGCAAACAGCAGATATTCCATCAAATGAAAAGAAATAGAAAGACATAAATGAGGTCAACAGTGGAATTGTTCTGTATTCTGTTTCAGTAACTCAAAATTTTTGAAACAGTACTGCTGCTATTGTGCATGTGATGGGGAAGAGAAAAGACTAGTCAAGGGAGATCAATTTCAATATTTTATGAAGCTTTATGGGGAAGCTTGGGACAGTGAAAATTACTGAACACATATGAAGTGTCAGAAATTGCATAAAATGCTTCTTATAGTCTGCCTTCATAAAATTCCCCTCTGAATTACCTTTAAAATGAGAAAAGGGTGAAATCTGCTGCAAGAGAGCACTTGAAACACAATTAAAATAGCTTTCCAGAGTATAAAACTTCCAGTAGTTAAAAAAAAGCATGTTAATTTTTATTTTTTTTTTTTGTATATATATATATATATATATATATATATATATATACACATATGGCTAGTTTAAGATAAAAGATGGTATTTAAAACTCTTCAACACTGTGTAAAAGCAATATGGCTGATTCATGTTGAGGTTTGACAGAAAACAGCAAAATTCTGTAAAGCAATGATCCTTCAATAAAAAAATTAGTTAAAAAAATATGGACATGCTCTCCATACCCTCAAGTACAGGAAATTTGAGTTTAGCAGAATGACATACATAATCTTACTTAATTTTTAATCTTGTTAGCAGTGCTAGAAGATTTGCAATATTACCCCTGTTTTACAGTTAAGAATACTGGAATTAATAAGTGAAAAATGGACATTTTTATTGAGTCCAAATCCATGTAATTTCTACTATATCATACTCCCTTTCTAACAAGAAACTGTCTCTGGTCTGTTTTCACAGTAAACAATAAATGAAAATTATGATGGTTATAAACTCAATTATGTTGAACTTGAATGTAGGGGCTGGAGAGAAAGGAGAGGGAACTAACATTCCAGTAATGTCTACATATATCATAGAGTTCAATCCTTAAAGTAACCTAATCAATAGCTGTCATTGTTCATGTTTTATAAATATCAATAGCTTCTATTTTGAACATCTACTATATTTCAAGTATGTTTTAAATCAAAACAGTTATTTTGAAGCTGAAACAGCTTCCTACATTAAAAGTTTTTCTTATTCCTTCCTAAAAACATTTTCCATACTATATCTATTTTTATTTTAGTATATTTTGTACCACATGTATAGTGACTTGCTTTCTATTCAAATTATTTAAAAGATTAAATAAGTAAGACATTTAAATATATATGTATGTGTGTATATCAACAAACACACATATGTACATAGAAAGAGAGAGCTTAAATGTGTGGGCTCAGAAGTTAGCAGACTGCCTGTGTTTAAACACGGCTCTGCTAATACTGTGAAATAATGGGAAAATTCATTTATAAATTTGATTATCAATTTAAAAATTAAGTATTGATCATAGCTATGTGTCAGGGTGTCAGGCACTGCTGTGTGTACTTGACATTCATCACTGAGCCAAAAAACTCTGCCTTCATGGAGCTGATCTTATAGCTGATGGGAGGTAAACAATAAACATGAAACATAGTAAGTGAATTACATAGCATGATAGAGAATGTTAAATCTGACAAAAGGAAGAAGAGAAGACAGTGTTTAAGGATAATGAGGAGTACAAGGGAGTAGAGAAGGCAAGGTGCAATATTGAAAACATTAGTCATGGTAAACCTCATGATGAGGGTGAGATGTGAGAAAAAAATGAGAGTGAACATTAACCCAGAGGAAGCACAGGGAACAGGAAAGCAAAAGGCCTAAGGTGTGAGGGTGTGAGAAATGGAAAAAACTCTCTGTAGCTAGAATAGAGCTATCCAGAGAGAAAACAGTAGAATAGGTCCAAGTGGCAAGTTGGAGAGAGAGGTAAATAACATGGCTCCTTGAAGACCATTTTAGGGACTTCGGTTTTTTTCTTCTGTGAGGAGCCTCTATGGGTTTTGAGCACAGAAGGGACATGAGAAAAGACTGTAATGAAGAGATGATGGGGTTAAAACAACAAGACCTGTTGGGAAGTTAACTGCAGCATCCAGTGAGAAATAATGGCAGCTCATATTAGGAAGAAGCAGTGGAGGTGCTGAAAAGTGGTCAGATTCTGCATGCATGAGTAATGACTTCTTTTTTTAAATTTTTTTTTACTTTACAATATTGTACTGGTTTTGCCATACATCAACATGAATCTGCTACAGGTGTACACGTGTTCCCAATCCTGAACCCCACTCCCACCTCCCTCCCCATACCATCCCTCTGGGTCATCCCAGTGCACCAGCTCCAAGCATCCTGTATCTTGCATCAAACCTGGACTGGCGATTCATTTCTTATATGATATTATATATGTTTCAATGCCATTCTCCCAAATCATCCCCCCTTCCCTCTCCCACAGAGTCCAAAAGACTGTTCTATACATCTGTGTCTCTTTTGCTGTCTTGCATACAGGGTCATCGTTACCATCATTCTAAATTCCATGTTTATGTGTTAGTATACTGTATTGCAATGGCAACCCACTCCAGTACTCTTGCCTGGAAAATCCCATGGATGGAGGGGCCTGGAAGGCTGCAATCCATGGGGTCACTAGGAGGCAGACACGACTGAGTGACTTCACTTTCACTTTTCACTTTCATGCATTGGAGAAGGAAATGGCAACCCACTCCAGTGTTCTTGCCTGGAGAATCCCAGGGATGGGGGAGCCTGGTGGGCTGACGTCTATGGGGTCACACAGAGTCGGACACGACTGAAGTGACTTAGCAGCAGCAGCATACTGTATTGGTGTTTTTCTTTCTGGCTTACTTCACTCTGTATAATCGGCTCCAGTTTCATCCACCTCATTATAACTGATTCAAATGTAGTCTTTTTAATGGCTGAGTAATAGTCCATTGTGTATATGTACCACGGCTTTCTTATCCATTCATCTGCTGATGGACATCTAGGTTGCTTCCATGTCCTGACTATTATAAACAGTGCTGCAATGAACATTGGGGTACACGTGTTTCTTTCAAGTCTGGTTTCCTCAGTATGTATGCTCCAATGAAAAGAATAAAATATTTAGGAATATATCTACCTAAAGAAACTAAAGACCTGTATATAGAAAACTATAAAACACTGGTGGAAGAAATCAAAGAGGACACTAATAGATGGAGAAATATACTATGGTCATGGATCAGAAGAATCTATATAGTGAAAATGAGTATACTACCCAAAGCAATCTATAGATTCAATGCAATCCCTATCAAGCTACCAACAGTATTCTTCACAGAGCTAGAACAAATAATTTCACAATTTGTATGGAAATACAAAAAACCTCGAATAGTCAAAGCAATCTTGAGACAGAAGAATGGAACTGGAGAAATCAACCTGCATGACTTCAGGCTCTATTACAAAGCCACAGTCATCAAGACAGTATGGTACTGGCACAAAGACAGAGATATAGATCAATGGAACTAAACAGAAAGCCCAGAGATAAATCCACGCACCTATGGACACCTTATCTTTGACAAAGGAGGCAAGAATATACAATGGAGAAAAAACAATCTGTTTAACAAGTGGTGCTGGGAAAACTGGTCAACCACTTGGAAAAGAATGAAACTAGAACACTTTCTAACACCATACACAAAAATAAACTCAAAATGGATTAAAGATATAAACGTAAGACCAGAAACTATAAAACTCTTAGCGGAGAACATAGGCAAAACACTCTCCAACAAAGATCACAGTAGGATCCTCTATGACCCACCTCCCAGAATATTGGAAATAAAAGCAAAAATAAATGAATGGGACCTAATTAAAAGAAAAGCTCCTGCACAACAAAAGAAACTATAAGCAAGGTAAAAAGACAGCCTTCAGAATGGGAGAAAATAACAACAAATGAAGCAACTGACAAACAACTAATCTCAAAAATATACAAGCAACTCCTGCAGCTCAATTTCAGAAAAATAAACAACCCAATCAAAAAATGGGCCAAAGAACTAAATAGACATTTCTCCAAAGAAGACATACAGATGGCTAACAAACACATGAAAAGATGCTCAACATCACTGATTATCAGAGAAATGCAAATCAAAACCACAATGAGGTACCATTTCACACCAGTCAGAATGACTGTGATCTAAACGTCTACAAGCAATAACTGTTGGAGAGGGTGTGGAGAAAAGGGAACCCTCTTCCACTGTTGGTGGGAATGCAAACTAGTAAAGCCACTATGGAGAACAGCGTGGAGATTCCTTAAAAAACTGGAGTAATGACTTCTTAATGTGACTAATATATTCCTGAAAGCCAGACTCTGTTCCAAAATGTTCTCTTTATTTTACATTATTTAAAGCATAATGTATTCTTTAAACACAATAACTAAAACACAATAAAAACACAATATGCCAGTAATAAATTATCATGTTGGAGAGCAAAATGCATGTGATCACCAATTAATATGAATAATGACAATTATTTTTGTCAGCAGTTTCACTGGTTAGTACTAGAAAAATCCATGGGGCCATTTTCTCTGCTGAAACTCTTTACAGTATTGTGTCAGTTTCATGTGTATAGCATAGTGATTCACTATTTCTGCAGATTATATTCCATTATAGGTTATTACAAGGTATTTGATGTATATCTCTATGATAATGAAAGTTTTAGTTGCTCAGTCATGTCAGACTCTTTGAGACCCTGTGGACGGTAGCCTGCCAGGCTCCTCTGTCCATGAAATTCTCCAGGCAAGAATACTGGGATGGGTTGCCATTCTCTTCTCCAGGAAATCTCCCCAACCCAGGGACTGAACCTGTGTCTCCCTCATTGCAGACAGATTCTTTACTATCTGAGTCACTAGGGAGCTAGTAAATCACTATTTATCTACTTTACATTTAGAAGTTTGCATGTGATAATCTCATACCCCTAACTTGTCCCTTCTATATAGGTGAGGCCATAGTATTTGTCTTTATCTGACTCATTTTATGAAGAATAATATTCTCTAGGTCCATCCACATTAGTGCAAATGTTAATATTTAATTTGTTTTGATGATTGCATAATAACACACACACATCTTAATCTAGTAGTCTATTGATGGGCACTTGAGTTGCTTCCATATTGGCTACCATAAATAGTGCTTCTATGAACACTGAGGTGCATGTTTCTTTGAAATAGCTTTTTGTGATGAAACTCTTTTTTAAAGGTCTCTACCAGATTCTGATATTTGTAAAATTGAATTTGGAATGTATTCAAGATTTTTTTAAAATATCAGTTTGTTAAAATCTTAATTTTAAATATTACATTAAAGTATTTCTTGATTTAGTTAAAATGTTAAACATTTTATTGAATTGAGTTTCAGAATATGGATATAATTTTTCCTATGTAAAATTCATCTGAAAAGTGGTTTTTTTTGAGAGATATGTACATTCACCTAAATCTGACTTAAAAGTCAAGAGGTGTGTGTTTTACTGAAAATGTTAAGTCCGTATTTTGAAGACCTAACCAACAGGATTTTCTGATGGACTGGAGATAATGTGTAAGACAAAGATCAGAGTCGGGGATGATTCTAGGATAACTGACTTAAGAAAACAGGAAAAATGTAATTGTCATCACATGAAATGAGAAATGTTATGGGTTGAAGTGAACCTGGGGGAGATTTGGTAATGTGTACATCAAGATTTCCATTTAGAATACACTGAGAGATATCTACTAATATCTAATATTATGTTAAGTAATTTATAGATGGGGCTTCTCTGGTAACTCAGTGGTAAAGAATCTGCCTGCAATACAGGAGACCAGGGTTTGATTCTTGGGTTGGGAAGATCCCTTAGAGTAGGACATGGCAACCCATTCCAGCATTCTTGCCTGGAAAACCCCATGGATGGGGGAGCCTGGTGCAACTGAGCATGCACGCACACACATGCACTGGATTGATGACATCTCAGGTTTTCAAAGATGAGAGTACCAAAAGAGTGAAAGACAAAAAGATGAGAGTACCAAAAGAGTGAAAGAAGACAGGGGACAGACGACAACTAAACCTTGAGCACAACAGTATTAAGGTGCCTGGAAAACAGGAAGAACCATCAAAAGAGACTGTGGCAGGCAGAATAATGTCTCCACAAAAATTTCTATATCATAACTTCAAGAAGCTATGAATATATTTTGTCACAATACAAGGGGGAATTAAGGCTGCTAACTGGTTGACCTTAAAACAGGGAGATGCTAATGAATTAGCTGAGAATTCTTAAAAGTGGGAGTGAGAGGCTGAGGAGTCAGTGTCAAATGATGCGAGGTGGAGAAATTTTGACCAGTCACTCCTGGCTTTGAAGATGGAAGTAGGCCACAAGTCGAGGAATGTGCTCTGCCTCTAAAAATGGGATATTAACAGGGCTTGCTTCTATTTTCATGTTTCTCAACCTTAGCTACACATTGGAATAATCTTGGGGGAAAAAAATATCTCATGCCACCATCTCCCCACCTTATCTTGAGAATCTTGTTATTTTTAACAATAATCTTCTCATGATCCTAATGTGTATACAGGATTAAGACCTCTGCTCTATAGGGTTTGTCATGAGAATTATCCGAGACAATCAGTATAAAATGTTTAGAATACATTTCCCAAATACATAGTTAATTCTAATCTATTTTAATGATCATTAATTTACAGTTGAAGACATGAAACTTAAAGAGATAAGGAAATTTGCCTAAGATCATAGTTGGTACTCAGCAATCTCAGGTTTTACTTCAAAGACTGGTTCATTCTAGTAAATGAATCAGACCACAGAAACAAAAGAAAGATAGAAAATGAAAGCCCTTCTGAGTTCAAATAAAATTGTTCATCAACAGTCATCTACCCTGGGATGATTAAACAGTAAATTTTTTGTACTGATTTTATTCCAATGCACTCTTGTTTACTTATTTTTAATGTTTTAGAACTTACATGTTAAAATAATATAAAATAGTTAAAGATGATTACTCCATAGTCCAAGATATTATTGCATCTTTCTGAAATTTTTACATCATCAGGTAGAACATTTCCCAAAAAATGTAGTTTCTACCAAAAGGAGGTTATGCTGGAAATGAACCCACTCAAACACTAACACTACCATTCATTATCTGGTTCACCTTTGTCTTTAATAATGAGCATAAAAATACAAGAATAGCTAAGCTTTTTGAGTTCTTGCAGACCACTTTCTACATATTAAGTAATCTAATCTTCTCAACAGTCCCATCAGTTAAATAATTTACTGCTCCATTTTTTTCATATAGGAAGCTCACTTAACTGGTTATTTATAAAATAAAGAGAATATTATGCCACAGAAAAACTGAAAACAGAAAGATAATATGGGTTTTCTAATAAGACAAACTACAAGAAACAGAGTCTGGATATGTGGAGACACAAAAGTTGCAAGGAAAATGCTTGAATTTATTCTTGCTAACAGTGATGCCAGAAAGCTAACTTGCTTGGGAAAGAAACAAGTGCCAGTAGAAAGAGATACTTTCCATAAAATGAATTAATTTCCCCAATCTCTACTCTTTATTTTGTGTCTGAGCATTCAGAGAGGCTTTTAGCTGCACAGTGGAGAGTATGCCAAGGCAGCAACTACTAAAATTGTGGCTACTGTTTCCAGGAAGGCAGGATCAAGGGTAGAGGAGTCTGAGCTAATGGGACAGGGGTGAAGGTTGCAGTGATGCAGAAAAGAAAAGGCAGTTGACTCAGATAAGAGCCTGAGGGAAATTCCTAGGTACCTTCAAAAATAAATAAATAAATAAAATAAGCACTGCTTTTTTTTTTTTTTTTTTTAAGTTCTAGACTTGAACTTTGATGAGAAAGAAAGAATCTCTTCTTCCCTAGACCACAAAGCTCATTCTATTTCTGAATACAAACTACACTCCTTTTCCAAACGTTGGGTCCAGCATAAGTTGGAAGAATACTGAAATACTATACTGAATCCCTAGACGTTCTGCCAGTGTTACAGCCTGAACCCAGAAGCAAATACCAAGGATTCACAGGTTGACATGCAAACAGAGAAAAGGCAATGGTATCTGCTGACATGAAAAATATTTCACACTTTGAGTTATCTGAGCGTTCTCAGTTACATTGTTTAGTCTATATACTTATTAGTTGATATTTGCAGTTCATTATTTTTGATAAGTTCAACTCCCAAATAGATTTTTTTTCTTAAGAGTATTTGTACATTATTTCAAATAAGAAAATAGGTATATGACACCTGACATCATGTCATAAACCATAAATCAATTATATGAGAAAAAATGCAAGATAGCACTGATTTAGGTGTTAAATAATGTCTATATTAAAGAGTTTTTTATTAGGATTAGAGATTATGCAGATAAAGCATCTAACAGTTAACATGTTTATAGCACCTGCTACAGACATTAGTATTATTAGAGTGAGAGTATCCTTTCAAGCAGAATTTGTAATTGCAAAGTTTGCCCTGTAACTATAGTACAATCATAAAATCCAATTCCTCAGGCAAATTAAATACTCATTAAATAACGATTCGTTCCTCAGAACAAGTCACATCTGGAAATAAATTGAACAAGAAATTCTATGCCAAAATATTATGGGAATGCCTATCTGGCAAACAGATGAGAAAAAATGGGAATAGTGACAGATTTTATTTTCTTGGGCCCCCAAATCACTGCTGGTGGTAACTTCAGCCATGAAATAAAAGATGCTTGCTCTCTGGAAGAAAAGCTATGACAAACCTAAACAGCATATTAAAAAACAGAGACATCACTTTGCTGACAAAGGTTCTTATAGTCAAAGCTATGGCTTTTCCAGTAGTCATGTGTGGATATGAGAGTTGGACTATAAAGAAGCCTGAGTGCTGAAGAATTAGTGCTTTTGAACTATGGTGCTGGAGAAGGCTCTTGAAAGTCCTTTGGACTGCAGGGAGATCAAACCAGTCAATCCTAAAGGAAATCAACCCTGAATATTCACTGGAAGGACTGTGGCTGAAACTGAAGCTTCAATACTTTGGCCACCTGATGAGAAGAGCTGACTCATTGGAAAAGACTCTGATGCTGGGAAAGATTTAAGATAGGAGAAGAAGGGGGCGATAGAGGATGAGATGGTTGGATGGCATCACCAACTCAATGGACATGAGTATGAGCAAACTCCAGGAAATAGTGGAGGACAAGGAAGCCTGGTGAGCTGCAGTCAGTGGGGTCACAGAGTCAGACATGACTTAAGAGACCGAACAATGACGAATCTGTTAAGTACCTCCTACCTCCTTAGATATATTTCTAATGGGTCTTTAAACCACAGTGGCATGTTTGTCTCATTATCTTTTCCTTGGAAGTCTTTCCTGAAAACATTAGCCAGATGCAAACCTGTTTGTGCTTCATCAGAGTAAATCTGATATTTAGAGTATCAAGTTCCTTACTTGCTATAAACTTTTTCTTGTTTTCAAGTGTAAAAATATTTAAATATATACTGTCTAGTATACATGTAAACATTCCTCCAAAATTTGTATAAAAAACACCTGACAATTTTAAATTTTCATGTACTTCCTTTCCTCACTTTAGACACCACATTCAAAGTGTCATTTCAGTTCACTGGTTAATTGTAAATAAAGCATAAAGATTCAGTTTTTGAATCTTTTATAAGCATATCACCTCTTCCTCTTATATGTGTACTGTTTCCATTCTCAGCAGTGTGATTGCTCATGCAAAACTCTTCACCTGTGACCATTTACATAAATCATACTTCAGTATGTACTAAAAATCAGAATACTCATGAGTTGTGCATGATAATGTTTCTAAACTAGTGCAAACTAAGAGATTGTGGGAAAAGCCCATTATTTGCATGTAATATTCTGTCAAATACAAACACACAATTTGGCCTTTTTTCAGTCCACTGTAAGTACAATTTTCAAGATGTGAATATTTTGTCAAAGTTAAGATAGAAAAATAAAAGCTGTGCCTACCAAGTCTATATTCACACTGTTTTCTCTCATCAGTATTCTGAAGGTTTTTTCCTCCTTGAAGAATTGCTGTCACTTTTCACTTTTTAACACTCAGCTATTCTTTCTATAAATGCAATCACACCAGGAACTTCTTCATCTGCATGTGTCAAAAGGAAAATCTAAGAGATGTATATTTCATGACATAATAACATTCTACAAATTTGATAATGGAATTCTGCAACCTTTGGAGTTATTTGTTTTCTCAAACTGATCCAATATCTGAGTTGTTCATAAATGCAAGTTTACAACTTTGTGTTTTACTTTGAGCTTTACTTTTTTTGTCAGATCATCTCTATTTCTATGATGTCTATCTATCCAGAAGCTACCTGAGAAGATGTCTCTATTCTCTACCTGTGCTACAGAAAAAAAAAAAAAAATTGTTCAGAATTTTAATTTCTTAGGCTGAATGTTAGGAAATAAAGGTGAATTCAACTGGTGCACTGGGACGGCCCAGAGGTAGGGTATGGGGAGGGAGGAAGGAGGGGGATTCAGGATGGGGAGCACGGGTATACCTGTGGAGAATTCATTTCGATGTTGGGCAAAGCTAATACAATATTGTAAAGTTTAAAAATAAAATAAAATTTTTAAAAAAATGGTTTCAGTTCAGTCCAGTCACTCAGTTGTGTCCAACTCTTTGTGACCCCATGGACTGCAGCTCGCCAGGCCTCCCTGTCTATCACCAACTCCCAGAGCTTGCTCAATGTCATATCCATCAAGTCAGTGATGTCATCCAACCATCTCATCCTCTGTCGTCCCCTTATCCTCCTGCCTTCAATCTTTCCCAGCATCAGCATCTTTTCCAATGAGTCAGTTCTTCACATCAGGTGGCCAAAGTATTGGAGTTTCAGCTTCAACATCAGTCCTTCCACTGAATATTCAGGACTGATTTCCTTTAGGATGGTCTCGTTGGATCTCCTTGCAGTCCACGGGACTCTCAAGACTCTTCTCCAACAACACAGTTAAAAGCATCAATTCTTTGGTGCTCAGCTTTCTTTATAGCCCAACTCTCACATCCATACATGACTACCGGAAACCCAGGCTTTGACTAGATGGACATTTTTTGGCAAAGTAATGTCTCTGCTTTTTAATATGCTATCTAGTTTGGTCATAGATTTCTTTCAAGGAGCAAATATCTTTTAACTTCACAGCTGCAGTCACCATCTGCAGTTATTTCAGAGCCCCCAGAATTAAAGTCTGTCACTATTTCCATTGTTTCCATATCTGTTTGCCATAAAGTGATGAGACTTGATGCCATAATCTTAGTTTTTTGAATGTTAAGTTTTAAGCCAAATTTTTTACTCTCCTTGTTTACCTTCATCAAGAGGCTCTTTAGTTCTTCACTTTCTGCCATAAGGGTAGTGTCATCTGCATATCTGAGGTTATTGATATTTCTCCCAGCAATCTTAATTGCAGCCTGTGCCTCATCCAGCCTGGCATTTCACATGATATACTCTGCATATAAGTTAAATAAGCAGGGTGACAATATACAGCCTTGATATACTCCTTTCCTGATTTGGAACCAGTCCATTGTTCCATGTCCAGTTCTAACTGTTGCTTCTTGACTTGCATACAGATTTCTTAGCAGCCAGGTAAGGTGGTATTCCCATCTCTCTAAGAATTGTCCACAGTTTGTTGTGATCCACACAGTCAAAGGCTTTGACATAGTCAATAAAGCAGAAGTAGATGTTTTTCTGGAACTTTCTTGCTTTTACGATAATCTAACAGATGTTGGCAATTTGATCTCTGGTTCCTCTGCCTTTTCTAAATCCAGCTTGAACATCTGGAAGTTCACAGTTCGCATACTGTTAAAGTCTGGCCTATCTGGCTTAATGTAAAATTCCAGTTTGAACAAACAAGTTCTTTATTTTTATGTGAAGAATATGGCCTCTAAAAATCTGCTGCTGGACCTAGAATCAGATAATCACAACTACTGTGTACAGTTGTGTAGAGTGAGCATTTGATAAACACCAAGGGCTGGGTCAACCCGAATACAAATTAGATGCTCTTTGTCTGAGTCAGGATTTCACAAGACTGCTGTGAGTGTTGAGATTATGCATAATGAGTCCAAAGCTTAGCACACAGAAAATGGTTTTATCTATTTCTTATTACTACTTATTACTACTATTTCTTATCACTGTATTAAATTACCACAAACTTGGTGTTTTAAAACAATCTATCCTTTTCTAGGTCTAGAGGTCATGAATCTAAAATCAGTTCTACCTAGCTAAAGTCAAAGTGTCAGGAGGGCTGGTTTATTCTGGTGACTCTGAGAGGAGAATGCTTTTCCTTGACATCTCTGTCTCCTAAGGCTAGATGCCTTCCATGCATTGACTCCTGGTGTTTTCCTCAATCTTCAAAGCCAGTAATGAGCATCTTTAAACCTCTCTCAGTTTCCTTTTCCATATGCAATCAAGCAGACCCTATGGGGCCTCCCCTGAACAAGCCTTTCCCCATAAACTCTGCATTAGCTTCTCTCTGAAATACCTATTTCAGAGAGGTATTTGAATACAACAGTATTTGAGGCACATTTCCTGTGTTTTTTCACAGATGTAAAAACCTTCCACCAAATGTATGTGTGTGTCAAGTCATTTCAGTCATGTACGTCTCTTTGCAACCCTATGAACTGTAGCAATACCTGGGAATCCCCTCCTACCAAGTGGAAGACGTAAACTACTTGATGAAAATGAATACACACCTCCAGGCCGCCTACTGACTAATGACTGATAATGTTAACCTCTGTGACACCACCCTGTTACCTCACTCTCAGTCAGTCAGAGAACTGTACGTGAGCTGACCGGGTAACCTGTGGCCCACCACCCTCACCTGACTTTAATGAATGCTTTGTGAAACTTCAGGGAGCTAGGAGCTTTTTAGGGCATGAGCCACCCATCTCCTTTCATGGCGCTGCAATTAACCTTTCAGTTCAGTTCAGTTCAGTCACTCAGTCGTGTCTGACTCTTTGCAACCCCATGAATCGCAGCACGCCAGGCCTCCCTGTCCATCAACAACTCCCGGAGTTCACTCAGACTCATGTCCATCGAGTCAGTGATGCCATCCAGCCATCTCATCCTCTGTTGTCCCCTTCTCCTCCTGCCCCTAATCTCTCCCAGCCTCAGAGTCTTTTCCAATAAGTCAACTCTTCGCATGAGGTGGCCAAAGTACCGGAGTTTCAGCTTTTTTAGCATCATTCCTTCCAAAGAAATCCCAGGGCTGATCTCCTTCAGAATGGGCTGGTTGGATCTCCTTGCAGTCCAAGGGACTCTCAAGAGTCTTCTCCAACACCACAGTTCAAAAGCATCAATTCTTCGGCGCTCAGCCTTCTTCACAGTCCAACTCTCACATCCATTCATGACCACAGGAAAAACCATAGCTTTGACTAGACAGACCTTTGTTGGCAAAGTAATGTCTCTGCTTTGCTATCTAGGTTGGTCATAACTTTCCTTCCAAGGAGTAAGCGTCTTTTAATTTCATGGCTGCAGTCACCATCTATAGTTATATTGGAGCCCCAAAAAATAAAGTCTGACATTGTTTCTACTGTTTCCCCATCTATTTCCCATGAAGTGATGGGACCAGATGCCATGATCTTCGTTTTCTGAATGTTGAGCTTTAAGCCAACTTTTGCACTCTCCACTTTCACTTTCATCAAGAGTCTTTTTAGTTCCTCTTCACTTTCTGCCATAAGGGTGGTGTCATCTGCATATCTGAGGTGACTGATATTTCTCCCAGCAATCTCGATTCCAGCTTGTGCTTCTTCCAGCCCAGCGTTTCTCATGATGTACTCTGCATATAAGTTAAATCAGCAGGGTGACAATATACAGCCTTGACGTACTCCTTTTCCTATTTGGAACCAGTCTGTTGTTCCATGTCCAGCTCTAACTGTTGCTTCCTCACCTGCATATAGGGTTCTCAAGAGGCAGGTCAGGTGGTTTGGTATTCCCATCTCTTTCAGAATTTTCCACAGTTTATTGTGATCCACACAGTCAAAGGCTTTGGCATAGTCAATAAAGCAGAAATAGATGTTTTTCTGGAACTCTCTTGCTTTTTCGATGATCCAGTGGATGTTGGCAATCTGATCTATTGTTCCTCTGCCTTTTCTAAAAAGAGCTTGAACATCAGGAAGTTCACAGTTCACATATTGCTGAAGCCTGGCTTGGAGAATTTTGAGCATTGCTTTACTAGCATGTAAGATGGGTGCAATTGTGTGGTAGTTTGAGCATTCTTTGGCATTGCCTTTCTTTGGGATTGGAATGAAAACTAACCTTTTCCAGTCCTGTGGCCACTGCTGAGTTTTCCAAATTTGCTGACATATTGAGTGCAGCACTTTCACAGCATCATCTTTCAGGATTTGAAATAACTCAACTGGAATTCCATCACCTCCACTAGCTTTGTTCATAGTGATGGTTTTTAAGGCCCACTTGACTTCACATTCCAGGATGTCTGGCTCTAGGTGAGTGATCACACCATCGTGATTATCTGGGTCATGAAGCTCTTTTTTGTACAGTTCTTCTGTGTATTTTTGCCATCTCTTCTTAATATCTTCTGTTTCTGTTAGGTCCATACCATTTCTGTCCTTTATCGAGCCAATCTTTGCATGAAATGTTCCCTTGGTATCTCTAATTTTCTTGAAGAGATCTCTAGTCTTTCCCATTTTGTTGTTTTCCTCTATTTCTTTGCATTGATTGCTGAGGAAGGCTTTCTTATCTTTTCTTGCAGAGTTTCTTTGGAACTCTGCATTCAGATGCTTATATCTTTCCTTTTCTCCTTTGCTTTTTGCTTCTCTTCTTTTCTCAGCTATTTGTAAGTCCTCCCCAGACAGCCATTTTGCTTTTTTGCATTTCTTTTCCATGGGGATGGTCTTGTTCTCTGTCTCCTGTACAGTGTCACAATCCTCATTCCATAGTTCATCAGGCACTCTATCTATCAGATCTAGGTCCTTAACCTGCTCCAAACTCCAACATTTGGTTTGTTTGGCCTCACTGTGATTCTGTTGTTCTGATCTCCTGCCTCTCTCTGATAAGGTTCCCAGTGACCACATGAGACCCAACTGGATAATCCAGCATAATATCCACATTTAAAGATCCATAATCACACCTACAAAGTTCCTTTTTTCATATGAAATAATATATGCAGTGTACATTCCAGGGATTAGAATAAGGACATAATAAATTACAGCACTTATTATTTTTCAGTAGTAGAATACAAATGAAATGGTAAACTGGTGGTGGTAGCATCAGTAGTAGACAAGTTTTGGCTAAAAGCCATGTATAAGATATCATGTTTTAAAAGATACTGCTTCTCTATATCTTTTTGACTACAATTGGACCAAAAATGTCTAAACTTAATTTCAACCCTTTGATGTTAGCATTTCTTAGACAGCTAGCATGTTAATTTATAAAGTTTCTACATGATTTGATAAAGAGGTAATATATGCATTTGTGCATGTGTGCTAAGTCGCTTCAGTTATGTCCTACTTTTTGTGACGCTATGGACTGTAGTCCACCCAGGCTCCTCTGTCCATGGGATTCTCCAGGCAAGAATATTGGAGTGGGTTGCTATGCCCTCCTCCAGGGGATCTTCCCGACCCAGGAATCAAAGCTGCTTCGCATTATGTCTCCTGCAGTGGCAGGCAAGTTCTTTTTACCACTAGTGTCACTTAGGATATGTGAGGTAATATGAGGAGGGATAAATGCTTTCTCTTTAAAAATCACTGGAGCCTAGGAAATACTTGAAGTGATACACAAAATATCTTTTTTGTATCTCCCTCTTTTATGGGAAAGAGGAAGAGATTTGACAAAAGGAAAGAAAGGTAAAGATATTAATGTGTTACCCAAAGAGGTAGGACAAAAGGATGCTCAAAAGGAAGTAGAGTGGAAAGATGAGGAGAATATTCATTGAGTTCTTAAAATGTCCACTGTTTTTAGTACCATACTTAACATTTATTCTGTTAATAACTATTGCATTATTAGGTAGGTATTACTATTATCCTGTTTTGCAGGTAGAGAAACTGAAACACTGAGCTAAATAGTGGTAGGCCTTGTATTTCAGGTAGGTTGGCTCTGGAGCCCACTTGCTTGAGCAGTAAATCAAATAGAGATCTGTGTTTCGTCAAGGTGAAGCATGCCCCTCTAAACTCCAGGATGTAGGCTGCATCCAAAGAGAAGTTATTACTGTCTGGGGTAGAAGGAAAGATACAGACTCTCAATTTGCCAACGTTGATACCTCGTTTATCCTTTTTAGGTTTGAGAATTTCATCCAGTCCCATTAATGTGAGATAGAAAGGTATAGAGCAGAAGCACATGCATAAAGATTGAAATATCCTAGTGAATATTGGATTGTGTATTTAGTTAAAATAATGTCATTTTTGTTTTTTTGTTTATTTGATTTTGTTTTTTAAGATGAAAACTTCTGGAACTCTAGGCTTGATTCTTTTAAAGAAGTTGGCTATGCTATAAAGTGGTCCTGAGCAATGTACACTTGAAACTTACATAATAGAAAAAAAAATTCATTAAGGAAATGAATTGACAAATCACAGACTGGGACAAAATATTTTCAAATTATACTTGATAAAGGATTTATGCTGTAAGTAACAAGTAAACTTATTATCCAGATAATATAAAGAATTCTTAAAACTAAAAAATAAGACAACTCAATTTTTAAGTGGGCAAAATTTGAGTAGATATTTCAGCAAAGAAGATATCCAAATAGATTAGCATGTGAAAAGATCACTAGTCACTAGGGAAATGCAAGCTAAAACCAAAATTAGAAACCACTTCACAGTCACTAGGACTATAATAAAGACAAAGACAGTGTTGTGAGGATGTGGACAAATATACTAATATACTGCTGGTAATGAAGCTATTTTGGAAAGTAGTCAGACAGTTTCTTAAAAAGTTGAGCAGTTTACCATATGAGCCAACAATTCCACTCAATATTCCATCTTAAGATAAATGAAAACTGTTCAGAAAGACCTAGATGTGAATGAATGTTTATAACATTATTCATACTAGAGAAAAAGTGGAAACAACCCAAATGACCATCAACTGATAAATGGGTAAACAAAAAATTCATGCAATAACATTCCAATCTATTGAAAAAGCAAGAGAGTTCCAGAAAAACATCTATTTCTGCTTTATTGACTATGCCAAAGCTTTTGACTATGTGGATCACAATAAACTGTGGAAAATTCTGAAAGAGATGGGAATACCAGACCATCTGACCTGCCTCCTGTGAAATCTGTACGCAGGTCAAGAAGCAACAGTTAGCCTATTATACAGAGTGAAGTAAGCCAGAAGGAAAAACACCAATACAGTATACTAACGCATATATATGGAATTTAGAAAGATGATAACAATAACCCTGTGTTCGAGACAGCAAAAGTGACGCTGATGTATGGAACAGTCTTATGGACTCTGTGGGAGAGGGAGAGGGTGGGAAGATTTGGGAGAATGGCATTGAAACATGTAAAATATCATGTATGAAATGAGATGCCAGTCCAGGTTCAATGCACGATACTGGATGCTTGGGGCTAGTGCACTGGGACGACCCAGAGGGATGGTATGGGGAGGGAGGAGGGTTCAGGATGGGGAGCACATGTATACCTGTGATGGATTCATTTTGATATTTGGCAAAACTAATACAATTATGTAAAGTTTAAAAATAAAATAAAATTTAAAAAAAAAAAGAAAAAAAAAAAGAAGCAACAGTTAGAACTGGACATGGAACAACAGACTGGTTCCAAATAGGAAAGGAGTACGTCAAGGCTGTATACTGTCACCCTGCTTATTTAACTTCTATGCAGAGTACATCATGAGAAACGCTGGGTTGGATTAAGCACAAGCTGGAATCAAGATTGCCGGGAGAAATATCAATAACCTCAGATATGCAGATGACACCACCCTTATGGCAGAAAGTGAAGAAGAACTAAAGAGCTTCTTGATGAAAGTGAAAGAGAGTGAAAAAGTTGGCTTAAAACTCAACATTCAGAAAACTAGGATCATGGCCTCCGGCCCCATCACTTCATGGCAAATAGATGGGGAAACAGTGGAAACAGTGGCTGACTTTATTTTGGGGGGTTCCAAAATGACTGCAGATGGTGACTACAGCCATGAAATTAAAAACGCTTACTCCTTGGAAGGAAAATTATGACCAACATAGACAGCATATTAAAAAAGTAGAGACGTTACTTTGTCAACAAAGGTCTGTCTAGTCAAGGCTATGGTTTTTCCAGTGGTCATGCATGGATGTGAGAGTTGGACTATAAAGAAAGCTGAGCACCGAACAGTTGATGCTTTTGAACTGTTGTGTTGGAGAAGACTCTTGAGAGTCCCTTGGACTGCAAGGAGATCCAACCAGTCCATCCTAAAGGAAATGTGTTCAGTCCTGAGTGTTCATTGGAAGGACTGATGTTGAAGCTGAATCTCCAATACTTTGGCCACCTGATGCAAAGAGCTGACTCATTTGAAAAGACCCTGATGCTGGGAAAGATTGAAGGCAGGAGGAGAAGGGGACGACAGAGGATGAGATGGTTGGATGGCATCACTGACTCAATGGACATGAGTTTGGGTAAACTCTGGGAGTTGGTGATGGACAAGGAGGCCTGGTGTGCTGCGGTCCATGGGGTCACAAAGAGTTGGACACGAGCTGAGCGACTGAACTGAACTGATTCTATTACATGGATTTCCCTGATGGCTCAGACGCTAAAGAATCTGCCTGCAATGTGGGAGACCCAGGTTCAAGCTCTGGGTTAGGAAGATCCCCTGGAGAAGGGAATGACAACTCACTTCAGTAGTCTTGCCTGGAGAATTCCATGGACAGACCCTACAGTCCATGGGGTCACAAAGAGTTGGACACACTGAATGATTAACACTTTCACTTTTCATGCTACTATATGGTTGAATCTCAGAAACATAATGCTAAATAAAAGAAATCTGACATATAAACCATATAAAGCATGACTCCATTTATAATGAAATGACAAAAAAGGAAAATATCTAAACCAGATATTAAACTAGTAGTTACATGGGAGGAGAGTGATTAAAATGTTCTACAACTAAATTGTGATACATTACATTCAGGTGCAATAACTTCTTTTTCTTATCTGAAAGTTAACACATATGCTTCATAGAAAGTTTAGAAAATATAGAAGTGTACAAAATAAAAATCATGATAATCTGATGACTATTTTTCTTTAGAAAATGAAGATGTTTGGTATCCTGATTATTTTTTGATGATGTATTACCATCTATGGAATTTCAATAGAAATGCCAGCAGTCCTTACATTTCAGGAAATTCTGAAAATCACAATAGTTTGAGAATCTGATGAAATCTGTTAGCCACTTGGTCGTGTCCAACTCTGAAACCCTGTGGACTGTAGCCTGCCAGGCTCCTCTGTCCATGGAATTCTCCAGGCAAGAATACTGGAGTGGGTTGCCATTTCCTTTTATAGGGGATCTTCCTGACCCAGGGATTGAATCTGGGTCTCCTGCATTGTAGCCAGATTCTTTACCATCTGAACCATCAGGGAAGCCCAGTTAGAGGTCAAATAAGGATTCAAATCTAGCTACTAATACAAGCCCAAGTTTCTAACTACTAAAATTTTACTTAATATTAAGATAAAAACTGTTTAAATCAAATTATTAAGAAACAAATTCAGCATATTCATTAAAGAAATTTGATTATAGTCATATCCATCAAAATGACTCCTAATTTTCATCTATGAATCTAGGAATAAAAAAAAATTGGTTCTTGGTTACAAGAATTCAATGTTTTCAAAAGGAAAGACATTTTAATATTTTACACTTTGGTTAATATAATCTTTTAAAAGAAATTTATAAAAATAATAGAATCAAAAGAACAGTAGAATATTGGCTGTCATTGCCAGAAATTCTTACCAGTAACCTAACATCCCTGGATTTAGGTTAAGCAGATTTATGAAGATAGTTTTTGAGTATAGAATGATTTAATAAATTATAGGATCCTGAGGTTCCTCAAAAGTACAGAGAGCTTTTAGATTATTTTAGTCACAGACTCTAAGCCATCATTTACTTTTGGCTATAAAGACTTTATTTTTACTAAGTTTTTTAGGATGTGCATAATATTTGAAATCACATATATCTGTAAGCAAGAATGAGTTGTTTTTTATAATATTCAAAAATTTCTGAGTTTTTTAATTACAAGAAAAAGATGTTTGAATATGGGCTCCTGCTGTTGCAACTTGATTTGTCACTTAAAATGAAAACAAATATAGTTCTACTTATCATCATATCCTAAAGATGATTTTTTTAGTTTAGTTTATGAAGAAATTTTATACTGTATTTTCATTCAATATTCTTTATGAAGTACTATTGAACTCCAAAGCTTGAAGACAATTTTTATTTGTATGAACTCTTTGGCTATTTATGTGTAGAAATATAATATAATTAATAAAGTACACATGAAACTATTGGTTTCATTATGAGGGAAAATGCCTCTGCCTTCAACAACTCAGTTCATGTTTTCTAACAGATATGAAAATGTATTTGTTCACTGTAACAGCTATTTGGATTTGGAAAGGATTTTCAGTTTCCAATAGGGGATAAATGCAAACACTTGTACTCATTTTATTTATCCAATTAATCACTGATAATGGTGAGGACTTCTGGCATAAAAAGACACTGGGGATATTAAACACTAAAGTATTAGTGTATATTTTTATTTCTGTGTTAACTTCAACTTATAACAATTATTCCTTAAGCAGACTCCCCCAAGTCCTTCTTATAAGTGTTGTTTTTTCAGCTTGTTGTTTGTTTTCAGAAAATAAGAAAAGTTAATTTCTACTCAGTTGAGCAAAAGTAACCAGGAAACTCTTCAGAGAGAAACTGACTTGTTGCCAGAACATCTGATAACCCTGGTGCCTGGTGCTATCACGTCAGTCATTTGCTCCCCTGAGTCTCTGTATCCTCACCTAGAAAATGAGGAAGTTGTTACACCACTAGAAAGTCTTGGTGTGAAGACCATAACATAAAATATAAAACCCCTGGAAGTATAAGTGAGCAATAGTATTTCTATTGACCTTGAGTCTGAAATTACAGGGCCTTCCTAAAGTGAAAAGTTTCTCCACATATTTCTATGAAATACCTTATTCAGGTGCAGATTTTATGCATTCTTATATGCATAAGAAACCATGAGACAGGTTTGCCAAGCTAAAAGGGGGTGGGGGGTGGAGAGGACATTGACTGTTATTTGATAAGTTTGTCCATAAGGACAATGAATGATAATGTATATATAAAAGATCACATTCTCAGCCCACACAGTGCTGCCACTTAATAAAAGTATTCTTTTTAAACAAAGTACACAAAGTAAATCTAAGACAGTATTTTTACAAAGTACTCAAAGACTATTATCTTCATTTTTCATCTACTTGACATGTCTCTAAAAGAATAAGATTTAATTTCAGTATTTTCAGCTTGCATGCAGATACCAGCATGTACGTGTGTGTTTACACAAACACACACACAGAAAATGTACTGAGCAACAGTCAACTGGCAAGCCTCCTGAGTTCAAAGTTCCTCAGGTGTACAATGGAATCAATGAGATGCACCAGCAGCAGCAGAGGTGACAGACTCATCTCAAACATCCAGCTCTGTCACAGTAGCTAACATAACCAAAAGCTACTCAGAAGTAAATAAAGATCACAACTCTAAGACTTGAAAAAGAAAACATTTTGGCTTTTTACTGACTCACTGAATTAAAGAGAACTTTGAAAACCTTTTTTTTTTTTCTCCTAGTACCATTATTTGAGTCTTCAAAAACAAGAAAGGAGATACTTCCCTTTGCAGGTTAATTAGAGACTGCAGGGCTCACAAAAAGATGAGGCTAGAATGAGATCAGTGTCAGAAATCAACAAAGGCTACCCCACGCCTTTCACTCTACAGTTCTGCAAAGTATACAGGGTTCATTCAGGGGCCTCAAACCCCTTGCCTAGATCAGTCCTGTAATATCTGGAATGCCATTTCCAAACAGCATATTGAGTAACCTTCTTTTCTTTCTGCTTAGATATTCATTCTCTGCAGTAATGGTTACTACAGGATAGGTATACTTTTGTATATATATTCTTTTACCATTTAGAATCAAGTCATAGTCATGACAACAAAAACCTTAAAAAACTGGAATAAAATGAAATACTAACTCATTAAAAGGAGTTAGAAAAAGAAGATATTCAAAAACAGCATTCTATTGCTGTTTTTAAAGGACAAAAGAAAAATTTAAATGCAAACGCAAAATATCAGAAACTGGTTAAATAGGCCAAAACTATTTATTCAGAGATATATCACTGTTTAAAAAAAAAAAAAGTGAAGGTGACATTCCACTGAATCATTTAGCAAGTACTTTCATGTGTCTGTTCCAAAATTCAGGGACCAAATTAACAAAAGAGTACAACAGAGTTCCAGACAAGAACCTTCTTTCTCACATGCTTTGATTCACACTGCAAAGCATTTCACGAGTCCTGTGACATAACTGATCTCTTCCTCAGCAAGGAATAGATGATCAGAAAAATCTTAATTATCTTATTCCCTGATTCTCTCCATTCTATTTTTAGGCATATTTCCCATTTCAGTTCACACTGGGGAAGGTATCACCGACAAGAAGAAGGGTATGCACACCTTGGGGCAGCCTGACAGCTTGTCAGAAATCTAGCTTGTGTTGCAAGACAGAATGAGAACAACAAAGTTTGTCTGACATTCTCCATCTCGGCAGCTAAAGCAAGATGTAACTGTTTCTACTGGGGTTGTTATTTCCCAGGGGACAGAAAACCTTTTTTAACATCCTGCATTAAAATGCCTCCTAGAGATCATGCACACAACATCATTACAAAATGAAAAGTCAATTTTTAAAGGAAGTTTTTCGTTTGTTTCAGTTTCTAGTAAACTAGATGGTCCCTAACTCTGGGGACTTTGTTCTGGTAGCCTCATCTAACTGATAGAAATCGGAAGTCCAAGTTTTATAAATCATGTTCTTATTCCTTCCCTCCCCTCTCTTCACAATCCTGATACCTTAAATCCCTTCAAAACAAACAGAATTAATCAACTGCATTGCAACAAGAAAGGATCATTTATAGGTAGTGGTTGAAACCTCTTATTTGCTGAAAAACCATTGAAAAATATCTTCCTAAAGTAAAACCATTCATTTATAATGGGAATAAATATGAAGATGGAGACCATAACCTACCTATATTTAGAGTGATTGTCTTGAAACAGGACTCATTGTACCAAGTGATACTATTTGAAATGTCATGAAAAGTAAACTAAAACTGCAGAGCTGGAAAAAAAAATATGCTAGGCTACTGCTACTGTTGCTAAGTCACTTCAGTCGTGTCCAACTCTGTGCGATCCCATAGATAGCAGCCCACCAGGCTCCTCTGTCCCTGGGATTCTCCAGGCAAGAACACTGGAGTGGGTTGCCATTTCCTTCTCCAATGCATGAAAGGAAAAGGGAAAGTAAAGTCGCTCAGTCATGTCTGACTCTTAGCGACCCCACAGACTGCAGCCTACCAGGCTCCTCCGTCCATGGGATTTTTCAGGCAAGAGTACTGGAGTGGGAGAGTAAGAAAAAACTATGAATAGAAATGTAAAATCAGCTTCATATTCATGTTTTGTTTTTGTGCATACCACTAGCAGATGTGCTATTATTAATATACTGGTCTAATACATTGATCACATTGTGAACAGCTGATATAAAAGCTTGCCGTTTATTCGAAGCAGAAGGTTGATTTTATTCTATTACTTATTTAAATGGGACACTAACTTGATAGGTATAAAAACAAGATTCAAGATCTAATCAATAAAAATCTGTGAAAATAGAAATAGTCAACATTTCACTTCTTTTCTGTCCAATTGTCATCCTTTCTTTTCCTAAACAAATGGGTTACCATAATTTGCTGCTTTTTTCCCTAAAAATAGGAAAACACGTCCTAATGTTTTAATTTCTACAAATATGGATAAGAAATCAAGGCTCAATCTGGGGGCATAAATTAGAAGAATATATTTTGACAACATTCCTGTTTTACTGAACATTTACACTTGAGAATCTCTTTCCAGAAGAGACATTAAACTGCACAGATGTCTACTTGCATGGTATTCTCTGATCATCTCTGGAAATGACAAATATATTTTGCTAAATGAAAGTCAACTACCTCACCCATAAAGGTGAAAAGGAGACAATTAATAGGAGAGGCTTACCGAATATGACTTAGTTAATGACTGGAAAGCTCTCTCAAACACATAAAAGAGAAGTAAAAGACTTTTTCAGAATGTCTGTGGTGTGTTTTGCTAGTTACCTTAATTGATTTCTCACTTCAAAAAGCAAATGTGCAAAGCCAGGCAAAAGCAGAGGGCTACACCTCTGAAATAATGCACCATTAGCTGAGCACTTCTCCATGTTAATGTTCCTATAATTGATTGTGCAACCCCAGACAAGTACAAAGAGCACTGATTGTAAATATACAGGAGCTTTGACTCGTTGAAAAATGCATGCACCCTATGAATACTTTGGTTTAGAAAAAAGCTTTCCCTGGGCACTTAATTTCAGCTGTTAGTGCAAGTAAACCTCTCACTGATGTCAATAGACATTTTGTTTCTCTGGGTATCAGAGCCCAGTGAATGAATGGTTAGGAAGTCAAAGTGTATAAATAGCCTTAAAGACTATGGAAGCCTCAGAAAAGAGCAAGGCAACATCATAATTGACAGCTTGATTTCTCTCTCTCTCAATGGTGAAGCTATTTTTTCACAAGATGTAACACCTTCTCTCACAATTCTTTCCCTAAAGTTTCCATGAATTTATGTATTCTTAGTTGCATGTTTTGTAATAGCCTGCTTTACAGAGAAAAACAAACAAAAAAATGCAAGAAAAACCCTTGCTGTTTGAGGTTAGTCCCAAGATTTATGCTATAAGAAATGTGAGTATAATCATAACATTTACTAGTTAGAGTATTTATGGCTGTTCCTCAAATAAAATCTGTGTTTGGATTACCAATATACAAAATTCCTATTTTCACTCACAGGACTGACGATGGCAGAAAGTAAAGCTTGCTTTCAAAGAAAGTTCAATACCAGTTTAAATCAGAACTTGATAGCAACTTTAGTATTCCAGGTCTGTTGTTTAAAGGTGCGTAGGGCACACACTTTTGTATTCCATCCTTATATTTCTCACATGAATTTTTCCTCATCTTTATTTTTGACAACTTGCCTTTTCTTTCTGTTTGCCTAGTCAGACTAACAGTTTTTGTAAACTGATGATTTCAGCTCCCTTATTATTCCACATTACATTGCTGCACAGTGCCAGTCAAGCATTATGATTTTTTTCACTCCAGCTGTGCTGAACCACAAGTAGATATGAAGCAATTGACCTTGTTGTTCATTGACTTGTATGATGCCTTACTACCCACTGTTTTGTGCCACTCACTTTACTTCATGCATTTTCTAATGTCATGACCTTTGTAGGAGATATTACTCTTCAAGAAAGTTTTAGAAAAGCAAAACATTAAATATAATATAGTCAGTGTTATGAAAATATCAAAGATAAGCAGAATTTTTTTCTTGTCTGAGATCAAGAGATCTAAGACTGCTGGTAAAAGGAAAACAAAGAAATAAGTTTGGGCCATTTGGAAAAGACTATTCTGCACAGTTATTTGTAATCTTTTTAAATTACTGATTTACTTGCTTGTTTGTTTGCTTTTTTGCCTATTGCAGTTAATTTTTTAGTGACTCTTCCAATGAATAGTCAGATGGTGGTAGGATGGATTTCAAACAATCACAAGAACAGAAGCCATAAGCAAATACAATCTATTATTGAATTATGTCATAATCCACAATTTTGGAAGTAGGGATTTTTACCTTCAAACCCTTTACACAGTAAGGAAAAATATCTGAAACCATAGATATGCTCTTTTACTGTAAGAGCAGTAAAAGGCTGATTAGTAGATTTACAAATATCAATCAAATATTAATGATGTAGTTAGTATTTGCAAGATGTCACTGAGAAAATCATAATTAATCTATACAAATATATATACAATATGTGCTAATAATATATTTTTCTATTTACTGACAAACACTTTTTTAGTCAGTGACCACGTTTAGAGCTGAGTTTTAGTATCCATTGCATTTCATGAATATGTGATAACCATCCCTACAGAGATTACTTCATTACATAACCACATAAATAAGAAATCCAGTATCATTAAACATTATTAAAATACTAATGTCAGCCAATGTTTAGCCAGGAAACAACAGAGTTAAAACTACAGTAGGGAAAAGAAAAATTATGGCTGGGAAAATTGAGGTACAGAAGATCAAAGTTGGAGAAATAAAGCTACTCCCACCACAGCCTGTATGTTGACTTGACTGGGCAACTCGGAGCTTGCAGGAAAATTCCTCCAGCCATACTCTTCTGGCTGCTGACATGGACCCACAAAAAGAGCTCATGGAGAGGTCTTTCAAAATTGTCATCTCTACTGAAAGTGCACTGTCATGCTTGAGGCCACTGCTGTTTGACAAGACTAGTAATGGGGAGGATGATCTGGGAGCTGGAGACCGCCAGATATCCATACATCAATCTACTAAGAGCAAAATGGTTTCCACTCTGCTTCCATCTTCCAATCTCACGCAAATTCCTCCCTCAGTCAATGCTAACCTGAAACTAATAAGGAAAAGGAACTGTGGAAAATATTTTTTTCCAGCTTTAGACACATGTAGTAATTACAAGCTGACAAAACGCTATCCAGCACAGTTCAACCTGTCAAGTTGGTATTCACACATACATATTTTAATCACATTTAATTCTAAGCAAAACAATGGCAAAATCATGACTCCACTAAAATAGTGCAACTATAGCCATAAAACCAAAAATACAGTAGCTGTCTTCTTAAGGGAAGGTAAAAAATATCCCGTATGCTTTTTTTCCCCCTGTATGTCTGTTTCTCCACTCCCTGCAGAACTCACACTTCTCACATGGATTTTTCCCATTCTTTCCATTTGATAATCCACTTGAGTGTCAGTCTTTCCCTAGTTGGCTCATATCTCTCCTTCAGTATCCTGTACTTACATAGTGAGATTTAAGGTTGCTGCTGCTCCTGCTGCTAAATAGCTTCAGTCGTGTCCGACTCTGTGCTACCCCATAGGTGGCAGTCCACTAGGCTCCCCCGCTCCTGGGATTCTCCAGACAAGAACACTGGAGTAGGTTGCCATTTCCTTCTCCAATGCATGAAAGTGAAATGTGAAAGTGAAGTTGCTAAGTCATGTCCAACTCTTCATGACCCCGTGGACTGCAGCCTAACAGGCTCCTCCGTCCATGGGAATTTCCAGGCAAGAGTACTGGAGTGGGGTCCCATCACCAGATTTAAGGTTAATAACTATCAATTAATAGTTTATTAGGTGAGAGGGTGATACAAGAAAATAAAAAAGATTTTCAAGTTACTCTCAATCTCTTGAAAGTTTCAAGTTTGGGTTTTGGTTAAAGATCCTTAACTCTGTGCTGTTTTAAATTATTTTTTTAAACAAAACTTAAAATTCATCTATAAGTAAATCAAATAAAAGGCTATATGATAGGTTGCCCATCTATTTCAGTAGTAGAGACACATGAATCTATTAGTCAGAGTCAAAGATTCCTGAAGGTCAAACCATTCTGACTAACTATCAGTTCTACCGTCCATGCAATAATTATGCTTATCACTTCACAGCAGGTTAACTTATGCCTTTTGGTCCCTGCCACTCTGGGATCCTATTATCTCAATGAATAACATTGCACATTTTAGTGACAACTTCTCACGCTGTCTTTACTAATCTTCAGGTCACCACAAAGCTCTTCAAGGATGCTTATGCTTCTCTTAATAAAGTATTTGTCAAAGACTCTGTACCTTGCTAGAAGATATAGGAGAGGAGTGAAAAGCAGAGCAGGTAATATATACTAAACACATTCTAACAACCAATCTCTCTAACATTTGGTTTGTTTTTCTTTTCCATATCAAGGAAATTCCGATACCTCAGTTTATCTTTGTGTCCAGAGTCCAGTCAACCAATCCAGGAAATTGTGGGACCCACTCTAAGTTTCTCAAGTTAACTAATTACCTTCAGAATTTCTAGTTAAGTGTGCCCATGTTAATGAATTCAATTCAGTCCAAGATCACATTCTCCTACCCCTCCTTTTACCTTTAGGATATGTTCTCATACTTATTTCCCCTTAACTGCAGAAGTCTTGCAATTATTTTGGTACATAATTCTTACTAATGGCATTATGTACCCAATCTCCTGAAGCCAAGCAAAATCTGAGTCTGCCTGTGGGTCTGGAAGTCACAGAGGAGCTGGAGTATATCTTGAGGTATGTAGAATTTTCTATTGTATTAGTTTCCTAAGGCTGCTACTTGAGGAAACAAACAAACAAACACAAAACACAAACTTGGAAGATTAAAACAACAGAAATTTATTTCTCACAGTTCTGGAGGATAGAAATCCAAAATCCATTTCCATCACCAAACTCAAGGTGTCTTTATCCTTCTGGAGGTTCAAAAATAACCCATTTCTTGCTTCTCCCAGTTTCTAGTGAATGACAGCCTTCCTTGGCTGTGGCTATACCAATCTAGTCTCTGCCTCTATATTATATCACCTTCCTGTCTTCTCTCTGTGTGGTAGGGTATCTTACTATCAGATCAGATCAGTTGCTCAGTCGTGTCCAATTCTTTGCGACCCCATGAATCGCAGCACGCCAGGCCTCCCTGTCCATCAACAACTCCTGGAGTTCACTCAGACTCCTGTCCATTGAGTCAGTGATGCCATCCAGCCATCTCATCCCCTGTCGTTCCCTTCTCCTCTTGCCCCCAATCCCTCCCAGCATCAGAGTCTTTTCCAATAAGTCAACTCTTTGCATGAGGTGGCCAAAGTACTGGAGTTTCAGCTTTACCATCATTCCTTCCAAAGAAATCCCAGGGCCGATCTCCTTCAGAATGGACTGGTTGGATCTCCCTGCAGTCCAAGGGACTCTCAAGAGTCTTCTCCAACACCACAGTTCAAAAGCATCAATTCTTCGGTGCTCAGCCTTCTTCACAGTCCAACTCTCACATCCATACATGACCACTGGAAAAACCATAGCCTTGACTAGATGAACCTTTGTTGGCAAAGTAATGTCTCTGCTTTTGAATATGCTATCTAGGTTGGTCATAACTTTCCTTCCAAGGAGTAAGCGTCTTTTAATTTCATGGCTGCAGTCACCATCCATAGTGATTTTGGAGCCCAGAAAAGTAAAGTCTGACACTGTTTCCACTGTTTCCCCATCTATCTCCCATAAAGTGATGGGACCGGATGCCATGATCTTCGTTTTCTGAATGTTGAGCTTTAAGCCAACTTTTTCACTCTCCACTTTCACCTTCATCAAGAGGCTTTTTAGTTCCTCTTCACTTTCTGCCATAAGGGTGGTGTCATCTGCATATCTGAGGTGATTGATATTTCTCCCAGCAACCTTGATTCCAGTTTGTGTTTCTTCCAGTCCAGCATTTCTCATTATGTACTCTGCATATAAGTTAAATAAGCAAGGTGACAATATACAGCCTTGATGTACTCCTTTTCCTATTTGGAACCAGTCTGTTGTTCCATGTCCAGTTCTAACTGTTGCTTCCTGACCTGCATACAAATTTCTCAACAGGCAGGTCAGGTGGTCTGGTATTCCTATCTCTTTCAGAATTTTCACAGTTTATTGTGATCCACACAGTCAAAGGCTTTAGCATAGTCAATAAAGCAGAAATAGATGTTTTTCTGGAACTCTCTTGCTTTTTCCATGATCCAGCAGATGTTGGCAATTTGATCTCTGGTTCCTCTGCCTTTTCTAAAACCTCTCTCTTTAAGGACATCTCATTTAAGGTCCACCCATATAATCTTGGATTATCTCCTCATCTCAATATTCTTAATCATATCTGCAAAGATCTTTCTTCCAAATAAAGGTAACATTACAAGTACCAGGGATTAGGACCTGGTATCATTGGAAGACATTTTTCAGCCTTCTATCAATTCAGTTCAGTTCAGTCACTCAGTTGTGTCCGACTCTTTGCAACCCCATGAATTGCAGCATGCCAGGCTCCCTGTCCATCACCAACTCCCGGAGTTCACTCAAACTCACGTCCATTGAGTCAGTGATGCCATCCAGCCATCTCATTCTCTGTCGTCCCCTTCTCCTCCTGCCCCCAATGCCTCCCAGCATCAGAGTCTTTTCCAATAAGTCAACTCTTCGCATGAGGTGGCCAAAGTACTGGAGTTTTAGCTTTAGCATCATTCCTTCCAAAGAAATCCCAGGGCTGATCTCCTTCAGAATGGACTGGTTGGATCTCCTTGCAGTCCAAGGGACTCTCAGGAGTCTTCTCCAACACCACAGTTCAAAAACATCAATTCTTCGGCGCTCAGCCTTCTTCACAGTCCAACTCTCACATCCATACATGACCACAGGAAAAACCATAGCCTTGACTAGATGGACCTTTGTTGGCAAAGTAATTTCTCTGTTTTGAATATGCTATCTAGGTTGGTCATAACTTTCCTTCCAAGGAGTAAGCGTCTTTTAATTTCATGGCTGCAATCACCATCTGCAGTGATTTTGGAGCCCCCAAAAATAAAGTCTGACACTGTTTCCCCATTTATTTGCCATGAGGTGATGGGACCAGATGCCATGATCTTTGTTTTCTGAATGTTGAGCTTTAAGCCAACTTTTTCCCTCTCCTCTTTCACTTTCATCAAGAGGCTTTTTAGTTCCTCTTCACTTTCTGCCATAGGGTGGTATCATCTGCATATCTGAGGTTATTGATATTTCTCCTGTCAATCTTGATTCCAGCTTGTCAGCCTTCTATACCTACCAAATATTTATTTATTTATCTATAAGTGGTCATTACAGGTTACTTAGGCAAGAGTGAGCTACCTTCTTCCTGCTAGAGTGTGTTAACAGAGCAGATTTTTCAGAATTTAGAGAGTCAAATTTTATTGTAATCTTATGTCCCCATAAGACGCTGTGAGGCTGTATTTTTAATTCACAGTGTAATTTAACCACCGCAGTAACAAATTTAGGTTTAGTGTCATAAATATTAAATCTGTGATATCAGGGGATAAGGATACAGAACAGAATTTTTCTAGTACTATGGTTTTACTTGGAAATCGAAGGCAATGATTTCATTCATTTTCCTTCAAATTTTCAAATTTTCCAGTTCACTTATAGGAAACAAATCCAAAGTTCTTATCTCTTTATTCCCACTATAATTTTAAATGGCAGAAGCTATGTAGTCATCCAAAGCCTAGACTTTTATAAACACTGTAATTCTAGATAATTAAAAGTGATGATTTCACAACTATTTTGTCATTAAATGTCATGGACTTCTAGTGTTTCACTTATCACTGGCAAAGGGGTGGTTAATGTCTTTAAATTCATCAGATCAAAGAACCAATTCCAGAATCATAGCCTTAAGGTTCTGCCCACAAGGAACAGATACATAAAATCTTTGTCAGTTATGATTCAATCAGGAAACCACAACCACAAAAAATACTGTGCAAATAGGTAGTCTAAAATATGAATTACAACATACCCACATATATGAAGAGCTGAGGAAGTTAAAACTCTGGAAAAGGGGATGGCAAAGAGCTAGAGAGTCTCTAACCATGACACTTGCAGCAGCACTCTGTGTGAACAGGCCAGAGTCTATAGGGAAAATCCCAGAAACAATGTGCACCCAGCCACCAGAGTGGGAGCACTAAGGAGATGGGGGAGAAAGGACATGCAAAGATCTTTGGAAGTGGTTTTCTCTATACAGAGTACAATCATCCCTTGGTAGTTAGCTTAAGACCTCTGTTCTTTATCCAGGACAATAGTTGGGAAGACACGCTAAGAGCTAGAGCCTGCTGACACCACGTCTGATGATTATAACTTGCTTACAGTAATGGTTTCACTTTTCAAATCATGCACAAGTTATAATCTTGGCTAACCGCAACCTAGAAACAATAAAGGAAGAGGATTCTGAGACATACAACTCCTAGACATATACAAAAGTGATGATATTAACTTCACAAAATATATTCCAGAGCACTCACTATATTTTAAGTACAGCTTAAATTATAAAAACAGAAACAAGCAAGCAAACAAAAACCTAACAAATCTTTCCCATTACAAAGAGAAAGAAATATATTAATAAATATATGATTAAGTAGTTATAATAGAATTGGCCCCTTTGTCTGTAAAGTAGTTATCCTTCAATTAAAAAATAAAAACAAAATTGTCCCTTTTTTCCTTAGCCACTTGACATTTGATAGAATGCATAGAAAAGCAAAACGATCATTCAACTTTCTCTCAATTTAGAGATAAAACACGCAGATAAAAGGGTAACAGAATCACTATAAGAACATATGTAGTTTGCAGCAAGATGAAGTGAGTTGGGTGTGATCTGAAATGACTGTCAAACCTACTCAAATTAAAATCCTAAACCTCTTAAGCACCACACAACTTCCCATGATGGTCCTGTTTTCTTAGCAATCTCAGATTAAGACACCCCAGTTTACCCATGTTATATGGGCAGCAGAATTATCTGGTCTTTTATTTGCTGAACTGATCCGCCAAACCACAATATAAATACTCCAAGCATTCTCATTATTCCCTTCATTATTTTCTTTAATTATTTCATATGATTCCTGCCTAATCCATAAAAAGATGACACAGTTCTCATAATTTTTCATGAAACCTTGCAAAAAAGGACAAAAGAAAGCTATTTTAACCAGTTCTATTTGAAAGCAACATTATTCCTAAATGCTCAATTTTTCTTTTTTTCTACCTACTAGCCCGAGGAAGGGATTGCATAGCGATTTACCTTGCAGTAGTTTAATTGTGGGGTCGCAAAGAGTCGGACATGACTGAGCGACTGAACTGAACTGAACTTAATTGTAGCATTTTGACTATCAATATTCTTGATTTAGTACAGAACTTATCTTATGAGCAAGGATGATGAAAATAATATTAACAGGTAGAAAAATTCAAATGGCAAAGACTGGCTATCTTGAGATGCAGTAGGTCCCAGAATTGGCACTAATTTTGTTTCTCTGTCCAATATTAGTTGAATATTATCATTTTGATGATGTAAATCAAGGGAGAGAAAGCAATTCTCCTTCATGGTCTTTACTTTCTAAGGCTGAGACATATTATTAACTCTGCACATGCAAGAGACACCATCTGGGAGCAATCTTCTTATCCCACCATCTTTCTTCTTTGCTACTATATACCTTCATTCTTATCCCAGGATTTTTCTCATCCACAGAAGGAGCTTGGCAAATAGAAAGCATCAGGTAATGGAAAGTAAAGCAGAAGTCAATGGTTTTCTCTGAAATCTTTTCAGTTTCTTAAGTGCTAAGAAACTTATAGCAGCTATACTGAGCTTGTGATCTTAGCACCCTCCATCGATTTTAAAAATGAATGGCTGTTAGCAGTCAAATCAAAAGATGGAAGGCAGGGTTTTATAAGCAACAAAAATTTTGAGATGCTTTGAACGTCAATCTTTTCTTCTTTTTCTCTTGTAGACCATGATGAAAGCAACGTCTTTGAAACCTTGAGGCATTAGACCCTACGCCCTCTGTAATTTTTTCCCCTTTCTTCACCATGTCTGAGGCCTTGATCTCTGCCATCAGCTTATTCGCACACTGCTGTGCTCCACCTTTCATTTGTACCTGGGTCATCTTCTTTACAGATGCACAGCCTCTCCATCTTACCTCTGAACTAAACTGCTTTTGAAAAGACATAAATCTACCATGGGCTACAGGGAGGAAAAGCGAAGGGAAGTTCACTTAAAATAAACCACAGTATTTTTCAGATAAAGTTTAACAGAAGTCTTTTGGATATTTTTTAGCCTGTCTTTTAGAATACATTATAGAAATTGTAGAATTTTCATTTCTCTTTCCTCCTTTCTAACTTGGTGGTTGGCATAGTCAAATGCTAACCATTGTGATTAAACAGAATACATGAATTGCAGCTAAGATAATGATCTTAAATGGTTTAAGAATAATAGTAGGATCAAAATGTCTTAGATTTTCTTTTTAAACAGTCTCTTTCATTTCTGACTAAAGTAGAAAGTATTTCATGTAATAAACACAAATATACTCTATATCATTATTTCCATTCTAAAGATTAGAAAAACAGTTGACATAAAGACTCACAGATGGCAAGTGACATAGCATTTTTCCAACCAGTTTAGATCTCCACAGGTTATCAAGAGATGTATATTTAACTGAGATCTATTAAATTTAGGCATATTTCCCAAACGATCACTTATTTCTCATAGAAAAAGGACACATATGCTCTCAATTGAGCAGTTGTGCATTCATTCATTTTTTGCAAAAATATTAACCAAGAAACTAGTGCTCATAGTTACTTTGAATAGTGATAGGAATCCAAAGGTGAATAAGACAATAAACAAGAGAGCAAAAAATCCTAAGTATTTTAGGTAAAGTAGTTAAGATGACAAAATAATGCATGAGAAGGTAGAGGCTCCTTCCACATGGCAGTTTATAGGTAAGACTTAGAAGATATGTAAATGAAGTCCTGGAAGATTAGAAAAAGTGAGTTATACAAGAAAAGGGGGCAAGTATTTTAGGTAGAGGAAACTGTAATCAAGAAGGCATTAGGCAGGCAATGCTTGTTACATTCCAGGGACTTTTAGAGGACCAGTGTGGCTTGAGAACAGTGGGTGAGAAGGAAAATCATTCAGAGAATTGGGAAAGATGGTCAGGATTCCTAAACGCATTTATGCACCATCTCAGTGAACAACATGAGGGAGTCACTGATGATGTTCTTGCAATAAGAATTTTAATGATGTTGAGGACAACATAAGCCAGAAAGATATGCTTTAGTGCCAATGAGAAGTATGGAAACAGAGCCAGAATCTGCGTGAAGCCAACTTTTCCTTTCAGGAAGTTTTGCTATAAAGGGCCCCAGATGGGGAAAAATTTAGCATATATATGCACTGATGATCAGGGTTCTATGGAAACATATAGATGGACAATATAACATAAAATATTAATATATTAAGTTAATTTATGTGTAGTAGAGTAGAATACACATAACATTACTTTTTATATTCAGTGTTCAAGCATTACATATTTCATGAGTTTAAAACAAATTTGGCAAATAACTTATTGGCTTGGTATTAAAATTTTAAATAATATAAAACTAAATAAGTATCTGATACCCATGTTTTCTTAGACTTCTGTATAAATTTAATTTCAAATGAAGATAAATGCTAAAGAAAAGATAAACTTGGTCTCAGTTCTGACATAAAATCTACTGCATGGAACAGGTTGCTGTGAGATTCCATTCTATAGTTGTTATACACCCATAAAGTGTTAGAATAAGCAAGTTAAATTTTCTTTTTATACCCTAAAATCTATGATTTTATCAGATCTTATAATAGATACATTTTTGTTTTTGTCAGCTGTTTTGGTTGCAATAATAGAGACACATTAAGTTATCTCAAGCCATATACCATCCTTGATATTTGAACAAACAGAAAGATAAGCCATGTGCTTGAATAAGGAAGTTTAACATCACAAAGATATTAATTCTTTCTAAGAGAATTAAAAAATTTACAACGAATAAACCTAGATTCTATATCCAGAATCTCTCTGACCTTCTGCCCTGCCCTCTTCATTTGAATTCACTGTTCAGCAGCTCTCCCAATCTCCTTTCTGTCATTCACAGAATGAAACAACATATGTACACATATCCAAAGATTTTATTGCTATATGTTTACACATTTTTGTTCCTTTACTATCCTTTCAAGAGAACCAAGGAATAAAATGCATAAAGCTTATGTGTTTAGTCCATGAAATTACACTAGATTCCTAGATATAAAAACACATTTTTAAGAGAGGAATGCATTTGAATTAAATCATTACTTTGTAGTACACCTTAGGATGTAATTTACGAATGGCCTCTCCTTGGATATGAGGACCACTATTGGTCAAATCCTCTGAACAAGAAAAATGGTCAAAGAATAAAACATGAACCCTGCCCCCACTGCAATGTCATATATGGGAAGGATGGAGAATGGAGCTATGAAAGGAGCAGGAAAGCAGAATATTAACAACAGGAGAAATGAAAGATAAGGGTCCACTTACACTTAATGTCTTTTCATCATTTAATCAAGTACAGTTTCAATTGTTTGGCAAAATGACAGTCCAACTAACAATAAGTCTGGTCTAAAATTAAACACACACACACACTTAAATCAGAGCAATGTCTAAGTGATACTATCTCTTGTCTTTATAAGGGACAATCTCAAGTATTCCACGAAGATCATTCACGTATTGTGTTTTAACTGATGTCATGCTGTTTTCACTTATGTCATCTTGTAACTCTCAACATTTAGAAATGTGTTCCCCTCTATCCTTGCTACTCTTATTAATACTAGTTCCTGTTCCTTTGCTACTTAGATTTATATTTGGAATCTTGTAAAGCCATCCTAGATGCCTATCTCACATTCAGGTGAGAACAAACAAGTAAAAAGTCTTCATTTTAAATAAACTTTGCTTTCATCTCTTCTCCATTTCCTTAAACACACTGGTTTGTAGCATGAGCCAAGATTCTTCTTCTGAGTAAATGGTGTAGGTATGAGCTTCTCAAGAAAAAATGGCTACCTCTTCAGTTAAACAGTAATGCTCCAGGTAGAGGATTCTAAAAACCTATTCCCCTTACAGGTGCACAGTGGCTAACCGGAGCAGGTGGACAATTCAGGAATTTTGATTTTGAAACCGAGTTGTTATCCTTTTGCCTGAATGAAATAAAAATCTGACAAAAGCTATACTAAAGTGAGTTAATTCAATACATTGCTGACCTAAGTGATAAATGGCTCTTCACAGAGTCAGTTTACTGCAGAAATTGCTTTTTAAAGCACAGTTGGACTGTGAAGAAAGCTGAGCGCCAAAGAATTGATGCTTTTTTGAACAGTAGTGTTGGAGAAGACTCTTGAGAGTCCCTTGGACTGCAAGGAGATCCAACCAGTCCATTCTGAAGGAGATCAGCTATGGGTGTTCTTTGGAAGGAATGATACTAAAGCTGAAACTCCAGTACTTTGGCCACCTTATGTGAAGAGTTGACTCATTGGAAAAGACCCTGATGCTGGGAGGGATTGGGGGCAGGAGGAGAAGGGGACGACAGAGGATGAGATGGCTGGATGGCATCACTGGCTCGATGGACGTGAGTCTGAGTGAACTCCGGGAAATGTGATGGACAGGGAGGCCTGGTGTGCTGTGATTCATGGGGTCGCAAAGAGTCGGACACGACTGAGTGACTGAACTGAACTGAACTGAACTGAACTTTCAATTGACAATTGCACAGAAAAATGTGACTGTTTAATTTTTTCCCAATGCAATATGCTTATTTTTAATGCAAAAGAATCCAGTTCATAAATCAAAACAAGGAGAATTTTTACTGATAGTAAATAATTTAAATGAGATTTTATTAAAATAAGCAAGGATATGTTATAGAATTGGATGCAAACTCACATGAATATTTTAGGATAAGACATGAGACTATAAAGATACTTCACACTTACGGTTAACCTCTAGGGGATTTACTCCCAAATACCCATGAAAAAGTTGGCTTAAAGCTCAACATTAAGAAAACTAAGATCGTGGCATCTGGTTCCATCACTTCATGGCAAATAGATAGGGAAACAGTGGAAACAGTGTCAGACTTTATTTCGGGGGGATCCAAAACCACTGCAGATGGTGACTCCAGCCATGAAATTAAAAGATGCTTACTCCTTGGAAGGAAAGTTATGACCAATCTAGACAGCATATTTAAAAAAACAGAGACATTATTTTGCCAACAAAAGTCCATCTACTCAAACCTATGGTTTTTCCAGTAGTCATGTATGGATATGAGAGTTGGACTATAAAGAAAGCTGAGTGCCGAAGAATTGATGCTTTTGAACTGTGGTGTTGGAGAAGACTCTTGAGAATCTCTTGGACTACAAGGAGATCCAACCAGTCCATCCTAAAGGAGATCAGTCCTGAGTGTTCATTGGAAGGACTGATGTTGAAGCTGAAATTCCAATACTTTGGCCACCTGATGTAAAGTGCTGACTCATTTGAAAAGACCCTGATGCTGGGAAAGATTGAAGGCAGGAGGAGAAGGGGATGACAGAGGCTGAGATGGCTGGACGGCATCACCGACTCAATGGACATCAGTTCAGTTCAGTTCAGTCGCTCAGTCATGTCTGACTCTTTGCGACCCCATGAGTCACAGCACACCAGGCCTCCCTGTCCATCACCAACTCCTGGAGTTCACCCAGACTCCTGTCCATTGAGTCAGTGATGGCATCCAGCCATCTCATCCTCTGTCGTCCCCTTCTCTTCCTGCCTCCAATCCCTCCCAGCATCAGAGTCTTTTCCAATGAGTCAACTCTTTGCATGAGGTGGCCAAGGTACCGGAGTTTCAGCTTTAGCATCATTCCTTTCAAAGAAATCCCAGGGCTGATTTCCTTCAGAATGGACTGGTTGGATCTCCTTGCAGTCCAAGGGACTCTCAAGAGTCTTCTCCAACACCACAGTTCAAAAGCATCAATGCTTTGGCGCTCAGCCTTTTTCACAGTCCAAATCTCACATCCATGCACGACCACAGGAAAAACCATAGCCTTGACTAGATGAACCTTTGTTGGCAAAGTAATGTCTCTACTTTTGAATATGCTATCTAGGTTGGTCATAACTTTCCTTCCAAGGAGTAAGTGTCTTTTAATTTCATGGCTGCAGTCACTATCTGCAGTGATTTTGGAGCCCCCAAAAATAAAGTCTGACACTGTTTCCCCATCTATTTCCCATAAAGTGATGGGACTGGATGCCATGATCTTCGTTTTCTGAATGTTGAGCTTTAAGCCAACTTTTGCACTCTCCACTTTCACTTTCATCAAGAGGCTTTTGAGTTCCTCTTCACTTTCTGCCATAAGGGTGGTGTCATCTGCATATCTGAGGTGATTGATATTTCTCCCGGCAATCTTGATTCCAGCTTATGCTTCTTCCAGTCCAGCATTTCTTATGATGTACTCTGCATATAAGTTAAATCAGCAGGGTGACAATATACAGCCTTGACGTACTCCTTTTCCTATATGGAACCAGTCTGTTGTTCTATGTCCAGTGCTAACTGTTGCTTCCTGAGTTGGTGATGGACAGGGTGGCCTGATGTGCTGCGGTCCATGAGTTCGGCAAAGAGTCGGACACAATTGAGCAACTGAGCTGAACTGAACCCATGGATATTAATATTCTCCTGTTTCATACTAGTTGGGAAAGTTTGAAAAACACTAGTCTAATATAACTGAACTATTTTTAAAGTTTTTTTTTTAAATAAATCTTCAGAGAATTTAGATTCATATAGCTTTAAGTATGTCAATAATGAAAAAAATTGACTAGATTGCCCAGATAATATAATGACATAGTAGCACATATATTTAGAAGTAAAATTGATCAGAGTCATATTATTATGTAGTTTATGTAGAATTCCTGAAATAGTTCCATAAATATCAATATTTGTGAAACTCAAACCTAATATTGGAGAAGGAAGCTCCAATTAATGTCCATTAGGTCAACTGAACATGGAGATTTTCAGTCCTTATCAGATATCTGATAAGTTATATCTTATGAAATGGATTTTATTTTTAAATTGATGACATCTATAGCATAATAGGGCTTCCTTCGCGGCTCAGCTGGTAAAGAATCAGCCTGCGATGCGGGAGACCTGGGTTCCATCCCTGGATTGGGAAGATCCCCTGGAGGAGGGCTGGGCAACCCACTCGAGTATTCTTGCCAGGAGACTGCCCATAGACAGAGAAGCGTGGCTGGCTACAGTCCATGAGGTCACAACTGGTAGGACATGACTGCGACTAAGCACACAGCGTAGCATAATAGCACCGGCTCTAGAGTCTGACAGTTATAACCATGATCCTGTCATACTACAGGAGAATGACATAGGACAAGTTATTTAACTTCTCTGAGCTTCAGATTATTCGTTTATGAATGGAAATCCTGTAAGTGGTCACATATGCTCTGTGGATTACCTAAGGAAGGCAGAGATTGAAATCTTTTAAAAATGCATCTAAGAGTTTTTTATTGTGTTTTTGTTTGACTTCTCACAGGCAAGAAAGGAAGTGCACCACTCTCCACAGACTACTTACCTTACATACCCCTGAAAGCTCTGTGATGCTCCTTAGCTCTCTATGAAAAAATGGTACATCTTTCACCTAAATTATGATACAGGCAAAACAAACAAAAACACCTAAGTATTCATAAATACTACCTTCTGGTATCACTTATACTCAATTGATCTCCCAATTTAATATTCCCAAGTTTTGGTTTTGTGAGGTTGCTCTCCCTGAATACAGTTTAGCCCTCCTACACTGTCATTTACACTGCTAACTGTAGGTTCCATCCAGAAGCACACCATTTTCTTAGGGTGTGAAAAGGGCTAAAGAAGAAAGAATAAACACAGGCCAGCTAAATGAATGCATGCACAATGCCAGGCTTGAGATTAGCTGCGGGTAAGGTGATCCATATGCTGTACATGTGTACCCTATTTAAGAGATAAGCAGTGCTGTGTTGTAGCATTCAGGATTTAAAAGATAAGTCATGCAAGGATTTGACCTAGAAGTAGGAATCTGTGCACAGATGAGCTAAACTTTGGTTAAATGGAACATTTAAATGGAAACAGAAATTGATTTTGAGTTCTTATTTTGGCTCTTCAAAGAAGGTAACAGCTACTGTCATATCATGAGCTAATGATATGGGACTAGGCTGACATTGTAAGGCTCTCAAATAAACATATTCATTGACTTGACTTGAGTTTGGATTTTCCCTGCCTATTTCTAATGTCACTTGGAGACTTAAACTGCTTATTAAAGGGGCATCGAGTATGACCCTTCCTAAAATGGAAATCTTAACAACAGCATTTACCTGCTTGCGATCTTTCAATCTCTACACAAACCTTTCACAACAAATTCACACTTCTTGAGATGACATTTCATGCCCTTCAGGGCTTTGGTAAAACACTCTCATCTTACTCTATTTCACACACCCACCCACACACTCACACAGTCCACCAGTAACACCAATATATATGCAATTTTTGCAACAGGATTACTTTTTAGACCCATAAGTTTCACAGATTTACAGAGCATAAGACCTTCTTATGCTCTTACCAGCTTTTCAATATTTAGACTCAGCTCAAATAGTCTTCTGGCACATAAAGTCTGGGAGAGTGAATCTGCTTGGCACTACAAATACTAATCCATGCATACCTCAATCCATTGCATCCAAGTCAATTCTACTGTAAATTCTAGGTGCCTGTTTCAACCTCTCCCAGTGGAGTTTAAGTAGCTTAAAGATGAGAACTGTGCTTTGTTTATAATATTTGGTATATGGAATATAAAATATTTAAATACATCTTACAGAATAAATTACAGATTAATTAACTAATGGGATTTTTTTTGATATACATTCTCATGATGTTGGAGTGTATATATTTTTAAAACATTTAAAAATGTATTATTAATAAATAACAAGGCACAAGTTAAAAATCATCTGCTATCCTACTAACCAGAAAATAAATAATTGTTTGTATTTTATTTGCTAAACTCATTCACAGTTCTAGATTGTTGTTTTAATTTAACTTGTAGACACATGTGACCATGTGAATTAATTTTTATCATATACCTTTCAAAGGAAAACAAAGGCTATTTTCAACAATGGCTATTTTGGTCCAGTCACCAAAATTCCAGTTCAGTAGCAGGCTGTTTTCAAACAAAAGAACAATATTTGTGTGTTTGTTTGTAAGAAACTTTAATGAGCCTTTTAGTTATTCCAAGAAGAGGCTGGAGTAGATTGGCAAGACTGAGACCAACTGGAGTTAATTTGCTCAGTGAAGCAATGTAAAAGAGACTCCCTTTCTCATATTATAATAAAACTGCTGATTTTTAGCTGGATTCATGGCTGCTTAAAATGAAAATATTTCCCAGACTCTTACACAATATGACTAAAAGCTGCACAGTAAGATGTCAGATAAAGCCTTCTGCAACTGTCCATAACAGAGAGCGGCTGCATAGTTCTTGCTCCTTCCTCTTCATTCATTCTTTCATTCTGCTGCTTGGAATGAGGTGTAATGGCTGGAACTCTACTCATGTATAAACAGTCTATAATGACATTTTTGAACAAGAATCTTTTACATGTCTCTGTTTTGTGTGGGAATCTTCCAAGAAATGGAATGCATGCTTAATTGTATTTGATTGACATTGTCAAATTGCACTCTAAAATAACTGCAGCAAAATACAGTCACACAAACAATGCATCAATGTTCCAATTTAAAATATTCAAAATATCACTGGACACTCTCATGTTTGAGTCTTTGCTAATTTTTAAACAAAAGCATCTTATTGATGTTTTAACATGCACTTATACATTTACTGATTAGGTTAAATTTTATTCATAATTATACCTTTTACAAATTTTTGTTCTTTTTAATTTTGTTTTTTATAATTTTTTGTCTTTTTTTTCTATGTCAACTTTTCCGTGTATTACCCATTTTCAGGTGGAGCTAGTGGTAAAAAGTTTGCCTACCAATGCAGGAAATGCAACAGTCATGAGTTCAATCCGTGTGTCAGGAAGATCCCCTGGAGTAGAAAACAGAAACATGCTCTATATTTTCCTCTTCATTAAAGAAGCTGCATATCTAAATTTTTAATTAATTTTTTATTTGAGGTAACATTGGTTTATAATATATGTTTCATGTATACAACACTATATTTCTACTCCTTTATACCCTACAGTATGCACACCACCAAGTATTTAGTTTTTTCCATCACCATATAGTTACGGTGGTGGACCTTGGACTGGTGCAGTCTCCTTGGACTGCAAGGAGATCCAACCAGTCCATCCTAAAGGAAACCCGTCCTGGGTGTTCATTGGAAGGACTGATGCTGAGGCTGAAACTCCAATACTTTGGCCACCTATGCAAAGAGTTGACTCATTGGAAAAGACCCTGATGCTGGGAAGGATTGGGGGCAGGAGGAGAAGGGGACGACAGAGGATGAGATGGCTGGATGGCATCACCAACTCGATGGACATGAGTTTGGATAAACTCTGGGAGTTGGTGATGGACAGGGAGGCCTGACGTGCTGCACTTCATGGGGTCACAAACAGTCAGACACGACTGAGTGACTGAACTGAACTGAGCTGATATAGTTAATCCCCCTTACCCCTTTCACCTTCCTGTTCCCATTCCTTCCCTTCTGATAACCACTGTTCTGTTTACTGTATTGACAAAGGTCTTGTTGTTGTTGTTTGGCTTGGTTTGCTCATTTATTTTGTTTGTTATATTCTAAATACAAGTGAGATCATACAGCACATGTCTTTCTCCATCTGACTTATTTTGTGTAATACCCTCAAGGTCTATTCATATCCAAATGGCAAGATATCTTTTTTTATGTTTTCATAGTATATATACCACATCTTCTTTATCCATTTAACTGTTGATGGGCACTTAGGTTGTTTCCATGTCTTAACTACTGTAAACAATGCCACGATGAACATAGGTATGCAATTATTCTTGCTATTAAAGATGACTTTTTTAAATTTAGATTTGTCTTTATTATTATGGTATGACTCAAGATACAAAAGTTTAAATTATGTATTAAAATATACTTTTGTGAGTATCATTATTATAGAAGGGAGAACTTAGACTATTCATTGTTTTATAATAATAATAAAACCTTTTATTTATACACATCCAAACATAGAGAGAGTAGAGAATAATATCTAAAGTCAGTCTTAACTTTAGATTTGTGAAGCTTTTCTAATTTATGTTAAATAAAACTTACCTGCATCCATATAGTTTAATATAATCAAGAACTATTATAGCAGTTGCCTTTAATAAGACCTCACTACTAAACACAGCTGAAGACCAAACAGATAAATTTGTAACTATACTGTCTGTTTCAGGAACTTTCTAAACGAAACATTTCTCAGGACAACGCACTCCTCAATAGCCCTCTTTCCAGACAATTGATTTCTTCTTACAGTAAATAGATCCTTTCTTAGGGTAATAAGTCATTCAAGTTGGCACACTTCTTGCTTCTCAAAATGTTGATCAAATCCTTACCTCATTGTGTTCACCAACCCTAAACAATTCTGTCGTGAACTTAACCTAGCACTAATAAAATTTCTGCATCAGTGAACTTGAAAGTGAAATTCGCTCAGTTGTGTCTGACTCTTTGCAATCCCATGGTCTATACAGTCCACGGAATTCTCCAGGCCAGAATACTGGAGTGGGTAGCCTTTCCCTTCTCTAGAGGATCTTCCCAACCCAGGAACTGAACCCAGGTTTCATGTTCAGGTCAGTGAACTTAGACCTGCTTAATACCAGAACCTAAAACCTTATGAATGTATATGACTCCCCCCTTCAGATGCACTATCAAAAAGTATAGCAAGATAGCAAGGTGAAGTCTCCCTTATGGCAGTAGGTGATAAGCTTGATTTACTCTGAAGGATAAATCACTGACACTTATTTGGTGGCATTTTTGAGGAGCTGGAAGTAGTCATATGGACTCCACAAGGCACTGAGAATTTTTTATGACTCTTTTTCCATCATGTAAACCCCCTTTCCTCATGCCTTTCCTTTTGATATCAGCTAGAGGACTATCAATTCTAACCCCCAGGAAATCCACACATTCCTTAGGGATAGTCTCTATTTTTGTTTTTGTTTTTCATTTATTTTGCCTAATTTTCATCTTTGATTCTAGCACAGGTTCTCATTCAGCTCCTTTAAGACCTGTATTTTTCTGTTGGTGGAATGGTGCAGGAGGCATAAGAAGAGAGGAAGACCCACAACTACTGAACTGAGATTTTAATAAAATTATATGTCCAGTTAATTGTTGTATAAAAGGGGATCCTTTTCTTCCTCTGTCTTGGTTCACAATATCAAATTCTCTCATTTTAATCCTAGTGGATGAATTTGAGGAAAGTACGAAAAGTACATCCCATTATATGGGGCACTATCCAGATCTTGTGGAGAAGGAAATGGCAACCCACTCCAGTGTTCTTGCTGGGAGAATCCCAGGGACGGGGGAGCCTGGTGGGCTGCCGTCTATGGGGTGGCACAGAGTCAGACATGACTGAAGCGAGTTAGCAGCAGCAGCAGCATCCAGATCTTGGCGAGCCTGCGTCTCTAAGTAATTGAATGGGCATTGAGGGAGGCACAAATCACTTCCTTCAAATTCCACAAACTGTAATGTTTCTTTCTATCATGCAGCAAAGTGTGTGTCAGAGTCAACCTTCGACTTTTATTGCATTTCAGTGTTCAGCAAAGAAAATCGTCTAGATTTTAGCAACTGTGGATTGACAACTTGTCTTGTCAGAAGCATTATGAATTTTGAAATAAATATATTTCATAAGTGTATACAGATCTTTCTAAAATTTTCTTCAGTTTTACTTTACATATAAAGGTAATGTTTTGTGAGTTTTATTTAGGCCAAATCAACTGACTACTTTCAGCATTTTTAATAGGAACATAATTCTTATTTTATCTTGTCTCAAAATTTAGGTATCAAAGTACAATGGTGGTATTCTGTACATATAATTTTCTTTATGTCTTTTCACACAGTATTAACTGCCTTTTCCAGGGGGAAACTTACTTATCCTTTATTATGCTATAACTAAATTTTTTCAAATATTTTATCTATTAACCACAAATTCTACTTAAAATATATAAGTAATTCATAATACTCACACAAATATAAATAGTTTTTTCAATTAACTGTTTGTAAATATATTCAAGTATTCTATTCTTGTCCTTAATCAGAAAACACACTACATTTTACATTAAGATATCCTTTTGTGCTGCTATCTATTTATATTATGGTTGTTATCTTTTTTAAGTGAAAAAATAGTTTTACAGAGGCATATTGGCATATTAATAAATCCTAAATCTCATATATCTTGAGGTTTATCATATAATATTTTTACTTTATGAAAGTTTTTATTTTAGTAAGAAAACATCCCCTTTTGTTTTCCTTTAATTAAAATGTAATTTTCTGGATACTGTTATAAATCTGTTAACATTAAACTCAATAAATATTTATTAAAAATCTACTATGTGCAAGGTGCCCTATAAGAAATATAAATTAGAATCAAATCAGTTCTTGATTTAAGGAGCTGTGCTGTCACATATGAAAAAACAGCTGTTAAGCCAAGAAAACATTGAGAGACAAAGCATTGCAGAAGATAGTAAGTGGCTTGGAAATCTCAAATTTATAGTGAAGATTGAGAAATTAGATTTTAGAACTTACCCTAGAGAATATACTGGACCTAGATGAGTAGAGTTAAAAGGATACAGGTTATAGTTGATGAGCTATGGAAAGAGAATATTAAGTTCTACAGTACCTTCTGAGAATGGCTAAGGATAGTCCCATCTCATCTTCTAAAAATACTGTTTGTGTTAAGTTTAAACACAGTTTATAAACTGGTATCTGATAGTGAGACTGTCCTTTTCATTTTAAATGACCTACAAAGCAGCCAGGGAACATTGGGCTGGCAAAGAGAGAAGTAAAGGCACACAGCTGAGCAGAGCTGGAATGAAGGGCATATGTAAAGAAGTTAAGGAAAATAAATATACAAAACGACTAGCATATATTATGGAGAATCTTATATGAGACTTAGGGTTGTATCACATTAGATATGTCAGTTCCCAAGATAGTTGTTGGAATAATAATGCTTTGCAATTGGCTTTATTATCAGATATGTTTCTGTTCAAAAGGTTAGAGAGCTGTCACTACAAGCTGGCTTTCCCTTTACCTGGTCATATACCCAAAGTTCTAAGGTGTTCACTTGGGATGAGTGAGATTACTTAACAAAAGGACTCTTGATACCACTTTCTTACTAAGAGGATACATGCTCTTAGCTAACTCAAGAATTCTTTGTCTGTTCTTTATCTATTTTGTGGTGAGTCTCTGGGTAGTCACATGTTCTGTCCAATCATTTCAGTCATCTGCATGACAGTTTCAGCTCCGAGTTGTAGTCAATCAGCCATCACCACTCTCTGTCTTGTTTATTTAGTGTTAGCCAATTGTCACCTTATTATCTACAGAGCACAGATCTATGCAAATATTATCCAGACATAACTTTTAATAATGAGAAGATAAGGTCACTGGAGGTACATAGGCGTTCCTTTTCTGAAACATCGATAAAAGATTATTTTTGCAGAAAGCAGAAACAGTTCTAAGGGTTTGTGCTGACCTGGTTCCCTTAGTATGCAATGGGAAGGAATTAACATATTTCAAGCAGAAGAATGATATGATCAACAATGAATATTGCTGAATACAATTTGTCAGTAATGTCAAATGAATCAGAAGGAAAATATAATATTTAAATAAACCAAACATAAAGCTAAAAAGATAACAAGAAGCATCAAAAGGCATTTAAGAAGCAGGGTTATTAATAGAATACATAGAATATTGTGATTAATTTGAGGAAGAAGAGATAAAGGAAGAAATAACTAAGATTTCACGTCTCAGTGGGTGGGAAATATAGTTTATATACAGGGAATATGAGAAAAAGAAATCACTTTGAGGTGGAAACAGTCAAAACTGGGTTGTGACCAATAGGGAATACAGATAAATATGTCCCAAAGACAAAGGAAAATTAGATCTTATTTATGAAAGAAAGATAAGTATTGGAGGTTTAGAGACACAGATCTGGCTCACAGGCACAAGATGACAACATTCCGTGAACTTATTATTAAGTAAAATATATAGTGAACTCATTATTAAGTAAAAAGTATATATTTGGAAAAGAGACAGGAGAAGGTTATTGTTGATCTTCAAAATATGTCACATGAACCTTCAAATAATTTTTCTTATTAAAATGAAAATGATAATGCTAAATTCTTCATAGTAATATTGGAATAAAAAAAATATAAATGGAACTGACAAGCAAGTTTAATTTGAGGAAGTTCTACTTGGTTACTCATAGTTTAGAATAACTTTGAAAGCAAAGTCAGAATAAATTACCCTCAAGTTTCAAGTATTGATGCCCATCATGCTCACTTATGTCAGCAAATCATTTCAAAGCTCTGACTCAGTTTGCTGAATCAAACTGGGCAGATTAATGAGGAAAACTTCTACAGAATTTCATTTTATTTTAAATCAAGCTCACATAAAGAATTGCATAATATGTATTCTAGCATTCTGAACCAAAAGTTCAATGTTTACAGGCCTCAGGCAAATGCCTGCCTTCCCAAAGTATTAGGCACACACTCAAGAAGAAAATTCACTTTCCATTGGAGCCTACTAAATCAACACCTGTCATATTAAATCCTTCATCTATTTCTACTGTTTAGAAAATTCAGGGACTAATCTTAATGTTAAAGTTCAATAGAAAAACTATATATTATATATGAAGTTGGAATTATGGTAAATACAACAAGTTAAAGAATAGTTATCAGCCATGATTTATTAATTGAAATTTAAGGCTTTTTAAAATATGAAAATGTAGTCAGTGTATTTTATAATTGGAAGGGAGGATCGTAAGAGATTATTTATGCCAAAAGATCAAAATATCACAAAACACTTGAGGACCATTCAAGAAGCTTGAATCATTCCACAAAGGTTTATTCAAACTTATTTTGAAAATCTATGGTAACATACTATATATATATACACACACTGAAATACCCTAACACCCATTTAAAATATGGTCAGCATAACTGAACTATTATTCTCATAGATTGACTTATTAATTATTAAATATGATAAGCCATATGTACAAAACTTAAATACAGAAATTCTGGTTTCAATTTTGAACATGTGGTCACCTTGCCTGCTATAGGTATTTATCTTACTCCTACTCTACAAAAGGCCATAGACTGGGTTACTTATAAAGAAAAAATTTATTTCTCACAGTTCTGAAGGCTAGAAGTCCAAGATTGGTAGCAGCATGGTTGGATATTAGCAAAGACCTTCTTCTGAACTGCAGATTGCTAATTTATGGTGTCCTTTCTTAACTTTTTATCAGAATGTAGTTAATTTACAATGTTGTTAGTTTTAGGTATACAGCAAACTGAATCAGTTATACATATGCATATATCCACTCCTTTATAGATTATTTTCCCATATAGACCATTAGCAGGTAGAATTCCTTTTTTCTTGTGTAGGTTCCTATTATCTATTTTATATACAGCAGTGTGTATATGTCAATCCCAATATTCCAATCTATGTCTAATCCCTCCAAATATCCTGGTAATCATGTTTGTTTTCAACATCTGTAATTCCATTTAAGTTTTGTAGATAAGTTCACTTGTATCTTTTTTTTTTCCCTTAAGATACCATACATAAGTGATATCATATGATATTTGTCTTTTTCTGTCTTGCTTACTTCACTCAGCATGATAATTTCTAGGTTCATTCATGTTGCTGCAAATGGCATTATTCCATTCTTTTTATGGCAATAATATTCCACTATATATATACACACACACACACACACACACACACACACACACACACAAAATATCTTCTTTATCCACTCCTCTGTAGATGAACATTTAGGTTGCTTCCATGTCCTGGCTATTGTATATAGTACTGCAATGAGCATTAAGGTGGATGCATCTTTTCAAATTGGGGTTTTCTCCAGATATATGTCCAGGAGTAGGATTACTGGATCATAAGGTAGCTCTATTTTTAGATTTTTAAGGAACCTCCACACTGTTCTCCTTAGTTGCTCTACCAGTTTGCATTATCACCAACAGTGTAGGAGGGTTCTCATTTCTCAACACCCTCTCCAGGATTTATTGATTGTAGAATTTTTTGATTATAGCCATCATGATAATTTTGATTTTGATACCTCATTGTAGTTTTAATTTGCATTTCTCTAACAATTAGTAATAGTGAGCATCATTTCATGTGCCTTTTAGCCACCTGTATGTCTTCTTTGGAGAAATGTCTATTTAGATCTTCAGCCCATTTTTTGCTTCTTTTTTTTAATATATATATTGAGCTACATGATTTGTTTATATATTTCAGAAATTAATCTCTTGTCAATTAATTCATTTGCAAATATTTTAACCCATCTAAGAGTTGTCTCGGAGAAGGCAATGGCACCCCACTCCAGTACTCTTGCCTGGAAAATCCCATGGATGGAGGAGCCTGGTAGGTTGCAGTCCATGGGGTCACAAAGAGTCAGACATGACTGAGCGACTTCACTTTGACTTTTCACTTTCATGCATTGGAGAAGGAAATGGCAACCCACTCCAGTGTTCTTGCCTGGAGAATCCCAGGAACGGGGGAGCCTGGTGGGCTACCGTATATGGGGTCACACAGAGTCGGACATGACTGAAGCAACTTAGCAGCTGCAGCAAGGGTTGTCTTTTCATTTTGTTTATGGGTTCCTTTTCCTCTAAGATCATGAATAGGACAAGGATGTCCACTCTTGCCACCTTTATTCAACATTATTTAGAAAGTCTTCAGTTCAGTTCAGTTCAGTCACTCAATCGTGTCTGACTCTTTGCGACCCCATGAATTGCAGCATGCCAGGCCTCCCTGTCCATCACCAACTCCTGGAGTTCACTCAAACTCATGTGCATCAAGTCAATGATGCCATCCAGCCATCTCATCCTCTGTCATCCCCTTCTCCTCCTGCCCTCAATCCCTCCCAGCATCAGAGTCTTTTCCAATAAGTCAACTCTTCACATGAGGTGGCCAAAGTATTGGAGTTTCAGCCTTAGCATCAGTCCTTCCAATGAACACCTTAGCCATGACAAGCAGAGAAGAAAAACAGGAAATAAAAGGAATCCAAATTGGAAAAGAAGAAGTCAAACTGTTACTGTTTGCAGATGACATGATATTATACGTAGAAAATCCTATAAACAGTCGAAAACTACTAGACCTCATCAGTGAACTTGGTAAAACTGCAGGACACAAAATTAGTACACAGAAATCTGTTGTATTTCTTTCCATTAACCATGAAAGATCAAAAAGAGAAACTCAAGAAGCAATCTTATTTACATCATATCAAAGGAATAAAATAACTTGGAATAAGACTACCTAGGGACTAAAGACCTGTACTCTGAAAATTAAAAGACATTGATGAAAGAAATCAAAGATGACAGAAACAGATGGAAAGATATACCATGTTCTTGGATTGGAAGAATCAATATTGTAAAAATGACTATACTACTCAAGGCAATCCATTCAATGCAATCCCTGTTAAATTAACAATGGCATTTTTCACAGAAGACCTTGAATAGCAAAAGCAATCTTGAGAAAGAAAAATGGGTCTGCAGGAATCAGGTTCCCTGACTTCAAACTATACTATAAAGCTATAGTCATCAAAATATTATGGTACTGGCATAAATATAGAGATAGATCAGCAGAACTGAATAGGTAGTCCACACACTTATGGTCAATTAATCTATGGCAAAGGAGGCAAGACTATACAATGGGGGAAAGACAGTCTGCTCGATAAATGCTGCTGCTGGGAAAACTTAACATCGTCATGTAAAAAAAAAAAAATGAAATTAGAACATTCTTTACCATCATACACAAAAATAAGCTTGAAATGAAACAAAGACCTAAATGTGAGACCAGACTCTATAAAATTCTTAGGGAAAAGCATAGGCAGAACAATCCCTAACAGAAATTGCAGCAATATCTTTTTCAATCTGCCTCCCAGAGTAATGTAAATAAAAATAAAAATAAACAAATGGAACTTAATTAAAATCAAAAGTTTTTGAAGAGCAAAAGAAAACTCTTATATTCTTGTAATGGCAGTAATGTTATCAAGATAGCCCCACTCTCTTGGTTACCTTCTAAAGTCCCTACCTCCAAATACCATCACATTAAGAATTAGGTTTTAATATATGAACTTTGGGGTTTTCCAGGTGGCACTAGTGGTAAAATAACCCATCTGTCAATGCAGGAGACATAAGACATAGGTTCAATCCCTAGGTCAGGAAGATCCCCTGGAGTAGGAAAGGGCATCCCAACCCAGTATTTTTGCTCAGAAAATTCCATGGGCAGGGAAACCTGGTGGACTACAGTCCATGGGGCAGCAGAGTCAGATGCAACTGAGCATAACATAAGAACTTCAGGGAAACACAAACATTCAGTCCACAATCATATTTGATTAGTAGTATTCAATGATTATATTTTACTTATCCCTACTGCTGTATCATACTAGAGATTGCAAGTGCCATTTTTAACACTGGAAATAGAGTTATTAGTACCTTTAAATATATTCATATTAGATAATTTCTTAAAGTGAAAGTCACTCAGTTGTGTCCGACTCTGCAACCCCATGGACTATACAGTCCCTGGAATTCTCCAGGCAAGAACACTGGATTCAGTTGCCATTTCCTCTCCAGAGGATCTTCCCAACCCAGGGATCAAGCCTGCATCTCCTGCATTGGCAGGCAGATTCTTAACCACTGAGCCACCAGGGAATCCCCAGAGTATGGGTAGGTACATCTAAATTCTTTAGGACAAGATGGTATGCTAGAAATTCTCAATTAGGAGCAGACACTGTAGTCCACAGGGAAATTTTATTCTTCAAGGAAACCTCAGTTTTGTTTTAAGGTCATTCAAGTGATTGTATGAGGCCTACCCAGACTATCAAGGATAATCTCCCTTATCTAAAGTCAACTGACTGTAAATGTTAGTCACATCTACAAGATACCAACATAGTAACATATAAAATAGTGTCTGATAGAAAAAAATGAGAACTATAGCCTCATCAGGTTGAATATAAAACCAATCAACACAGGCAGTAAAGAAGAAATAAATTATTAAGTATGGATTGGACAAATAGAAAACAAATAACAAGAAGGGATACTGAAATCTTTCCTAGCAGTAACTGCATTCAGTGTAAAAGGTCTAAACACACTAATTAAGAGGCAGATATTGTAAGACTGGATATGAATAATATTAAACTATAAGTTGTCTATAAGGAAGTGATTAATGAAAAGTCAGATATAAGCTAAATATGAAGCAAAAGGAAATGTTTATAATGCAAACTGAAATATCAAGAAAGCTATATTAATTTGAGAGACTATGTTAATTTAAGATAAAACAGGCCTCAGGAGAAAAAATATTACCAGAAGCAAAAATGAAATTTCATAATAATAATAGTGTAAATTCATCAGGAAAACATATCAATTATAATATGTATGCAAACCTAGCATAAAAATAAAGAAAAATATATCTGAAAATAAAAAATATATATCCACAACCACAGTTAATTACTCCAAACTCCTCTTGTAAAGCTGATAAAACAGATATATCAGGTAATAAGTAAAACTGCAGAATACTTGAAGCATACTAACAGCAAACATAATCTGATTGATGATTACAGGATGTATCATGCTCAGTCACTTCAGTCATATCCGACTCTCTGCAATACAATGGAGTGTGGTCCACTAGGCTCCTCTTTCCGTGGGATTCTCCAGGCAAGAATACTGGATAGGGTTGCCATGTTTTCCTCCAGGGGATCTTCCCAACCCAGGAATCAAACCCACATCTCCTGCATCTCCAGGCTCCTCTGTCCGTGGGATTATCCAGGCAAGAATACTGGAGTGGGTTGCCATGTTTTCCTCCAGGGGATCTTCCCAATACAGGAATCAAACCCACATCTCCTACATCTCCTGCAAAGGTGGATTCTTTACTGCTGAGCCACAGAGGAAGTCCAACTATAGGATAGTACACAAAAACTGCAAAAATGCATATTTCACATAGACAAAGCACTCCATAATAAATTTTCAAGAAAATAATTGGTCTAAGAATATAGTCTCAGACTAAGACATAATTAAAATTAAAAATCAGTAAATATATACTTGCCTATACACTAGGCAAGTCCCTAAAATACCATATTAAACATCATAGTTCTAACTACCTCATATATCAGACGATTCACTTTGAAAATTACAAGAATACTTCACTGAATCCAAATGAAAAAGCAAAAAATAAAATTTGTGGAATGCAACAAAAGCATGAAAAAGAAATTTTTCATAGCTTCATGAGTCTACTGAGAAGAAAGCTTCAAATTCAGCAAACTCAGCTTTCACTATATGAAACTTTAGGGGAAAAAAAAATAAATGAAGTGCAGGCTTCCCTGGTGACTCAGTGGTGAAGAGATGCCTGCCAGTGCAGGGGATACGGGTTCAGTCCCTGGTCCAAGGAGGATCATGCCATGGAGCAACTCAGCCCATGCCCCACAACAACTGAGACTGAGCTCTAGAGCCTGGGAGCACGACTATTGAACCCACGCACCACAAAGACTACAGTCTGTGGAGCCTGGAGCCTGTGCTCTGCAACAGGAGGGGTTACTACAATGAGAAACCCACAACAGGATCTGGCCCTTCCTTGCCTCAACTAGAGAAAAAGCCCAAAGAGCAATGAAGACCCAGTACAGCCAAATACATAAATAAATCAAATTTAAAAACATAGGTGGTTAAAATATAAAGAAGAAATATTTTTAAATAATCACAGAAATCAATGCAAGAGTAAATAAACAACTGAAAAAAGCCACCAAAACCAAGAGCTCATTCTTGAAAAATTTAGTAAAAATGGATCAACTTATAGCTAAATTGATCAAGACAGAATCAGAGGGTACATCTCTATAGATCCTACTTTTAAGAAAAATGTAAAATATTATTATGAACAATTTTATGCCAGGTGGCTCAGTGGTAAAGAATCCACTTGCTAATTCAGGACCCTGGGTTTGCTCCCTGGGTCAGGAAGATCTCCTGGAGAAGGAAATGGCAACCCACTTCAGTATTATTTCCTGGGAAATCCCATGGACAGAAGAGCCTGGTGGGCTACAGTTTGTGGGGTCACGAGGAGTCAGACATGACTGAGCATGCATACAATTGTATGCCAATATATTCAATGATCAACATGAAATGCAAAAATACCCTAAAATTAAAATTACTAAGACTAACACAAGAAGAAATAAAAAATCTAAAAGTTTTATACTAAAAAAATTAAATTTGCAATTAAATACATCCCCACAAAAAATCTCCATGACCAGATGTTTTTACTGGAGAGAGTGATCAAATATTTGAGGAAAAACAGTACAAAGTCTACAGCAACTCATCCAAAAAATATAGAAATAAAGGATAATCCTCAGTTCATTTTATAAAGTGAAAGTGAAAGTCATGTCCAACTCTCTTGCAACCCCATGGACTTTACAGTGCATGGAATTCTGTAGGCCAGAATACTGGAGTGGGTAGCCTTTCCCTTCTCCAGCAGATCTTCCTGACCAAGGAATCGAGCCAGGGTCTCTTGCGTTGCCGGCAGATTTTTTACCAACTGAGCTATCAGAGAAGCCCCTCATTTTATAAGGCCAGAAATAAACTGAGAGCAAAATCAAAAACATTACAAAGAAAAAGAAATATCACAGACCAAAATTTCTTATAAATATAAATGCAGAAAACCTTAAAATACATTTGAAAAATTGAACACAGCAAATAAAGAAAGGAAAAAACATAATGCTCAAAGACAATTTTGAGGATTTGAGGTTGATTTACTATGAACAAATCAACATTTTATCACAATATTAACAGAACAAGGAGGAAAACTATGTGAGTAGTTAAAGAAATCATATTTGAAAAAATTCAAAACACATTCAGGATAAAAGATTCCAGCACGCAAAAAACATAAGAGAAAGCCTTCACCTATAAAAAGTATCTATGCTCACAGTTAACATCATACTCCAGACAGACAAGCTGAAAATTTTTCCTCTAAAATCAGGAAAAAAGACAAAATGGCCACTCTTATCATAAAAATATTTTTTGATGTGGACCATTTTTAAAATATTTATTGAATGTGTTACAATATTGCTTCTGTTTATGTTTTCATTTTTTTGGGTGATTGTCCTGTGAAATCTTAGCTCCCCAACCAGGTCAAACCTGTACCCCATGCAATGGGAGGCAAAGTCTTAATCACTGGATTGTTGGGGAAGTCTCTCACCAGTTTTATTCAATGTAGTACTGGAAAGCCTAACATGAGTAATTAGGCAAGAAAATAAATAAAATACATCCAAGAAGCAAAGGAAGAGTAACTGTCACTATTTGTAGATGATATGGTATCATATACAGAAGATACTAAAGAGTCCACCAAATCTCTGTTCAGTTCAGTTCAGTCGCTCAGTCATGTCCAACTCTTTGCGACCCCATGAATCGCAGCACACCAGGCTTCTCTGTCCATCACCAACTCCCGGAGTTCACACAGACTCATGTCCATCGAGTCAGTAATGCCATCCATCCATCTCATCCTCTGTCGTCCCCTTCTCCTCCTGCCCCCAATTCTTCCCAGCATCAGAGTCTTTTCCAATGAGTCAACTCTTCACATGAGGTGGCCAAAGTACGGGAGTTTCAGCTTTAGCATCAGTCCTTCCAAAGAGATCCCAGGGCTGATCTCCTTCAGAATGGACTGGCTGGAGCTCCTTGCTGTCCAAGGGACTCTCAAGAGTCTTCTCCAATGCCACAGTTCAAAAGCATCAATTCTTCGGTGCTCAGCCTTCTACACAGTCCAACTCTCACATCCATACATGACCACAGGAAAAACCATAGCCTTGACTAGACGAACCTTTCTTGGCAAAGTAATGTCTCTGCTTTTGAATATGCTGTCTAGGTTGGTCATAACTTTCCTTCCAAGGAGTAAACGTCTTTTAATTTCATGGCTGCAGTCACCATCTCTGTTAGAACTAGTTAATAAATTTAGTAAATTTGCAGGATACAAAATCAATACTCAAAAATCAATTGTGTGTCTATACAATAACAAACTATTAGACAGTAAAACAATCTCACTTACAATAGCATTTTAAAAAATAGAGAGACTAGAAATAAATTTAACCAAGGAAGTAAAAGGCCTGTATGCTGAAAACTATAGGACATTGATGAAAAAAAAAAAAAAATTGAAGAAGACAGAAATAAATAGAAAGATATAAGCTCATAGACTGGAAATAATACTGTTAAAATCCGTAGCACCCAAAGCAATCTACAGATCTGATTCAGTCTCTATTTGGGAAAAGGATAGTCTTTTCAATAAATAGTGATGAGGGGGAAATGGACAGCCACATGCTAAAGAATGAAACCGAATCCCTACCTTATACCACACAGAAAAATAAATTCAAATTTGATAGACGTGAATGTAAGACCTGAACCATAAAATTCCTAGAATAAAACATAGGGGGTAAGTTCCTTGACATTGGTTTCGGCAATAATTTTTTCTTAAGATTTGACGTCAAAAGCAAAGGCAATATAAGCAAAAATAAACATGTGAAACTACCTGAAACTAAAAAGCTTCAGTACAGTAAAGGGAACCAATAACAAAACCAAAAGTGGAAGAAAACCAAAATGGAAAAAACAAATATTTGCAAATCATATATCTGATAAGGGGTTAATATCCCAAACATGTAAAGAGCTCATACTACTCAAAAAAAAAAAAAAAATCTGACTGAAAACAGGGCAGAGGAAATCAAGAGACATTTTTCCAAAGCTATCAATGGTCAACATGTACATGAAAATGTTCCCAGCATCACTTAACCATCAGGGAAATGCAAGTCAAAGCCACAATGATGCACCACCTCATGTCTGTTAAATGGCCATAATGAAGAAGACAAAAGACACAGGGGCTGACAAGGTGTGGTTAAAAAAAGGAACCCTTAGTGTTGGTGGGGATGTCAATTGGTCCAAACACAGTGGAAAACAAAAGTTACTCAAAAAATTAAAAACATGTATAATATCATGTATGAAACGAGTTGCCAGTCCTGGTTCGATGCACGATACTGGATGCTTGGAGCCGGTGCACTGGGACGACCCAGAGGGAGGGTATGGGGAGGGAGGAGGGAGGAGGGTTCAGGATGGGGAGCATGGGTATACCTGTGGCGGATTCATTTCGATGTTTGGCAAAACTAAGACAATATTGTAAAGTTTAAAAATAAAATTAAATTAAAAATTTTTTTAAAAATAAATAGGAAATTAAATGAAGAACCCCATGGCAATGCAATAGAAATGTGGTTTTTTTCTTAATTAAAAAGACAAATGCTGTGCAATATGAAAATATAAGGGACTCAAGTGTGAACTCACATTTTGTATTTGTGATAACACTTTGCATAAACACTTAAGTAAATTTAAGAAATTTTTTTAAAATAAAAAAATAAATAAAAATAGACCTGCTATATGATCTAGCAATTTCACTTCTGAGTATATACCCTGAAAAAAGGAAAAATGAAAATAGAATTTCTAAACTGCTTGAATTTTTTAATCATGTAAATGTATTTTTTTAATGGTGGATGGGGTATCATGAGTTGCATATGCTTTTATTGTATAATTTCCTGTATTTCAAAACTAATAAGCATTATTAAAATACAAATCATAAGTGAATCACAGAACCATTTCAGCAAAATAAATGTCTGTTTCTAAATCAAAAATGTATATGGAAGAAAATTTCAAACTAATTTACAGAATTCCACTGTCAATTCCTAATCAGTCAAATACTACATTTGAAAAGATTTGAAATAACTGGATAATATCATTAAATTAGAAAACATAAATCAATTACTTTTCAATATCTTAAACTACACAACGTAAAGTACAATTGTCTATCTTGTTGTCACATATAATTACATTGTTGCCTATTATGCTTCACTGTAATCTCAAGACAATTCTTCTAACAGCATATTCTCTTTACTGTTTTGTATGACTTTGTTATAAAAAGTAGTTTTGGTGTTTTGCTATTATTTAGCTTCTTCAGTGGAGAAGGCAATGGCACCCCACTCCAGTACTCTTGCCTGGAAAATCCCATGGACGGAGGAGCCTGGTAGGCTGTAGTCTGTGGGGTCGCTGAGAGTCGGACACGACTGAACGACTTCACTTTCGCTTTTCCCTTTCATGCACTGGAGAAGGAAATGGCAACTCACTCCAGTATTCTTGCCTGGAGAATCCCAGGGACGGGGGAGCCTGGTGGGCTGCCATCTATGGGGTCCCACAGAGTCGGACATGACTAAAGTGACTTAGCAGCAGCAGCAGCTTCTTCAAAGATGCATTTCAGAGAGCTAACTTTTGAACAATGTGACTTCATAATGGAAGGAACATCTTACTGCTAAGCAAGAGCTCTGAGACTGTTACAACTACTTGTGGGAGCCAGATCACAACCTTTAGTATTCCTCAGCATCCTTCTGCAAATGTGAATATCTACACTGTGCCCACTTAAAAGTGAAATTAATTTTTAGTTCCTCTCCTAGCACAGAAACGTTCTTAGTTTTATCCATGCAATAAATATAATTTATTTTATAACTTTCTAATTCAATGCACATTTCCTTCAGATTAACAATGACAAATAACATGAACAGTATATTAATATTAGATGTGGGTTCAAGAAAATCTGTCTCCCTGGTGGCGTGGATGGTAAAGCATCCGCCTACAATGTGGGAGACCCAGGTTCCATCCCTGGCACTGGAAGATCCCCTGGAGAAGGAAATGCCAACCCACTCTTGCCCAGAAAATCCCATAGATGGATGAGCGTGGTAGGCCACAGTCCATGGGGTCACAAAGAGTTGGACACGACTGAGCGACTTCACTTCACTCAAGAAAATCAACTACTTTTTTCTAGTGCCTGCCATTTTGCTCTCTTGTGTTCTAAATATTTGCAATAGAAGTGTGCAGAACTTGTTTCTTTCCTCATTGAGATCCTGAGAGGATTCTGAAGATCCTGTGCACAAACCATTTTACCTCATTTGGAAGAAGGGGGCTTTATGTAAAGAGAACATTGTTGTTTTTGTCTGTACAATGCACACATGTTTTATGATAAGCTCTACTTCCAAAAGGAATCAGCCATTCCCATTTTCTATTGAAAAAGAGAATGAATTACAAGTTGAGCAGAAGTACAAAAAAGTTCTACCAGGAAATACTACTTTGAAATACTGCTCTTAGTGATCACATAATTTTGCTGCTTTTTTCTCATTTTAAACTAACACTACAAAATTTCATACAAAGTGACAATCACTCTTGCTGGTATGCAAATCCAAGTAATACAATACAGTGAAATTATAGTTGAAAAACAGTTTTGCTGCATAACTAACCTAATTTACATTCAATGTGGCTGGTAGAAACACAACATTTTCTATTTTCCTCTGCAAGGTTAAGAAATGTAGCTTTTAACATTAGGTCTGACAAGAGTGAGAGATTAGAAATGGCAACCCTGAACTCTTTCCTTCCTCTCTCTCTTATTGCACACTGAACTAATTTTCTCAGCATAAACAAAACCCAGCAAAGCAAGGGCCTTTCAACATAAAAGTAAATGAGCTGTAAAGGGAGATTTTTTGTGCAGAATATGTAATTTCTGCATGATCCCAAAAAGCTCTAAGCGTTAACTAATGAAAAGTAGTGTCATCTCAACATAAATATAAATCAACTTGTACAACACTCAAGCCCCTCATAGTAATAGTCACACATGTCTAGCACATTAATATACTGTGAATGAATGAAATTCATGCATTACTAAGCTTTCCCTAATTTTGTTTATATGCCTGTCAGTTTAAAAGATTATAATATTGACTGACAACAATATTTTGAGAAAGGAGATGCTATTTTTACAATTCTAAGATTATAACATATTTGGATTAGAAAAGTAAGTGGCACTTTTGTTATCAAGGGTTAAATGGTGTTCCTCAATAAACAGGAAATGTTGAAGAGTAAGGGGTAAGAAGAGGAAAGAAAAGTAAAAACACTAAGGACTGCAGTTAAACGTGTTTCTGAGAAAGTAACCTGCTCTTGGGACATTTTATTTTAACCACCTTACATGAAATCACATTTGATTTTGACATTTGATATTTACCTATTCTCTCCTTCAAAATCCAGGAATAGAGAAGAGTTATTTAACTAAACTTGCATTGGCTTTCTATTAGAAATCTAATAAATTTCAGAGATTTCTGCACACAGACCACTTAGGTAAAAATCTAGTAGACAATTACCAGTTTTGAGAGACTCTAAATCAGAGACTCTAAATTCTTATACATAAGCATGTCTAAGAATCAACTGGAGGGCTTGTTAAAACACAGACTTTGGGGACCAGGCTTCATACCCAGGTTTGAAATTGGATATGAGAATTTGCATTTCCATAAAGTTTCTAGGTGATGGTGATGCTGCTAGTTTGTAGGTGACACTGAGGAGCACAGCTCTTATCATCACTTGGTGATATTTATGTCCACATACATTAAATGAATATCTGTGTTAAGCTTCGTTTTAAAAAACCCATATATATTGTCCAATTTTTTTAGCAAAACTCTTTCCTTAGATAGATATTAAAGACAACTAGGAAAGCTGCAAAACTATTTATTTTCTAGGTTCATGATTCTAAACAAGGGTTTCAGTTTTGCTTCATCATAAACATGACCTTTATAAAAAGTGAGAAAAATAGTTGGTCTTACATAAAATGGAAGTCCCATAGTCATCAATGGTCACAGCTCTATCTCAATATTTGTAAAATATGTCCCTTCTAACAAACTCAGACCACAGGTCCTAATTGCATTAGAGGGATGGGGGATCAGAACTGTGGCATACTCAGGAGGTCTCCAGTCTAAATTAAGGATCATTATAATTTTAAAGTGACTGTTCTAAAATTGCCATATGAAATTTGACAGTTATCCACCATAGTAGTCTGGGTGGAATCAGAAACTAGAAACTCCACAATAGATTAAACAGGGGCATTTAATATAATGAACCATTATCTAAAATACAAGAGGAACTATGAGAAATAAGGAAACTATATGGTACCCTAGGCATAAGAGTAGGGGGGAAACACCCAAAGAAGGACAAACCAAACCTCTTGGAGAAAGTGTGGTTCAGCCACCAGACAGCATCAGTGGTTTAGCCAGGCCAGAGCTGCTCTGGAGGTCCTGAGCAAACATAGACTCCTCTCTGGAATGCAGAAATCAGCAACTAATGGTAGTGAAGGCAGTGGAAATCTGGGTGCCTGTAGGGCAAGGAGGCCTTCAGAGTGTGCAGGCCACAAGAGGACCAGCTGCATCAGGCTCTGCAGTGCTTTCAGAGGGAGTCCAGGTGCTGGGCGTTGGGCAGGAGGACTTCAGAGGTCATGCTCTTCAGGGGGTCTAATTTCAGTACCCGGAATGAGTGGAAAGGTTATCATCTCCAGGCCAACCCTGCAAGGTCCATCAAAGACCAGTCTCTGGGCCTGTGATGTTTTGGCCCTTACACACTCTCCTTTTTCTTTTACATTTCCTGTCTGTGGAGGAGCACCATTCACCCCTGACAACAAACCTGCCACTTTCTTTTCCTAATTCAAATATAAAATGTAATCTTGGGATCATAAAGATAACATCTCTTGTCCTTTTAGCATATGTCAATGACAACTTTTGAAACCAAATGACATATAAATAAAATCAGCTAAAGTTTAGTAGTGTATAAATTTCACATGAATATAGTTAATAATAATTTACTATCTATTCAAGGAGACCTGAGTGTTGTCGTTAAGTTGACTGCTCCTTACTAGATCGATTTTCTCCATCTTGCTACAGTTTTGTATTTCTTTTATTAATACTCTTATCTTTATTGACCCCTTCCTTCCACCTTCTGGGTTTAAATTTACTACTTTTTGACTTTTAAAGGTGCAGGCTCAGAAGCCTAGATCTTTGGTTTCAAACTTTTCTTCTGATACAGATTTCTACGGGACAAACTTTCCTCAATATATTGCTTTTGCTGCAACCCACAAATTTTAATAGTCTTTAAAATTTTTCATTTATTTTCAAATATTTTCTAATTTCTTTTGTAATTTTTTCGTTGAACCATGAGTTGTTTAGAATGATTACATGAAGTTGCCAAATATTTGAGATTTTCCAGATACATTTTTTGTTTATTTCTAATTTAATTTTGTAATTTCAGAGAATATACTTTGAGTGATTTCAATTCTTTTTATTTATTGAGACTTTTATGGCCAAGCATATGGTTCTATTCAGCTAATGTTCTATGTGCAACTGAAAGTAATGTGTATTCTTCAGTTGCCTTGTGTAGTGTTCTATAAATGTTAATTAGGTTAAATTGGTTGATAGTGTTGTTCAAGTACTCTATCTACTTCCTGACTTTCTGTCTGATAGTTCTATTACTTACAGAGGAGTCCTAAAATCACCAATTTTAATTGTGGATTTATCTACTTCTCCTTTCAGGTTTGTCAGTGTTTGCCTCATGTATTTTAAAGCTTCTTTTTGGTGCATACACCTTTAGGTCTGTTGTGGTTCTTGATTAATTTACTCTTTTATCATTGGGAAATGTCACCTTTATCTTTGGCAATATTTCTTGTACTAAAGGCAACTTTGTCTGATATTAACATAGGTATATTAAGTTTTTCTATTATGATGGTTTGAACACAAATATAACTTTTTCACCTCTTTATTTTTAGATCATCTGAGTCTTTAGAATCAAAATGTGATTCTTAGTGAGAGTATACAATTGGGCATTGCTTTGTTTTACCAATTTAATAATCACTGACTTATAAGCAGAGTGTTTATATTTAATGTGGGCTTCCCAAGTGGTGCTAGTGGAAAAGAACCTAACTGCCAATGCAGGAGACATACAAAATTTGGGTTTGATCCCAAGATCCCTGGAGGAGGGGATGGAAATCCATTCCAGTATTCTTGCTGGGAGAATCCTATGGATGGACAGAGGAGCCTTCCAGGCTACAGTCTACAGGGTCACACAGAACCAAACATGACTGAAGAGACAGCATGCACGCATATTTAATATGATTGTTGACATAGTTGAATTTAAATCTCTCTTTGCAATAAGTTTTCTATTTATCTCATAGACCTTTTTTTTTCCTCACATAATTTGAATTAATTACTTTTGGTATTAAACCAAATCTCCTCTTTGTCTTTCTATTAATTATCTTATATGAGGTTATCAATTGACAAACATGCATCTTTAACTTATCTTTTTTTTTTTTTGCTTATCATCTTTTTTGCTATCATTAATTATACTTCTTTTTGTCTTACAAACCCCACATGCTGTGTTGTGCTTACTTGTTCAGTCATGTCCCACTCTTTGCAACCCCATGGACTGTAGCCCTCCAGGGTCTTCTGTCCATGGGGATTCTCCAGGCAAGAATACTGCTGTCGGCTGCTATGCCCTCCTCCAGGAGATCTTCACAACCCAGGGATCAAACTTAGGTGTCCCACATTGTGGGTAGATTCTTTACCATCTGAGCCACCAGGGAAGCCCAAGAATACCAGAGTAGGTAGCCTATTCCTTCTCCAGGGGAACTCCCTGACCCAGGAATTGAACCAGGGTCTCCTGCATTACATGTAGATTCTCTACAAGTTGAGCTACTCAGGAAGCCCTACAAACCCCATATGCATACAACACTATTATTTTCTTTAAATAATGATCTTTCAAGGTAATTTAAAAAAAATACAAGACAGTCTATTATATTTACCCACTATGCACTGGTATAGATCAGCTTTCGTGTACCTCTGTCTAGTTTAGCCCTGTTTCTTTATTATGACCTGAGTTCTGTATGGAATTTTCTGAATTCTTAATATGGTCCCTCCAATCTGATCGATCAGATTGAAGGCTCTGTTAACATTTTTCAAGCTCAGGTAATTATTTAATTTGAAAAAGCCCTTGTGATGGATTGTCCCCATTATTCATTCTTCACATAACCCTATGGAATTTTACCATTCATATGCAGTTTAGTACTCAAAGACTCAGGGAAATCCCTATGCAGATGTCTTGATTTCTTTTTATGCATAGTTTAAGCAAAAAATAAGCCAAACTCTACTTTAAAAGAAAACACCTGACATCCATTTAAATCTAATTTATCCCTACTTAATATATTCATTATTTTCTTCATCATTTTTTCTAATTTTTTTCTAATTTCCAGAAATAAGAGCATAGGAATGAGTTGGGAGGATATGGCAGTAATTCAGGTGATAAATAGAAATGTTTTGGAGTAGGATGACAATATAGATGAGAAGTAGTTGGAGTTGAAGTATTATTTTTAAGGTATTGCAGAATGGAAAGTTGATGAATTGGGTGTGGCTCATTAAAGAAGGAGAGGAGTCAAGCCTAACTCCAAACATTTTGACCTAATTAACTGTAGGTTTACATCGCCAACTACTGAAGTAAAGCATCATAGAAAGAATAAGTTTGGAATGTAAACTCATGAGTTTGATTTTGGAAAACTTAAGTTTAATAAATCAATTACACATATAAATGGAAATATATTAAATTAGATATATGAGTCTATAGTTCAAAAAATGTTAGTGCTGGAAAGAAATATTTGAATTCTGCTTAACGGAGAAGGCAATGGCACCCCACTCCAGTACTCTTGCCTGGAAAATCACATGGACAGAGGAGTCTGGTAGGCTGCGGTCCATGGGGTCGCCAAGAGTTGGACATGACTGAGTGACTTCATTTTCTCTTTTCACTTTCATGCATTGGAGAAGGAAATGGCAACCCACTCCAGTGTTCTTGCCTGGAGAATCCCAGGGACGGGGGAGCCTGGTAGGCTGCCATCTGTGGGGTCGCACAGAGTCGGACACGACTGAAGTGACTTAGCATAGCATAGCATATGTATTTAAAGGCATGAAACAAGATAAGATCACTTCATAATATTTATATAAATAGACCAGAGTTATTTGAGGGGTGAATCCTGAGCCATATAAATATTTAGGAAATGGAGAAACAAGAGGAATTATCAACAGGTACTGAGAAGGCATAGTCAGTTATGTAAGAAGACAAGTAGAAGAGGCGTGTCCTGCAAGATGTCTGAGGAAAGTGTTTCACAACAAAGATAGGTCAACTGGATCAAACACCACCGATAGCGTGACTATTTTGAGATAACTGGACTTGGTAGAGTTTAAAAATGAACAGATCTGTTTCAATGGAGTGGATTGACAAAAGTATAAATGGAATGGATTAAAGAAGAAATGGAAGCAGAAGATGTAGTGCTATCTGATAACAACAACCCTTCTGAGGCAGTTTGTTATATAGAGGACCACAGAAATAAAGTGGAAGATGGGAGTACTGGGGACACAGCAGAAGCATTATCCTGGAATAATAAATGGCAAGGAATGGGATCTAGAGAAAAGTGGAAGGAATTAATTTGGGACCACTTTAATCATTTAAAAGGAAAGAAGGAAGTGACAATACAGTAAGCTGATAAATTTGATTCAGAAATTTGTGTAAGTTTTCTTATAATCATTACTATTTTTGCAATGTTAGAAGGGAAGAGAAGATCATTTTAAATTTTATGCATGGTTTCCAGAAGGACCAGCTGAAGGAAGCTGATTCAAGCTAAACACAAGACTTGCCAAGACCCAAAGTATGAAGTATCACCATCTGCTGGATTCTGCAACCCAGGCTTATAAGTCAAAGACAATGTTGACCTTTGACAAGGATTCTTAAATTTTTTACATTCTGAAATTATTTTTAAAAAACTTTGAAATAAAAATTTTAGAAGTTGAAATAGAAGTATATTTTTATATGTTCTTATTAGTGATAAATTTATATTTTATGGAAAATATAACTTATGGTTTTTAAAAAATAACCACTAATCAAAATGGAGTTATCATGTAATGAAACACTCTGCCTGATTTCAGGAAACATATAGAGTCTGAAAATAGGTGGTAAGATCTTTTATCCTTGAGCACGTGGATAGAGGCAAAGAAATCCTCCAACCAAATCCCCATACAATTTATGAAGGCAAATTATATAACTAAAGTAAAAGGGAAGAGACACAGATGTTGCACTACCAGTTATGGAATTGAAATTAATGGAGTCCAAGGAAAACAGATGAAACAAAGTCTGTCTCGACTCCTCTCTGTCTGGGTAAGGGGGTTAACATGAATATTCTGGTCTAAGATGGAAGATGATGAATAATCATAATTAGATAGGCATTGGATATATTTTCTTTATTTTGTGTTTAAATGATTCATAATATATTCAAAGAGAGGATGTTTCCTGCTATCTTATAATTCCCAAAGAAACTGACGTGATAACAACACAGCCTTCAAAACTGCCAATTCTCAATTTGTTTGTTTTGTTGGGATTTTGCTATTTTTCATTTGTTTGTTTCTTTAAAATGAAAGTGCACATCTCCAAGGATTATTTTCATCAAATATATCTGTAAGATGTTAACTTCAGCATTTGTATTTAGAAAAGAATTGTCTTATGTGTGTGGTGAGTTACACAAAGATAAATGGAATTAAACATAGAGAGCGCATTCTTGTGAAAGCATATGTTCAGGGACTGAAATAAACAAGCTCCCTGAAGTGAACAAAACCACTGGGATAACATGGAATAGGAGGTTCTCACATCACAACCAACAGAGCAGGGAATTAGGGCATTTCATCTAGAAATCAGTTGTAAACAATAGTTATTTTACAAAGATCCACTCTTCATATATCAGACATACTTAAAGCTGAAAAAAAGTATTTCCATGCTTAACCTCAATAAGAATCAATGCTTTTGAATTGTGGTATGAAGACTTTTGAGAATCCCTTCGACTGCAAGGAGGTCAAACCAGTCAATCCTAAAAGAAACCAACCCTGAATATTCATTTGAAAGATTGATGCTGAAGCTCTAATACTTTGGCCACCTAATGAAAAGAGCTGACTCATTGGAAAAGATCCTGATGCTGGGAAAGATTGAGGGCAGGAGGATAAGGGGGTGACAGAGGATGAAATGGTTGCATGGCATCACCGAATCAATGGACATGAGTTTGAGCAAACTCTGGGAGATAGTGAAGGACAGGGAAGCCTAGCGTGCTGCAGTCCATGGGGTCACAAAGAGTCAGACATGACTTAGGGACTGAACAAAAATAACCTCATTAATGTGAAAATAATTATGCAAAGGGAACAAGGTTTGAACTACCCAGATAACTCAAGCTAGCAATACATTAACAAAAAACAGAATTATCTAGATAATTGTTCCAACTCTCCATTTCTTTTATATGGTAGGAAACCATATTTTAAAATTACATTCCAAGGCAGTATGAAATAAATTATCAGGGCAAGATTATCAATAACCTAATTCTTCACTATAAAACAGCTATGATGTCTCCCACAGTTATACCCTATGCTCCTTTCATCCAGTTTTCTAATCTCATACAGCATTCAGAAATAGACATTTTTTTCCTACCTTCCAAATATTCTCTGTCTGCTTATATAAGGGGATATAAGTTATAACTTAGTAGCTATTGCTGAAAAACTAAAGCCCATTCATAATAAACATTGCCTATATTTCTTCATTAGTTTTAATTTTTCTTACTGTCACTGGGAAAACAGTGATTTCTATTTTTCTAACAATTACAATCCAATCAATTGGATTTAGTCCCAATGTACTTTTTTGGTCTTCTTTTCTACAGATTCTTTCAGTTCATGGTATAATTAGTGATATCTACAATTATATATGTTTGTACAAAAGATTATCCAAATCATTCCCTCAATCTCAATCATATATTCACATTTACTGGTTGTGCATAATTCTATTGTTTCTTTAAAAATTAGAATACTGATAGACTATTTCTGTTAATAAAATTATAATTTCTTCTAAGAAGTGCAAATATTTCCCAAAGAACCTCTGACATCTCAGGGGTATTAGTATTTACTGACAAAGAACCTTCTTGTTTAAAATTGACTTATTTCATTGGCCCAGTAGCATTATTTCCATGTAACTCTCCTAAATATCTACCCTGCAGGGCTTATTCTGGCTAGAATCCAGGCTTTTGATTTTCTTAGATCAAATACAAAACTGTGTATATCAAAAGCTGGGAAGACCAAAGGGACAAGAAAGACAACACTAAAGAAATCCCAAAAGGCATAGTGAATTCTACAAATGGCTTAGGGCCTAAATCTAGCAGTTTGGCTTTTGGTTGATTACTGTGTTAGAGGAGAAATTTCTGGAGCTAGAGCAATGGGATTGCTAGGTCCAGAAACTGAGGAATGAATAGATATCCCAAGTTTGTCTGAAATACAAACAGAAATAACTTACTTTTCTCTGTATATTTTTTCAATTTCTAGTTACAATATGGACAGGCCAATCAAAATACACTTTCTTGAACAATTGTTCTTAAACGAAAACCCTGTTATTTGGAAAATAGATGTTAAAACACTTCTGTATCCTGCACCACTTTCTTTACCTTCTAAGTAAAAGAAATAAATTAAAACTATTTCCTACTGATGGGGCTCCATAGGCTTATGGGTTCCATTAATGCAGATAATGAAAACAGTCAATACAAAAGAAAAAAAGCTCTTCTCAACTTAGTCTAGATGCCTGATCACCATTAAGTCCACAAGTTATTTTCTGATGAAGAACTCTGAATCAAAAATATTAGGTTTGTTAATGTTAAAGAAAAAAATTATTCTAACACCAGTTAAAATGATAAGGAAGATTTTATTCAGGGCTATTGCAATTGATGTCAATACTACAGTAATAGGGTAAAGAAATATGAATAAATTGTAAATACAGCAGAAAGAGCTAACAATTTATAAACAAGGAACAGGGTGAGGAAGTCAGTAGATGGAAAATTATTATTAAGAAGAAACATCAATTGTAGGGGGATTCTTGCTGAAACCAAGTCAAGGACTTCCATGTCAAAGATGCAGGATGAGGAACTTGATCAAATACTGAGTATCATCAGTTATGAGGGGTGGGAAGATTCTCACTAAATTGACTTAGAAGAATTCTTCTTAAAACAGGGCAATGCAGGCTTGGCAAGGACAGAGCAGACACAGAAGACAAGACTGAAAAGAGGGCTCAAAGAAGTCTAACTAGTCTTTTCAGAAAAGTATCTTTGTCAATAGTATGATTTAGAAACTCCAAGCTGGCAATGCATGTGCACTCAATCGCTTCAGTCATATCTGACTCTTTGTGACCCCCATGGACTGTAGCCCACCAGGGTCCTCTGTCCATGGAATTCTCCAGTCAAGAATAGTGGAGTAGGTTGCTGTGCTATCCTCCAGGGAATCTTCCAGACCCAGGGATAGAACCTGGGTCTCCTGAATTGTAGGTAGATTATTCACCTCTACCCTGGAGAAGAAAATGGGAACCCACTCCAGTACTCTTGCCTGGAGAATCCCATGGAGGGAAGAGCCTGGTAGACTACAGTCCATGGGGTTGCAAAGAGTCGGACATGACTGAGCTACTTCACTTTCACTTTCACTTATTCACCTCTAAATCACCAAGGAAGTCCCCAAAACTGACAATGACTTAGACAAACATGAATTTGTTTCACTTTAATTGCAGCATGCAGGTAAAATAAAGCTCCATGACTTCAGGAAAATAAACTATTTTAGCTTATTGCTAAAACATGTCTTTAAGTTATGGATTGCAACTCTTTGGTCCAGAGCAGCCAACTAAAAGGAAAAGTTTTCTGCCCTTCCGCTCACCCACCACACACAAAACATGCAAAAGGCTGTGTGGCTCATCTCTGCTCCATGTATTGCTGCTTTGATGGTTCTGCTGTTGCTAGATTATTCAGTATGACTTCACATACTCAATGAGTTGGTAGGGCTTGGTACAAGTTTCTGATTGGAGCAGCTTTGTTCTTCTCCAGGGCCTTCTCTCTTTTGTGATCTCTCATTCCATAGGGTTTCTCTTTCCCCACATCATTTCCCATGCAGGAAATCTTGGACTTCTTTACACAAAGGCTGGATTCCAGAAAATAAAAATGTAAACTATAAGATGTCTAAACATGAGGGCCATGAGTCACAGTATGTGAAGTTAAGGTCAGCCCACACTCAAGAGGAGAGGAAATAAAAGGACTCGCCTTGCTAGGTGGGATGAATATTATGCATATACAGAAGAAGAAAATAATTGTTTGTTAGCAGCCTTCTTTGCAGGCAATCCACTACAGTTAGTTTTCAGGCCTTTGCATTCACCCAATAAACTCTAATGTATTTTGCCACTTTTCCTAGAGGTTGATTTTTAGGACTTATTATCTCCTCTTAGAGATTTTGACCCAACCCAGAACCTCTAAATATTCTTTATGTTTGGCCAATACAGTATCTTTGGATTGACTTTGCTCCTCCTAATTAGGATTTATGTATCAAAGACTCTTTCAAAGCATGTATATATACTGACTAATGCCTTAATTATACTTCCCAGGTGGTGCTAGTGATCAAGAACCTGCCTGCTAATGCAGGAAACACAAGAGATATGGGTTTGATAACTGGGTCTGGAAAACCTCTCGGAAGAGGGCATGGCAACCCACTCCAGTATTCTTGCCTGGAGAATCCATGGACAGAGGAGTTTGGTAGGCTACAGTCCATAGGGTCTCAAAGAGTCAGACAATAATTAATCAATATAAAATATTAATTAATTAATATCACATTTCAGTATATAAGTATCTATTAACATCAGGCACCAGGACAAAACATGACAGAAATAGAATAAATATGAAGTGTATATAAATGGAAACAGTTTCCCCAAATTATTGATATTCCATTACAAAAGCTTAAGATTATATCCCCTTTAGAGAAATAATCACAGAATAGCAATTATTCAAACTAATGAGAATTTTGAGCACATCACCAAAAAGAAGGATTTACCCTGAATTATATTCTATTCAGAGCATATGTGCAATATTGTGCCAAATTCTGAGATTATTTCAGAAAAGGACATTGGTAATGGCAAAGCAAGAGAAATGGAAAAATCAAGAGAGTTCCAGAAAAACATCTATTTCTGCTTTATTGACTATGCCAAAGTCTTTGACTGTGTGGATCACAATAAACTGGAAAATTCTGAAAGAGATGGGAATACCAGACCACCTGACCTGCCTCTTGAGAAACCTGTATGCAGGTCAGGAAGCAACAGTTAGAAGTGGACATGGAACAACATACTGGTTCCAAATAGGAAAAGGAGTACGTCAAGGCTGTATATTGTCACTCTGCTTATTTAACTTCTATGCAGAGTACATCATGAGAAACGCTGGGCTGGAAGAAGCACAAGCTGGGACCAAGATTGCCGAGAGAAATATCAATAACCCCAGATATGCAGATGACACCACCCTTAAGGCAGAAAGTGAAGAGGAACTAAAAAGCCTCTTGATGAAAGTGAAAGAGGAGAGGGAAAAAGTTGGCTTAAAGCTCCACATTCAGAAAACTAAGATCATGGCATCTGGTCCCATCACTTCATGGGAAATAGATGGGGAAACAGTGGAAACAGTGTCAGACTTTATTTTTGGGGGCTCAAAAATCACTGCAGATGGTTATTGCAGCCATGAAATTAAAAGATGCTTACTCCTTGGAAGAAAAGTTATGACCAACCTAGATAGCATGTTGAAAAGCAGAGACATTACTTCGCCAACAAAGGTCCATCTAGTCAAGGCTATGGTTTTTCCAGTGGTCATGTATGGATGTGAGAGTTGGACTGTGAAGAAAGCTGAGCGCCAAACAATTGATACTTTTGGACTGTGGAGAAGACTCTTGAGAGTCCCTTGGACTGCAAGGAGATCCAACCAGTCCATCCTAAAGGAGATCAGTCCTGGGATTTCCTTGGAAGGAATGATGCTAAAGCTGAAACTCCAGTACTTTGGCCACCTCATGCGAAGAGTTGACTCATTGTAAAAGACTGATGCTGGGAAGGATTGGGGGCAGGAGGAAAAGGGGATGACAGGATGAGATGGCTGGATAGCATCACCGACTCAATGGACATGAGTTTGAGTGAACTCCGGGAGTTGGTGATGGAGAGGGAGGCCTGGCATGCTGTGATTCATGGGGTCACAAAGAGTCGGACACGACTGAGAAACTGAACTGGACTGAACCGAACTGAATGGCAAAGTCGTCACTTAAGTAATATTACAAGTGTGTGTTTTGAGGAAAATTGATGTTTAAATTCGTACAGCAGAAGAGTAAAAAGAAAAAAGCCATCTTATTTGTAGGTTTGTGTAAATAGTATTATTTCATATTGATTCAGAAAGTTAACCAGCAGTACAAGTGGTAGAAATTTCAAAGTAGGTCTTCTCTAAAATTAAGGAACAAATTTGGGGCCAATAGAATCACAAACAGAGAAGGCAATGGCACCCCACTCCAGTACTCTTGCCTGGAAAATCCCATGGACAGAGGAGCCTGGTAGGCTGCAGTCCATGGGGTTGCTAAGAGTCGGACACGACTGAGCGACTTCTCACGACGGAGAAGGAAATGGCAACCCACTCCAGTGTTCTTGCCTGGAGGATCCCAGGGATGGGGGAGCCTGGTGGGCTGCCGTCTATGGGGTCGCACAGAGTCGGACACGATTGAAGCGACGCAGCAGCAGTAGCAGCAGAATCACAAAACCAAATGGTACTGTAGTAACAGAAGTGTATATTTAATTCAATTCCTGGAACAGTTTAGATACTTTATACAATATATTTTAATGAAATAGTGAATGCCATCTAAAAGGACAAGATGAGAAAAGAATTCCTCAATGAGCAATAGGAAAGAATAAGAGTGATCTCTAAAGTTGTTTATAATTCTGAAAAACTAAGGTGGGAGAGAGGACAGCTTCCCTTTCTGTCTATCTAAATATGTTTATCAGAAACCAAGTAGTCATTCTATGAAAATGCCAAATGTTCTGTAAGTTAGGACCATTGAAAGAAGAAATTACAGCACAGTTCTAGTGTAACGACCATGAAAAGGCACATTCGAGTAGTAATGACATTTCATTTTACTATCATTTTAGTTCTTTTCATTTTCTCCCTTAAATGTATTTATAGTGATATGTATGTCTTTTACATTATTATTCAGTTTTCATGCATATTAAAGTTTATCTGCTCCAGGCCAATAATCATATTTGCTTAATTTTCTCTATATTAAGTTCTAGTAGGCACCAAATAAGTGTTAATTCAAGATTACCCTTTCAAGATAATTTACTTCCAATTATTATTTGTTTTTTTTTTCATAATCTCATACATGGAGCCAATATTTAAAGCTTGGGTAATATAAGATGACACTATCATTATGAACATAGTAACACATATACATTCACACATAGACACACTATACATATTTTCAATTGATTTCACACAAGAAATAGATCCAATCTTTCTTCAGTTGCTGACATTCCAAGTATTGATTTAATAGTGAAATTATCCAAAAGACATTTCAGGAAAAAATGTACCTCCTCAAAGCTCGTGGAACTTTTATGGTGAAACGATTTTTAAAACTATAGAAATCTGCAGTAAGGTAAATAATAGGTAGTTGAGAAGTACCAACTCCATCTTTCACATACACAGTTCAACTTTCATCAGAGGGAAGTGATCCTTGGGAAGATAACTGAGAACCTCGACTTTTATGGGTGAGTTTTATAATTCTAGTCCACCATACAGTTAGGCATGGATAATGCTATTTCTCAGGCCCATAAAAATAATACCAGTTATCAATCTTTACTTACTCTGACATCTATCATTAATGTTTCAAAATGAAAGCTTTTTGAGTTAATGCAGAAGCTTCTCTCTTCTTTCCTGTCAAAGTCTAGCATTTGTAAATATATGTGACAGATCATGGGCAAAGCACCAACTATAAAGTCTTTATTGAAGTGCTATTTGTTTTACCCACCAATAATTTTCACTCTTATTAATAAAGCCCCATTAAAATAATATTTTCTTGAAGTTGAAATTTTCAAAACAGAATAAGAGTTTTAATAACCTATTCATTTCTACTATTAAAATTGACATCGTCACATGCATGAATCAAATAGTAATTTATGGACCAGAAGAAGCATTAAATAGGACATTGGATGATATATAAGAAATACATTGAAAATAAATCACTGCATTTAAACATCATCTAAAGTATAAGTTTGGCTACTCGTAGTGAGGAATCAGAAAAAAATGAAGGAAAATCAAGTAATCTCAGTATAGTAATTAAGAGCGTGGCCTTTGACATCAGATAAAATGCCTCTGTTTCTCTTAAATTATATAACCCTGAGCAAGCTCATTTTTTTGAGCTTTAGTTGTTTTAAACACAGAACCTGGCAAATAGTAAGTTCTCAATACATGGCAACTAGTGACATTATTAGTATCATGTCAAAATTACAGGATTTCTAGATCGACTGAGTAAAATTATGCAACCAATAATTAATACAAAATGAACATAAATATTGCTAATTTAAGCTAGTTCACCTAAGATAGTCAGTTTTTGCTTATTACCCAAATACAGCATCTGTATTTTACTTTTGGTCATAGCTAACTTAGTAAACTCAATGAGCAAGCTCCAGGGTGGGTGATGGAGAGGGAAGCCTGGTATGCTGCAGTCCATGGGGAAGCAAAGAGTCGGACATGACTGAGGGACTGAACTGAACTGAACTTAGTAAACTGTTTCAGAGACATTCAGCTCACTGCTGAATTCACAGGCCAGAGATCAGTTAAAGGGTCATGGTGAGAAACTACTTATGGATTTGAACCTGAGTTAGAGAACAGGTCTTCCAGCTCTACAAAAAAGTTAAAGTAGGATTTTTTTCCTTTCAAACCTACAGAGAAAATATTCAAGTATCCTAAGGAGCTAAAAGAGAGAGAAAAAAAATGCCCTTTTATTCCTCTATTATTAACAATCTTAATTTGAGATTTAAGGGTAGACTGGGTGAAAAAAAAAATTTAAAAACCTCTAGCTAAAATGACTTTAGGGGATACTGAGAAGAAAGTACATTTTATACTGAATATTTAATAATATAATACATAAATCATCACACTAAAACTGGAATTGTAAGTTGACTCAGGGGAAGTTACAAAGGTTAAAGCTTAGACAAGTAATAAGTGAGGAAAGCACCCTCATTACCTTGAGGGGAGGTGTTTTATCAGGACAGAGATTTTCTACAGAACTGATTTATTTGTGCTTTCAAGCAAAAATGTACTAAGAATCTTGTTCATAAAGTTCTCCTGCTGTTAATTCATGCTGTTTCTATTTGCATGAGTGCTGTGTGCATATCTGACTTCTGGTCACAGATTTGCCGTCAGAAAGTAAGACGTGATTTTTTTTCTCAAGTAAGAGAGAATCATGGGAATTTTACACATAAAGATATGCAATTTTAACTTTGTAAGAGAATGTTACTCAATATCTGTACTTCAGATTCATAAAATGAGACAAGCATTTGTGTTTTATGTCATAATGAAAAGAACTGTCATCCATCCTTGTCATCCAGACTCAAAATTAGAAAATTGTCTTTGACTTACCCAAAACCCGTTTAGTTATTTGTGCAGTCTTGCCAACTGTATTAATACCTCTAGTACATCTTTCATATTGACGCCCTCTTTTCCAGCCTCTCTGCAAAAGAAAGCAAATAACATGACCTTGTACCTATTAGTGGCCTTATTTCCTAACTAGTTTGCCCTCCATGCGGTTTCCCCTTCTCCAATCCATTCTCTCAAACACAACATTATTCTGCCTAAAATATCTCACTGGTCATATCACTTACTTGATCCAAAGTTTTTAAAGGTTCCCTGTGAGGGAAAATAGCTTAGATCCACCATATTTTAAGCTCAGAAAAGTTAGAATTACATAAACCTGACGTCACCCACTCAATGGATATGAATTTGTGCAAACTCCTGGAGATAATGGAGGACAAGGGAACCCGGTGTGCTGCAGTCCATGGGGTCTGAGAATAGGACACAGAATAGTCCAAGAATAGGACACAACTTAGCAACTGAACAACAGCAACAACAAAACCTGGTATCATTTAGTTCAGATCATTTTTGTCAGGAAACTACAAATGCTAAAATATTTATTAATACTTAAGGTTCAAAGCTGGATGTATAGGAAGGTAATAACTTATAGTAACATCACTGATCTAAAGCTAAAAAAAGACTCTTACTTCCTGTGATATGTGATAAATGAAACATTTTAAGATACTAATTTAAATCCTTTGTGTTTTGGGCACATAATATTCCATTAAAAGTCATTTGAGTCTTCAAAAATAAATAAATAAATAAATAAATATTGTTTATGTCAAAAAAAAAAAATAAAGCTAATTAACTCAACCTGCATCAAAGGACTCTGGATATTCATTTGACACTGGGAACATAGGTTAAGGCAGCATCATTAAAAATTGTTTAAAAATCAAATGAGTTGTTCTGACAGATTAATATCAAATTAAAAAGCAGAACCTTGATTTGTCAACACAGCTTTTCATGCTCCCTCTCAAGTCCAAACCACCTTCTAAATGTTCTCTTCACATTTTTTTTCAGCTGGCACCACAGCTCCCATGAACTTTCCTCTCTCCACAGTAAATGTTAAAGGAAACACAGAATCTATCACCCTACATGGAAAAAAAAAGTAGGGTGGGCCTGATATGTTAATTTTTGACTAGGTTTGCCTTCATGTTTTTCCTATGTCTTATTCTTCATTAAAGTTTCTGCTGCCATTTCCCTAGTTAGTTGAAATGTTTTCAGGTAGAATGAAAAGAAAATAGGAGAGAATGGAGAGAAGAGAAGAACAAGAAACCTTTGTATCCATATATTTGGGTTAACATTTAGGGAAGGAAATTACTCAAGTAATTTGGATAAACTGAAAATGTAGCAGAAGTTAGATGTGACAATCTAGTCTAGTGAAATGTACTGCCAGAAGCCTCCTTTGCTGGGACTACCATCAAAGATGCCGCTTCCTTTTCTGGAATTATAAGTAAATTCAAGCTGCATGCAGTATCGTCCTTTAGGGCACTGGCATGAACCCTCTTAAATTGGAGAGGAGGAGGCCACACAGAGAAATTGAGGCAAGAGATGAAGGGAAAATCCCCAAAACATTACTTTTAGCTCTTTCAATCAGTTATAGTATATGCGGACCAGTTGACCCCACTGACTTTTCAGTTTAATGAACAAGAATTTACTTCTTTTTTTTTTTTTAACTTAAACTAGTTTGAATTATTTTTCTAACTCCTGCAGTTGAAATAATTCCAATTAACACTGGAGTGAAATAACACATTGGTTTGTTGCAATGGGTTTATGTATATATAGAGTAAATCAAGAAGATATAATGAGATATTTTGAATTCATTTTTCATTGTTGCACAATTTATCATTAAAACTACCACTGCTCTGAGAGTGAAGTTTGTGGATTAAAGTTTCAGTAAAGCTAACAGCAGATGCAGTCTAGTTATTAAAACCTAAAATCACTATTTAGCTAGAGTTAAGTCCTGACTCATTTATTTGTTATATGGTGCGATACAGTTCAAAGAACTCACTAAGTCTTACTTTTTTTTCATGTAAAAAATAGGCATTGTATCTCAGATATGGCACAAATGAACCTATCTACGAAACAGACTCACAGACATAGAGAATAGGCTTTTAGTTGCAGAAGGAGAAGGGAAGGGAGAGAGAGGGGTTGGGAGTTAGATGAAAACTATTCCATTTAGAGTGGCTAAACAACAAGGTCCTACTGTACAGCACAGAGAGCAATATTCAACATCCTATGTTATAATGGAACTAAAATTTTAAAAAGTTTATATACGTGTTTAACTGAATTGCTTTGCTGTAGAGACTGGCACAACACTGTAAATCAACTATACTTCAATATAAAACGATTAAACTAAAAAAAAAAAAAAAAAAAAAGGCTTTCTAATAACTATCTACTCCACTGTATTTTGTGATAATTAAATCAGATAATGAATAAAAATATTCCTGAAACTCATGTACAATGAATACTAACTACTAATATTTTCACTATTTTCAATTTAATTAAAATATCTTACTGATAATCATCAGCAAAATAAGCCAGGAATAACAGGAATAACAAGAGTTATATTGTAGACTAAGCAAATTTCAATACTGATTTATAAATAATAATGCAAAAAATATAAAATGGGTACATACCAAGTTCAGTTCAGTTCAGTCACTCAGTCGTGTCTGACTCTTTGAGACCCCATGAATCACAGCACGCCAGGTCTCCCTGTTCATCACCATCTCCTGGAGTTCACTCAAACTCACGTCCATCGAGTTGGTGATGCCATCCAGCCATCTCATCCTCTGTCATCCCTTTTCCTTCTGCTCCCAATCTTTCCCAGCATCAGTCTTTTCCAATGAGTCAACTCTTTGCATGAGGTGGCCAAAGTACTGGAGTTTCAGCTTCAGCATCATTCCTTCCAAAGAACACCCAGGGCTGATCTCCTTTAGAATGGACTGGTTGGATCTCCTTGCTGTCCAAGGGACTCTCAAGAGTCTTCTCCAACAACACAGTTCAAGAGCATCAATTCTTCGGCGCTCAGCCTTCTTCACAGTCCAACTCTCACATCCATACATGACCACTGGAAAAACCATAGCCTTGACTAGACAGACCTTTGTTGGCAAAATAATGTCTCTGCTTTTTAATATTCTGTCTAGGTTGGTCATAACTTTCCTTCCAAGGAGTAAGCATCTTTTAATTTTATGGCTGCAGTCACCATCTGCAGTGATTTTGGAGCCCAAAAAAGTAAAGTTTGACACTGTTTCCACTGTTTCCCCATCTATTTCCCATGAAGTGATGGGACCAGATGCCATGATCTTCGTTTTCTGAATGTGGAGCTTTAAGCCAACTTTTTCACTCTCCACTTTCACTTTCATCAAGAGGCTCTTTAGTTCCTCTTCACTTTCTGCCATAAGGGTGGTGTCATCTGCATATCTGAGGTTATTGATATTTCTCCCAGCAATCTTGATTCCAGCTTGTGCTTCTTCCAGCCCAACATTTCTCATGATGTACTCTGCATATAAATTAAATAAGCAGGGTGACAATATACAGCCTTGACGTACTCCTTTTCCTATTTGGAACCAGTCTGTTCCATGTCCAGTTCTAACTGTTGCTTCCTGACCTGCATATAGGTTTCTCAAGAGGCAGGTCAGATGGTCTGGTATTCCCATATCTTTCAGAGTTTTCCACAGTTTATTGTGATCCACACAGTCAAAGTCTTTGGAATAGTCAAAAAAGCAGAAATAGATGTTTTTCTGGAACTCTCTTGCTTTTTTGATGATCCAGTGGATGTTGGCAATTTGATCTCTGGTTCCTCTGCCTTTTCCAAAATCAGCTTGAACATCTGGAACACTAATTAATAAGAGAATCAGTAAAATGTAAAAAAAAAAAAAAAGACTCAGAAGAATTCAAAGAACAGAGACATATGCATAAAGAAAGCTGAACTAGATTTGTTAAGTGGTGTAATAATGTTCCATATATAAGGTATTTAAAAGTTGCACATCCACGGACAAAATTCAACTCTATTGCTACAGATAATCATTTGCATTACTATTGGTTTCTACCATTTATAAAGACAGTCTCAAGGAGAATTAAAGGCACAAATCTATGTAGAATAAGATAAACCCATAAGTAACCATGAGATGAAGACCAACCCTATATGCAAAAGACACCCAATGGCCTTTTCACCCATTTCCAAGAGTGTCATGGGGCTACCCTGGTGGCTTAGATGGTAAAGAATCTGCCTGCAATGCAGGAGACCTGGATATGATCCCTGGGTTGGGAAGATCCCCTGGAGAAGGGAATGGCAACCCACTGCAGTATTCTTGCCTGGAGAAGTCCATGGACAGAAGAGCCTGGTGAGCTACATACAGTCCATGAGATCACAAAGTCAGACACAACTGAGAGTGACTGACACACACACAAGACACAAGAGTTTCACAATTTTTGTTTCCGAACAAAATGTTTAAAGAAATTTCATATTATCTGTACCTCAAAAGTTGCTAATATGATAGCCCTATCTTTGGATTTTATGCCTCTTATTTTATTATAAAGTTCTCCCTAATTTTGAAACTTTAAGAAAAGAAATGTTGATTCTGTTCTCCATAATGGCATCTGGAAATGCAAACATTTCCCTGTGTCTACAATGGATATTTGCCTTTCTGAGGATTCTCCCCTGGGTAATATCCATTGCATTGCTAATTCCTCAACCCATGCTTTCATCTTCACATTCCACATCCACATGCATCATTCCTCACATTCTATACCCACAATAAGTATAAATAGTTTAGTAGGGTATGAAAAATCCTCAGAGACTGCTCCCAAACTGTATTTACAATTTAATTTACACTCACTGCTCTTCTCCCAGCCATATGTTCCTGCTAAATTTGTATAATGTCTTTCACAGAGTAAATTCTGGGCTGTTTGACTCTCTATTTCCATTCATGATAATCCTTCAATCAGAATGTCCTTTTATTCACATCTATATGCCTAAGAGATTGGTCTCTAGACTCAGACTGCCTAGTTTAAAATCCTATGCTTCCCAGGTAGCTCAGCTGTAAAGAATCTGCCTGCCAATGCAGAAGACACAGGTTCAATCCCTGGGTCGGAAAGATCCTCTGGTGTAGGAAATAGCAACCCACTCCTGTACCTCATTATTCTTGACTGTAAAATCTCATGGACAGAGGAGCCTGGCAGACTATAGTCCATGGGGTGGTAAAAGAGTTGGACATGACTTAGCAACTAAACAACAGCTTAAAATCCTGGTCCTTCCATTTGTTTTTATATTACTAATGTAACTTCTCTGTAACTCAATTTGCTTATTTGTAAATAAGGGCAATAATAGTCTTTCATAGAATTGTTCTTAAAATTAAATTAGATAAATCACATAAATCACTTGATAAAAATCCTTGACACCTAATGAGCTCTTTTTGTTAGCAATCATCATCATTATCACTATTATAATCATATTCAGGCCTAGCACAATGGCACATTTACCAAAAATTTGGCCTTATCTCTTTAAATGTAAGAAAATATAAAACTTTTGTCTAAAAATGCTAATAATTCTTAGTAACAGTGTCTCATCTGAAAAGATGAGCAAGAGGTATAATTGCACAGGTCTTTCAATGAAGCACCACATCCTCCCCCCACCCACCACCCCCCCCGTACTTCTGTCAGTCTAATCAAATGTTAATATAATTATTCAATGAATATATTTGTCTTTTCCTGGCCTTTCTACTAGTTCAGGCCATGATAGACATAATCTTGGACTGCCTTTAGGTTTACTTTCTCACATCTATCCTGGCTGAAATTTGTCATTCTCAGGTTTATTGTTCTTTTTTGTTTTAATTCATTGTGATTTCTTATGGTCTGATTATTATTAGGTCTATAATTATAGCAAAAAAGGAAACTGACAGATAACTGCTACAATCCAAGATCTCCAGTCCTCAGCTAGATGCCTATCATTGCACAGTTTCTTGAGGAA